>NC_140105.1:7495416-8695416 GCF_964237585.1 Gallinula chloropus
GACAGCACAGACTCCCAGTCTGTGTGTCCCTGATTCAGGGTGCTGGGAGTGAAAGGAGGTGTGAGTGAGAATGAGATAAATGGAGAAGACATGTCCCAAAGCATGTACACCAAATATTTCCTGGGAACACAGGCTCCAGTATGAAGCCAGGCAGTGGTAACCCTGAGGCAGCCATGGGGTCCACACTCAGCTTTTCCCTATGAACTTCCTCGGCTCGGTCCCCTCACCCAGTGAAACTCTTACCTGCCACAGCATGTGGGATGCTTGTGATCATCACCCTCTGTGTCTGCGTCTTGATGCCCGTGTCTGGACTCTGCATCTCCATCATAAGTGCTTCGATCTGCAACACACAGTGGGGAGGGGATGTATAACAGCAGGGGACAGGAGGGAGCCCCAGGACCATGGTAGGTCTGGGCAGCACCTCAGAGGACTGTTAAGCAGCGTCCACAGGAACGGATGCAAATGCCACAGTCCTCTCTGAACCTCCCCTTTCCATGCAAGATGCCACCTCCAAACCATGCCAGCTCTCACACTGACTCACAGCCTCACTCCCTCCTACAGAAGACACATGCACAGCCAGGGTTAGCTAATGAAGACCAAGGTTCTGCTTCTCATCTGCAGGTAATAACTGGGTTTTAGAAGAGCCACAGGCAAAGCACACTGCTTTGCTCTGGGCCCGAGCAGAAACTCAAACCCAGGGGACATGAAAACACTCTGTCCCTTGAGAAAGCGTGGCCACCACCCAAGCCAAGGCTTTGAAGAGCTGGCCAAGGACCAACTGCAGGGGGGACCAGAATTTACATGTTGGGAAGCAGACTGCACACAGCAATAGGGCCCAGCCCATAGGATGGAGGTGTCCAAGGGAAACTCTGGCCATTCATGGGGGTGCCCCCCACAGGTCTCAGCCCCACCTGTGGGCAGCAGAAGCCAGTCCCTCCAGGCACAGCAGAGACACACCATCCCAAGCAGCTCACCCTCCTATCTGGCAGCCCCTCCTGCCTTGACTCCTGGGGGATGCTGATGACTCCTTTTCAGACTCAGTTTTTCATAGATGATGCTGCAGAGGATGAGTCACCCTCAGGGCCACACTTCTCTTGTTCCTGGCTCCCAATTTTCTTTTATTTTTTTGTAGATAAGGATTTTCAAAGGTATTTTCCTCTTCTTATATTTGATCTCCTGATAACACAATCCTCACAGTGCAAGAGCCTCCTGCTTGCACTTGGAATCCTTGGCTCAGAGATGTGGGGTTGGGCACGCTCCTCATCTCCTCATTTTAGACCATCTGAGTGCCAGAGCGCTTTGGCTTTGTGGAAGACTCTCTTCTTTTTGTCTTCTGCTTCCAGAGATACTCAAAACTGGTCCAGCAGGACCAATCTGGTCTCTCCACACATTCATTTTGGGTGAGAGTGTAGCTTTTAAACTAGGATTAGAGGATTTAAGAGTGTGATTTGATGACATTCACGCATAATGAAAGGCATTGTCTTCACAAGCACCACAGTGACTTTGGTCCTAAGGCTTGCCAAGTTCAGGGAGGGTTGAAGCCTGCAGGACAGGATTCACTCTGAGCTTGACTGTCAGAACGGATTTTCAGCTGGTTTTAAAGCCAGGGTCAAATTAACACTAAACCAGAGAAGCCTGTTGAAATGTCCCACAGCAATCTGTATAAATACTTCTATACAGTATTTTAAAACAGCAAAGCCAGACACAAAGTGATGGAATATGAAGACTTTTTCAGACCTTTTAACCGAAGCCCCAATATAAGGTTGGGCATGGAGAGATGCTGTGTGAGAAGAGGCGAGGCTGGGCAGCCTGGCAGGTGGGACACCAATTTAGCAACCCCAGGTTTGGTTCCCTCTAAGCAAACACAGGCACCTCGGGGAAGTAACTCACTCCATAACTGTGTGTCCGCTCCACAGGCAGTACCTCGCCAGCACACACAGGGACACTGGGGGTGACCACAGCACTGCTCATCACCACTGTAATCCCAGTGCCATGCCCACTGGGCAGGTCCCACCAGGCTCAAGCAGGATTTCTTCCCTACAAGCAGTACAGAACACCCTGGCAGTTCACTCCCCGCCAGGCTCGAGAGACGGGTCTTCACCAGCAGAGACAAGGAACTGGCTCAGAAACTCACAGGGGCTCCCAGCACAGCATGTTCCCTTTCTTCAGCGAGCAACAAGACCAGACTCTTGTCATGTTCATACCCTGCTGGGCTCCCTCTTGTCATCAGAAAAATACCATATATTAAAAGGAACAAGTTGGCTGAGCCAGGGAGCTGCTGTTTGGGGGATGCCGCCTGCTGCCTTGGCTGCAGCCCGTGCACTTTGCTGATCAAATCTCAGCCTGCCTCTTCCTCTTCTAAGGGAACGAACGCTCTGCTGATTACAGGTTGCTGGCTGTTGGGAGCTGCTATCAGCTCAGCCGGCTGGCTGGGGGGCGGGAAGGCTGGTTAAAATACAGAAGGAACACTGGCCTGGGCTTTAGCATGTTCTGTCATGCTTTTGGTCAAAGAAGCTCTGTCTGGTTTAAATTTTGAGAGCCAGAAGCCACTTCCTGACATCGGTTGCTGGGTGGAGATGCATGCAGAGGTATCAGTAGGAGGACCGCTGAAGGAGCCGGGCTCTGAGGTGAGTCACCGCAACACACAGGCCCCACCAAGGCTCCCTCCAGACCAACCGGAATCTCTGCACAGAGGTGACTTCACCCCTAAAGCCACACAAGAGGCAACAGCAAAACTGTCTGTGCCCATCTGACTGCAAGAAGTCACTGGGTTTGCTGAATGCAAAGCAAAACTCGAACCTGCTAATGCCAAGAAAAAGCACCACTGCACATCAGGAGCACATGGGGAGCCCCAGGGGACGGGAGGGTGCTCCCTGCAAATGACCAGTGACTGATGGGATGCCGGAAGTTCTGGAGGAGGAGGATGGATCCAGCACGGATGGTCTCACATGGGAGGGAGAAGCCAGGGCAGATGCTTGCTGATGGATTGCTTGAGTGAGTTACTCTCCGTGTGTTTCCCATCCGCATTTCTCTGAGCTTTACACTTTGGGCACCCACCAGCACCCCAGAGTCAGGACACTGCAGAAGCGTCAGGCTCCGGATGCTGAGGCTCTGACATACAACAGCAAAACACTCCCTAGGTGAGGAGTTCAGCCACAGAACACAACCCAGGCACAGGCCTCTCTGCTTCATATGCAAGAAAGAAAAGATTTCCTCCTCCCTCCCCATGCTGCGATCACCCCTCCAGCTAAGCCTCCTACTTAAACCCACACAGCAGCAAAACCAAAACAAAGCTCGGTCCCTGGCCCAGCATGCTGCCCCTCACCAGGGCTGCCTGGAGCAGGTCATGCTTGGTACAATGCTCCACAGAAACAGGTAGCATCAGTATCTCCCTGCCTGGGACAGGGAAAGAAAGGAAGGGATGTGACTGAGCTCAGCCCAAGGCTCAGCTCCAGCCACATCCAGGATGTCACTTAAACAGGGAGCAGGAGTTTGATGGATAGCTCCTTCCAGGAAAAAAAACACAATCCAGATTCTCCAACGCCTGTAGAATTGTCTGGGCAGAGGAAGGTCAGCAGCTGCTGGAGAGTCTAAGCCTGGAGAAGCCCCCCAGCCATGCTGTGGGCCCTGGGCTGGTCCCTCCCCAGTAGCAGCACTGCTTCAGGAGGAGCCACTGGGGACCAGAGTAAGGAGGAGGCAGAGGGGAAAAAAAAAGGGCGATCAGCATCCATCAGCCCTACCCACAAAGTATGAGTCACGATGCAGCTCAAGTAGCGCAGCAAAGAAAAACACAGAGCCCAGCAGCGGCTGGAGAGCACAACCCTGCCCAGCGCTGCCTCCAGCTTTGCCAGCTGATGCCCAACAGAGGCCAGACCCTGGCTGCTGAGCACCAAGAGCTTGGGCTGATTCAAGCTCTCCCGGGAACTGGCCAAGGACATACAGCCAAAATGCATTTCAGAGGCTTCCTCCCTGTCCCAACAATATTTGTGCCAATATTCTTCCTACCAAGACAGTTTAGAAAGAAAGGTAAAAATAGAATAAAACAACCTAAGTGTTAGTCACAAGTATTTCATGGACTAGCAGGTGTTGCACGGCCTAGGAAGGGGCTCTCTGATTCCTCCAACCATGGAGACCAAGCTCTACATCCAGCTTGAGTCGTGCAGAGCAGCCTCACAGCGAGGACATGGCACTGCCCACTGCCTCCAGAGCAACCCCCTGTGTGATGGCAGGATTGCTGTGGGCACAGGCTGGAGAACCAGCAGCACGGTGACACGTTTGGAGCTGCAAAGGTGCAGCAGGGCCAGCAGCCTGCCAGCGCCACAGGAATCCCCGTGCAGCTGGCACAAACCCACACTTACAGCATGTGTGCCAGCTGGTGGCAAAGCCTGAGCACAGAATTAAGCAATTAAGAGAGCTTCTCTCTAGGACTGTAGCTCCTCGTGGATCTAAGCATGCAAGGCGCTCACTGGGTGCGTGCCGAGCATCCTTAGCACCCAGCACAGCTGACCAGTAAAGGTGCTCAGTATTTCAGGGGAGCTCTGAGGACACGGTGGTCAGCATACAGACCCTACTGCCGTGTAACGGCTGTGGCTCCATCCACAGCTTCCCCAAGGTCTGAAAAATGCAGAGGAGGAAGGAAAGCAGAGATGAGAGCCAACCCTTTTATCTGGGAGCTCCCTTTCCTGTGCGAACAGGTCTTAGACTTGCAAAGCCCTGTAACTACTCAGACCCTCACACTGCTCGCAGCAGGAGGGGCACATGCTCTCCAACAGCTGTTCCTGATATTTTAACAAACCCTCCCACCTGAGGAACTCAGAGCACTTTGCAAAGACTGCTTATGCTCCTAGAGAGCAGCTGAAACACAGCTGCTGGAGGTTGTTTGCTCAGTGCACCGTTTCTCCTCTACAACCCTGCACACAAATCCACGGAGTATTACTCAGCGCAGAATGTGGCCCAGAGTATTTCCTTTGGCAGGGCTCCCCAGCCAAATTTACCTTGAAACAGGCAGCAACCAAAGAAAACACCTTATTTACTTCCTCTAGCATGAGAAGTACTGCATTTGCATTGCCAGGCTCATACCACAGCACCGAGTAGCCCCAAATTTCCCCCCCTGGAATCCTCCTCCGGTCATGGGCATTGCAGGAGAGCTACCTACGACTCAAACGACAACTGGCTGGCTGTGCTTGTCACTGGAAATTCAGCTAATTCCACTCAACAGGATAAGGCACAGGCAGGAGAGGTGGGTGGGAGGAAAGCTAGCTTAACACTCTGCTTTGGAGAATCTGCAGTTATACTAAAACTGGCTACAGCTCTGAATGAATGCTACAGAAAAAAACAACCCCGAATGCTTCAGAGAATTACGCATCACATCCAGAAGCGTAGGCATACGCCTTCCCACTCTTTGGACTGTTCCTGGTCACAAATACGGTCATTTCTGAAGAAGTGGAAAGAGGCAGAGAGCAGTTAGCCATGATACATCCTCTGGAAGTGGACATCAGCTGGAAGCACTGGGAACACACACACACACACACACACACTGGACAGACCATGATCCAGAGCTGAACTGGGTAGTCTGGCGCCACATACAATGTTTTTTCCCCTGTGAAATGACAGTTTTGATGTTCTTTGGATAAAAAGATGGGAAAGGGAGAAAATGTGTCAGGAGAGTAATCCAACATAGGCTAAGCTACAAAAATAAACAAAAATCAGAGTTTTATTTCCTCCACACCTTCAGTACGTGCTGCCCCTCAGCCCGAATCCCAGAACCGGCTGGGATCCACGGGGCTCCGCAACAGGTCGCGGGCCCCAAGCCCCCGGGGATGGGGCTGCCACCCCTCGGACCCTGCACGTCCAGCGAGGCCCCAGAAAGCCGCGGCGGCCAGGATGCTCTGAACACCGATTCCCTCTCCGGGAGCACAAGTCAGCGCTGCCCCGGACACCGCATGGCGCCTCCCGGCCGCCGCCCCGCCATGCCCGGCGGTGCTGATGCCCGCAGCCCCGTGGCTATCGCCTGGCTCTGCTCACCTTTTTCAAAAAGGCCATTCGCGGCCGGTAGCGCTGCCCCTGGTCCAGCCGTGTGACGGTCATGGTGCCGAGCGGGCGGGAACGAACGAACGGACGGAGCGGGGTAGCAGAGCAGCGGCCCTAACCGGGCGCACCTGGCTGCACCCACCCGCCACCGCCCCCTGCCACCGCCCCCGCCCCCTGCCACCGCCCCCTCTCTCCGCCGGAGGCGGCGCCAGCGCTGCGCGCCGCAGCCAATCAGCACCCGCTGCCCCACGCTTATTTACATGAAGGCGTGGGGCTGTGCGGCTGCCGCCTCGGGGCGCTGCTGGTAGCTTGTGGTGCTGGAGGGCCGAGTGCCTGCTGCCCGTGCGGACAGAGCTTGGGCGTCAGGCTGGAAACGGCCCTCAGGAAAGAAGGCGTTTGTGCAGAGCAGGTAGTGCTAAGGAGGGGGAGGCAGGAGTTGGTGAAGCCCCCCCACTTGCTGCTCCCCTCAGAGACAGCAGGATCCCTCCCCAAAGTGCCCCAAGCCTGGAGCCAGGGTAAGATAAAGGTACCTAAGGCCAAGCTGATGTGACTGAGCATCGTGTGTGCAGGAGGTAAGCAGTGCTTCAGGTACCTGCTCCTTGATTGCCACCAGCCCAGCTGCGGATGCAGGAGGCAGCAGGTTGGTTTTTGGGTGAGTTGGTGGCTTTGCCATGTGGGGAAAGTGTGACTAACGGTGACCAGAGGAGGACCACGGTGTTGCAAAGTGCTTCCTCATGACTGAGCTGCCTTATGCCAGTGGGTGGGGGAACAGTACCTGGCTGGCGGCACTGGAAACCAAGAACTCTGTTTTTTCTGATTTCTTCAGAAATTGGTGTCACTTCCTCTTGCTGTGTGGGGCTCAGCCTGCCAGCACAGTTGGGCAGGAGTGGGCTCGTGCTCAATCTCATTGTGCCAAGGCTCCTATGAGGTGTTCCCTGGAATTCCTGCCAGCGGTGTGGGCATGGTGCCCTCTTGCACATCACCCACCTATGCATGTTGTGTGCCGATCTCCCTGCATCCTGCACAGAGAATAAGTACCCATGGGAGTGTACACTCACACCTTGGTGTGCACACTGTGCTATGAGTGCATGTACTGAGCAGGCACTCAGACCATGCGCCCTGTGAGCACCCAGAGATCCCACCCAGTGCTGCCAGCACACTTCCATGCCTCCTGCAGGCACAGGTCATCCAGGGGGTATTTATGCACGCATCCCCTTTGCACACCATGCACCTGTGTTCCCAATCATGCAGAGAGTACCTGTGTTTCCTGCACATGTGCAGGGCTGTTACTCTGGCAGTGTCTTCCCTGTCACGGCGTTTGCTGTTCTGATGTTACAATCTGCAGTTTGCACACTCAAGCACGTTGGCTCTGAGCTCGGAGCAGAGAGCTTTTGTATTTACAGTAATGCCCCCAAGGCATGAGCTGGTTTCCCAGATGCTTTGCCGCCTCCATGGAAGTGTTTTATCTTTATCTCTGCTTTTTCATAGTATCTGTGCAAGCCATTACTTTGGAAGGCCTTTCTCCCATGCCTGTTCCGAGTCATTCCCATGTGAAATCCCCCTGTGAGTCACAGCAGCAGCTGGATCAGACACTCCCTGCTTTCCAGAAGACTTTTCCGCCCTTCTCTGTTCCGTGCTGCTAGGTGACTTAACAATTATAAATAACCTCTGTCATTCCACATGCTAATATCAAAGTTATCATACCTCATGCTTCAAGGCATCGGCTAGTGGCCAAAGGAGCAGAACAGTTCTACTTATGTTTGCAGTGTCTCATAATTCAAGTGCTGAGGTGCTGTTTGGTTCTTGAAAACCAAGCACAAGTAGCACACAAAACAATGTAGCTCCATTTCTTGATTTGGTACAAAAATGAGGAAAACTCATTACGAATTTCAAATGGTTCCTCTAAACAGCTTTTTCCTTCCCAGGTGGTGGAATGACTTGGATGAACTCGAGGTGAGGACCAAACACTGGCCTAAGGATCAGTCACCACCAACTCTGTGTGCCCCACATACCATGAGGAACAAAAAATAGTCATTTCAGCCCCAAATACTGATTTTAAGCATTCCAGACAGGGATACTGGAGTCTTGCTGATTAGAAACATTTGAAAATTGGATCTAAAAATGAATTCAGAAGGAACAAAATTTCCTTGCAGGAGATCCAGATGTAGCTCTGAAGAGCTCAAGCTGAGTTGTGAGCTTTTCACCACTGCTGAGCTCCAAAGCTCACGGTCATTTTAAATCCTGCTGATCCACCACAGATCAGGTGTGGATCTTTTTCTGTTTCTAGTCTTCTCTGATGAGCTAAAATAAAGCCTATGGATATTCCTCTCTCTGTTATGAAGCTCCTTTGTGCCTTTGCTATAGATGTCCAATGTAAACCCAGCTACGTTACCACCTATAAATGACTGAGACCACCACACACAAGATCAGAGATGAAGAACGTTTCCCCTGCTGCCCAGGTGAGCCACCCCAGCAGTTCTGCCACGTGAAGCACAAGGCATTTAGATCCGATTATAAGAGCTTGGAAAGGGCAGACGCTGCTGGGCCTCTCATCACGAAACCCACACGTGGAGAGAGCAAACAGTTCTGCAATCCCTGACCCAGTCTGGCCGTTTCACACATGAATTTGTCGCTCAAGAAAGCGAGGGACTCAGATGGCAGGGGATAGTGGCAGAGAGCACCAGTAGCAGCTATGCAAACTTCCTGCTGATTTCTGGCTTCACAAGTTAGCCCTGGCCTTTTTGCACCCCAAATAACGGCAAAAGACGTTTCCTGGAGAGTCCACTTTACCTCCCAGTCTCTGCTTTCTACAGTAAATGCAGTGCTATTTATGTAACTGCAAGTTTGCAGGAGGTGTGTGACTCTATAGTGAAAATACACCCATGGCCATGGTCAACACTGCAAGGCCGCATGTGCTCCAGAGCCCACAGAGTGTGTCCCAGCTGGGGAAAGGTCTGGTGACTGTTAGTTTTGTCCTTCTGTCCTCTTTGTGAAGCCCCATAAACTGTGATCGTTCTCATCACTTTCTCTGGTGGAAAGCACTGCAGAGGAAAACCCCTCTTTTTTAACGATCGCATTTCCTACGTGGTTGCCCCTTCTTCACACATCTGAAGTTGAATCATGCAACAAAAAAGGCGTGTGGTGAGTAAACTACCTTTCTATCTAAGGAAACTGGGGACAGCCCTGAGGGGAAGGAAGGGGTAATGCACATGAAGCGATGCGAATGGTACTGCGAGCAGGGGGAGCGCAGGCTGAGTGTTGGTACCCAGTTCCCTCCAGGAAGGTTGCAAAGCAGTTTCAAAATAATTTTTTAAAAAGTGTAAATTCTAGCACAGAGACATGAGTTAATCTCAGGTCTCCCAGCGAGGCGACAGTTAAAGCTGCATCCCCAGAGTCCATTGTCCTGTCTGGGGGCTGGGGGGGGTCAGAGCACTCAAACTGAGAGGCTTCCTCAGGAGCCGCATGGGAAGAGCTGTGAGCACGAATGGGCGGCGTTTGCTTCCCGTCGCTCCTGGACTTTCCAGGGACAGGAAAGCTAAGGACAGAAGTGGCAAAGAGGAAGGAAAAAAGCAAAGCAGAGAAAGACTTTACACACTCTGACTTAGAGATGAAGCCTGGCTGCTGGGTAGAAAGGATGCAGCTGGGTTAACACCTGATCCAGGACAGAGCTATTTGTTTCCCCGGCTGAGCTGGATGACGCTGAGCCCACTTCAGTGTCCCCTCCAGGGAACACTGTCATCTCAGCACAGGAATAGCCCTTCCCACTCTGTGGCACACTGAGAGCTGAGCTGCTGCACCAGGAGATTGGGAACGGTGTACCTGAAGGGTTTTGCTGAGCTCCCCAGGCAATGGGAACGTGGAGGGGAGAGGAAGGAGGAAGCTGGGGACCAACCCAAGGCTTAGGTGACTTGGGCAGCTGGGTATGTGGAATGGCAGTATTAGAGAATGGAGTGAGAAATTTGAGAGAGGGGGATAGCAGCAGGCGGGAGTGGCAGGGACCCGCGCAGAGAGGGACAGCAGGAAGCAGCGAAGGCATGATGGGTACGCAGGGCAGCTGGAGGGCGAGGCCAGAGCAAAGGGAGCCTCTACCCAGTTTCGCTTTGCTGACACGCAGCACAGGAGGCGTGCTGGTAGGATTTCCATTCACTCAAAGCTACGTAAGTGCAGGGGGCACTGTAGAAACTCAGAACTTCTCTGCGGTTCTGAAGGTGAGAAGAGAGCTGTGTCGAGCCAGCTGAGACAACTGAAGTTTTAAAAGTTGGATGAGAGCTCAGGAATGACTGGCTTCCACACCTGCACCAAGGCCACCTGGATGTGCTTCCTGGGTGACCATATGAATTTTATACCACATCTTGCTCTCCTATGAGAAGTGTATTATTTCTTTTGTAAGGCCATATGTAGTAATTCATGTGGAATTTATCTCCATGTGAGCCTGTCCCCTATATAAGGTATAATCAGGGATACTCGTCATGGACTTTGATGAAGGAGGTGCTTCCAGTTGAGGCAAGGTGGCATTTCCTTGTGCTAAACTCATCTCACAGTCTCCTTGGTCACTTCTTTTTCTAACTTAAGTTAGAAATACCAGAGAAACATTGAAAGAAAAAGTCGGCAGATATCAAAGTTAAGATGTAAGGAGAGACAAATATTTAATGTCATCTTTACATACATGTTTGCTTCTAAATTATATCTGCAATCTAGTCTATAAATAGCCTTATCATAAAAGTATGACATGGATGTACATGCTCTCAACTGAGATACGCCTCATGAGCACAAGCATTTCCTTTTCAGCTGTATGTATTTATCTTCATCCTTAAGCCAAAGGAAAGTAACCGTGTTGGCAAGCATGTGTGTGAGAGCACAGACTTGATCTGACTGACCAACACACACTACATCAGGCTTCTCTGAGTAGTGTTGAAAAGCTGAATCAATAAGGAAAGCAATTTATAACACTGTCTTTTTGCATTTCATCTTACAGACCATGTCTTCAGCTGGTGTATTTGTGTAGGCAGCTGAGTTGGAACACTTTGCACTACGCTGGTCTAACTGCTGGCAAGTTAGTTCTTTGCATAAGTGATGAGGAGATAAGTTGTGCTCAGGGATGGGTCGCTGGAAGAGTCAGATTTTAAATCCTTGCACGTCCCTCAGCCTATTATTTGCTCCACCCACCACATGAAGGGCTGTCAACTGCAAGGAAAATTTTACTACCAAGTACTTGAAATAACTGTCTTTGTTTCTTTTAACTTCGTGAGGGATAAAGAGTTCCGCTCACTTTTGATTGCCGTGCCTATGTACAGCCCATGGGTGAGGCCCGGAACTGGAGTTTGTTCAGCCTGGCGCTCTGTCCCCGCGCCACTGGAAAGCTCTTCTCAGAGGAGCAGAGAGGAAGTACGTGCCAAATTGTTCAAAGCGCTTTAACGAAGCTAATTTCTTTTTTTTTTTGCACCGAGAACAAAAAGCTGCTTAGCTGGCAAGCTCCATCCTGCCCCCCCGACCGAGGCCTGACCCCTCCCGGCCGCTCGCCTCTCAGCTTCCCGGCTACGGAGCCGCGGAGGAGGTGCCGGCTGCCTGGACCGGCTGGCCCGGGCCTCGTTTATCCCTCACGCGAGCGCACGCTTCGTTTGGGTCGGGGCTGCGAACGCGGCCCCGCCGGTAACGGAGCCGGGAGCAGCGGCCCCGTCCCGCCATTTCCTGTGAGGCGCCGCTCGCGGGCAGCCCTCCCGCCAAGGGCGGACACTCGCCCTCGTCACGTGACAAGCCCCCTCCCCTGCGGGCGGGGAAGGGGGGGGAGATAGAGGAACGTGCACGTCACGTGACGCACCCCACGACTGCCTTCCGGCGGTCACGTGAGCGGGCGTGTGAGGCGGGAGGGAGAGAGGGTGTCACATGGGCATGGGCGGGGCGCTGGGCGCGCATGCGCGGGCAGAGAGCGGGCTGGTGCGGGCCGGGCGGCCGCTCCCCTCGCTGGCAGTGCTTGCTAAGATGGCGGACTTCCTGCCGTCCCGCTCCGTGCTGTCGGGCTGCTTCCCCGGCTGCCTGCTCACCAGCGGCGAGGCCGAGCAGCAGCGCAAGTCCAAGGAGATCGACAAGTGCCTCAACCGCGAGAAGACGTACGTGAAGCGCCTCGTCAAGATCCTGCTGCTGGGCGCGGGCGAGAGCGGCAAGTCCACCTTCCTCAAGCAGATGCGGATCATCCACGGGCAGGACTGGGACCGGGCGGCCCGCGAGGAGTTCCGCGCCACCATCTACAGCAACGTGATCAAGGGTGGGTGAGCGGCGGCGGGGCCGGCCCGCCCTGCCCTGCGAGGCACCGGGCCGGCGGCCTGCGGGGGCACGGCCCGGCCGGGGAGGGGAGGGAGGGGGAGAGTCGGCGCCCTCAGGGCGGGAGCGGGGAGTCCCTGGGGCCCCGAGAGCCGCGGGGTCGCTGCCGCCTCCCGCACGGCCGGCGCTTTCGATTGGGGCGCCTCACCCTTCCTCCCGCCGAGGACAAGCGGCTCTGCGCTGCCCGTGTCAGCGGTCGGGGAGCAGCCCCCAGCCCCGCGCGATGCCCCCCTTGCCGTGACGGGGTCTCCCCCGCGATGGGCGCTGGCCCGGCCGCGGCCCGTCGTGCTGCGCAGGGCGGTTTCAGCTCCTGCCTCGGGAGCAGCGGTTTCAGTCCGTAAGGTCCCGAGCTTTGCCATTTCCTGGAAATGCGATCGCGTAATGAGCGATAATGGATGGGAGGCGGGGGGCTGGAGGGGGGGGGGGGGAAGATGCACCTGAAAGTGCGTGAGGATGAGCCGAGCCCAGTGCCTGAGGAGGAAGCGCCCTGCGTTTCGTTGGGTTCAGAAGAAACATTGCCTAGTTGGAAACTAGGCTGACACATCAATTAACAGCAACCCGCACGCAGAGCCGCTTCTCATAGATGCGTTGCCAAAACCTCCACACATGGTTTAGGAGTGGGCTCTTGATTTCACTGCTTGTCATCCTTTACGTGTATTCCCTCTCTCACCCACATTGTTCATCAGATTTTCAGTTTGGACTGTGTAATAGCTGGACAAAGGCTTAACCGAGTTTCTCAAGGCAGCAGAGTGTTGTGATTCTTAATCACTGCACCTAGTGTTTCTTAAAGATAATTGTTTTACAAAGCTGCTTGCAAATCAAGCCTGGAAAAAACCTGTAAATAGGAAGGCAGTAGAAATCACGAACACGCCTGTGGACTGGGCTATAGCTTATTAATGAGGAAGGTACTTCCTACTCTGCCTAAGAATACAAGTAGGAACTGCAGATCTTTTTTTGGAGGTTCCTTTCCTGCAGTCATTGCTTTTGATTGATAGAAAAATTATGGGAGAAGAATGAAGCTTGGGAAGAAATAGTTTTGCATGTTATATAGTCACTTGTTATTGCATCATTTTCCTATTTTTTCACCAATTAATTTAGTACTGGAATTGGTTTCCCCGTATATCTCTTGTCACAATGATAACTTGTTTTTCTTTAGTTCTGTGTAAGAGAAGTTTGAAAATACTGTTTCTCCTAGAGAATATTTACCAAAACAACAGCAGCAAGAAGCTTGGTGAAGTGTTTAGGTGATACAACTCCTGCACTTCAGCAGTAAAAGCATACTTTTAGAAAGTTGTATCATTTTAGTAAATGATGTCTTCTTATCTCTGAAAACATTAGAGGCCGTGATAGCTCTCTGTAAGTTGACATAACTAGGTGCCAAGTTAATAATAATACAAAGACTAGGGAACGTTAAAATAAACAGTCAGATGATTTCACATATTCTGAAATAGGCATTTAAACATACTTCATTTGACTTGTATTCATGCCAGGTAAACTTAACAACTGTAGAATGGCTCTGGAGAGCAGAGTGACATGAAAATATCTGTAAAAGTTTGCTGGGTCGCAGAGACTGGGGATTTAGCAATTAAAACTGGTGCTTTTTCAGGAGTTAAACTTGTCCTGTGGATGTAGTACTGTTGGTCACGGCTGTGATTTTCTGAGAGTAAATACCTGAGTTTTGATGTCACCTGAAAAGGTAGGGCGATGGGTCAGTTCTGCAGGAGCTTTCCGATTTCCTGCTGGGTGGGTACTCACGCTGAGCTTTGACCAGACAGACTGAGGGCATTGTTTGAATCTCTGCAGGTTTGTAGGCTAGTGAAACAGTAGATGCTGAGAAACTCTAATTGCGATTCTCTTCCATGTTCAAAGGTGTGAGAGTCCTTGTAGATGCCAGAGAGAAACTTCATATCCCTTGGGGAGATCCTGCTAACCAGAGCAATGGCGACATGATGATGGCTTTTGATACTCGCTCAGTCACGGTGGTGCAAGGCATGGTGGAGACGGCGGTGTTTCTGCAGTACCTGCCAGCCATTCGAGCTCTATGGGCGGATAGCGGCATCCAGCACGCGTACGACAGGCGCAGAGAATTCCAGCTGGTAAGATTTGGGTTTCAGTGTCTTTAAATGAGTGCATGTGGTTCTTGTTCCTGGGTCGTTCTTCCTTAAAACACAGATGGAGTGGCCCTCTTACGCATCTGAAGCGTTTGTGGATGATAGGCTCTAACCCTGCGGTATTGCAGAGAGATGCATTTAGCTCCTTCCCTCCTCCCTTCCTTTTTTTAAAACCAAGAATAATAAACAGCTCCTGACATAATTGTCCTCATTTCGTATGTGAGAAAGCTGAGGTACAGAGGGCTCTCATGTCTTGTAACAAAGCTAGTACCTGTGTACTGTTTTTACCATCTGATTATTTCTGCCCTTTGTTACCTAGTGCTTCGAGTTAACAAAGAAAAAAAAGGTTTGTAATAAAGGAAGACTTGATAGTAATGTGATTTTTAAGAAAAGGTATGCATGGGTTAATGAGAAGAATTTAAAAACCACTCCCTTTATTCCAATTTGAGCAATCTAGCAAACATTGCCTCTGTATACTTCCTGTTTAATTTTGAATGTCTGTGTTAATACTCATGTGATGATATTTTTGTTATATTGAAGTTCTCAGCTGAAGATGGAGTGTACAGTTTAATAGTTGGATTGGAGAGGAAAAGAAACATGTTCTGATGCTGGAGCTTTAACTGTCCATGACAGCTGAAGTCCCCTCTGCTCCATTTCCATGCCAATGCTGCAGAAGGAAATGAAAAATTTAGGTTAGCTTTGCTGTTCGTAGACTTGTGTGTGAATGCCAGTAGCATAGGATTTTGTGGGGGTGGGGGCTGAGAATCTTAAAATAGATTAAATCTGTTCTTGCACTTCTCTTAAACCTAAGTGGCTTTGTGTTTTTATGTCTTAAAAATAACCTTTGTGTTAGTTGTGAATCTGAACAATAGCTGGTGATGTCTCCTGTTGGGCTATTATGAACAGTTGTGTAATCATACTCTGACTTAAATAGGTTGTGTAAATACTCTATAAATATGTATTGCCCTGATCATGGAATGTCTTCTAGAGATTGCAGAATGGGCAGGTGCTTGGGCAACCTATCACCAGCCCAGCCTGGTTCTGCGTTGTATGAATAAGTTTCTAATGAGACCTATTGCTCCTTGCGTTTCGCCTTCAAAGCAATCATAAAAGGGTAATTGCCCTGCAATAGTCAAGATCCTCTTGTGGTACAGATGTGACTTCCAGTGACGCAATTGCTGTGCCAGAGTGATCTGTTTTAAAATCTGTTAAATAAAATGGGTTTGGCATGTTTAGTAACTTCTGGCCAAGAAGCAAAGGAAAAGGGAGCTGTTGCTGTTCTGTCATCTTGAGTCTGGGAGAAGTAGGTTCTTTCCATAACTGAAGCATGTGCAGAGTTTCACTTTGAGTAGTTCTGAATCCAACAGAAAAACTATGGCTTGCTTTTGGAAATCCCTAAATATGTACAGCATGCTCTGCAAGAATATAAACAGAATGTGTTCTAGGCTCAGAAATATAAACAGAATGTGCTCTTATAGCTGAGTACTGTCCTAATACTAATTTTTGAATGTAAGGTAACTCTTTTATTTACACTTAAATTGCCTTATTTCCTAAATACTTTTAAAATCTCCGCCTGAGATATTTATGCCAAATTATAAACATAAAAAAAGCTGAATGATGTCATTGTATTGAGTGCAAGCAGTGTGATCAGTGCTGGTCAAGCACCACGTCTTGACTTACAACTTAAGTTAGAACAGAGCTCTGTGTCAGCAGCAGTATGGCAGGAAACTCCTGAAAGCAGAAAAGCAGAATGGTTTTTCACCCTACGTGCTGCTGAGCATCGTTCAGAGAAACGTTCAGAGGGTTTTTACATGCTGTAATCTGTAAGGAAGACACAGGTTAAAGAGGGAGTGGTAGGTGTATCAAGTCCAGAGGTAGAGCAGGGGAAAGTTTGAAGAGTTGCAGGCAGGTCAATTATGTTGAGTACTGACTCTTGAAGTGAGGATTCAAGACTGATAACTTAGTGTTGTAGAATGGGGAAATAAGAGAGAAATAGTATTTTACTTCCATTGCATCTGCTTGTGGTAAAAATACAATGAAAGGACAGTTACTGGCTGTCATTGGATGAGTAGGAGAGAGGGGAAAGTGGCATTAAAAAAGAACTGTAAAATCCTGGGACTGAGCATGGTAGAAGAATATTATTTAACTGTATGTAACTTATTGTCAGACAGTTAAGTGATTTTTAACTTTTTTCACCGTATCGAGTTTGCATTGAAAAACATGGTTCGTATGAAGAGAGAGGAGAGGCAGGGATGCTGGGCAGGTATTGTTTGTCATGGGAGTTGGGTGCTTTGGGGTGAAGGTAGAAGTGAGCAAATAAAGAACAGAGCAGTGATAGATAAGGAGTGAAAAATTTACATTCTGGAAGAAAGTAAGCCATAGTATTTAATTTTAGAAGCCATTTGTAGCTTGGACAGGTTAAAGACTTAAAGAGAGAGAGTTTGAGTAAAATTTCTGCATGTATATGGTTAAAGCAATAAGATGTATGTGTGTTTGTGAGAGATCATTGAGCTGCTCTTGCCTTTGGTTGTTTTTACTGACCGTGTCAGAGATGATGCTAGGAGCCTGAAAAAAAAAAAGTGGTCTCTTTATAGCAGCATGAGAGAGGGAAAACCAGGACTTGGTTGAATTTTAATGGAATTAGAAATCAGCATTTCCATGCTGGGTTCACTGGTGTGTCCTTCCTCATTTTGTTCACTTAAGTGGTCATGGGGATAGTCAATATGATTTATTTTCCTTGGTATAAAAATAGAGCCTTCTGGCTACTAACAACAGTATTTATGAAAATTCATTAGTTCACAGTTGTGTAGTGCTTTAAAACTGGAAAGAGTTAATTGCAGCTTAGTGCAGTATATATGCCACTTCAATACTTCTCAGGTGGTTAACATTATAATCCCTCGAATTTCATTACAAACCAAAGGTATTCAGGTGATAGTCATGGTTAACTACAGACTCTTCCGGCTTTGTAGTCTAGACAGTTCCTGTAACTTCCAGTTAAGATTCTGGTCATCCTCAGGCTTTCTTTACCCATCTTACTTCTCCTACAGCCTTTAGCTAATGTGGATTAGTTACAGAGTTCCTCTGAATCAGCCTAACGCTTTCTGACATCTAATTAACGCTGCAGATTTCTCTCTGCAAGTCGTTTTCCGGTAAAAATCTCCTGAAATGACTTGAATAAACACATCCATTATCTTAATTCTACAACACGCAAACTGCTTTAACTAGACATTTCCTAGCCTTTGTATTTCTGCTCCTGAGTTATTCAGTGCTGAGGTTGTAAGGGTTTGCTGTTCTCATCGAGGTTTGCTTTGAGGCACTGTCAGCTGCGGAGTGTCTAGTGCTGCGGATCTAATAACACTGAGGAAAGCACTTCTGAGTAAGAGCTGCCTCTCGCTTCAGTGCCTTTGCTGTGAACTTGCGTCTCTTGAATTTGCTGCGAGAGTCGTTAACAGAGAAGTGTTCTGAAGTAGTAGTGTCCAGGAGTCTTCTAATTCTCTGAGAATGGAAAAGTGAGATGAGAGCCAAGCTGTTCAGATGTACGATAAGCTTTGAATGTGTTGAAGATTTGTTCTTGTCAAAGGCAACTTTTGGGTGGATTTCTATGTATGCTACCAGCAATTGTTGATCTTCAGGTAGATATTTTGCCCTACTTGGGAGTTACACCAAGTGTTGTTTGCCTTTTAGTGCTGTGAACCTACAATGTGCAGGGGCAGTCACAATACTTGATTCTGTTCTTATTTGCATAGAGAACTGCAGACACAGATGATACACCGAGGATGATGGGATCCTCTGGATCTTGTTTACTTCTGTGACATGTCTGTAAGTGTGAGATCTGATTATAGAAGACAGGAAAAGGCGTGTTCAGCTTAAGTTTTACTGTGGGTTTTGCTGCAGCTTCTAGCATTTTTCTATTGAAGAGTAGTAGTTTTTGAGGGTGTTGTTTGGGTCACTGTAAGATTGTTTTTTATTCTGCTTGGGCCTTTTTGGGTTCTGTCAGAACTTGGGGCTGGCGTACGCACAAGAATATTAAATTGGCTCTACTGCAAATAGTGAGCCACTGAAAGTGTGAGCAGAATTGACTGTTCTTTCAGGTGCGTAGGCAACATGCCCTTGAAATGTGCTTGACCATAGATAGAGTGGTGATAGAGAGTGGTTGAAGCCAGGCTAGGCTGTCAGACGTTGAGCTCTTCCTCTTTATCAAGTGTGGATGCCCATCTTACGAAACAGTTGTGAGGATGGTATTTGAGCATCTCTCTGAAGCCACGAGCTTAGAACCTAGAAACACAGTATCTTTTCTGTGGTTTGTTGAGAGCATCCACACCATGTTTGTGGTGCTGAATTTCAGAAGCCTTTCAACAGCTTGTGCCCTCTGTAATGTGTTGATACTCCCATCAGTATTTGTCCTCTGCAACCCCTCACACACACTCCTAAGTGGGGGGATAGCGATGTCTTTTCCCCTTTCCCTCTCTCCCTTTCCCAGACTTCATCTTGGTTCTGGGGTTGGGTGTTTGATTGTCCCGCTCTGTTTCTTGAAGTGTGTAGGTGGTTCTGTTGGGACATGCTTCAGTGCATAAACTGTTGGTAGAAAGTTTCGCAGACTGACGGAAGAATCTTCTTCATTACGGATGTGAGATCCTATCACCCAGCTTTTCTGTAAACATATGCAGTGACTGTTTGGGTGCCTAATCATATAATTCAGACTTACTTAATTAAATATAATGTTGTATGTACACTGGCTGTCATTTAAATTTTTGTGGGGAAAACCACGAAGCTGTTGTTTTGTGTTGAAGAATTGTTTTCCACTCTTTCCCCAATCAATAGCTCTACAAAACATCAAATGACAGGATGGCCTGTATACAGTGAGCATGACTCCTTAAAGGCCTTGGAAAGGTTAGAGCTACTTGTAAGCTTTTGGTGTTTATGGAAAAAGGATTTATTCAAGCTTGATGCTATAATTATGGAAAGAAAAGTGCTTTGCAAATTTATACTTTAAAATCAGTCATTCAGATCCTCAGAAAAGACTCAGAATTCTTGAGGATTTGCTGGTTTTCCTTCCCCAATGACAAGATAATGCTGGCTTTAAGTTTGTATCAATAAGGCTCCATATAGAGATTAAAATGAGGGTCAAACAATAACAAACCGAGTTTCCTTACTCTTGGCTTGTGGCTAGAAGCCCTTCAGTCTGTATACTGGTGCTTTGGTAACGGGGATTGACTGAAATGTTTTAACTGAGCTCTTCAGCTGACTGCAAGATTTTAATTCACTTCTTCAGGTTAACTTTGATAAAAATTTAACACAAAATGTCTTTATTTTTTTACCATTTTCTAAATCTGTTTCAGCCTCTGTGAGTTGCTGCTTTGAAAGGCTGTTGCTGGAACTGCCACCTTCCCTTTCCACCCTTCTTCCGTTCCTGCCACCTGACTCATTAGCAGTAAAACACCATAGTGCTGTGAGAGCAGTGGTCTTGTATTGCCAGTTGATGTTGTAGTGCAATTTTTTCTGAATGCTGCTATTTTTCTTTTTTGCTAGTACAGTTTATAAGCTTAGCTTTTCAGTGCAACATCTGAGGATGGAATTCGTGATTCAAACTCAATCCAGATACTGTTTATGGGAAACGAATGGAGAGTTCGACAACACAGTGTGGGAGCAGAGCAGTGTGTTCTTTCTTACACATACTGTCTCTGAAACCAGCTATGTCCTGTTGATCATAATGTGTTTTAGTTTCCTAAACATTCTGTTGCAGAAGGATGAAGGGTTACCTGCTTCTTGAAAGAAAAAACCTGTACTTCTGTAGCTCAGCCATGATTAAATAATGGTGAAATATAAGCGTCCTTCTGAATATGCTGTGCATGCCAATACCTAAAGAATTCAGGGGAAAAGACTTATTCAGCTTGTCACATGTCTCAAACCCGTGAACCTGTTCTCAGAGGACTCCTTTAAATTGGCACAAATGTGCTGGATGAGCTTTTGTTGCTGCTTCAGGTGTAACATGAGACCTTGGTACAAACACTCATTCAGAGCTTGTTTCCTTGCTGGCTGCTAACCTTCAAGATACTACGTGTTAGTACCTGTACAACTGTCTCCTTACACCACAGAATTTGAATGTAGCGATGGCTGCACTGTTCTCTGTCCATTTAGAAATCACTTTACTAAATAGAAGTGCAATCTACACTACAAAGTCCCAATATTCGTAGCTGTCAGCAAATCTCTGCTGGCAAAACAGGTGATGTGAATGCTGCTGTGATCTTCCATCTATATAGGTGAAATTAACTTTCCACCTGAGGCAAACAATACAGAGTGATCTTTTTCATATGTAAATATAGGATCGTTCAGGATTACCGTGGGATGCCAGGGGCAGCTTGATTTGTGCTGCTGTTCCCTAATTTGGTGAACTCTAACAAGTCTTAGAAGCTAGTGAAGTCTGCTCTCATTGAACACGTTTTATGCTCAGTTTGTATTTGGGCATTTTGGCTGTCTCTACTGGCCTAAATGTCAATTAATTATCAACACCGTCTATAGGTTCTACATTCACGCTGTACCCGAGCAAAGCGATAGGAAACTCTACCTCCTGGTAGCTAAGGAAGTTGCTTAAGAAAATGTGAGACAAGAGCAGCTGACCTCACTATGTAAGAAAAGCAATAGAATAACTGTACTGGTGTTTCACATAGGAAGCAAGATAATCTCCCTACCAGCCTTGTGTCTTACTGGCACTTTTCTTTTATTGAAATGTACCATAAATGAATTTGAAGTTCAGAAGGTGCAGAGCCTGCCCCTTTTGCAGAGCAGCAAGAGGTGTTACTGATGCTGCTGCTGGAATCTATCTGATAACAAATCATATCTTGTATCATTCTGGATTATGAAGCCTTTTGTTTATGTCTTGAAGGTGAATAGATGGGTCATAGAACATAATATGAGTTAATTTACAGCTTCAAACACTAAGTATTTAATAAAAACAGTGGGAAATGGCATGAAGCTGTGCCAGGGCAGGTTTAGATTGGATACTTGAAAAAAAATTTTTACTGAAAGAGTTGTCAGGGGCTGGAACAGGCTGCCCAGGGAGGTGGTAGAGTCACCATCCCTGGATGTGTTCAAAAAAAGGGTAGATGAGGTACCTTGGGATATGGTTTAGCATAGGATGGGAATGGTTGGACTTGATGATCTTCAAAGGTCTCTTCCAACCTTGTGATTCTTGTGATCTTGTGAAAATTAAAATCTTAGAGAGAATCTTACAGACCACCCCTTATCTTCTCCAGTCCTTATACTCTATCACAAAAATAGTTTGACAGCTTGAATTTAAATAGTGAAAAAAGAAAACGTTTTAAGACCTCACCAACGGCTGAAGAAGGTCCTAAATTATTTCCAGGATCTTGTCCTCTTGAATGTGTGCATTAACAATAAGCATCAGGTAAAACAGCTGGAGAAGTTGAGGAATTTGGGATATAGAAAACAGCCTGATGTCACAGCAACTGATAACTCCAGCTGTTTTAGAGAAGAAAACTTTCAGACTATTAGTAGCCAGTGAGCTGACTTCTGCAGCCCTTAATTCACTGGGCCACGCTACGTGCTTCTCCATTGTGGACATTCATGCCTTAAATGCTTTCCCAGGACTTTGTATTCTCCTGCAGTTAAAATAACTGCAACGTCATGCTCCTCTTCACTGACTTAAACAAGGAACTGAAAAGACCCCAAAATCTTTTGTATAGGAGAAGTACAGGAATACATTGGGGTTTCTGTATCTTTTTCCTTTGTTTAGTGGTGCTGGAGCAGTCGGTCTTGGCAGGCTGCCTGGAAGAGCTTCTCACTGGGCACATGACAGTATTTGATCACCCACTGGTGACTAAATAAAAGAGGATGCAGAATTTCCAGGCACGGAAACACACTGCACTGATGCCATCTGTAATACAAAGATCTACACAAAATGCTGTGTAAAGAAAAAACCCAAAAATAAACCCGAACAAAACCCAGTGCAGGCAAATTTTACATGTGGATGGTTTTGGGACCTTGAACTGTTTTCACTAGCAAATAGTTGCATTAATAATTAATTTCTATTTTTAGTGAATTTCTAGTATAAAATTCTTTAAGTGATGTGAAATGTTTGTACCCTGTTGGAAATTGCTGCTGTTTAGGATGTCTTGTGTACTCTCCTGTTACTTTGAGTGCTTTAGAAACAGCTTTTACTAACTTCTGAAAACACTAATGTTCATCTGATACACGTAGCTCTCTCCTTCACAAGACCTAGTAAATTATCACTGAATCTTGTCAGATAGCTTGTAGCAAGAGCTGCTCTATTAGTATGTCATTGTTTGCAAACAGAAGTCCCAGAATGTAATTGAAATGGATTCTGCTAATTGAGGCAGAGGAAGGAACTAAAAAGCATTTGGTCATCTGGTTTTCTCACGAGGCTGAAATAGGAACCAAATGTACTTTAAAACCGAATGCTAAGAATACTTCATGCTTGCATCGTTACCTAGTTTAGGGTTCTGCTTTTGAAATGTTGTGATTTAGTTTACACAGTGTGCAATAATGGGCATTTTAAGGTTCAGTATGTCCAGTTTTAGTGCTGATACATTTCCACAAGCCAAATATTTGTCATGTTTTTGGGAGCCTTTGCCGGTCTTGTAAAACTTGGAAGCAAGTAAAGCCCTAAATGATGGATGGCAGATCTGCAGACTCACTACTGCTTCAGTGTTAGATTAAATGCAGTTTGAGTTGCAAACACATGAAGTCATGGAGCCAGTAGGTCACTGCACTGAAAGAAGAACGAATGTTTACAGTCTGGTACTAGTCTGCTTGTGTGCAAAACATCTGAAGTTTATATAGATGTTTTCCAGACTGTAAATATTAATTGGGAGGTGGCTGTTTCATCTTGGTCAGTGCATGTTTTTGTATGATTTCTAGGTCTGTGTGTGTGCCATGACTTGCAAGATTTGTTTAATCAATGAAATTTGAAAATCTTTTGCAAAGTATTGGTGTCTTTCCTAAAGTAAAACTTTCTAAAAGAGGCATTTAGGTTTTAAATACAGAGGGAGAGAGTAAAAAGGTCTTTGAAAAAGAAAGTGTACCTGATCTTGTGGATAACATATCCTAATGTGTTTTTGTGGATTAATTTCTGCTAGGTTCCAGCAAATGGAAGCCCATTTGATGGGTGGGTTGTGTGTGCATTGTGTCCCATTGGTATGGATTGCATTTCTTAACCTGGCTCTGATCTAGAAGGGGTGGCAGTAGACTTGAGTTTGCTTCCTATTTGGAACCATTGGTGACCCTAAGGAAAATGATGTGCCAGGAGAAACTTTGTGTAGTTCTAAGGTTTTGGATTGTGGGGCAGAGTCTCAGCAGGCTTTTGGGTTTTGCTCTGGAGTTGTATAAATGGAATATCACTTCACCCAACTCAAAGCTATGCAGTTTCTTAAAATTCTGAGCTGTTTATAGAATATGGCTCATCCTGGTTTCCAAGTAATCCAAGAAATATGATAACAGAATGCCTTGCATGAAGAAACTGTATTTCTGTACACTTCAGTGGAATACTGTCTCATGCCTGTAAACTGTAGTGAGTTTTCATCCTTTTAAGCAAGTTTCATTAAAAATCTGGCAATTGCATCCCTCCTTCGGGAGAGGGGAGGGATACCTAGCTGAGAAAAATTAAATTGGATTTATGCCCTCTTAGAAAAGTAGTTGAAAATTGGAACAGTTTGCTCTGTGGTATACTAGTAATGCAGATTAAGTTCTGCTTAGTGCTTGGTCATGTCTTCATCTGATTAATTGGGGTAGCATGTTATGTCTGAAACAGTGGAAAAGTCTGCTGATGAGAGAATTCTGAGTCTGAAGTGTGTAAGTGAATGAGGCACTTGGAAGGGTAGCATCAGACTGCAAGTCTCCAGTGCTAGAAGGAGAAGGAGGGAGCAGATACTGGAGCCATATTAGGAGGATGTAGTTCTAGACTGACTTGCCTGTGGCTTGGCTCACCTCCTGTCTTCCACTGGCAGCTGTTTGGGTAGCCGTGGGAGGTGCTCCTGGGTACCCAGCCGGTGCAGATGCTGCAGTGCTCTGTCTGCGGGTTGGCGTGCTCTGTCTTCATTTGTTAGCCACGTTTTGAGAATTATGGATTAATTGGATTACGCAGTAAATAGGGGATAATAGATTAAAGGGATATTATTGGGTTAAAACCCCTCTTAAACTCCTTCACCTTTCCTTCTTAACGCCATTATGCAAGATGTCAGTCATGAAATAAACTCGGTGCGGCTCCTCCCTTCCTTGGTGCCTTTGTAGCTTTGTGCTGTTGAACACCCTCCACCCAATGTGATTCAACTCTTGCGAATACAAATTCTGCTCTGCTGGCAAAGGGTTTTACCAAACGTTACTTCTATGAGTCAGGCTTTCAGCCTTTCCTTTTTTTTAGGACAGATACCCAGTTTGTGTGACCAAATGCCGACGGGTTTCACTTCTACACCGCATGATGCAGTTCTGATTGCTTTGAAAAAACAAGAGGCAAGTGTGACTTGAGCTGCATGCAGGAAGTGCTGAAAAGAGGAAATAGGATAGTGCTCTCTGAGGTGGGATGAGCAGTGACGCATTTGTGACATGTATTGGGAGAGAACAGGCCTATTTTCTACTCCTGTATAAGCAATGTAGCCCATGGCTCAGATTCTCCAGCCTGACAAAGAAGCCGCAGTTAACCCCAATGTACTTACAGTTTATCTTTGAAAATGGGCAGATCAGATTTAAAACGACTATTCAAATGGTTTAGCTGGAGAGAAAGAAGCTGTGTGATCCCTCACTGCCTGATCCTGGCTGACACAAGGTATCTGTGCTCCAGCCCTTTTCAGGTGGGTCTGTCAGTGCTTCCCCTGTTAAAACAGTTTGCTCTCCTCACAGAGGGAAGGATTAGTCCAACACAGAGCTGGGCTGCACATGGCTCTGATAATGCTCATGTGGGCATCAATGGGGACCGCTTTGTTTTGGCAGGAGTGCCAGTTGATGCTGGTTTTAACATAACTTTGGCCATAATTAACACTCAGAGAAAGGAAACATCATTCTCTCCAGGAAATGTTTTTTGTGTGAGCCCACACTCAGATATTTTGACCCAGACTTGCAGTTTGATAAGTAAATACATTGTTGCTTACCTCAACACTTTTCCCTAAATGCCCTTAGCTCTCTTATTAAGAATAATTATTGTATTATGCTTATGGTAAACTCTTGAAATACTGCTAATGAAATTGCTGCGTAATGGTGCTACATCAAGCTTTAAAGCAGAGGAGTGGCGATTGGGAAACAAATTGTTTCTCCTCACCTCAGGAGATACCAAGCAAGTTGCTAAATTGCTGCTATAAAATAGGCAAAGTATCTGGATTTTAAATTTACTTCCTCGAATAAACAAGTTATATGATAGGATTCTTTTCTCTGGATTCTTGGTCAAAATCTTCAGATTTGGATTTGTCTGGATTAAGCCTCTAGTAGAAAGAAATCTGTGCATTGTGTATGCTGTAAGGATTGGTAGGATTTTGTAAGATCCTGAATTCTAAGGGTCAGATTATTCCTCCATCGTCTGTCTGTCTTGAAGCTGCTTTTCCCATGTTATGATTTGGTTTGCATGTCAATTCAGGCAAGTATATGCCAGCCTAAAAAGATGGTAGTTTCCTGTTCTTATTCTAAACTATGCTTTTTAAAAAGCTGCTGTTGTTGGGGATTTTTGTTTATGTTTGGGGGGGTTAATTAAATAAAACAGGAATTAGCTCTTTTTGCAGAAATTCAAGTAAGGTCTTGAAAATGTTTGCTGGTCTCTCTAATTCTAATCCAGAGTTACTAAATTCTATCTTGTATTTTCTTTAAATATCTGATTTATTCTTTCAGATACATCAGAAGTCTTGTCAGTTCAGTATGTTCCACTGAACAGGCAGCCAAATGCAGATGCATTTATAAATTGTCTGCTTCTTTCTTTCAACCTTGAGATGACTAAATCTTTATTTGATGCTTTTTCTTTCTTTTATGTGATTGCTATTGGAAAAAATGTAGTGTCTATGTTTCCTTAGAACAACTAAAAGCCATTTGGCTATGCTAAGGTTTCAACAGATCGTATTTAGATTACGGACGTTGTTTTAATGGAAACCAAAGAAATTGGTGCCACTTCCTGCATTTAAAAGATGTGTTGTTCTGTTGTGTATTTCTTGTAGTTCTTTTTTTTTTTTCCCTCCCCTAAAATATTTTTGTGGTTATTTTGCTTTAGGCACTAACTAGCAATGCTTTAGACTAATCTTTCTCTGTGCTGTATTTTGTTTATAAAAGATAACTAATCTGGTTTGCCTCAGAAGACCACACGAGCAGCTGCAATACACTACTGTCCTGTAGGTAGATGACCAATATCTGCTTTAATCCTGGAATTGTAGAAAAAGACCACGACCTAAAACTTGACTGTAGGTCATTATACAGGCATGAGCAAGACTCATTAAAATAAATGCAGTATTGTATGGGAAGCTGTTGCCATAACATCAAGTACCTGAGTAAGAATATGATTTACTTGTGTGTGTTTTCTTGTATGTTTGCAGTGAAATGACTTGGCTTGGCTTTTTTCGGTGAGGCACACAAGCTGTTTTGAATCAAACCTTGCTGAAAATTGAATACTTGACAGTTATGAATAAAGTTACTTAACAGTCAACTTCCTGTGGTTTACATGCATTTCTGAATTGGGAGTAGGCTGACGGGGTGCAGCTGAGATGCATGTGCTCCATCTGAATAAAAAAAGGGCATCTTCTACAAGCAAAGCAGTTGCTTAAAATCTGAGATTCTGATACAGTTTTAATCCTGTATAAGGTGTGTTAGAGTCTTTGAAACTAATGTGTAGGCCATTCATTCTATTTTATTCATGTGTGTTGAAGCTTGTGTTACTGCAGTATGTCCACATGCGTGTGAGAGATATGCTCGTGCCTGTGCTTGACTTTGTCACTTACCTTGGTGCCTTTGGGCCTGTGTTTGAGGAGAAGGAAGTGGGCAGTGGATAAGCAAGGCTCCATGGTATGGTTCCTGCCTTGGTAACCTTCAACCACAGGTTGCAGTCCAGAACTGTTCAACTGTTAAAAATTACTTTAAAGGGTTCACCTGCATTTAAAAAACCCCTGAAGGTTCACCTGTGAACAATGTAAGACCTTCACACCACTGCATTTTCTCTAAGTGGATCTTGAGTTTTCATTTCCATTGTCTGTGCTCGCAGAAGAGGGGTGTGAAGGCAGCAGGAATATAAGGGAGAACTGCTGAGTCTTTCAATGTGGGCAGATCCTGCAGTTCCCCAGTCTCTTACTGATCTTGTCATTGCAGCCTTCCAGTACCTGAAGGAAACACACAAACAGCAGGGGAATCAACTTTTTAAAAGGGTAGACAATGGCAGGACAATGGGGAATGGATTATAAAACTAAAGGAAGGAAGGTTTAGATTAGATATTAGGGGGAAGTTCTATACAGAGAGAGTGGTGAGGTGCTGGAACAGGCTGCCCAGAGAGGTGGTGGGTGCCCTGTCCCTAGAGGTGTTCAAGGCCAGGTTGGATGGGGCCCTGGGCAACCTTGTGTAGATCCAGGCTGGAGGTTGGTGTCCCTGCCTGTGGCAGTGGGGTTGGAGCTCTATGATCCTTTGGGTCCCTTCCAACCCAGACCAGTCTGTGATTCTATGATTGTCCTTGGCCTGGCTCCTTTGTGCTGTGACGGCAGAGCCACGTCCTGCTGTGGACGCGGTGAGCCACACTGGAGCTGGTGGGACAGAGTGAGGAAACCCGGTTTCTCTTTTGTAGTCATCTGGGGTAAACCAGAGACTTTACAGTTTGTTTAAAGCAAAATTTTAGAATGTGACAAGTGTCTGTTGAATATGGCAGTTGGAATAGAGCCGCTGTCACCGATTTACAGAGTGAGAGCTAGTTTTCTGTATCAGGAAAAAGTAGCCTACGCAGAAGCTGTCTTTGGAACCCCTGACATACATAATTGTGAGCGGATAATTTTCTTTCACAGTTTTAACAGTTGCTGGCATCAGGTTGCTGGCTTGGTTGTTGTGTGGTGGGTTTTTCAGAGTGTTTCTCTTTGTTACTGTGTGAAGTACATAGGTGCACCCCTTTGGAAGAGGCTTGCTTTGTAGTGCTGCCTTTTTGAAGCTTGGTTAAAATGGGTCAAAACTCTTTAGTTCTACCGTGGTGCATTCTGATCACAATCTGTTAGTTGTGGTAGTTTGCTGTTCAAGATAATCTGTAGTTGGCAGAGCTTAGCCTGCTAATATGAAGATGTCCAGGTTGGATAGAAAATTCCAGCTGGTGAAGGCACTGACTTGTAGGTGCATGATACAGAGGGTGTCTGGGATGTGATGGAAGAACAGATGTTGAAGCTGTTGTAAGTTCTTGATAAATTGATAGAAGCTGACGATTGAACAGCCTTCATCCTTAAATAGAGAGTTGAGTCATGATGCTGGCACTGGCTTGGTGTGTCACATTCTAGATTTTCATAAGGGAAGAATCCAGTGACTGAGGTGAAGATGTGGAGGAGGGAAACTGGTATGTCATTGCTTTATTTACTGCTGTTACTATGCTTGTAAGTGTTTGCTTTTCTAGTTTAATCTCTCAAGTTTTCAAATGACCACTTGGTATTTGTCTGCTATTGACATTGGTACATGACAGCCTGGCAAGTGAAGTAGTCATCTTGGTTTGCTTGCTGGCAGTTACTTTACCATTGGATGCGGGGCTCAGGAGCATTGCTGTTGCTGCAGGCTGATGTATTTTGCATTGGTGTTTTCAGGAAATCCCCTCTTTTGGGAGTCTGGGGGGGAGAGTGTTTTGTGACCTTTACAGGCTGTGGCTTCTTGTCTGCCTCAACTGCTCAATCCATTGCAGTAGCAGTAAGCCCTGGGACTTACAGGAGTGGTAGTAACTCATGCATTCCAGTGCATCAGAGTTAATGCTTCTTTAGGGAGCAGGCGTTGCTGTAAGTAGTGCAAAAAAAGAGCTGTCTAAGATGAAAATGTATGTATGTGTGCACACATGTGTGTACCTACAGCCTCTGAGGCCCAGGTACTGGAATAAATACCTCCACATAATGAGGCTGAAATGGAGCTAATCTGTACATAGTTCTGTGGGGGTGAGAGGGTTGCCAGCCCCTGCTAGGACCAAAAAAAGAAATGACATCTGACTGTAAACTCTTTATTTTGTCTTAATGTTCAGCTACAGATAGTGGGTTTAGTACTTCGAAGGCCTGAATTCTGAACCTGTTCCTCCTGCTTGGGAAGCCTGATGAATTTGTGCATCAAAGCTGCATGTTTTCATTTTCCATGAAATAGGAATGCTTTTTTTTCCCCCCTACACTCTCCTTGTGGGATTGAGGGTAGGACAGATTCCCCAAGTGCTGACAAAGATGTCAGTCTAGAGTATTGTCACTGGGAGCGGGTGTGCCAGGCTTGACAGGGGTTAGTGTTAGTGCTGCAGCTTGTCACTCCAGAGAAGATGGGTAATGTTAAGCCAAATAGAAAGTGAAGTAAGGTAGTAGAACGGTGTTGGACTCTTTCCCTACAGGTGTGTCAAGCACAAGGCATGTTTCAACCAGAGTCCCAATCTTGCCTAATTAAAGTTGATGTTCGAATTGCACACGTAAAGGTGTGGGATGTGCTTCTGTTATGTAACTTTCTCAGTACTGAGAGAACTTGCACAGGTACCTGGCTTATGTGTCTGCCAGAACCCTTTTTGGACTGGTTTTTACCTTCTCCTGCTTTATTGCGCTTAGATGACACAGTTTAATACTGAGGTTTGATTTGCAGAGCTCAAATTCAAGTGAGGGGAAGACAGAACAGCAAATACAGCCTGATAGTAAGTCACTTGCCTGGCTTAGAAGTAGTCACCCCAGCCTGGATGCTTCTTGAATTCCCCATCAAGCAAACTCAGTGAGAATTCTTACTCTTCTATCTGCAGTGAAAGAACAGATGGTTTCTTTTCTGTATTTACTATAAAGTAAATAAGTTCCAGCTTGGTAATCAAGAGCTTTCAAAAGGAAACATGTTTCTGCTGCTGTCATAAGACTGAGAATCCTAAAAGGGTACTACTTCCCTTTGCAATAAATTCAGTCAGTACATTACCTGTTGTGAGTGAACTCAGGTTCACCAGCATCCTCACAAGAGTTCTTCCTTAATCCTGCCCCCCCCTCCCCCCCCCAACAGTTCTGGAGGGTTGACTGTAGTTCAGGCTTGCAATGGAAAAGTCTTTAGCCACATTACTGGAGGGATTGCAAACTGCAGCTACTGTTTACAAGGACAGTGATGGCTTAAATCTGGAAGGTAATCAAACCTCCCAGAGTAACGAGTTCTTTTCCTACTTGGTGTCTGATAGGAAAAAAGTCAGTAAAATGCTTCATTTGTTATGGTTTCTCATCCTCTATTCTGGCTGAGGAGAAGCACCTGTATGAGTGAGATCGGGTGGCCATGTAGTTATAAATTAACTTCTCTCCAGCAGTGAATCTCTGTACCTGACTCTTCAGAGGGTTAGAATTACCAAACACAACTTCTCAGAACGATGGTGTGGTTGCTTCGTTGATATTCCCTGTGGATAATCCCTCTAGGATTTATTTAGCAATTCTAAACTTGGAAAGAATTTAACTATGATAAATGTGCCTACCCATGCTTTTAAGCTTTATATATAAACTGGCCTAAAAATAAAACTTCAGTTGTGTTCTTAGGATAGCTGCTTTAAGAAATGGTAGTGATTAAAGCCTAGAACACCTAAATATGGACTTTTTGGTAAATTAACTGGACTTCAGAATGTAAATTACTTGGATCAAGTGTGCCATTTATTTAAAAATAACTGTTTGCTTTGTTCTTAGGGGGAATCTGTAAAGTATTTCTTGGACAACTTGGATAAACTTGGAGAACAAGTAAGTTGGGTTATTTTTTGTTTGGTTGGTTGGGGTTTTTTGTTGTTGGTCCCCCCTACATCCCTCCAGTCTTGAGTTTTAAGTAGTATTTGTGAACTCTGGGTTTTAAACAGATGAAATGTAAACTAGTGTCTGCCCAAATAATGTTCTCTTTTGCTAATTTTAACTGTCCCATTATCTCAGCAGTTCATCACTGACATGTCAGAAACAGCCAGCAATTCAAGGGCCAAGAGACTTTTGGAGATAAAACTTCTGCACAAAATGAACAAAAAGCAAGTTACAAACACTTGTCTAGTCAGCAGATCATTCCAGTAGTGCTTCAGCAGTTTCTGATACACAAATGCAGCACAAATTTTAGATTTACATATCCAGTAGCAACACTGTTACATCAGTGCCAGGTCTGGTGCCAGTGGTACCCTTCTCTAGACTCTACCTTAAAATAAACACAGTACAGAATAAAATCTGTTTTCTCTAGGAGAAGCAGCTGAAACTTCTGTAGAAAAAATTTTTGACAGAAATGTTGGTTACTGCTTGAATAATGTCGTATGCTGATACAATGCTGATGCTTCTGAGTTGTGTATTGCAGAAACAGCATGTGGAAAAACTCCCTTTGTAAGGGGATTCCTAGCTTGAACTCCATGGGGAGGCAGCTTCTCTGTAGTAACATCCAGCTGATGGCTAACAAATGATGAAGGAATCCAAACCACTTCAATTGAGTCCTGTTACATCATGCTTAATTTTTTAACAGATAGAAAAATTATTTTAAGCCAGACTATTTTTTTCCTGCTTTGAACTGTCATTTTTCTTACTGGAACACTGGTGATCTAGCAGAATGCATGTGCTTCTCGGATAGTGTTTGAGAACTCCAACACTTGCTCTTCAAGTTTTGTTTTGATCTTGTGTTACAAGGGAGTAGGAAAACTGCACTCAGCTTTAAAGAACTGCTAAACTTTCTGCTAATGGTCGATTTCTCATGGTCTTCAACCTAATGCTGCTTTAGTTTCAGAAAGATTCACACACCCCCCCAGCACAATTGTGCACAATTATATAAAGATGTTTGCAGCTTCTTTTCAAAGATCTTAAGATCAACTGAACGATTAAACCCCCTGGGCCCTTCTTTATTGAAAACATGCTACTTGAAGTTACTAATTTTTAAAATATTTTTATACACACACATATATATTGTAGGTGAGATGTTGCTATTGAATGCTGAGTTCTGAATTTCAGGATTTCGGGATTAAAGTTTAGACCAAATGGTGTTCAGACACAGAGGGACTCCTCAAGATCTGCTGGCAGAGAAAACGTGGAAGAAATGCTAGCTAAGTTGTGTTCCTGAGTGAAAGATTTGATAGGTTCTTCTGGTTTGTTCTTATCTGCGTGCAAGATTTCTCTAATGATTGATTCCCCAAACTGTATTAATATAAGTAGTTTACTGTTCTTATCTGCTATCTGATACAACGGGGCTGGCCTGCATCTAGATTGCTATTAAACAGATAGACCTGTGATTCATGTGCCTCTTGCCAAAAGGGAGCTGATGGTAACAGTGCGTAGGGAAAAGAACTTAATGTTCAGATTTAATCAGATCAGCAAAATAAGAGTAGCTGGCTGGCACAGACACGTGGGGTTGGCTGGATTCCTTGCAACTCTCTTGTTTCTTCTGCCAGTGCAGACTATATGTATTCATAATAACTCAGAGATGTTGCCTTCCATGGTGTGCTTGGATCTTACTCGTGCCTGAAGCTCTATTTTTAACTGGGCAAAGAGTGATGTGATAGCCAGGAGAGGCACCTGATAACCAAAAGATGTCCTGCAGAAGAAGATGCTGCAATGGATTTGAGGAAGAAGGCAATTTGGGATGAAAAATACATGTGTTGAGTCAGTATCAGTCAGTATCCTTGGGAAGAGCTGTGCTTACAGGCAAATACAGCTGCACAGAAAGCAAAACTGTCCCTCCTTCCCCAAAAACCCCACAACGGGGGGAAAATTAAAACAGTCAATGTGGAAGATTGGACAAAGCATGGAAAAGGAGAGTGTGCATGGGGGTGTGTGCAGGAAAAACACTGATTGACAGTGGCAAAACACTGAAAGGACTTTGAAATTAAGGCTCGGTGCCATCCTAGGAAAATACCTAATGCTGCACTCCTCAGATTTGGAGAAGGGACTAGTTTGGAATCGCTGCAGAGACAAACTGCAAGTATCTCAATGATCAGGGCATGAGGGAGGAAACAATCATTCCTCAAAAGGATAACTAAAATCCTGGGAGATGTCTGAGGGGCTGGTGTATTCAGTTTCCTGTAGCCAAATGGTGGCTGTGTGCCAAGCACTTGACTTCCAGCACACTCATTAGCAGTTGCATCAGAGTAGCCATTCTCCTGTATAAAACATGGTAGATCTTCTGTGCATGTAGAACTTGAAAGGATTTTAGTTGTAGTTGGAAGTGTGGAAGGAATTTTAAATGAGTAATAATGCTTGAGAGGGAATTTGTCAGGAATTTGATGGATAAGCTCCTTGTTCTTGAAAGCTTTACTGAATAAACAGTCCAGGCCAACTCCCAGGAGAGTTTGCTTTGTGCTCTTTTTCAATATTGAAGATATATATGGCTTTGACTATTACATTAATTGTTTTATTTATTTACTTTAAGAACTTAAATCGCTCTGGAGCTTTGTTACCATTTCCTGGGTTTGTTCTGAGAGCTTGAGACAAACTCCCTGAATAACAAAAGATGGATGCTTATAAGATGGATGGGATCAGTGTTGATCTGTGACATTCTCTTACCTAAATGTCAAGTCAGCCCTACTGAGGATCCCTTCACATACACAGTTTCATTTGATACAGCCATTGCTCTCTGCCTCTGATTGTTCTCCCTCTCTAACAATTTTTGGTAGGAAAGACCCAAGATAAATTTATCAAAGAGAAAAATCTTATTACCCTTTAAAGTCGCTTCTTTTAATCAGACATGGGGGTGGAAATCTGGAGAGAGCATGGTGCTGCTTCAGCAGTTCCACTCTCGTGCAGATTTAGGTGGTGCAGGTTTTAGATGTGTGATGTGCTACACAAGAAGTGCAGGGTACAGAGTCTGTGCTTGAGACGACTGCTCTGTGATTCGTGCCATGATAAAAATCAGTGCTTTAGTCAGGGGCAGCTCAAATAGAGAGCTGGGAGTTCAGACAAAACAGTCTCTTTCCAGCCAGTTTCACTTTTGAGCCTACATACTAAAACAAAGAGATCCTTGAAGTTTTGGACCATTATGCTCACTTCATGATTTCAGAATTGCCACCTTAAAAGTTGTGACTCAAACTTGTCCAACTCCCTTCAGCTTGGAACACTGGAATTTCAATTACCATGTGTGTTTGTGTCCATGTCTTATCCACCTCTCTGCCCCAGCATATTATTTGAATCAGACTTTCTGGCCTGTGGTCTTACCTCCCAGCCTGGTAACTGGCACTGCCAAAGGATCATTCACTAAGAGAAGACTGAAATTCCAGCTCTGAAACCTAAATTGCTCGCTCTGAAGTTGTGAGAAACTTTGGAAAAATGTAAGGAAAAGTTTCCATAACAAGCAAGCAATGAAGCTTTAAACTTCAGCATCTGCTGGCTGCTTGTTACAGACGTGCTTTTTAAATAGAGGAAAGACTTGGACCACGTGCAGAAGTGTAATTCTAGGAGCAAGGAAATCCCCAGTATGAGTCTTTAATTTCATGCTGTTGAAAGCTGACTCGTAAGAATTCCTCTTCCTGTTAGAATCTGCATCCATTGATGATGACTGTTCATGTGACAGTCAGAAAAGCAGTAAAAAACCCCACTTATCCTGCCTGTTGAATTCTGGGGGGAAAGGCAGGCTGGAGGACTTCAGGTCCAGCTGTCTCAAGTACCCTTCTAGGCTGTACTACTGGGAGGAGGCTGCTGTCCTCAGCTGCCTCTTTCTTCTCCTGTTGTACTAATTGCACAAAACATTCTGGACAAAATCAGGCTGTATTTGCTCACAGGATGGCACACAGCTACTAAAAGTGGCTTTTTGGACCTGGGTGTAGAAGATTCATGGGGCAAACACTGTGAGATGCTGAAGTTCTCCTTTTCCAGCATAACTGAATTTCTTAGTGGAGCAGCTCTTCTCTATAGAAGCAGTTGTGTAGGCTGCATGAGAGCACTGGAGGGACTGAGCATGGGATCCTGCTGTGGTAGGATTTGGTTTGAGAAGCCTGGTTTAGAGCCCATTTGCTGCAGTGCAGTGTTGGCAGCCTGTGTGTTTCCCAGCCTTGCAGGAGAAGGGTTAATGAAGCGTAAAGTAACCTAGAGTGAGGGAAGCTGGCGGGAGGAGGTGATGCTACACTTCTGAGGTGGTTTATGCATCCTTATCATGTGGCAAATGGAAAGCTCCAGTTCTTTAGGGTACATGTTTTGATTTAATATTGGGTGTCTTTCCTGCTTTGGGCTCTAGATCTTTCCAAAACGCTTCAGTGTTAGCATATAAATATACATCCATCTGTATGTTTATTCAGACAAGCTCTGCAAGCTTTCCTCTCGGTTGCAAGTCAGCTGTGATCACCGTGCCTGTGACTTATATCCTAGTTGGCAAACTCTCCTTTATTTTTCTCTTTTAGGATTATCTTCCCTCACAGCAAGACATCCTGCTGGCACGAAGACCCACGAAAGGGATTCACGAGTACGACTTCGAAATCAAAAATGTTCCTTTCAAAATGGTTGATGTAGGTGGCCAAAGGTCAGAACGGAAACGCTGGTTCGAATGCTTCGACAGCGTCACATCAATCCTCTTCCTCGTTTCCTCAAGTGAATTTGACCAGGTGCTGATGGAGGATCGGCAAACGAATCGCCTTACGGAATCCCTGAACATTTTTGAAACAATAGTCAATAACCGGGTTTTCAGCAACGTCTCAATCATTCTCTTCTTAAACAAGACGGACTTGCTTGAGGAAAAAGTACAAAAAGTGAGCATCAAAGACTATTTCCCAGAGTTTGAAGGGGATCCCCACTGCTTAACAGATGTCCAAAAATTCCTGGTGGATTGTTTTCGTACTAAACGCCGGGACCAGCAGCAGAAGCCCCTCTACCACCACTTCACCACTGCTATTAACACAGAAAACATCCGGTTAGTGTTCCGTGATGTCAAGGATACCATCCTTCACGATAACCTCAAGCAGCTGATGTTACAGTGATGTGCAAAAAGACATTTTTCTTGGAGTAAAATGTGTGTTGGGTTTTTTTTGGGTTTTTTTTTAATTAGACGTTTACAGCAGGAATAAAGAAATCCAGATCCTGTCACACTTCTTGATATGTGGCTAAAAGCTGATGCTGAACACATTATTGCCAATTTCTGCAGAAATTCAGGCTTAATCTCTTCCAGTGTAGCTTCAAGTTGACTCAAGTTGTAATTTTATAGCAGACTTATGTCTCAGTTACCTGTAAAGTGACAAATATTTTAAGAGAATGTGTATGTTATCCTAGAAAATTCATTCCACCTTCAGAATTCCAAGTCCAAACCTCAGTGAAACGGTTGCGATTGTTAGACTGTGGCAGTAATTTAAGGTGGGGAGGGGGAAACTTTCCACATCTAACTTCATTACAAAGACTGTGATACCATAGCTGACTTAACAATTTCTCAGGTCTATTGTTGGTTAGAAATTCCCTGAATCCCTTGCTGGAATCATCTGTTGGAAGCTAGGATTCCTGGGTGCAACAGGCTTCCTGTTTAAGTAAGTCTTTGCATGGAGTTTGACTGGGAGATGCTCTACAGATCCTTGGAGCTTCAGGCATACCTGTCAGGAAGTATGACTGCAGGCAGACGTCTAGTGATGAGGAATTAGTGAATGGCACAGTACAGGGTCTCACTCTGCTGCCTCCTACGTACGGCTCAGAGCCAGAGCGAAGCACAGAGCACGATGATACAGTCCTCTCGAAATTGGGATGTGGGAAGGGGGAGCAAGCAAATGTGTCTTTATCTTCACTAACCAGATGTTACGTGTAGGTACCTTACCTGTTCTTGAAGCGCTTTAAGACAGCACTGGTTTATTTTTACTTCCTCCATAACTTTTTCCAGCGTGCCTCATCTTAAGCAGTAAGCATTTGGTGATGGATAGAAGGACTTGTGAACCTAAGTGCCTCTTTGTGTTCTGTCCTCCTACAGTATTTTCAGTGGCCTTATGTGTTCCCAGCAGAGGCCTTGTGTAGCTGACACCACAAAGATGAATGTTTTCTTCTGGGGGGGGGGGGGGGGGGGGGAGAGCGTGTCACAGCAGAACCTGCTTCAGCTGATGAGGTTCTTTCTAAGACTTTCCAATTGGGTCTAATAATCCTAAGTGTACTTGAGCCAAATATGTTGCACAGCATACTCCAGAGTGCTGCTTGTGACGAGGAAGATTTTACCAAAAGTTCCATTGTGGTTTTATTTTATTTTTTATTTTATTTTATTGTTGCCATTGCCATGGGATTTAAAAAATTAAAAATACTTCTTGCCCAGAAATCCACACGCCACGCAGCATGCTGCAAAATGAGAATAAGATGGTGAGCTACCACGTTTTCCCCGGACTGGAGTGTCATGTAGGCAGTTCAGCTTGCTGCTTTGCCCCTGGAACAGGGGCCAATTCCTGTGGATCATGATGCTGGCTGATAAAATATGAATTTCTGTTAACAAACTGCACATGTGGCAAGCAGTGAGGCATAATGTCCCCACCGTGTGGAGCGGTGTCCCTGCTAGAACATAGGAAAGCTGCCTGTCTTCTGAACTTAGCCTTTTACTTACTGTGATTGTAAGTTGTATTAACATCTCTGCACCTCCTTCTCCTGACAGTAGAAGGGGAATAGTGTATTTTTATTTAGGTAGGTGCTTTGAAAAAAACCTATTTTTTTTTAAAGTCTCATCCAGTGAGTAGTCACATATTAGTCTGCGATTTCTGCGAGAAGGCACTATTTTGGGAGGAAAGAGTTCTGAAAAGAGCTTGGGAGAAGTCACAGTGTGTAACCCAAAAATGAAGTCTGGGTACAAGACTGATGTCAGGAAGATTATATTAATCTTTAGATGGGGATATTTAATGTAGATTCTGCGTTCTTACTGGACACGGGTATGATTACTTCTGGTTTGATGGGCTTAGGTCATATGTGAGCAATTCCAGGATGATGAACTAAAGACCTCAGAAAAGGCTAGTGAGCTTATTTAAAGGCTTGGATGATCCATCTGTAATGGGAGTCCAGAAGTTCTCTGTTCCCCTCCGTGGAGGAGGGTGATAGGTTGATTGTCACCCCTGTCCAGTAGCCTCAAAGTCCAGTGCTGGAAAGCAGAAATTGAACAAATCCCTGCCCTTGTTAGTCAGCAAGATCAGTAGTAGGTTTGTTTTTGTCCTTTGCTGACAGCTGTCTGAACAGGTTTCTTTTCTGAAGAGACTTATCTCTGCTCTGATTAATTTGGAGAGGGTCTGCAGTATGTGTTGTGCAGGATGTCAGACTAGAAGATTGCCAGAAAGACTAAAGATAGTAGGTGATTCAAAGATTGCCAGGAATTTGTCTAAACAATTTTTTTAATGTAAAATATTGATTATTTTATGTGTAATGACTTGTTAATTTAGTAAAGATCCTCAAACCCGATGTCAGTCTAAGGAGATAGTCGTCATCACAGAGGCGCTGGGCACTTCTGACGTGAGCTGAAGTGGGAAGAATATTCAGCAGGTTTCTCCCCAAAGTGACACAAATGCCCCAGTTTTGGTCCTTTGAGGTTGCTTTCCCTGTGAACACCAGGGTCTGAGAGAGCACGGCAGACCCTGCAATGTTGGGTGGCTTCTGACCAAGTCAGCCCTAGTAAATGAGCACTATAGGAATCTCAGGCAGAAATTAATGAATTTAATGAAATGACTGAGGCAAATCACTTGTTTCCCTCTTCTTAGAGGGGAGGCAACTAACCTGGATATAACTGTTCCCATGGTTCCTTCGTTAACATACCCAGTTAACATTTGGCTTGTCCATCTGCTAACTTACTCTTTGTTAGCTATCTGGAAACGAGCACAGCGTGTACTGTAGTATTTCTTCTTAGATTTGTTTCTAAATATTATTTCTTTGTAGCAGGATATCATTTTGGTACAAGAGCTGAAGGGTTGATGTTTGGAACAGACTGATTTTTATCCCCAAGCAAACAAATGAGTCACGGTTGGCTAGGAAGAGCAGAGCTTGCTCATGTAAAGCAGTCTGTGGTACAAGGTCAGGACATACTTCTTGTGAAGGTATAAAATCAAGTTTCCCAAAACTTTCCTAGCTCTCTTGGGTAGAGTAAGCTCTATTAAAGACATCGCTGACTGTATGGAGATATACCACTGTCATGTACAGCCTTCCTGTGCTTGAAGGTGAAATTGGTGTTTTAGCAACTGTTCCCTGCTGCAGTGTGTTAAACTGAGCTGATTGATACCTAAAAACTGTGGCTGTTCATCAGGGCTTTAAAAAATTTTACTTTTTCTTTTTTTTTTTTAATATATTGTCTGTGGGACCGTAAGCCATCAGTTTGTGTACAAGTTAAGCTTTCTTCTAGAATATCTGCTCTAAAAATTAAGTCAGGTGGGTTCCTTGATCTCAAAGGCTGTATATTGGACTTATTTGTCTGGTAAGTAGGTTTCAGTTTTGCCCATCAGAATCAGCAAACTGCTCAGATCAGGGGGGTGTGTGTGTTTCATGACACTCGGTATTCATGACAGTTCCGGGTAGCTTGGGCAAACTGCACCTGCTCCCCGTGTCTGGGAGCAACTCGCAGCTTAAAGACTGAGCACCGTGCACGTTGAACATGTCCATGGCCATCAGAAGACTCCTCTGGTTATTTCTCTTTAAGGACACTTGCAAAAGGTTCATTTTCCAACAACAACATTTCCTGTTCCACGCCACATCGAATTGTTCACCAGTCAACTTTACAGGTCGTGTTTGATGGTACCATTAACATAGTTGTTTTTTTTAATTACACAGCATTGCAATCAGTGCCATTTTGCAATTTCTTTGCATTGTACTTGAAAATGAGTTGCAGACTATTTAAAACCGCTTTCCTGCGCTTCCCAGTAGCAGTGAGAGCTTAACCTTCCGTGAAGCCTTCATGTAAAGATATATTTTGTAACAACCTCATAGATCTTTAACAAACCCCAGATTTGTATTAGCTTTGTATAGATGTTGGTGTCTTACAATTTTATATGTTTAAACTTTTTATAAAGAAAAAACCAAACTTGCCAAGGGGTATTTTTTATTGACATTTTTGTTTCTCCTTGCTTTAGTTTAAGGTTGGCAATAAGTTATTTCCAGGGGGAGTCTCAGAAGAAAAAGCATCACTTCCTTTTTATAAAACGGTTTAACGGCTGAGTAGTTTAAAACCTCTTTGCACTCGCTTTGTACATCGCTATCCATGCTCTCCATAAGTGTTGCCTTTCAGCTATTAATATTTGCCTTGTGGAAGATGAATAAACATATACAGCCTCATGTTGGTATTACAGAATTATTTTCTGAAGTTAATCACGTGTAGGGATGACCAAGTGACTTTTCTTCTGTTGGTTGAGCTGTTTGGCTCCTGCTGTGTCCGGCCTTTCAAGTAAAATGTGTTAATAGAGCGAGCCTCTGGTCTCTGGTGGGCTCCTTCCTCCAGACACTTGTGCAGCCCATTGCTTCCTCTCTAGGAGAAGGGCAGCAGCAAACTCTTCGCTTGCATTTGACAACCAGTTTGGTACTCGATATTTAAAATATTGATGGTGCTCATCTGTGTTCTGGCCTAAGTGCCAAGCTTCTCTATAAATTATGTACCCTAGTACTGCAGGGGTAGATTTTACTTGTTTTCTGAATAAGCCAGGCTCTGCCTGCACAAACGGGCTGCTGTGTTTTGCAACCAGCTGTGCTGTGAAGCAATGTTTTGCAGCAAAACTCTGATTTCTCCTTGTCAGTTTTTATAGGCCTGAGATGCTTTATTTTCCACAGCAGCCCTAGGATTTGGCTGGTGTGCTGTGGACACTAAAGCTCTCAAAATACTCAGCCCGAGTCATGCTTGTTTATGGAGTTGGTGCTCAGCCTTAGTGTTGGTCTTGATAATCAGAACACATAAACCGTAGGGGTTCTTGGTGTGCATGAACGTTGCCGTGGATTAGCAGGAACCTGCTCGCTCTCCCCCAGCCCTGTGTTGTGGAGAGCAGAGTTCGCTGCACAAAGGAGCCACCTCAGCTCGCTGAAATTAGGAATTAAAGCCCTATCAGATGCCCTGAACTTTACCCCAGCTCCCTCCAGATTCCAGGTCCTGCCTCTTCCAAGGGGGTTGTTTCTGAGGAATTGCCACCTCTTCTCCTGACCACTTCTTTGCACTGAAGCAGTGATGAATGCCATGATGTTGCTCTGACTGTGAGAACCTATCTCTTCAGAACTTTTTGAAAGCTTTTTTCCTTTTTCCCCCTCCCATCTTACTTCCCAAGTTGCAGCCAGGCACCTGGGAAGCAACGCTGACAACACCAGAGCTCACCTGAGCAGCTCCTGTTTGGCTTTTTCAGGCCAATATTACAAGTGTGATTGCATCAAGGTTTCCTTGGGCTTCTAATTAAGCTCTAGTTGGCTAAAGCTCTTGTTATAAAGAGGTTAGTGGTGGTGTACACCTCATCAGCAGGTCACAGACTGATAACGTCACGACACTGCTGGGGCCGGTGGCTGGAGGAGGAACAGGGAAGGAGCGTGTTGTGGGATTGATGTGAGCAAGGGGAAGTTTCTTCACATTCACAAAGCTCTTGATTTAAGAAAACACCTCATTCCATGTCCGACTGAATGTAGGCTGGGCCTGTAAGCCTCTTCCTTCCTGTTGAAGTAACTGCGATTACACAATAACTGACATAAGGGAACGAAAAGGGAGCCGGGCTCTGCCCAAAGAGCTGCCCGCTGGCCCCGAGAGCCCCTGTCAGAGCCTGCCCTCGGCATCCCAGTGCTGTGGGCAGCCAGCCTGACCCCCCAGCTGTACAGCAGCTGAAGGCAGCATGCTGAGGAGCTGCTCTGAGTGAGCAGAGCCCTTGGGGAATGCGGCTGGGAGCATAAGGAGAGGCTGCCCTGGTGAGGAGCCCACTGGGATTTTCTCAAAAAAGAAGAAAATAAAGATAATAGCATCGAGGTACCTCTAACCAGCCCGCCTAGGGCACTAATGCACTGCCTGGCTGTGCTCTCTGCACAAGTGGAAATGTTTTCACCATGTGTGAAATGCAAATTACCTGATCAAATTAATAAGAAAGGTGCAGATGGACTGAGTCCCACCAGGTTCTGCAGTGGAGTTTTATTTGTGCCTGACTTTACACAGTACTGCATTTCTTCTCTCTGCTTTGTTCCCCTGTATTCCTGTGCATGCCTAAGGATGAGGAGCAGGACGATTGCTCCTGCTCAAGTGTGACTTCCACCACCAGCAGCTCTGTGGGCTCTGGGATTCTTGCTCACTATTGCTCCTAAGAGAAGCTCCTGCAAGATGACAGAGCGAGCCCCACTCCAGGCTGGGAAACGTGCCATGGCAGAGCCAGTCCTTGTGCCCAAGTTCAGTGAACAAGCAGCAGATGGCTCAAGGAATCAGAACATCCAGCAGGAAGGAGATGTGTGCTGGGATGGGAGATGTGGTCCCTGCCCAGGCGTGCAGCCACAGTCCTGCCTCCGCTCCACTCTCCGGAGGAAGCCGGGAGATGGATGAATCCTCAAGCGCTGGATCTGATGAGCCCAGATTGGGGTTGTAAAGCAGGGGGCTGCTGCAGTGCCAGCCACTTCGTACCCAAGGGAGTATTTCAAGCCTGTGCTGGCTGCTCCTGGGGCAGTGAGGCTGTCAGGCGCTGCAGAGGAGGGCAGGAGCTGTCTGTCAGCAGATGCAGTGAGCGAATAAATCTCATTTCTCTGCCTGGCTGCCCTGAAACACGGTGACCCAGTATGACGATGCTGCTCGGTGCAGGCTGGTCTTTATTAATTCAGGACTTTGCAGGGGGGAGGAAGCACGAGACGCTGAGCATCCAGCAAAGCAAATTTTCCCCAGCATTCCATCTGGTGGATGGTACCTGCATAGAAGGTGCTGACTGGTTTCCCAGGCCTCTTCCCAACCACAGACAGCAATGCTTAGAGCCAGAACCCCTCCCTGGCTCCCGTTCCTCTCTCCTACGCAGCACCAGGCCAGACCTCAGGTGGTTTTTAGCCACGCTGTGGGCTCTGTCCCATGTTCTCTCTGTTGTGTTGCCTGCAGCCTGGAAGTCAGTCAACTTCTCTTTACATAGAAGAGAGCCACCCCTTTATCAGATTCAAAGGGGAAGCAGTAGTGTGTGTGTGGGGGGGAAATTAAAGGGCATTTATTTTAAGTTTACCACTCCCCCAGACGGCCTTCTGCGTTGATGGAGAGTGAATGACTCTTTCCACGTTGACCGTAGGCCATGCAAACGATGTTTGTGGGGTGACACCAGCCGTGACTAATTCATCCCCGGCAGCTCACCGCACCGGGCTGCCCCGGCAGCGAGCGCTTCCACAATTAGTAGGTGTGATCACCAGCCCTGACGTGAGGTTCAGCTCTGAGCGTGCTGTGCAGCCATGGGCTTTGCAGGGAGTTGGTCTTTGTGGAAGCAAAGCTGCTGTAGAAAGGAAAGGCGAGATCTAGAAAGGACACAGTGCCTTACCTGGTTGCCTAGGCACAGTATTTTGCACTTTTCCTGTATGAGCTGGATCCTCCTATGTCAATCCGAAGTCCCACAGTGCGAGCAGCTGTGATTTGATGGCCGCTTCCTGCTGTAGCCTCCATTTTCCTGGCAGAACTAGGAAGCTAACAGAGAAACTTCAGAGAAACCAGCCTTTTCAAAGAATTACTGGCGTTACCATTTTCAGGGGAGCAAGTTGAGCAAGCCTTGAGCAGTGATAGCCTTGTTACCTTGTATCTGCTAAAAATTGTCTGGAATTAAGGGGAAAACGTCCTCTTTTACTCACCTTCCCCCTGGCTCAGGGGATTGGGGCTGGATGTGAACCCACGATCCCCTTTGTAAACTTACAACCAAACCCATCTCAGGATTTCTCACTGTACCAGCTCCACAAGCCTGGCTGCTGCCTGGGAAGGGGACACCAGCTTGGTATGACTCCCCCAGCTCCACGTGCCTCCCCCAGCTCTGCAGCCCACGCCACGCCAGCTCTCCTCCCTCCTCGGCTCTCCACGTCTCTCTCTGCCAGTGGCATTACACAGGGAATCTTTCTGCTGTCCCTTCTCTCAACTCTGCAATACTCAGGGAGAAACACAACTAAATATTTTTTCCCCAGCATGTAGCAGGTCCTAACTCCTCCTCTCCTTCCCTCTGCAGTGCTTTACTGCTTTTGCAGCAGAGTGGTGCATGGTCACCTCCACAGTCTTTTCTCTTGGGATGCCATTGGGGCAAGGGAAGATTTTTATGTGCAGAGATATCAGCAGCAAGTCACGGGGTCGTTTCCTTGTTGTGGTGAAGCTCTGACTGATGCTCTTGCAAGGTTTCTTCCTTTAGAAAGGCAGCCCCAGCTGCCCGAGCCAGTCAGATAGACGCACGGAGAGGATTTAGACATTTAATATTCTAATGAACTGCCTGATGTAGCCCCTCTCTAAGACATGAGCAAGGTTAAGCTGCTGGTGTTCCCTCTTCACCGAGCAGGGAGCGAATGCGGAAGCGGCTGGAAGGCAGCCAGACGCATCGCTGGAGCCAGGGGAAACTCTGTGTCTCCCTACCCCATCTCATTTGCTTGCAGCAAGACAAATGTCTCTGATTATGTCAAAGTAAGGAGAGCAGAGGAGGAAAATCATCTAGTCCGGCTCCTCCACTGACTGCTGAGGCTCTCCTGAGCTGCGGAGGGCAGTGGTTCCCTGGGGCTGTCCCTTGGATGAGGGTCACTGCCCTCATTAGGGAATGTTTCTGGGATCTAGCAGCTTCATGAGCCATCAGCACCCGGTTGGGAGAAAAAAAGCATCTCCAGAGAGCAGCTCAGCCTGAAACAGGGATGAGGCAGGTGGGGAGAGTCTCTCCCAGCAGTGCCAGAGGTGACCAGCCCAGGCTCAGCCCTTTCAGACACCTCCAGTGAAATGGAACCACCTCCACCCAGGCAGCACAGTGTGTGTTAGTATGGAGCACGCTCCAGAAAGGTCCCCTCTATCTTCTTGCTGAGGGTTATTTTCAATGTGGGGACCTCCAGTACCTCTTTGTGGCAGGATTTCACCTGTCCCATCTCCATGTCCCCGTCTGTGTCAGTCGCAAGCCATTGCAAATGAACAGCTCCAGACCTGGGCAGCGGTGTTATAATGTGTGTAATGGGGGCTGCCACTGAGCAGGGAGCGTGGGGGGCTTTAACCCTGAGAAACGGGTAAGAATTTGAGATTCATTAAAAACCCAACCGAGTGGGCACATTGCACCTCTGAGGAAGACCCATGGAGGGAGTGGGTCAACTTGACTGATGGACAGAGGGGGCTTTGTCGCTCATCAGAGGGGGGTTTGTCATGGCAGGTGTCCAATAGCAGGTGGTTCCCAGGGCCCTGTGATGCAGGGAAGGGCTGGCAGCATGCTTTGATGCTCCCTGTCTTCTCCTCAGCTCCAGCAACTCCTGGATTCTGTCATTTCCCTTTGCTGAGGTCAATCCCTTACAGCTGGACAGGTGACCTGAGAGCTCCTGCTTCAGAAAGGGTTGGATCACTCTGCTGTAGCTGTGAAGTCCGAGCTGTGCTGTGGAATGAACTCCCTGCATGGATGCAGTGGTCAGCAGGAGGCTTTGCCTTGTATTGAGCATGATTACATAGGATTTTTAGGTTCTGGCTTCAACAGGAAAGACAAAACTCTTATTAAGCCTATCTAAGACAAATTTTATTTGGGTATAGTAACTTGGCCATTCTTAATGGTGATATTTATCCAATGTGATGCTCCACCAGGAATTTTCCTGAGCCCATCTAGTGTCCATAGGGCTTGGAAGATACTTTTTCCCCACTAGCAGCCAACAGCAGATTCAACCATCTATGCTTTTTACGCTTCCTTCTGCTTTTGTAAAGCAATATTCCAATGGTCTGTGCTGGGGGGTGGGGGGAATAAATAGATAAACAAATCTGGGCTGGTTTGTCCAAGGTCTGCAGAGAACTTGGTCTTGAACAGTCTCTCTTTGGACTTGATTGTGTCTGAAGCTCAGGCCGCCCAGCTCAGCGATGTGCATCTTCGTGTGTGAAACAGCCCCGTTGGTTCACAGGTTTTCTGTTTATTGCTGCATTTCTCCTGCAAACAGCTCCTGTGCTGCTGGTTGGTTTGGGGGCTTTTGCTTCTTTCTTTGTTTTTCTTTTATTTTTTTTTTTTTCCAGGGGACATCTGGACATACCTAAAGCAGACAAAGCCTGGAGAGCTTTGGCCCTGTGGGAATAACCCTAATGAGCCTCGGAATTTCATCACTGGACAAGCTCCTTTGGCAGAAGCAGCACAACTTCTAAGTGTCAAAAACGACTTTCAAAATTACCAGCTCAATAATAGGAGAGCCACCAAATCAGGCTTGCTTGGTGAGCAAGGGATGCTCAGTGCCCGGCCCTTTGCTCTGTGAGGTTTTTAGAAGACTGATGAATTTCCAACTTATTAAGCTCCTGATTGTTTGGGAAAGGCAGGGATGTGGGCAGGATGGATTCATGGGGCTGCTTAGGCACCCTTTCCTTTGCCAAGTTTCCCAAAGCAGGGGAGTTCTGGATAAACGTCGGCCATCCCATCGTTTGCTGGTGAACTTTGCTGTGGCAGGAGGCAAAAAAAGTGCATTTGATTGCTTTTCCATACTGATAACTGTCATTACATGTGAATGGCTGGCTACAAGGTCTTATTTTGCAGTAAAACGAAGGGAAAGAATGTGAAAAGACATTAGGAGAAAGAGCAAATCCCGGAGCGACCTCGTGCCACACCCAGAGCGTGAGTCTGGCTCCCAGTCACAGCAGGACTCCGATGCCTGGACCCAACTAGACATAAACACACTCTGCAGCCAGAGATGATGCCCGTGCTCATCACAGACTCAGGCATCAGACTTCCCTGATGACATCACACCTAAAATTCCAGGTCGGTACAAGGGGCAGGGTGACAGCGGCGGGTGCAGACAGTGAGAGGCCACCGTGACCTCAGTGAGGAAGAGCAGTGTGTAAGAGCGATGACAGCCGGGGGGTCAGAGGTCCGGCTGCCTGCCTGAGCGCCAGCCCGTCGCGGGGCTCATCTTCATCGCTGCTGTCCGGTGGGTCTGTGTTTCGGCACGGTGGGGCCCGTGAGCGCAGTGCAGTGGGAGCCCATGCGGGTGGCTGACATCTCCCAGGGGCTGCCTGCGGTCCGTCACGGCGGGGGGTAGGGAACGGACACGGACGGACACACAGCGGGAGGGGGCGGACCGGCTCATGCGGGGGCACCCACGGGCTCTCCCGGGTCGGAAGCGAGGCAGGGTCTGGCTTGGCTCAGCCGCGCCGGACACGGGTGGTCTCTGTCCCCGGTGGTCCCGGTCCCCAGTGGTCCTGGTCCCTGGTGATCCCAGTTCCCGGTGGTCCCGGTCCCTCGTGGTCCCTGTCCCCAGCGGGCGGTGGGGACCGGCGCGCCCCCGTGGGGCCGGCAGGGCGCGCTAGAGCGCCGCGCAGCCCGTGCGGGGCGCGGGGGGGCCGGACCCGCGGGGCGGCAGGGAGGGGGAATGGCTTCGGGACCCCTCCGGCCCCGGCCAGCGGGACCTGCGGCTGAGCAGGTGCGACGGCTGCTGGGCACCGGCCCCCCCGGGAATGGGCAGCGCCAAGGGCGGGCGGGGGCAGGGCTGGGGCCCGGCGATGTCCCAGCGCAGGATGCGAGCAGACGGCAGTGCCGCCTCAGCCCGGGATGCCTGCAGAGGAAGGACACGGGCTGCGGGCGGTGGGCGGCCCGGCCGGGCAGCCCCCGAGGTGTGCCCCCCGCGCCGCAGCGCTGCGGTTGTGCTGACAGCACCCTGCGCGGAGCCCCCCCTCTGTCCCCCTCGCCACGGCCAGGCATTGCCCGGGGGGCGGGAGGGGGACACCGGGGCTCTGTGAGAGCCCGGGTCTGGGGGCAGCCCCGCCGGGACCGGCCCCCAGCGCTGGGGGCGGTGGCAGCGCATCCTCACAGGTTTAGCACAGAACCATCAAGGTTGGGAAAGACCTCTAAGACCATCAAGCCCAACCGTCAGCCCCGCACCACCATAACCCCTAACCCACCTCCTGCGGCACCATTCTGCCCGGGTTTGGAACAGCTCCAGGGGGGGCAACCCCAGCACCTCCCTGGGCAGCCTGTTCCAGCTTCCCCACCCACCCATCACCCGTTCCCAAGGCATCCCAGGGAGCAGGGGTGTCCAGGAGTGTGTAATCATCAGATACATCAGTGGGATGTCATCAGATTTCTGGTCCCACTCTTTCCTGGGAACCCTCTGCCAGGCTGGATGCGTGTCCCACGGTGGGAGCCAGTACCTGGGCCTGCCCGGAGCTGTCGCCTCACGCTCGAGTCTGGATTACACCACCTCGGTGTGCATCACCCAGCCTCCTGTTCTAACTTCCTTGCAGGAATGGGTTTCACAACCCCACTGCTGGTTTGTGTCGCAGCTGTTGCTGTAGATACAGCCGCTTCTGCCTGTGTCTGCCCTCCCTCTTGTTTTTCTCATCGTTCTATGGGCTTGCAGATGTAAGAACTGAAGGAGTGCAGAGGTTCAGGGTTTCCAAAGGAAACTGTGGTCTGAGACATACAAAGAAATGTCAGAGGTGAAGGGTTATACTTGTGGTTAGCAACTGTTTATTTGTTTTGCTGAGCAGAAGCAGGTGTTGCAGCGGAGTTGGGGTGTTTGAGGAAGGAGGCCAGGAAGGTTGTGCTGCTCACATGGGGCTCAAAACCTCCTCACTGGTATTAAACCCACATTGCTTTTAAATACAACAAGTGTAATACAGTGGAGAGAGAGAACAAGGATCTTCCTTTGCACCTTCAGTGCCAAGATCCAAATCCTTCAACCTTCTTAAACTTCATTTTCCCTGAATGTGTTGCACCCTGAGACCTTACTCTCAAGGAATGCATGAAGACAACAGTGAAACAGTGGTGGGAACCCAAAATCCCTTACCAAAACCCCTACAAGGTTCAGGGACAGCCACAGGCAGTTATTAAAACACCTTAATGTGCTGCAGGACTGAGCATACAAGCAGAGTACAGTCATATGCAGAAAGCTCCTGTATTTCAGGGGTTACTTTCCCTCATTCACTATGGGCTATTTTAAAATTCACAGGCTGATGAGAAAGTACGAGCCCTAGAAAATTCTTCACTGGGAAGCTCATGTTTGTATCATCTCTTGGCTGACACCAGTTGCTAACGTGATGCTGCAGCACTTGGTCTCTGCTGATGCCACGTGTAGCCAGGAACACTCGTCCTCATCACCCTTGAACACTTCTCAGTAGGGTCCAGGACGTGCTGCATCCCTCAGAGCTGCTGGAGACTAAAGTCAAATTCAGTTTTAATAAGTGAGGAAACAACAGCAATAGATATCAGAGTGTGTATGTGATTCTATTTTTAAAAAAGAGTGATTTTTAAATCTATCTAGATGTGCTCTGGTGAGTACTTTTAATAGCAGGCAATTCACACACTTGGAAGGGTTTAATTGCTCACAGTGTGTAAGGGCAGGAAGGGAGCACAGAAGTAGATCTGTGAAGCAGGGAGCAAAAATTAATCCTGAAAATTGTGCCCAGTGGGAACTTCCCCTCGTCAGCCTGACTTGGGGTCTGGGAATGAGGGAGTCTGCTCACCACCACAGAGGAGGAAGCATCCTACCTCGGTGATGTAAAGAGAAATGGACAAATAACCAAATCCTGGTCGTAGTAATTAAAAATAACATCCTGACACAGGAAATTAAACCTCTCAGAGCACCAATGAGCTCTGTGAGCCTGATTTACAAAGGAAAAAGGGGGGGTGGGGGGAAAAGGAGATGCTGTGTCAATCACAGACTCAGAGTCACTGGGTTGGAAAAGACCTTTAAGATCATTGAGTCCAACTGTACCTGTCCTCTACTAAACCACATCTCTAAGTACCTCGTCTACCCATCTTCTAAAGACATCCAGGGTAGGTGACTCAGCCCCTCCCTGGGCAGCCTGTTCCAGGCCCCACAACTCTTTCAGGGAAGAACTTTTCCCTCACATCTGCTCTGACCCTGCCCTGGTGCAGCTTGAGGCAATTTCCCCTCATCCCATCTCCTGTCCCCTGGCTGAAGAGACCATCGCCCACCTCTCTAAGGTGGTCATCTGAACCGTGGGCACTTCTTGCTGTGCCTTTGGACTTTGTTCATTCCAAGATTCCTCTTTCTTTTGGGGTTCATGTGTCAGGAGCTGTAGGAAGCCTTTGATGGCCCAGAGCACTCTGGGCTGAGTGATGCTATGGAAAGGGAGTGGATGTGGGTTCCCGTGCACTCTGGTGCTCATCCTTTCCAGAGCTCCTTTCATAGCTCTGAGTGACTGCTTGGGCTCTAGCTGGGCAAGCCGAACTGCTGCAGAGCTTGTTCTGTCTTCTAAATCACCTTCCGTAGCTTAATGTTCAAGTAGCTTAACATCTAAGGAGAAACATTGCTTTGGGTTTTTCTGATCATGTCTGGGGACACACATCCCCCATCTTCTGGATGACTCTCTCTGGCATCCTTTGCCTGGTGGGAGCAGTGGCCAGGAGCCCATCCCAGCGTTGGGGAGGCCTGCAGCTCCCGATAGCAGCCGGAGGGGTCCCGCAGCAGGGCGCGGGGGGCAAGGCTGCGAGTGGCTGATGCCGATAAGCGGCAGCCCGGGGGTGTGAGGGAGGGAGATAGACATGCACGGGGTGTTTTGGTGGCTGTTACTTGCTCTGGCGAGGGCAAACTCAGAGCATGTGTCAGGGACCTGGGGCTGCAGCTGGAGGAGGGGAAGGGAGTGATTTCCCAGTGGGCACAGAGCCCTGCAGTGCCTGGGAAGGAGCTGGTTCTTCTGGGTGTTCAGCTCCAAGCAGGACTGGTGCTCCACATGTGATTTCCAGTTGCATCCCATCCCAGGGTGAGGCCAATGTGAGGCTCTAACCCTCCTCTCTGTGCAAACCAGACACTGCTCTCACACCCAGCACAGGTCCCTTTAGAGAATGCAATGTGGGCATGGGGAAGAGTGGCGGTTGCTGTGCTGGCTCCCACCTGTGGATGCTGCATCTCAAGTAGAAGCAGCCACGCACAATGAGGTGTCCTCAAATCTGTGCTCTTGCTGCCAGTGTCGGCTCTGACCAGGACACCTCGGCTGTTCCACCATCAGAGAAGCAGGGATGCAGAAGCAGGAGGGTTAGGGCTCTTCGAGGGGAGCTGACCCTCCTCCCTCGGTGCCCAGGGCAGGGCTTAAGAGGATGCTCAGTGGGCATTTAGGAGGATGCTCCATTTAGGCAGGGGCATTGCCCTGTCGCTGTCCCGTGCCCTCCATACCCACCTCCTGTAGCCCTTGAACCCCGGAGGTAACGAAACAAATGGCCTTCCTTCCCTTTTCCCTGGTTATTTTGGGTCTTTGTGTCATTTTGCAATAGTAAAACAAACAAACAAAAATAATAACAATAATAAAAGAATTACCAGCCACATCAACAGCAAAATGCAAAAGCCTTGAGGTGCTTCCAGTGCCTAATTTTACCTAATTGTGCCATCTTCCCATAGCAGAGGCTGGTGGGGATTAAATTGGCAAAGCAGAGAGGTGGGACGCTGGGGACCGGCGTTGCTGAAGCAGGAGTGCAGGGCGATGCTCAGCACCCCAGTTTGCTGTCATCCAGCTGCTCAGGCTCTTCAGGGCTGGGTTTGGGCCGCTCCTCTGCCAGGCTGACTGCGGCGGCGGGTCGAGGAGAGAAAAAGACATTCACAACATTAATGAAAGCTTTGACAAAAAGGAAGTGAGGGGAACTATTGTCTCCTTGGCCTTACTCTCATAACGTCTGCGTGTAATAAGCCTTTGGGTTGTGCTTGTGGCTTCTGTGACAAAGCAGTGATTTAGGGGGCTGTCTGTGCAGAGGCAGAGCTGCTCACACGGGCCAAAGTGCTGGTGAGTAATATTTTACCACAAATTGGTGTAACTGGAGCCTGACAACGGCAGCAGGAAGGAGGGTGGGGGTTTGCTTTTGATTTATGAGATGACTTAGTGCGATGTGCAAGGGGGAGCTGTGTGCTGGCACAGCCGTGGATTTGCAGATCCTGCAGTGAAAGTCCCTGCAAGTGGAATTGGGGGCAGGAGTGAGGGGGTAGCAAACCCTGTGCTTGGCAGCCAGAGTCCCTGGGGGTCCCCAGGATGGGCGGGAGGCTGTGAACCAGCTGCTCCTTGGCACCTTGGGATGCGCGGGAGCCTTTCCGGCGCCGCCGGTGCCGCATGCCGATAGGAACCAGGGTCCTGTCCTTTGAAGTGACATCAAGTCTAAAATCACCCCTCTGGGCAGCAGTGCTGGCTTTCCCAGCCTTCAAACCGAGCCAGAAGCTTAGAGGGATGTTTTCTTGAACCTGACCTGTGAAGGCTCTTGAAGATGAGCTTTAAAGAGGGAGGAAGGCTGCTGCCCGGGCTTGCATCACTCACAGAATTCAGGTCATGTTTACTACGGGCAGCTGGAAAATGATGATCTCAGATGCTAACCAGTAACATCTGAAGGGAAGCCTCAAAACATCCAAGCTGTTTTGTAAGCACCTAGTTTATATTTTTCCCCAAAAAACCCATTTAGCTATTTTTAAAGCTCCATTTGTCCCATTAAGTACCTGATGCCCACTTATCCCAAGTGAAAACAAACAAGAGATTAACCTTCCTCTTCATTTCAAATGGAAAAAGGGGTTTGTCCTATTGCTGTTTGGTTTGGTGGGTTAAAGACCCCAAAACAGCAAACCAACCCTGTGCTCAGCTTTTCTCCTCCAGAGGGGACAGATGCCCAGGCTCTGAGGGGCTGATGTCCTTCTGCAAGCTGACCTTGTGTAATTTCCTTTATTTACACTGGGCTGGCACCAGCCTCATTGACTGAGAGTTTGTAGAGCCACTCTGGAGAGGGATGCAGAGGCTTGCACAGTGAGCCCTGCCCTGTGCTGCCCTCCTGCCTGCTCTTACAAAGCACATCTACAATGCTGTGGATGAAACAGAATTATTCTGACTTAATTGTGGCTTTAATGTCGTTGTACCAGGGTAACAGAGGGGGTTTAATTCATTTAAATGAACTTTAAAAACTGGAGAAAATGACTCAAAATTGTCTCTGTGCAGGGAGATGGGGTTATTCTGCTTTTATTTATGTGAAGGGTGTGCAGCCTTCCTAACCCTGCTTGGTTGGGGTTTGTTTTGGGGGTGGGGGTGGGGGGGTGTTTTTGCAGAAGATGTTGCAAATGCTGTTTGTTCACTGCTGTGATTGAGCCAGACTCCGATGGGGAGAGAGATTAGCTTCCCAGGACTTTGGTATTTGCGTTCAGTCTGCGCCGCTCGCCTGTGTCATCACCTCTGATCTGGGACTTTTGCAACAGGAATGAAAACAAACCCTGAGCTGATGTGTATCGGTGGTGGGATGATGCCTTTTCCCAAGCAGCCCCCTCACAAGCCCCCTACACGTGGGGTTATTGGGCATGAAGGATTACTGCAGCATTACTCCTGGTAGGGATGGGTGATGCTAGGAGTTACAAGCTAAGTGATCAGAGGGCTGGAGCAGCTCCCCTATGAAGAGGCTGAGGGAGCTGGGCTTGGTCAGCCTAGAGAAGACAAGGCTGCAGGGGGATCTCATTGCAGCCTTCCAGTCCCTGAAGGGAGCAGAGAAACAGGAGGGGAATCAACTTTTAAAAAGGGTTGACAATGGCAGGACAAGGGGGATGGATTAAAGCTAAAGGAGGGAAGGTTTAGATTAGATATTAGGGGGAAGTTTTTTAGAGAGAGAGGGCTGAGGGGCTGGAACGGGCTGCCCAGAAGGGTGGTGGATGCCCCATCCCTGGAGGTGTTCAAGGCCAGGCTGGATGGGGCCCTGGGCAACCTTGTGTAGATCGAGGCTGGAGGCTGGTGTCCCTGCCTGGGGCCTGTGTTGGGGTCCCTTCCAACCCATGCCATTCTATCATTCTATGATTCTGTGAAGTGAGGAAGGGCGTATCTCAGCCGGTGTAGAAATAAATAAGGTTTGAAGGAGAGAAAATTGCCCTTTAATACAGCTATCCCACCATTTAGTAGCTCAGTTCCTGATATGGGAGCTGCCTAGCCCAGAGAAAGTATTCTGCAATTCCAGGATGATAAAATAATTACATGATTGCACACTTATCCTCCAAGACATGAGGAGAACGTTCCCAAGTGCCACCAATTCAGTCCCTGCTCAGCCTCAAAGGCTCCTTCTAATCAGATCTCCCCAGGGAAGTGTTTACAAGTACCCTCTGGGTCAGCACTCCCCAGCTTCCAAACAGCTCCTTTGGAAGGATGCAGGATTGCTCCATGTGCAGGGTAAACACACTGCTTGAGGCTGAAGCAGCAGCATGTGACAGGCATGAGCCCTTTAGAGGGTGGAAGGTGGGGGGGACACAATGAGTGCCTGGTCCTAGGGATGGAAGAGTGAGAGGAGGAAAAGTTTCTTTGTTGTCTTTATTATATTTAAAAAAAAAAAAAAAAGTAAAGTTTATTGCAAAACTCAGTGTTTTTAGAGTATTTCCAGAGTCCACAAAGTACAAATGCCTGGGTAAATCCTGCTCTGAAGGCATTAGAGCCTGCTCCTGGGTCCTGTGCGCCCACACACACACACGCACTCGCTCCCCTGCTCGTGCCACAGAAACGTGAGGTCAGTGACTCAGGGATCATTCAGTCTGTACTGGAAAGTGGTGTATTAAAAAAAAAACAAAAACCACAACCCCAATAGCAAAACAACATCAAAAAAAATGGGAAAAAAAAAAAAAAGAATTCAAATTACAGTAGAGCCTCGCAGAGGTGCAGAGCAGGGAGCAGCCACACACACGCAAAAACCTGGCGGCATCATTCCACTTCCAAGCAGAGTTGTAATAGCAAAGTGCTGTAGTGAGGTCTCGTATCGCAAAGACTCCAACAACCTTACAATTACAGGCTACAGAACATTGACCAGACAAAAAAAAAAAGAGAACACACGGCTTGAAGTAGCATAAATTAACAATAAATTATTAAAAAGAGAAAGTGTACACCTTGAACGCAACAGCCTTGTTTGATCGTTTACTCACAACACTCTCAGTTCTCTGTATGGGGTCTTCCAGTCCTGGGTGCAATGCAGAGAGGTTCTGCTGGCTGTGATAAAGTGCTGAGGGAGAGGAAGGACACAGAGGAAGGACACAGGACCACAGGTCCTGGGCAGTGAGGATGGATCGCGCTCTCGCCATCGCTTGCAAGAGTGCCTGGTGCTGTGGGGTTTGGCTATTTGGGACATCTAAGACAGGGAAGAGGGGGGGAAAAAACCCAACCCAAAACCAAGCACCTTCCCAAAAAGTTGGTTTTGGGGGAGTTTTTGTTTATTGATGTGTTTAAGATTGTCCCACACTGGTATGGCTGGCAGAGGAGAGATGCAGTTAATGCACGGTGATGCCACTTCCACTGAAATACACAGAGATGCTGGTTTGGGATGGGTTTTTTTTTCCTCTCCCCGCCCCTTCCCAAACCAAAACACTTGTATTTGTCCCCCTGAGTTGCCTAGAGGCTTTAGGATGCATAAAGGTGGGGTAAGCAAGCTTGTGTCCCAGGGAGCACAACACACTCCCCGGTCAGACTCAATGACCAGCTAGCACGTTGCCTTTCATTGGCCCCTTCACTGCAGCCTCCATCCAGCTCAGGTCTCAGGGCAGGTCGCACCCAAAACCAGAGAAGAAACAGCCTCTCTGACTTTGGGGGAGCTGGGGAAAGGAGGGGGGTTACAGCTCAGACCAGCCACCCCATGGCCCTGGCAGATGCAGGGAGCAGCCAGAGTTGTAGTGCAGCGATGCAGCTGGGGTTTCCTTGTGCACCTGTGAGCAAAGGTTTGGGGTACATTAAGACATACTGGGCCAAATCCTGCCTGGGGCCTGGGCTGGCTGTGGCAGCAGAGCTAGGTCCATGGACACCAGCCAAGGCCTTTTGGGAAGAGATGCTCCATCTGCAGTTTTATTCTTTTTTTCTCTTTAAACAACAACCAGGTTACTTAAGACCTACCTATTAAAAACAGCTACACTTAACTCTTACAGCATAAAGTTTCCCCAACAATTTCACAAGCTAGCAATAGAAGATGGGTACTGGAGAGATGGATGTAGAGACAGCTTTCCGGTATGCACAAAGATGATTTCTCCTCTCCAGTTATTTAAACTATGCTTAACAATCTGAGAATAAATTAATAAATACTACTTAAATTAGAAACAACAGATCTACCAACAGAAAACAGTTCTAAGGATACTAATTGGGAGAAGAAAAATTATCTTCTGTGTGCAGTAATAACTGGCCATAAAGACATGTGGACATATTTCCCAGCATTTGTGACGTTCAAGTTAATAAGAAGAATATTAGCAATGGTTTATGTCAGCCATCTAGCCTAGCCTCCTCCTCAAAATCTAAAAAGACATGAGTCCATGTTATTCCAGACGATTCAGTTGGCATCTGGCAGCGTATGGAACGCTCACCTCTAGTTCGTATCATCGGTCTCTGGACCTTGTGGAATTTCAGTTGGGGATGGGTGAGGACAGGCAGAGGCTGAGCTGCTTCTGCTATTGCTGTTCTCAGCTCTTCTGGGATCAGTCGAGCCTTTACCTAAGCTTGTTATCAGGAAAGCAGGAGTGTGCATCACATCTTCATGCTAGACAGAAGTTACTCGTATGTGGCTATCAGTATTTTCTATGGAGCTTTCCATTGGTGGTTAAAAAAAGTCCCTTCTAGTAAAATTAAAAAAAAAAATAACTGGTGGTGGCAACTGTTCACATTTAAAATTTCACATTCCCTTTCCAATGTAGTTTTAAGAGGTGGAGCCGACATCTTCCCCTTCTTGTGCCGAGTAGGTGAGGTGGAGGAGGAACAGGGATTCTAAGACATGTTGGAACAGCCTTTTCCTGAATTTTCTGCCTTTGTGATATCCATTTCGATAAAGTCATCAGGTAAGTCCAGCACGAGCTCTGCTGCCGCTGCCACGCTCTCCTCCGGGCACTGCGGCTGGCGGCGGCACAGCCCAGCCTTGCACGGTCTCACCAGGGACAGAAACACAGCACCCAGGACCATGCCAGCAGCACAGGAGTAAAAGGCTGAGCTGTAGTTCTGTGTCGTATCCACCAAGACACCTAGAGGAAAACCACATAGACAGCAGTTAGCCACAGCTGGCTAACTCACCCTTTCCCTCACCCACCCACCCACCCACCCCTCCTATCAAGCTGGGTACCACTGCATCATTTAGTTAGCAAAAGACACTCAAACAGATGCTTCCTCAAAAAAAAAAAACCCTACAAAACCACAGCATTTGGGGGTGTGCAGTGTCACCTTCAGGTAAGCCAGACCCCTCCAGGCACCACAGGATGATCAAGCATCTCAGCTGCGATGGAGGCGTCACCCTTCCACAGCACGGCAGGAACACAGGCACAGCGACAGCGAGTTGTTCCTCCCGCTCGCTGGAGCCTGAAGTGATGCCAGCTTTAGGTTTCTAACGGGAGCAGGGGAGTGCTGCAGTGTTTCCCTTACTCCGAGGTTCCTCAGTGGAAGCTACCGCATCGGTGGGACTCTGCAGAGCTGCATTGCAGCAGTCTTTGGCTCTCAGAGTCTCCTAACACTAGTTGCAAGGCTTTACAGGATAGCACTGTGGTTAGTGCTGCCAGCACACTTTCTAGACAGAGATCAGCACCTGCAGCTGTCAGGCACACACAGGAAGGGAAGCCGAAAGCTTTAAGGTTACCTGCAAGGGGTGGTCCGGCCAACCCAGCTAAGCTCTGGATGAAGACGTAGACCCCAGCCGCAGAGGACATCTTCGCGATGCCAACCACGTCATCTTCTGCCAGGAGGGGAATATGGGTGCCCGCTACCGTCCCGAGCATGAACCCAAAGAAAATGCTACATGTCATCAAGCCCCAGAACTCCGAGGCAAAGGGGAAGGCAACCAGCGCTACAGACAGCAGGATGACACAGATGAGCTCGATGTAGATCTTGCGGATGGGCTTTTTGTTGAGGACCCAGCCAGCTGAGACTCTTCCAAAGACCTCGGCGATGGCCATGGCAGACAGGATGTACGCAGAGCGGTCCTTGCTGATGCCGAGGCTGAGGCTCAGGGGGATGATGTAGAGGGAGGGAGCGAAGAAGCCCAAGGTAGCAAACAGGCCAAATAATGCATAACAGATAAAGCTATAGTCTTTCATCACAGAAAAGTCCAGTAGTTTGGTTTTTGGTTCTGGAGGGGTGCTGTTATTTTCAACAGGTATCCGTACGTGTTCCTTTGGTTCTTCACTTTTCGGCTCCGCTTTGGTTTTTCCAGGCACATTGCTGGGTGAGGTAGTTATTTCTACTCCTGAGTCTATGGACTCTATTGAGGTGCGTGTTTGCTCGTTTTCAAGCATGTACTTTGTCTCCGTGGGCTCTTCTGGGGGCTGCGCTTTCACTTCTTCTTGCTCCTTGATGATGATGGGTCGCAGCAGTGACCCACAGATGACGATGCTTAGCTGTAGCACCCCAACAGACAGGAGGCTGTATCTCCAGCCAATCTGCTCCTTCAGAGCAGTAATTGCTGAGGGAAGAGAGCAGAACAAGAAAGCATAACTAGAGAAGCCATAGTTACACCAAGACGCCATCTGAATTTACAGGGGGGGAAGGAACCCGAGCTGCATGACTGGAAGGCCCCAAGCACCTCTGCTCTTTCAGGCACTGAGGAGGGGTCCCTCCCAGTCCATCCTGCCCAGGGGTCTCACGCTCACCTTCTTCCCACCAGCTGAAGCAGACCAGAGCTGCAAGTTCAGCTAAGCCATCCTCTGGGTAGCTGTTCTGAGGTCCCAGAGCAAGGCTGGGATGAGCAAGGACTAAGGTGGTGTTATTTTTAGTGAATGAGAGCAAACCCAAGCTTCCTCTCACAACTGACCCCACCCTGAAACCAGCTACTAGAGGAAGTGTCTTCGCTCTCCTCAAAGGTGCTGTCACGGCTTAAATTACAAGCCTTCATCTGCAATCAAAGTACCACTGCGGTGGGTCTTAGCTGAAAGCACACAGAGCAGCAGGCAAGGACAGGGATGTGCTGCCGGGGGACAGTTCCCCAAAAGGCTGGAGTGGTTCTTAGCACAAGCCCACTAACCTTTAGGAGCAGTTCTGTGTACTGCTGATGTTTTTAAATAGCTGAAGCTTCTCGGTCTTATTTTTAGCCTGCTAGATCTATATAGGGAACCTGGCAAGCTGTGTATCAGCGAGGCACGTCCTGCTCCAGCAGCAGTGCTGGGCAGAGCTCCGGCGCTGTTAGACCGGTCTCTGGGCTTATTCGTAACCCTGCCTGCCAGGCACGAGTGCCACAGGCATGTGAACAACCACCCATCAGCTTTAGCAGCTCATGGAAAGGTCCACGCTGGTATCCATGGCCTTTGGCTCTTATTTGCTTGGGCAAAGGAGGAGAGCAGCAGAGGGATTTAGGCACGTGTGTGTATGAATGAACTCACAGCAATCGGGCACTGTACCTGGTGCAAAGGAGAAGACAGCAAAACATTCCCCTGTGGATGCCACCGCTGTGACCAGCGAGCGTCTTTTGTCAAAATACTGTGATAAAATGGTGACAGTCGGGAGGAAAGAGAGGCAGTATCCCAGGCCTGTGAATAAATGCCAAAAATTGCCATAACAACAAGTAAGGGAGGGGGAAACACCGACGGGAGAAGAGGTTAAGGCGGCTTTCCTGGTGGCGACATTACAGTATCATTTCGGCCAACTCAGCAAGTCACCCTGGAAGAAAATCATTGGGGAAACCAGAATGTTATTTTTTGTTTAAATTGGAAGGGGGGGAGAAAAAAAAAAAAAAAGTCAAACAAGAGACCCAACCTCCCAAACCTGCTAGGTAATAACACCTTCTGCTCCCCACAGCCAGCGGGGTCCACTTTGAGGACCTCATCTGCCTAGGGTTTGTGCCCGTAGCAGCTGCTCTCCTAAGGCAAGCTCTTGGCCATGGATGCGAGGAGGACATCCAGGCCGGATGGCAGAGGAGGAAAAGCATCAGGGAAAACAAACAGAAGAGACAGAGGGAGAGGTTAGAGGATTTGATGCCATGAACAGAGCTCACATCCCCAGCAGCCCCTGATGCAATCAGTAGAGCTGCACTAGCACAGTGGTCTGCGGGATCAAGTCCTAAGGTGGTCCCCAGGTGAGTCAGGGCAGAAAGCCAAGCCTGGAGCCCAGGTCATCCCTTCTACCAGGAGGGCAAGGACAGCTCAGAAAGGGCAGCAGCGTTTCTCTCAAGCACTCCCAGCATCATGGGGAACAAACACCACCCCCCCACCCCCCCCTCAGAGCTGCACTTGAACAGAGAAGCAGAGAGTTTGGGAGGTACAGGAGTAGGACGACTCACCGGAGATGACACCAATTGTGACATACATGTCCACAACAGTGCAGGCGAAGGAGGCAGTGACCATGCCGGTGCTGATGAGCACCCCTCCGGCCATCACCACGAGGCGGTGACCAAAGCGATTGCTGAGGACCGTTGACAGAGGAGCTGGGTGGGTGGAAAACACCTGAGTCAGCAACTTCTGGCTACTATCTCCTTGAGATGCATTTCTCATACCCCTGCCTGGGTCTCCGTAACATACCACCTCCCCTCCTGCCTGCTGGCCTCGCACAACAGAGTATGTCCTCAGAGCTCACAGCACATAGGATGTGCTGACAACATTGTAATAGTCTAAATCAGGAGAGACCTGCAGCAACATCCACAGAAACCAGCGGATTTCTGCCAGACTCAGGCTCTCTCTAATCCTTGTTGCTACAGTCAGGTTTCCAAACTCTCGGCATCACCCCTCACCAAAAAGAGCTGAATGGCCAGGCTGGGGTTGGGTCACAGACCACATCCCCGTGCCACACAGCAAGAACCGAGATGGGGATCAAAGGGACTTGTGTGCCATCACAGGCACTTCTTGGTATTTCAGGAGCAGGCAGCCCCCTGGCTTTATGGCCGTTACTTACACGGAGCCATCGGACATGAGAGTCACAGCACCATGTCCCCGTATGCTGACTCAGCAATACAACTACCCCTTGCACTCACGCCAAACGCCTGTCGCTCTCACCTGTGAAAGTCTGTACAAACACACATATGGATATTATCCAGGATATCCTGCTGTTGGTTTCGTCAAAGCTTTCCATCAGGTCGTTAAAGAAGACACCGAAGGACTTTATAATGCCATAGGTGAGAGCTTCCACAAAGAAGAAAGCAAAAGCAATTGTCCACCCCCATCCTCCATCAGGCACTTTAGTATAAACGTTCGGAGCGGTGCACGGCATCTTTACAGCTTTGACAGTCATGTTTTTGATCTGGAAACGAGGGGAGGAAGAGTCTGGAATCATTATAAGATGAATTTTGCTGAGAGGCAGCTGTAACACCTCCTAAGGCACTGCCAGCCAGTGCTGCTGAGGGATTAACACGGGAGTTGGGCTGAAGTTTCTGCCTTTGTCACCCCACGGGGCTTGTTTCTGTTGGTGCCTTTGAGCCCAGGACCAGCAACTCGCTGCTCAGCACCCGGGTGAGCTGTTCCCATCGACACACCCCAGCCTGGGTGCTGCCATCTGGATTAAGGCACACGGGGGCGGATGGATGGATGGATGGATGGATGGATAAAGGGATGGATGCCGTTGGTGAAAAGATCCACGGTGGGACCCAGCGCCAGCGCAGGATCACAGAGCTGCAGGGACACCCCGGGAGCACCCATCCTTCCCCACAACACCCTGCTCGGTGCCTGCCGTTTGCGGCCAGGCCAGCCGGTACAACCCACCGTCACGTCGGAAGCCCGTCGAGCGGACAGTCCTGTCTCTCGGGACACACACACGGAGGGGGTCAGAGCTCCTCGGGAGCCTGCCCGTCCCCTAAAATGGCTGCTCCGGGACTGCCGTAACCTGGCAACAGAGGTGGGGCCCCTCGCACTGCCCCCGGCTCCTCGCGCCCTTCCCTGCAGCCCCCGGGGCACCGGCCACACGGCCCGTCCTCCCCCGGGCGGGAGGGGCTTGGAGCCGCAAGGCTACTGGGGGCCGGAGGAGGTCACCCCGAGCCCTGCTCCCTGTCACCCGTGGGTGCGCTGGGGCCGTTTGTCCTGCGCGGGGCTCCCCGCAGCACCCCGGCATCGCCGCACCTGCACGGGGATGGGGGGGGAGCAGAGGGAGGGGACGGGGCGGACACGGGGCCGGGCCGGGGTCGGGCCCCGGCTGCCGGTCCGGGAGCGGAGCGGGAGGCGGCCGTGGGGCAGCCCGGGCGCTGCCGGCCCCCCCGCGTTCCGGGCACGGCGTGAACCTGCGGTTGGCGTTTCCTCCCCGCGCCGCCGTCCCCCGGCAGCCACCAGGCATTTCCCTCCTCCATTTTATACTCCCATCCTCGGCAAGACTTCGGCGGCTGAGGAAGCCCGAGCGGCTCCGGGAACGCTTCCCCATCCCACGGGGGAACTTCTCACGGAGGACAAGGCGAGTGCGTGCGCGTTCCCGGCGGCACCGGCACCCACCGGGGACCCGGGAGCGGCCCCACGGGAGCCTGGCTGGCTGGGAGGGGGTGGGGTGGGTGTGCAGCAGTGCCGAGAGCGGGGTGGGGGGGGCTCAGCACCTCGCTGACCCCTCCGCGGTGCTGCACCGTGGGTGAAGGCTGGTGCGCGGCTCCCTTGGGGGCTTTTCTGCCGAGGGATGGGAGCAAGGCGTGGGCTCCGGCATCCCGCCGGTGCCCAGGCTCTGCCGCAGCCCAGCGGGCCGGGCCAAGCCGAGGGGCAGCCCGGGGCGGGGGGGCGCAGGCAGGACCACCGGCGTATGCCCAAGCAGGAGTTGAGCCTCTCCCCAAAGTTTGTGGGAAGTGCCTTGGGTACCCCCCGAGAGAGGCACGGCGCCCGCAGTGAATTCCTGTGTCACTGCACAAGGCACGGAGAGAGATTAGATCAAAAGGAAGCACGCTATTTAGAAACAACAACAAAAAAAACCCCAAACCAACCCCCCACAAACGCCGGCGTACGTTACGCGCATTTCAAAATTTAAAATAAATTATGATGGGGGGGTGTGGAAAAAATAAAAATTAAAATGTCAGAGCCGAGGGGCCCGGCGCGGCCCCCCCGCCCCTTCCCTGCATCACTTTCCGAACATTTTCAGACCTGATTTCTGCATTGCCGCCGCCGCACCGGCTCCTCGGCGGGCGCAGGGGCCGCCGGCTAAAAATAAAGGGATGCGGAAAAAGGGAGGGGGGAAGGCGGGGAGGGAAGGATGCCAAAAATAATAATTAAAAAAAATTAAATTAAATAATAATTAAGACCCAAATGGCAAACAATGCCCCCCCCTCCTCCTCCTCCTCTTCTCCCCCGGAGTTACCGGGCGGGAGCCCACTCACCGGGCGGCGCTGGGTGCTGCGGCGGGACTAGGGGCTGCCCATGGCCAGGGCGGGCGGGCGGGCGACCCTCGGCGGCGGGGCGGCGAGAGAAGGCGGCCCCGCTGCCCGCCGGCCTCCGGCCGCTGCTGCTCCCGCTGCCCGCGGCGGCGGCTGCTCTGCGCTCGCTCCCAGCCCTTATATACCGGCTGGAGCCGGTCTCCGCCGGCGGCTCCGCAGCGCCATGTGCGCGCCGGGCCCGGCTCGCCCCAGCGGCGGCGCCGGCACCGCGTGTGCGGCAGCGGAGGGGCGGTGCTGGGCCGCCCCCTTCCCCCGCACCCCGCCCCGCAGCCGGGGCCGGCACCGGCACCTGCTGGAGCGGTCCGAGCTTCTCCCCCCTTCCGGCCAAGCCGCGGCCCCGCGGGGGAGCGAAAGGAGGGGGGGCGGCCGGGGCTGGAGCGGCGCCGGGCGCGGCAGGTCCCCGCCGGTTCGGCCGAGCCGGAGCCGCGGCCGCGCTGCGGGGAGGGCGCCGCTCGCCGGGGGTCTCCGGGCGGAGGGAGCGGGGGCAGGGCAGCGGGGGCAGAGTCTCTGCCGGTGCCCCCGGCGCTGTGCTCGGGGAGAGGCACCGGGAGCCAGTTTGGTGGGGGGGGGGGAGGGGTGAAGGGGTTGTGGGGGGTGTGCGCGTCTCCCAGACGGTGGGGGCTCTGGGACGCCGCTCCCGTCTGGTGCTGAAGTTTTGAGGCCTCTGCAGGAAAGGCTTCGGTGTGCTTTGGGGAGAGGGGTGGGGTACGGGGGAGTGGTATCCCCACGCCTCTGTGGGGCAGCATGGCCGGGATGCGGTCGCCTGCCCCTCTCCTCGCCCCCGCAGCAGCGGGATGTAGCGTCCGGTGCCTCCCGGGCTCAGGCTCGCAGTGGAGCAGGCGGCGGGCGTCCCGTCCCGTTTGCCGTGCGAGGCGTTGGGGATGGGATGGGAGCAGCTGGGATGGGGCTGAGCCCATGCCAAAGCCCTGTGTGTGCCGATTCTGGGGACCCCGCTCTGTGCCTGTCCTTTCCATGTCCTGGTGCGATGGGCAGCATGTGATGTGAGGGGATTTTGGGGGGGGAAACATCTCTCTTATTTAGGGAGCTTAGTAAGTAATGATTCATGAGCCAAACTGGCTGACCCACCACTTAAACATATGGAGGAGGAAGGGAGTGCTGGGGGTCAGGCATCTGGCATGGGGAGCAGGGGACAGAGGTGCCTGGCAAAGGGGGACGAAGCTAAAGCGATGAGTGCTTTAGGGTTTCCCCATGATTTCTCTGAAATGAGAAAAAAAGAGGAAAAGGCTGACAGTGCTGCCTTTCCTGACTCACCGTGTGCCAGCTGCTGCTACGGCTGCATCCCGGTGCTGGCTGGGATGAGCTGGGTGTGGATGGACGCTGCTGGGGAGGTTTTGGAACCTTGAACCATTCCATGGAGCTCGTGGGCGAGTGGCTTTTGCTCACAGGTAATAGTAGAGCGCTCAGCCTCAGCATGGGGCAGTGACCGTACCCCTCCCCATGCCAGCCCAGGACCCCGCTAAAGGTTGCTGGGTTAAAGTGGGACCTGATGGTTCTGGTTCATACCCCGTGGGAAAACAGCCCAGGTTAAAATGTGCCTCACCTGTCAGCAAGCGCCGTGGCCTTTGGTTTGCCAGGAGTCTCCTAGGTGACTTCGGGGTTTTGACACAATGGGCAGGGCTAGTGGGACAGCGTGGGTGAGGGGCGCAGGCAGCGGGGGCCAGACGTCTCCAACCTCTGATAAATGAGGCAAATGAGCTATTGCTTTTGCTCAGCAACGTTAAGAAAACTGCCAGTGGTTTCTCATGGCGATACTGGTCCCCTAGCCACTGCCTCCAGTGAGCTGGGGATGCTCTTGGCCTTGGGGTGAGATTTCAGCAGCTTCGCCCCATGAGCTGCCATCCTAAACAAGGTGGAATCCAGGCTCTGGGGCCAAAGGAGAGCGGTGGGGACTGCGCCCTGTGTGTCCTTGGGAGCCTCGTGTTGCCTTTCAAGGGCACAGAGAAAGGTTGGCCACCACCTTGCCTGGTCTCAGAGGGCTGACATCCCGTTGGACAAGCTTTTCCTTGAGAAGGGGCCACCCTCCCCAGCCCTAATTCTTCCTGGCAGCCTAGTGCAGGTGGTTATGGGACAACAAAAGAGGTCTGTGCCTCCAGGGGAGCAGTAGGAATGCAGATATCTGTGGCATGAAGAAACAAAGGCGATTTACTCCTTGGTATTTCTTGTCAGTACTTCGCATCTGTCTCCCTTCACCTTCTCCTTTCATCTGGAGTTCCCAAGCGCAATAAGGCTTTGGGTTGAGGGGGGGCGTTGGGAGCTGCAGGGGCTCTTCGGGAGCAATCTTCGCAGCTGGGATGCTTTTCCCATGTTGTTAACCCACTTTGAGGGGATTTCCCCTGCCACAGCCCGGCCTCGGGGAGGGCTGCATCCTGCCGGGATGCTTTGCCCCAGCACATCCAACGCGGGTCTGTCCCGTGCCCAGCAGCTGCTTGCACTGGGATGTGCTTCTCTGTGTTCCTGGGGACTTGTGCTCCTCTGGGCTCTGGAACCCATCGTGAAGGAGAGCAGTGGGCATAAATCAGCCAGGAGCTGGGAGACAGGGCGGGCTGCAAGGGAAAGGGAACATGGGCCCCCGCTCCCCGCCACCGGATGGGTCAGGGACTTCCAGTTCATTTATTCTGCTGGGGTTCACCCAGCCCTGCTCAGCATGTGTAATGTTTGCTCTGAAAGACTGAGCAGTTATATGGGTGAAAAACATTCTCCTGTCTCAGGAACTGGCAGGAATCCGAGCAGATCTGCAGAAGTATGTTTTCCTCCGTGCTGCTTGTTCTGCTGGGGAACTGGTATAAACTATTCCAGTAGGAAACCTTTTCCTGGAATAAGGTCTTGACTCTGTTCAGAGCATTGTCAGGACAGTTGTACCAGGAATGGGGCTTTGCTGGTAGACATGCCGGCACCGAGGAGGCCTGACAGGGTCGTGCACCTTCTGACCCATGGATGAACTCCTCACAAGGCACCTGCTGCCTTTTGGGGTGCTCGAATCAAAAGTAAAATCTGGCTGAGGTTTAACTGGCAAACAAACCATGGGTTGGGTTTTTTTCCCCCCTCTCCCCTGAAAGCCTGGCTGTCCCTGCTGGGATGTGCCCCTGTCCATCCCCTCCCGGCTGTGGCATTCCCCCATGGGGTCAGGGTCCATGCCATGGGGGCACATCCCTATGCTGTGGGGTTGGCACACAGCTTGAGCGATTGCTTCTGCTTGCCTGCCTCAGTTTCCCTAACTCCTAACTCCTGATGTGAGGGGTGAAGCTGGGAGCCCCCGGGGCGTTATCCTGAGCCCACTCCAGTTTGAATTTCTCATTCCCTGCTGTGTCCTTATCTCCCCGCAGCTGGGATGGGGATGCCTGCCGGGGCTTTTGGCAGGAGAACAGGTCTGCCTGTGCGAGTTTGGGCTGGAGATCAGAGCCTGGGGTGGCGTGCGAGCCCTGCGTGCTGGCTGGGGACGTGCTTCAGAGGGCGGCAGGTTTCCCTGGGCTCTGGCTGCTGCTCTGCTCTCCGGGCAGGCGTGAAAATGGGGAAGAATGTGAAAAATGTGACAGGGATTGTGCTGGCCCCGATTCCTAAACTTCTGGTTAATGAGTAATAAATACACAGATACTTCCAGCACCCGGTGACCCAACCCTGGCTGCTCAGTGGTGGCATCTCCCCCCCTGAGCCCTGGAGCCAGCCGCCTTGGGGTGTCCTGAGCAGCACTGGTTGGGGCTTTTTTGAACTGGTTTATCTGGTTTCCAGTCTTTCTGGCAACTGCCTCCCCTGGCTTGCAAAAATGCACTTTACTGATTTTAATTCTGTACAAGGTGGGTGCTGTGGTGCCCAGGAGCTCAGTGTCCCACCCGAGCGATCCCAGCCGGGCGCCCTGTGTGGGGGGAGCGTGGTGCTGGTGCCGGGAATCCCAAGGTGTTGGGTGCGATTTTTTTCCTTGGTTGCTCAGTGAGCTGCAGCCACCAGTGCAGCATTTCCTGTCTGACACGGTGAGATGCCACCACAGCTCCGTTCCTGCTCTGGGGAGATCTCTGAGTCACTTTTTTTTCTAATTCTTTCTGGCTTTGTTTCACAATCGGATGGTCCCTCGGCTCTGCTGCCTCTGGCTGGAGCGCAGCTGGGGGCCAAGGGAGATGCTGCTGAAGCACAAGTTGTGGCTTGGTGGAGAGCAGGGTTCATCTCAGGGATGCTCCCCACAAAGGGGTGAAGGTGGGCTCTGCTCCCCTGGGTTTTACTCCGTTTTCCTGGGTGGCTGTAGGTGTCATCGGGGGGTTTCTAGTGAGTGGTACAGGACCCTCTACCTCCTGGGGATAGGATGGGGTCTGGCATGGTGCTGCATGGAGGATGGATGCTCAGAGAGGCTGAGGCTCAGCATGGAGACCACACTCAGCCTGGAGAAGGGGCCCGGGAACTGCTGGACACCAGCGGAGGGGCTGGAGGGGAGAATTTGGTGGTGTGAGCACCACTCGCCCTAGGCATGGCTCAGCTGGAATGGTTACATGGGGCTCAGCTGAACTTTGGCCCTTTATCTCTCCCTTAAAACCAGTTCCAGTGCTGGGCCATTGCCTGCTCCATCCCCGGACAGGGGACTGAGGTCACCCTGGGATGCTCCTGAGTTAATCCATGCTGCTCCTATGAAGTTAGTGGCTCAAGTCCTTGTTTTTCTCAGTCCAACCAGGCTCAGCTCCCTCACGGGGGTGCTGGACTGGAGCAGGATGCTCCTTTCAAGCCCCTTCCCAAAGAAACACCAAAATCTTTCCAAAGAAGTTGGAAAGGGAGTTTTTTAATGGGAAAACAAAAGTCACTTTGCTGCCACAAGAAGTGTCCTGATACCTCAGCTGGGTTCTTCTTGCTGTTTGAGGTTCAGGGTTGCAGTTGGGGCGCAGAACGGGAGCCGGGGGCTGGTGTGCTTTGTTTGGGCAGAGGCATCCAGCCTCTCCCACAGCCCAGCCCACCACATCCCACACCGTTAATTAATGTACCGAGAGCTTCCAGGCCCTTGGATGGATGTTTATAAATTGATGCTCTGGGGTATGAATTATGGATGGATCCACATCCCTGCTCACTGCAGTGCTACGTCAACAGCCCTGAAGATGCTCATCAGAGCGACAGCCCATAGCTTTTAAGATGGGAACAGTGAAACCTGGGAATAACTTGCTTTGCCAGCTACAAACCTCTTGGCCTAAGGATGGTTCTGGTTGTATTCCCCCTCCTGCCTCCTCCTGTCACTTTTTCCTCTTTTTGCTTCCCAGTATTCCTCCTGGCTTGGCTGTGTGGATATTGCCCTGCTTGCCCTTGTTGGCTGTCCCATGGCAGCTGTGTCCTCCATGGCTTGTTCCCAAGGCTGCTGGTACCAACTGGGGACATCTGCCACAGTGCTGGTCCTGGCTGGGTCCCACGGGTCCCCTGGCAATGCCCACCCAGGCACAGGTCCCCACACCATCCCAGCAAGGGTCTTTGGCAAGCTGGGAGGGAGCAGCGCTGCTCCCCAGGGATGTCAGTGCCACGGGACCCATCCCAGCTGCAGCAATGGGCGCGGGAAGGGGGTGGTTGATGTTTCCAGTCCTTCCCAGTTGAGCTGGAAAACACAAACTACAATTTGAAAGGTGAAGTCTCGTCCGTTCTGCCCCAGGCCATGGTGCAGGAGGGGTCTGGCGGGTCCTGATTGCGTCTTTTCTCCTTTGCACAGGGGATGCTGCAGCCGTGCAAGATGATGGATGGACTGACAGCCGCCCAGCAGTTGTTTATCCACCTGGAGTAACTTACCCAGCACCTCAGCAGAGCAGCTCTGCAGGGAAGGGGTCGTTTGTCAGATCCAAAGACCCCTCGGTGCAGCGAGGGGAGAGGAGCTCCTGCTGCTTCCCCCCCGTTTCGGGGTGAAAACGCCTCTTCAGCTCCACATCTGATTAGATGTTTACCAGGAAGGAAGGAAGGAAGGAAGGAAGTGAAAAATAGGGTGACAGTGACTTCAAAGGGTGGGTTTTGACTTCTAAGAATAACTCCGCGACTGGCGTCGACTGCAGGAACAGCGGCCGTGCCTGGGTGTGAGAGGAGCCGGAGGGGACGTCGCCACAGCCAAGGGAGGGAGCCCAGACCTCCCGTCCCTGGCCCAGAGCTGCTGAGGAGGGGACATTCCCATCACTGCAAAGGCTTCGGGAGAGCTCGGCTGCACCCACGGGGACCCAGCGCTGAGAGCTTGGGGAAGGCAAAGCCACCGGTGGCCCGGCGAGGGTGGGAGGGGACACCATGGGGACCCCCTCCCCACGGGCGGTGCTGGTGCTCGCCGTGGCGCTGGCGGGGCTCTCAGCCCCCCGAGCAGCGTGCAAGCAGCCCAACTTCATCGTCATCTTGGCAGATGATGTGGGTTGGGGGGACCTTGGGGCCAACTGGGCAGAGACAAAGGAGACCCCGAATTTGGATGAGTTGGCAGCTGCAGGGACAAGGTAAGGTCTGTTCCCACGTCCCTGGCCCTTGCCAAGCATCCCTGGTTTCACTCCTGCAGGGACCAGCGGGTGAAGGGGGTTTCACTGACATGGTTTTGGGTGCATGAGGAGTGTGTCCAGAGCCCAGCACCTCGGGGTGCAGCTTCATCCCTCCCCACTGGGACCGACGTGCTTCATTCCCCGCTCCAGACCCTCATCCCTAGGGCAGAGGGTGGGTGTGTGCTGGGGGGCAGGGAGGGATGGGGCTGTGTTAGACCATGTGGGGGGCTTGTGAGTGACAGGGTCCTTTTCATTTTCCAGGTTTGTGGATTTTCACTCTGCTGCCTCCACTTGCTCCCCATCCCGTGCCTCCCTGCTCACAGGGCGTCTCGGCGCACGCAACGGGGTGACCCACAACTTCGCTGTCACCTCGGTGGGCGGCCTCCCCATGAATGAGACCACCCTGGCTGAGGTCCTGCAGGAGGCTGGGTACAGCACCGGGGCTATAGGTAACACGCACCATGCCGAGGGGGTACCCGGGGGCAGGAGATGGGATGGGGGACACATGATAAAGGTGCCCGTGGGGAAGAGGTGCAGCAGGTAGTGAGGTGAAACACTGGTGATTAAAGTCTGCAGGGCCACATGGAAGAGGTTTTGCACGTTCCCCTGGGTTTTCCAATCCCAAACTTTAAAAATCCTCCTTTCCCAGTGTGTGGAACTGCCTGAAGTGCAGGCACAGCCCAGTTCTCCCCTTAAGCTCTGACTGCTCCACCTCACATGGACCGTGACGGGTTTCCTTTGGCAAACCGGGGATGCCACTGGTGCTGGTGCAGTTGGCACTGCTGGCCCCTGTGGGTCCCCCCGACAGCCCCAGCTGTTTGTGAGCCCATTGCACCCTCAGCTCCTGTTGCCTTTGCATAGAAAAGCCCTTGGTTTCTCCTTTCCCCCTTAGTTTTTGGAGTTCTCCATCTTGGATTGTAGCGTTTGGTGGGAGCAAGCTTGTGCCAGAGGGGTCAGAGGATGGAGGTGGTTGGTTGGGAGGGGTTAGAAAGTCATCTTCTCTGAAGGCCAGTGCATGAAAGAGCCTTGTAAGGCTGGAAGCAGTTGGTTTGCACAGCCATGAGATACCTTATGTATTTTTTCTGAGTTTCTGCCAAAAAAGGCACTCTGGGCCCGCCCGCAGCGCACCCGAGGAGCTTTGCTGTTGCAGATGAAAGCCCCCAGCGCCTCAGGCACCTCGTGGGTGATGGCTGGCAGAGAGCAGAGCTGCCTGCGCCTCTGACATGGTGTTTTGTGGCTTCCACACAGGCAAGTGGCACCTGGGACACCATGGCCACCATCACCCCAGCTTCCGTGGTAAGGACTGCGCCGGCAGGGACCAGCCAAGCATCCCGTGGTCACCTGGTCCCCACCAACACCCTCCCTTGTTCCACAGGCTTCGACTATTACTTTGGGATCCCCTACAGCAACGACATGGGCTGCACGGACACCCCTGGCTACAACCACCCACCCTGCCCGCCCTGCCCGTGGCACGGCGCAGCTGCCAGGTATGGGGATGCGCAGGGGGTTCAGTAGCTGGCACTGGGAGGTGGGGTTTTGTACTGGTGTTCCCAGCCCTGAGAGCTGCCCTTCGCTGTGGTCCCCTCCCCTTATCCCCCCGTTTTGTCCCCTGCAGCAGGGTGCAGGTCGTGGAGGCGGGTCAGTCCCCGCTCTGGTGACAGACGTGGGGTGGCTTCTTCCCAACAGGGTGGCACGAAAGGGCTGCTACACAGAGGTGGCCCTTCCTCTCTTCGAGAACGTCACCATCGTCCAACAGCCCGTCAACCTGAGCAGCCTGGCAGCGCGCTACGCGGAGGAGGCGGCACGGTTCATCCAGCGGGCAAGGTGAGTTGCTGTCCCCTTCACAGGGAGAGCTCATGAGTCACCCCAGATGTCTTCTGCATCGTGTCGGTGGGGTGCTGGGGTGGGAGGGGGGCGGAACAGGTGTTGCCCTGTGGTTCTTGGAGGGCAAATCTGGGGCCTCTATGACTCGGTTTCCAGCCGAGGAGGTGGAAGCCATTGAGGTTCCTGCTGGGCTTGCTGTGGGAGCCCTGGGACGTGTCTCCTCTGAAGGGATCATGTGTTGTTGAAGCCACTGTTTACAAGGGAGGGCAAAGCCTGAGCTGAGCTGTGCCTCTGTCCTGGGGGAAACAAGCAGCAAGACCCCAGCCAATGGGGACAACAGGGAGGGGGTGAAGAGCAACCACCCCTCTGTCCTTCATCCCTCTGTCTGTGAGGTGGCTCTGCCGGGCTGTGGGGAGCCCGGGGAGGGGGAAAGCTGGTGGGGGTGCGGGAACAGGTGCTGAACGTGTCTGAACCTACCCTGTACCTGGGGTTTGCTCCGTTTTGGGGACATAGTGCTCTGGAAGCCTTCAGGGTGGGCACAGGGAGCCTGGCATCCTCTTGGCAAGGAGCAGAGCGGCTCCTCCGGGACCACGACCCTGAAGCTCTGCTGACGAGTTGCATCATTTTAATCCCTATTAGCAGTGGATTATGAGCTGTGACTTTGCAAAACGCCTCCCTGCAGAGGGGAAGAGCTGCGGGGCAGCCGTGCCAGGGCCCATCCCATGCCCGAGCCCATCCCATGCCCAAGCCCATCCCGTACTGGGGCCCATCCCGTACCAGAGTCCATCCTGTGCCTGCATCCAGGGATAACTCAGAGCTGGGGAAGGGCCACACCGGTGGGGCCTGCGGGTGTGCTTGGGGAGCAGTTTGTGTAATGGGGGGGGGAAACGAAGGGCTGGGTAAGGAAACGGCTCGTTATAACCCCGGGATGGTTCCACATGCACACTCCCTATGGTTTATCCCCTTTGAGTACCAAGAATTGGCTGGGGTGTGGCCCAGCCCTGCGGCCAGGATGCAGTCAGGCTGTGTGCCCATGAGGGGGCTGGAGGGTACATGAGGGCCAGGTTAAGGGCAGCAGCGATCCCTCCTCCTGCACAAAGTCCTGGGCTGTGGAGCCGTTGGGAAGCTGGGAAAGCATCACTCAAACTCCAGGGTAATGGGAGAAACCTTTAAACTCCCAGTGGCATTTGGGGTTATCTGCATTCCTGAGGATGGGATCAAGCAGGTGCCTGGCTCCTCTCACCTCCTGTGTGGCTCATTCCAGTTTTCCTGGAACACCAGATTTGTCCCTTTGGTGGTTATTTAACCAGTTGTGTCAAGGGTGAGTGATGGGAGGCAGCGAGACTCAGCTCTGCTTGGAATGCTGTGAACATGTGAGCAAAAGTCAGGGGCGTTTGTCCTCAGTTATGGATTAAACCTCCACTCAGGTTTCCAGAGAATTCTAAAACTGAGCACCGTGGCCATGAGTCCACCTGGGTGCCACCTCCAGGCTGCTCTCCACCGCTGCCAGGTGGGATGTGAGCCAGGGGGGAAGCATCTTTCCCCTACTCCAGCATCTCTGGCATCCGAAGGGGAAAGATGCTACGCAAGGGGCGCGTCAGCATTTGGCAGGGGCTGGGAGCGCAGCCCTTCGTGGGGCTCCAGCACTGCTGGGGAAGGATGCGACAGCTCCAGTTTGGGAGGGATTTGCTCATTTTCCATCCCCAGGTGGGTGACAGGCAGAGGAAGGAAGTGCTGAACCGCACGTCGGAGGGGCCCTGAGCCATTTCTGGAGGCAGCGACCGGGTGGCCGGAGCTGGGCGCGTGCGCGGGCTGGGGCACGTCCCTGGGATCCGGCTCCTCCCCACCGCTCACCATCCCACCCTTCCCTTCAGAGATCCCTGAGGAAGAGCGGGCCGCGTCGGAGGAGATAAATATAGCTGTAAACAAGAAAACAGGACATGTCCTCCAATGATTGGAGAGCAAACAGGCAACAGGGCGAAGCATGGCGAGCGAACGTGCCGCACTCCTTGTCTGGGGCTGCTCGGCAGCACCGAGGTGTCGCTTGGGGTCGGACGGATGTCCTTCTGCTCCTCATCCTCAGCTGAAGTCCCCATCAGGGCATGAGCACTTGTTGGGGTGGGGAGAAGGGACCAGAATGGGACCCATGAGTGAGGGGAAGGAGGTGGCTGTGGGACACCAGGAGATGGAGGAAGGGGCAAGCCCGTCTCAAACGGGAAGACAGTGGGCAATGGGAAGAGGCTTAGGCAGGAGCCAGAGGGGCCAAGCATCCCCCTGCAAGGGAGGAAGATGCCTGGAGGGTTTCCTCTGGGCGTTGCAGCAGCAGCAGGCTGGCTGGGGAGGCTCAGAAGGGAAGGGCCACCCCTCTGTGTCCCCACCCTGGAGACTTCCAGCTGCCCCCTTCCCTGACCCAACTGAATGTGCTCCCCCTCTTCCCCATGCAGTGACAGCGGACGCCCCTTCTTCCTCTACCTGGCGCTGGCCCATATGCATGTCCCGCTGGTGCCCCCACTGCCCCCCACCTCGGGCAGGGGCATCTACGGAGCTGCCCTGAGTGAGATGGATGCTCTGGTGGGACGGATAAAGCAGGTCAGCGACAGCCACGGGAAGGGCAACACGCTCCTGTGGTTCACAGGTACGGCTGGGAAGCAAACCGGCATCCCTGTGCTTGGGTGGGGGATAGAGGGGAGCACACCCCCTCTTTGTGCTCTGCACTGGATGCTCCCAGCTTCTCTGTGGACAAGGAGCTGCCAGCAGCTGCCCAGCGCTGTCACATCATGGGGACGGGGGTCCCGGGCTGCTGTGGCTGCTCAGCTGGGTGCCCACCCCGCCACCCCCGCTTTGGCCACCGGCCTGAACTGGCAAGGCCGGCTTAATTAAACCACAAATCCTCACTCATTAAGAAGCCCAAATCCGCTCTGGCTGAGCAGCCTCCCTAATGAGGATGCCTGACGACAGGAACAGCTCCACTGCTCATTAACACCCGAAGCTGGTGGCAGCCGTCCCCACCCCGCGCCCCAGCCCTGTTCCAGCCCCTCACCCGGCTCTTGGGCAGCCCTGGAAAATAAACTTCTCCCACCAAAAACAACCCAACCCACTGCTCCTGCTGGTGTGGAAAAGCATCAGAGGGGTGGGAAGGAGGGATGGAGGGGGTCACTTGTCCTCCCTTGCTTTGACCCCCCAGTTGTGGAGGTGCCTCCCAAAGCACCCCAGCCCTGATGTGGCTCACAGGGACGTTTCTCTCTCTTGCAGGTGACAACGGCCCATGGGCACAGAAATGTGAGCTGGCTGGATGCCCAGGACCATTCGTGGGGGCCTGGCAGAGGCAGCGAGGTAACCTGGCAGCGTGGGGAGGGCTCCCTGTCCCTGGGGATGTGGTGGGGGGTGCTCCACAAAGCCCTTCATTGCCCATTGATGGGGACACATGGAATGTTTCATAACTCCCCCGCCTTTCTGCTGGCTGCCACCCCATGCTGAGGTACCTTGGGTACCCCCCAGCATAATTTTTGTCTTTCAAGCAGGCAAATTTCCCCCTAAAACTGGTGTTGTGGGGTAGGCTTGTCTGTGCCCCCCCCAGTCCCTGTTACCCTGGAGCTCCACATGAGCAGCCCCTGGCTTTGCAGCCGGATGCTCTCACCACCCCAGTGCCAGGTCCATTGGCTCCATCAACGTCTCACAGCCCCCATCCCCCCACCAGCAGCGATCCCCCCATCCCAGCCCCACCAGTCTTTGCTTTTCTTTTTCCTTCTCTCTGCTGTTTGGTTGGGTTTTGTTGGGTTGGGTTTTTTTTTTTCCCCTGCCTTTCCTCCTTTTCCGGCCAAGCCATCTGCTCGGTGGGTTCCTTTCAGCCAGAAGCACGCATGAGTCAGGCGTTTCCCACTTCTGCTCGTGTTACGCAGTGTCAGTGCGTGCTGGGCTCAGTTCCCCTCTCTGCTCAGGGTCAGGAGCGGTGCTGGAGAGGCCACGGCCGGCACCTCTTTCCTCCTCTGCTTCCTGACACCCGGGCCGTGCAACCGTAGCCACTTCCCTGGGCAAACACTACCCTCCGTACTGGCTTGCCTTCCTTCCCCTTTCCCAGAGCCCTTCCTTTGGCTGGCCCTGGGGATGAAATCGTGAGCTTAATTTATTGTATTTGTTTGTTTTTTTAGTAAACAAACCCTGCTGACGGCCTGGGCTGCTCTTGAGCAACCGCGAGTCACAAGCCGGAGCAGATGGTACAGGCAGTTCAGGAACAAAGCTGGGAAAACACGTCCCCTTTCCAGCCCCTCACTGCCCGGCAAAAACCCCTGGAGCGAGCACTGGCTGTGGTGGGAGGCTGGGGAGGAGGTCGGGCTGGCAGGGCTCTAGGAGCTGGCTGTAAGTGCCACTGGGAAGGATGGCTTCCGAAATCCCTCAGCTGGCTCTTGCAGGGATGTTTGGAAAGGCAGCCCGGTGTTACTGTCCTCTGCCAACACCTGCCCCAGTGTGGGCTGGGTGAGCAGGATGCTTGGCTATCTCATCCTGGGGGTATCCTCCTGTCGCTCATCCAGAAAAAGCCCTTTGAGGAGCGGGAGGGCAGGGAAGGATGGGCTGCTTGGTGCTGGGTGTGTGGGATGCTCAGCCATCCCATCCTGGGTGTATCATCCCTCATCCAGAAAACGCCCTTTGAGAAGTGGGAGGGCAGGAAAGGACGGGCTGCTCAGTGCTGGGTGGTGGGATGCTCAGCCATTCCATCCTGGGAGTGTCTTTCCATCCCTCATCCAGAAAAATCCCTTTTCCAGGGAAGGCTGGGCTGCTGGGGGCTCTATAGGTGTTGCATAGCTTGGTGTTTCCTTGTAGGGTCCAACCCAAATTCCAGGGGTGTTTTCCGTTGATGTTGGGTGTTCGCTGGGGTTGCTCCTCCCTGACAGAGAGCAGCACATCCATGTGTGTGCCTTCCCTTCTCTGCTCAGGGAGGTTCCTGCAGCCCCCAGCCCACCCCAAAAGCCTGTCTCCTGCTTTGGCACCAAGATCCCAGTAAAGGGGTGCTGGGATGGGGATGGACGTTGCAGGGGTGTGACACTGGGCAGGTTTTGCAACAGGTTTGGGAGGCTCCAGACCTGGTGTCCCTGTGCCAGGGTCCTGCTGTGCACAGTGGGATTGGGACCAAGGATTCCCTCTCAGTACAGGGATGCTCAGTTCAGCTTTCCCAGAAAGCTGTGGGCTCCACAGTCCCTGCAGCATGGGGGAAATCCCTGGTTGGGCTTGGGGTGTTTCCACCCCTGTTTACTACCCAAAGTGTTAACGAGAGCTCCAGCATCCTAATGTTCTGATGTCCTGGAGATCCTGGGCTGCTCATGGCAAAGCTCTTGGAATGCCATTGCCTCGTTGGGAGGACAAGGTATCCAACGCACGTGCAGAGATGGGGATTGATATTAATTACTGTAATTGCCATGATTCCCTAGGGTGTCTGAAGGCAGAGGAGGTGCCTTGCTTATGCTGTGATGCGTGCTGGGAGCACGGTCAGGTGTCCCACAGCCACGGCAGATCCCAGGGCTGGCTGTGTCCCAGGAGATGTTCATGGTGGGGAAACACCAACGGGTGGGAGAGATCAGGGATGTGCCTGGCCCGTGCTGGCAGGATGGGCAGAGGGGTCAGAATCCTTTTCCCTGGACTATTCCTCATTTCACTGTCACCTTACGTGTCTCCATGGGGGGGTGGGTATGGTGGCATCGCTTGGGAATGCCTGGAGCATGGGGCAGTGACTCCCGGAGCAGCCGGGCTGGGATGGGGACCGGTGCTGGGGCACGGAGGAGCGTTGGGGTGGCCGTGCCACCGCGGGGATGTCACCTCTCTCTTGGCTGTGCCCGGAGGAAATGGCTTTGGGTGAGCGCCGTTGCCATGCGCACGCTGAAAGGCAGGAGGACAAAGGCTGCGCCTGGGAAGTTTGCTCCGTGAATCGGGCTGGGATTTTCTGTTTGCCCCATTCCCAGCCCCTTCCCCCCCCCCTGCAGCTGCCTGGGGCCCTTTGGGCTATGGCCAAAGCAGAGGCTTTCTGACACCCTCCCACCCATTTTGGCACTCAGCACCCCCATTTTGATGCTCAGCATCTCCTTTTCAGTGCTCAGCATCCCAGGTGGAGGAAGGGACCCAGCAGCTTTCCCACACCATACATCCCAAACTCTGGGGCAGAGCAGGAGTGTTTTGGGTGATGCCAGGGACACAGCTTAATGGGTTAATTAGCTGTCAGGAGGGTTATCAGTGGGCTGGGTGTTTAACGATGTGGGTATCTGGTGGGCTGGGTGGCTGTCCATGCTGGGTGACTGTCTATGGGGAGGGCAGCAGCCCCATCCGTGTACATTCCTGCATCTCCCACCTGCTCCCTGCTCTTGCCCAACATCAAAAGCAGATGGAAACGTGGCAGCTCTAGCTGTTGGGTGTTTCTCATCCCTCACCGGAGTGCAGGAGAAACACAAAGCAGCCCCAAACTGCACCCCATTCCCCCCCACCCCCTTTCCCTCTCTCTTTTTAAAAACTCCTGAAACTCCCTAACCCATCTCCATCTTCAGTGAAACCCCCTTCCTTTGGGATCATCTTTACTTCCCAGTGGCCCCTTTCCCAGTGCAGCTCCAGACTCAGGAGTTTATCCCATCAATGCAGAGCTCCTGGCAGTGGGATGCTGAGCGCTGCCCTTTTCTCTTGCAGGCGGGAGCTCAGTGAAGCAAACGACCTGGGAAGGGGGGCACCGGGTCCCAGCGTTGGCGTACTGGCCCGGCCACATCCCTGCCAACCGGACCAGCCACGCTCTGCTCAGGTAGGAGCCCAGCCAGATCTCCCCTGGGGAGCGGGACAGCCCCTCAGTCCCAGTTTGGAAGGACACTGGGACCCGGGTAGTGATGGGGATTTTGGCAGCACACTGGTTATCACCCTCCTGGTGCCAAACACCGTACTTCTGTCCTCCCCCAAGCCCCTCAGACTTAATGCTCGGGCAGAGAGGAGCTGAAAGGGCTTTTTGTGGAGCTGGTGGCTTGGCGTTAGCAGCCGCCGGGCTCCGTGTGCCTCCTGGCCGCGGCGGCCGGGTGCCTCCTGGTAATTAAAAGCTGACGATGTTCTCTCTCTCCCCCGAGAAGCTGGCTTAGGCTTTGTGGTTTGTGAATGGCTTTATGTGGAGGAGGGTGCGGTTGTGGGGAAGGCTGGCCGGAGAAATGGCGCTTGCAGTCAGCACAGGATGCGGCCGGGCTGGGAGGTAGCGAGTGACTTTTGCTGTTTCCGGCGAGAGCGGAGGGGAAGGGATGCTGCCTGCCCACCCCTCGCCTCCCTGGGGCACACTGTGCTGCGGGGGGGAGGAGTTGCACCCCAATTTGCAGCCCTCCTTGGTAGCAAAAGGCAGCGCAGGGGGTTCAGCCTTGGCTGGGGGGTGCCCAGGCGCCTTTCCTGCCTTTGATGGCACATGATGGTGGAACTCAGGGTGGTGGGGCTGTGGTAGACATGAGAGTGGTGGGGCCATGGTGGAGCTCAGGGTGGTGGGGCTTGGAGCCTTGCTTGGCGCTGGGCAAGTATCCCAGCTGCTGGAAGCCAGTCTGACTGGGAGGCCCTGGGGAGCACTGGATGCTGAGATAAGCTGGAGCTGCTTGCTCCTTACATGGCCTGAGGGCAGCTCTGGGAGTTGGGGAGTGGGGAAGGTTGAAGGCATGAGCTGGGGCACTGACATCTTGCGAAGGGGACGGGATACACGCAGCACCCCTTGGTTTTACCTCCTAACCCTTCCCCTCTGTGGCTGGGTGATGGGCCGACAGCTGGGCCATGGGGCAGAGCTGCCACCCCACGCCCGCTTGAGCAGCCAGGACAAGGCGGTGCAGGATCCGTGCCCATCCCCATCCCCCTGTCCCGCCAGTGTCCTCACCCCCCTACATACTGCAGCCCTGCAGCCAGCCCAGGCATCCCGTTTATCTCCTCGAGGACCTTTATCTCCTGCATTTCCCAGCTCTGGTCTGGCAGGTCAGACAGCTGGAACCCTGGGAAGCCAGTGGTGTGGGGTGTGCTGTGTGCCGGCTGCTCCGAAAGGGGCTCTGCGGCTCCCTGGGAGTCACAGCGCACACGGCACCCGGCACCCCCCACACAGCCCCACAGCTGCTGACACAGGGTGATGCCTGGGTACTGCAGGGTGATGCCCGGGTACCGCAGGGTGATGCCATGGCATCAGGAAGAGAAAACCCCAGTTTGGGGACATGCTCAGAAAGTTGACGCCACAGTGGCCTCAACCACAGCCTGAAGTTTTAGGGAGGGGCTGCAGGGGGACAGAGCAGGGTGCAGGGCAGGGGCTGCTCACTACTTGCAGTGCCGTGGAGCGGGCAGCTTTTCTCTCTGCCCAGAGTCACTCTTGGGGACATCCCTCCAAAGACAAGCGTGTGCTGGGTTAGCTTCTGGCTGCCCTCATGAAACAGGGCAGCTGAGGACTTGCACCCCTGGCTGATGCAGAGTCCAGGGAGGGGATGAAATCTCTGTGCAGATGTGGCTGGGAAACCTCTGTGGGACCTCTGTGGGACCTCGGGCTGGTAGGATGCTTGGGAAGGGCAGGCATTAACTGCCTGCACGAGCATCCTTCTGCCCCCATGGTTTCACAAACGCTGCCAGTGTTTTGGGAGAAGAGCCTGCACCTCTCCTCTCCTCGGCATCGCCTGGCTTCATGTCCTTCCCAGCACAGGGAGTGGAGGAGCGAGCGGAGGTGAACATGCCCAGGGGGCCAGGGAAGCTGAAGCCAGCAGAGAAATGCTGATGCATCACTGGGGCCCTGCACCTGCACGCTGGTGTCTGCAGGAAACTGCCTCGTCGGCTTTTCTTAATTATATTTAATCATCGGAGCCGCCCACCGAGTATCTGCACTTCCCTGTCCCAACCTGCCAGAGAAGTGGGGCAGAGAAGAAATAGGTCAGTGGGGTGGCAAAGGAGAAGCGAGTTGCATCATGATGCTGGATGTGCCACAGCCGTGGGGCTGGGCAGGCTGGGCACACCAGCTGTGCTGCCGTGGGGCTGGGCAGTCTGGACACGCTGGCCATGGTGTGGGGAGTGCTGGCTCAGCTGCTGGCACCATGGCCTTGCTGGAGCAGGGCAGCACTCCCTGCTGCTGCTGTGCTGGGGATGCTGGGTGCCCACACAGTGCCCTGGGCAGCTTGGTCCCTCAGGGTGCAGGCAGGGAGCTGCATGTCCCTCAGCCCTCCGATGTTCAGGGTGGCAGTGGGATGCTGGAGTGGTTTTACACCTCTCTTGGCTGGGGCAGGGGGTTGGCAGCACAGCGTCCCCCTTCCCTGCAAGCCCAGCTTCCCCAGGATGTGCCTGCTCTGGGCCCTTCACTTTGATACCATCTTTGACCAAAATCCCATTTTTTCACACCTTTTGCTGACCACCTTTGCCCTCAACCACATCATCCTCACTCCTTGGTACTGGTTTCCAGTGGTCCTGTCCCCTGGCTCTGGACCTCTCAGTGCAACCACACGAGCATCCGCATGCGCTGTGCTGGGGTCCAGATCCAGAGGGTGCTCAGCACCCATGGGACCAGGAGTCCACTGATGGGGTTCTGCCCCACTGCGGGTGGGCTTGGGCTGCCCCCAGCAAGGTGCCTACAGGGGTGTGCCCTGCCTGGGGCACAGCGGGGAACCAGGGTTTGTTTCTCCTGGGCACTGGGGCTGCCTCCACGAGCTCGGTACAGGGGCTGCCTCTCAGCAGTGTTTGTTCTTATTTGTTCTCTCCGTCTCTTAGCAGCTAAATTAAAACTCGTTGAATGGGAGAACCGGGGGCCCTTGAGCCCCGGGCGCTTTTCTCTCTCCGCTCACGCAGCCGCTGTCACACACCGGGCGGGAGCGATGTGGTGGCAGGACTGTGGTGACCGGACCGCAGTGACAGGACCGCAGCGGTACTCTGTGTGCCCCTCAGTTGGGGGACTGAGTGGTTTGCCACCCCCACCTGTACGGCAGTTTCCCAGCCCCAGCTGTGCATTGAGCTGCCAGCACGGGGGGTTTTGCAGCTAGAGGGGTGCAGGATGAGACCCCAGCAGCTGCCTGGTGCTGGTGGCTCTGCCAGCTCCTCAGCGCCCATGCCATGGCTTCATCCCTGGGGAGGGCAGTGCTGTGACGGGTCACTTGGCCACACGGACGTCCCACTGTACCCTTGGGGCTGTGGGACACCCCCAGTGTGGGGTGGCTCCTTTTAAAGGTGTGGGGTCACAGAGGAGGGATGCTCACAGTGGTGCCGGGAGGTGTGTGTGGATGCTTGTGCCTCATCGGAGTGGGATGTGAGGGTCTGACATGGGGGCTGCGAGACGGAGCCAGAGAGACATGGGGTGACCCACTCATTCCCTGCGTACCCTGCACTGGGAAGTGACCGAGGGTGAGCCCTGAGCGCTCCTCTGTGGCTGAGGCCCCTGAGCAGCCCGGGAGGCTGTCGGTGGAAATGCTGACAGGCGCTTTGGTGGGAGCTCACGAAATAATAGCACCGCTCTCATGTTCCATTCTGGCTCGTGCTGCGCCATGCAAAAGCGAGACCACATTTTCCTGGGGCGACGGGATCTGCTGTCATTGGCGTAAAAAGTCCCTGGGCCAGCACTTTCTCTGGAGGGTGACCTGCTGCCTGTCCCACGTGTCCCTGGCGGGGGACGGGAGGGTGGGAGGGGGCAGCCCTGCTCCCCACTGTGCCCCTGTCTGGGTGTGTGGGCTTTGCCAGGCATTGGGAATGGCAGATCCCGGCTGAGCCCGCGGTGCCTGGCAAGCTGCTGGCGCTGGGGTGGGAGGTGTGGGATGTGAGGGCTTGCCAGGGCCGAGTCGCTGCTTGAAGCCAGTTTTAGTTGGGATGGGTGCTGGGAAGCAGCCAACCCCCCCACCCCGCAAGGTGCTTCTGGTGCCCCTGGGTGAGGAGTGGTGGGGTTGGGAGGATCCTCTGTAGAGGGGCTTCACTCTTTTGCCTCTTTCCCCAGCATCCTGGACATCTTCCCTACGCTGGTGGCCCTGGCTGGGGCTGCGCTCCCCCCGAACAGGCGCTTCGATGGCTTGGACGTATCCCCAGTTCTCTTTGGGCAGTCAGATGTGGGACACAAGGTAAGGCAGAGCAATCCCCCTCCTGACAGCAGTTCCCACCACCTCCGAGCTGACACAAGGAAGTGGGGAGCAGAAAGGCTCAGAGCTGGGACATGCAGACCCCTGGGAGGGGGAGGAGGAGAGCTGGAGCCAGCTGAGTGCTGGGCCAGGGCTGGGGGTTGCTTGGGCTTGTCCCCCTCCCCAATTGCAGGAGGTACATGGGTGTGGGAAGGAAAAGCCTTGCCTGTAGCCGTATTCCCTTTATTTATCTTGCCAGATCAAGACATAATGCAGCCCTCTGCCTAGCTCCTGGGCCAGGGGACGTGCCCGTTACTGGTGCCCATGTGGGGCAGCCCACCCCGTACCCTGCAGCTCTCCATCCGTACAGAGGGAGCCACCAGCAGCTCATTTAAGCCTGGAAACCACAATTAACAGACTGAGCTGTGTGGCCCTGTCTTTTTCTTGGGGTTGCACAAGATTTTTGCGGAACCAACAGAAAAAGAAGGGGAAAAGAAAACCCAAAAAATGGTTTTACCAGTCCCACAGATAAAGCCTGGTGTTGCTTTTAAAGTCCACCCTCCTGCAAGCACCAGGAGCCAGCTCCCAGCAGGGATCCTGGAGTTGCTTTCTGTGTCCATCAGGGGTTTGGTATTTGCTCTGTATTTATGGAACCCGCTGCTGAACCCTGAGATGAAGCAGGGAAGTGGGTGGGATGTGGCCAGTGCGTTCTGTGTGCTCCTCAGGATTAACCCTCTTCTGCAGGCACGGCACTGGGAGGGGGGGGACTGGTGGCTTGCTGGGAGCAATGGTTTGCTGGGAGCAATGTTTTGCTGGGAGAAATGGTTTACTGGGAGCAGTGGTTTACTGGGAGAAATCGTTTACTGGGAGCAATGGTTTACTGGGAGCGATGGTTTACTGGGAACGATGGCTTGCTGGGCCTCCTGGCGTAACCTTGCTTGGCGTCCCAGCCCACGTGTTCGGCACTGGTACAGCCTGTGACGGGGCTGGGGCGATGCCAAGGTCCTGCTTCCAGCGAGGGCTGTTTACAGTGAAAATAAACACATCCTCCTGAAGGTATCAGGGTGCCCGTGCCAGACGGACACGTTCTTCCCAGGAACCTACTGGCAGAGGGGTGTGTGCCAGCTCCCTGCTCCCCTATGTAACCAGCCCAGAGCTCCGAGTTTGGGTGCTGGTTTCCTGGGAAGCAAAGCCTTTATTTCCCCCTTTCCTTTTTTTATATTAAAAATAGCAAAAGCACGGATCAATAAAAGGCTTCCAGCCCTGGAAATGCCTCTTGAAAGGGCTCTATCAAAATGAGCTCTTTAATTATGCAGTCAATTAAAGAGGCTTTTTCTCAGTGTGGGGGTTTCTGTGGCAGTTTTAGGTTGGGAGAAGGGGAGGGGAATAAGAGCCCTAATGCTGGACGGCAGCATCCTGGCTGTGCCACTAACAGAGCGAGTGAAGCTCTAAGGCTGGATGTGGGTGAACTGGTTTGGTTCCCAGTACTTCGGCTTTGTGGGGCCTTGAGGAATTGTGGGTTTATCCATTGGAGCTGGTTTATTCTGACTGGGGAGTGTTGGCACAAGGGGACCCTGCAGTGGGGCCAGCACTGAACCCTCCCCCTCCCCACTTTTACACCCTTAATTTCTTCCACCACCCCTTAAAACGTGATTTTTAAACCAAATTCCAGAGGATGGTTTCTGCAATGGAGGGCAATAAAAGGAAACCAAGAGCATTTGGAAATCACCCCCCGCCCGGAATCCTGGCATTTCTGGGATGAGTTACCAGCTGTCCCCCCCTTCTCCTCCTCCTCCTCCTCCAAGGCAGCGGCCGCATCCAGACCAGGCAGCACAGGACCAGCATCTCTGGGTGCCCAGCAGCACTGGGAGCTGGGGCAGGGCTCTGCGCCGGGCACCTGCTAAGACATCTCTGCGCTCATCAGCTGCAAAGGCTGTTACTAAACTTGGCACTGCAGCTGCCTACAACTCCAGCAGATGTTTCTCATTTTTAGCACAGTGGAAATTTCTTGAATCACTTTTAAACTCGATTCCCAGGGAGGAAACCTCGAGTGACTCATCCCTCAATGGAGCCATTGGCTCAGCAGCAGAGATTGTCTGACGGGACCAGCGCCGCTGAACTGTCCAGCTCACTTGTCTTCTCACCCCCGTGTGCCAGAGCAGCCATCCCATGCCCATCAAGTGTCCCAAATACCGCAAGGAAGGGACCTGACCCACGCTCCCCTCTCTCCTGACCCCTGTTCCCTGTGCTGTTATTAGGGAAGGGAGCGCTAGCACAGCGCAGACAGGCTGGGGGTGTTGTCCCAGCACCTCCCCTACCCTCACACCTGGGACCTCACCCCCTGCTTTGCTCACTGCTGGCCATAGGCAGTGATTCGGCTCCCTTGGGTACCCGTGAGCTGAGCTGTGAGCACAGGGATGAGAGTCCCGTCGGCACAGGGCAGAGCCTGAGTCCGTCCCGGCTCCAAAATCCTCTGCCCTGCTCCATGGAAAGCTGCCCCACCATCCCCATCCCTTTGATTGCCATCGAGCTCCGCTGGGGATGTAAATTTGGAAGGGGGGAGGTCCTGCACACTGGGCCAGGGAGGCACGAGGAAGATGCTGTTTATTCCAGTGCCCCTTTGCTGTCAGCCCACCCTTCAGGAAGCACAACTCAGTTGGTCACTCAGAGTCTGGTGGCTGAATGGTGCATGGGTGGGATGTGGTCTCATCTGGGAGGGTGTGGGTCTCAGCTCTGCCATGGGCTGACGGGCATTTCTCTGTTCTCCTTTCAGGTTCTGCTCCACCCCAACAGTGGGGCAGCTGGGAAGGACGGTGCGATAGAGGCACTGCGACTGGCGCAATACAAGGCGTTCTATACCACAGGTACTGCCACCCTGCTAGAGATTATAAAGTCTGGGTAAAAAGCTCCTGAATCTCTTGGTTCTCTGCAGGTACAAAGCCAAAACAGGCTCAGGTTCATTCAACCAAGAGCAAACTCAGCGAGGAGTAAGTGTGTGCCCCGCTGCGTCTGTGTGATGGGGCTGCTGGTTTTGGAAGCACTCTCAGAGTACCAGTGGGACCCAAGTTCCCAAAGTGGGATGTGGTGGGCCTGAGCCATTGCAGAGGGGTGAGGAACACAGAGGTGCCTGGGCAGGCAGCAGTGTGTGTTTCTCTCCCTAGGCGGGGCGATGGCTTGCGATGGGAGCATTGGGCCAGCCGAGCATCACCAGCCACCTCTCATCTTCAATCTGGACCGTGATAGGCAGGAGCAGGAGCCTTTGGATGTGGCATCCAGAGAGTACCAGGCGGTGCTGCCCGCAATCAGCAGGGCTTATGCCCAGGCTCTGGAGGACATCGCAACGGACAACATCTCAGTTGCAGATTACTCCAGAGACCCGAGCGCAGCACCTTGCTGTGATGTGCAGCACGTGGCCTGCCGATGCCAAGCACCCGGCGCTCACACAGCCACACCGGACTGCAGTGTGGAGAGGAGAGCAACGTGGCTCCTTCTGTAAGCAAGTGATTCCTCAGGTTGCTCCTTCCCCCGAGCCTGGTTCCTGCCAAGGGGGCTGTTGGTGTGGGCAGGCACCCGGCTGGAGGCTGCTGTCCTCTCTGCTCGTCGCTGTGACACAGGGAGGTGAGTTGGTTGTGGGTCTGCATGAGGGTCACCTTTGCTGTGGAATAGGGTACGGGGTGGCTCTGGGCATGGGGAAGGAGCTGGTCTTTTTATGTAGGGCTCAGTTGAGAAAGAGCCATGTCTGGGATTAAAACTACCGTCTGTGGGGGCAGCTTCTGGTGAGAATTCCTCTGTGAAATCTGTTTGGCTTTCCTCTACAACTGACCTTGCTGGTAGGAGGATGGGGCACAGAGCAAACATCCCTCCAGTTGCCAAGACCCTGGAAGTCTGGGGCTGCAGAGAGAAAATTCCTGACTGGCATGAGGTGAATGCTCTGGGAACCAGAGCACCTGCCCTGTTGAGTGAGGTTTATTTGGGGGGTTACGGCAGAGACCCCCCTGTGGAAGGGACCAGCGAGTGCTGCCCTCCTCACAGGCAGGGGGCTCCGGTCGGCCTGTGGCTGCTTTGTGTAACTGCCCTGAGACACACATCCCAGTGCCTGGAGATGGCTTTTCTTGAGAAGCTGTGTGGGAGAGCTGTGCAGCGCCGGGTCGGGGTAGCTGTTCCACCGATCCCAATGCCAGGGAGGCAACCAGGGTGGAACAGCTCTTGTAGGGCAGATGCAGAGGCCTGGGGAGCTGCAGAAGCAAATTTGGAAGGGGCGACTGGAACTTCAGAAGCCACTAGGATTTCTCAGCAGCTGTGTGAGGGTTTTCTGAGCCAGTCTCACGCTCCGATTCACACACCCAGAGCTTTCTCCAGACAAACCCTGGGTGGCTTTGTGTAAGCTTGGCTTGGTGGGTAGCAGTCTTCACACCAGCTCCCCCCACCCCACCCCAAAACCCACTCTCCCACTCATATAAGTTAATCAAGGCTGACATCTTTAGGGCCCCACGAAGAACAGCAGGAGCACGGGCAGCGGGGTGCTAGGGACAGACCACGACTTTATTCTGTCTTTACACGTAGCAAATGGCATCTTCTCTGCAAAAATACTTTGCCTGGGTAAAATAGTATGTATATACTGTACAGAGACATAAGTTTAATATATCTTCCTATACGTACATTTATACACAGGAACCAGCATAAATTAGAAAAGGGACCAGTGGGTTATGTATAAAATACTGGTTACAAATCTGATTAAATTAGCATTTACATTGTTCTAATGTAAGAGTTTGTTAAATAGAGCGATGTGCATACAGTACATGGACACCCCACCCAGACACATTAACACAAGGGCTGTCAGGGCCAGGTATTCAGGTGAACATACAAAAAGCAGTGGCCCACCTTGGAGAGAGAGAGAGACAGAGATATATAGATATATATATTATTTTTTCTTTTCTCATCTTGGGGAACTCACAAATCTGTTCTTCACAATTCCTGGCTTTTCCAAAGCACTTCCCAGCAGCTGCTCCTCCTCATGACCTCTTCGCTTTGCCCGGCTGACTTCCACGGCACAAGATTATCTACCAAAATCAAAACAGAAGGGCCTTACTTTTCCCAGCAACGGGCTGTGTTTGGGGTTGGTTTTACAGACGTGGGAGGAGAAGGGGGAGGGATGTCCTGCAGGGTTTTTACTTTCCATTCAAAGGCAATTTGTGAGCGGTTCATTTATTTATTCTCCCCCTCCCCAAATTTACAGCCCTGGGGACAGGAACCGGCTGGCTTGGGGCTAAGTGTGTCCTGCCTCGCTGGCACTGGGCTGAGCACAGCCGGGCTTGCGGGACTTGGGGAACTGGGGCTCAGGTTTGTTTGCCTGGCTAAATCCTCCCAAAGTTCAGCTCCCAGCATGGTGGGAGGGGAAAGGAGTGTGCCATGCATCACCGGAGCGTGCCGTGCTCCACCACATCCTTCCAGGGTCTCCAGATGGAGCCCAGAGTTAAACACCTGCATTGTTAAGCAAGGGGAAGCCTAAGAATCAAGGGAAAGAGTAAAGCAGGCACAAAGAAGGAACCAGCAGCAGCCAGGACCCTGAGCCACCTCACATCACATGCTCGGCCACGGGACGAGGCTGGAGACATTGCAGATGCCTCTGTGGACACTCACAAGCCAAGGTCTCCCCTTCATCAGCTCCAGCCTTGCCAGACGTGACCCGCGTCTCCCCGCTGTACGGGTGCAAAGTCCCCAGCCCCAGCTGCAGGAGGGTCTGTGCAAGCTCCACCTCCTGGGATCCGTCTCCACGGGCTTCAGGACTGTCACTTGGCTGCTTTTGAGGCGCAAGATGTAGCACTGGATTGTGTGTTTCAACCTATTGATAAGCTGGGCTTAATCCTGCAAGTCCTGACTGCCTCAAGTGCCTGTCTGAGCTGTGAGTGCAGAAGCTGCTATGAGGAGGCTGGTCAGGTTCTGACAAACTGTCATGCCCCACGACACATGATCACCAGTAGAGATCTGCTGCACGAGTCTATCACTGGTCCTCTGCTAACAGCCAGGAAAAAGGCATCACTTGAACTCTTCAGCGCTGTGGATGTGCTCAGCAGAGCAAGGGAAACCTTCCAGCAAACAGTGAGGAGGAACCTGGGCAGGTAACGGTCCCAAGGAGCCAAAGATGTGTCGGCAACCTGGCTGCTTGTGGTGGGATCCATGGTGTGGAGCAGGAGGGATGTGTGCAGACCCCGGGCTTGTGTACCAATCTGGGGAGGCATTTCTTTCCCCCTGCAGACAGCAGTGCTGCCACGGTGGGGTTGCTGGTGGAGTTGCCCAGGCTGCTGGAGCTCATGGTCCTTCCAGGGAGCAGGCAGGAGTGGGAGCTGCAGCGAGGAGCTGCTCAGGCCACTGCTCAGTGCTGGGGGTTATTCCACCCTGCGCACCCCATGATGAACGCTGCAGGCAGGAGCCACGGGCACACACGGGCAGCAGCATCCTTTGGCAGCACAGGCATGCTGCCCAAACAGTTTTGGAGGTAGCCAAAGATTGACGTGAAAGATGTTTCTAAGACTATCTGTGTATCAGCGAGGGGAAGCTTGTCTTTGAAGAGCTGGCTGCTGCATGCAATCTATCCTGGCTTAATGAAATGGCTCTCCTCATAAACCCTTCGCATCAGCTCTGGTCCCCAAGCTGACAAGCTTCAGCGTGCAGCCAAATGCAAGATGGATTGTGTATGCCTGGGAAGGCACCAAGCAAGCTGCTGGAAGAAATCACCTTTCAGAAGCTTCTTCTTTCAGAAGAATCTCAGAAGATGCCCTGGAGTGCCCTCCTTGGGTCCACACAGGCTGCCTCACTAGGATTGCTTCTGTCCAACCTCACAGCACTCCCCCAAAACTGTTCTAGGAAGAGCGCCTATGGTGGCTCCTGAGACCAGAGCTGTGCCCTGCCTGGCCTGAAGCAAACATCAACACGGGTGGAAATCTCACTGCCACCGATAAACCCACAGGGAGGCGGTGGCAGGTAGCCAGCAAACAGCTATCATCATCCTGGGTTTGCTGTTCCCATCCCACAGAGCCCTGTGACCAGGCAGAGCAAGGGTGATGCAGCCTCCTCCCAGCATGGCTCAAGCACAGCACCTTCTCTTCGCAATGCTCTGGTCCTTTCTGTGTCAGACCTGAAAGTGCCCAATCTATGCCTCAGCATGAGCAAGAGATGTCACTGAACTCACTGAGCCTCCTGCTGCAGGGTCCTTCAGCTTTCCTGGCACGATGAGTAGCAACATCCACATTCGCTTTTGGTGAGGCCACTTTTTCTGAGCCTTCCTTGTGCTTCCCATCTCTTCCTGACCTGTCCCTCCTCCTTTTTAACAAAGGGGCCGTTTTCAACAACCAGCAACAGATTTTCTGTTAGGCTGAAGCTGCTTTTCCTCACTTCCACAGCTGAGGCTCTGGACTCTTGCTTGAGGTCAGGGGAAGGCAAGATGTTTCCAAATGGAGAGGAGCTGCTGTTTCTCCAGAAGGATGCCGGAGTTCAAAGCCGTCCTTGTGGCGTGGGCTGCGGGTGAATATTCCATTTTGTCACAAGTTTTGAGGTTTTTAAACGTCTTTTTTCTTGCACACTGGAAGACAAACAAAGCCCTTCCCATGTTTCCTCAATGCGGAATGCTGTCAAAACATTTTTGTTGGATCAGGTCAGGTTTTTCTCTCCCTCCTTCTCCACACTGAAGGGACCGATGCCTGAAACCCCCCCTTGAACACGTCATCGAGACCCAACATCTTGGCTGAGAAAACAGCAGAGTCCAGTGAAATCCAGAGCATCCAAACATCCCAACCAACTCTCAAGCTCGCACGCAGCGGGAGCCAGCGCCGCACCGGATCATGGACACAATGCCAAAGACATTACTGTCAGCAGTTTTGGGGGGGACACCCCAAAGTCCTGGCTGCAGGGCCTTTACCTGGCAGCTCCAACTGCTAAGCCACTGTTTTGGGGAGTATTTTGGGAAAGCACCTTCCCTCCCATGCCACTGCCTCCCTAAGATGACCCATGGAAGATGCTGTCAGGCTGATTACAGCACAGGATTCTAACAGATCACAGTTGGTTTAATGAGGCGCCTGCTGTTGTACAGCAGGGGAGAGGGCTGCTCTTATACCACACAGTCCCAGCAGGAAGGCTCACGGAGGAGCAGCAGGATTCCTGCTCACTGGCTTTTACTTGTCCCCAAACCAGGAGCAGGTTTGTCAAAGGGAAGCACAGGATTTCTCTCTGGTCCTGCTGCTCCTTCCCGGGGCCCAGGCCACCAGCTTCTCTACAACTCTGAGCAGAGGAGGGATGTTTTAAACATCCTTCTTGCATAAAGGAGCTGGGCAGTTAGAGACCTCTTGGTCTCAGTTTGCAGCAGGTTATGGTGCAGGTAACAACACAGAATGGGTCTGAGGTTAGCATGGCTTAGAGAGTTGGATTTAGGCAGTGGTGTTCCAAAAGGAGCTGTGAGCTGGTGGCTGTAGATAAGTAGCACTATCTAACAGCTAATGGGAAGGGGCCTCAGCACACAGAACAAATCCTGGCATCCCGATAAAGCTTCTACTTCCTCTTTCCCAGGCAAAACTCCCAGAGCAGGATACGTGAAACAGGAGTAAGGGACTCAGGTCTGCCAAGCCTGCACCTTGAAATCCACCACAAGACTCTGCTGCACGAGGGCATTATGAGTACCAAGACACCGCTGATTACAGCCAGATTATAGCAGGTACCGACATCTGTCCACTTAGGGGTCAGACACTTAACACGACAGATACGTGAGGAGGAGGAAGAGGAGTAGGAGAGACGCTGCCAGGCTTAGGTTCGGTTTTAAGAAGCCAGTATCTCCTTCCAATGGTAACTGAGAAAGTGCCATGTAAAGCTCATGAACCAGCTTGAAGCAGTTCTGCCTTTCATCTTCGTGCTTAGAGGAGTTTCCTTTTCGGTTACCTTGGAAATGGAGAGACTGGGGAGACTCAGGTACGTCCCAGTTGCATTCCATAAACTAGTACAACTGATTGTAACTGCAACAGGGAGTATTAAGATTTTATTTCTAAGTGAGGGTACTGTTGGAACTAAAGCTGTTCCTAGGAACACTAGAAGTCTGCGCAAGGCACAAAGGTCACGCCTGGACCTGAACATCTGCAGTTCATTCAACTGGTTTGCTCAGATCCTTCTCTAATGATTAGGTTTGATCAGCTTTGCCCCATCCCCAGCTGCCATTTACCAGGGGGGGTAAATTTTCCTGGCACTGTCCCTATACCTTAATGAGTTATTTTAGGCTTCACAGTGAGCTGGGACAAGGTGGGGGCAACAGTATCTCTTCTGTAAGAGGTTAATACTTTCTTCTTAGCATGAGGACTGAATTGCAGTTTTAGGGGTCCCGAATGCTCACAGGAGGAAACTCATTCTCGTCATCGAGACACACTGGTCCAGTTGCAAACTCATGCTCTGGGATAACTTCTCCTCGCAGGGCACCGCCGTCCTCTGAGTAACCTGTCCAGGTAAAATACAAAACATCATGGATAAATGGCTGGAAGGAGGCTGGGGACAAGGAGCAGGGACACTGTGTTACCATCTTTTTAGCCTGGCACTGGTTTCTCTTGTTTTTTGGCAGAGCTCTGTGGGACTGGAGCAGGTAAAGGTACCTCAATGGACATGACAGATTAGGGAAGGGACTGCATAGCTAGCTCCTGTGGCTCCCACCATGAATGTAAGCACCAATTCCAGAATAAGTTTCACATCTGTATAGAAACCTCTGGACTCGGGGAATATAAGGAGTCACCCAGCCTTCTTCTGCCACAATTTAGTGCTGGGTTTGTTAGGGTAAAATGTATCAGGTTTAGAGAATCCGTAGTGGTCTTGCCATAAAAATAGCAAGATCTGACTCCTACACCCAAGGTTTCAACTCCTGGAAACCAGTCTGGTAGCAGCTGCTGCCTGCACAAGGAGAAGCACTGGCAAGGGGCTCCAGGAAAGAGTAGAAAACACTGGGCTTGGTTTTGGAGCAGGGGCTGAACCAGGTGAGGTCCAGAGTCCTGCTGCCCCAGCCTGCAGTGCTCATGTGGTGTTTCTGGTTGAGGCCTTGGAAGCTGGGAGACCTTCCCCTTTGCCCCAGGGTGCTTTCTTGCTTCTGTGTCTGAGGAAGGGCAGATGCGCTTACCCGGCATGGTCGAAGTTGAAGGCACTGTACTTTGTCTGGCTACAGTTGCTGCATAAGATTGAGGTAATGGAGGCTGAAGGTCATTTTCTTTGTTCTCCTCCATCTTTCCTGAGCCAAGGAGACTAATTGTACAGGAGGAAGAGAAGGAAGAAGAGTTAGTTCTGATCCCAACCATTCCTCCCCCAGCACCACCACACATCCAGGTCTTCTGGAAGCACATCACCCGTCCACATCGTTGCACACTGGCTCTGCCTGCAGCCCCAGCAGCAGAGGAGAGCACTGTGCTCCCCAAGGAAAGCAGGGGAGGAAGCAGAAGATAGGGGAAGCACTACTTCAGCTAGAGGACAATGCTGGCATGAGAACAGAAGGGAACAGATTGACCACAAAGGCTTTAGGTTACAAAGGCAAACAGTGTTTCTAATCACAGAGGGGACTCCAAAGGGCTTCCAACAGGAGCGGACTAGATGGGAAAAGCAGCACTGGCTAGTTCAGGGCGGTGTTTGAGCAGAGATACAGTATGATGTAACATAACTCATGACCCAAGGGCCCTTTTCAGGCCTCTGATGCTGAGAGGAACCCACATACAAAGCTGTGCTGTCAGCTCTGGACAGCCGCTTCGGGACAGGAGCGGGCGGGCGTCAGCAGTGGCCGAAGGCGGCCAGAGCACGCTGGACAGCGCAGCTCTGAAGTGCTGTGGGTGGGTTTGTGGCTTCTCAAAGTCTGCTGGCATTTTCCTGGCTGTCAGCCACCTCCCAGCTCAGAGCACATGTTACATCGCACCCCAAAGGCTTCACATCTGGAGCCAAGCTGCCCAGATGTGTGTGTGTGTGGGGGGGGGAGTTACGTGCTTAATCACATTTGCATACAAACTGAAGAGCAGCTCAGAAGATGCTGCTTTGGTGCTGGGTGCCTGCAGGCATGTGGCTGTGCAGGGCTTTGTTTACAGAAGCTCCCAGCATTGCTCCACACCATCCCACCCCACAGTACCAGCTCTCCAGCCTAGAGAAGGTGCTCTGCTCTCCTGCCACCACAGCGGTCAGCGCTCTGCTGCCTGCCAGAGGCATTGCCCAAGACACAGCGTGCCCACTTCTGCTCTCTAAGCTGGGATGTACTGCTGAAGGACCCGAGATGTCTCTGCTTTCTCCTGCAAGAAGCCCCACATCTCTGCCTGCTGACGTGGTTCCCACCCACGTCTGTAAGATGAGGCAGCTAAAATCACCAAGTCGGTTCTAACACACTTGCTCCTACAGCTCCATTCTGAGCTTTCAGGTGAAGTTTCCCTTGATTTTTTTTTTTTTTTAGAAGATCAACCTCTGTATCAGATGTGTCTGGAGGTAGAATTACCTGTGTTTCTTAATTAAGACACACTCCCCTCCGTCTTGCGGGTCCAGGTTATAGATATAGAGATGTCCGTCTGATGTCGTCACCAAGAGTCGAGGCAGCTTCTGAATCCTGATGAGAAAAGCCCAAACAGCACTGGCACACAGATACAGCACATGCTCGTGCTCTGCCTGCACGGGAGCAAGATAAGGGGCAGCAGGGGTGGTGTTCTGCAGAGACAGTTGTGTCTGCTCACAGCCCGGCCTGGAAAATACGTACGTAGAGAGGGCGCAGATGTTCCTTTGTCCAGAGATATTCAGGCGGACAGTGGCAAAGGCTCGATCCTGGTTCATCATGCCTGATACCTGAGCAGGGAGGTAGTTGGTAGCAGCCTGGAACATCTTTCCCATGTAACCACTCCAGGTTGGAGGCTCTTCTGGCCGGCTGAGGGGGTCACAAAGCAGCATCAGTGAGGCTACCACAATCAGGCATGACAAAAGAGATCAGGAACAGCCAAAACAATCCCCATCTTGGATACATGAAGGCTTTCTTTGGAGCACCTGCACATGCTGTGCACCAGCCTAGCTGGGTACACGGGAAGGAGGCAGGTGACAGTGGCAGCTGCTCATGGCAGGTATGTGGTGAGGAAGAGGAGGCCAACTGTGTCAAGGCAGACGCCTGAAGCAGAGACACCCCTGGGGCAGGCAGGTTAAGTCAGGCTCACCCCCTCACCTGTCAGTGAGATGCTCCAGTTTAAAGATGTGCACTGTCTCCGTGTTGCTGGAAGCACAGAGGAACTGGGAATCCATGCTGAACACCAGAGAGCTGATGTTCACATACCTAGGGCCAAGCAAAAGTGAGACTGGTCATTTCATGGCATAGTGTTCAATGGGAACTGCTTGGTTTTGCTCACAGAGATGAGGATGAGGAGGAAGAAGCCCCACACACGGCGAGAAGCACCCTGCCTGGCTGCTGCTGACCTGCGGGCTGGCTGACTGGCGTTTCCCTTCGCTCAGCAGAGCTGGAGGTAGCCTCAGATAGTGACAAACAGCCAGAAATGTGGAAAAGCCCTTTCTCACAAAGCTGTCTGTGGAGTGAACATCTGTGCCTGCCTTGTTACGGCTTCTGGTACTGCAAAGGCAAGGGAGGATAGCTACAGAACTAGGCAGCCAGATACATGCAGCATCTCCTTCTGCACAGGTTTGAGCTGGGCTGTCCTGGTCACAGCAGTTTTTGTTCTTGCACAAGTGGGTGTAAAATCAGAACCAGGTCAGGGATGGAGAAGAGGGAAAAGCCAGGAAAAACTGTACAGAAAATGTTTGAGGGAGGTTGCTGAAGGGAGCCACAGCCCATGGCCACCGCCGAGACTCGGGCTCTGCACAGAAAACCTCCTTTGAGAGGGTGAGAGTTGGGCTGGTAACGTCAGGGACTTAATTATTTCAAGTAAGAAACAAGGAAGGACAGAGTAAAGGGACAGAATCCACCTCTGTTCTCTGCAATCACCCTGCTCTGTGACACACTGAATTGAATCACTAAACTTGCCGGAGGCAGCTGGGCGCAGCGTGGCTGGCTGGCACAATGACACTTCTATCTGATATGCTTGCTCTTGTTTTCTTTCTGCAAAAGATGCCAAAGCCACCAGGATCTGATGTTGCCCTATCCCTGTGTTTACACTGCTGCTCCTGGAGCCCTCTGTGTACTTGTCACCAGCAGAAGAAGGAACTGACCTTTTCATCCCTCGCCGGAATTCGTAGAGCTTTTGCCCACCAGGAATGGAAAAAACACGAATGACTGTGCCCTGCAAAGAATGCAAATGGAAAGATCAGACAAGAGCAGGGCAAAGAGCATGAGCCCTTACTCTGACACACCCAGCAAACTCAGGACGTGCAAAGGCACCTCCTGTTTGCCAGCTGAACCTGATACGCTGGCCTCCAACGAGTCAGAGTCCTTTCAGTGCCCCTCCTCTGTTAGCCCATTTGAGAGCAGGCAGCTCAGAGCTCTCCATGCTCCCAGCAGCTGTGCTGGCTGGGATGCCTTGCCAACGGCGGGCAGAGAGCACAGGCAGCAGGGAGGGGGCCTGCAGCAGCACTCACTCACTTTTTCAGAAGCACTTGCCAGCTTGGAGCCGGTGGAGTTGAAGGCGAGAGCAGCCAGAGGCCCGTCGTGGGCAGGAATCGTGCAGGCTGTTTTCTGTAGGGCAGATGGTAATGTGAGTGCAAGGAGACATGTTGTAAGGGCAGGGCGTTCCCTGCCTCACACCTTATCCTTATCCTTATAGGGATTCAGATAGGGATTCACGGGATCCTATCGCACAGTATCCCTTCAACATCCTCATCTGTTTCTTATCTTTGCCCTGCCTTGAGCTCACTTCCCACCTACTCTGGCCACAGTGATTACAGCAAGCTCATTTCAGGGGCAGAGGTCCTTAGCTCCCCATGCCTCCAGCTGGTGGGATCCCAACAACAGTGTCTCTCCAGTCTGGCATTCCTCTGTGCAGGGACAGAGCCAGCTCCCTGCAATGAGCTCAGCTGTACGGTGAATCCTATGGCAGCGATACCACCCTGATGCCTGCAGGGAGCCCAGGCCCTCACTAGGACCTCTCACAGCAGCCGCATGTTTTCCCCTTGTGCTCCGCTCCTCCCCTGCTGCAGATCCTTAGCTCCCTGCACATACAGAGCGACAGCCTTATGCAATCCAAAGCCCTGGCATAAACAGCAGATAATCATGACCCTGCTTCCAGGCAGAGGCAGATTTCCTGAGAGGGGCTTTGGATACTTCATGCTCTCCATGACTTAGGGTCCAGCATCCCTTCCAGCTCGTGGTGTGACAAGGCAGCTGCTCCAGGTCCTGTGCTGTGCCTGCAGCAGCTCAAAACCCCCCTGAGCCACCTTGGTCACGTCACCCCCATGGGATACCCCGCTGAAGCCCCTGTAGGACCCCCCCTCTATCAGCCTGACAGCAGCCCGCAGGGTAACTGGTCACATTTCCCTATATATCCCATACTGGGAGATGGATGTCCTGATTTCATGGATGTCCTGACCTCAAAGAGGTTGCTTCGTATGGCATCCTGACAAGGGAGATGGGGAGTGTGCCTGCCCCAGGCAATCCCCTCGCAGTCTAGCTTGGTGGAGTGTATTTATCCATCCTTCCCAAAGGCCCCACTGGCTTTGCTGTGGTGCTGTTTGTTTTCAGTCCCTGACGGTATCCAAATGGGCGAGCTTCACACTTACCAAAGTGTTTCCATCGTAAAGCACGATCTCTCCACTGGTCGCACTGCCGGGATAAGCCAAGTAGGAGTTGGCATGGTTGATCGAGAGAGCGCAAAGACCTGGCAAGGAGAGAAGGATGCAGCTGAGGCTGTTTGCTGGTGGGGGGACAGAAAGCAGAAACACGGCCATGGACACCATAGGGGGTTCAGGCTTTGTCCCATTTTGGGGCAGTGTCCAGTGCACTCCAGCTGCATGCTGGCAATGCCTCTGCCGTGGGGACACCTGCTGGTATGGCACAGTACGGCTCCCTTCTCCTGGCCACCAACCTCCCCCAGAGCCTGCTCAGAAGGATCCCAGGTCCTGCTCTCAAGCACAGTCTTGTCTTCTCCTCCTTAACCATATCCTTTGGCCTTCCCAAAGGACATCTTGGTCTCAGGGCTATAAGGACTCCAGTCCTTACACATCTGGGCATCTCCAGATGTGTGCGGAGTGCAGATGCTGGGGCAGAAGCTCAGCTGAGCAGTGTGGACACAGCCCTGGCATGAGGGCTGGCACGGGAAGGCAGCGCTGTGGGGCTGTGCAGCCCTGGTTCCTTTTCTCTGAACAGAAAAGGGAAGCAGAGAGACAAAGCAAACGCCCCAGTTGTGCAGGGAGTTTCCGGCTGATGAGGAACTTGAATGTTGCTGTGTTGTAGCTGGAGGGGGAATTCTTCCCCATCACAGCCATCTGCTTCTGTGCCAACACGAGCATAGAGGTTCCCAAACACCCCCTTCAAAGTGAGCAGGAATTACGGGATGAGAGAGGGATGGATGATGGGTAGATGGATGGATGTGTCCCTTGCCTGCCCCCCAGGTGACCTCAGCAAAGAGCATCTCTTCCTGCCTCTCACATCACCCGCTGGCTGAGGACCCATCCCAGTGAATCCTGTTGCACACAGAAACGGGTCTTGCTTCCTGCACCATGTCCGCGTGCTCACAGTCCTCCCAAATCCAACTCAAGGCTTCAGCATGACCTGAGCTTCCTGGACACGCTGGGGGATTCCCACCTCATCCCATACGTGGAGGAAGCCGCGGGGTTAAAGGCTGCTGGGGATCCTGCCATCCCACCCAAACAGGACGCCCGTACGGACGTGCGCACACATGCCGTGCAACCTGTCATGTCAGGACACGGCCCTGGCCCCGGCCCAGCAGCGGGGAAGGAGCGGCTCAAGCTCTCCTTTTAGGTCATTGTTTATAGCTAAACAAAGAGACCGCAGCAGAGCCAGGAGCTGCAGGATCAGCCAAGGGCCTCGGGGATCCACTCCCTATCAATCAGAGGCATTTACACCATGCCCAGGACACCGTGCAGGGGCAAGAGGCGTAGCAGCAGCGAAGTGCAGGCAATGAGAGTGCCCTTCAAGAGGGAGAGATGGGAGAAAGGCAGAGATAGCCAAGAGACTTTGTTCATGTTGAGAGAAGCAAGGGTGTCCGTTCAGGATGGTCTTCTCCTGGCCCAGGCAGCCCTTTCTCTAAGCAGAGTATCTAGAGAAGGCTCAAGTTAAACAAAGCAAGCTCTGAGCGGCTGGTGTGAGTCACCCGCTCCCTCTGCTACGCGCCTGGCTGGGACAGACAGACGGGAAACCAGGCCAGGGGAAAACACAGATGTGAGTGTACTGGGCTGACCTCTGGGACACACAAAGAACAAGGATCACAAGGGACATGAGCCGCCTTTGAAGATGCTCCTCTGTTCTCGGCAGCCCCAGAGCCCTGACGAGGGTCGGTGCATGCGGTGGCAGGCTCAGGAGGGAGGAGGCAGGCTGGTGCTGCTCAGCATGGCAGCTCTGGGAATGCCACATCACAGGAGGTTTCCCTGAGCAGCATGGAAAAAAGCTACTGCAACCAAGAAGCCTGGCCTTGCCCCCCCAGCCAGCAGGTCCAGGTGGATCTGGGGTTTGGGGGGAGCCACAAGAGATCCTTCCCAAAGCTGCAGTTGTCCCTGAGGTTTGTCCTCATGGCATGGACGTCTGCAACCTCCTCCAGGTGCAAATCCTGCTCCATGAGAAACTACATGTTTGAGCACACATGAAAAACAACAGGCTGGACTGGGAGCCGAGGTCCTGGCCAGCAACAGCCAGGGATCTCATGGGGACTGGCCGGTGGGTGTGCAGCACATCCCAGTCCTCACCACGATGGTGTTACCGTGCCCATGGTGAACACCCTGGGGAGGTGACACGCTTGCTGTGCAGTTCTACACCCCCTCAGCACAGATCTCCCCCTCCAAAAAGGGTTGTGCAAAGAGCAGTGAGGCTGGACTGCCTCCACCTCCTGAATACGTCATCCTCGAGGTCAGGCTTGGGACCAAAGCAGATGGTCCAGGGCCAAAGGGAGCACGCGTGGCACAGCACTTGTCACTCAGCTCGTTTCAGTGACAGCTGCTGTGGTAACAGGGCTTGAAAACATTAAGCCCCTGTGAAGTCCTGTGATCTGCAGCATCCTAGTCCTGGTGAGCGTTGACTGCTGCTGCTCTTAAAACACGAGCTGATGGCTCAGCCTTGCTGCAGAACAGCTTCAGGCCTGGGTATCCCTGCCCTTCCTGCTGCTGCCGGGCTGTCTCGGGAAGGTTTTAAACTTTAATTATATTTGAAGTGTTTAGCATGTTTAATCCACATGGAGAGGCCATCTGTTGAGATCTGAAGTAGGTCAGGGGAGCTGCCGGAAAGCATCCCTTGAAAAGCCCAGAAGCCAGGCGTGAGCACATCAGCAACTTCCCACCCACCCACCCCTGAAACAACCGGCCGGGGTATCACAGCACCGTGCGGCAGCGCTGCCGCAGGGCACTTGGCCAATGTTCCCTATCCGGGGCTAAAAATAGCTCCTCTGCCAGGAGCAGGAAAGCTGGATTCACCCCACGCTGCAGAGAGAGGATCTGTTCTGCAGCCACCCGCCCTGCCTCTTGGGTTTGCAACATATATGGAGTATCAGGCGGCAGCCCAGGCTCCTGGGAACTCCCTGGCAGGGAATCAGCGTTCTGCCTGGCTGTGTTTTCTGCCCTGGGTCATCTTTACAGTGCTAATCACTCTGGGATCTGACCCCAAGCCTGTAAGGAATCACAGGAACTTTCTACCTTAGGGGAGGAGCACGTGTCCACGGCCAAAAGAGCCTGGGTTAACCACAGGTCTGCAGGGGATGCTGAGCCGCTCAGCATGGTGTGATGGGGAAGCAGGGCTCCTTTGTCCAGAGAGCAAAACCACTGCAGGACTCTCTGACGTGGGGCATAGGGAAGGAAGGGCAGGGAGCCCCAGAGGGAGAGATTCAAGTTGTCCTATATGTGGAGGGACACTCGAGGTCCTGGCCTGCCTCACAGCTTTCTGCTTGGGAAGGAGAATAAAGGCACACAGCACGGACATCCCACCAAGGGGCCAAACCTGGGAGGTGAAGTCAAACCCCACTGACCATTTCTGCTCTCCTTTGATGTGTTTGCTCAGGGCAGAGCAGGGTTTCTGCTCTCCCAAGCCTAACCAACAGCTTCCACCATGCATTTCTGGCTTCTCAAAGCTGAATTAAGATACACAAAACCCCAGGCTGGTTTCCATTCTAACATGAGTGTTGTGGGTCTGCAAAGCTGCAGGGCTGATCTCTCCCTTTCACACAGTTTTTCTGTGCTTACCTGTTGTATTTGGAGGCGTATCCAGAATAGTCTTCAAAAGCTTCATGTCCTTAATGTTATGGATGTAAATTGACTCCTCCAGACAAACAACCAGCCTCTGCAAGGACACAAGAGACATGCACAGAACCTCACCAGCACAGGCATGCTGCCTCTGTCTGCTGCTCCTGCATCTCACACACACAGATGTTCACTGTTAGGGAGGCTCAACAAGAGTTTCTCACACACTGACACACAACAGAAATGTGATATCTTCTGCTTCTCCATCCCCTCCCTTGGCAACCTCCTGGTCTTGCTTTAGAAAGCAGATCAAACATTGTGACCTCTCTGCTGCTTTAAGAGCTGATCTTCCACACCCCCAGCCCCCAGGAACTGGAAGACCCATGGGGGTTATACCCAAGCCATGGAGCCTTGACTGCCACCCATTCCTCCCCCAGTTTTTCTCTGCAGTTCTTTTCATAGCAAATTACTTTTTGATCATCCAGACCGGGCAGCAGAGCGGCTGCCAGTGCTGCCTGTCAGTATCCTACAGCCAGGGCTACATGCCCCTTGCCCTGACTCCTTCCCTGCTTTGGGAGCGAACATTTAGGTGATGGGCCTCCTGTGGCTGCTAAACCGAATCCAGCTGTTCAGCAAATGGTTTCTTTTCCCATTGGGCAGCAGCAGAGAAGACTCTGCTCTGTGAGCCTGGAGTTGTGCAGCAGAACTGCATAAAAACTGGGCTAGGAAACCCTTGTTTAGGGCAGTCACAGGGGCTCATGTTTCACACTGAGTATTTTCACCATCCTGGCAGAGGGACAGGGTGGGTCCAAGTGCTTGTACCTCCTCTGCTGAGCTCCCAGAAACACCCACCCTCCCAGTCAATAGGCAGGTGCTGAGAGAGGAGCTGCGAAGCCATGGGGAGAAAAGGCAGAGAGGGAAGAGGAAGCCCAACGTTACAGCCTTAGCACTGGGCTACCATCTCCATGACCACTCAGCTTTGTGTCTCTGCTCAGGCCAGATCTCCACGTGTTACCACAGAGACATTTTGCAAAGAGGCTTTTTTGGGACCAGGCTTTGGATCTGGCTGAGGAGTCTGGAGAGCACACAGCTCCACCTACATTAGTGTCAAGTGTCCCAAAGTGCTGAAACCATAAGGCCAGGCTCCATCCAAGCTCCTGAAGTTGGAGCACCCAAATCCATGCACAGGAAGCCTCCACCTCCTTAGAAATGAGGCCACTGATTTAGCATCTAAATGTGGAGCTTAGTCACTAACTTGAGACACCCACATTAGAAGGTCTTTGCCTAGCTCCACCATTACTCTTAGATCAAACTCTTTCCCACTTCTATTCCTGCTAACCACAGCATCTGGGGCTGTGTCAGAGCCCTTCTGCATTTCCAGGAAGACTTTGCCTTCTCTACAGTAACAGCCATTAACTGCAGAGCCCAGCAGAGTATTATTTATACAGCTGATTTCAGCAAAGCCACCATGTGCTTTCCCAGAACTTGGAAAGCACCCTGCTGCTGCTGCTGCACAGGTGAAGGGAGACAAAGCAACAGCAAGAGCTGCACAGAGAGATGCTGGTACCAACAGGGATGAAATCCAGGACAGTGACAGGTGTGGGAGGGGAACTGATGAAGGAAGCCTGGACAAGCTCCCCATGAACTGCAGAGGGATGGTTCTCTGCCCTGCTTTCCAGGCAGCCCTGCAGCCCACGCTACTGCCAGTGCAAAGCCTGTTGACATGAGGAATGGGCTTTACTCTGGCTGTACACCCAGGAGGAGCCTCAGGGGTGTTACAATGGCTACACAGGGTTCAGGGCACCACCTTGAGTACAAAATGTTACCACTCACTAGTGCTTTTCTTCAGCACTTCGCTTCCACACAGAGCCAGGTTAGGGGAGCTGTGTGTTGAGAATCTGCATGTGTTGGGCACAGACACAGCCAGGGAGAAGTACCAAACCTCTTTGAAGAGTTTCAGCAGTGAGTACAACCCAGGGAGGTTGGAGGAGAGCTTCTCAGCATGCCACAGCACAGCCTCACTCCCCACTCTGGCAAAACCACCGTCTGCCTTAACACCCTTGAGCTGTAGTGGAGCCTGGAGAGAAGAACTCCCGTGGATCAACAACAGCCAAGGGACTCGCGCGTTCGCACCACGAGGACTTTTTCACTGAGACAGCAAATTGAAACACGCAGCATTTCTCTGAGACCTGCTCCTGGTTTATTTGCCACCATGTTCCTCTGTGAATGCCTTGTGTGGGATATGGCTTTCTATGGCTTTTAATGAAGGGCAGCTATCAGACAGATGCCCAGGGAAAAGGCACAAAGGGCACAGCCTGTGCAGAACCCAGCTGCTGCCAGTTTAAATCTTGAATGTAGGTAGAAACTGTGATTACTCTTGTGTCTATCCAAGTACCTGTAGCACCTTCCTGTCTCTCTCAGTTTGTCTGTGTTACAGCCCAGCCTGGGATTTGAATCCAAGCTCATAAAGCAGCCAAGGAACATGGATGCCAAGCTGGGCCTACACATCATCTTCAGGCACATCTCTGGAGCAGCACGTGAGGAAAAGCCTGGACTTCACTGATTCTCACACCAACCTCCCAGAGCTGCTAAGCAGAACCTCCCAGTTTATTTTTATACACATACACCGATCTGCCATTTGAAAGGAGTTCTTGCTTTGCCAGCTCCATTGTAAGTTGAAGTGAAAAAACTCAATTTAGGACAGATTTAATTGGAGCACAGGAACTTCTGGTCAAACACAGCTTTACTGGAAACTCAGCCCAGAGTTCCCTTACGGGAGAGCCTTACTGCAGGACTCTCTGTTGCTAACTGAGGAGAGGCTGATTATATACAATTAAAGAAACTGCTTATTTCTTCATTGTAAAACATCCTCCACTTCTTAGGGCACATATTTGGTAAAGAATTATGGACAAGAAGAAAATAATGGCTTTAAATCCTCCAAAAGGGTTCAGTGTTGCATGAGGCTGTGTCAGGCCAAAGAATCACATTCTAAAAGCTTTATTCTAAGTGGCCTGAGTGTTTTCTGTACCCTTAAAAATAAAACAGGGCTGTGCTAGCAGTAGGTGAAGCAGCCTTTGCCTCATCCACAGAGTTCAAGTTACTCCTGGGTTTTGTTACCACCTCTGAAGGTCATTTAGAACCAGGATGGCAGAGGCGGGCCTGAAGTCAGGATGTGGAATTCCAGGGAGGAAAGAAAATGAAAAGGTGTTTTTTTGGCAGAGCTGTGTGCTGAATAGGCAAGAAGGGAGACAACAAAAAGCCTTTGTGTAATTGCTACGAAAACAAGGACTTGGCTTCATTTTATGGAAGCAAACTGTTGCAGCAGATGATCTCCATGGCACTCAGAGGTCACTGAGCCTGAGGTGAAGATGGTAGCAGAGGACAAGTGCCTACCCCTCCAGTCCCACTCCACAGCCTCTGTGCAAACCCACCCAAGGCTGCCAGTGGGGTCCCAGCTGGAACACCAACACCAGCAAAGAGCCAGAGCAGGACAACCCTGGGTAACTCCCTTGCCCAGCTTCTCACCTGACGGTTCAGCCGGATGGACAGTATGTTACTGGAATAGCTGTAGTTGCAGATCTCTGTCCCTTTCTTGAAGTGGTAGACATTCATTTGCTGTGGCTTGGCATGACTGACCACAACCACAAGGCTGCTGGAGAACAGACGCTCCACGATGTAAACATCTGGGATTTCATCTGGGCACAGAAAGCAAGCAAGACAGAGTCTTTAGGGTCAGGGTTGGCTTGACCAAGCAAGACTCAAGAAGGAATTGAGTTGGGGCACCCAGTGCTAAGATATTCAACATCTGCTCTTGTTAAAAATTTCTCATACCTGAGAGCATTTAAGACAGAGCAGGAAGGGGTTAACAAGCCCTCCCCTGAAGGCAGAATTTAAGCCAGCCCCTCTGCTAGTGCTGTTGTGCCTCTCCTGGGCAGGGCCCTCCAGCTGCAGCTAATCCTTGACAAGGGGATATAGGAAGGAGGAGCTCACCCTGCTCAGTTACGGACTTTCCATGAGGGAGTGAACAAGTGAGGGCTTACTGAGGTAAGGAACAAGCTGGGTGTAACTTGCTGTTTGTTCTGTTGGTGCCTGATTCCTCCCAGCCTCCTTAGGGAAGGCTGCTATGTTTAAGCCGTCACTGGGGCTGTGAGGAGTGGTGGTGTGGTATGGCTTGCAGAGGCTGTGTTTGGGGTGACTCCTGTTGTGTTGAAGAGGCACTGTTACAGCATGCCTAAATCATCAGGGACTGAATGGAGCTCAGTGCTTGAGTTGCCCTGCACTGGAGCTACAGGGACCACCGGTGTCTCTGCCTATCTCCCTGAGTGTCATCAGCAGGGAACCTGTTTCTCTCTGGCTCTGGGGGAAACCTAATCTCCTAAAGAATTTTAAAATAAGTCTATGACTTGCTGTGATGTAACAGCTGAGAGATCCTGTGGGGTAAAGAGGAAAAGGGCCTGGACTTTCAGCCAGGTGACACAGTGATGTCTGGTTGCTGCAGCTCCCTCTGTAGCCAGTGGAGAGACCCTAATATCTCCCAGCTCTGAGACTGATCTTTGGTGCACTTCAGCTGAAACACTTCTGGCCATGGCCTGAACCAGACCACAACACATGCTCCATGAAGCTTGACTTGTTTTGGGCTGCTAAGCACATCACATGCTGCTGTGAGCACAGCTAATAGCTGAAAGCCTGCTGTGAGTGACCTTCTTACACAGGAAACCTGCTAAAAACATCTTGCCTGTAAATACTGTGCTGGGCTAAAAGCCTGTGAGTTGTGCAGCATCTGTGCTGGGATTCTGCAGTCTCCCATCCATATATCTGAAACATACTGGTTGTGAGCTACCCCTGAACACTGGTTTGCAGGAGAAGCTGCTGCTGTCACACTGACAGCAATGAAAAACAAGCTGGACTAAATTTTGGGACTCTTTCAACCTTGTGGATGCACTGCTGAGTGTTCAGTGGTTTCTTAAAGGTTGTAGCTCATTCTAAAGGCTTCTCTGCACAGGACAAGAACCAGAACTGTTCCCCTCCAGACAGGGGTAGGGCAGAAATGCTGTCGTGTGCAATGGCAGGGAATGGGATCACCCCCTCAAGGCAGACTGAAGTGCTCTAACCCAGGTAAAGTCTGTCAACTGACACTGCACCCAAGTGAAACAGGAGACTTACTGCTTTCATGGACCTGGTCCAGTTGCTCCACAGAACTTAAGGAGAAAAGCCTGTATCCAGTTGTTGTTCCAATTGCCAGGGAGCTGCAAAGACAAGACAGAAGCTTGCTAGTTTAGATCTTGTGGCTTCAGGTGACAGTAAGAGTCCCTGCATGTGGGGGAAAAGGAGTAGTTCCTGGTACAATGACCTGTGATGGCACAACTTCAGTTTCTACTCTTGACCTAAAGCATATGGGGTAACACACGTGAGAAGCCTGCTTTCCAGCTAAGGCAGCCTACAGAAAGCAAGTTTTCCCGGTGAGACTGCAGACTAGCCACTTGTATGGTCCTGTGGCTGCTGGAGGAACAAACAGGTGATATCTACCTGGGAGGCTGTAGTCAGGGCCTTTGGGATATAAAAGGGGACAGTTTCCTAAGGCAGGAGCTGATCCATCTCCATGGACACATTGACTTGGGGGGGCTGTGGAAGCTTTGCTCTCCCCGCTAATGGCAGCGGGCACAGGCAGTGTGAGGTGCTGTCCTGCCAAGCGCTGGCTCTGCTCAGCTCCAGATATAGTAAGCAGCAGCATCTAGGGCTTAAATCAGCAGCCAGCCCAGAATACCAGCACACAGCGTTTGTGGCGGTGGCCAGCGGGTTCACGTCACCGCCCATCAAAGCCGGCTTTGTTCAGGCGCAGCAGATACACGGCAGTGCTGCGAAGGTAACGCTGCTTCCAGGTGTGAGACCGGGATCTGCCATCCTTATCGGGTACTCCAACACCTGGGCTGTGGCTACCAGGCACCTCGCTGCTCCGGGACGTTTGTTGTCCTGCTTGGAAATGGTTCTTAAATGGCTGGTTTTGAGCGGGTAAAGCAGAGGTTAGGAGTGGCTCCAGGGGAACCCTCCGCTGCCAGAGGCGGGGATGGGGCCGTGCTTTGGCACAGGCGGCTGCTCCCCGACGGCCTCTCGCCCGGGCAACTCGGCCGCACACAACGTGGCAGCTCCCCGGGGAGCCCCTTACCCGCCAGCGCTGCCCAGGGGACGTGACAACCAGCCAGCCCTCGGGACCGGCCGCCGCTGGAGGCCCAGAGACCTCACCCGCTGCCCCCGGAGAGGGAAGCTGGGCCGGGGGATGCCGCGGGGGAAGAGCCCCGCGGAGCCGGACCCGTGTGGGGAGTCCCACGGGGGTCACCCCTATAAACCCGGCCCTGGCGGGGGTGCCGCGGGTCCGGCCCTGCTCCGTGGGGGCTGAAGGACCGGACCGGCCCCGCTCCGGGCCGCAGGGCGCCCTGGGGCCGGGCCAGCCCGGCCGCCGCGCTGCCGTCGCCCCCCCGCCCCGCGGCGCCCGCTCCGCTTACGTGCAGTCCTGGTTGTAGGAGAAGCAGCTGAGCGCCGCCGGCCCCCCCGAGGCCTCGGCCGCGGCCTCCATGGAGCGGGCTCGGCCCGCTCCGGCCCCCGCGGCGGCCCCGGCCCGGCCCGCTCCGCGGCGCTGGCGGCGGCCAGGGGCGGTGCCGTCTCCGATTGGTCCGCACCCCACCACAGAAGCCGCCTTCCCCCTTGATAGATTAGCATGGCGACCTATCGAAGAGGGGCGGGCGGCATAGCCCCGCCTCCGGGCTTAGCGGAGCCGGCTGCGATTGGCTGGAGGCGGCAATCAGCTGTGCGTGGCCACGTGGTGATGTTGTGGTTGCATCAGACGCGCCCGGGCAGCTGTTGGGGGGGGGGGGGGGGGGGGGGCACATCTGGGCCGCTCGTGCCCGCGGCGGTACGGGGCGAGGGGGGGATGCGGTACGGGGGGGTCAGCATCAAGTGGCTGCGCTGGGTCTGGCCTCGGGGGAGGAGGGGGCGCTGGGATGTAGAAGGGCTGAGTGATGCGGTGATGTCAGCGCTGTGTCTCTGACGGCAGAAGCCGCCGGCACTCGGTGCCGCCCGGGCTGGGCAGCGCACCGGGGCTCTCGGGGTCCCTTCACAGGATTACACGTACCGCGCTGGGGTGCGGGACAGCTCCGCCCACGGCACGAAAGCTGCCGCTACCTCCTGGGGTCAGACGGGCCGGGGAAAGCTCGGGGAGGGGGGTGCGAAGGGGGGAACCAAACCCCGAGGCTGGGTACCGAATGCCCAACGTTCTGGAAGTCGCTGCGGTGACACTAACAGTGCGCGGAAAGGCAGGGGCAGAGCCTGCAAACCCCTCATTAGATGAGTAATCCTCATGTGAGCGCTGAAGTCATTGGCCCTGCATCACTTGATGTGCGCCATGGGCCTTCTGGAGGAAGAGCCACATGCAATACTGTCTGAATGAGGCAGAGCCCACACAGACGGGTGCATCTGCCTGGATCAGTCCCCCTTGGCAGTATGTGGGCCTTTGGGCACCGGTAGTGTTCCCTGATATGGGGTTTAAAACCTGCACCTGCGAAGCGGATTGATTTTTGGGGAGGAATAATGAAAACAGGGCTTCAAAGCAGCTGGGAGTGGGGCTGCTGGCAGATGGGGCACAGTGTGAGAGACTGTGAAGGCAGCGTGTTTTGGGGGAAAACCTCGCCCATTCTTAGGGGCCTTCTGGGAAGCTCGAATAAAACCCCCAAGTGAAACAGAAGTGCTGGGTTTGAATGCCCTGAGGCTGGCCCTCTGCATCAGCACAGCTGGATTTTCGAAACAGGGATGTCAGATGGAAAATGGGGTTGCAGAGCAGGGAAGAGTTTAAAGATGAAACAAACAAACCAACCAACCAAACAACCCAAACCGGGGACTCGGGGCCTTGTATTTCAAAAACCAGTTTCTGAGCAACTGCTGCAGTCGGATGTTTGCTGCTTGGGCAATCACCCTGAGCTGGTTTTAAAACGAAGCCTTGATAAAGCAGAGCCACTGAAGCATCCCAGACTTGGGCAATGCAATTATTTTTGTATCTTGACTGTTGCAACCATGTTGGTCAATCTGCCTTTCAGCTAGCAGCTATTTAATTAGCAGAGGTGGGAGAAACAAACAGTTCTTGTCCTCTGCTATGAGGTGAAGACCTTTGGAGCAGGTGTGGCTGTGGAGTGCAGCCATGCCCTGGCTGTAAGATCAGAGCCAGCATCAGGGCAAGCTGCTCCTTGGCTGGAACAGCTTCTGTGTGATGGGGAAGCCCAGCCTTAGGAATCTTTGGGGTGTGCACTCTGGCCTTGGGCTTTGGACATGGAGTAGAGGCTATGATGCTGGGTGTGGACATCGTGGGTCTTCCTGGTAAAGAAATGCAGTGTCTCTGATGTCTAAATGAGATAGTTAAACTGTGTTTTTTATGGGAATGTGGCCTTTCTCTGGCTCAGTGTTGAAGCTCCAGCTGAGCTCTTTCCTCTCAGGTACCAGCCTGCTCCTCCTGATAGACATTTAGTACAGGAAAATAAAGGTCTTGGCATGGGCTGAATCTGCTAAATACCCTTCACTGGTATTCACATTAGGCAGAGATGAGAGCCTTGGTGGGGGAAATGGGCAGGAGGGAAGAGGCAAAAGGTGGATGGCCAGTAGGAATAGCGAGGAACCCGTCCTTTCTGTGACAGGAGTGGGGAGAGGTGGCACATACACATCACCTTTGCTCTTCTCTCTTCCAGTGCCCTTCCCAAGTGGTGTCACGGTCATCGAGGAGGAAGAAGGAGCTGCATGCAGCTCAGCCTTTGGGACCGTAACAGTGGGAGATGTCAAGCCCTCGCCAGCCGGTGCCGGCTGCTCCCGGCAATAAATGCCGCCATCTGGTGCCCTGTGTCCGGCTGCTCGCAGGGTTCGTGCCGGCGCAGCATCTGTACGGGCGACGCTTCCACACGGGCTGTCCCATGAGTAGCACAGAGAGCAGCCTTTGCGTTATCCCATGGGATAACTCTCTGTGTTACCCCATGGATTACCTGTGCCTCTGCCCACTTTCCATGCTGATGTCGGGAAAAGGCACTGCCAGAGTCGAGTAGGGCTGCTAATAAAATGCTGTGGGAAGGGATGTGGGATTTGTTAGGGTGCGTTCTGCTCTTGTTTTGATGAGTTGCTGCTTGGTTATGGCAGGACAGGGAAGGTGGGTTTATTTCCCTCTTACACAGTGGGGAAATGAGAAGGAAGCAGAGAGCTGGGCTGTGTGTTGGGGGCCAATCTGAATTTGGAAGAACCCTGATCTTGAGATCTAGATGCCAGGGAAGTCATTGCTTCAAATCCTTTTTTTTTCCCCTTTTTAATATGTACTGATTTCTGTATCAAATATAGAAACATGGGAGAGAAAACCCATGGACAGAATGTATTTGTGACACTCACCAGCAGAGTGACTTCTCTTGCTAAACTGGGCAGATGCCAACCTAGGCTGGGGAGGGGAAAGGGGACACACTGGGGTACATGTGTGCCACCTGTGTAAATAAATCTCATTGCACTGTGTTGAGGTACAGAGGTGAGCAAAGACACGTCCAGACCTCAAGAACTGTCTGCTGGTGCTTCCATCAACCAGGGGACAGGAGGACAAGAGAATCGTGTCTGGCTCCACAGCCAGCCTGAACATCACCAAGGTTTTGAAAGCTTTGCTTCTACTGCTTCTTCCTTTCCAGTTTCTGAGCCAGATCCTGCCATTTAACAAGTGTTGTTTGTGAGCAGCCCTTCCAGAAGTGCTTGCCAAGGTCAGGAAAGAGCTTGCAACCTAATGCTGCGTTTCCTTGTAAACTGGATTAACACTCCTTATCTTGTCCTCTCTCTGGCAAACATCCCATTTCCCCTGCGAGGATTAGGACATCATGCTTACCCTGGTAATGGATTATCTCACTGGAGGCTCTTGGGAATTGGTTTGACACGCTGCTCATGGGAGTGGTACTGGCTGGTTGATCTCCATGTCCTTTTGGGGTACTCACTGGACTCTTTTAAGTGCCTTCAGCTGAGAATCATTAAGATCTGCACCAGAAAGCAAAGGTGTGAGAACTGGAAGGGGGAGAGATAAACTTCTGCTTTCCCCTGCACTCCTGGATACAGCAGCAATTGTAATTCCTCTGCAACTGTCTGAAGATCAAAGGACGTTCTGATGTGAAAGATCAGAACAAGTAGTGTGGAGGGAATGGAGCCTGGGAGCACGTAGAAGTCCTGTCAGGTGGGGAATGTCGGGTTCCTGCATGTCCTGGTGTGACCAGAGCAGGAGAGCAGCTCTGCTTAGTCACGCTGTGGGGGGACAACACTGGGGGAGACAGGATCACCACCCAAACTCCTTGCGTGTAAGTCTCGTGACCTGAGTGATGCTCTCCCCTTTGGTGCTAGAGGAGACAAGGAGGGGCTTTGAGAAGAAATGCCACAGAACACTGGGATAACACATTCAGAGCAGAAACAGTCTGGGTCTTGTTCAGTCAGGGAGGTATCCCACTGTCTGTGGGAGTGTGGTGTACACAGAGCCCCCGTAACTGTAGCTATTGCTGGCTGTAGCCTCTAAGTTCATGTGGATGCAGCTTTGTGACTTCTTCAGCAAACCATACTGAGACAGTGCTCTTGTGACCAGCTTAAACCTCACTCAGGTTAAACCACCAATCCCTTTTACTGGACCTAACTGCAAACATCTCATGAGCTTGGCTCTGCCCTGAGCCCAGGAACTGCTTTCATCCTCGTTCTGCTGGGGGAAGCGGGGATGGAGTGAGGTGAAGTGACTTGCCCAGGAGAGGCTGTAAATCAGTAGCAGGAAGCTAAATCCTATTTCTGCAGCATGTGTGCCAAGTGAGCCTTAGCTGACATCTCAAAGACCTATTGTTTTCAAAATGGGTTCTTTCCATCTGGGAAAAACGTGTTATCTTGGGGGGAGGGAGGTAGAAACTTGCATCAGAGATTGCTTGATTCTGTCACCAGCTTGTTAGACGCCTGTCCGGATGTTGTTTGGATGTCAGTCCAGACCACAAGTAGTGGATCTTCCTGACTGTGTGATGTCTTTACTCTGCTGTCTACTTTCAGAAACCAGCACGCAAGCAAGTGGCTGTTTCTAATACTTTTATGTGTGCAGAGCTTGCAACAGAGCTGTGTCACAGATGATGCTGGGAGAGGGAGCTTTCCCCAGCCCGCTACTATGTAAAGAGCATGGGAACTGAGGATTCTTTTCAATGGGGGTATTTGCATTCGATTACAAAACAAACACTGGTAGTATTTCACATGGGTTCTCGGAAGAGAAGTCAACAGTGGCTGCAGGCTGCCTCATGGCTTTTTAATTCAGTTTGCATCAGATATTGTAAAGCCAAGAATCACGTTTGCAGATGCTGGGGCAGCCCAGGAACGCTGGGGCAGCCCAGAAGTTGTGTGAATTAACAATGCAAAGACGGTTTACATCTGAATTGCAGGGGACGAAGACCCGCTGCTCTCCCATCTCCTCCCCTCTCTCTGCAGGAGCCTCACAGGGTCTTTTTTGCAGTGCTTGGGATGCTGTTTTCCATCTCCTACTGACACGTGGCTGTGTGTGCAAAGCATGATTTAACTCTCAGACATAAATCAGTGCTGACTCTGGGTGAAGGAGCCATACTCAGTTAACAAGAGGGACCTCAGGCTGGCATCACAAGGCTCCTTTCGAAAGCCTGTCCTGTTCCCCTGGCTGCACTCCTGCCTCACCATCTGCACACTCTGGCTCCAGAGCCCGGGAAGGGATTGCATCAAGAGCACGCTGCACAGCGCTGGGCTTGTTTTCTTAATAACGTTGCAGAACAGGTTTTACGTATGGGTCTGATCTTTGTTCCAGATGGGATCTGTCCCAAACCAGCACTGGGACCTGTCCAAACAAGGAGGAGTGAGATGTGACAGTTGCAGAAAGGAGAGATAAAAACACCCAACAGAGGGGGATGCTCACAACTTCTCTGCAGTGTCCGGTTACAGAAGGAAATACTGTGCTACCAGCTAGATTTCGTATTTACTGTCAGTACCTCACAGGTATTAATGATTCCTTGCAGCTCATGTTGAGGTGGGATTGACTTGTAAAAGCTCCAGTGTCAGGAAACCCCAGCCCCTGGCTTCTAATTAACCTGTAACGGAGAGAAGCTATCACTCATTTCAAGGATGGGAACTCAGGGGCTGGCTTGGGTCTGTCAGCAATGTGGATCCTGACCAAAGCCATGAGTATTTTGTTTCTTTAATACGAGAGGTGGTAACTGAGAACCACCACAGCAGCCTTCCTGATGGCTTGGTGTGATCATTGCCAAAGCACCAACAGCTTCCAGTCTCAAAATATACATTAAATCTCTGGGCCCCGCAGTTCAAGGAGGACACAGAACTCCGTGGAAGAGCCCAGCACAGGGCCACCGAGGTGATGAAGGGGGTGGAGCCCCTTCCGTATGAGAGCCTGAGGGAGGTGGGTCTCTTTAGCTTGGAGGAGACTGAGGGGTGACATTAATGTCTATAAATGTGTAAAGGGTGAGAGGCAGGAGGACAGAGCCAGGCTCTGCTCAGTGATGGCCAGAGGCAGGACAAGGGGCAGCGGGTGGAAGCTGGAGCAAAGAAAGTTCCATGTGAATGTAATGAGGAACTGTGTCCCTGCGAGGGTGACACAGCCCTGGGACAGGCTGCCCAGAGAGCCTGGGGAGTCTCCTCTGGAGACGTTCAAACGCGCCTGGGCGCGTTCCTGTGGGATTCCGTCTGGGTGCTCCCGCTCTGGCCGGGGTGGGACTGGCTGATCCCTTCCAGCCCCTGACGCTCTGTGATGCTGCGAAGGGGCGGGCGCGCGGGGCAGGACCCCACGCGAGTCCTTCCCGGCTCCGTCTCTCCCGGCCGGCACCGCCCGCGCCTTCGGTCGCTCCTCAGGGGCTCCGGGTGGCCGAAGCGGAGGGACCCAGCGGGCTGCTCTCGGGCCGTTGCGCGGGCGGAGCGCTCATCGCGCGCTGGGATCTCGGCCGCAGCCGAGGGCGATTTTCCCCGCTGGTCTCCGGGGTCCCGTCACCCCGAGTGAGGCCTGGCAGGCCCGGCCGGGGCCTCGTGCCCTCCCCGCTACCCGGCAGGGCTCCGGCGGCCTCAGTCACACAGGGCACGGCCCGCGCCGAAGACAGGCCGCCCGCTGCCTCTCTCCGCCGAGCCGCGGGACCCGGCGGGCCCGCTCCCCCTCAGCCGTTCTCTCCCCGTCAGCCTTAAAGGGGCAGGCGGCGCTGAGCGAGGCGGGCCGCGCTCTGGGCTGCAGCCTCTCCGTTGGGGCTGCCGCGCCCGGCGTTGCCCCTTTAAGGTTACCGCGGCGACGGGTCTGGGTGAGAGCGAGGCGCATTGACGTCACGGCGGGCGCTGATTGGCCGGACCAGTTGGTTTCCGGTGGGAGCTGCTACCGCTGCTGTCGCTGAGGCCGCGGCCGGGCCGGGACGGGCGGGGGGCGGTGAGGGCCCGGTGGAGCCGCCCGCGCCAGGTGAGCGGCGGGGCCCTGCCGTGGCCGGTGGGGCGGCCCCTGAGGGGAGTGGCGACGCCGGGCCGGGAGGGAAGAGCGCGGGGCGGGAGGCCTGCGGCCTTGGGGGCGGGGGCCGGCCCCGGCCCCGCTGAGGGGAGCGGCCCGGTGCTGGCAGCTCCCGGGCCTGCTCGAGGAGAGGAGTCGGGATCAGCGGCCTCTTACCGCCTCAGCTGGAGGCCCCGTGTCCGGGGCGGGAGAGGCCGCGTTGCGTGAGGGCCCAGCGGGCTGTGGCGGGCGTCGGCTCCGGGCCGACACGGGGATGGGGGGGTTCGGCCCCCTGGGAACGGCTTCTCGCTGTGGGGCTGCCCGCCCGCGCCGCTGGGGCCTTGGCGGCGGCGCCTCCGGGGACCGACAGGCAGCCCCGGCCTTGCGGTGAGGGGCGGGCTGGGTTTGGCAGAGCAGCCCCGGGGCGGGCGGACGGGCCGGGTCTCGGCGGTTCGCAGCAGCCGGAGTGCAGCCGGGCGTCGGGGGCTCTGGAGGACTTCGGGTCTGCAGCCTTCAGAAAAAATACATCGTTAAAATGCCAGTGACTCCTCGTTTCTTTGGTATTTTCCACACTGGCCTTGCTCTGTGTGTGAGCAGCCGTGGCCCTGGTCCGCTGTCTGTCAGCAGGGCAATGATTTTCCTGCAGACTGCAATCTGTAGGCTGTGCTGGAGCCCCCGAGTGTCTCTGAGGCTGTTAATTAACCCTGACCTTTACTGTGTTGAGTTGTCAAAACAAAGGGAGCAACTGGAGAACATTAAGGCACTTTTTCAGTCCATGTGAAGTCTGTACTTGGGGTTTATGCAATGCATAATTCATCTGTGTGTGCGTATGCAGGGATTAGCTGTGACAAGAGTGAAACCTGTCTGAAGTCCTACAAATTTTCTATTAACTTGAGGCCTCCTGTAACTGCTTGTAGAATAATTCAAGGGGATACCATTGCCTGTGTGTCTCAGTCTGCTGCCTTGGTAGGATATTATGACAGTACCACATGGATTCTTCAAAATTATTTTGTCTAAATACCTTTTTTTTTTTTCTCCTTTCAAAAGCTGATCCTGGGATCAACGTATCTTACTGCATATTCATAAGCTGTTGCCGCTGTCCGTGCACCAGGTAACTTTATATTTCATCAAACAAAGCCCTGAGAAATCATTTCTTTAGCTGTCTCAGTGTTAATTGCTTTAAAAAAAGAAAAAAGCCTTGTTTTTATATATATATATGTAAAATTATATTTTAAAATGATTCTGTACAACCTGAAAAGGAGGAAAAACCTGCTTAAGAATGTTCTTGGAAGTGTTACAGCTGGCACTGTCATTTTGAAGTCTTCTGAAAACCTGGTGCTGTAATAGATGCTTTTTAACCAGGTAGCCTTGATTATTTACAGTTGAGGGAATATTGAGGCATTGCAGTGTATCCACAGAGATAGTCATGGAGTATGGACCGGTTTAAAGTAGCTTTTTAGGAGGAACATTCCTAGTTCCATAACTTCCCTTAGTTGGCTCTGCCTTGGCATTTGGCAAGCTGGCTTCAACCTTACCAAGTTTTACTTCCTAATACTTTTCATACTTGCCTCTCAGATTCCTGGTTTCCACCCACCTATCTCCTGGTCATCACCCACATGATCCCACACAGATGGTGCAGCTCTGCTGTGAGCCTGCTACCAATTACTAGGTTAATCAGCAGAAAGTTTAGGTGGGAGCTTCCCTGACTCTCTTGAGCTGTGAAAGCTTTCCCAGCTCAATCAAATCCTTTCCCTTTTGTGCCTGTGGCTATAGAGCACCCAGATTTTTAAAGTTTCTTTCCAGGTGCTAAATAAGTTAGTATTTTTTATTTCTTTTATGGTTTGGCTTTGTTACTAGTCTTACAGATAAAAGTAGTTTTATGCTGTGATATCAGTGAGATGATAATTCAGTGTAACCCTTTTAGGCAACATAATCTACCTGACTACATCGGGCAGCAGTATCTTTGCTTCCACTACTTATTTAATCATCTGGGCTTTTTCTCTTCAGCAATGGCAGCTTCCAGCAGCAGCAGCAGTGAGGAGGAGCGTAGTCTTCGGGAATGTGAACTTTATGTCCAAAAACACAACATTCAGCAGCTCCTGAAGGATTGCATCGTACAGTTATGCACAGTGAGACCTGAAAGACCCATGGGATTCCTCAGAGAATACTTTGAAAGATTGGAGAAGGTAAGAAAACGTCTTGGGGAGAGAGGGAGGGTGAAATAGCCTAAACTTAGATTATTTCTTTGTGATTTAGAGGGTGAGCTTCAGCTGTGACTGGTGTTCACATTGGCTCTTTGAAACTGGAACTGATGCTTTTGGAAGACAAATCCTATTTTCCTATGGCTTATGGCAGCTGATTGTGGTGTCAGAGCACCTCTGTTGTCAGCTCCTGTTCTGCCCTATGTGCTCTGTTACAATGAGACTTACCCCAGCTGGGATGCAGCTGTAATCCCAGTGTAATGCTTGCTCATAGAAGCTAATAGATAGCATCAATGATTGTGTTTGCAGCTAGATGATAACCGTGGTGTTTGACCTTGGTTAGACACTGGCAGTAGGCGTTTGGTTTCTTCTATTGCGATCAATGTTTGCAGTACTTTGGCTACAGCACAGCAGTGGCAGCTACCAGGCCTGTGTGAAGTCAAATGTAAGATCTTGCATTCCTGATCTCCAGGAGAGCCAGCCTGTCTCTGCTGTCTGTTGGGAGGTTGGTGTTGGTGTTCTGCTTTGTTGTTCCTCTTGCGTTTGTCCTCAAGGTCTCTGTGGTGGTTTTGTTTTTGTTGGAAGCAGTCTGGGATCTTGGGAATGGGAAGCGTTTTGTCATCTCAGTGCTTGTATTTGAAACAGTGATTTCACGTCCTTCTGGCCTGTTAATTTCGTATAATATCAAAGTGGATAGGAAAATAGGAGATTTTAAAGGCTGATGCAGAGGAAAGGTTAGCTGCAACTCCATTTGGAGTACACTGTGAGTAAATAACGTAGCTGTGACCTTGTACAGCAGTCATGTGCATGTGCTGCTTTCTGTACTTGATATGGATGGGTTGTATATATTCTTATTTTTAAAAAATGCTAGTTAGTAACTAATTGCTGATGTAAAAAGGAAATTAACACTCAAGAGTTTCCAGTATGTGTATTTACAACCTTTAATGGAAGTGTTCAAGGTAGATACTAGAAAATGACCAAATGCTGCAAACTAACATCCAGTAGTTCACTATGTATATAAGGAATACTTAATTAATGAGAAATCTATAATATGTCTGACTTTTTGTGTGTGTGTGGTTGCAACTTGAGTGCATTCTCTTTCAGAGAGAGTAACAGCAGCAAGCCAGGTAGTGATTAGGTTCTTAAATCTTTTGACCCTCCCTGCTACCATGCCTCCTTTCCTGCCTTGGATTCATGAGTTTCTAAGTACTGATAGATTGATAGTTTTTAAAACATCACCACAAGTGTTGATATACAAAACTCTAAGAAGTAAACAGTGTTACTGTGCTTAGAATAAACTAAACCAATGCATGTGTAGGGATATAAAATAGAAGTGCCTGGATGTTTTTGTGTAGTGGACTTCTGTTGAACATGTGCACTATTTGAGATTAAAGGAAACAATTTCTTATTAAGTCCAGCTCTGAACTTAATCACATGTATTTTGAAGTTGAATAAGTCTTGATTTTTATTCTGCTGTGAATGGGCTATGTACTCAGCCAGCCTACAAGGAAGCTGAAAATAAAGCTGGTTAGGTGATGATTCTCCCCCACCCCCCGCCCCTTTAATTACTCTTAGAATTTTGGTTAGTGTGTGGGCATGGGTCGTGTATACCCTCTAGTGCAGCAATAGCTACAAGTGAAATTGTAGTGTTTTTCTTGCCTTTGTGAACTTAAAAATTGCCAGAGTTTTCTGTGATTTCACCATTCAGCCAAATGGATAATGGATTGGTCATAATTTAACCAGGTAACACGTACCTTAATACCTGTCAAATAACAGATCAGTGAACATCCTACACTGCACTAACTCACTCCACTGACATCCATGCCTGGGAAGCATCAGATACCAAGTAACCAGCTTCCCAGCCTGGGAAGCATCGGATACCAAGATACCAAATTAACCAGCTCTAACCTGGTAGCAGCTCTACCAGCTCAAGCTCTGATAGAGCAAAAATGTCTGAAGTAGAATTTGCTTCACTTCCCAGAAGTGCTGTCTGCTACATCTTTCATAAAGCAGAGCGACTTTTCATTGTGCTTTCCAAATCTGCTTGTCCAGGTTGAGGTTGAGATACAATATTTTTTTAAAGATTGAACTTGGAAGGAGATCCCTTTTAGCTGAGTGAGGTTGCTATTTTCTCTCTAGTTATCCTGACAAGTCATCTCTTCCACGGTGCGCAAACACAGAGCTGATTCACTGTCATGTTATTAAAATATGTTGAAGACATTTAAACATGCTTTTGAATTTGTGTTCAGAAAGAAACGTTACAATTACCATGTCTCAGACAGTTGTAGCTACTGTAAGAATTCAAATATCCTCTTCTGAGTTAGGAGAGCTGTTACATGAACCAAACTGTTACACATTGACTGTAGAAATGTTGTTGTTTGATCTGCTTGTGGTGTACAAAGGCCTCTGTTCTTTTTGCTGTGCTAACATGTCTGGTAAGGCCAGCTCATGCTAACAGCCATCCGGTGCTGGGCTTGGCTGTGTGATGTAGTTTGAGCTATGGAAATTTAATGTGGAGATGATTATTACAGCCTGCCAGATGAATCTTGGATATTGGGCATGGCTGTGTGCTGGAGTAAGCACGGGTTTGAAATACTGTGTTTAATGCAGTGATGTGCACGTTTGGCTTTGGAGAAAGCTGGGGCTGGGAAGTGCAGCTGATACCTGGTCACTGTGGCTGTTCCCTCCCACCTGCTCTGCCTCCACAGATACATACCTGACCATTTTCCTAAGTATTTCTTTTGCAAACCATGGTAGTTTAGAAGGATGTACAACTGTGGCTTTATGGCTGAGCTCTTAACGCTGCTTTTTAGCTTTTGAGTGTAGAGCTTATCTAAACTAAACACTAATTAGCCAGAAGAGGTTGAGGCTGTTTCTGGTATAGTGAAGGTACCAGGTGCCAGACTGTACAGTGTAAAATGTGATACTGAAATTGTGAGGGTCGTCTTTGGTAGCTGAGAGACTTAAATACAAATACACAAAGTGTTGTCACTTCAGTATTTCTCACTTGTCATAATTTAAGTGAACTTAACTATTTCTTACTTGTCAGGAAAGATAAAACTTACAGTTAGTGGTCACTGACTGAAAACTTTGAACTGCTTCATCAGCTGAAAGACCAGGATCAACACTTGAATGTAATAAATAGGCCAGTGCTATTGCTAAACCTTTTTACAGTCCTGGTAATGGTTATGCAGGTCAGTACAGAGCAAATGGAGTGCCTGTGTGCGTTATGTGCTTAATTTGAAGAGCTTCTAAACCTAACCAAACACATTCGTGGCTCAAACACTAGCTGAACTCTGTGAAGTCACTGAGAATAACAACTCAGCTTTCTTCAGGCCCCACTGTCGTTTTTCTCTGATCTGGTAGTGTTATATGTGGTTTCTTATCAGAAATTATAAAAGGTGTATTTAAAAGGATGTATTTAAAAAGACGAAAGCATGAAAAGCTACTGCTAAGAAAGTGATGAGATTTGAGCATGTCGCCTACCCCATGGCACAGTGTTGTCTTGCAATGTCTAATATGAATTTATGGAGATCAGCCTCATTCAGGGATAACCTTCCTCTTGAGTGCAATAAGCTATTGGGAGTAGATGGCATATTTTCAGGTCATATTCTCTTACCCACCTGTAACCTGTTTCCATGTCCATGCCCTACCTTAGTGTGCTTCTTTTTAATGTAATAACATTCAATCTTGGATCAGGTAGAAGCCACCACTTGTGTTCTGGGCCTTTTCCTTGAGTGGGCCATTGCACTGCTGGGTCTCTGAACAGTGTTTTGATACCTGGCTGCCTTGTTAAAGGCTGCTGTGGTGTTTCTGTCTCTAAAAGTTACAGGATCTCTGTATTTTATGTGATACAGGAACAAAATACAGCGCTAGTGTTCCAGAGTTGCTGAGGTTTTTTGTGGGTTAAGGGTTCTATACCTGAACTAACTGTGTGTTTCTGAGGTTGATGCCCACCTTGTAGAGAGGCAGTTTGAACCAAACACAGTGCTCAAGCTATTTTTAACTTCATCTCTGCTGAGACATGTCTCCAATCAGAAGATACAAACCAGGTTTTAAATAAGTTTTGCTCCCATCATTTTGAAATGTAGCCCTATTTTATCAACGGGCCAAAAGCAGGAAGTGAAATGTAATTTGATGGATCAGTGCTTGGTGTAAAATGTAAACTCCCTGTACTGGTTATCTGATGTCCCTTTCCTCAAAGCATTAGTGTTATACATAGACTCCATGCACCTCCGGAGTGGAGCGTGGCAGCCAAGCACTGAGCTGCCCAGCTGGGCAGGGGACGGTTTATCAAGGACACGGGGACAAAACCAGCTTTCAGAAGTACTGGGAGCTCTCAGAGAACAGATGACTCCTTGTTCTTTTAAGGCATGTTCCAAAACCCTGTTTCCTTAATGCTGGGAAAGTCATTTTAAGCTGTTCTGATGCAAATGCTGCGGCTCCAAGGTTGGCTTTTTTGTTTTGTTTTTAATCTGATTTTAGCTGATTAAAGGGAATCTTCTGGTACATGAAAGAATCAAATTTCCATGTGTCCAACTAGTTAGACTTCATTGCATTGTAAGTACTCTAGTCTTCTGTAGTACCACAACACAGCACAATGGGTGACTGAGGGAAATAAGGAGAACGTGTAACAACATGTAAAGTTGTGGTTTGGAAAAAGAAAAACCTAAATCAAAAAACACCTCCCAAAACCCAACCAACCCAAAACTGCTTTGGCCTCCAGCATCCTTCTTCCAGCTCTTCTGTGAGCAGTATTCATATCTCTTTCTCCTAAAATAACTGTTGGTTATTAGGTATCGAGTTGGTTCATGACTTGACCTTGTTTCAAAGCTTCTCATGTAACATGGATTTCTGAGGAATTGCTCCTCTGTCTTTCAAATAAAAAAAAAGGCTTAACACCTCTCAGCTGAGGGGAAGAACTGCTGGGCTTACAGCAGGACAAATGTCTTCATTGCCTGTCGAATACTGTAGCTGAAAAAAGAATCAACTTGGTTATGCTTTTTTAAATTTATTAAACTATTAGTGTAACTTACTAAAATAAACACTGTTGTGATGTGAATGCTATGAATGAAAGGCGTATCTGCCATCCACTCTGAAAGGGCTTTGATCTTGGTTGCTGTAGTCTCCTGTTTGCCTTAATGTCGGAGTAATAGTACACAGGAAGCTCCCTGGTGCTGGCAGACTGAATTGGAATATGAGCTGTAATGACTTTTCTTTATTGGATTGTGTGACACAGACATATCTTTCCTTCCTATTTAGGAGGAAACGAAACAGTTGTTGAATCAACAGAAGTCTGGTTCTCGCTCAGACTCACGGGAGGATGAAATCTCTCCTCCTCCTCCTATGAACCCTGTGGTCAAGGGACGAAGAAGACGTGGGGCCATCAGTGCAGAAGTCTATACAGAAGAGGATGCTGCATCTTATGTTAGAAAGGTGCTCTGACTTTTAAACACTGCTAAAAATTGCATCTGCAATCCAGGAGCTTGTCGAAGACCACCTTCTGCTCAGTATGTTAAATAACACTGCGCTCCCTTAGCCTGTTAGCTCTTGTGCTAACTGGAAAAAGCAGAGCTGTGTCTTTAATTGGAGGCTAGAATACACTGTCATGCAATTAAACCATTTATGCATAACTTAGGCCTGTTCCCTTTGAAGTAAGATATATAAATATATACATAAAGTGCTTTCAGTTATTCAACAGCTGCAGTGGCATTACAACTAGCCTCATGGTAGAGCAGACTTGCTGTACTTCATAGGAAAATGCAAGTTGAACAGATACTTTTTTTTGCAAGAATACAAGTATAAACTTAGCACAGAGTGATGCTTTTACAGTTGCATAAAATACTGCCAGATTTTATTTACCTTCTGTGCAGACTGGCTGTAAACACTGACTATATTTGGGTTACATTCTGTAGTGCTTGAGAGAAACTGGAAACACTCAGCCAGTGTTTTGTAGCAATTTAATTTATTTACCCTGGGGAATGCAGAAATGCTTCTTGAAAAATGAAATTAAACAGATTATTTTTCCGACTGTATCCTAGGTTATTCCAAAAGATTATAAGACTATGGCTGCTTTGGCAAAAGCTATTGAGAAGAACGTGCTGTTTGCCCATCTTGATGATAATGAAAGAAGGTAGGAATAAATCTTTGCAGTCTTAAAGCTTCTGAAGCACAGGCTTGAGAACAGCTAAATGTGTCATAAGCTATACAGCATCTTCATAACAGTCTGTGTAATCTGCAGAGGTTGTAGGAAAAGTATTGGTGGGCTGAAGGTACTGGTCTGTCGTTGCATGCATGGCAGTTGTTCAAGCAGTCGTCTGATTTTGATATCCTTTCTTGCAGTGACATCTTTGATGCGATGTTCCCCGTGACTTACATCGCAGGAGAGACTGTCATACAGCAAGGCAAGTGACAATCTTTGTGTTGATGAGTAAGTTGGGGGTGGTGAGCAGGCTCTGGCCTTGTGCTCATGTTAGCTTGGGGTTTTTCTTTATCTGAAAACAAAAACATTGTCTGGATGCAGTCACCCTTTCTTGCTGTGTTACTTGAAGCATAGCTCATGCTAAAGTGAGGACTGGAGCAGCTGTGGTTGTGCTGCTGACATTAGCTATTGGAAAGATGGCCATTCAATGTCTCTGTAAAACACGTGGTGTCAGTCTGTGGTTCCAGTACACCTCTCCAGTAACCCTGGAGATGCTGCCCATCTCCTCCATACTGGTAGCTGTCCTGTTTCACAGGACTGAGAGGAGTATGAACTTGGCAAGAAGTGAAATGTTACCGTGTAAGCTGTGCAAAATTTCTCTGCCAAACTTAAAGTCTAAACATTCCCTGAAACACGAGTGCCTGTGTAGCTTTACTCTTGTTTTAGTGTGTATTCATTTTTTTCTTTTTTAGGTGATGAAGGTGATAACTTCTATGTTGTTGATCAAGGAGAAATGGATGTAAGTATTATTAATATTTTTTTAAGAGGTGTCCATCCCCAGCAGAGGAATAGCCTGATATTTGTAGGCCTGTGTTACAGGTTCTTCCTTTAACAGCTTTTCTCTTGTAGAAGCTTATTTGGCTTTGGAGTCTCTTTGCTTCTTAACGGCTCAGTCTGGCTGCACAGACCATGAATTGTGTTGAGTTTCAAAATGAATTATTTGGAAACAACACAATGCTGATGATACTTTGTAAGTGCAGGGTGGAACCTAGCTGACCTGTGGGACAGGCTTTCACAAGGACCAGACTTTTTATCTTCTAGTCCAACTAATCCATAGCTTTCTCCAACAGACTCTGTTCTGGTTTTAGTTCCTGTCAGAGAGTCTCAGGACTCTACATGTGTAGTCTCTGTGTGTGGGATGTAGAGAGTCCCCTGTTGATGAAAGTAAAAATTGTGGCTGGGGTTGGGGATGGCTGTGAAGTGTTGATGAAACCCTGAGATGGTCAGCTCTGATTGTACAGACATGAGAATTTCCTTTGCTGTGAAGGAAATACGGGTGGCAGGAGCTTCACATTGTTGCTGACCAGCTCATAAGACATGGTGGGCTTATCACCACTTGCTGCCTTTCAGGTTTACGTGAACAACGAGTGGGCCACCAGTGTTGGTGAGGGTGGAAGCTTTGGAGAACTTGCCCTTATCTATGGAACTCCTCGTGCTGCAACCGTCAAAGCGAAGACGAATGTGAAGTTGTGGGGCATTGATAGAGATAGCTACAGAAGGATCCTGATGGCAAGTAGTGTTTCTCTCTAGTGTGTGGCTCTAGCAGCTGTGTGCAGACCTGGAGTTATGCTTTTGGTTTTACTATTGACTCATAGTGGTCATTCGACCTTCTCTCTGTGCCTGTCATTCACTTGAGTGAGTTATTCAGAGTCCTGTAACCAGGAAGCTGTGCCTTCAGCATGTCTATCAGGAATGGGGCAGGGGGGAACCTTGCATGAGTGAACAAAATGATGCCAATGCAGTCTTAAATGGGGCTAAAATCGTGATACTTACTGGATAACATCCCAGATACGATTCTACTTTCTATTTAGGTGTCTGTGTGTAAGTAGTGCATGTGAACTGCAGGTGTACCTAAAATACTTGTGAATTTTGGCAAGGTGAGATGGTAAGAATGCATTTAAGAAACATTAAGGCTGCAGTCAGTGCAAAGTACTTGATGAGGGTTGCTGAACTCTGGACTGTTACTGAAATGGTGAAATTTGAAAACACTTAATCTTGTGGCTTTGGGGTCTGAGCAGACAGGATGTGGTATGTTTGGTTAAATACACTTTTGTCTTTAATTTTTATTTGAAGCCTCAGGTAAAACATGAAGCAGAAAGAAAACTTACTCTGTGGGGGGGGGTTCTTTTTTTTTGTAGGGGAGTACTTTGAGAAAGAGGAAGATGTATGAGGAATTCCTTAGTAAAGTATCTATATTGGGTAAGTGAGAAGGTTTTTGTTCTCAAGTGGAATAAATTGCTATATTGTATTAAAGGTGTTTCCCAGCATTATTATCATCGTGGGCTCTTGGGGTAAGGTGTTACAACTGACTGTGAAGCCTGCACTGCTTTCCTGCATCATTCCAAGATACAAGTCTTTATCTGATGCAGAAACGTACCTGGAAATAGATTGACCTCAGCATTAAAGACAGAGCAAAAAAAGTATAATTTGTGCCTTGAAAAGATCCTCTGTTAATGAACTATTAATTCTGTAGAATCTCTGGACAAGTGGGAGCGTCTCACTGTAGCTGATGCATTGGAACCGGTACAGTTTGAGGATGGGCAAAAGATTGTGGTCCAGGGAGAGCCAGGAGATGAGTTCTTCATTATCTTGGAGGTAAGGTCAAAAGGAAAACTTGGAACTTCACCTGTTTTTTTTTCTTAACATGGTGTATTCTGTCCCTAGATGGACACTTAGGGGAAAAATGAAATACAAGAACAGAGAATTCCTAAAGAAATGTTATCTTGCTAGACAGGCAGAAGCTTATATTTAGTTTTGCTATTTTTACAGATGGTACTTCCAGGAAAAAAAGTAACAATTTTCTGGCTAAAACCAGTGTATTTTTTTCAGAAGAGCAGAGGCCTGTTCTAGAGAGCTCGTAATGTCTTGCTAATGGTATTACTGTTTTCTGTCTGGGTATTTTGTTTGGTTTTTTGCTAGTCACACTGTAACACTCCTACTGTTATGAGGAGAAACAGGAAGCCAGCGCTGTGGATACACAAACACCCAGGACACTTTATACTCAGAAAGGAGGGAGGATGACCAGCTGTTTTTTAGAGCAGTCTGGCAAACTATGCAAGGACTGCAGAGTGATTCTTAGCCTGAAACGTAACTGTCACTTCTGCAGAGCAGCTGATTCCTTGTAGAATTCAGTGTTTCAAGTGATGCTGGAAATTCCAGTTGTTCAACTGTTGTCATTCCCTTTAGGGCACAGCTGCAGTGTTACAGCGCCGATCAGAAAACGAAGAGTTTGTTGAAGTGGGCAGACTGGCACCTTCTGATTATTTTGGTGAGTTATGTAGTGGCAGCTATGATTCCATACACTGTTGTCACCATTTAAACTGTGCTGTGTGGGTGATAGTGATGGGATGGGTTTGCTTAATTGCTGGTTTGGCTAACTCTGTTCACTCAGTCAGGTGAGTCTTGAAGCCACTTGGCATTCGGGGGTGCAGGTATCTCATGAAGTCTGGTGGTTCCAGAGTACTTTATTTAGAAGGGACTGGGTGGTGATGTGGTCCAACCTCCCTACCCTGAGCAGAGCTGATATGAAATCATGTTGTATTGCTCAGGGCTCTGGCTGTGTCTCATGTCTCCATGGATGGAGATCCCACAACTTCTCTGGGCAATTTCTTTCACTGTTTAACCAGCCTGTTGTGAAGAACTCTTTTTCTTTAGGCCTGACAAGAATTTCCTGTTCTGCACCTTGTGGCTTTCTACCTTTCACCATACAGAAAACAGTCTACTTTTGTCTTTATAATTACTAATTATGTAGCTGAAGACAGCACTGGGATTCCCTCCTTGGGCCTTGCTTTCTCCAGGTCAGACTAACCAAGCTCTTTTAGCATCTCTCTCTATGTCACTGCGCTGCAGGCCTGTAAACATCTGGGTGGCAGTGCTGGACTTGGTCTGCTTTGTTACCCTTGGGTACTGGGGATCCCAGAACTCTGTATACTCTGGATGTAGTCTCTGGGGTACAGATCAGGGTCCTTTCACCTTCTATTGAAGGTGTTCTTAGCTAAAAGTTACATGGCATAGAAATTGTGTTGACTTGACAAGGCTTGTTGTGCTGGCAGGAAAAAAGGGCTCCAGTCCTGTAATAACACTTACAAAGGTTTAGAAATAATCCTGACATGGGACTCACTGCTTATCTGGTGGCTGCTGATTTATTTGGGCTCCCAGATAAGGACTGGATGTGTATGCTTACGCAGTGTTCTTGGAGTATAGTGTAACAGTATGTAACAGGGTGTTCCTGGTGGCTTTATTTTTGGTTCAGAAGAAAACTGGCTTCTAGCTCTGAAACAAAGCAACCTATTTGGGACCTACTACTTACTGTTTAAATACTCTCCCTCCTCCCTGCTCTCTCTCAAAAAAGCCTACCTTTTTGTCTCACGTTTATGGTGGGTCCTCTCTCATGGTTACTGTAACCAGTCCCCTTGCTAAAGTCTTCTGGTTGTCCAGTTTTTCAGCTTTGTAGGTGATGAAATCAACAAATATTGTGGTGCAAGGCCTGAGGTGGGATGTACTCAGGGTGTGCTAATAGTACTGGATCTGACCGAAGGTCTGCTTAGCTCCATATCTAGTCCTAGATATGTGTGTCACTTCAGTCTCTTCTCATTTTTCCCTTGATGTGGACTTCTGAGATTCCCCACTCTTAAACTAAACATTCTCTCTGCTGTTGTGTTTGGGTGCCACAGCCCTGTCCCCAAGGGTTCAACTCTCCCCTAGAACCTACTTACTCCTTTGCAAGCCTGTGTTTTGGAAGCTGGAGAGTTCAGAGTTTTAATTGGGCACAGAGGACAAGTTGTTCTCATTTCTTTTGAACATCCCTTCTGATAGCAGAGGCAGGTTTATTCTCTGAGGACCACCAAGTCTTCCATCAGTCCTGAACACAGAGATAACTTGCCCAACTGCTTAAAAACAAGTCACCCCAAAAGCTGGTGCTGTGGTTTTTCACCCTGTTGCCAGGGTTGTCAGGGGCAGCTGTTGTCACCAGTGGAAATGGGGCTTATTGAGAACATCATTACCAGTTGTGTTGGTTACCAGTTGTAGCTTTTACTTTGAGCAGATCTTTGGTGTGTTTGTGTGTAACTTAGGAAATGGGAGTTCAGTGGGACTTCCAGCTCCTCATCTTCAATAGCCCCATGGCAAAGTCTGGCTTGCTGTGGGTCAGAGGCTTCTGTGCACTAGTATTTTCCTCCTTTACTATCATGGTCATCTAGTCCCAAGTTGCCTAGAAATATTGAATAGCAGCATGCCTGATGAGAAAAATACCTACTTGTTGACTGGGAAAACTATGTGGTTAATTAAAATGTGACCTTCATCTAGCACAACCAACACTAAAAACTCTTTAGGCATTCACTGGGACAGGCTGCCCAGAGAGGTTGAGGAGTCTCCTTCTCTGGAGACATTCCAACCCACCTGGATGTGTTCCTGTGGGATTTAGTCTGGGCGATGTTGCTCTGGCAGGGGGTTGGACTGGATGAGCTTTCAAGGTCCCTTCCAACTCCTGTGATTCTTCAGTGAGCCTTGAATGCAGATGAGTGTTTTAATAAAAAAAAAAGTAGTAAAAGAAAAACTGCCTTCACAGTTGGTTCTAGTGTAAGTAAAGATACTTGTTCTGATCGGTGTTAAACCCTGATTTAACCTTCTGTTCCGTTCCTGCAGAGGTTTGAAATGCAACGGTAACTTCTCCAGCTCTTCTGCCTGTTGCTCTCTAACGCTCTTCCCCCTTTCCTGTTGCCCTAGGTGAAATTGCCCTGCTGATGAACCGTCCCCGTGCTGCCACAGTTGTTGCTCGTGGCCTGTTGAAATGCGTAAAGCTCGACCGACCCCGATTCGAACGCGTCCTGGGGCCCTGCTCCGACATCCTCAAGCGAAACATCCAGCAGTACAACAGTTTTGTATCCCTGTCTGTCTGAAACCTTCCTCCCTGCTCAAAACATGCTTCATCAACGCAGACTGCTTTATTACCCTTGTGCAGAGCCACGTTGCCACTGGCATTTGCAGCTTCCTGTCTGTTTAAAAAAAGAAAAAAAAAAAAAAAAGAAAAAAAATTGCTTCCCATGGCACTATTTTTAATTTAGAGCATATTAGTTCTGTGCTCTCTGTCCCATTAAATTAATAGAAAAACTTCTATGGAGATGTTTGCTCTGATGGCTTCTCTCTGTGCAAGTGTCTGACTCAGGCAGGTGCAGCCTGGAGACCTCCCAGCACCATGCCAATCGCCATAGAGTGAGGAGGTGACAGTAGATTGTGGAGGGGGGAATCTTTTAAAAGTGTTTCTCAAATTGTTGGATGGATTTTAAGGCTGTTGTAATCTGCTGTGTTTCTTTCCAACTGAGAGCTGCCCTTGTAACGGAGCTTCTTGGGGCTTGGGGTTTCCTTTTCTTTTTAAAACTTTCTGGGTACTGTAATCCTGGGTTTAATCATGAGGCGTCAGCTGCTAAGAAAGCCACAGTTGGAGTTTAACAGTATAATTGTTCCTGTGTCTGCTGGTTTAAGATTGCTTAGTTATGTTTCTGTCAAGTGTAAATGGACGCTTTCGAGGTTCATAGTTCTGGTGACCTGCTGCAGTTGTTACTTAATTTGCTGACTTGCCACAACCCACTTTAGATTTTCTTTCCCTGTTCTTTCTTCAGCGATAGATATGCTGTTCCAACCTCTTCCTGCTCAGAGTGGCAAGAACCAAATGTTACAGTCAATGCCTAACTTTGGTCTCTAGTACATAGGTCGGTGTAAGAATGGTGCAGCTGTCTGGCTGTTAGTAGTGTTTGAGTACTTAGATTGGTGTAGAAATTGGAGGCAAGCATTTTATTTTCCCTGTGATTTTTGCTTGCTTTGTATTCCTCAGTTGACTTTTTTTTTTTTAAAGTGAGAAGTTCAGGTGACCTTTTGTTACCAGGTAAAATAAATGTTGAGTATTTAAGGCCAGCATTGGTTGCAGGACTGCTGGTCTCTAGCAATGCTGTTATTCTGGGTAGGGAACGTGAGGCAGAAGCAGCCAATGTTTTACCTTCCCTGCAATGCTCAGTAATTTTAAGTTTTTATCAGTCAATTCATGATTTTTAAAGTGTTTAATTGTAAAGCTAGCTTAAATGCAAAAGCTGCATTCTCTTTCCTTGCTTACACACAACATATATTTCATATTCTTTTTTTTTTTTCCAAGTTGGATATGTTGCAGAGTCTTAAATGTATTTCAGTATTTACCAGCTTTGTGTTCCATTACTCTGTGCACACCAATACTTCCCAAAAGTTTATACTGAATTCCACGGTTCAATAATAGTAGGTGATTTTTAAGGTTTCCTTTAAACTGTAATTTATATAAAGTAGTGTAGGTTTGTATTTGGGAGTGACAGCAAGCAGTTTGGCATTTGTTGTGCAACTACTTCTAACGATGGAACCTTCATTTTTTTTCCTTTCTGAGGTGATGATGGATTCAAATACAACAGACTTTCCCCCAGGCAGGTAGGAAACCAGGGAGAGCCTGCTAATTGATACAAAATAATCCTGAGGGTGTCAAGCCTTTTACAAAAGGGTATTTCTGAACCTGAAATTCCAATAAATGGGTTTTAAATGCTTGTGGCTTGAGTATAGCTAGCTACTCAGAAGATGTTGAGTAGAGGATTTCTGCCAGAGTCCTTAAGGAGTAAGCAAACGCTACCTTTCTTTTTTAAAAAAACCTGTTTTCTTAAGTTTTGACTCTATCCAAGTATTTTCTTCATATGTGTTCTGTGTGTTACTTTGAAGCACCAAAAACTGTGTAAATCTAGTTAGAGCTCCACACAAAAATGCACATTTTTTTTTATACAAAGCTTTCTAATCGAGTTTCACTACTGCATCTTTTTAGCTTGCTGGTTACTCCCTTTTGTAGTTTTACCTACAAGATTTTAAGATAAATCAGCTAAGTCTGAGTTAAATATTAATCACAGTTATAGCTTTACCTTTGTGTGCAATTGAAATATGTTTGAAACCACAATTGGCATAGTTTTGCCTTAGCTAACATTCAGGGCTTTAGAAGTACTACTTTGCTAGTCCACCTTTAGCGAGTTTATGAAGTCTATTGCCCTAGGAAGCTATAGTCAATCAGAGGACCATTTTTGTATCGTTATCTGACATATATAAGTCTGATTTACTGTATGTGCTAATATATTATATTATATTCCTTTTGTTATAGATTGTCCTAATGGCAGGTAAAGCAATAAAATGATTTAAATTCTTAAATGCAATCAGTCTTGTTATTTCCCCCCCCCCATCCCTGTATTGTGTTTTCCTTTGGCTGTAGTTTCTCCCACCTCATTAATAAAGAAGCTTAATGGCTTAGCTTTGTGTTAACTCTGGGGGCTTGAGTTCATGTCTTAGCTTGCAGCACAACTGAACCACCCCACTGGAGAGCTTGTTCTCCACAAGCCACCCTGTGACCATGACCTGGGAGCTTCTCTGGAGTTGTGGTTTCAGGTGCACGACAGCTTCTGGAGTGAGAAGGTACCTGTGTCTTGCTTGAGTTAGCAACGTAGCAACTCCTCTGCTCTGATATCTTAAGGTGGTTAATTCCTAGTCATGTTTAAGCTGAGGGAGGGGTAGGTTTAGAGTAGATACAGGGCAGACATCCTACCTGGGCAGGGGGGAGGCACTGGCACAGGGTGCCCAGAGAAGCTGGGGCTGCCCCTGGATCCCTGGCAGGGTTCAAGGCTGGGTTGGATGGGGCTTTGGGCACCCTGGGCTGTTGGGAGTGTTTCTGCCTGTGGCAGGGGTGGCACTGGGGTGGGGTCTGAGGTCCCTTCCCACCCAAACTGGTCTGGAATTGGAGCTTAGGAGCTTCTGTAGTTGCCTGCTCCCATCTATACATAAACTTCGTGGGCACTTTAACCATGTGATGGTTAATTGTGAGTGAGTTCTGGTGGGCAGACAGAAATAGGAGTGATGACCTGAAGTGTTTCAGACTGGACATGGTTTGCACCCAGCTCTGAGAAAGCTAAAGCCGTCATCCACCTTTAAAGATGCATTAAAAAACTATCACTAAAAGGAGAATAAAAAGAAAGCAACAGCTGTTTAAATACCCATGGGCATGTTTCCTTCATCCTGCCCTCCATCTCCCCATCCCCTCAGCCGAAAAAAGAAAAGCTGGAAACTTCTTTTTTTTTTTAATACCTAAAGTGAAACTGTAGAATTTCTGCTTCCAACCATGTAAGTTTACTTTCAAACTTATCTTGTGTTGCCACATTCTTCCTGTTCAAGCAGCCACCAGTGACCATTCTGTGACACCGACTGTTGATTTTGGGCTGTGAGAAGCACAGGAAGAGTCACCGGTAGAGGGAGATACAACTTTGGGAATGCTGTACGGAAACAGCTGCTGCACTGTGCCTGCAGAGAGTGAGTTACCCTTTTGTTTTCATCTGTTCTCTGTCCATTAGAGTAAAAAGGTCTGTAAGGCCACCACCAGCAAGAATTCGGGTGATTTGATGGAGACTGCCTTAAACCTTGCTTTTGTGTAGCTGGCAGTGGAAGGGCACTGCCAAATTGCAAGGGAGAGGCTAAAGGACTGTGGCTGGGTTGTTTTACTTGCTTGGGTGGGTTTGTATGGGGACTTCTGCTAACCTGTGTGGCTTCAGAATGCAGGAGAAATCTCTCTGCTAAGCAAAACACTCTAGACTTCCTCGTATGAATTAATATGGACACACTCAGGTCATGCTGCAGTCTCCTCTGGAGCTGCACGGTGAGGAGACAGGCGTGTTGCACAATTACTGTGGAGCTCAATTAAATGTCAACGCTGTCCACTCTTCAAAAACAAAAAGATAGCTGTGGCCAAACAAGTTCTGTTCCTTCCCTGTATCACCCAGGCACACGTTGCCAACGTCACTGAGTTCCCTTCAGGTTGGGCAGAATTCCAGCCTACGGGAAAACGAGCCTGCAGCTTGCTGACAACCATTGCCTGCTGTTTGTGCTGTGGCCTTTGGATTCTCCTCTCAAAGGTCTGATGGCTTTTCCTTAAGTTAAAGGTTTGGAATGAGCCTCTAGTAAATCGTTTGTGGTGTGGTGTTGATAATTTATTTATCCTTAAGGAAAAATCAAAAAAGATCTCAGCTACTTTCCCTGTGCTGCCAAAGCCCTCAGGGATAACCATTCTCAAACAGCTAAAGGAAAAACCTAGAGAGACCTTCAGCCATCAAGTGACTCTTAAGCCTTGTTAAGCAGCAAGGGGGAAACTATGAATCAAAAGATGTATGCTAGCTCCTTCTCCATGCTTTTTTGGTCCCCAGTTCCTGTTGCCTCTCCTCAAAGCACACAGAGATGGGACAGGGGTGTGACCTCTGTTTTCCAGGGCCTCCTGACAGATGATCTTTAAAGATACAAGAAGTGGGATGACCTGAGAGAGATCCCTGCTTTGCCAGAATGTTTTCACCAGAAGTGGGTGGCTTCTTGAGTTGCAAATACAGTGCTGTGCCCCTGAGCACCTTGGCTTGTTTTGTTGGTGGGTTGGTTTTTTCCCCTTGGGATCAAAGGCAGCACCCACCTGCCTTTCTCCTACAACCACACTGGCTTTCACACACAAGGCAGGTTAAGGAAGTGGTTTTACTGCCCTGTGAGGCAGTGGGGTTGAGTGATGTGCACAGATCAAAGCAGAGTAGGTTGATGGCCGTTGAAGAGACCAAGAGGCAACAGGCCTGATGGTGAACACTGTGCTGATGCTCTTCAGCTTGACCATGCTGAACCCATGTGCTGCCTTCTCTCAGTGGCAGGTGCTGCCCTTGGGAAGCAGGACTGCTCTTTTCTCACCTGTGTGGTCTTGATTACAGAACAGAGACTTAACAAGAGGAAAATGCTCTCGGCATCTCTTTATTCAAGCCTCATTCTTGGATCTAGCTTGTGTCCTTCACTAGCAGGACCAAGATCCCGTGTGGATTGAGCAAACCAACAGCCCTGAGTTCCCCAGCCACGGAGCAGGAGGTCACTGCGCTTCCACCCACGCTGGTTTTGGGGTGTAAAGGTGCTGCAGTCAGACTGTGACTTACCAACACACTGGCCAAGCACAGAAGCTTTGGGTGAGTCCCCAGCACAGAAGCCCAGTGTGATTCTTGAAGATCTCCTGAAGAGATTCCCCTCTCAGTCTCTGCAAGCGTCTGTAGATGGACTAAAACCACTTGCAGGGGTTTTCCCCACCTCAGAGCATGAGTTAGGGACTGTTTAAGTGGTCAGCTTCACTCTGTCAGATGCAGGAGCCTCGGGCTGTGTGGTGTCGTTGGCCACCACCTTGGCTTCTCCATAGGTGTCTATGCATTTCCTCACAGCTTCCAGGATAAGCTGTAACCGTCTGTCTAAAGCCAGGAGATGGGGCTCAGTAAGGATGGGTGCCAGGCGGTCCTGCAGGAGGGATTCCCTCATCACATCGCTGAGCCGGTACTCGGGCTCGGCCAAGAGCTGGAGCCGCAGGAACGTCGTCCTCTTTATTCTGGAAAAGAAGAAATGAGACATCTTAGTGCAAACTTTTTGGGCATCATGGTGAGAACCAGCTCTCTGAGCCCCTTGGTAGTGGAGGAAGGTGGAAGGGCAGAGATGGATGAAGACCCTTGGCAAAGGACTTTGGAATAAGAGCTTTCTGCCTCTGAAGGAAATTAAAGTTTCTCCAGAAACCTCTGCTTTTTCCTTTTGTTGTTCCAGACTGTGGAGTATTTGTACTGCAGATTTCTCTGATAAGAGAGAGAAAAACACAATAAAAGTCCTTAGTAATGAGTGTTTTTCCTCTGAGTCAGAGATGACCCAGTTCCCCAGATTATTGCAGGGTGGTGCCGTGTTCCCAAGGATGACATTTATGGGGTGGGAGCTGAGGGGAGGCAAAATGAAGAGGGATGAATGAGAAAAAATCTGCTGTCAAAACTGAGCAAAAAGAGGGAATGTTCCTGGAGCTGATTTAACTGCCACTTCTCATCCTGAGAGGTAACGAGATGGAAATGTTATTTCACTTTGACAGAAAGTGGGAATAGAAGCTCTAATCTTAGAACACCTCTGGGAAAGAAGCTCAGCATTCTGAGATCACTTGTTTAATCCTCAGCAAAAGTGTTTTGACTTCAGCATCTCTTAATACTGAAATTAATCGGTGGTTTTAATTACTGCCCTTTAAGTTTTGGAAATAAAGTCATCTCTGTTCGTGGAACTGTTCCTATTGAGCTGAGCCAGAATTTTCAGATGGAAAAAGGTGTAGTCAGAAATCTTTAACCAGCTCCAGAATTTGCCTTTGTGTGTGCCTGTTATTTATCCAGGGCATCGATTGGGGACAGCGATCTGGCTCTCTGCGACTGTAACAGGACACATGCTGTTCAGAGGCCAGGAGAAAAGCTTGTTTTTGCTGCTGCTGTGCCTGGCTGGGCAGTCTCCGAATTGCACTGGGTGCTGGTGCTGCTCTGGAGCAGCCAAGAGAGTTTTGAGTCCATGGGCTGTGATGCCTGTTGCGTTACACAAGGAGGGAGAAAGGTGCTGTGCCTCCTGTGTGGTGCTGCATGGGGATTTCACCCGTGGCTGTTGTCTGAGTGCCCATGGCCAAGCTTGCATTAATATTCCTGAGGAAAAAAAGAGTTAGTTATAATAAATTGGCCAAGTGTGAGGCTTTAAATGCCTGCTGGAGTGTGGCTGTGAGGTGCTGCTGCTGGAGAAAGCCTTGTGTGGAGCACAGTGTGCCTGTGAGTCTCCTGTGCAAGGAGCTCTGAGGAGCCATGGTGGGGAAACACCAGCTGTGTTTGCTCTGGTCGGAGCAGGGATGGGGCTGGGAGCCCGACCCTGTGGGGAGCAACTGACTCCATCCCTGAAGTTATATAAGAAACAGATGGAATCCTGCCACTGCCCACTCCCAGCGGGGCAGGTGTAGCCCTGCTGCTGGGCTGAACTGCTCAGGATTTGACCCCCCCCCAGCCTTCAGGGGCTTTGTCAGCCAAGAGGATTTGTGTGCCAGGTTAATGGGGGGCTGTTTTCAGGCCTGTCTGTTCCTTAGCGAGGGTTTTGACCCTTTCAGGAGAATGACCATCTCTTATGTGTGGCTGTACTTGTCCCGTTGACTCTACTCAGAGCAATGCAGGGAGAGGAGAGCAGCAGACTTCAGCATGTGGGACAAGGGCTGGGGTGGGAGCTGTGAAAGGTACCTAAAAATACCAGCCTGAAATCTGTTGGAAGCCAGACTTGGAGAAGAACTCGTCTGGGAACATGATGAATGTGTTGAACAAGGGAGCGAGCAGCCTATGGTTCAGCATCCCTGTGCCTGGAGTGGTCCCTCTTGGCTGGAGGACTTTGTTCCTGCTTTAGTGTGCACAGCTCCACTTCATGTTAGGACAAGGAGGTGCCTTGGTGGGCCAAGACAAGTTAGTTGGTCTGAGCAGGATGGAAGCTGTGACCTCTCTGCTTACTCAAGCCTTTTCTACTTCCTTTGCAAGTGTTTTTTGGATGCTTCCCCATTCCAAATGGATTGGCTGTAGTGGGAAATGAGGTTTTGTGTGTCCCTCAGGTGGCACGAGCTGATTTTATGCTGTTCTCAGCCCTAGTTGGCTTATCACAAGGTGCGACATGCAGATCTTACCCCTGCCTGTTACAAGGAGACCTAAATGAAGAAGAGCTGCTGGGAGGTGCATCTGGCATGGTAGGAAGGATCTGACCTGTGATTATTACTGCACACAGGTCAAATTAAGAGGCAGAGTTAATTTAAACTGCAGAAACCAGGAGTTGAAGAGAAGGATTTACTACGCCTGCAATTATAAATGAGACAACTCGCTAAGCACAGAGCACCCTGAGCCTGAGATGGAGCAGGTACTGGGAGGAAAGGAGTTAGATGTCTCCTAAAGAGAAACCAAGGCCAAGAACAGCCTTTTCTGTCTCTTGAATTTAACTTTCAGCTGATCATTTATGTGAATTAATAAAAGGAGGAGGTGGGATTCAAGCAATGGGATTTCTGAGCTGCTCCTGAATCAAGTTTCCTGGGGCATTAGCTGGATTGTGGTTCTGCTGGGCTTTTGGGTGGAGATTTCTGAGTGTCAGTGCAGAGGAACGGGGCTGATAACCCCTCCTGTGACGGGCTGGGGAATGCCAGGAGACATGTCTGGAAGGGTTTGACCAAATGGACGCTGTCTCCTGGTCTATCAGTGAAAGCTTTTACACTTGCAATGACTCTTAGCTTCAACAGGCATTCAACTGGGTCCTCACCATTGTGGAGTGAGGTGGCTCCAACTGGGACCAGTGTGGGAGCTGGTGTTGCAATGGGGAGAGGGGAAGGACGTGAAGGTCCCTCCTGCAAGGAGAGTGATCAGAAAATGGCAATGTGAGATGTGAGCTGCAGTGGCAGCCTCCATCTGTTCCTCAGCATCCACGGAGATGTTGGGAAGCTCCTTGGGGATTAGAGATATTTAGGGCATTCTGAGGGAAAAGGACCATTAAAATGGGAAGTGTCCAGGAAGGAACATTGTACGATACCATATCAGGCTGCAGCACCACAGAGCTCAGCACGCTGGTGGATAGAAAAGCTTAATCCCTGTTTCAGGAACAACTTGTACATTCCCATGCTCTGGTATCTGGCCTGTCCCCTTGGCTGGGATTAGCAGGGGCTCTTCCCTATCCTCTGATTCCTTCCAGCAGCATATGCATCCAGCCCCCCATGGTGGGGACACCAGTGCAGCCGGGAGGGAAGATGGAGCTGGCACTTACGTGCAACACTGGGAGAGCGGGGCCAGGATGGAGGTTTCGTCGTGGGAATGCCGCCCAAACCTGGGGATAAGCAGAGAGCACAGAGCTGTGGTGCCTGCCCACACCTTCCCCCCTCCCCCATGTCCTCCCACAGCCTCACCCTCTGGCGTTGTCCAGGTGTAGGAGGAAGCCATCATCCCCAAACTTGGTGAACATCTCATAGTGGTGTCGGTCCATGTTCCCTGGGAAGGGGCAGACAGAGGAACAGGGTTTCCCTGGCCTGTGACCAAGTCATTTTCTAAACTACCCTGTGTTTTCTTCCAGATCTGTGTGAAATGCTCGTTGCCTTGCTGGATGTGCCCAAGATGCTCAGAGCTGCTGCTTTCATCGTGCAGGACCCCCTGGGAGTGAGTTGGGGTGGGCCTGGGGGCTCCCCCTTGCCTGCACATTGTGCTGGTTGGGGTGGGGGAGGCAGCACTGCCCCAAAACTGTCCCTGGAGCAGGGATGGCTTTGAGAAACACCATGGGAGGGACAGATTGATGCTGAAGGACAGGGTGATGTTCCCCCTTCATGGTACCTGTGAGGAAGTCAAATATGGCCATGTCCACGATGTTCAGCAGCCGGTTCCCGCTGCTGTAGGGGTAGATCTCCCGCACCGTGTTGCAGTAGAGTGGATTCACTTCCCACCTGTGAGAGATGGAGGAGAAGGGGCAGGTGGGCTTGGTGGGTGCTGCCATCATGTCCCAACAGCACCCTGAAGCTGGTCTCCCGTGTGGAGATGGAGACTGGAAGTCCAGCCCAGGCATTAAGAGTTATTAGACTAATTACAGCCTAGAGAAAAGAAGACTAAGGGGGGACCTTATTAATGTTTTTAAATATCTTAAGTATGGGATGCAGGGGGAATTGGCCAGCCCCTTTTCAGTGCTCTGTGGAGACAGGACAAGGGGCAATGGCTGCAAGTTGGAGCACAGCAAGTTCCACACCAATATGTGGAAGAACTTTTCCCCAGTGAGGGTGACAGAGCCCTGGGACAGGCTGCCCAGGGGGGGTGGAGTCTCCATCTCTGGAGAGATTCCAGCCCCGTCTGGACACCAACCTGTGCAATATGAGCTGGGGAGCTGCTTTGGCAGGGGGGTTGGACCCCATGATCTCTCGAGGTCCCTTCCAACCCCTATGATTCTATGATTCCTCTGTACATTCCTCTGGATGTACAAGTGTCTGTACCTTGCTCATCCTCCCTCCCACACGCTCCCTGCAAAGCAGATAGGGGAAGCAGCATCATTTACCCACTTACTCCTCTTTTCCATCAAATGAGTAGGACCGGATCCATGGGTTGGGGATGGAGAGGCGTGGTGCCAGGTTGAGGGATGGCAGGAAGGCAGAGAGGGACCCTTCCAGCAGGTAAGGGTTCCCACACACCGCATACTCTGTCTTGCACATGTATGGGCACTTGGCAAAGAAGCAAACGTTGCTGGCTGGGGGGAGAAGAGAAGAGAATAGGAAAGGGAGCTATGATCCACAGGAGACTGCGAGGGCAGCTGGACAAACCTCTCCTCCATCAGGGGACAGCAGCTGCCTGTATCGTGGCATTGGTAACCACATCGTGGATGTGAAGCTGCCCATTCGCGGACAATCCCTGAATTTCAGTTGATGGACAGACCTGGTCCCATGCCAGGGGAAATGCTGGGGAAAATTGGGCAGGTGAGTAGATCAGGGAGAGGATTCCAGCTGCACAGGAGAGTTTCCTCAGCTGTAACCATGTCTGTGTGTTTCACCCAAGGGTTTATTTTCTGCTCGTCTGGTCGTCCCCTTTCGCGTGCAGACCCTGCCCATCCCACCATCCTGGACCAGCGTGTCCCACCCCAGCTGGTGGCAGCCAAGCTCCTGCTCACCTGGTGAGACAAAGAAGACGCTCTGCAGGATCTCGTTCTTGGTGACCTCCAGGATCTCCTTGGTGACGTTGATCAACCTCCCAACTGTGGGCGGCACCCTCCGGAAATCCAGGATCCTGCACACGAGATGCAGCTGCTCAGTGCTGGGGATGCTGCCAGGCAGGATGGTGACATGGGATGGCAGATGCTGCCCTTGTCCCTTTTGTGGGCAAACCTTTTGGTGACTGCACCCATGGGGATTGGTTTGGGGGTTGTTTTCTTCTCCCAACTTCTTTCCAGCAAATGTCCAGGATCACTTTACCCTCTGGACCAAAATGCAGCTGAGTTTGGACTTTTGTATTTTAACAGACACTGCCTGGAGCAATCATCTGGTGGTTCTCCAGGTTTTGTGTCTTCTCCCTAACCAGTTTCTCCCATCCCTTTGCATGTGAACTGGGTCCTCAGGGAGGCAGAACAGCCCTTAGGGCTTTCTGTGCTCTTGGGTTTGACGCAGACAAAAGGTGCCTTGGACCTGGTACAGCCCGGGAGGTGAGGAGGGATCACCCCCGCTTGCAGGCACTCATGCCCAGCTGATTCACCTCAAATATTCCTAAAACAACCCCTCAGCCCTGGGGCAGGAAGGGATTTGTGCTGGGAAACAGGGTGCTGCTGCTGAGTGCTGAGTGATCAGCTCAGGGGTGATGGCCCCTGCATAAAACAGGGTTTAGCCTGGTCCTTATTGAGCAATGTTTAAACAAAAAAAAAAATTATATTTTGCTTTCATCTAGTGTCTTTCAGCTCTACAAACCACAGAACAGCAGCCCAGCCTTGTTTTTCTGGAGGCAAACTGGTGGTAGGTGAGTCAGCCCCTGTGGGGATGCAGGGGCAGAGCTGGAATGGGACTTGAGCTCTCCTCCTTCCCTTGCTCCCAGTCTGAGCTCCAGGACTTGGTCTAGTCCCACTTATCCTTGGACATGGGACCTGGAGCCCCCATCCACCATCATCACTGGGGATCGCTGCCCCTCGATGTTCAGTGCTCCCCCCTTCAAGGGCACAAAGGCTGCCACCCTCCTCTTCTGATAAGGGCATATTTGATTTTATTACATACAAAGCCTGCTGGGAAGAGGTGCCAGGTTAATTGCTCATTAGCTGAGGGCTTGAAACTGCATCACTGCAGTTGATCTCAACCCCAAACACGCCTTGATTGCTGATTGAGCGTGTGCCTCCCTCCTCGGGAGGGGATCCAGCCTGTGCCCAGAGCTCATCTTAGCCCTTCACGTGGGGCAGGGACCATGTGTCTGTGGCTGTGTGGCAAGTACCTGACCCCTTCCCACCCTGGACTTTCCCTGCCAGCCTGTTCTCATGCAGCAGGCCAGGAAAAGCTTCCTTGGAGAGCCCCATCCCCATATAACGCATCAGCTCCCAAGAGGATGCTGCGGAGCCGTCGCTGAGCCACGGCTGAGCTGCTCAGTGGGGCTTTTCTGCAGCCCAGGCTCCCTGTGGGCAGTAGCTGGAGCACTGGGAGTTGGGGGTGGGGTGCTGAGGTGCAGACCCTTTACCTATCCAGGTGTTGAGGTGCAGACCCTTACCTGTCCAGGTGGAAGGCAGCAATCTCTGCGTTGTGCCGCTGGAAGTCAACGAAGTAGAAGAAGTCCTCGGGGGTCTCTTCCTCACGCTTCTGCCTGGGAGGGAGCAAGGGGCTTAACCTGGTGTGGCTGGTCTGGACACACTGTGGTGCCACGGGGACAGTGGTGGGGGGCTGGGGTGCAGGGGCACAGCTGCCCTGGCTTATGCCCTGGCCAGACCCAAAGTGCCTGGGGAAAAGCTGGGACCAGCCCCAGTGTGCTGGGAGCAGTACTTGTCTCAGTGATGGGGGTGAGGGAGGTAGAAGGGCCAACTCTGGGCTTGAGCATGTTTACACCAGAGTTTAGACACGCTTTGGGCAGCATTTTGGTGGGTATAATATCGGGGGGGGAAGATGCACTACGGGCCACAGCATGAGGACATTGGTGTTTATCTGCCTGTGGCTGGTGAGGTAACTGAGGGGAGAAGTGGGATGCAGCTGTGTGGGGCCTGTCCTGGCTGAGGATGCTCACACCCCTCGATGGGTGGGGCAGTGGGGGGCTCTACCAGCATGCCTTACCTCATGGGCTTGAACATGGCTTTCCCAAAATCCTGGAAGCGGAGGACCAGTTTGAGGTGCACGCCACTGGGCTTCACGACTGGGGAGGAGAGGGGACGTTCGCATCCTGGGAGGATCATGGGTGCCAGCCGAGGCACCGGGTACCCGTTCCTGTGCCCTTCAGCTTTCCACCTCAAGGAGTGTATCCCCCCCACCCCTTCCAGCTGCTCCCCCCAGCTCTGGTACTTCTCCCACCTGCCTCTGGTCATTCCTCTCTGCCCCTCTCCCCGTGCCATGGAGATTTCCCTCTACTGCAGCCATTTGTTACATCCTCTCAGGGACTCTTTTCTCCCCCAGTAGAAACCAGTGGTGTACTGGTATCCTGGCACCCACTTTCCAGCCTCTTCTGGGGTTTAATTGGAAGGAGACGCACCTGTTCTCTCCTGGCTTTTTGTTTCCCTGACAGAGGTGTTGGGGATGGAGCTAGCCAAAGCAATGGGGTGCAAGAGGAGTGGGGGGACCCCGAGTGCTGTACTCACTCTGGCTGCAGTCACAGGCCCCCAGCAGTGCTTTTTCATCCTGGCTGTAGTCTGCAGAGGCAGGAAGAGTGGTGAGGCCCTGCCAGGCTCCGTCTCTTGCTGCTGCCCACCCCCTCAAACTGGCACTGGGCATGCAGGGGAGCACCCCCTGCCTGTCCCTGCCACCAGTGCTGCCCGTGCCATCGAGGGGTACAGTGCACTTGAGGGTTTGAGGCAGCCTACTGGGATGGAGCCGCCCTGCGATGGGTCCCACTATGGCTGGCACTGACAGACAACAGCTCCATCCTTCCTCCCATCTCAAGGTAAGGATGTGGCAATGGTGCAGCACAAAACCTGCTGGGAAGCCAGCACGGGGCTCTGGGCTTCCTCCAGCCAGTGACAGCACCTGCCTGTCTTGCAGAAGCAATCTGGGGGTGGGCTGGAACCCCCTCAGCCCCCACACAGCTCCCACCAGCCCAGTCCCCATGGCAGGGTGCTTACCCGCACTGATGATGGCGAAGTCCCGCATGTCACGCAGGAGCCTGTTGACGGTGGGGCTGGAGCGGGGGTAGAGCCCATCCCGGCTGATGCCCAGGTGGAACTGGAGCCAGCTGGACTCCGGCCGGAGCGGCAGCGGGGCCGCTGCAGATGTCAGGTTCAGCTCCTCCCTGTACAGCTTGTGTCGCCTGGAAGAGAGTGGGTACAGGGAGATGAGGGTGAGCCCTGAGATGGAAACCCTGGGGAGCAGAGCGGAGAGGCTCAGGGTGTGTAAGGGCTCTGGGTGCTACCCCTGGGGAAACTGAGGCAGGGAGAGAGACAGGCAAAGACCTCACAAATTGTGTTGCCTTCTTCCCTCTGCAAAGTCCTGGGGAAGCAGCCTCAAGTGGGAACACAAAGGACTGCGGTGACTTCTCCTCGCTCCATCAGGACTAGGAGAGGGGTCAGGGCATGGCTGGAGCTAAACTGCATCTCCAGCAACACAAGAGCTGGCCTGTGTGAGGGATGCAGTGCTTCCTGGAGGGACTGCAGGCTCCATGCCAGGCTTGGGTCTGGTCTTCAGGAGAGAACTTGGGTCTGGGCTGCTCAGTGGGGTGTCTGGAGAGCCTGGGAGAACACTGGGGGCTTGTCCATTCACAGCCATTGCATCTCTGCCAGAGTGTTTTCCTGAAGCCAGAGGTCCCAGGCAGGGAATTGAAAATGACAAAGGGCCACAAATTGTCTCTGTGACCAGATTCACAGCCCTCAGTACGGTGAGGAGGGATGCAGTGATGCTATCCAGCAGTGTCCTGCCCATCAGCTCTTAAAATCAAGGTTGACCCCAGCTCTTACTTTGCAGGTGGAGCCAAAGGGGCTTCCCAAATTCAGTAATATTCCAAAAACATCCCCCTGCTTCCTCGACCTTGAGCCATCCATGGCTGAGACCCACTAAAGTGATTGAAAGGTCACCTATTCCCCCAGCAGAGGACAGAGGGGTTCTTGTGAACACTGGCTGAGCCACTCACAGAGCAGCCAGCCCTGATAAAGGGAGAATGAAATCCAGTTTGCACTGGGAGCGCCAAGATACATCCATGAAGGAAAACAGGAGCTGGGGGGCTGATAACGAGCGGGGCATCCACCAAGGTTGGAATGGGGAGGCTGGAGAGCGGGGTGCCCTCAATCCAGCCCCTTAGTGAAACATGGAAAGAAACCCAGGCAGTGGAGAGATGTGGTGTGTCTGCAGGTCAGGGCAGCCAGCCCGTTCCCTCTCCCAGTTTGTTTGCCTTTCAACTGGACTGGGTCAGCTCCAGGCACAAAGTCCAGGAGCGAGTGGTCAGGAGGAAGGGTGCTGGAGCCCTTCTCCCTCGGTCAGGCTCTTTGCTCAGGCCATGTGCCACAGAGGCAGAGGCTCCCTGGGGTCGGGAGGAGGCAGGAGCAGGAGTGTGCTGAGGCCCATGGGCAGGTTTGGCTGCCAGGCTGCACACTGGGATGGGGCCCTTTGGTACCGTTGTCTCCATCAGACATGCCTCAACCTTCCAGTGTGCTCCTGTGCACCACATCTCACATGAGCAAGCATTTGAGGCACAACCTTAACCCCCCCCACTAGCGACCAGGGGCAATAATGACCCCAGTGTAACTTAGAAAAGCTCCTCCAGATATTTTCCCAGGGAGGCTGCCCAAATATTTGACTACATCTGATTTCCTGCCTCTCATGGGCACGGGCCGTTCCCCTCGGGGTGTCAGTGAGCAATAGATTACTGATGGAGAAAAAAATGCAGCAGTTGTGCAAGGGGAGGCAGCCCCCAGGATCCAGCACAGCGCCTGTGCAGTCCCTGCCCGGGGCATCCCAGCCTCTGGCATCCCAGCCCCCTCCTGGAGCATCCCAGCCCCCCAGCATCCCAGCACAGCGCCTGTGCAGTCCCTGCCTGGGGCATCCCAGCCCCCCCACTCGGCATCCCAGCCCAGTGCCCACACTGTTCCTGCCCCGGGCATGCCGCTGTGGGGCCAGTGAGCCTTTAAACCCAAAATACAGCTTCCACTGCCTCCCAGTTTCCTTCAGGATTCCTGAAATATTTCCCTGCAAGAACAGAGCTCTGGGAAAACCGTGATGATATAAACCACCACCCCCCCTTTACCCCCCGCCCCCACTATAAATAGCCCCAGGGTGCCCTTGCTCTGCTCCTCCAGCTCCCCGCCAGGCTGCGGGGTGATGTTGGGCACAGGCCACTGGTGTCTGCTCGCCCCATGTCTCCAGTTACAGAGTTTGGGGTTTTGAAGCTGCTCCTTCAAGGATAAAAATAAGCTCTGGAATTTTGGAGGTTGGGGGGGGGGGGGAGGATGATGATGTTTTTTGGTTCTGAAGAGTTGCGGATGGTTTTGTTTTGCTGTTTCCTTCCTGCATCCCCATCAGTCTCTCCAGCTGGTTCTGCAGCCTGCGAGCAAACTCCTGGCCCTAAGACAATTGCCACAGTGATGGGCAGCAGCCTGCACACAGCGAGCGCTGTGGGGGTGTCCTGGGGCACCCCATAAGCTGGCAGAGTCCCAGACCAGCTGACATCCTCCTAGCCACAGAAATAAAGAGAGATGAAGATGGACACACCGTGCTGAAGGTATGGAGTTGAGCTACAGCTTGTTCCACTCAAAACCAGCATCCTGCCACTCTGAAAGCTGCTTTGGCAGCAGTCAGACCCACACACCCTGTCCCCCAGCCAAACCAAGGAGGGGATGGCCCACAGACACTCAGCTCTGCTGCCTGGTGATGGCACCTCAATTTGCAGCACCGATGGCAGAAGAGGGCACATGTCAGCTCAGCCTGAGCATCCTCTCTGAAGGCTTTTACCCCCTTATGAGCACTGTGTATTTTGTTTTGAAGTGATTGAGGAATAATCAATACTCTGCCTCCCTTCTCCTTCACAGAGGTACAAAGCCAACTCAATCAAGGGCAAACGGCATCGCAGCCTTCCTCCCAGCCACATCAGACCTGAACCTCAGAGCAAAAGGCAAGGTGAGCTGCTTCAGGTAAATCCTCCAGCTGAATGTCTGCAGGAGGCATTGCTCAGCTCGAGAAGATGCACTTGAGGGATGGGCCATGGCACTTTGGCACAGCCCAGTCATGGCATCTGTCACCAGGGATACCCAAACTCATTGCCCACAGACTCCAAGTGATGTGAAGAAGGATTTGACCTGCTCCAGGCTGCCTCGGGTGAGGGATCAGCCTCGCAGGGGTGACCCCAGCCAAGCACATGGAGCAGCTCCAGGCCCTGGAGGTCATTCTTTGAATCCTTCCATTACTGCTCCCCCACTCTCCTGTGAATCATGCCTGAAACTGGGACCGGCCACCAAAAAGGTGACACAGAGCGCAGGGGCGCTTATCCCTGGGAGGACACAGCTTACAGGGTCTCACCCTGTGCCCCACCATCCACCCTTCCTCTTCCTTGGGCCTCTAACAGCCGAGCAGGAAAGGCCCTCCCAACAGATCCCACCCCGCCCCGCACTCAGCCCTGCCTGTCCATGGGGTGCTGGTAGTTGGGGAAGGGGGTGACGGGGGAGCACGGTGAGGCAAAGGGACGGGAAGTGGGGCACAAGCCCAGCTGGGGATGCTAAGGGACACCCAGGGGCCAGATGTCCAGGTGTGGGGTGCTTAAGCGGGGATGCCCAGGAGAGGGGGTGTCTGTGGGGTACCCGTGCAGGGGGTACCCGGGAGAGATGCCCATACAGGAGGTACCCGGGAGAGGTGCCCGCGCAGCGGCTGCCCAGCCGAGGGGTGCTCAGGAGATGCCCACACAAGGAATGCTCGCGGAAGGGACGCCCGGGGGGAGGAAGAAGCGGGGTGCGGGGGGTGCCCGGTGCGGGTGCGGCGGGACGCACCTGTTCCAGCGAGCCGCCTTCCGCCGGTAGTAGCGCAGGGCTTCGCGGGCGCCCAGCAGCGGCTCGGCGGGGTCCCGCGGGGCGGCGGCGCGGTACAGCGGGTGGGCGAAGAGGCGCCGCAGCGCGGAGGCAGCGCGGGCGCGGAGCGGCGGGGCGGCGGCGGCGGCGACGGGAGCGGAGGGGCGGCTGCGGCGGCAGGGACAGCCCGGCGAGTCCGCCGCCAGCTCCCGCCGCGCCCGCGGCCAGAGGTGGAAGTAGAGGTCGGCGAGCAGCAGCGCTCCGAGCAGCAGCAGCACGGCCGGGCGGTCGCGGCGCGGCCCCGGCATGGCCGGTGCGGGGAGCCCGGAGCCGCGGGGAGCCCGGAGCCGCGGGCAGGGACAGCTCCGGGAGCGGGGGGAGCCGGAGCCGCCGCCGCCGCCTCCCCGGGGCAGGGCGCACGGGGGAGCTCGAGCGGCGGAGCCGGCGGGTTGCGGGCACCTCGGGGCGGGGACCGGGCAGGGCGGTCGGGGCCCGGGGCGGGGGATCGGAGCTCGACCGAGACGCGGGGATGCTGGATGGGGGTGAAAGGGAGCTCGGGGGGGGGCCGGAGCGGGATCGGGGTGTGGGGTGGAGGATGTCCCGGAGGCGGCGCGGGGAGAGAGCAGAGACACCCCGGGCTCTGCCGCTCCGCAGGGGCTGGGGCCGCCCGGCTGCTCTCGTCCCGGGCAGGTTGCGGGCTGTCCCGGCTGTCCTCGCCCCGGGCAGGCTGCGGGTATCTCGGCTGCTCCCGTCCCGGGCAGGCTGCAGGTATCTCGGCTGCTCGCGTCCCGGGCAGGCTGCGGGCTGTCCCGGCTGTCCTCGCCCCGGGCAGGCTGCGGGCTGTCCCGGCTGCCCTCCACGGGGTCCCGGGCAGCGCTGGAAGCTGGCGAGTGCCGCTGCTGCGGGGGATTCAGGACAGCGTTTGAGTCTGGGTGCGGGGATGAGTTGCCGAAAAACCCCCGGGGGGCTGCGGTCAGACCCCTGGTGGGTTCTGGCCCCGGAGCTGGGCTTCCAGCCCTTCTCCGGTGCCCTTCGGCACATGGCTCAGGCTCTGCTTGTATTTTATTTTATTTTTAATTACTAAAAGGAAAAAAGAACCCAAACAAACAAACAAAAATCAGTTAAGGAAACTCCTCCCTGCCGTTTGCTCGGAGAGGCTGATGGTGAAGATGTGCTTGGGCTGGGACCCCCCGAGCTCATCACGGGAGTGGGGGGGAGGGGGGAAGAAAACCCTGCTGTGAGCGGCATGGAGAGCCCAGCGAGGAGCAGGTTGACGGAGGGAAATGGCAGAGGAACTGGCTGTAAACAAAGGGAGCGTGACTAGACTAGCCTGGCTCCAGCCTCTGCTGAAGGGAGAACAAAAAATAAACTGCAGAAAGAGGGGAAAGTCAATCACGTTTTCAGCTGGCTGGAGCAGAGCTCAGTTCTGCATGCAGCAGTGTGAAGGGAGGCTCTGGAAAGTGTGCTGAGACCGGGGTTATGGGCTGTGCAAGCAGGCATCAGTCCAGCTGTCCTGGAGACTGGGATGCTTCTTTTGCTGAGGAAGGGGTGAGGAGATGGTCTCCTGAGCTGGCCTGGGTTGTGGCTGGACAGATGGTTGCATCTCTCTTTGGGTCAGAGCAAGGTCAATGTCACAGGAACTGCAGGGTTCTGCAGGACGGGAAGGGCTCCCACCGGCCTTAGAGTGGATCCTCCTGATAGCAAAGGGGAGAAGCAGCTTTCAGGACATATGATGGCGTGTAAAGAGGAGGGAAATAATGCCCAGCTCTTTGGCCATGTTGCTTAGGAGAGAGCAAAGGGTGCAGCAGCATGCTCCGTGCGGGGTTGCCACGGTCTTCAGCCCTTCCACGGGCCAGGTGGCTTGGCAGCTTCCCCAAAAATCAGCGTCACCCTAAGCCAAATAATAAGCAAAGATTTGGAACTAACAATAGGATTCTTCTTCTTTTGTTTTTCCCCCAACTATTTTTTATTTTCATGTTTAAAAGGTGAGATTAAGCTAATGAACTCTGGAATTCAACAACCCAGAATGAATCACGGGGAACAAACACCTCTCTGTGGCTGCCAGCCCTCTGAAGGGCACTCACTGACTCACTCCAAACTTTAAAGAGCAACTTTTGACTAACACTCGCTTCACTCCTAATCCTCTCTGAGCTGTTTCCCCATTGCTAATCTCTCCCAGAATTCCCAGTATCAAATCTTTACTGGTTTGCAGCTCTAGTTCTGAACAAGCTCATTGGGAGCAGAACGCTGGCTTGCCCTGTGACACTGTGCTCTTTGGATGCTCCATGGGAAGATTGCTTTCTTTGTTAATGAGGCTAATTAAAAAGAAAGAAAGAAACAGAAAAAAATCCATCCCATTAATGTGTAATAAATGGAAAGGCATCGGTCCTTCCCAAAGTGTTAGTGACTGCCAGGTCCCAGAGTGCTGGAATGCAGCATCACTCCTCCCCTGATTATTTAACCCACCTCAATGATGCTCCTGTAATGTCAGCGCTACCTGGGCTCTGCTGGCACATCCCCCAGCCCAGCACTGTGTCCCCAGAACCCCATGGGAACAAGGAAGGATCCCACTGGAGCTCATCTTCATCCCACGCTCATCTTGGTACCTGGGCTCCTGCCTCCAGCTGCACCCGCTGGGCTGGAAGGTAAGTGTGTGCTGCTTCCCAGGCAGGGCTGGAACAGGTGCCTGTGTGCCTAAAATTACCTGCAGGAGCGGATTTGATAGGACACTGACAGCTACAGCAGAGTCAAATTATCTCTTGGAATTACCATGAGATAATTGGCCTCATTTACTATTTTAAAACCAAAAAAAAAAAAAAAAAAATAGAAAATAGAAAGAAAAAGCTCCCTCTTCCAGACAACTGCACCAGACAGATGTTCAGGCGTAGATGGTGTCCTAAAACATATCATTAAAGCTTTAAATAAATGTATGATGGCATCTTGTGTTAAAAAAGACTCCCTAGCACCAGCTAAGTCCTTCTCAAAGTCATTCTTTTTTTTAATAAACAAACAATATTCCTCTGGCTTTTCCAAACATGCAGCTTGAAATATTTGGAGATGTATGTATGTAACTTGAATTCCTTCCCACATTATTGATTTAAAAATCATCTTCCTTGGAGATGTTGCTTACTCATCAGAAGGTAAACACTCCTGTCTGCTGGTTTCTGCCTTCTGTATTCTTCTTGAAGTGACCCGGTCCCACCCTGCAGCCTGCAATGTTTGTAAAAGGGAGAAAGATGTGAGAACTCTCCCTTTCTCACTTGCTCCTTAATGACAAGGATTAAATGCCAAGGCAGCTACACAATATTATGAAGAAGAGTTTGACTTGGAGGCGCCAAGTTCTGCATGTGCTGCTTCACCACCACAACGTGTCTGAACACAGACACTCCAGCAGGGCTGGAGCAGCTCCCCTACGAAGAGAGGCTGAGGGAGCTGGGCTTGTTCAGCCTAGAGAAGAGAAGGCTGCGGGGGGACCTCATTGCAGCCTTCCAGTCCCTGAAGGGAGCAGAGAAACAGGAGGGGAATCAACTTTTTAGAAGGGTACATAATGGCAGGACAAGGGGGATGGATTGAAGCTGAAGGAAGGAAGGTTTAAATTGGATATTAGGGGGAAGTTCTTTCCAGAGAGAGTGGTGAGGGGCTGGAACAGGCTGCCCAGAGAGGTGATGGGTGCCCCATCCCTGGGGGTGTTCAAGGCCAGGTTGGATGGGGCCCTGGGCAACCTTGTGTAGCTCCAGGCCTAGAGGCTGGTGGCAGTGCCTGTGGCAGGGGGGTTGGAACTCTATGATCCTTGGGGTCCCTTCCAACCCATACTGTTCTATGCTTCTATGATTCTATGATCTCAGGTCCCATTCCTGGACTAGCTGGTCCAGCTGGGGCTCAGCACCATGTCCAAATTGTCCCTCTTGATGCACCTGAGCTTCTCCGTGCCGGCAGCAGCCCTGGCTCAAGGGACAGGGATGTGATGGAGGATGAGGAGACTGTGGTGTGGAAAAGGGTTTGCTCCGCATGTGGAGCTGCTGAAAAAAGGTGATTCCAGTTTGTATTCCTGATGAGGAAGGAGGAAAACCCTCAAGGAGCAAGGGAGCCTGGGGGTGCGTTAGCACAGGGCTGGAAGTAGGGGCAAGACTGCAGCTTGGACCCTCCCAGGGGAAAGCCAGGCTGATGGGCGGCTCTTCTGGACAGGAGTTCATGGCTGAGGTCTCCACTGTTTCCCTGACCTGTGATGCAGACAGTTTTGGCTGCTCCTCTGTCTCCACAACCAGGGTTTGCTGGGCTGTCCCCACGTGCCTGGCTGCGAGAACCAGGCAGTGCCTGGTGGGACCCCCTCCAGAGCCAGTCCCCTCCGCTGCCCTGCTCTCACCCCACCCAACCAGAATGTGGTGTGGGAGTTGGAGCTGCTGCCTTGGACTCCTACTTGAAGTCAGCTGCTCAGCTGTTCCATCCAACCTGGATTTTTGGCAAGGGAGGGCCCCAGGCTGAGCACAGATGTGCTGGCTGCTGCGCTCGGGGCTCAGGAAGGTGCCTGAGACCTTGTGGGGTTTCATCTCCCTTTCCCCTTTGCTCCCAGGGCTGAGCACCCACTCCCAGCCCAGCTGCTGGACTTGGAGCCCCCCGGCTGGCAGCACATGGGGTGAGTTCCCCTCCTGCCTTCCCAGCAGCGTTCCTCCTCTCTCTGCCAGCTGCAAAGCACCCAGCAGTGCAGGCAGGACTGCAGCCAGGGTCACTGGCAGGGGGAGATGTGATGGTCCCCAAGGTGCATCCTCCAGCCTGGGTACCACCTTGTGCCCTTGCAGCCCCCGGAGTTTATTTCCTGGGTCAGAGAGGAGGTGGTACCTCTCATAGAGTATTCAGAGGGGTCCCCTCTGCCTGACATCTTCCCCAACCCCAGGGGCTCGTGGGGGTTTTGCCACTAGGCTCATGTGGAATCCCTCCCTGGTCTCTGCTTGCTGGTTTGGAGGGGAAGGCTCTGGCTGTTGCTCTGGGCTCTGTCTCGGCTTGTAATTAAAAATGAAGTATCTGGGCTAAGTGCTCGAATTAAGAACACATTTTTGTTAGCTAACAATACAGAGAAAAGCCCTGGAGACCCTGATAGAGCAATTAGTGCTTCTCCACTTGCATCGGAGATGAGTCTTGTGAGAGAAAGGGAGCCTGTTCACTCCAGAGGAATTTTTTTGGTACAAAAAGTACAATTATTGGGTATAAAAGGAAGTGTTTAGAGACATGTAAAGTGGGAATGAGGTCTGAAGGCTCCTTTGCTGCAGGACGAGGTAGAAGGGGGAGGTGCCCCAGGTATGACACCTTCCCTGTCCCACCTGCTGGGCCCTGGAGGAAACTCCCATGAAACTCCATGGTTCCATTCTCCTCCTCCCTCTACCTAATGGCTTTAAGCTCAAAAAGGAGAGATTTAGGTTGGATATTAGGAAAAAGTTCTTCAATATGGGGGAGATGGATCACTGGCCCAGGTTGCCCAGAGATGTAGTGGAGGCTCCAACCCTGGAGACATTCAGGTCAGGCTTGATGGGGCTCTGAGTGACCTGCTCTAGATGGCCCTGTTCACTGCAGGATGGGACTGTATGACCTCTTGTCCCTTCCAACCTTACACATTCTATGATTCTACCTCTACAAGATGAAACCACCTTCATGGCCCAAGAGAAAGGCAGTGGTGTGCCAGGGTTTGGGCTGTGTCCTTCAGCAGCTTCACTCTTCCCCTACACCTCTCTCCCTCTAAGCATCCCTGGAGCTGGTGGGTGTGTTCAGAGCGAAGCCTTGGGTGGCTGTGACAGGTTCCTGTGCTTGGTCCTGACCCCAGACCATCGTCTCCCAGGAGGGACAATATGGATAGTGACCAGGTCGTTGACGGATGGTGACCAAGTCATTACCCAATTACATGGGGTCCGAGAAGGCTCCAGCTGTGCTCCCTGGGTACCTGCTGATGGACACCTACCCTTGGAGCTCCTGCACCAGTATCTGCTGATGGACACCAATGCTTAGAGCCTGAAGAAGGTGTGTATCAAGCAGAGACTGTGGAGAAAGCAGGCAGGACCTCCTGTTCTCCCTGCTGCCTGTGCTTTCCCTACAGAGCGGGTGACATGGGGCTGTTTGTCTTGGATGTGCTGGGACGGACTGGAGAACAGCACTGACCTCTGAAGCAACGCTCAGGGTTTTGGCTGCCCGGCCAGTGGCTCAGCTTGTGTGGAGCTTCTGAGTTCCAATTACTATGACAGTAAAAACAAAACAACCCTCTTCAACAGCCAGGCTGGCTGTCTGGTGCCACCTCTGCTGGGGAGTGTGTGTGTGGGGGGAGCATCTGTGTCACCAAAGGTTAAACACCAGCAAATCCTGTTCCTTGTCTGCACAGGGTGCTGGGCTGTGTGTGTGCCTGTTCTTTAATCAGTATTTAGTTTGTTGAATTACTTTTATTGGTCGTTAACTGTGTGATGGCCTCAGTGGAACATCTGGTCCGTGATTCACAAGGAATATTCTTCAGCTCTTGCTGAGTGCAATTATTTTTGGATACAAGTGGAGGCTTTGGAGCCATTAAGAAGATAAAATGCAGATTGTTTGCAGAGGGTTTTTTTTTTTATTTTAATGGCTTTCAAAGAGAGGAACTTTTCTGGTTTTTCTCTCTCCTCTATTGTCAGCAGACAGTGCAGTGGAAACCAAGCAGAAGGGCTGGGAAGAGACACAGATGTTCCCTTTGCTGCTGGCTGGGCTGGGCACCCAAACGCAGGGCAGAGGGTTTGAATCTCCCTCCCAAGCTGCTGTAATGTTTCCCAAACCTTGCAATACCTCATCCACCCACCAGTTTCCAGTGAAACCACCAAGGGTTGGTGTGGGACTCCCTGTATAACGATTCAGAAGCGTGTCAGCAGATGGGAAGAGGATTGTTTGCAAACCAGAGAAAATGATGGGCTTTGTGCTTTCTTCCATTGATGGGAAAATCACAGATGGATCCCAAACCTCCAGCTCCCAGCCCAGTACCAGCCCAGCCAGACCACACAAGAAAATAGCCAATCTCCATGTTTTTGGCATGGTAGCTCGGGTAGCAACTGGGACACCTTTATCCTCAGGAGTAGATCTCCTCACAAAAAAGAAGAAAAAAAGGAAAAAAAGTCATATTAATTTATCAGCAGACAACGAGTTATCTCAGGAGTTAAATGAGGTTGGTGCATTGTGCCCCTCCATGGGGCTGACTGACTCCTCTTTGCATGAACAGTACTTTAAATTATTTAGAGGACACTATCCAGTCTTGGCTGCTGCTTGCATCTCATCCCAGGGAAAAGCCCAGGCAGACAGGCAGGAAAATCATGGCTGGTTTTAAATGGGAAGATCAAGCAAAACTGTTAAACCAGGTAAGGATGGATGCTTCTGGTTTATCCTGGGGATGTATGGTTATGGGCAGGATGGTAGCGTTGGGAGGGGCCATCAGAAGTGCCAAGGGATCAGTTGTGGGATGAAGGAGGGACCTTGGCTCTGTGGATTTTCAGGTGAAAAATGACACTGCAGAGGGAGGTGGAGGAAGATGATGGGGGAAATGGTGGCTCCCCAACCCTTCCCTATGGGGATGGTCAAAAGCAAACTGCAGAGCAGTGATCTGCTGCATCACACTAGGACAGGGTGCTGTAGGTGTGTGTCTAAGTGCAGTGTCAGCTGGTGGGGAAGATCCTTCCTCTTCCCAGGCACCTTTGTGGCACTGTGTCCCTGCTCAGCTTTTTCCTGAGGGTTTTTTTTTTTCCTTTATTTTTTTAGTTGGTGTTTCTATTTGTTTTCCCCCCTCCTGACTGTATCCATCTCTGCCACTCACCAGGGTCATCTTAACCTTGGCTGGGTGGCTGGCTGCTGGAGAGCTGATGGGAACGGGCTGTTTGGCAATAACTCTTCTGGGGGAGCTCTCTTTGTGGGCATACAATGGTGATAAAAGCAACCATTTTTGGAACAGAGGGCCCATGTAGGGAGCTGGTCCACAAAAATGTATTAAATAGATTATTCTGCAATAAACACAGCATAAACTTCAAAAAATAACAAATCAGAACATCTGGAGGAGCTGGGAAGGATCTCAAGAGGACAACTGCTCTGTTCCTAAGGATGCAGGCATAGGTGTGTTTGCTGGATCTGGGTGATGGACACCCAGATTGATTGCCTGCTGGCTCCTCCAGCTTTCTGGCCATCAAAACAGCCTGAACTATTTGGTCCTTAACTGCTTGTCAGCTTTGCTTCCTGTCCTCTCCCTGTGTTGGAAGTCAGCAGTCATGTTGAGGTGTGTTTTGGGTTTGTTTTTTTTGTTTTGTTTAACCAGTAGGATGTAAAATAAGGAGAATCAGTGGATCTGGGGCACTATAAGGAAATGAACACCCTGCAAACAACCCGCTGAGCCCGCCTGTGCTCTCTGGCAGGAGCCCCTGTCTGTCTTCAGCACAGTTGTGTGTTCAGATCAAATTAAGATGCAATTAGTGGCACTGAGACTTCTTGTAGGTTCATATGTCTCTGTATGAAATGCCTCTAGCATTTTAAACATGGGTCCTTGAGCCAGAACAATGATCTTTGACTTAATCTGCCCTCTGGTACTGCCTCAGGGGTCAGTTACAGTTGGTTCATCCCCGCACTGGGGGGAGGGATGATGAAAACTTACTTGTCTTGCAATAAGATATGTTCTGAAGCAAGAAAATAATCAGGGTAGTTCTAATGAGGTTCAGGAGGAGGAGTCTCTTATCAGCAGAAAGTTCAGCTGTTTTTCATCTCCTTCGTTGACTTCCTTATTAACCCTTAGTCACCACTGAGGGGTGGGTTTTGGGCTGGGGGTGTTATGTAGAGAAGGAGGGGAGTGGTTGTCTGAAGGGAAGATGGTTGGCCTGGAGAATAGGGTGAGTACAGAAGTGCCTGTGCTGCTGTTTCAGGTGCACTGTCAGGTTAGCAGGTTTTCTTGATAGGCCCTGAGAAGAGCACTTGGACAAAGCTGTTGGCTGAAGCAAGTTGAAGTGCTCAGGAAGGGGCTGGGATGGGTATTGGGGGCAGCTTCTGGTGAGGGGGCATGGGGGCAGGTTGTTAGCCTCAGCTAGTTGAGCAGGAGGTACCTGCCACCTCTGGGTCTGCTTTTGGCTGTTGATCTTTGACTCTTGTGTAGCATATTTTGTTGGGCTATTTGGTGCAGAACTTTCAACTCTGCCTGTTTCTGCTTCTGTTTCTGCACCATGTCCTCACAGGGTGATGTTCTGAGTGCTGCAGTGACAGTCTGGATAACTAGAGTGCAGCTAGGGGCTCTGGGCCGGGTATGAGAAGGTCACTTTTCTCCTCTCCTTGGACCTTCAAGAGTGGAAAACATCTCTGACCTTGCTTCTTTCCCTATTTTCAAACCTCTGTGGTCCATGGGAAAGGGAATGGGTAAGCTTCTCCTCCCAAGCACAGTGTGCTTGATGGAGAAAGCCTCAGAAAGAGGTGATGCCAGCTTTAATCCAAGTTCCTGAAACAGAAATAGATCTTCCTGAGACCTTAGCAAATTATATCTCAGGTTAAACTATTTATTAAAGTGCCCCAGGGGAGTTCCAGGCTGGCTATGTATATCATCACCTGAGAGAGGCTGAGAATTACAGTGATTTGGAAGGAACATGGATTTGGAACTTAGGGGCCTGTGGTGAAAGTCAGTGCACAGGGAATTATTCCACATAACCATTCAGGGACAGGCTCAGCTGGAACCAGAGTGTTTCTGTAGCATGCTTCTCTAATGAGCTATCAGGTGTTAATGCAAGAGCTCGTGGTGGGAAACTGTTCTTGTTCTTGGGGTTTTCATTTCTGCCTCTGTTTGCAGATTTGCCATATGGATGCCAGTGGATGCTATAGACATGGTGAGTGGTGGCTCCTGGGCTGGTGTCATCCTCAGCATCCCCTGTGCCTGGGGTTGGTGTCCACCTGATCTCTGTGTACTGGCTGGCTGTAGGCATCTGAAAGAGCTGAGCTTGGCTGCAGAGCTAGCCTGGTTTGTTTTGCCAGAAATAAGTTATAGAGGGAACAGGCTGATGTGCAGAGATGTGATAAATAGCTGGAAGCAATAACCTTTCCTAGCAGAGCTGTGAGGAGCCAGAGGTCTTCATTCTCCTCCTCCACCCTGGCACTGCATTGCATAGGTTGGCTGGGGCCTCTCATGGTTTCCAAATCAGAATATGCAGTAATTCTCACTGCACAAAACGTGAGCACTTCATCCACACACCCAAAGTGAGATCAAAATAGCAGCTTTTCCCCTTGGCCGTGGTGTGGGTGCCCCATTGGCTCCAGCTCCTGTGCTCAAAGCTGTTGAAACCATCTGTGAACCAACTGGCTCAAAGAAGAGAGAGAAAAGACTCCGTTTTAGTTGTGGTTAAAGTCTGTCTTTATTTCCTTTTCCAAATTGCCCACCTTTCTTCCCAGCCCTCAGCTCATGGTGGGGCTGAGGGGTGGTTTGTGTGTGACAGTAGCTCAGTGAGGAAGCCTGTGCACTCTCTTGCTCTATCTGCTGTGTGGGACCTCCATGGGGAGACACATTTAGGGTCTGTTAACAGAAAAAGCTTAAAAATTTCTACTTATTTACACAGCACTCAACTGCTGTCTGTCTTCCCTGGCCTTTTATTTCAACATAAGTCTGATTTCAGCTATTGCTGCATGACGTGGTTGTTCAGGACGTGCAGATTACAGGGTAGTAATTACAGCTCAGGTTGCTGTCATTTTACTGGATCCCTGAGCATCAGGATCTCATAAGTGCTGGGGTTTTTTGCTCATCTGGCAGTGTTTAGCTTTAGCTGGCTCTCCAGCTACAGTGAAGTTGGAAGGTTTCAAAATGCACCTGAACTGCCAGGGAATCACAAGTGCAAAAGCTCCTTGGAAATGAGGTGACAACTGAATCTTTCTTGGTCTGGGCTGAGCTTCTCCTGTTATATTCTGGATGTTATATTCAGAGTTGGCACAAGCTCCAGTAGCCATTGGCAATGTGAACGTGGTACTGGGTTTGGCGACATCCAAGTTGCTGGTGTTGGGGTGATGGTGGCTGGGGAATGAATTTGTTTGTGCTCACAGGGGGACCTCACATCAGCAGGTTATCTGTGCTGATTAAAGACAGAAAAGCTGCCCTGCAGAAAAGCACATAACAAAGCAACTCTGTGCTTATCTGAGGGGAGTTTGGACCTGGGCACAGTGACCTGGCCAGGGGACAGCTACTCGGGCAGCCTGGGAGGGTTAGTTGTAAAGACCTGAGGTCTGACTCCATGGTATGAGCCGTTTTCTCACTCAGCATCTTGGAGGTGATGGTGAGTCCTGGTGTGAGGCTGGCTCCTGCAGCTCGTGGGGGACCACACTGGTCATCACGTGTACCTCTAGCCACATCTGTGTGGCACCCGAGCCTGTGTGGGTGTGTGTGGGTTCTGCCTGGGGGAGCACAGCCCGAGTGGATTTCTAATTATAGCTAATTGCAGGGTTGATGCTCTCTGGATTTGGTCTGATAGAAGTCAAACGATTTCCTGTTGTTCAGCACTTTACAGACATGTACCCAGAGGCACTGAGATGGACATGTCTTCTGAAGGCATCCAGCTGGGAAAACACATGCTCTGCCTCCTCCTTCCTGTGCACTGACCTTGGGGGGGGGCAAAACACCCACCACAGCCTCGCTCTGTGGTCTCGGGTGATGCAAACGATGCGTTTTATTGAGCAGCACAGAGGACCCTAAACCATATAAAATGCTTGGGTTTGGTTAAGCTGAGGGCTTCTGGGAGGAGCAGGGTGGCTCAGTGATGTGGAGCACTGTGTGGTTGGACCTCTTAGATCCCTGAAAGCTCAGCACCTTGCTCTGCACAGCCTTGGAGCTGGTGCTGCTGACAGCGCTTTGCATCAAAGGCTCTGTCACGGATACATGTGCTGCATCAGGCTTTCTGCAGTTGTTCCTGGCAGGATGCATTTCAGTGGGGTGGGAATGTTGGGAGCCAGGGAGGATGCTCACTATGGCTGCTGGGGCCTCCAGAAGCCAGCACGTGGTCCCGGAAGGATGGTGTGTGCTGGGGCTGATGACCCTGTGTTTGCTCACCAACTTTTCTTCATGTTATTCCCTTCCTCATCACATTTTCTGTGTGTTGTCTGAGAAAGCTCTGCAAAGGAAAACCGGAGTAAAATTAATTTGTGAGGACAGGGAATGAGTTAAAGATCATCCTCCATGGGAGAGGGGCTCTGGCAGTGAGAAGGGCTGGAGCTGGGCTGGCCCTTGCCTGTGGCTGACGGCTGGTGTCCCACTCGTTGCAAATAACTCTAAATTATCAAACCTCTGACCCTGTTTAGATATTGGATGATACATTCTGGCTTGTGGTGGAGAGCAAGTTCATACGAGCCCATTTAATGGCTGCTTCTGATCCAAACTGAGAAAAACATCCTTGTAGCTACGCTGGCATTTACCGATAAAGATGTTCTGAAGTGCATCTAAACGGAGTCTGCGTTATCAGACCTTTGGAGATTTATCTTCTTTCCTCTATTAAATATAGCTCAGCTGTGCTGCCTTGCACAGCAATACAATTTGCTGGCTTTTACTCATAGGAATCATCCGTTAAGTATTCTTAAAATGCTGCTCAGGGACGTGTTTGACCCCACGTCTGCACTAGATGGGATCCCTGTTGTGCAATCCCCAGCATTCCTCCTGCACGAGGAGTAGTTTTTGGCTCCTTTATGTAGGAAGTAACCCTCACTGCTTCACCACTTTGTAGGTCTTCTAACAGGTCTGGACACGAGGTGGATTCCGTTTGCTTGAGCTGTTGTGGGGTTTTGCCCTTGGGAGGGAGGGATGTGGTCCCACCTGGTGATTTCTCTGGCTGGAGGTGCTGTCTGATGGCTGTGCAGGGCCACTTTGCACAGTCCCCTCACAAGAACTTCAGCTGGGTGATGCTGATGGGGTTGGGGATCAGCATGTGGTTCAGCAAAGGGCAGGGCTGGGGGAGCACAGCTCAGCATCCTGCTGGAGGGAGGATGCTCTGCTCATCTCCTCCTGAGGAGAACACCCGAATCACACATATCCAGTGCTAAATGGCATATGACTCAAGGAAAAGAAAATCACACCTCTTTATTACATACATTTATCTCGTCGTGCTGGGGCCTGACAACCACCACCAGATGCTCATCTTCTCAGTTGCTTTATTGGATTCTGGGATATCCTTGTAATTGCCATAAGTGGGAGATGATTCCTCAGCATCTGGCATGTGTTAATACTGATTCAGAGCGCTTATCAATCCACTTAAGGAAAGGGCAGCCGTGCTTGCTGTGCAGTCAGAGCCATTCTGAAGGATCATTGCTGGAGCCTATTTTTCTTTTTCCCTGTGAATTGCTGTGGAATGACCAAGTCCCCATCACTGGACCCTGCTGCAGCTCAAACAGTTCAAGGTGAGAGGGCATTGCCCAGCTGTCTCCTCCATTCCCGGTGGAGGGTAGGAAGGTGCTGCCCCACTTCCCTCAGCCTTGGCCCCAGGTTGTATTTCAGGAGCTGCTGAAGCACTGAGAACATGTTCTCCTCAGGTTGTGAAAAGCATATTTAGCAGCTACAGCCCAACAAAATCTTCCAATACATTAAAACTACTTCTGTTTGGGGTTCTTTTCTTGGTTTTGTTTAGGTTCAAGCTGTCACCTGCTGATATTGGTGAGTGCAGCTTGGAAACCTCTCAGCTGGGCATTTTTTAACAGAGGATGGAGCACTGCTTGGAGGTTTATGTGGAGTCTCAGGCAGGTGGGTTTACCTGCTCAGCTCAGAGTGAAGAAAAAGGAGCAATAGAACTATCCAGAGGCAGATATTTCAATAATCACTTCAAAGGTGCAGTTTTCATTCTGGATAAGAATAAAAACATGGAGTTTAGGCAGCTTTTAACATTCTTATTCCCTGTTTCATTCCTCTGAGGAGCCTGGCAGTGTTTGGTCAGGTGGGAGTTTGTGTGTGTAACATCCCACCTTCAGGCTGAGCTTTGGAGGTGTTCCAGGGGGAGAGGTGTGTGTGTGTGTGTGTGTGTTTGAAAAAGGGAATGAAATATTTCCCCACATCACTCCTGCTTGAGGAATGCTGCTGGGCTTTGAATAGTACGTGAGGGCAGGGAAAAAGCATTCTTCTGGCTTGCAGGGCTCCAGCGCTGTCTAGACTTCATAATGTGATGGTGCACACAGCCCTGCCTTGAACTGCTGCCACGGCGCTTCTCAGTGCATCCTGTAAAGGGAGCTGAGGAGCTCTTCCTCTGCCAAAGCCTCAGCCGTGCTGATGAGACCCCGGTTCCTGTCGTGTTTGGCACCTCGTCCAGCTGAACTGGTGAACTTGCAGCAGGTGGTAGCAAAAAAAAAAAACCCTCTGGAAACCAAAATCCACATGTGACTTCTGCGGTGGGGCAACCACCTCTGCTTTCCCCTGGCTAATATTGCTGCTGGGGTGTGGGTATGGATGCTCCGGCACCGGGAACCTGTGGAGGCAACGCTCTGCAGGGGTGATCTCTGGACCAGCACGTTGCTCTTGAGTCAAACTTCTGTTGAGTCATCTTAGAGAAGTGCCACTCGCTGCTGGAAGCCCAGCCCAATGAATGTAGCACTGCCTGTGAGGTTCAGCCCCCCCAAACTCTCTTTAGAAGTTTCTGGCTCTGTGAGCCCGCTGGCAGAGCTCTGCTGCACAGAGGTGCTTTGGGTCACCCCTGGCATGAGGCTGCACTTCCTTCTCCACCCTTTTTTCCCCCCTTTCTGGGATCGAGTTTCTTGCAGCTAAGCATACTCTCCTCTCTCTGTATTTCCCACTCCAGGCTGAAGCAGGACATGGTCACCTCTGTTTTCCTAAACCCAGCCCAAGTAATGAGCATATGCCAGGAGGCAGAGGTTTCCCCCAAGCCTGTGGTTTGAATAACTCATTCTTCACAGACTCTCTCCTCTCCCAGGCATATGCTGCCCATGAGGAGTGGGAAGGACATCTCTAACTGCTGGATGCTGCCTCCTCCAAGGCCCATGACCTCCAGCATCCCCCCTGGACTGAGCATCTCTGGCTGATGGGAGTGCAGTGCTGGCCTCCAATGCCAAATCAAAGCCTCTTCCTTTCACTGGAACTTTGGTCTCACCTTCCCGTGGCATGTGCAGTGGGGAAATGTCCTCCCTGCTCTTGCCCCCAGAGGAGGTGATGAAGGGATGGTGCAGAAGGAAACCGGAGTGTGGGACTGAGGCAAAAAATGAACGAGCATCTTCTAAGTGCAGCACCCTGTGCCACTACCTTCCACCCCTGGCTCTCGGGTACCAGTACAGTTTTGGGTCCCTGGGAAGATGTTCCTCAGAGATCATCTGTTTCCAGAGGTGAAGTCCCAAGAAATGCAGATTTCTGCTGCTTTGTGTGAAAACTGAGGCAGCTCAGACCCTTTGTCACTTTGGTGCTTGCTCATGGATAGTTGGTCAGTTCCTCTGTGGAACTCCTGGCTGCAGAAGTGAAACCAGTGAAATTCCACCTAAACCCCATCAGGATGCTCACCCCCAATGGGAATCTGAATTTTGGAGCAACGGGCTTTTCAGATCTGCTGAAACTTCTGCATTGTGGCTTTTTTGCCTCTTGGGCTGGCATGTCATATGTGGGTTAAGGTGTTAGGTCTGTCTGCCCCTGGAAGGATGGAGGTGCCTACACTGAGAAGAAAGAGGGTCACTTAGGGCCTTACATCTCCCATGAGCAGACACTTCTTAATTTACACGCAGGGAAAAGGGGCACAGACAGTTTCTGTGCTAAACTTTTTAACAAATGCTGAGAAAGCCTGCAAAGTCCTGTTCCCATTTCCTGCCCCAAATCCCGCACAGCAGACCCTGGTATCCAGGGCTGGCAGCCAAACATGGGCAAGTCCATGGAAAGACTCCCCTTGACTGCCATGGTCTCCACATGAGTGCCTCATTCCTGCCTTGTCACAGGCTCAGCTGAACTCTGTTCTGGAAACAGCCACAGACACAAAGCGCTGCAGCGAGCTGTAAGCCCTTCAGAGCAGCACCACGGTGGATTTTGCTGTCTTCCCAGACAGTTGGAATGGGTTTTGTTTGACAAAGAGCCTGATGTATGTTCTTCCAGCCAGCGCCGTGGCTACAGTGTGAATGAGTGTTCTAACAAATGTATTCCTGCAGACAGGGTTTGTGGTCAGCCCACTGGGTTGGGAGCCAAGCTCTTCCCAGCAGGATGGGAAATGCAGGGAGCCTGTGTCCGTGCTAGGCGAGGCTGAACCTCCACAGCTTTGATGTGCCAGCCTGTCTCAGAGCTGCGGTCTTGGATCTTGCAGCTTCTAGGGGCTGGTTCAATTCCCTGCCCACAGAGCCCTGGCAGAAAGGAGATGTTGCCCAGTTCTGTCAACCTGTTGTGAAATGGGAGGGTTTTGCCCCAGACTGTCCCACCGCTGTCCCACCTTGGCCAGGGCTGGCAACTAAAACCACCAAGAGAAGGGTGTCAGACCCCAGCTCAGTGAGGCCCTTGCTTGACCATAGAGATGTTGGGAAGATCCCATCATTGCTGTGCTGAGCATCCTCCCACCTGGACCATGCATCACATGAGTGTGTGCCTCCCGCCCACCCCACACGATGGAGGAAGATGCAGGTGCTGTCTTGGCCACCTTTGTCCCCTGCTCCACAAAACTGTTTGGCAAAATGCTTAGAGAGGTGCTTAACTTTAAGGATGTAGATATGTTTCTCCAACTCCTATGGGGATTAGACACGTGTAAGTGGTTGGCCAAGTCTTGATGCCTCTGGCTGCATTGTGTCCTTGAGGGATATGGGGGATTTCCTCCTGGAACTAGTGCTTTGGAGCACAGGATCTGCCCCTCTGGTCTGATCACACACAGGGCAATAACAGCAAACAGGTTATTTACCCTTTATGAAGCCTGCAGATGCCAGATCTGACTCTCTCAGAGGAACAGCAGCTTTCCTGGGGAACCTGAGCATCTGTGAGGGGCAGGACATGTTTTCTGATGTGGAAGGTTGTTCAGTCAGCTCTCAGGGAAGGGGAGGCTGCTGACGACTCCTGATTCTTTCTCTACACCCTAGAAACTTCCCCACTCTAGTTAATGGTTTAGGTTGTTTTACTTTGCAGCAGGTAGGTTTTGCTGTTTCTTTTTTCCAGGCCCCCAAAGGCACCTGGGTGTCTGCAACCCCCACGCCCCACCCACCCCTCACTGGTTGTATGCAGCATGAGTAGGAACGTGACCCCACCCACAGCCCAGCCTCGATGGCTTGGGCACAGCTCCGCACTCCTGGAGCCGCGTTGGGCAGGAGGACCCGAGGCCTCCCTTCAGCAGCTGTGCATTCCTGAGATGAAAAGGGCAGCTCAGGCCCAGGCTGCTTTGGAGCAGAAAATCAGACCTGGGAGATCCATGGAAAAGTCTGGCAGCTGCAAGAGCCATCTGGCTGCTGCAAGAAATTCATCACGAGCTCCACTGGGGTGTCCCCCCCACCCTGATGCCCTGACCTGGGGTGTGCTCCCCCTCTGATCTCCATGGGTTTGGACTCTTGCCCATTGGTCTCGCTGGTCCCGGTTCAGTGCTGGAGGCGTCGCAAAGAACTGGCCTGGTTCTCTTGGAAGGATCCAGTGCTTTGTAAATTTGTTGTCTGCAGCCTGGGCTAATCATTCTGCTGCAGAGGAAAAGAGGCAGCAGCCTGACACGTGGATGAAGTAATGAGTTCATCTCTCTGCAATTTAGCCAGGTGCCCATCCTCCCCCTAACCACCCCCCACCCACCCTGGAGCTTAATTAAAATGCACACGTCTTTCCTCATGTTTTTATGAAGCTTGTTGGCAAATAATGGTCACTGTCTAATTACACTGATGTAATCTTGTTTTCATGGCTGAAAAGGACAGGTCCAAGGGCAGCATCGTTCCCCTGTGTTTCCTTACTCTGGGATGGGCTGTCTCCAGCAAGCAGCCAGAAATCCAGGTTTTATCATCTGGGACAGCGTTCCCATGGGCTGGACTGTGCTACTGAGAGGGGGAGAGACTGGTCCACTGGAAAATACACATTTATCTGTGCTGGCTGGTAAATCCTTACACAAATGATGTATTTCTCACTGTGTTTTGCTGTTTTTGGCAATGACTCCATGGGTCATGTCCTCTCTGGAGTTCAGAGCTCCCATGGCTGGAGAAACAGCCCATAGCCATGGCTTGCTGATGGCTCAGAGCCTTCTACTGCCTGGATTCCTCCTGGTGTCCCCAGGGCTCACTGAGGAATAAGGAAAATTAGAAGCCATACAAATTTGATTAAATAATGAGTTAGTTTGATTAAATAATGAGTTAAGTTTCTTTACCTAGGCATAGAACGGGTCATAGCCAGAGCAAAGTCACACAGAGGCCCTCCTGGTCCTACAGAATAGTCTGTCCTACACAAGAAACCACCAGCTCCGTTGTGGGATGGATGTAAAGTTGTCCTTGGAAAGAAGCACGGTGTGATCCTACAGCCTTCCACTTCGCTGTGATTTTGGTTTCACCAGACTGTGATCAGCACAGCCAGACCAGTCCTCATCCCAGTCCAGCTGGCCACCAACATCAGTAGCTGCTGGTGAGTGTGGCTGGGTGATGTGCCTCACAGCAGGCTTCATGGGGGGGTTGATGTGGTCCCAGAAATGTTTTTGCATTGCTTTGTGAGATTGTCCATCTTGGTTGATTCCTGCAGGGCTGGTGCTTGTGGAACGTCTGGTTTTACAGGGACATTCTTAAAACTCAGCTCTTAATGTGGACTCGGTTTTTACTGGTATGAAGTCTGTAGTGTTGTTTTCTGCTTGAAATTACTGCTGCTGTAAGATGCCAAAGCTCGGGGTGACTTGTTCTGTTTTCTCTCCTAAGCCTGACCAGTCCTGTGAATTCAAAATCTAACCTGAAGTCATAGAATGGTTAGGGCTGGAAGGGACCTTAAAGATGATCAAGTTCCAAACCCCCCTGCCATGGGCAGGGACACCTCTCACTAGAAACACTCAGATGTCTCACATTGCACCACATGTATGTGAAACAGACTCTTTTCAATGTGTTGCCAGGATGGCTGCACCATGGGAGAAGGTTAAGCACTGTGGAAGAAGGTTACACACCGTGGGAGAAGGTTAAGTACCGTGGGAGAAGGTTAAGCACCACGAGAGAGCGTGCAAGTCCAACATGACTCTGCTGGTGGGTGGTTTGGGTCCCAGCCAAGGCAAGGAGGTTGCAAGGAAGCACGTGGCTTCGCTTGGGTGCTTTGTGGCTTGACCATCTGCAAGGAGAATGAATCTGCACCGTCTCTCACATCCACCCCCTCCAATTTAGCGTGTGCCTGGAAAAAGGAGGGAGGGGAGGAGGGGGTAGGTGCTGCCTGTGCAGTAAATGGCATCTGCATGACAAATGGTGCATCGGGGCTTTTACAGACTGGGAAAAGCTGTGGCTGGAGTGATGGGAACAGCGGAAGAGGTGGCTGCAAGACCAGGGGGTTCGGGGAGCTTAGCTGGGCTGCCTATTCTGGGGAGGAGTTAATCAGCTGTAACATGTGAGGGCTGCGAGGCGCGGTGATGAACGGGAGCATACGGAGGGGCAAGGCCGCGTCGCTACCAGAGCATTGCTGACAGCACCAGAGTCCTCCCAGCAATGTGATTTATTAGGCTGTGATGGTGTCTTTCACATGAAGTGGCAGATGCCTCCATCACAAGCGACATTTGATGCAGGGTGAGGGCGGTTTCGCTGCAGGAAACCGTTCCCTGCCTGCACTGGAGGCACTGGGCAGGCTGGGCCATGCTGGAAGCTCTGGGTCTCTGACTGCTGTGGCTTGCAGCACGCTTCCCATCCGAAAGGGAGCTTTTAAAATCAGCTTTTTATTAGGTGCCTAATTGACTCATCATCCCCCCTCCCCAAGCCCATACACACATAGTTGCTCTGCCCTGAAATGTGAGCTAAACAGAGCTGGAGGGAAATGTTTTCTGAGCATAGCTGGGGAGAGAGAGAGGACTGAGGAGGGCGAAGGAGCAAATTCATCCCATTTTTCAAAACAGAAGATTGTAAAAGACTAAAAAAAACAACCAAACCCCACCCATACAGAAAAAATAACAACAACAGAAAGAAGCTGTGGTTTCTTAAGCCAGTTTGCATTCCTGGAAGTTGATGACGCCCTGGATTACTGTTGGTTTTTTTTAGACATCTTTCGATTTTTATTTTTTTAAGAGAGTTTGTCTGTAGTGTGGGTATGTGTGGGCAGAGAACTGGGGAACATGCAGAAGGGGGGAAAATAAAAAAGCTAAAAATGGGCAGGAACAGGCTGACTGCATATGCTTTTTCTTTTTTTAAATGTTATTTATTGAAGTTGTTAAAGGTTTGGGGACGTGGGGGTGGAGCACGGGCATGGCAAAGGAAGTGGATCCTGAAGACCACATCTGATAGGGGATCTTTAGTGCTTTGTTAAAACTTCACGCCTCCTTGGCTACAGGAGAGCCATGTCTCTGCAAAATGAGTCCCAAGGTCTGATTTATGTCACTTGGAAGCTGCCTGGCTCTGCAGAGAGGAGAAGGGATGCAGCCAAGCCGTTCCAGCCCGATGTGCTGGGAATGTGATGGTACGGTGGTCTCGCAGGTCTTGTGTTGGTGCCACTTGGAAATTCATTTCTTTTTGCTGCCCAGTTTTGTTGTCTCATCTCATTTTGGTGTTTTTGCTTAGAAAATGGCCCTCTTCAGGGAAGTATTTCTCTTTTCTCCATGTTACTCAGGCTTATGCTAAGTAAGCTAAGCCTCCCTGGTCTCTAGGGGATGCTGCTGCTTTGTGGGCAGTCCGAGAAATGGAGAGTTAGCTCAGCCAGTCCCCATATGGGACAGAGGGAAGGTGGGGAGTCAGAGGGCTGAGGTCTCCTCCCATTTACGTGAGGGTGTAATCACCAGTGCGTGTTCTGGCTATCCTGCTGGTTCCCCGCTGGTTGCTCTGGGTTTTTATTGCTTGTACTAAAGAAAAGGTCTGGTCTAGAGCTCAAACGGCTAGAGGGAGCTTAGAGGGGGAACAAAAATAGCTGCTGCCCACTCTGCCGGGGTGTGTGATGGGGAGAGCGGCTCTGCGCTGGCTGGGTCTCTGGTGGTGGCAGTGATGAGAGGTGTGGGTGCTGCCCCTGCCTGGTGAAAAACACCCCTTAAATTTTCACTCCAAGCTTTTCTCCACCCTGAAGCGCTGTAGATGTGCCAAGATCACAGGGTTGGGGTGGTTTCTTTTTTCCCTTTTACCAAAACAGAGACTGATGTTCCCAGTGTGTCCAATGAGTCTTCTCTGTGCTCCTTTCCAGTGCAATAAGCCCTTATTGGAAAATTTCAGATTGAAGTTTCTGTTTTATTGCCACCTCAGCCAGGAACTTCCTTTTAAAACATTAATATCTGTATTATTACCCCCCCCTTCAGCCGGTTAATTAATACTTGGTTCATCACCTTGAAAGCTAAAGGATATTTATCCAGATCATGAAGGAAGTGAATGCCTTCTATAAATAACTGCAGCAACACACGCTCGCTGACAACCCAGCTTTATTTCTGCTCCTTCTTCAGGAAACGAACTCTGCTCCACTCTAGAGTTTATCCTAATCTTTTCCCAGGGTCGGTTTTTGCCCTGGCCTGGCTCTGTGTTTCCCTACTCAAGCTTTACTCTGTGAACAGGGCAGTGTTTGTGGACAGAGACCCAGACGCTGCAGTGTAATTGCTCCAGCCTTGGGCCAGGAAGGGCTGTTTGAAACGTTGGGTGTTTTCGTGGGCTGGGAGGTCCCTGGCACCCTCTGAAACATTTAGTTTTGGCAACTGAAAAAAAATATTGGAAAGCCCTCTCCAAGTTCCCATCTGCTTCAAATCAATGGTGTTTGTTGTTCCTGTCTCCAGCTCTCCAGCTATTGTCATCGGTGACCTTAATTATGAGCATATTAAAAATCAAGTCCAGTTTGTCGCTCACAGGTACAGAGTAAAAAGGTAATTACTTTTGCTGTTAACTTGTGTTTTCCTCCTGGGTGCTGCTCTGGGTCCATGAGAGCATTGGGCTGCCCACCAAGGAGGAATGTCATTGTTGTCCTTGTGGACTCCAAGGGCAGAGTGCTGGGTAGCTGAGCAAGGGAGCTGTGTGGATGCAGTGGATGCTGGAGCCCAAACAAGGATGCCCTGTTGTAGTGTGGTGCCTTGGCTTTTCCTACAGCCCTGCCCACTGTCCACAGGTCTACACCAGGTCCTACATCTCTGCTACTGGTCTAATGCTGCTCTCATGGCTCCAGAGGGGCTGGGGGCTGCCAAGAGCTCTGTGTGCTTGTCCACACAAAACCCACTGCTGACGTCATTTCCAGGCTCTTGATCTCACTGCAGTAAAACCCAGTGGACAGCTCGCCTTGGGGTCTGCAGGGTGGGATTTCTGTCACTTCAGCAATGACACTGGCTTTGAGGCAGGGTAAGGGGAACCACATGAACTCCTGTGTCTCTGGGGTTTCATCACAAGAGATGCAGTTTGTGGGGCTGCCTCCAGGAAGCACAAGCCACATGGTTGTGTGGGAATCCCAGCTTGTCTTCATTTCTCTGCCCCTCAGGAAAACACGAGCTGAAAGCTGCAAGCACACAGGAGTAGGGAGATCTTTTTTATGGTTATTGTAAAGATCTCTGCTGCTTAAGATGAACTTACGTTTTTTTTTTATCTTTTCCAGGGACGTTGGCTCATGAATTTTTAATTCTGGAGCTTGGCAGTGCTGACTGAATTAGAAACAGAACAACTGATTTTAATGAGTGTAAGATTAATGCAGATGAGCTTGTCTGAAACGGTGACCCAGCTGAGGAGAGAGGATGGTCTCCCTTCATGGACCAGCTCAGTGGGCTGTTACGCTGCAAGCATCACCATAGCAGAGCATGTTCCTATCACTGCTCAATACTGGGGGGGAAAGATGCTTGTTAAACAACCTGGTTCATACAGGACGTTTTGCACATTAACCCTTGGCAGGTGCCCTGCACCCTTACCAAATCCTGCAAGGTGGGCTGCAGAGCCAGGGAAGGAGGAGGATGCAGATGGATGTGAAACCTGCCTTGAGTCTGGGCTGGCGTCCGCAGGGTGGGAAGGAGAAGGCTTCTGGCTGTTGCACGGAGCTCCAAGCAAAGTCACGGTCTCCAGCTGTTGCCTAGCCCTTGCTGGAGAGCTGCTGGCTTATTTGATTGATGAAGTGCTTAGTGCTCTGTGTCAGATAAATAGCAGTTACTGATACGTGCCCCGGAACATCCCGGCACCAGGCAGAGCTCCGACCTGTTGGCTCAACAGCTTCTTTCCTGTATGCCTGAAACTGGATATTTGTATAGTGAGTGGTTTTATTACCTGAGCAATAAGGAAAGATGGGGGAGGCTGAGCTGAACTAATTGTATTTGTTTCTGTGGGCACCTGGCAGCTTTACATCTCTCTTTTATTTTGTTTTTATGGGTTTTAGCCAGGTAGTGCTTTCAGAGACCACGTCGCTACAGGCTTGGCCTGCTTGGGCTGTCAGGGGAATATAGCAGAAGCATTCATGAGTAGAGTGTGATGAACCATAAATAATGAGGAGCATCCCAGGAAGACATCATAAGGGAAGGTTGGCTGAGCTCACCTGGTGAATCGTGTCCAGCTTTACAGGGACCTGCTGCCTGGCCACAGGTAAGCCTCAGCATCGTTCTCTGCTTTGGTATCCCACAATGGGTGTTTAGGGCCACAGGGATGATGAAAGGAGTGGAACATCTTCCTTATGAGGAGAGGCTGAGGGAGCTGGGCTGAGCTCTTTAGCTTGGAGGAGACTGGGGGGTGACCTCATCAATGTCTATAAATATGTAAAGGGTGAGTGACAGGAGGATAGAGCCAGGCTCTGCTCAGGGATGGCAGTAACATGGGAACATAAGGAAAAAATCTTCTCAACCAGTAGCAGTCATTAGATCCCAAGGATCCTGTTGCCAGCAGCAGTGCATTTGCTGCAAGGCTAAAGGATGAGCATGTTTCCCCCTCTCCTGAGATTCCCACGTTGCCTCTTTGCTCATGAGGCAACAAAACCCCTACAAAAATGGGGCTGCCACCACATCAGGAGGCTGCCAACAACTTTCTCCAGATGCAGTTGACTTGGAACACCTTTACAAACCCACCCTGATCCCATCTATCCTCCTCTGTATTTTTCCCAATACATTTTCCTGAGCTCCTGGTACCAGTTCAGGGGGTATGGCCACCCCCTGCTACTGGCTGGGTGGCTGGTGGCATGTCCTGTGCCAGATCATCCCATCCTCACCCCACTGACGTGCTCACCCCAACAAGTTGCAGCTTGGGGGGAGCCCCCCCACCCAAAGGTGCTCGTGACAAGAGTGGGTGCCACTGAAAACTGCAGCTCTGATTTTTTTCCCCTTTTAGCACAGAAATTCCCTTTATTTTCTCCTGGGCTCAACTTAAAGTTTGGGGTTTGGTTTTTAAACATTTCTTTTATAGGGCTTTTATTGCCATGTCAGGGATGCTGGGGTGGAACATCTGATCGCTGGGATAAACACATCCCAAAATAAAGAGTTTGCACATCCTGTTTTTAAAGCTGGTCTTGCAAAATGTTCAAAAGCTTTTCTATTTAGCTAACATGTCAGTGTCTGTAAGAGACTGAGACTTTTTCCAGCTATTGTTGATGGCAGTATCTATAACTCATTGGCTGAGAGATTGCACATTCAAAATAAGGGAGAATAAATAAATACATGAAGTCAAACACAATGGCTCAGCTGTGTTCCCTGGTGCTATGCTGGGAAAAGCTACTGACTCCAAGGCCCAGGAGCTCTAGTAGTTATTTCAGGCAGAACAGGTTGCAAATATGCCAGGAAAACTTGTACTCTAGAAATTTGTCCTCCTGGGATGTATCCTGAAGCGGATGGGGAGCTGGTGTGAGAGGTGATATGGGGCAAGTTTTGTGTCTTCACAGCTTCAGTGATGTGCTCCAAACACCAGGCTCAGGACCCTGGTCCCCAGTGATCCCCACTGAAGTCACTGGAAGAAGCCCCTGTGCTGTGATGGAGCCAGCGTCCCCGTGGGTCGCCAGGTTAGGATGCTGATGGTGTCTTGCTGATGGCAGGATGGGAGCAGCTGTGACATGTCCTGCTTTGCAGTGCTGTGCCTTTGGTTAATGGAGAGTGGCTGGAGAAGGGAACTGGCCCCGTGCCATCACGCACTGGAAAATGACATCTTCTCTGGCTGGATGACCGGTTCCTTCTGCTGTCAAGAGGGATTAGCCTTCTGGCCACACAGGCCACATCAGCCACTGCCTGTGGGCTTCTGCGTGGGGACAGTGACACTTGCTGTCCAACTGGGGAGGCAAGGCATGCTCTAGCTGCACACTGAGCTGCGTTAGCGTGGTACCCATCCTGCTGCAGGCAGGAGGAAGCCCCAGGAGGTACCTGCTCATTTATGCGGCATATGGTCCCTATTAGACCCTGTACTGAGCAGTCAGGGTCACAGCGGTGGTGTGAGGTCTATGCTGAGCTTTTCTGAGAGTGAAGGAAGGGAATAGTCCAAATATACTCCCCCAAAAAATTGGGCTGGGCACTGGGTTACTGCAGTGAGTTAGGAGTGTTCCCAGGGGAGCTGCATGCTGGGTTGGTAAGGAGCAGTGCTTTGGTGGAGCGCTGAACAGGACTGCAAACTGCAGGATGGTGGCAGCAGATGGGAGTGGTGAAGAGTAGGGTGTGAAGGGACAGGACAGGGTGGCAAATTCCCTTCCTAACTGTACCAAAGAAGTTGAAGTGGGCATCGAAGGGTCTGTGCAGCAGTTTGCAGGTAGGGCCGTGCACAAGGCTGATTTAACATCAGGCAGGGGGCTATTGCAGACTGTTTTTCGGTCTCACCCAAGCACTTCTCAGTCCCAGATCCCAAATGATGATGCCGTGCTGAGGCCAAACACAACATGACAGGAGCCAAACCATGAACTCAGGGACCTGCAAAAGTGGAGAGTTAAAAGGCACTTGGGTCTTGTTTTCCAGGCTAGTTTATGGGATGTTACTTCAGCCTCACCCTCTCTGTTTACTACAGGGCACAAGCAGCCTTAAAAATTGGGCTGTTTGTTTCTTGTGGCTCCTGAGGTCAGTCTGGCAGCAGAAAAGATGGGGCATTGGCCATGTGGCTGGTTTTCTTCCAATGGATTTGGGAAGCGAGTGACTAATGTCACTGTAAACAAGTGAGGCCAGGTTTGCTGCACTGCCCAGCATCCCACTGCAGGCTGCAAGCATCATGGATGGGCTGGGGGCAGCTACCCTGTCTTGGTTTGAGAAAGGATTAAAATAGCAATGTGAGAAGCAAGCAAGGCACCGTTGGAGGGTCTTACTGTGTTGCCGTGTCTTTGTGGTGCAAAAATGATGGGATGGCAATGTGACCCCAGCTCCTCGCTTAGCACCTCCTGAGCCCCGGGCCAGCCTTGGCACCACCCCCTTCTGGGATCCCCCTCTGCAAGGAATTGTTCCCTGCAAGGTGCAGCACAGAGAAGTTAAACCATCTTGTTACAGGGGAAAAGGCATGGTTCTGCTTCAGCCTGGCTGCACGTGGAAGAGCCCTGCCAGGCTCTTGCAGAAGGGCTCCTCTCTCCTGGAGTCAGCCGTGCAACACAGCTTTCGGGAGGTTCTGCTGGAGTCCCTGCTGCTGTGCGCCTTCCTACTGCAGTAATAGTCATTACTGGCTGTAATTGTGGATTTTTCTGTTCTTAGGGACAATAGGTGCAGATGTTCTGGCCCTCTCCTCCTGCCTGGCTAGCCCAGCCCTTTGGTGGCAAAGACAGTCTAGAAAGTCTGTCCCAGATGGATTGCCACCTCTCTCATGAGAGGAAACTGGCTTCGGAGCCTGAAAGAGCCACCTTGTGACTTATGACTCCAACAGACCTCATCTGAGGAGCCCTTATGAAGGAAGAAGTAAGGAAAGGCATTGCAGCTCTGCCAGCACCTTCCAGACCCGGTACCTAAAACAGCAGCGGGGGCTGAGGCGCTGGGCAGCATCGGCAAAGGCAGCCTGGGCCAGGGCTGGGCTCATTCTTCAATAACCAGGGACTGGCAGAGATACCAAGGGGAATTTGTTTGGGTTTTTTTGGGCTTTTCCACACTCTCAGCTTGTGTCTCAGTTATCAACTGTTGTTGCCTTCATATTCCAGCAGATCATGAGAGGAGGACCCCTGCATTTAGTGCTGTGTCACCCAGGAGAGCTTAAATATTGTCATTAAAAAACATCCCTGTCTCACACAGTCTGCTCAGACGTGCAGGAAGAAACCTTTGCAATTAGATTCCCTGTGTGCCAGCAGCAGGGCAGAAGTTCCTCTTTTATTTCCCCCCTCCCTCTCCTTTTTTCCATGACTCTATTCTTCGATGAGTTTAGAGCAGCAGGAAAAGGGGGGGGGGGAAGCAAAAAAAAAAAGCCTGTTTGATTTTTTTCATGATGCTAAGCCTGGTTTTACTTTCTGATTGCCAAAGCTGATAAATGGAGCAGAGATTGCCTAGAGATTTTCAAAGATTTGCTTTCAAATGCTGTTTTTTATCCCCAGCCTCATTAAGCGGGCAGGTTTTATCTCTGCTTTAGTCTTGCAGGAGAGCAGCGTTGCTGTACATTAATAGCCATAGCTTTTCATTTGAAATTAAAAAAGCAAGGTAGGTGCTTCTCCTGCTTTGCTTTCAAACCCTGTTTTACAAAATATTGATCATGTGTGGGTGGTTTTCCTTTCCCTCTGACCCCGCTGGCTCAGTAAAGGACAGTGACTAATGCAATGTCTCATCCCGGATCTTTGTGCATTGCTGGGTGCAGTTTGGTATTTAGGGGCAGATGTGAGATGATATAATGGATGGATTAAAGAAAAATGTGGTTTCCAACAGAGATACAGGCAAGAAAAATAGGATTAGGGGGTACAGAGCAGCTTAGACACAGTAAGACAGCCCAGGAGCAGCTTTCAGGGTGTCATTGAAAGATCTTGGCCTCCAAGACCTAAGGAGAGATGTCCAAAAATGGTCTGGTGGCTGAGAGGCCAAGATCTTTCAATGACACCCTGAAAGCTGTGGGGGACGCACATAAAAGCCACCCTAGTGTACCTGATGGTGTTTCTTCTGCCAGAGCCATAAGAACTGACCCACCTTCTGGATTTTCCTCTTTCTGTGCCCAGCGGTGATCCCGTGGAGGTCTCGGGGCAGCTTGGAGATGAGACTAAAAGGTCTGCCTGTGCCACCTACCTGGTGCAGGGAGCAGCTTCCTCACTCTCATCGTGATGTGGCAGTGCAGGACCTGGCTGTGTCCTCCCAGTTCCCGGGGGAAGGTGCTGGAGATAGAAGGCCTGAGGTAAGTTTCTCTGCCGATGCTCTGCCTTGTTATCATAGGGATGGGAAATATGGGTGCACAGAGTGAGGTGAGGACAGCCACCCTTAGGGTGCACCTGCTCCAACCCCAGCCATGCTGGGAGCACTGTGACCTGGTGCAAAGGGGAGCTGGGACCAGCCCTGATCTGTCTCCAAGACCCAAGGTGCTCCTCATGACATTCTCCTCCAGACATGACCCTCAGAGCTTTGCTTGAGCTGGAAAGCAGCTCATTTGGAAGGGTTTTCTGTAGTTCCTCCAGAGCCACTCACCAAGCTCTAATAATAACTAACTGCCTTTCTATTTATAAACCAGAACAGCAGTGAGGAACCAGGCTCGCAGGGCTGGGGCTGCTGCAGCCTTGGGGCTCCCACCTCACCCCTCCCACCCCATGGCTCCCACACTCTGCCATCGAGCTGTTCATCTCCATGGTCCTGCAAGCAGCAGCAGCCCTGCCACCCTGTGTGGGAAAGGGCATTTCCCAGGGATATTTCCTTTGGACACACAGATACTACTTGGGATTTTAGTCTGTTGCTTGTTGACAAGGGAATATTTGCCCTTCAAAAAAAAAAATGGGGGTGGGGATATTTTTGCACCAGCTCCTCCCCTGCTTTGTAAAACAGACATTTCTCAAGTGCTGGCTGTTACAGATGATGTTATCAGTCCTTGAATGTCAGTCACAATATAGGAAAATGTAATTCTTAGAGGAGCCTGGGGATTCCGTGCTGCCTGTCTCCCAGCAGCCAGACACACAGAGGACTGAGGGATGCTTTTAGCGGAGCCAGATGGATGTGGCCCTCATTGGGGCTGAGTTGGAAACGCATTTGGCGCTCTCCCAGCCAGGAGGGGCGCATCACCTCTGGTCCAGCCGGGTCAGCTCCAGTTTAGGCTTAGGGCAGGGAGAAGCTGCCTTTGCTGGCTCCGGTCTGGGGATGGATGTTTTCAGCCAGTTCTGCTTCTATCCACGGAGTTGAACCCTGTAGCTGCACTTCTGGGAGAGGCTGGAGGGAGTTTTTCCTCTAATAGGTCCTCTCACTCTCCCCGCTGCGTGCAGGGTACCAGATTTGATGAAAATGCTCTTATCTGCTCTGACAAATCCACTGTCCTTCAGCAGATAATAACCAGAAAATCTTCGTGCATAAATCCTGCTTTCAGATCTGTGCCCACACTCGTTATTCCTTTCGTACCAATTAACTGCTCCTTGCCTTGAATCGGGGGCATCTTGAAACCCTCCAAGGAGAATGGGGCAGAGATTTACAGGTACTGGAGTCAGCATGGGAGTTTTATGACTGTAAAAAAATGACAGTCTGATTTAGCAGCACAAATGCCCAGGAACACAGCCCTCAGCTGAGTGGAGATTGAAGGTTGCAAAGAGCTATCATCACAAACCGTGTTGGTAAGTGCTGGCATAAGGAGGAGTGAAGAGGAGTAAGAATAATGCCTGCTTTCCTTTCCCTCTCTCTTTGGTATCAAGTTGATACATTTGATGCTGAGACCCTCTTGGCAGAGGGGAGATCTTGGACTCCATCTCCTCTCAAACTCCTCCCAGGTCTCATGCTACTGGCAAGGTCTGTGCCCAACAAACAGGACTTCCTTGGGGAGGCTGACTGCAGACATGATGGAGAAGCCAATGTCCCTGCTGTTGGTGGCTGCTGCGCTCCTGTGGACACCAGCCACGTCTGCAGCATCTGCAGTCCAGCTTTCCGACCTCTTCTTCCATCTGCAAATGGAATCTGGTGAAAGGCTCTGCTGACTGTCCAAGTTTTCCCTAAGAAAGGAGGAACTTCATCCAAGCAGCAGGTTGTTGGGTGGTACAGCAGTGCCTGATGAGTTGTCCTCAGATCCAGCCTGGTCCTTTACAGTCCTTTTCACCTCCTGTCTTTGTGCCTGGGGAGTCTGAGCACCATGAGCACTCCTGCCCTGCCACTGCTCTCAAGCTGTGGCTGTGGGGTGAAGGTAGCACCAACTCCTGGCTGGGAGGTGAAGGTGTAAGTTGGTCTTGCACCAGAGTCCTGATCTCTCCCAGGCTGGGCGTGATGCGGTCCCTCATTACCCCCATTTCTCATTAACACTGTCTCTCTTACACAGCAATAACTGATGGGGGCTGGGCAAGTGATGGAGTGGAAAAGCCATTCTGGCTGAGACAGGCTGGGATGCTCTGTCTGCCCAGTGCCCAGAGGGACCTGTGCTGGTCACTGGAACCCTCTTGGAAGTTATTTGCCTTTACAGAGCCCTTTCTCAGGCTCGTGTCCCTTCAGCCCCAGCAGCTATTTTGCTCTCACAAGGAATTTGACTTCTGCTCCAGGACTTCAGCTCACACCCAGACCCCACATCCCCCCTCTCCCAAGCAGCACGGGGTGGGGAGAGGGCTCCATCCCAATGAAACCCTCCTGTCCTACCTACCTCAGCCTGCAAAGTGTCAGCGAAGTGTGATCTCCATGCCAGAGCTGGACTCACCATGCCACAGGCCCAGAGGCTGAGGGATGCCACAGGACACCGTGCATCCTGGCAGAGAGGGACCAGGGGCACAGCTGGCCTCGGTCCCCCCCCTTTGTCTGGTCCAGCACCTTTGGAGCTGGAAGCAGGATAACTGAGTGGCGAAACGGATTCTGCTGCCTGGCTGCTGGGGAGGGCGGGGATGTCCCGGCGGTGTTTCGGCTGCGGGGGTGTCGTGTCCCGGCCCTGCACCGCTGCGCTGTCACCAGGAGGTGGCACAGCACGAATAGAGATACTGCGGGGAGCGACCCCGGGCCGGCCGGGCTCTGGGAACCGCGGAGCCCCCACGCACCCCCCTTCCCTCCCCCCGCAAAGGGGAGCGAAGTGATTCATTGGGCAGTTCCAGGAACGAGAAGACTCGCATCTTCATTCTCGGAAACCCAGTGTGCAGAATCCTTTCACATTGGGAAAAACAAAAAAGGAAAGGAAAAAAAGCACAACCCCCCCACAGTCTGTTTGGAGAGAAGGGAAAAAATGAGCACATCCCCCCCCTTCCCCTTTGAAACCAAGCAGCTGTCAGAACATCCACTGTCTTGTGTCCCCATGGCCTTTCCACACGAGCAGAACCTCTGCTGACTCCTGATCCTCTGTCTGGTGCCCACATCCACTGCTCCCATATCCCATCTGCCAGTACATTCCTTAAGGAAACTTCAGTTATGGCTCATATCGTACTCACAGTCAGCAGCTTGTGGAGGCTTTCCCAGCAGTGCAGGGGCTGGAGGTGGCGGTGGCAGAGGGAGGACACAGCTTGCAGCCCGGAGCCCACAGGTCTCCAGCCGCTGCGTCCCAGGTGGGCTCAAAATGCATTTTCCCCACAGGGCATGTTTCTGAGACCCCCTCCTGGGGAGGTGATGCAGCTGGAAAAGGGAAATGAGTGTTTTTTTCCTGAACGTTGGCACTTTCGCCATTCTAGCACAGGCAGAAAAGTGGAGGCAGAAGGAAGAGCTCAGCCTTTACAGACCAGAGGAAAGGTTTGCTTTCATGGAAATACTGACCTACAGCTCTTCTGCCAGGAGCATCCCATTTCAAGAAAATTATCACCTGTATTTCACTTGAATGGATGATTTTGAAATGCACTGATAGTGTTGGTGAAACCTACCCCATCCCACCTGGCCCATGTACAGGTTGCAATCAAAACCAAGGTGATTTCTTCCCAGAGAAGAGTTCTTTCTGTCTCCATTTCCCCTTCTTGGGGTGACATGTCAAAAGTTAACTGAAACAGTTAACAACATGTTAATGAGGTCCTGAGGGAGCAGGGAGTAAGCATCTCCTTTGGCCACATACAGCCAATCCTCCAGGAAGGACCTAAAATGGTAGAAAGGCCTTCTGCAAACACAGGGAACGAGATGCTGCTGATGCTGTGCCACCGTTTACTCACCAGAGCCCATTTCTTGCTTTTCTTGCATTGTGAGAGGCAATTACAAATCCCATGTGAAATGCAGTACAGCCCAGCCCAGCTACTTGGTGTTGACAGGAGCCTTTGGTCCTGTTCTGAGGGGGAAAAAAATCTTTCCCCAGTGGTTTCAGGGCCAGTGATTCCTGAAATTAAAGAAAAAAAAATCCCAAACAAACCAAACCCACACAAAAAAGTCCTGCTTCTTTTTGTGTCCTTTCTGAATTCCTCCTTAGCATCCTGAAAACCCTTGGGAGGATTTGCATTGAGAACATGAAATGAACTTCTCTGGGTGAGGCCAAAGAATGCCCAGGTGGGTGGGTGGAGGATGCTGGGGCCTGTGCCAGCAGCCAGTGAGTAGAGATCCTCAGCAGCCTCAAGTGATGCTGAGCACTGCCTCAAATCCTCCTCGCATCCTATGGTACTTAATTGAAAGCCAGAAAATAAATGTTTGCTGGGACTGGGAATATAGGGGATATTTCCAGTGCAGGCCAGTGCAAACCTTGCCTCTTAGTCCATCTGTGGACACAGTACTTACTTAAACAGTTGATGAAACTTAAAAAAGACCGTTTACAACCAACCCTGACCTTACTACTTCCCTTCACAGCAGGGAATCGCTGCCATCAGTTACCTCCTTGGAGACCTGCTGGGCCTGATGGGAGGTTGTTGGAAACTTGGATCCCACCAGGGTCTGGTGCAGGTGATGATGGGCAAAACCACCTTCCCTACTATTTCTGATGGCAGTGAAAAATTTTATAGACAAAGCATGGTATTTTGCTGCCACAGTGACACAGAAGGACCTGTTCCAGCATGGCCCAAATCCATGGGAAGGATTTGCCTTTGGCATCTGTGTTCCCACTGACATCTGTCAACCATCTCTGACCCAACTGAAAACTTCTCCAAGGACACTACTCACTGAACTAGATGACTTCTAATATTTTCAAATAACCAAAATTCATTCAGAAAAGACCCTGTGGGAGGGATGTATTCCATCCCCATGGTGGTGGCATTCACCATGACCACAGAGATTTGTGTTTCCAGCTCAGGTGCTGCACAGCCCACGCCCTTCCTTACCGGTCCATAAAGCACCATCTGATGTCTGTGCCAGGATGAAGATGCTTGGGGACAAACCAGATGCCTCCATTTTGCCTAGAACATAAGTTCATGAACTTCTGTTACCATTCATGCATGATCTAATTGAAACATCATGACTTTTACACAATCATCTCCCTCTCTGTCCCTTTCTTCCACTCTTCTAAAAACCGTTTCCTGCTTTTTCCAGCTGGACAAGCTATCCTTCTGCCTGCTTTGAAGTAAATATTTTGTTGGGTTTGGCTGCTGTCAGAGCCACACATAGTCTTCTGCCTGATATTTTATCCATCTGCTGCTAAAGGACTAGAGAATATTTTGAGCTGCGAGTCTCAAAAGGGTTGTGAGGTGCTGAGCAGAATTAAGGAGCACCAATGCAAGGGAAAAGCCTTCTCAGCTTTCATAATTGAGGCTGAAACACCTTAAAAAATGAAATACTCTACGAGATGCTTGTTACAACACCCTGGTACTCACGTGCTGCAAATGAGAGCGGACGCTGGGTTGTGTTGGCTGAGGACCTGATACACCCCGTTCACCCCCTCCACAGTTCACATGCCGAGATGTGATCCAGCACTGATTTCCTCTTGTCTCCAGTGAATGGAAAAAGAGAATTGGACTCCCATGCTGTTGAGGTTGCCAACATCTGTCTTGTCTCATTTCATCTCATCTGCTTGAAGAACATCTGGCTCTGCTCTGGGACAGCCATGTGTGGCCAGTTGTGCTGCACAGGAATGGGCTGTGCTTGCTGTGCCGGAGATGCTTGCTGCCCTCACCCATGGGAGACAGCACATTCATGGTGCCTCTTTCCTTCCTGAGCAGGCATGATGCTTTCTGTTTGATGCTGGTCCTGTCTCCTGTTTCTTTTCCCTCAGCTTCCTCTGGATTTTTCTTTTTGTTCAGTTGAGCTATGAGATGTGGAGGTGTCTGCCCAGGAGAAAGCACGTGTGGCACTGCGACTGTGAAGGGGGAGGTCCTGGAGGGGCTGCGAGGAGCTGCACGGGGCTGGGGTATGTTGCTTTTACCTTGCAGGGTGGCTGCAGGTAGGACACCAGCTTGGAAGCCACCACAGAGAGTCCTGCTATGGGCTTCTTGCAGAACACCAGTCCTTTGCTTACCACCACCCAACTTTACACACCTCCTGCCCTGCAGAAGTTTGTCTCACAGCTAGTCTGAACTGGCTTTTGTAAAGGTCCTCAAAATTCTCAGAAGTACCACCTCTTCTTGTTGCAGCTGACTTAAGGGGAGTTGCTTAACTAGCACTTGAAAAAGGCAGTGGTCATATCTCTAGCGCATCTGTGGCAGGATGAGGGGACCTGCAAAGCCCCGTTGTTCCTGTCCAGACATTTTTCAAATACCTCTTTGCCCCCTCCATATACCTCTTTGCCCCTTCCATATACCTCTTTGCTCCCCCAAAAGCCACTTTGCTAAACCTTGCAGGGTAAAACACCATCCCTGGGCTCCCAAACCATCGGCACCTTGGTCCCCAGCATTCAAAACCTACTGGCTGGCACTGTTCCTCTCACCTGCCCGAAAAGCATGGGCTGCTCTTTGCTGTCACTCGGGGATGCCCGACTGGTGCTTGGGGACAGGCGCTGGAGGCAGCTGGTGGTGAATGGCCCTTTGTGCTCTTTGTTGTTCCGCAGCATAAAGGCAGCATTATTAACCCTCATAAATAAGACTCTCCCTGTTAATAAGACCAAGTTATTGCAAGAGTTACTGCAGGGAACGTGCAGCATTCGCAGCAGGGAGCTGCCTCACCCACGTGGTGCTGGGACGATGGACCCATCCTGCAGCATGGCCAACAGCACGCTCAGCGTTGGGTTTATCAGCGGAGACGCTGTGTGCATGGAGAGCTTGGGCTGTGCTGGAAAACAAGGAGATTTAGAACAACATTAGGCTGTTTTTGGAGGTGGTTTGCATGCTGGAGCAGGGTGCTTCCCACCAGGATGCTGTCTGCCCCGGCACTCCAGGAGAGGGGAGAGGGATTGCAGGTGCTGGGGGATGGTTTGTCCCTGCAGCCCTTCAGCTCAGGGTGGGGGAAAAGAGAGAGGCAAAGGCACCCTCTGAAGGGAATATTTAAGAAGCCGGTTCATTTTCAGGAAATCTTTTGTTCTTTTATTATCCCCTCCCCACCCCCAGTGGAAAAGCCAAGTCCTCGTGAACTTTTTGAGAACTTTTGTTCACTCCCTCTTGCCAGCTCTGCTCTGCTTTGTGCTAGTGACAGAACCCCTTTCTCTAAGCGCTGGCCATGGGCCAGGACCTGGAAATCTCAACCATGCTGGCAATGCCACAAGCCCTGTACCCCTCTCTTCAGGCCGATAAAAGTCCACAGCTCCAACCAGCCTCTGGACACTCTGTGAGTCTTTTTCCTTCTCCTCCCTGTGCAGGAGATGAGGGTGCCTGCTCTGCTTACTTTGTCTTCCCCTGCTATGGAAATATCCCAAAATATCATGAAGAATAACCTGTCAGAACCATGGCAGCGGAGGGTGAAGTGGGTTGGCTGTAATTACTGAGAAGAAAAAACTGCACAAGCAGTGGTGGAAGGAACCACCGAGGCAGGAGATGCTCTTCAGCCCAGAGACAAAAAAAACAATTGCCACAAGACAATTTCCCCCCTTAGTCCTGCTTGCTTGTCTTCCCTGTATCCCAGTGCACTTCTTTTTCCCTTCTCCAGCTCCCAGAGATGATTCTCTCTGTGGGACAGGACGTGTTTGCTGGGGCTTTTATTACTGTTTGCATCTTTACATCATTCAAAGACATCCAAAGAGACCTGATCCCCTCCTGCTGTGTGGTAGAGAGCATTTCCCAGCTAAATCAGCGAGGGTCTATTTGTAGGAGCGGGGGAGAACCCAACCAGTGTGTTTTACATCCCACCCACAGCAGCACCATGGAGGCAGAGGGACTACTCTCACCAGCAGCATCTCCAGAGGCACAAACCATGGAACGCTGAGGAATGGATGGTATAAACCATCCTTGTACCAGAGGCTCACGACACCGCTGCTGCTACCCCAGGGCACGAGATAAAACTCTTCCCTTTCACTGAGTTTCCCAGAGCTGAGAGTGTGGACAGGTGACCAAAATGTTTGGGGATTTCACTCCCCCCTTTCCCAGGGGTGGGGAGGGAAATGGAGCCATTGTGCAATGGAGAGGGAAATAACCATGAACTCTCTAACTGTGTTGTCCTCCAGCTGCCAAAATATGTTTTGAAGCTGATCGGGGAGCGTCCGCAAGCAGCGATTGCAACAGAGTCACCGCTGTAGATTACATGAGGAGAGTTGGACTTAGTGTTATCTGTGAGGGTTTTGACCTTTGCAAATGAGCTGAGGCACAGGGATAATGGGCCCGAGTTTTCAGGGGGAAAAAAATAAAATCACAGAATATTTGGGGTTGGAAGAGGCCGTTAAAGGCCCTTATCTACTCCAACCTCCCTGCAGTGAGCAGGGACATCTTCAGCAGGCTTCTCAGAGCCCCATCCAACCTTACCTTGAATGTTTCCAGGGAAGTGACATCCACCACCTCTCCAGGCAACCTGTTCCAGCATTTCAGCCCTTTCCTCATAAAAAAATTTCTTCCTTATATTGAGTCTAAATCTACCCATCTTTTCACTTAAAACCATTACCCCTTGTCCTATTGGAACAGACCCCAGTAAAAAGTTTGTGTCCATCTTTCTGATGGACTCCCTTTAAATCCTGGAATGGGTTACAAGGCTTTCCTGGAGCCTCCTCTTCTGCAGGATGAACAACCCAGTCTGCTTTCCAGCTGGAGGAGTGACAACCACTGGCGCCAGCGAGAAGGGAGGTCAGGGGTGAGCACGCTCTTCAAGCCAAGGCGCTGGAGATAGCAAACATGAGGGACTACAACCTCTTGGCCAGCAGCCCTGGGCCCTCTGGAGCCACCTCCATGCCCAGGGGAAGGAGTTTGAGCTGCTTAGCTCTTCCTGATGCTCCACAGTAAGGATGACATATGAGGGTGTAACCGTGGTTTCTATTAGAGACATTTATTGGGAGGGTATAAAAATAGAGTGCAAATTTCAATAAGATGTAGTTAAACATGTCGTAGGGAAAGAGTTCCACACATCAGTGGGAGAGGAGCCCGGAAGGTTGGCAGCGTGTCCACATTCCGTGATGCACCCAGATCCACTGAGCAAAGCAGAACCTTGATCCCCAGAGATGGGTTATGGCCCTTCTGTCTGAAAACCTTTCTGTCCCTCTGCTGCACGCTGCTCTGCTTGACCAAAGCTCTCACAATTCCATCAACCAGCCATCGGAAACGCAACTCGGGATAGGGCTCAGTGTGGCACCCGCAGGGTCCAGGTGAAATGTCTTCTGCATGGGAGAGGAGCCCTCAGGTGATGCTCACTAGGAAGGCAGAGCCTGTTCCTCCCCTTCCCTGAGCACTGATTATGGCAGTAGATAAGTACAGTATCACATCAGTGAGGTTAATACTGAGCAATGCATAAAAGAGCATCTTACGTCTTTATCAGTCCTCTGGCTGAAGCTGTTTCCACTCAAAAGTCCCATCCAAAGTCAGATCAAAGTTATCCTTCTCCTGCTCTCGGGACAGCTCCAAAAACACCTGAAACAGACAGGATAAAGCTGCAGTTATTTCTCTGACATTGTGACACTCCTTTACAGGAGTCAGAGCTCTGCAACCCCTCTGAGGGGTATGTGAAGCAGCTTTGTGTGGGGCACATATACGCAGTAACCAAGACTCCCAAACTGGTATAACCTGCTGAGAGGCGCCAGCTGCCCATAGGCATATCCATAGGGTAGGTCTTACCCACCAACGGATCAACATAAATGTTCATCATCTTTGCCATCAGTCTTGTACAAGCAGCAATAACCTGCTGCTTCAGCAGCAACCACAGAGGCTGGGGGTGGGCATCTATCGAGATCATCCATCCTTTGGATGGGCTGTGTGCTTGTCATGGGTGAGTTGAGTCAGGTGGCAATGCTTTGCCAGGGCTTGTTCCCACCAGCAGTGAAAAAAACAAACCAAACCAAACCAAACCAAACCAAACCAAACCAAACCAAACCAAACCAAACCAAACCATTTTTCACCAGTTTCCCAGTGGAGGAACCCTTGCCCACCACCCCCAGTTAGTTTTTTGTTGGAGCAATCTTCTGCTCAGGTCTCGCTGCAGCTTTTGTTCCTGATCATGCTTTTATAACATGTTTAGCCTTGAAATCACCTGCCTGAGCCAAAGTATTCAGAGAGAAGCTGTACTCCTCGAGGTTGAAGTTTTGCTTGGCTGTGGAGAAAAGGAGAGAGAGTGAAAAATTAGCGATTGGTGTCCCACCGCTTTCAAAACGTCATCTCATTTGTTCTTACCTTCCTCTAGCTTGGAGAAAGTCTGAGACAGGGGCAGTGCATCTTCCATTGGGACCTTGTAGACTAGCAAAGAGGGGAACCTTGGAAAAAAGGAAGAAAAGGTGATCCTTGCTCTGTTCTGGGATCAGAACTTTATCCCATGCTATGAATGCACTGGATGACTGGACGTTTTGCTGCAGGGATCACAGCAGGCTTGGATGTGGTGACATTATCAAATCAGATCACCATACAGGGACTCTGAGCTGTTCATTGCTCTCCAGCTGAGATCCTGTGTCTGGCCATCGCACTGGGTAACGTTTTTTAGGGATGAGGTAGTGTTAAATCACTATTCATCCTAAATGTTGTAGTTACCTCTCCTGACGGGCTGCACTTGGGAAAATCCTCAACATCTCAGCGTGAAGCAGCTCAGTGTGCTCTGGCTCCTTGACTTTAATTTCCAGAAGGTAGCCTTTGCCAAACTTGTTCTTCAGATACTGAATGGAGCCAATGCATCTGTGAGGGAGGGAGGGAGAAAAAGAGGTGTCAGTGTGAAACCATTGGTGCCCCACCATCTGCTCCTACCCAAATCGTACAGCTGGGGAAATCACAGGGGGCACTTCATGAGTGATGGGCTTGGGGAGGCCTGAGGAGAAACTCCTGTAGCTGCAGGGAGCCCTGGCTGTGCTGCTGCTCACCGTAGCTTCCCAGACACCATGATGGCCACACGGTCACACACTGCCTCCGCCTCCTCCATGTAGTGTGTCGTTAGAATGGCTCCTGACTCCTTGGTTTTCAGGGAGGCACGAATCATCTTCCTGAGGACCAGAGTGGGGAAAAAAGCTACCTTTGCTGAGAAATATCAGACACTTTTTCTTGTACCTCTGTTCCTCCTAAAGCCTCTCCTCTAAAACACGTGTAAAAAGTGACATACAGCAGCTACAGAATGATGTGCACAGGAAAATGGAGTTTTCAATAAAACCATTGGTAGGTGATGAGCAGCACTAGTCACAGATGGGGCAAAACACTCTTTACCTAACAGGCATCTACTCTTGGCTTCCACACCTTTACCAGCGTGGTGGCACAGCACCTGAGGTCCTACTCACCAAACGGAGTGATGCCCATTGGGGTCCATGCCGGTGGATGGCTCATCCAGGAGCAGGACCGTGGGGTTGCCCAGCATGCACATTGCAAAGCACAGCTGCAATGGGTAGAGAGGTTTGGGTCAAACCTTTTGCAGCCCCATGGATTTGGAAAAGGCCGATTTCTATCACCCCCTCCATAAGAGACAAAACGATGCTCCCCCACATAGCTCAGAGCACAGGTGGGTCTCTCCGTTCATGAAGGGGATTTTTTCATTTGCATTAATGAGAACTGCAGGGCCCATTATAGGTAAAAAACTCACACCTTTCTGCTTATTCCTGCAGGTAATTTTCTGGGTTTTTTATTTAAATAGTCTTGAAGCTGCAGAGCATCCACTATTCTGTGGAGAAAGGGAATAAACAAACAAAAACCATTGTTATTATTCCTAACTCAATGCCCTCAGCAAGGATTCACAAAATTACAAGGAAAAGGACCCTTTTTTCCCCTTTGTTCTTGACTCCTGCTTGTTTTCATTAAACATTTATTGTGTTATTAAAATGTAAGTGAATATTTGAAGCAAAGTGTACTGAATAAGCCACAAGCTCTTTTCTAAACCCATCATTAGTGTCAACAGCACTATGAATCCATTCCACCTCACCAGCGTCAGCTGAGCAGGCAGCACTTAAGCACCTTTCTTGTAGTGCCAAACTATAACATCAGAGATTTTAGAAATGCTTCCTAAAGATAACATACTTGAAAGGACATTAGTGGTGTATTTATCCCTGCTAAATGCACTTAGGGAAACTGGAGATTAACCCACTCCCTTAATCGTGGCATTCAGCACAAAATCCCTTTTGCAGTTCTGTTTCCTGAGTTTCTTTCAAGGTTGCTTCTGGCTCAGAGTGAATTTTGACCTTCTGTTCCCCCTCCCATGCCCTAGGACTAAGGGATGAAATCCTGGCCAACACCTGGAAACACCCTCCATCCCTACCGGTTGACTGCAGCAGCCATGTCCTCCTTGCACACCCCTTTCACGGCTGCGTAGACCCTCAGGTGCTCGAGGACGGTGAGGTCTGGCCAGAGCGGGTCCTCCTGTGGGCAGTACCCCAGGAAGGCAGGCATGGGGTCCTGGAGGTGGGAGGTTGCTCCATCTCCTCTGTTCATCAGCACCTGTACAACCAGGCCGATCGTTCTCTTCTCTCATAGCCTTGCCCAGATACAAGGGGATGGTTTAGAGGAAGACTATGAGCTTTGCTGGAATTTAGGTGAGGAAACCCAAAGAGCAAGGGAGTGATTTTTGAAACCCTCCTTTACATGGCTCCTAAATATAAATGTGGCAAATTTGAGTAGATGCAACTGTTTGTCCAAGTTAGAAGTAGCTCACAATATTTCTTATTAATACGTTATTTAACTTAATAGCACAATAAATTCAGTTAAAATCTTGATCCCTAATCATGCTTTGAAAAGAATTATAGCTTATCCTTGGTGCAAGGTTTGCTCTTTCCCTTTTATAATGGATTTATCCCTTTTCTCCAGGTGCCTCCTACCTGCCCAGCAGTCAGAGAAGTCTCTCCAGTAATCATTTTGATAGCTGTGCTTTTACCAGCTCCATTGGGTCCCAGAAGTCCTAATACCTCTCCTGAAATCAATAGATAGAATTTCTCAGTAGCCCTCCCCATTCAACAAACATATCAGGCACAGTCCCACAAAAGATAAAACATAACAGGGGGCAGTCTAATATCAAAGGTCATTTAAGAGTAAACAGCATAAATATCCATGCTCTGAGAGCCCACAGTGTTTCAACTCGAACTGATGCTGCAAGTCTGAGTGCTGCCCCCAGGCCCCTCAGAAGCCACTGCTGCAGTGGGTCCTGTAGAGAGGGGGATGCGTTATTCCAGATAACAGAGAGTCAAAGGTAACTACAGGATGCATCCACATCACGTTGTTCATTAACACATCAACCACAGACCGAACATGCCTTAACCTCAGAGCAAACAGGTTTGACCTTTACGTCCTTGCTCAGGGAATCTGCAGAGAATGAGCCCTCTGGGTATGGTGGGGGGTCCAAAACAGGTCTAGGAGAACAGTTCCAGCTCTCACCTTTTTTAACACAGAAGGAAATATTTTTTGTGGCCATTTTCTTCTTCTTCTTAAAAACAGAACCAGCTTGCTTTATTTTATATTCCTTGCACAGACTGCTGACAATTATGACTGATTTCTGAAAGCCAGGAGGAGGAAGAAAGATTAGTCTGTTATATTAGACAGTGACGATCCCTCAGTAACACTGTTCCATTTAAAAAGTCAGAAAACCTTCTAAAGACCTTTGAATTTGTTTTGTAGTTTCTTCAGAATATGAGGTGCAACAGGACACTTTGTTGTCCATGTTGTTCTTAACAGATTTTTTCTGTCCTTATGGGACCCACACCCATCTGTCTGGGATTTTTATTTCCCCAGTGAGAACAATAAAGCAGAGCACTGACCTGCACTGACAGATACTGGTGGTTTGTTCCTTACCAGCAGGCTTCTTGCTTGCATAAAGTAAAAGATGACAACACTTGGTCTCACCTCTTCCTGACTCGGAGCTGCTATGGCAGTTCTCACTGCTGCTCTTTCAGCCTTAACATCTTCATCTTCCTCTTCAGGCTCCTCGGGGTGCTGGTGGCTGCTTTCTCTTCTTGGGGAAATCCTGTAAACCCACAGATTTGTCTCAGCATTTTGTCCTTTGCCCTTGTTGTCTACCAAAGCATTTTGGATAGACCAAGGCCGAATATCCCTCTGGTTTGCTGTTTCCTGGGGTTTATATATTTATACTCTTTGTTGTATCAAAACCTCTGAGCTGGTACTTCCACACAGCACACGCAACACCAGGTATATATAGAAACCTAGTATATATATATATTTATATATAAAACTGCATATATAATATAAATAAAAGATACATAGTTTTATATATATATATATATATAAAAACCAGTATATATAATATAAACTAGCACTCAAGCTGGTTTATATTATAATAGCACTGTAGCATTTAAGGGACTATTTTAGTTATTAAAAAATCACCAGTATTTAAAAGAAATAATTAAAAACAGGGTCACAAAGGCAATGGTACATGATCAAAAGGTTATCTTCAAGGAAAAGCAGTGTGGTAGGAGTTTACAGCTTGCACGTGTGTTTATACAAACCTAAATATCGGGTCCTTTCTCAGAACTGCTCTTCCATATTTTATCTCCAAATATCGAAGAAGAAAAATGAAACCCACAGAATGGATATAAGGCTGAAAAAAAGAGGTTGCCACGTTAACAGCCTTGCCTTGCATTCTAGTGTGGCTGAAACTGAGAAGATGCTGGTGGTGTTATAAAACAGTGTGTGAAAATAAAGTTCATTCTAAACTTGGGTAATCTTGAAGGCTGAGAACTCTACTGTCACTTACCAATACCACAGAAAATGTCAGTGGGAGAAGAAAACCACCATTCATTAAATAAACAAGGCAGCATTAAGTGATCTGGGCTTATTTAATTTTCCCTTCCCCATTTCAGAGGAGCAAGGTTATTTTAGCACTGGGGGTAATGTGTCATCCAGACCCACCAAGATCCTCCTCCTGCATGAAATGAGAGTTCTTGCCTGCTTCCTCATAACTGAGGATGGGGTTAGAAGACAAGCATTGCTAGGAAAAAAGTAATCTGAAACATTTTCTTACTGCAAAGACAGCTATTAGTACATCATTCGTCGGAGTCCCACCAAATAAATCATCTTCTTCCATAAAAATCTGTAAGAATAAAAAGATTCCAACAACCAACCAGAATGAAGACCTGCAATTCTTTAGTATTATGCTGGCTAATTTTGGAAGGGTTAAAAGCAAACAACAAATAGTTTGAAAATGTAAGTCCTTAAGGACATGATCTAGAGGTGAACTAGTCAGGGTCAGGCGATGGTTGGACTCCATCTAAAGGGTCTCTTCTAACCCAGGTGATTCTGTGATTCTAAGAGTCACCATGCAGATTTACAAATTCAGAGCTTTGACTCCGGGCATCCCAGTCCTACATTAGAAAATGTTGTGGCCCTCAGCATGTGTATCAGACTGTCCTTCTGGGGGAATGGTCTATTACAGGGTAATAATTGGTCTCCTATCCTTTGGGGTCATGGCAAATAATAGGTGGAGGTGAGTGGGACAGGATACAGGACTCCACTCTTCTATTTGGGACTTCATTCCTAAGTCATTTATGGCTCATAAGCAGTCTTGCACATAGCTGAAGGGTTTTGTTAAGCTCTTAGTTGACTTTCTATGACCAGTCTCAGCTGACAGGGAGTAATGTTCCTTGTGAGTATGCTTCATCCTCACTCATAGTCAGATGCCTAAGTTCCAATTTCCTTGTAGGGCTGTTCAAGCCAAGTTTCTCAGCTCTGCAGGGAAAGAATTAAGAGAGCTTCCCTAACTTAGAGCCAGAGCTTGACTGGGTGGGAAGCAGCCCATAGGCATAACCAACAGCTGGAAGAATTAGATCTAATCAGGAATTACCGTCTAACGATGCACTCTGGTTGTTTGGGAAATCCCACCCATATGAAGCAAATACAGAGCCTTCCCAGCGTGTGGTTACCACCACCAGGCTTTCACAGAATCACAAGGCTGGAAAACACCTTTAAGATCATCAAGTCCAACCATTCCCATCCTAAACTAAACCATATTCCTAAGTACGTCATCTACCCTTTTTTTAAACACATCCAGGGCTGGTGACTCAGCCCCTCCCTGGGCAGCCTGTTCCAGGCCCTGACAACTCTTTCAGTAAACATTTTTTTTCTAATACCTAATCTGACCCTGTCCTGGTACAGCTTGAGGCCATTTCTGCTTGTTGCATCTCCTGTTACTCAGCTGAAGAGACCATCGCCCACCTCTCTACAACCTCCCTTCAGGTAGTTGTAGGTGCTGATTAAGGTCTCCCCCTCAGCCTCCTCTTCTCCAGGCTGAACACCCCCAGCTCCCTGAGCTGCTCCTCAGAGGATTTGCCCTCCAGCCCCTTTCCCAGCCTGGTTGCCCTTCTCTGGACTTGCTCAAGGACCTCAATGTCCTTCTTGTGATGAGGAGCCCAGAACTGGACACAGCACTCGAGGTGCAGCCTCACCAATGCCGAGCACAGGGGCACAATCACTTCCCTAGACCTACTAGCCACACTATTTTTGATACAAGCCTGGATGCCATTGGCTTTCCTGGCTGCCTTTGCTCAGGACAACACACACAATTGTGTTTTAAGGTGGGGTGCTGCTCCTTGCCCAGTGCCACCACTTACCTGCTGGCAGTTGATCGTTACACCCAGCAGCGGGTACACGGGAATCAAGAGGGACAGGACGGACAGGGAGATTATAGTGTCGGTTGAGAGATCCAGGACTCGGCTGATGATGTGAGAAACAAAACACACCTAAAAAAATAAACCAAGAAGGTAAGTTAGCTGATGGGAAGGGTTATGCTTGTTGCTGGTCTCCATTTCAGAAATGGGTTTCTAAAATTGGGCAAGAAATATAAAGATGAGAGACAGTGAGGGATCAGGAGGTCCTCAGCCATTTCTGCTTGATGGTATGCTGTTGGTTTGGGTCAGCTGGGGAAACTTCTTCCCAGATACAAGGTTGCTTTGGGCAAAAAAAACTAAGTACAGAGTCCCACCCTGTTCTTTCCCATCCCAGTCCATGCCAAATAACCCATCTCCTTCCCGATCAGGCTTGGGCTATCTGCATCTAAGCTGATAGCTCTTATCTCAACACCTTACATCCCTTTGATATGAGGTGCTGAACAAAGCAATAAATAACTTTCTTGCCTCTATTCTTGCACCAGCTCATTGTGGATCCAAGCATCTCACTGTGCCACAGCAGGGCTGTGGGAACAGAACACAGCAACACAAATTTAACACAGAATTGTCTGTTATAAAAGACATGCTCCTACGTTTATACTTGGTCTTTTCAACTCCAGCTCATCCTTTAGATCTCGGGACACTTGAATACATTCGGCAAGCCCTACAGAACATTACCTAGCAATATGCTTACCACTATCAGGATAAAAGACCAAAAATCACAGTTCCAGCCTTTGCGAAAGACGAAGGAGATCACGTAGATGAAGAGAACAATAGAAATTCCATAGCCAAAAGTACCCACGATCTGCAGAAAAAAAGGCTTTCAGTGGAGAAAATGGAGTGATCTAAACAACTAGAAACCTATATAAAACAATGTGGTTTGGTTTAAATACCACACATTAAGATTGAGGCATTCAGTACTGCCTCCAAATTATAGGGGGCAGAATAAGAAGGTCAGTAAGCATCTGGGGACCCAGACATGTGCCAGCACTGTCTGCACCCACGATGTTGCAGCTACCCCTAAGATATGCTCTAAATATTACCCAAAATATGAGTTATATATTACTCAAGATATAATACATATATTACTCAGCATATAATCCCTCCCTAGTGAACCAGAAGTCACCACAATGGGATGTACCAGCAAGAAGAGTCTGTCGATGTGCCCAGAAACCTTGCTGCTTATTGCAAACTGAAGCCCGAACATGGAGAAGAGAAGGAGCCAGCACAGTGGGATGTCTACCAGTGCCTGGCCGCACCAGTACGCCGAGGGAAGGAGCCCTGAGATCCGCAGCTGGGCACGAGCTCCCACCTGGGAAGGCACAATGCAAAGGACAGTTTATTGTGGGTGCCTGGGTGGCCAATTACACCCATGGGAATGGCTCCAGGAAATAAAATGTTAACAAAAAGCTGATACCATTGCAATGCTGGGGTGAAATTCCACCTATTTTTGTTTTGGAGCATTTTGTGCTGGATGCAAAGCTGCTGGTGGCAATACAGAGCAAAATGCCTCAAGCTGCCCATCATACCCAAACGTCCCTGTGGCAATGCAGTTGTAATCCCTTCTGCCCACCGCTAATCTGCTCCAATTCCAAGGAATTTACCTTGTAATCCTGCATGTAGCCCATTGCAAAGTGAGGAGGAAAACCAGGGAATAACATCAGCATATAAATGAGGTAAACAGAAACAAAATAATCCCAGAATCGTGGATTATCTATCTGAAACAAGAACAACAAAGAATTTGTAGACAACATCTGCACTGTAATGGCTAGATGCCACAATCCATCTCACTACATTTCTCATGAAGTACAGGGCAGTATCCCACAGTAGAATCATAGACTGGTCTGGGTTGGAAGGGACCCCAAGGATCATAGACTTCCAACCCCCCTGACACAGGCAGGGACACCAACCTCCAGGCCTGGATCTACACAAGGGTGCCCAGGGCCCCATCCAACCTGGCCTTGAACATCTCCAGGGACGGGGCATCCACCACCTCTCTGGGCAGCCCATTCCAGCGCCTCACCACTCTCTTTGTAAAAAACTTCCCCCAATATCTAATCTAAACCTTCCTTCCCTTTAGTTTTATAATCCATTCCCCCTTGTCCTGCCATTGTCTACCCTTTTAAAAAGTTGATTCCCCTCCTGTTTCTCTGCTCCCTTCAGGTACTGGAAGGCTGCAAAGAGGTCCCTCCGCAGCCTTCTCTTCTCCAGGCTGAAGAAACCCAGCTCCTTCAGCCTTTCTTTGTAAGGGAGGTGCTCTAGCCATCTAATCATCTTCGTGGCCTCCTCTGAATAAGGAACCTCCTGAAGAACTCCTCCTAGCTGTCCTCTCCATTCAGCAGCCCTCAAGACCCACAGGGGAAAAATTAGCTTCACTTCTCCTGCAGTCAAACGTGTCGTATCCAGAGCCACCACCGAGGAAGGCGGGTTTACAGGTACAAACAGCCCCACAGCTCTTCCCACTGAAATCCAATGACTTACTGAGACCTTAAGCAGATTTAAGAACTATTTTCTGGCACCTTCTGGCTGCCAGGCTCCAACACTTACGGAGAAGAATGGATGACTCCAGATCCGGATGTGCACAGTGGAATTGAGGGTCCTCAGCAGCGCGTTGCTAATGATGTTCACAAGCACTGGGAAGCAGTTGATGGCCTCCACATGGCATAGCACAGTAAACCTGTAGCTCTTCAAAGAGCAAGGAAACAGGATGAAAACTCTTGGCTTTCCACATCTGCAGGGAAGCAGATGAAAAAAGAGTGGCCAGGACAATCCAGGCATTAAATAATTCATTTTGCCTATGCTTTGTACAGCTGTGCTACAAAAATGGAAAGTTTGAGGTGGAGAAAGAGAGAGATAAGGTATCCTCTAGTAATTGACCAGTTAAAACACTTCCAAATCTTTGTGCCTGCAGGCCTTACTCAATAGGACCATCCCACAGGTAGAGCTAGTGGAGGTATTTTGTTTAATTATTCAATTTTTGGGAAGAGATAAGAGGAAGAGAACAAAAATCGCCACCTGGCCTTTGTGAGACACTTTTATGGCTCCGTTGTGTTTCAGCTCCTCTGTGATATTTTCCTCACTTGTTATTTCCACTGTGAGATCCTGGCTCTCAAGTGTGTGGATAAAGTCTTCAATGCTGGCTCCTGGTGTGAAAGCCAAAAGCAGAGGAATCACAATGCTGAAAAAACCAGGAGAGTCTTCCATGGTTTTTTTTTGAAAATCCATGACCACCAAACAAAACCAGATGAAGTCTAATGAGCGTGGACGTCAGACAGCACATACGAGGTGGATCATTGTGCATTCATTTCTGTGATGTTAATGGATTTCAGTCTCAATGACTGAATCTTCCCTTCTCATTTTTCTCCCCCTGCCTTTCTGCACTGCTACAAAATGAATTGTTCTTTGCTCATGGTCTGATGAAGCCAGCAGTATTATACTCTGGCAAAATAAGATGAAATAGCATCCACTCGTAGGAATGCTGAAGGTAAGTCCCTGGAAGTAGACCTTTCGTTTGACTCTGTGTTAATGAGCTTTCACTGGAGTATGGACCCTGGTGTGGGACCTGAAAACACATGGATTGTTCGGATAGAGAACCGGATTTGGGGCAAGGAAAGAATTGTGCCCCTTCTAATCCATTCTGCTATGACACCCTTTTCACATCCTTGCATCAGGATCTTACCAGCTGCTGAAGCCAGAGTGGGCTTCGTTCACAACCCCTTAAAAATTCCAATGTCCATGTTCTTCTGTCACTTTCACCATCCCTTGGACCCCGTCCATCCTACAACTATCTGATCTGTCCACTTATTTTGCTTTACAACAGCAAGAAGCCCAGGACTAAGAAAGGATGTGGAAGGGCTTATTCCCCTCACCTGTGTTGTTGTGGACCAGGAGGCTGGTTGTCTCTGAGTGAACCTTCTTCCCCAGGGGCAAGAAGTACCGTGCAGATGAGAGCTCCCAGGCACTCACGCTCTGCCAAGCAGCAACCAGGGACAGTTGCAACACCAGAGGAAGCAGAAAAACCACGTAGAGCAGCAAACTATTGAGAAAGAAATGAATAAACGCTCTGAAAACAGATACTGAGCAGAATGCATTTGCATATTGGGATTGGTATAGTATATTCAAGTAACCCAATCCTCTTTTATTTTCAAAATTTAGGGCAATTTTCTTTTCAGGAGTCTCACAGCTTGATCATTCACAGTGGCCCTCAAAATTTAGCAATGAGAGGACTTCAGAACTGGAGTGCTCAACTTTTTAGCACCATGAAATGCTTTTCAGACTTCCTTAAGAGGCAAGTTTTCCATCAATCAGCATCTCACTTCTCTTTCTTGCATCCCACCAGCTTGAAGACCAATGGGACCAAATGAATTCAGACACTGGCAACATGAGAGAAGTTTAAAAGAAGTTGAAGGAGAAGTCTGAAAGTAGTATTTTTTTTCCTCTCTGCAGACACAAGTTTATTTTAAAAATTCCTCCTCCATCTGAAATAAAAGTGTTCCTAAAGGATTCTTTTCTTCAGACAGAAAATGGATTTCCCTTGCATAAATCCCTCAGTACAGCAATGAAAACACAGATGGGAGATTTTATATTACTGGCACTGGAAAGGAGGAATTTTTTCTCTCCTCTGAGTGCAGATTACCAAGATGATTCACAGCCAAGATCTGATATTAATTAATCCAAACGCTCATCAAAACAGGGGGGGTGAAATTGTCCCCCCTGCTGTGACTGCCTCCAGATCCAGATCTGCAGGAGGGAATCGCTTTGGTACTTACATCGAGCGCAGGTTTTTCACCGAACTCTTCAGCTTTAAGAAGCGCATCCATGCCATGGCACAGACCTGCTGCCTCCAGAGAGCCAAGCCTTCGACTGACGCCTTCCCGCTCTCTGAGATCAGCAGGGACACTGGCTCCGTCTCGTCGGGGCACCGCGGTCCTGCTTCTGCCCATTCCTCCCCAAGGACACGCTCATCTGCAAGGAGTTTTCCACAGGTATATTTATGCCTGAGACCAGCTTCTATGTTGTAACGTGTGAAAAATTAAGAGCCACCTCCTAGCAGTTGTTGGAGGGGTGCTCAGGGGTGATTGAAAACTCTCTTCAGCTATGGACTGTGTATTTGCAGCCACAACTGTACCTTCTCGATTCACTGTGGCTTCTTCCTCCAGTCTGAGGAAGACATCTTCCAGGGTTGTCATGCTAACGCCATAATTGATGATTCCCTGGCCGGAGCAGCTGTCCAGGCCACGAAACAGATCTGCAGGACAGAGATAATATAACACAAGCATAAACCTCCAAAGACCAGGCTTTGGCTCAGCTGAGTCAATCTGACTGGAGCATCCCCAGTCACAGGGAAAATGCTGATGCAGCGAGCTGCCAGGGTCTGGAGGAACGCAAACCTGCCCGATCCATAGCTCATGGGAGATGCTTTTTCTGTACAGCATTTCAGACCATGCACCACCTGAGGCAGTAGTGCCATGGGACTCTCAGACTGAGTGTGATGGGCATGATGAGTGAGGGTGTGCCTGGTGCCACGGCAGGTACGGAGTGGTACCAGTTGTGTGGAGCTTGTCACTATCTTCTCTTTTGATAGGAAGAAAAATAAACTCTGAGTAGCACATATAGTCCAGTTTAGCCTGCTAGGTTCTTTCATTATGAATAGCAGAAAAGCACCCACTGTACACGTTCATCTTAAACACATCAAGGCTAAAATAAAACAGTTCTAAATTCCTTATGTGACCTCACAGAAAGTCTCCCCCTACATTTCCCTTTCCTCATATTTGTGGTTATTTTTTCTCCATGGACAATTCTCAAGTATTATATATATCAATTATGTATATATTCTTAATTATTGTATATATTACCTGGGAATTTATTCACGTTTTCTAATGGCAGTTTGTATTGCAGCTCATACTGACTGTGTCCTGAGAATATGACGTTGGGGATGTACTGTTTAACCAGAGATGTCATGTTCTCTAAGTCACAAGACTCGTTGACATGTATCCTGTTCAGTGGAAACACACAGATGGTTAGCTGTGAAAAATAAACCAACCCCCCCAAAAAACCAAACCCAAACAAAACCCCTTAACCAAAACCAAAACTAAACCACAAACTTCCCCATTGTATTTGCTGTGCTACATAAAACCCAAAGTCCAGCATGCTCCAGTCATTCCTTACTCCACTGTGAACTGCTGCTTCAGTTAATTTCACAGGAGCACAGAATCACAAGGTTGGAAAAGACCTTTAAGATCACCAAGTCCAACCATTCCCATCCTAAGATAAACCATATCCCTAAGTACCTCATCTACTCTTGTTTTAAACACATCCTGGGAAGGTGACTCAGCACCTCCCTGGGCAGCCTGTCCCAGGCCCAGAAGTTCCAGGTCAAATTTAACTGAATACTAACTCATTTTGCTTTTTTGGACATCTGCTCTACGCTTTTCCCCTTACAGTCATTCTTGGTGGCTCCTTGTACATGGATGATCCCAGATACCAGTTGCTGGGGCTGAAGGAGATACCTTAAATGATAGCCAATCCCCCATTTTTTCTTCAAGAACAGTGAAGAGCCGACACACTTCAGCCTCCCGTGAGAGATAAAGGCCTTGCGTTCTGAAGAAAGGAAAAGCCAAAGGCATTTATATTGTAGGGCCATGGTTCAACCCCCTTTTTATTTTTGCAACTGACCCTGACATGGACTTTCTTCTCCAGGGTTATTCTGTGGAGATGCTACAGGTTGATCCTGTGCTTACCTGCGAGGATATCGGCCTCATCCATGAACTGGGTGCTGAACAGGATCACCCGTCCAGCTCTGTGCTCCTTGAGGAGGCTCCACACTTGGTGTCTGGAAACAGGATCCAGCCCAGCTGTTGGCTCATCGAGGAACAAGACCTGCAGAAAGGATGAAGCCAGACATTATTTGTCACCAGAGCAATTCCACCTCTTTTGGGTTTGGTATTCCCCTGAAGGACTCAGATCCCAAAGGCAGGAGACCCAGGCCACAGTTCATGCCAGGACAATTATTGTGGAAGCTTTGCAGAGGTCTATCTATCTGCTTTAAGACTAGACTAGCAAGATGGGTTATGAATTTAGCAAAATGAAATTACTAAATTTGTTAATTTTAAGAATTATGAGCTCTTCCAAGAGGTCTGAAATCCCACGTTAACTTGTAGTCAAGTACATGCATAAGGCTTTAGTTATGTTGGACCTGAACATTCCCAATGTTGCAGAGCCGTGCTTACTGCTTTACCTGGGGGTTTCCAAGCATGGCAATTCCAATGGATAACTTCCGTTTCTGCCCACCACTCAGTTTCTCAGCTTGAGTGTCTTGAGCATTACCAATATCCAGCAGCTCCATGATGTTTCGCACCTAGAACAGCACACAGATGTCCATTCCCAGCACCATGTGCCATTCCACCCTTTATTAGCCACAAAGGAGAACTGGCTGGGACTGAAGGTATGGTTTTCAGAGGGTGTGATGAGGTCTAGCTCTTACCCACACTGATCCACCACTGGCTGGAGCAGTCACTGCAGAGTCTGCTACATTCCCTCATCTCCTTGAGTGGAGCAGAGGAATCACTGTGGTGGTACCAAGCCCACAAACTTGCCTACTAACCTGGTCAAAGCTGGACACCAGCTTGAATTTTCAGAAGACACAGCCAGGGGGGACCTTTTGAGCACCACAGTGCAAGAAGCAGCTTCCAGTAAAACATGGGGTGTGCCTACAGCCTCAAACACACAGCGATAGGTTTCAGGGGAACACACCCTTACCTCTCGCTCTACATCTTTGGACTTGATGCCCTTGATTTCTGCAAAAGTTTTCAAGTTTTCTTTCACTGTCAGGACTTCAAACTGCAAGTTGAACTGTGGGCAAATGCCAATCATCTCTCTAATCTCTTCCCTATCTCCCAATTCAGAGAGCTTGCAGTTGTATATGCTCGCAGAGCCTGTTTGTGGGAGGAAATGCAACGAGGTGGAACAATTTGGTTTTGGATCAAGCCCACCCCACCCCACCTCACCGTTCACCATCCTACCTTCAGAAGGCAAAGTCAGTCCACTGAGCACGTTTAACAGCGTCGTCTTTCCAGCCCCGCTGTGGCCGAGCAAGGCAGTGATCTGACCCTCATAAATGCTTAAAGACAAACCTGGAATGAAAAAACCAACAAGTTTGGGAAGAAATGAGGTTTGTCTTGGCTTCACCCATTCTTGAAGGCGAGACAAGTAAAGAAGCATAAGCCTTAAATAGTAATAATTGGTCAGAAATGCATTAAGCAAATTGGGGTAAAGTTCTGCCAACCCTGAGCTAAAGACATAAGAAGCTGCTCTGGGGTTGGACCTGATGATCTCTTGAGGTCCCTTCCAACCCCTACAATTCTGTGATTCTGTATTTAGCAGGAAAGAAAGCAATAAAACAATAGAAAAAAATATTCTTTATTCTCTTTACTCTCATGAAAAACAGAAAATCAGTAAAACTCGAACTAAATATTGATCCTTTGCATCAATAAATATTCTTACATTTTTAAGTAACATGAGTTTTCATTTCTTTGGCCAAAATGTTTGCACAACCATTTTTGTCATCTTTAACAGGAACCAATATCACAGCTTTCATACCTCTTAAAGCTTCTGTCTTCTTGTCTTCCTTTTTATATGCTTTTTTGACATTGATGAGTCTAAAAGGAAGGGCAAGGAGGGTATTATTTCAGGATTCCTGTAGATACATTTCCCTGGTGCCATTTTTTTGTTCTTATGGATCTGAATTTAAAATGGCAGAATGGAAAGTACAAGGTATTAGGAAGCAGTCCTGAGATTCAGTAGGGTTTGGCACGCTCTGTATACAGGTATGAACATCACTACCTGGCACACAATACCAGAGCACCAAGTCCTGCAGAAGTCAAGGTGAAGCCCATTGCAACTGATGACTGTTTAACAACAGGCTGCCCTCTGTTTTCCCCTTGTTGTCCCTAATGGACATGTAACAAAGACCACAGCAAACCACCCTGCTTTTTAAAAATCTGGATTTATCCAGATTTCATTGCTGGTGGCAGGCTGGTATTATTATTTATCTCATCAGCATCTTATCTCTAGTTTTTCTCTGTGAAACAAATTGTTTTGCAAGGGCCACATGAACATGAAAAGTGCCTGGATAAGTCAAAACAAAGCTGACAGCAGAAGAGGTGATCTATGTGAGCATTCAACTCAGAAAATGTGAATAGCAATTCCTTCTCTCTTAACCTGATGGCCTCCTTCCCCATGAACTCGGGGGGCACTGGCTCTATGTCATCGTTGAAGAGCTCCTCAGGGCTCATTGCAGTTCTGGGCATCTCCCTGGCGGTGCCTCTCCTGTTCCTCAGCCAGTATGAGGGCTTCAGGCAGAAGAAGGGGGGATCTGGTATGCCATATTTGCCTGAGAGGAAAGCAAAGAAGTTGAGCTCTCATTAACCAAAGCCTCAACCAAGACAACGACCTGGACTAAATATTTAGGAGGTTCTAATAAGTATTTGGTCTGCCTCAGAACTGGTACTTTGTCCAGATAAAAAGAGGTTTGGAGCTGGAGTGGATTAGACAGGAAGGTTGGCTTCAGATCTATATCTAATCATAGAATCATAGACTGGTCTGGGTTGGAAGGGACCCCAAGGATCATAGAGTGCCAACCCCCCTGACACAGGCAGGGCCACCAACCTCCAGGCCTGGATCTACACAAGGGTGCCCAGGGCCCCATCCAACCTGGCCTTGAACATCTCCAGGGATGGGGCACCCACCACCTCTCTGGGCAGCCCGTTCCAGCCCTTCACTACTCTCTCTGTAAAAAACTTCCCCCTAATCTCTAATTTAAACCTTCCTTTAGCTTTATTGAAGCTCATCATTTCCTTCCCTGCACTCAGTCCATATATATCAAAAGTATAAAAGACAAAAGTATGATTGTAAGCATGTGTGATACCTACCTGGCAGAACTTTGTCGAAATACATGGCTAACAGCATGTACAGGATTGAGTCAAAGACCAGCATAATGTAAGTTGAAAATAAAAAGTACGATTCATCCAGGAGGTTGGAAAAAGAGAAACCCATTCCGTATTTTTCTAAGTGGAAAACCTGAAATAAAGGACAAAGAAGAATAATTTTGGAAAACTAAGCACGTGCTATCAAACCATGGATGCAGTAGACTTTGTTAACCCAGAAATCATCTCCAGTAACAAACAATTCTTCTTCCTTTCTTTCAAGTGAGCAAGGGAAAAATATTGACTCCACACAGAGATCTTATGTTTTCATTTGGAATTTTCTGGAACTATCCAGAAGCAGAAGAAAAGCTCAGAGTTTCATAGAAAATCGTTCAAGAATCAAGATACAGGCACCCCTGATGTGACAGAGTCACGACAAAGTATAATTTCACATAGTGTTTGACTTAACCACATGGTAAATCAGCATTAAACTTGGTTTCTTTTTCTGATAGTGCAGAAAGCTCCCCCAGGCAGATCCTTACCTATCTGGAAATCAAATGCTAAATAACTGGAGCTAGAAAGCATCACCCTGAGCTTGATATGATTGATGGAAAAAGGGGGAAACTGCACAGAGTTATCCAAAGCAGGGATGGAGGGAGGATGGCTGCAGCAGAAGACATGAGTTGTATTTGCAGTCTGTTGCCAGGAAAAGTTACTGCAGCAGGAGTGGAATGACTGGGTAGTGGAGAGCTGATGTCCCCAAGTCAACTCTCATCTGCCTGGGGTCCGGCCCCCGTGGATAATGGTGCTGTTGTGTGCAGCCATGGGCTCGCTGGGGCTTCCCCGAGTTCAGGCGGATGCTACAGAAGTGCTACAGAAGTGCACAATCGCAGATTATTCCTGAGAGGGCTGTGGTTTGCTTCACATTCATTAGCTCTCTAAAAGAGGAAAGGGGATGAGGGCATCGGAGCTCCCCTTTGCTGCCCAACAGCAGCTTGGTGTGCGTGGAGCTTTCAAAAGAGGATGTGGATATGAATGAAAAGTACCTGAAGGTTTTACAGAAGCAGAAAAGCCAGCCTTTGGAAATGAAGACTCTGGTTTCCTATGCCCTTCTCTATCAGTACAGCAGGGCTTTTTATTATCACAATCTGTGACCAAATATACTCCTCCCTCCCCCCCCCCCCCCCCCCCCCCCACCCGAGAGGACCCAGGACAGCAAGATACTGGTAAGGTTCCTCTGCAGACACAATGCCCCATACCTTTGCAATGCCAGCATTAAATGCAAAAGGACAGAAGAGACTGAGAAACCACTTCAATGGTTCTGGAAGATTTTCTATCAGCACTGCAAGGCTCAGGCATCCGAAGAGAAAGGTGATGAGGAACCCCATAGAGCCGGCAAGTTTGGAGGTCCTTAGGAGGGAGCAGAGCATGAAAACCAGGTTTATCTGTAAGAACAGAAGTTTTCTTCAATCACTAAAGGAGATAAATGTCCTTAACAGCAGCATTTCCATTTGCCAAGCAAACGGAAACCTGGGGAGCTGGGTCTGTGCACTAAAATACACTAAAGTCCTCTTTAGAGGGTTGATCCGAGTTTCAAACCAGGTCTTTTGTAGCCAGTCTACTGCCTGACAGACCTTCAGGCTGTGATTCAAATGGTGGAAGAACTTTTTCACAGTGAGGGTGAGGGAGTCCTGGGACAGGCTGCCCAGGGGGCTGTGGAGTCTCCTTCTCTGGAGATATTCAAGACCTGTCTGGATGCTGACCTGTGTGACCTGTCCTATGTACCCTGCTTTGGCAGGGGGTTGGACTTGATGAGCTCTGGACGTCCCTTCCAACCCCCAAAATTCTGTGGTTCTGTGGCTGCTGCTGAGTTAGAGAATCCTCTTTGGCTATTTCAATTAGTGCAGCCATACAGAGGATACAGTCCCACACACTGTGAAAAGGCTCTGGAGTAACATTTAGGCTCATCAACTTCATAATACAATAGGTGGTGAGAAAATTTGGCTTTAAAACCCAACTTACACATGCTAGGCCATACAGGACAAACAGCAGGAAGACCGCTGGGAAGCTGCTGAGGTAGAAAGCATCCTGCACCACGAGAGCAGTCAGCAGGCAGGAGAGGATGATCACGTAAACAGTGTACAGCAGACTCCAGGAGAGCCTGAAGATGGAAAGGTGCCATTACACTTCGATTTAGTGAAGAACTGCTGTTACAACTTCATCTGGATGGCAGAACCACTTTGAATTATAATATGAAGTATTCCCCAGGGTCATCTCATTCACACTCTGTGAAGAACAGAGAGCATGACCCACCTTAGGAGGAAATATCCAAGGAAGAAGGGTATGCTGCTGCCATGCTCAACCCTTCTGGTTTGTCCTTAGAGTACCGGAGAAAACTTATTAACTCATTTAACTTATTAACTCATTGTGCAAATACCCAAGGGTGTACTGATTTTTGGCAAACAGATGCTTCAGCAGAAAAAGGAACTCACCAAAATGCAACGTCCTGCAGCCCCATTGTCTTCATCAATACTTTGAGCTTCTTCTTTTCTTTTACAACATTCAATGTTAAGAAATACATGAAAGGAGAGAAACACATCACTATAGTAATCATGAAGTAACTGTACTCCAGTGTAATGGAGAAGATGACACTCCGGGACTTCATACGGACACCAGCAATTGATTTCATTTCTTCCCACACAGAATGATTTGTCACCACCTAAAGGGATTCAAGGTCAACATCTCAGGATTTAGTTTATTCTCTACAGTGAAATGCACTTCTAAAGGAAATTTTCTGAGTCATCAGCCCTAGATTTCCTTTTTAATGCCACTTATAGAAAACATCCCTATGGGGAAGGACACATCTGACCCATTTGTATGTCCACACCTCAGCTACACTCCCCTCCCTTGTCTATGCAGAGAGATAAATCCAGAGCTCCTACGGTCCCGTTCCTCTCCCCAGGTATGAAAGGACACCTACCCTGTTACACCCTTGAGGAACAATTTGGAAAGGAAGCATGAGAAGAGATGGGCATGCCTCCTCTGAATCCAAGCCTCCCTGCAGATACACATCCCACCCCAGTCTCCTGCAAAAATGGTCTTTTCCTTGGAATCTGAGAAATCCCCAAAATCAAACATTGGCATTTCACTTGGATCCCAGCCTTTACAAGAAATTGCCATTTTTAAGAGGAAAAAAAAAAATAAATGGAAAGGGTCATTTTCTGTGGGATCTGCTGGTTTCACTCAAGGTCTCACCACTGCTGCAAACAGTCCTGGGACAGGTGAGTATTTTATGGTATTTGGTTTGGGGCAGAATTTTCTGCCAAGCCCATCTCTTGTTATTGTCACAGAGCAATTTGCCTTTCCTGCACCAAGTTTAAAAGTTTTTTAGACTAAAAGGACACCTACATCAGATCAATTACCTCTATGATAGCAGCATCAATGCTGGACTGGAGGGACAGGAAGCCTTTGTACCAATACTTTGGGCTGTAACAGTACCGTGACGTGAAATTGTAACAGCTGTCTGCAAGGATGGAAGCAGAAGGGTCATCACAGGTAAGAGCACTGAAACATAATTGGTTTTCATCACAAAAGTTGATGATAAGCATGCATATGAGCTACAGGAAACTCTTTGATTGGATGGTGGCCCACTGACAAAACCCAATTAACAAATTATTAAATTATTTAATATAGATTATTCCAACAAAGTGATGCCAGGCAATCCCCCACCCATAAATTCTCATTTCATATTACCTATGTATCCAAAATTGTCATTTGGAATAACCACATCCCCAGTAGGAAACCTGAGGTGGTAGGAGAAGTTGTCCTTAAATACAACCCCTATAATTTCATTGTTGGAAATCCAGGCTTCCTCCAGGGCTCTCTCATCATCCAGTGCCTCTAGTTTTATACCTGTAAGTTTGTAAGAAAACATTGCAGTGATCACATGTAGGTTTGGGAATGTATGCATGGGTGCTGGGCATAACCCCACTTTTTCAATGGCACAACTCCTCCTTCCCAGTTCTCCTCCCTGGCCAGGGTAACACATTTACATATTTCATACTTCACCAGCTGGGAAGAAGTGAACCTCAAAAGAATGTGCCAATGTCTCTTAATGGCATCACTCTACAATGGCAGAGCTTTACACCTGGGAAACCTCACTAGGAATGCAAATGCTAGAAAAGTAATATTTGCAAGAGTGGAGAGATACCAGAGAACCACAAACCCACGACGTACAATAGGTTCAGTAATGGCAAAGCTAAATATTTAAAAGGCAAAACATACCAGTCATGACAGAGCTCAAGGCCACTTTGTTCATTATTTGCCTTGTGGTCACGGTGATGGGTGTAAAAGCGATGGTGACCCCGGAGGCATCGTAGGCAGGATCATCCAGCTGCCCCAGGTAGCTGAAGGGCACTTCAGGGTAGCGGATGTTCATCATGAACGTGCACACTATGAACATCAGCGGCAGAAAGAGCAGAGACAGCATCCACTCCTGGGTGAGGCAGGGAGCAGAGAGGAGAGTTTAATGACATAACAGTACCCGAGTGTGTTTTTTGGGGGATTGAAATACAAGCAAGAGGCACCCAGTCACACCTCATAGATGCTGACTAACAAGGTCTTTGCATTGAGCACATCACCTCAGTAAATCACTCTGCTCAAGGAGCCCGCCTGTGCTCTCACACATCACAGAAGAGACAGGAATAGCAGCAGCTAAAACATTAAAGTCTTGGAAAGAGTTAATTCCTGGTCAGGGCTTTTCAAAGGTACTTTAACACTCAACTTTACAAAATGGAATTGAGGGACAGGGCCAGGCAGGGCTTCAATAGTTAACTTCCCACTTCCCTTTTATTTATCTTTTTCAGCTTACCTGAAAACTCTGCATTTTCATCCTCCACTTGATAAGTACATTTTTCCACAAAAGAATCTTAGTTTGCTGGAACACACTTATATTTCTCTGAGGCGTCTTCATTTTTAAACCTACAAACAATGTTTTTAAAAATCAACTTTCAAGCACAGCCCAAGGTGGAGCTTTCACCCACAGGGCCTTGCATGTGTGCACAGTGACACTTTCCATCCCTTTATACTGCAAGAAAGACCTGAAGCTACCCCAACCTCCCACGCTGAGCACGAGCCAGCCCCACAGCACAGCTCCAGACAGTGAGGGACCCAGAGACTTCATCTTCCTCAACGTATCCCCAACTCTTGCAGCTCAGCAGCACAGGTTATTTATGGCATAAAAAAGGGGAAGATGAGGCTACCTGAGCTAATTGGCTCGGGGGTGGGGGTTAATATCCAAGGATTAACTGCAGTTAAAATCCAAGAAATATATGTGCTGGTGGTTTTAATAGGCTATAGGCTTCACACCAAGGCTTGTTGAGCAACTCCTGGCTGTGGTGTGAGCTGAGCTCATATGGAAAGCGGCACTGATCGAAGGCAGCTCAGAGTTACGGGAGAACAAATTCTTGGAAGTGTGTTTGGAGAGCTGTCCTCGTTGGGGATGTTAATGGGAAGCAAAGAGAGAAGCAGCCGTGAGCGTGTGTTGGTGTGCTCCTCCGAAAGACGTGGCAGCATCCCGAGGAAGATGTGGTGGAAGTAAAACAGGGATTTGCTGCCTGGATTAATGCTGGTGGTGGAAATTTAAAGAAACAGGCATAAAGCAAATGGTCAGAGTGACTTTTGCAGATGAGAGATGCCTGTGTTAACATTAATGCAATAGTTTAGCTACTCCAACGAGCAAAAAGGACTAAGTAACCCAATGCAAAAGGGTTACATTCAGATGGCCAAACTGCTCTGCTGTCACATATGCAGCTAAAATATGCTATCAGACAAGATCACGATCTTCAGTCTCAGAAAAATCAAAGCATTTACAGACCTAATCCTTTCAAACCTTCCTGCCATACAGCAGGAGGATTTCTGTTCTCTTGTTCCCTTTGGGGAAGTAAGTCTCACGGTGCTGACAGACAAAACAGTGCTTATCTTTTTCCAAATATTTATATTCAGCCTACAAGAGAGGCATATCTCTGCTGTAACAAGGCAGCAGGCACTGAAGTGATGGAAAAGCAGCTGCAAAGAACCGTCTTCCCCAGGTACATGCTGCAAGCACCCATACTGGCATGGCACGGCACAAGGATGGGGCAGGGACACGGGCTCAGGGGCAGAAATCTGCTATTTTGACCCCACTCCCTGAACAGAGTTTTCTCTTAACAGGTTATGTTGATAGATGCAGGTGTATAAAAATCTGAATTGAGCCTGTGCTGTGATCTCCAGGCTTCCCCAAGGAGGCTCTGAAGTTAATCTTGCAGTTGCTCAGTCGCTTTTCCACCTCACAGAAGCAAGGTGTAAGGCAGCGTGTGTCACACGTATGCATTTCCACAGCTGCAGCAGGTTTCCAGTTTGTCCCTGACTCTAATGGACACAGAGTAATCTCCACAAGCTGACAGTTTCACAGCCAGGAATTCCTGGGTGGGATGGAGATCCGGCACACCAGGTACCCGTTACAGGCGTCCCACGTGTCCTTCCTCCCTGTCACCCCCTCAACACAGCCTGACCCCCAACCACGCTGCTGCAGGGTTTGCACACTCTGAACTGATCTCCTTGCTACTTCATGGGGAGGTTTTAAGAGGGTAAGGTGAACAGAAGACTTTACAAATTCAATCTTTAGCTTACACTGCGTGTATGGAAAGAAACCTGCTCCCCCAAATTACTTCAAACCCTGAGCTGACCCTGCCTCAACCTCACAGCACTGAGAAACACTGGGAGCACACCTCTGCCATAAACTGGGCTCCACTGGTGTGCTATTTCACATCAAAGGAAGGTTAAAAGAACCATCCTGCCTTCAAGCAGCCACTAAGCTTGATCTCAAGCTGAACTCAGCCTGTTAGGAAGGTTGCCCAGTGTCCCACCCACTATTCTCACCCAGTGTTATTGTATCATTAATTACTGGGTGTTTTCATACCTGTTAAATAGCAATTTTTATTTGAGGAGGAATGTTAAGCTTACCTTAATGGGAAGGGTCGATAGGAGCCCAGAGCTTGCCCGTTGCAGTGTGCCTGTACCAGCAGAGATGCTGAGCCTCCCTGGGCTGGGCTTGCCTGTTGTCCCAGCAGCTCTCAGCGCTCCTGAGTCCACACACACTTTTTTTTTTTCACTGGGGCACTCCTGCCAAGAGGCATTCCTCACGCCATCCCTTCACTTCTCCCCAGCTTCCTCCTCCCTTCCTCCTTGGCAGACCTTCGGCTTTATTTACGTTACTAGAAGCAAGCGGAGCACATTGCTGTTGAGTCGCTCGAGCAGATTCTCTGAAACTCAGGAAATTCTTGAGTCTTGGCCAAGAGAAGAAAAAAATGAGCACAACAAGAAGCCACACAAGAATCCTTTCTCTGGCGAACTCCGTTACGTTTCTCAGTGCAAGGAGAGAGGCTGAAGTCAACAGAAATATCCCAGGGGGAGCAGATGGTGCCTCTCGCTCACCTCTCAACCCCAAAGGTTGTGTTTGTGAACTGTCTCGGTGCCACTATCAACTGGCTGCCTCCTGGACCAGCTCTTTGGATTACAAAACGCACTGTAAACATTCAGATAAACTCCCCTTGGCTAACTTTGTGTTTCTAAAGGGAATTGATTTCATTCTGTCCCCAGGCTGAGAGCGTGGCGGTCCCGTCACCCACTGCAGCAAGGATGAGGAACTGATGGGGAGAAGCAACCAGCTGCAGCAGAGGCTGGGCTTGCAAACACAGAGGAGCTGGATCTGCTTCCCTTTGCTCTGCCTAGCAGGAAAAACCCACCCCTAATATTTAAATAGATTTCCAATGGTTTAGGGCTATGCAGGCTCCAGAGGTGTGATATGCCAGAATCACACAGAATGAAGTTAAGACCTGCCCCCAGGACATCTCTTAGGTGTATAAACCTTCCCCTCCCCTTTCAGCCTTCCCTTGCAAAGGAGAAAAAAAACAACCCACCAACTTAAGCAGTGGCTATGCCAGGTCACAGCCTGAAAATTTCAAGTAAAGACACCTCCATGCCCACCTCCTTCAGAGAGGCACTGATGTTTGGAGATTCATATGGAAAGCAGCTCTCTGGGCATCTGGGGTGGCTGCTTTGGGGCTTTTCCTGGCAGCAGCAGCCCATGACTGAGCCATGTCAGTCATCTGTTGGTACCTGCCTGCCTGCATCCCCACCTGCACTGCCAACACACACACCTGGGGCTCTATGATCCCCCTGGACCATCTGTGCCTGCATTGCCTGTACCATCCCTGCATCATCCATACCTGTATCACCAGCATCATCCCGACGAACCAAGGGAGCTCATGGTGTGGGTGAGGGTCTTGCTGCTGTGTCGACCGATGGGATGGTACTGCCACTGTCCTCCAGTGGGTCCCCAGACCAGCCTTTCCACAGGCTGGAAGTGCTGGGGAACACGCTGAAAGGGCACCAGGGGAAACCCCTGGCTGTGTGAATGTAGGGACTTTCTATTTTATTTATTTATTTTAAAAACATTATTATTTAAAGCTGGCCTTGGCAGGCAGATGTCCAAGAAGTGATGCTGATCTGCTCAGACAGGGTCAGGGTGCTAGGCCCCATCTCCCCACCAGTGCCCCCATCCCTCCCAAGGACCCACAGAGGATGGATGCTATCCAGGAGCCCACCCATCTTCATAACCACCAAGTGAAGCCAGCCATGCATGCTGCTGTCCTGCTCCAGCTTTACTTTGGGTCAAAACACATCTTATTTTGACTCCAGGTTACTATTTTGTGAAAGATATAAGAGCCGCCAGTTTTCCTTTAACTTTTCCAGGGACTGCCAAGTCCTTTCCTCTCTTTGCATCCCCAGTGGTAGGGACCAGAGGTAGGCCAAGGTGGGTGAGCTGGAATACAGAACAGCTGCAGATTTTTGGGTCCAAGCACCCCACCTGCACCCCTTCACCAGAAAGCACAATGCTTGTGGCACCAGCTGGAAGAATGCTTCTTGGGACTGAGCAAGCCAAAGCTCTGGTGTCCTCCTGCCATGGATGAATGAGGGCTTCAGAGCCTCCTCTGAGTCTGCATGTGGTCCTCTCCAACAACTGACCCACCCACCCCACCCCCCGCCCAGCACTGCTGTGCTGCCTGCCTTGCTGCTGGGAGCAGTAATTCATCCCAGCAGGGTTATTCCTTAGCACAGCGAATCGTGGCGAGTCGGTCTGAGAAGGGATATGGATGGATGGCAGGTGGAGAAAGGCTCTCTTTATTAAAATAATAATTATCTTTCTCTTTGCGAGGCAGAAAACCTACAAGGCTGGATATGATGCGACACGGGTAGCTAAGTCCTAGGGCTGCATCCAGTCACACGGCAGTGGTGCTGATGGAATACACTGACTATTTTCCTTTGTGACTCCGTGGCTCAGGGGTGAAGTGGTCTCTGCTCCACAGCCTTATCAGACACCGCATCCAGGTCGTGCTCCTCCAGGTCCCGGGTGAGGTCTATGAACACCTGCAGTGCATCACGGTGGAAACAACTCCATCATTGCCAAGAACAACTGGTATTTCTGCTGGTGACAAGCTATTTCTTCTTCCTATAGAAACAGTTTCTAATCCATAACTTCTACATTGACATACCTGCTGCAGACTGTGCAATGACAAGCTGTAGTCCTCTAGCTTGAAATTCTGTTTAGCTGCAGCGAGATGGAGAAAGCATCCTTAAAATCCAAAGCCACATGAACAATTTGAAAGTGATCTCTCTTAATTGATTGCTTCCTTTTACCTGCTTCTAGCTTGGAGAAAGACTGGGAGAGAGGTAGTGCATCTTCCATCGGTATCTTGTAGACGAGCAAAGAAGCAGTCCTGAAAAAGTAATTAAACCCCCCCCAAATTTCATAATTTCAGGACTCAGCACAAGGGTTTAGGGGAACTTGTGGGGTTACTGTACTCCCAAGGTGCATCAGAGCATCCCAGCACAAGTTTGGGCTGGGGGTGCAGCCCCAGGGTAGTGACCTTTCTTGCCGAGCCGCACAGGGGAAGAGGTGCAGAATTTCGGCGTGGAGAGCATCGCTTTGCCCTGGGTCTGTCACTTTGACTTCTAGGTGGTAACTTGCGCCAAACTTACTTCTCAGATCCTCAAGGGAACCAATGTACCTGCAGAGGGAGGAAAGTGGTGCTCAGATCATGGTAAGCAGTGAGTGAAGTCTGGATATGAGCAGCAGTGTACATCCTCTTACTCATCAGCTGTTGATGCTGTGCTGCTGAAACCACCCACCTCCTCCAAAAACTGTCACACAAATGGGACTATCCAAACCAACATCTTCTATTAGATTAAGAATTAAAAGACCCAAACAGACCACACAACAAAATCAATCCCACCTCCTGCCCCAGACTAAAAGTCAGCTGCGCATCCCAGGAATCACTGTGACCCTGGTACCCACCGTAGCCGACCCGACACCAGGATGGCCACCCGGTCACAGATGGCTGCTGCCTCCTCCAGGTACTGTGTGCAGAGGATGGCTGCCCGCTCCTTGCTTTTCACGGTGTTTCGAATCACTTTCCTGGGAACAGAGGGATCACAGTTACTTCTCTGGAATAGCCAAAGGAGATCTCATGGTTTGTGTCTCCCTAGAAACAGCTGCAATGATGAAATTATAAAAAAAGTGGGTGACTGTTTAGAAGACTTGGGTTATCTTCCTGGAAGACAGCACGTGGATGCCAATGCTGCATTTAGCATCCCTCTAAATTGTACCCTTTCAGCTAGAGCAAGCACTGGGGCTGAATGATGAGAAGGAAGAACTACCTGTGGTTTTTTTTCTACACGCTCTGAAGAAACAGGATTTTTTGTCTTTTGTAGAAAACACAGGGGTTCAACTGCAACCTACTCATGGCCTTTTGGTGCACTACCATTAAGATCGCATCTGGTGGTTTGCAAGAACTCACTGCCTATTGTGTAAGGAGTTTAGGGAGTGGTACCCCATCCCTTGTACATTTGGGGAAAGGGAAAGCACAGATACATTCCATAACTGATGCAGAAGCTCTTTGCCCAACATTGCCTACAATAGGGAAGGTAAGACCCATGCCACTACATCTGTTACATGCTTCCCAGTCCTGCTAAAAAAGGGCTGCTCACCACATACAGCGCTGTCCTTTCAGGTCCATGCCCGCTGATGGCTCATCCCAAAGCATTATGGTTGGATCTCCCAGGATGCTCAGTGCAAAGCAGAGCTGAAATGGGAAAGACACCAAGGTCAGGTCTGGGTTTACTTTACCTGCAAGACTGGTGAGTTCTCCTGCTACACCTTAATATTTGTTCACATTTTAATCTCTTCAAAATCAAGCTTTCCCCAAAATTCCCAAGCCTGCCAAAGATATGGAAGTGGTTTTCCATCCCATTTACAGGCAGATGCACATGGTCATGTGTGAAGAGTTGATTACCTTGTAAATCCAATTTGTGGTTAGCGCACAATGAGGGAGAGTGGGGAAAGATGAGAGGGGGCATCCTGCCAGCCTGGATCCCAAAGCTATCCATGAAAACAATCCATGCCAGGAACCTGCTGGTACTGTGCACCATGTTAAAAGAAGAAACTGAAAATTTGCTCCAGTGGCAAATACAACTCTAACACGTACCTTTCTGGCTTCTCCAGCAGACAACCTCCTAGCCAGGGTCTTTAAATGCTTCTGGAGATCCAAGGCCTTTGCTATGCTGTGGGGAATGGAAAGGAGAATTACTGAAATGCCCCTCTCTGCTAACACTGTGGTCAGGGGTACCAAGGAACTAAAGACTAACATACTGGCTTTGGCCGATGCGTATCACCTTGAGTTATGTGGTGATTTAACTCCTAGCTCATGTGATAAGGATTTATTTGTTGCAGGAACCCAAGACAGTAAGTGAAGCAAACGAGAGGTTTTCTAGATAAACTAGAGGTAAATTCTTCATTGACAAGGGACTGGAAAACAGTATAAATAACAGATCTCATCAAGAAATCCCATTTCTCCAAGGTAAAGAGACACTGAAGGTGCTGTCTCTGACTCACACAAGCCAGGTTTGTGAGCAGAAAACCCTTTCCCTGGTTTGTGAGCAGAAAACCCTTTCCCTATCCCTACCCCTCTGCAGGGAGGAAGAACCGAAAGCTCGGCTTCGTACCGGCTGATGGTAACAGCTGCATCTTCTTTCCTCATCCCTCTCACAGCAGCATACGTCTCCAGATGCTGGAGCGCCGTGAGGTCTGGCCAGAGCGGGTCCTGCTGTGGGCAGCAGCTCAGGGACCCTGGGGGGCTGCCCTGTGCTAGGGAGGGGACAGCCACATTGTGCCCCCTGAGCAGCACCTGCACAAAGACACAGGAAATTGTGGTGTGTTACTCTGGGGTGAATCAATGGACCCCCTGGAAGCACGGTAATGTTGTTGATGAGCCTCATTAGCACATGGGAAAGGAAGCCCAGCATCACTGGAGTGGTCGTCTCCATCTGCCACAACTTTTGCTCACCTGAACCCAGGGCAGCGTTTCCATGAAGCCAAACAGTGTTACTGCCACAAAACCCTGGGCAGTAGGACCAACATGAGACTATTCCTAGTAACATTTTTCTTTTTCAAACAGTCCCAAATCTGTAACAGCAATGGTATTTCCCCTCCCCAGCACATGCCATTAATCATCCTGTACATAATTAAGTGATGGATGGTTACTGGCCCAACCCTGCTCACATTTGTTTTCAATTTCCTGGTGTTGCAAGGCTGTTTATGAAGAGAGGCTTTAGTTAGTTCAGATGTCAAAATTTCTTACAAGGCTTGTGAAACTTCACAGTGGGTTTCAAATACCCACTGAAAATTTTATGTAACGTTGATTTGGATGAAAACTAGAATGTGCCTCGAGTAAGCCAACAATTTCTTCTTAATTCTGTAATTTCCAGGGTTGCATGTACATAAACTCCCTGACTCAAGGGCTGCATTGCCACCATGCCTTATCGCATCCTTCATGTACAAAGGCATCAGGATTAACCCTCAGATGCTCCTAGGGAATCACCTACCTCCCCAGCAGTCACCATTAAGTCTCCAGAAATCATGTTTATAGTTGTGCTTTTTCCAGCTCCGTTGGGTCCCAACAGACCTAGTACTTCTCCTGGAACAAATATGCAAGAACTGTTAATAACAATTGCTGTTAATAAGACCTTCTCCCCTGTGTGTTAGGCATTATCTAAACATACAGTAGGAGAAAGGGTTGCTCATTGACTTATTCCAAATACATTAAATCCATGACCACAGGAGCGCAGGTGCGTTGGCTCTGGTTGCACACAAGAAAGTTCTAACAAAGATATGGCCTCCAAATGTGACCTTCACATTAGAGTTCAGTCATTTTACGGGGCGCAGCAAAAATACTTGAACCTTTTTTAATGGTAAAAGAGAGGTTTCTGACAGCAACTTTCTTCTTTTTCTTGAAGATGGAACTGGCTTTCTTGTCTTCATATTCCTTGCGCAAACCGCTGACAATGATAACTGACTCCTGTGAAGAGACAAATTGGGAAATAAAAGCTGTGCTCTTGTCCCAGGAGACAGCTCATCTGTTCTTACTATTGAGCATGAGCCTTTGCAGAGAAAATTTCTAAATTGGAAGTCCAGGAAACAGCAACAGGAATAAAACCACAGAATGACAAAGGAAAAAACCCAACACCCACAGAATTGGAATAAAAATGTAGTGTCAGCTGAAATCCCTCTGCTGCCAGGGGGACCATGGGCTGGATGGTGAGAAGTGCACTTGGACATCAGACCAGTAAATAATATGTGTGTAAGCTAAGAAAGCAAAGACGTGCTCCAAGATGGAGAATGAAAAAGAAAACAATGCAGAAGGGTGGTTTCACCTCCTCCAGCTGCAGGGAAGCCATCGCGCTCCTCACCCTCTCCCTCTCTGCTTGGACTTCTGGGGGCTCCTCCCCGGGGGGATCCCTGTTCTGGTGACTGGCTGCTTTCCTCTGCTGTATCCTAAGAGCAGAGGAGGAGAGATGGTGTCACTGCGTTTCCCTTCCAAAAAACACTTGGTTTCAACAAGTTTGTTCCCAGGGCAGCGCCGATGCAGCACCCCACACAATTTATGTGAATTCAGGGAGCTGCTCCACAGTGTTTGCTCAAATATTGATTCAAGAGAAAAATAGGGGGGGGAATAAATCCCACTGGCATGCATGAGGAAATAAAGGCCAAATGTAGGTTTTCTTTCATCACTAAGTATTGACCAGACCCCTGCCTGGCACATGCCAATGATCTGTTCAAGGAGAATTAAAATACAGGGGGGTGAGTTTGCAAAGTTCTTTGGGCATCTCACTCCCAGCTGAGTCATGTTAGTTAACGTTTGACAACTGAGTGGGTTTTACACATCCTCTCCCACGTGGCTTGGTCAGTTGTGTGCTGTTGGCAGCAGATAAGCAGAGAACAGATAGGAGACAACCCCATCCTGGGAAAGCTTTTGGGGAAAGTCTCCAACCCTGCAGGGAACAATGCTGACACACTTGAAAAGGAGTTAAAATGTTGGATCTCAATTTGTAAATGTTAATTTAGCCAACCGTGGTGAAACAGCCTGAGCTATGAAACTTAATAAAGAAAAGTTTAAATCACATTTATTATTCTCTCTAGGACATTGTAGTCGAACTGACCTTTTATTGCAACAGACTGGGTGGGAATTTGCCTCCAGACACATTCAGGGAAACTCCAGTAAGTAAACTGGAAACCGTAATGACCCAAAAGTATATCAAAAATAAAAAAATCCCTCCAAAATCCCTCCCTTGTTCTCCGTTTCTTCCTCTCCAGATAAACTGGTTAAAACTAAAAGCATGGGCTCTATCTACACTTTGCAAAGTCTTTTTAAACTCACAGCTCCTCTCCTCCAGCCTGGCTGTGCAGCACTGGCCCACCCTGCAGAGTGGGATAACCCTGGATCGCAAGGCACCCCAGCACCCCATTGCCTGGGACACACCTGAAGACGGGATCAAGCCTTTTAACTGCTGCTCCATCTCTCATCTCCAAACAGCGCAGGAGGAAAGCGAAAACCACCGTGTGGAGGTAAGGCTGGAAGGCAATAATGGATTAGGATTGCAGAGAGACAAGTTAACACCACACTGGATGAATTTTACTTGTAAGGGGATGCAGGGACCGATCTCCAGCTATTGAGAAGGTGGTTGTACAGGCCCAAAAGGGGGAGAAGTTAAACTGATGCTTTGCATATGCTTTGGTGTCACATGCTGATCATCTGCAAAGGCCCTGGACTATTACTGCAGTTTTAGCTCAGGTCACCCACACCCCAACAGGCTCTATGAGGCATCTTTTCTTCTGAAGCAGCAGCATTAGGCTGAGTAGCTGGTTAATAATACCACTGCCTTACACATAAGCTCCACCTAATCTCCCCATGATTTTCCCACATACGATGCAGCATCCAGGTGTCGCACGAGACACGAGTCTGTGATTACTTGGATGTACCTCTCCACCAACATGAAACTTTGGCCACATAACCCATGCTTTATTTATGGGGAGAGTTGTACAACCCCAGTGCAAGCCCATCTCATGGGAACTGTATTCCTTTTCAAAACAACCACCATCGAATCGCTCCTTACTGCAAAGGCAGCTATGAGGCTGGAACTCCATGCGTCAAGATGACCGATACTGTCAATCACCCGGAGATGCTGCAAGGAAAACACCAATCCGTTGATTAGAAAAATCCCTTAGCACAGCGTGACTCTTGTTTGTAAACAGAGAAGACCTAGTGGGGGATGTGAAGGCTGGAGGAAGCCTGGGGTATAGTGATCATGAGCTGACAGAATTCTTAGTACTGGGAGAAGTAAGGAAGGGAGACAGCAGAACAACCACCTTAGACTTCTGTAGGGCTAACTTTTCTCCACAGCCTGAACTTTTTCTTCTCCTATTGTCTTTTCTCACTCTGTCCTTTTGACAGTTGGCACTTTGAGACAGGGGACTTGGAGACCATCTATTCTTTTCCAGTTTGCACCATTAGGCCCATTACTGAATTTGGTAGGACATGTTTACTTACTGGTATAGAGAACATCAACCAGCCCAGTGGCGGGAACAAGGGAATCAGAAGACAGGAGGTTAAGTAAAGTGCTTCGTGTAGAACACCCAGCGCAGAGAAAGTGAAATTCATCTGGAATAAAGCAGAAAATGAATTTCCAATATTAATGCACCGTGGCTAAAAATACAGGCTACTGTCACCAATTTGGGTTATTCTGCTGGATATTGGTGAATTTGAAATGAAACCTCAAGTGGCAAGATGTGTAACTCAAACACTTCAGAGGGAAGATTCATTCCACTTACCAGAATGAAGATGAAAGACCAAACGTAACGATTGCTTCTTCCTGAGCGAAATTTAAAGGCAATTACATAGACAAGGAGGACAAGAGATACTCCATAACCAATGATGCAAATGATCTAGAGAGAGAGTCTGGTGTCAGCAAGAAGGCAGTGGATGTGGATATATGAGAACCTCCCTAGAGCAGTCCATTTAGATTAAAATATTTAAAGCAAAATCTCACTATGAAAGGAGGGAGGGGGGGTTTAGGGCTGTTTTCTTGCATGCAAAAACCTCACCATGGGCAGCATGGTGCTGGCCTGCAAGGGGTAGGTTTGGTTGATGAGTAGCATGACCGCAAACATGAGGCACAGCAGGGTCCAGAAAAGTGGGACGTCCACCAGTGCCTGCCCACACCAGTATGCCGAGGGGAAGAGCCCTGCGAGCCGCAGCTGGGCACGAGCCTGGAGCTGCAAAAGGGAAGAGATTAAGCAGAGCCCAGAACATTATTCCTACTCTTCCTCCATTGCCCATGCTTCTTCCATCCCTGGCTGAGCCTTCCTCTCCCTTCCAAGCACTTTTCACTTTTACTGTTTAAAACCACATCATTCCTAAAAGGAAGAAAAAAAAAACAAACAAAAAACCAACCCCAAACATCCTGACCCCCAAATCTTTATTTACACCCAAATTGTTCCGAGCCTGAGCTGATTCCCTGAGATGCAGAATAACAGACTTTGGTACCCATGTGGCTATATTTCTTCCAGCACTCTACCTAGAAACACCCTCCAGCTCATCAACACACAAACTGCTATCCAGAGATGTGGTATTTACATGTGCTTCTTGTGTGAGACCACTCTGAGCGCACGCTCCTTACCTTGTAATCCTCCATGCTGCTCACTGCAAAGTGAGGAGGGAAACCAGCAGCCAGGAGCAGCATGTAGCCGAGGCAGAGGTAAAAAGTATTGCCCTTCGCTTCTGAGTTTTGTGTCTGCAGAAGAGAAGTTCAGAAGTTATTGATAATCACCAGCTGCCCAGGGAAAAGCCAGCTGGCTCGACACCCATGGGGAAGTGAGCAATAACACTTATGGTAAGTAATTTGTGGTTAAGAACACATACCAAGGCAATTAACAAAAGCATTTAGCATCCTGAAGTTTGCGAAAAGCATCAGAATTACTGTAAGCTGTTCAGAATAGAGACCATCTGCTGCTGATCCTCGCCAGATGCATGTCAAAGCAAGGTGGGACTCACAAGTAGTGCTGCTGTATTCCTACCTTACTGCCACATAGCACAAGCTTAAATGCCTGGTGGCACTGAGACCCTACAGAGCTCTTAAACACTGCAGAAGAAATTCCCATTAAACATCCCTGGTATTGACCGGTGGGAAATCCCCCAGCATCAGCCCAGCAGTAGCACGAGTGACCCCCAACCCTTGCAGGTTGCTCATCCAACCAAATTTCCGAGTCATCTAGCCCTTACTGCTTCAGCATGGCTATTTCAATTAATTTTCACCAAGAAAGGGAGGACACTCACATTATAAAAGGGCTCGTTCCAGATGCGGATATGTTCAGTGGAGTTGAAGAGCCTTAGGAGGGTGTTGCTGAGGATGTTCACGAGCACAGGAAAACAGTTGATGGGTTCTGCACTGCACATGACTGTGAATCGGTAGCTCTGGAGATGTTAAGAACAAAAGATGTTACCTTCATCCTCATGAGAGGCATGAGGAGGAGCTGACCACATTGAGGGGTTTAGAAAAAAGCAATGACAAGGCCAATCAGGCCGTCATCAATAATCAACAGGCTGCCCAGAGAGGTGGTGGAGTCACCATCGCTGGAGGTGTTCAGAAAACATGTAGATGTGGCACTCCAGGACATGGTTTAGTTAACTTGATGGTACTGGACAGGCTGTTGGACTTGATGGTCTTAGTGGTCTTTTCCAACCTTAAAGGTTTAATGATTCTATGGTTTTATTGGTGGGACTGTGGAGCCCTGGAAGTGTGCCGACAGCTACCGTGATCAAAATGATTGATAAAGACAACAATTGCTGGAGCAAAACTCAAAAGTCTTGCATTAAAGCTTTTTAAACACACTTTAAAGTTTAAAGTAATTTAAACACACTTTGGAAAATCCTCCTGACACACGGGAGGAATGAAGAGACAACACCACTCACCTTGTCTTCCAGAGACACTTTTATGGCTCCGTTGTGTAGCGGAATGCTTGTGATGTTTTCCTCAAGAGTCAGTTCTGGCATTATGTTTTGAGTCTTCAAAGCAGCAATGAAATCCTCTATTTCTGATCCTGATATCAAGTTGAGAACAGAAATGAGAATAATTACGTGTTTTTTTCTTTCGATATTAAGGGTTTCTTACAGACAAATTCCCAGTTGCAAAACAAAGGTATTTTAAAAAACAAACACATTCAGTATCTAAGCAAACTTATATTGTCTTTTTTTTATTATTTTAGATAAACTGGTTAAACACAAAGTTTCCACAACTTGTTTATTGCTTTTTTTTTTTCCTTTTAAATGTCCCTGGTTCATTATTTTTTAAAATATCAGCTATTCAGTTATCTCCACTTAAACTGGATTTACTCTGGCCAAAAGAAAACACTTCCCAAACCCACAAATATATAAAGGAAAGTACAGAAAGAGTAAGGCAAGGTTAGTCTATCAACTCTAAGAGGACTCTAGAGTGGTGCACAAAGCGAATCAACATCACATGTTCTTCTTCACCTGTATCATTGAAGATGAGAAGATTTGTCAACTTATTTTGAATTTTCTCTTCAGTGGAAAGAAAATAGGAGCTGGCTGTGATTTCCCAGCTGCAGGAGCTTTCCGACAGATGAAATCCAATGAAAAGCACAAGAATTGGAATGATAAATACTCCAAGAAACAGCAATCTAGATGGAAAAACAGGCCATAAGTTGGTCCAGGGGAACACCACTTTTAACTAATTGTGTGATTTTTGTTGACAAAGGCAAGAGGAAGTTGGAAACCTAAGCAATTCCAAGCCCTGCCAGTAAATTCTAACTGTCCTTACTACTGTGGCTTTTAAACATTTCTCACTTAATTCTTAGCTTCCAAGCATTGCCATCAGGACTTAAGCCCTCCCTCAGTCACCCAAGGGAATGATCAAATCCTTTGGAAAGCACCAGGGCAGCACGAGGGCTGCAGACTAGGCGAGAGCTCCCATACTTACATGGACCTGAGACTCTTTCCGTCATGCTTTAGTTTTAAGAGGCGAATTCTCATCACAGCACACACTTGCTGCCTCCAGAGTGCCATCCCACTCACTGCTGCGCTCCCCTGTTCGGAGAACACCAGGAGGCTTTGGTCCCTCTCCTCGAGGCCTCCGTCTTCTGCGTGTTCACCATGAGAAACATCAATATCCACAAAGAGCACTTAAAGGATACATTTTAAGTACAATCAACAAAGATCTTCAGTTCTGAATAGAGGAACACTTCTTTTTTTAGCCAGGAAAAAAACAAGGACAGAGAAAAGGGGCCATAATTTATCCAGAACACTGTTTATGTTAGTGAATTCAGATTAGCTGATCCTGGTCTTTTATGGCAACACATCCAATATCTCCTCTGGCCCTGTGAAATGTCTTCTGGCTAATTTATCTCTTCCTGCCTCCTGGTTTGGCCAAGATACCTTTCAAAGGCAAATACTCTTCCAACATTAGTCTTCAAAGTCTGTTGGAAGTCAAGACTGAATCATCTAGACTTCCTCAATAAGATATCCTTCACTATAGGAATTCTGAATACAACTGCAATTCTTGACCTAGCAAAATTCACATTTCAGAGGAACTCATTAGATATTAAATTAAAACATACGCATACATGGAATCTCAACTGTGCCACCCTTGCAAATGGGAATTGATGTTTTACCTTCTTGACCCGTGGCTTCCTCACCCTCCAGCTTCAGGAAAACATCTTCCAAGGTTGTCCTGCTAACCTCAAAATTAACAAGTCCCTGCAGAAGACTTCTCTCCAGATGGCTGAACAGATCTGCATGACAGAAACAGATTCAGCCCAGCAACCATGAGTACTGTTGTGTAAAAACTCAGACTGGTGTGACTAACATTGGACTTTCTAACATGCCCTTCATTAATTTCCACAATCTAAAAGCCACCACAAAATTGTGCTGTTTAGAGGCAGAAAACTCAGATTTCTTGATTACCAAGGCCTCTGGCAGGAGAAATCTCATCCTGAAACTAGAGGAGACTTGGTGAATTTTAGTTTGCAAATTAGTTGGTGGATTTTCTTTCATTCATCTGCATTATTAACATTGGCATGTTTATTTGGGGCTTTCTTTAAGGCTGATGTTTATGAAGCTCTCAGCTTCCTATTCCCACCTGGTATGGACTGGGTAGTACACTCCCTCCCCTCCACAGCAACGCTGGTTTCTGCTTTTCCCATCAGTTGGTTTCCCCTTTAGGACTCTGCCACAACAACAGGCTTTTCTTACCTGGAAAACTGTCAGTGTTTTCCAGAGGCAACATATAACACAGCTCTCCCCTCTTCTGGTCTTTGAGCACAGCATCGGGGATGTACTGTCTGACCAGGGATGATGCAAGCTCAGGGTCACACAAGTCATTTACATACATCCTGTTCATATTAAAAAGCAGTTGCTATAATATTAAATGAGAAAACACAGAAATAAATGCATGCATCACCCATTTAAAATACAAAGCCAGGGGTCATTCCTGAAGCCATGAGGAAACCTCTGGAACTGGGCAGCATTTCAGTGGGGATTTTTACAGGCGCCTGCAGTGCCCCTGGTTTTGCCATGCACAGGAGAAATAGTTGAGGTTATGAATAAAATACCACTAAACCAAGAACACAGGAATTAAAATCCAAAGGAAAACAGCCTTGCTTTAAAGCTGTTGTACATCAGCCTGGCACGCAGAGGATGTGGGAACTGCAGCTCATCTTACTCCGGTCCCCTTTTGGCTGTGAAGGAGGTTGTAAATTCATGTTAGCTACATGCTCAGAGCATTCAGAACTGGGTTAAAAAAAACAACCCAGCAGTTTGCTATCCAAAGCAAGCTGGGTTTGGCAGTCTCAGTAACTTTCTAAGATGAATGTCAAGATTTCTATGGCTTTATATAGAAACACTGTAGAGACACAGGCTGTACAAGGAACATCAACTAGAAGCTTTCCATAAAAAGGGCAATGACCAGCAAGAAGAGGGTTTACCTTAAGTGATAGCCAATTCCCCACTTTCTCTTCAAGTACAGGGATGAGCCAATGCACTGTAATCTCCCATTTGAGAGCAAAGCTTTCCGATCTAAGGAGGTATGAATACACAAGATTATGGGAGGATTTGCAGTCGTGCAGCAGGCTGACCTCACACCGCTCCTTCTGAACTCAACAGACATTTTCATAATGAAGAGAAGTAAAACCAGGCCAGTGCTGAAGGGTTTTTTTTGTTTTCTTTCTGACCTGCTGCCTTTCTCCTAAGCACTGAGGTTAATCTTTCAATTATGTATTCTCACAGGCTCATGAAAAATTTCCTACACAGCCCAGGAGCAATAGGGAAGTAGGCAAGATGTTAATTCAAGTGATATCACTTATTTGTGTTGGTGCTGCTAGTGACACATCCAGATAATATGCAATTGCTTTATCCTGAAGTAGAGCATGAGGAAGGTCTTGGAAGGGCACATCAGACCAGTTTTAGCCTTTGCTCAGCCCAAGTTGGTTGTTGCTATCAGACAAAACACGTCCAGCAAGCACAGACTGTACCATGCCAGGACCCATGGGCTCTGCAGTGGGAAACCCTTGTTACCAAACCATCCTCAATCACAGTGTGAAGATCTGGGCTCACCAGCATAAGCATCGGCCTCCTCCATGGACTGGGTCGTGAAGAGCGTCACGCGTCCCGCCTGGCGCTCCTTCAGAAGGGTCCACACTTGGTGCCTGGAGCAGGGATCCAACCCAGTCATTGGCTCGTCTAAAAGCAACACCTGCAAAAAGGTGAGCAAGATCAGACCTCCACGTATCCAAGGCAGCATTCCCATGTTTACATCATTTCATTTCATGCTTTTGATCACCTCACTCTAATAAAATGCATCCTCAAATACCAGACATTTTAATTGCTCTTTCTCCTATTATAATATTACTGCTCCTTTCATTCAAAATACAGTTCTTATTGACCCAGATTCCTCAATCCTCCCAGCAGCCAAGTGAATTAATAGGTCAGCAGACCTGGAGCGCGAAGGAAAACGTATGTATGTCTGTGTGCCAAGCCAAAACACAAAGCTACATGCTAGCATAGTACACAACGTGCCTGTGTGTCAATGTGACCAATCCCTACCTGGGGATTCCCTAAAATTGCAATTCCAAGAGACAATTTTCTTTTTTGCCCCCCAGTCAGAGTATCAGCAAGGACATCCTGGAGGTCAGTCAGGTTCAACATCACAAGAATCTTCTGCACCTGGACAAAATACAAAACCAAGAGCAGATTTCCAGAGCACTGGCCATGGTTTAACTCGTAGGTGGCCACACACAGTAAAGGGGAGCAGAGCTTCAGGATTTTAAAATTATCTGCTTGAAATGTATTTGCTTAGAGATAAGTACCACAAATCTGAATTCTAACTCTTGTGACATGAGGATAAGAAAGAATTGGAAAAAATCCCAACCTATTTCTCCCCTAAATAAGGGGTTTTCTCATTTCCACAGAACAAGATGCTGGAGATAATAGCTCAAATGGTCCAAGATGCCATAAAAGAGAGCTCAGTGACTGACAAGCACATGCCAACCTCTTGCTCTACTTCCTTCTGCCGGATCCCCTTGATGTGAGCAAAAGTTCTCAGGTTTTCCTTCACTGTTAAGGCTTCAAAATGCAAATTGAACTGGGGGCAAATCCCAACCATTTCCCGAATTCCTTCCATATCCTGTACTTCAGACACTCTGTAGTCGTATATTGTTGCTGAACCTGCACACAGGAATGAAGGACACAAATTTCATCCTGTAGAGTATTTTCCAGTTACAAGGGGAAGGCAGATAGCTTTGCACTCAACCCTATGACATCAGTTCCTGCATCGTGGAGGTTCCTCAAATGTTTCTTACAAAAAAGGAAAAATAACTTTGTGTTGTCCAAAGCTTTAATACCACTCAAAAAAAATATTTCAGAGCACCAAATCTCTCCCTTAAGAGGGAAAACTTATTTCCTACAGGTATGCAGCTCATGGAAAACATCAGGCCATCCAGATGGAGAAATAAGCATCTGTGTAAGCTTGCACACATGAGTGTATCCACGAGGGATGCGTTAGCCCTGAAGCTCATGTTGAAGGAGCAATCTGCACTGACAATGAGCCAGACCAAATGACTGAGTTTTTTCTGATTGTTACTTGCTTACAGTTCTAAAAACAAACAGCTGCTCCTCTTCAGTATTCAGGTCCATGATCTTACCTGCTGAGGGCTTGGAAAATCCACCAAGGACATTTAACAGCGCAGTTTTTCCAGATCCACTATGACCAAGCAATGCAGTGATCTGGCCTTCATAAATACTGAAGGACAAACCTAGAAACAGGATAATATTAGGCTGGAAGTTGTCGACACAAGTAGGTTTCTACCTGCAGCTTGCTGCCACTTCTGACAGAGGAGTGACACTGTTTTTGAAGATGAGAGGGAAACAAAAAGCTGAAAACATGGGCTGCATCTTCAGAAGTTAGGATTAAATTTAGTAAGGAATGTGCAGTTGTGTCTCGATTGAACTGAAGGAAGGAGTGTGCCACCTTGTATCAACAGTTAAAGAACTTTGACATCTGTATTTTAGGAGGTTCATAACCTTTTATTTTAGTGTGTGGGCCACAGAAAGAGAAGAGCCCATAGCCTCTGCAATGTTTGGCATTTCAAGAGTTATTTCAAAGCAGCCACCTTTTTTTTTTTCAAGAAATGGGGTAGGAAAAACAACCCACCCCAAGACTTATTTTTTAACTTTTATTTTTATTTTTTTGAGTTCTTTGCTTGTTTGTTTTTTTTTCCTAACCTTTGAGACCACATTGGTATTTTCACTGTCACTTGGAGCTCTCCTTAAACAAGGCATTCAACAAACACCTCACAGCTACGCTGTGACTATGCCAGCTACTTGCATCCCCACGTTTGGCAGATGTGCAAGGTCTTGGCGAGCACTGCTCAGCCAGTGAGAGCAGACTGGGCTACAGCCAGGGGCCGAAAAGCCAAGTTCTCTTTGCCCAAAATATTTGACATCTTGGAGGGGAGGTTTGAAAGGGCATTTTTGGAGTGGCTCATAGCTGCAAAGCCCATGCCTTTTAAGGACATTTCTGCTTTTGCTAAAAAAAAATAAGTGGTAATTTCCCTGGAGTGAAGGGAAGATAATCTGGTAGAAATCTGCTAGTAATTTACCCCAGCAGAAATAGCCATTTCATAATGTATTTTAACAGTGCTGGAGGTAGGATTAAGTACACATCCAGTACATTTCAAACCAGTTTTAGTTCATACCTAGTGAAAAATGAAGCTAAAAGAATTACAGAACCTTTCTTACCCCTTAAAGCTTCAGTTCTCTTGTCCTTCTTCTTGTATATTTTTTTAATATTGTTTAGTCTAAAGGAAAGGTAAACAAGCCATTACTATTTCATCTCACAATTCTGACATGTTTCTTCTGCCTTGAAGTGATCTTTGAAAACTATTGGAAGCATATTTCCAACCTCCTCCTCAAACCAGTCCCAGTCCCCCTCGTTACCACCAAAGATTATGGTAATTCCATCTGAAGGAATTGCTTTGTATAATTCATTTCTTGTACAATTAAAAGCTGACTTAACTGATGTACTCTTCTAAAAGATGTTCAAAAGGTTTCAAACTCAATGGACACTTACTGAATGAAACGGAAGGGCCCTTGGGAATGAGATGATAGGTATAATTAAAAGCCATGACCCAGCTATTCTTTTAGCAGATTTATATTTGCTTTCTAGCAATAAGCAATGGGCAGCAACAGCAACGAGCCAAAGCAGCCCAGTAAGGATGCAAATAACAGTATCTTATGCAGCACACCCCAGCAGTGCTGCTCTTAAAGATGACGGTGAAGGGGAGCAGACTCACTCTGCAAAGAGAAGACCACAGAGCAGCAGGTCGGTCCCTGGCACAGAGGAATCCCATAAATGTTCACATCCAGCTCTGGAGCAGAATGGAACACTGAGCTACCCTTTCCTTCCACATGTTTGCCAATTGCCTCACCTGTATATGTTTGGTGGCCCAGTCTAACATTCACCAGAGCAATACAGCTGTGCTCTCTAGAGCCAAATATCACATGCAGCGTTCTATTTTTCATGCCTACAGGAGTCTTTACCTGATGGCTTCCTTTCCATCAAAGCCTGGAGGCATCGGCTCAGTGTTACTGCTGAGGGCAGGATCACAACTGCTCTCGCCGCATGCTCGCACCCCCACGTACACGCTCCTGGGCTTGAACCAGTATGACGGTCTCAGGAAGAAGGCAAGTGGGTATGGTACTCCGTATCTGCCTAATTGAGATGAAAGGAAGGTGAAATATTAACCAAAACCTGCTCTGTGGCAATATGACTCCAATAAATGCCTTGTCCAGCTGTTTCCTCCTCTCCAGCTGTGGAGCGCAGCCTTTCCACAGTGTGTAAAGATCTGCAAGCTCACGCAAAGCTGTCCACTCATCCACAGCCGTAAACATGGACAGGCAGCAATCACAGCAGAGGCCTTGTTGTCCACCTCTTTGGCCCAGAAGATATAGGAAAATCAGATTAAGTCCTAAAATACCCTTTTAAATCCAGCAGTTACGAGCTGTTGGAGTAGATGAAAGGCAACTCAGTGTCTTGCTGCAAGATTTAACATTCCTTTTGGACCCTGTTTTTGAGGCAGGACCAAACTAGGTAGATACATACACACAGCTTCTGGGGAAAATAGGATTCTTCCCAGCTACTTTTTTTCCTGAGAAATATAGCAAAGCCAGTTTTCATCCCCTCATGTAACATGGGAAGGCTCACTACTGTTAAGATGCTGTTCCACAACCTGACCAGCTCGCTACCAGTTGACCTTTTTTACTGCTCCACACAGATTACAGCTTCCTCAGCTCTGTCCCACCGCTCCTCTGGCCCCTCCCTACAAGGGAAGAGGATTATAGAAGAAAAATTCTACTCACCAGGCAAAACTTTGTCAAAGTAGATGGCCAACAGTAAATACAAAACACTGTCAAGTATCAGTATGATGTATGTGTTAAAGAAAGGGTGCAGTTCTCGTGTAAAGGCACGTCCATATTTTTCTAATTTGAACATCTGTGGGGGAAAAAAAAGGCACAAATCAGCTGCAACACTTCCTTTGGCTAGAGATGCTGTGTGTAAGCCACTCGTGTTGACACACATGGTATTTGCCAGGGCATCGCTTCAAGACCTCACAGCTCTTGCAGCCCTTGGTACCCACCAGATGCATCCCATTGCTGCAATAATTTTCCAGAGATGGGAATTTATTGTATATAGAGAGAGCTGGGAAAATTTATTATACAACTGAGAGGCTGAGTGTATTTGTTATGAATTAGCATGAAGGTTCTCAAGTCAAGGTTGCTTTTCACAAAGTGGGCGGGGGGGCACCGTTGGGTTATTATGGATCTGGCAACAGTCTGCAGCCTGTTTGCTGTGGGCTGAACTTCACTGGAGTGTTGGTTTTACTTCGAACATACCTTTGAGACGCAAGCTGTAAAGGCAAAGGGACTGAAGAGATTAAAAATCCATTCCAAAGGTGGGGCCAGTTTTTCAAACAGCATCAAAAAGCCCAGTGATTCAAAGATGATGTGAAGGACGAATCCCACAAAGCTCACAAGGTATGGCTGCTTTAGCAATGAGCTGAGCATTAAACAGAAGTGAATCTGCAGTGGAGAAAAGCAATGAGCATTTCTGTAGGCCATTAAAAACACCCACAACACCAAAGTTCAAGGAGCAAAACTGAAGGCCCCGTTGAGTTTCAGCTGTCCCCTGCAGATGCACCTGGCCCATCACAAGGCTCATGTCATTGAGCAGATAGCTCTTTTGTTTAGGGCAGGTCTATGGGGCAGACAGATCAGACCTCTCTGCTTCCCGAGGAGGCTGGATGTGAGGAAGAAGCCCTGACCTCAGGGGCATACAGCATCATCAAGTCCAACCGTACCTGTCCTCTATTAACCCGTATCTCTAAGTACTTCATCTACCTGTCTGTTAAACACACCCAGTGTCAGTGACTCAGCCCCTCCCTGGGCAGCCTGTTCCACAGCCCCACAACTCTTCCAGGGAAGAACTTTTCCCTCACATCTGATCTGCCCCTGCCCTGGGGCAGCTTGAGGCCATTTCCCCTTGTCCCATCTCCTGTTACTTGGCTGAAGAGACCATCGCCCACCTCTCTACACCCTCCTGTCAGGTCATTGAAGGTGGTGATAAGGTCTCCCCTCAGCCTCCTCTTCTCCAGGCTGAACACCCCCAGTTCCCTCAGCCACTCCTCATAAGATCTGCCACTTCCCCAGCCTGCTTGCCCTTCTCAATGCCAATACTGGCATCTCTGTCTGATTCCAAGTCTGAAACTCCAAAGCTGTAAGAGGAGGGATATATTAGCCTACAAATTATAACAATAAATCCCAGTAGTGGAGGAGTTTTTGTTACTTTCTCACTTAATGCCCAGGCCTAGAGCTTTGAGCTTCAGATGATTTGGTTAGGAAATGGAAAACACTGTGCAGCATTGAAGAAAAAGAAGCAGACTTACGGATGCTACGCCATAAAAGAGATATAAAAAGAATATTTCAAAGAAGTAGCAATAGATGGTGACTCCATTAATCGTGATCAGTGCCAGCAACCCGGCGGTTACTGCAACGTAAACCATGTACTGCAAGCTCCAGGATAACCTACAAACGAAGGCACAGGGATTTTTGTCTCCATACAGGACAGTGTATGCATTAGCCTGACAGCACAAGACACACTCTTCTCAATTCCAATACTTTGTAGCTCCCCAATACACTTCCAGTTCAAGTTTCTAGATGGGAAAGGCGCAAATATCACTGTGCTGCCCCTGCCCAAATCTCTGCAGATGCAATGACGCCAGTAGGGAGCCACAGCACATCGAAGCACAGGCTCTGCACCCAGGACTGCTCATTCTTGTGCTTTTCCTAGCGATGCGAACTACTCGTGCCCCGAAAGCCTGTTTAGATAGACCCTGTGCTTCATCCTGCATCCACATCCATCCTGCAAGGCAACATAGAATCACAGAATGGCATGGGTTGGAAGGGACCCCAGGGATCATAGAGTTCCAACCCCCCTGCCACAGGCAGGGACACCAACCTCCAGGCCTGGAGCTACACAAGGGTGCCCAGGGTCCCATAAACCTGGCCTTGAACACCTCCAGGGTTGGGGCATCCACCACCTCTCTGGGCAGCCTGTTCCAGCCTCTCACCACTCTCTGTAAAAAACTTGCCCAATATCTAATTTAAACCTTCCTTCCTTTTACTTTAATCCATTCCCCCTTGTCCTGCCATTATCTACCCTTTAAAAAAGCCGATTCCCCTCCCGTTTCTCTGCTCCCTTCAGGTACTGGAAGGCTGCAATGAGCCCCCCCTCCTGCAGCCTTCTTTTGTCCAGGCTGAACAAGCCCAGCTCCCTCAGCCTCTCTCTGTAGGGGAGCTGCTCCAGCCCTCTGATCATCTTCGTGGCTCCTCTGACCCCTCTCCAACAGTCCCACATCTTTATTGTACCGCAGGCCCCAGCTCTGAACACAGGACTCCAGCTGGTACCTCATCGGATACTCAGACTACAACTCCTGTAATTGGAGTTTATTTCTGTGCCACTTACCAGAAGGCAGTATCTTGCAAGCCCATTGCTCTCATTAACACCTTAAGCCGCTTCTCTCTTGTGACTTTCACTGCTAAAAAGTACATGTATGGGGAGAAGCACAGTATAATGAAAACAAAGAAAAGGTAATCCAGCTTATCCACAGGTTTGATCAGGGGGGATTGCAGACGGATGCCACTGATTGACTTCAGCTCTTCCCACACAGAATGGTTTGTTTTTGTCTAAAGAAAAGAAATGAGCCATTCATTGGATTTTTCTTCAACAAACAGCTTTTCATGAGCATTACAATGATTAGTTTGACATTTACAGTGTTACATGTAAAGGTGGGCAATAACCTCAATATTTACTATCCTTTTGTATTGCCTTGCAATGAACATGAACGCTGCCTTGAGCCATGAGAACGACCATAGAGGTGGTTTGGGTGGGAAGGGACCTCAGAGCCCCCCCCAGTGCCACCCCCACCAGCCCAGGGTGCCCAAAGCCCCATCCAACCCGGCCTTGAACCCTGCCAGGGATCCCAAGGCAACCCCTGCTTCTCTGGGCACCCTGTGCCAGGGCCTCCCCCCTCCCCAGGAAGGATTTCTGCCTCCCAGCCCCTCTCCAGCTCTCCAGGAGCCCCTTGAGGGGCTGGAAGAGGCTCGGAGCTCTCCCCACAGCCTTCTCTTCTCCAGGCTGAAATAATTCTTCTAACTTGAGAATCAGACTATGTATTTAGAAAGTTAATGATCACAGAAAATTAACTGCTTTGTTTGGTTTAGGGTTGGGGGTTTTTTTGGTGTTGGTTATTTTTTTTGAAGGTTACAGATAACTCTGGAAAGAGCAGAAAACACCTTTGCCATCACAATCATCCTTACCTCTATGACTGCTGCATCAATGGTGGACTGCACTAATAGGAAACCTCCATACCAGTACAAGGGGGATGCACAGTAACGTGATGAAAAATTGTAACAGGTATCTGTGGGGAAAATATTGATATTGCTTATTAAATAAATTATTTAAATTAATATTATCATATATGCGTGCATATACTTGCTCATGTATGCAGAAGGGGTTACATAAGAGAGGAAATAAAGACTTTGGTTTACTGAGCCTTTTCCTTGGAGTGGGTGTTTTCTCCAGGAATAACGTAGCCTTGGGAGTGAGAGGCTTTGGGTCCATGGGCCAAGTGGCCTCACAGAATCACAGAACATCAGGAGTTGGAAGGGACCTCGAAAGATCATCCAGTCCCACCCCCCTGCCAGAACAGGATCACCCAGACTAAATCCTACAGGAATATGTCCAGGCAGGTTTGAATGTCCCCAGAGAAGGAGAATCCTTAACCTCTCTGGGCAGCCTCTCCCTGGGCTCTCTCACCCTCACATGGAAGAAGTTTTTCCTTATGTTCCCATGGAACTTCCTCTGCTCCAGCTGCACCCGCTGCCCCTTGTCCTGTCGCTGCCATCCCTGGGCAGAGCCTGGCTCTGTCCTACTGACTCTGGCCCTTTACATATTTATAGACATTAATGAGGTCATCCCTCAGTCTCCTCTTCTCCAAGCTAAAGAGGCCCAGCTCCCTCAGCCTCTCCTTATCAGGAAGGTGTCCCACTCCCTTCATCATCTTAGTGAATAATTAGAGTCTCCATCATTTCCACTTTCCAAGAGTTTTTGCCCATCATCTGATGAGCTCCCCTGATTTTTGATCTGATAATAGATCAAAACTTGTTGTTTCAGTTCGGTTACTTTTTTAGTCAGTAATTAGGGGTGAATTTGTTCCAATAAGCACTAATGTGGAAAGGTGGGTGTGCAGATTTGCACACACAAATCAATGAGACTGGGGATAACAGGGATGTGTTCTTAACATTTTTTTTTCTCTGACATTTGTTTCCTTCTAAAGGAACAAACTCTCAGATTCTCATTAATATCATCCTTGAAGCATTCAACACACACAGCTGTGCTCCCTTCTGGGTGGCATGGCAGCACAGAGCATTTTATGAATGTAAAATCAAGTTCTCTGGTTTCATTTATTTTCTTACCAATGTGTTCCAAGTCATCATTTGGAAACACAACAGCATAGCTTTGAAGTCGGAGGTGGTAGGAGAAGTCATCCTTAAAAACCACACCAAGCATATCTTCCTCCAAAATTCCTCTTATTTCCAGTTCTTTCTCATTTTCCACTTCTTCTATTCTTACACCTGTCATTAAAGGAAAAAAAAAAATAGGGAAAAATAATAAACCCATGAAGGTCAGCCAAGCAGCAACATGAAAATGTGCACCAGCCCCAACCTGCACCCTCAAAAATTGGATTGTCCAAATCCTTTTGAGTGTGGCCCCCCACCCCACCACAATGAAAACCAAGGTGCCCACCCACAGCATCCAGGTGGGTTCAGGCACTGCAGCTACAAGGATTTAAGAGCAGCGTTACCTGTCATTGAAAAATCTGAAGCCACTTTGCTCATGATTTGCCTGGTGGTGTTTGTCACAGGTGTGTACATGATCTTAACTCCCGTAGTGTTAAAGGCAAGATCGTCTAATTGTCCAAGGAAGTTGTAAGGGATTTCTTGCTGTGGGTAGTGGAATATCATATTCGTTGACATTTGCATTATCAAGAGGAAAGCCACCCATGTAATCCACTCCTAGAAGGAAGGAAGGAAACGTAAAGGTGAGTGGCAGCACAGGGATTTGGAGGTTGGGTTGTATGGAGTGTGTCTGCAAGGACCCATCTCACCCAGCGCAGACCAGCACGGCCCAGCTGCCCCGGCCAGGAATGCCTCTTTCTGTCCACAAGGCAGAGCTATTCCACAGGTGAAACAGCTTTAGAATACAAGGAATGTTCCAAGTGAAAAACGTGTTTCCTCAGCACTGGAGCCAATGAGATCTGTTGATGATTTTACACTCGTAACCGTGCATTGCACGTGGTGTTCTGGACGATGCAGAAATGGGATTGGCAACCAAAAGCAACAAGCCAGCTTTGTAACAAGCCCTTCATTGTGTCCTGGCATCATAGTGGTGTGGGAAGAAGTGTAACTGCTGATGTTTTCCAGAGAACCACCTTACCAGCCGAGCCTTCTCATGTGGTATAAGGGTGGTGGGACACTGGCCCAGGTTGCCCAGAGAGGTGGTGGAGGCTTCATCCCTGGAGACATTCAAGGTCAGGCTTGATGGGGCTCTGAGTGACCTGCTCTAGTGAAGATGTCTCTGCTCACTGCAGGGGTGGGACTAGATGACCTCTGAAGGTCCCTTCCAACCCAACGCATTCTATGTATCATAAAAACAAGGCAATCCAGCAAGCCTTCAGAGGGGAACCCCCGACTCTCCCCTGCAGGAACTCACCCGAAAATTTTCCATTTTCATCCTCCACACCAGAAGAATATTTTTCCACAGGAGAGCACGGGTTTGCCAAAATACTTTGGAGACTTTCTTGAATATCCCCTGCATTTTCCCAGCTAGGATGAGAAGGAGAACAGTACCATTTAGAATAAAAGAAGCCACTGAAAGCGAATACATTTATCTGCACAAACACCACTCCAGGGGAAGCCAAAAACATGCCAGTTGTTAAGAGCTTTTCTCCATTGCACAGTTCAGACAAACCAAGGAGAAGTTTGAAGGAAACAGCCCGAGATCACACAAAGGAAAGGAGAGATGAGCTGTACTCAGCTGCCTCTTCCAGGCACACAGATTCACCCTTCTTCATCCCAAAGAGGCTTTGCAGAAAGAGACACTCAACTGGCTACAGTTTGGTTGCTCGTCTACACAAAACCAACAACAGGTCGACCTGCACTAAAAAATACAAGAGGATTGAAAGGTGTTGAACAAGGAAGAAGATACAAATTTCCATTCTCTCTTCTTATCAGCTATTTTAAACACGTAAAGCATACATGGCCTGCTGCAGCACTGCCCAGCCCCGGTCCTGAGGGCAGGATCTCTGCATACAGCTGAACCTCAGGTCCTGCATTTCTTACTGTGAATTTTATGTCCTGCTTTAGACTTGCTGTCCCTTGGCAGACCGCTGCTCACCTGCTCCAGAAATCATAACCAGACCCTAATCCAGCCCCATTACGAACATCTCTTCCTCCCCACATCCTCTAAAGGGAAAAGGCAGCTGCCACGTTAGAACACACGGGTTAGATGCCAAGAGGAGCCTAAAATGGACATTGCCTCCCTTAGGCAGGCTGGTAAGAAACCAATTCGTTATGTTTTCACCCAAATGTTAATATAATGAACTATAATGCTAGCACTGCTAGGGCAGTGTTAGAAGACCAATGTGTTGTTTCTCTCTATCCTCCTAAATACTGAGCAGGGAATATTTATTGGGGGATATTCTTAAGGGAAATATTTATTTCAGCTCCTACTTTGATCATGTGGCCAAGCAGCAAATATCCTGCACGAGAACAGCAGCGTTTTTAGAGCGACTGGTTTCATGACCTTGCCAGAAGGAGAGCAGGGGAGGGAGCCTCAGAGCATGTTTTTATATTTTAATCCTTTAAAATGGCTGAAACAAAAAATCAAAGCGACCTCAGGCGCAGGGTGCTCTTTTCCATCGGACATCAGCTCTGATTTCATGGATCCAGCAGCTGGAGTTAATAAAAGGTTCTACTACTCTGTTCCCTTCCCTGTTTGTTTTTGGAAGAACTAAATATTTGCGTACTCCAGGGGTGATGGATCCAGAATCCCTGAATACCCTCTGAGCGTTAGCACAAGGGTTATCTCCCCGATGCTCTGCTTGCCCTGCTTGGAGCTGTGCCCCATGCTTCTTCAGTGCCTCCTGCCACGAAGGTTAAAGGCAGTTAGGAAGGGATTTCTAGGAAGCATTACTTTTTTTCTTTGCCCAGGTCTGGATTTCAGTCCCTATGAACTGAAAGCAGGAGCTCAGCCTGGGATGTTGGGGGAGTAAATAACATGTTCGTGCTGGAGTACTGGGATAACATGGAAAACATGATGGTCTTGTAAAAACTGTGCTGCATCTCTACAGATAAAACAAACACTTCATTTACAAAAAAAAAAAAAAAAATAAAATCTAAAAATTGAGGAAATCTGAGACTTTTGAAAACATTCCAATTAAATTCCTATTGGTTTCAATCTTCCTTTTGCCTTTGGAGTGAGAAGCAAATGCCCCTGGAAGCTGAAACGTGAGGTCAGAAAGTCAAACAAATGACTCTGCCTACAAACATTGCACAAACTTCATCAGGGAAAAACATAACATTAAACTGGATGTTGTAAGACACAAAACATAAGTGGGAGAGATGCTTCTACAAGACCTGAGATTCCAGCCTGCAGCTTCAGAAGACAAAACCAATCATGAGAAATGTACTTGGAGGCAATGGAGTTCGGGAAGCCTTAAAGAAGTAAGAGCACCACTTTTAAAGCTGAGCATCTATGGAAGCATTTCCTTTCTGAGGGAAATGCATCCAACCCCCTTGCTCACCAGAAACACACACTTCAGGCATGGCCACAACTTCTACTGGGATGCTCTGTCTAGCTTTGCCACACCAAAGCTCCCAGGAAGGCACGTCCCATTCCACCACTTCATTTATTTGCTGTCAGGGATTTCCTATTTGGCACCTCCTCAGACTTTTCCCCCCCCTCTAATAAAAACTTAATAGGGCAAAGTGTGACTAACTCTTAACTCAAGTTGCTTTTTAGGAGCACTGGCAGGAGCATCTCAATGCTGGCCCTGAAGAAAGCAGCAGGCAATGCATCTCCTGCTTCCCTGAGGAGCTGTCGGCTTTTGAGACCCAGGATTAACCCCTGCATGTGGGGAGTGTGGAGATGAAGGTGCTCTCTCCATGCCCTCCTGTACCCCAGCTATCATGAGTGAGAAAACCCTGGTGCATCCCATCTCCTCCCCCTGATAAACACAGGACAGATCTGTTCTGACTCAACACTCCCACATGCAACTTTTGAAACAGGATTTGGTTTCCTCCCCCCTATTCTCAACTCAAAAAACTTTCCAAGCCTGCCCCTGCGCCAGAGTTCAATGCTTTAATCCATATGGAGAAGGGAAATCTGGGGCTCTGTGTTTCCAGAAGCCTTTATTGGCGATAGCAAGGCTGGAGGAGGGGAAAAGAAGGGAGGGACCATTAGCTGGGAGGACCCAGCACTCAGCCTGTGGCTCTCTGCCTGCAGCCACAGCACATCAGCGCTGAGGATCGAGATCCACAAGCACCCAGAAAAGTAGAGTGGGGCTTTTTTTCTTCCTTTGCCTCTTAAACCTTTTGATGTAAAGCTCAATGTCGGAGAACAGAGCTGGAAAGTGCAGCTCTCAGGGGTTCAGAACATCACTGGATTGAAGTAAGGAGAGGGAGGGGGGGGAAAATCGATCAGTGAGCCCAGCCACTGCATCAGAACGCCCCAGGTATAATTTTTCACTTAGCAAAAGAGAAATATGAAACTCCTTACCCGACGATGTGCTTTCCATTCGGAACACGTCTCCTGCAGCCTGGAGATATCCGGCCTCTTCGTCCCTCTGCAGTCCTGGGGAGGGTTCAGAGTCGAAGCACAGCCCGACAGCCGTGTCCCCGCTCCAGCCTGACACCAGAGTCCCGTACCAGAGGTGTAAAACCTCTCCACACTTCTGGAGCAATGATCCCAAACCGGGGAGCGATGCAAATATCAACGCTACGTTTGGCGGCGATTTAATACGACACGTGCGCTGCGTGCAACGTAACAGCCTGTTTATACCAGGCAGGCAAGTCCCTGGGGATCACTGCAGTGGGAGAGCTGCGTGCTCCGAGCCAGGGAGCTCCCAATCAATGGCAAAGCAGCCTTGACCCTTCCCGAGCTTATCCAGAGGGAAAACTTCACCGCCTCCTCCCCAGCTTGTTCAGAGCCTGAGCCAGCAAGCACTCCTTCCTCCGCAGATGCGAACCCCGTGTCCAAGGGCCAACTGGATTTTTAGGTCTTCTCTTTTTCCCCCCTTTCATTTTTGTTTTGTTTTTCGCTCCTTTTAATTGCTTTTCCAGCAGCTGCCACACAGCTGGGGTCAGGGATTTTTGTTCTTTTGAAAAGAAACAAGCCCACAGCTTTCCAATGGATCTGCATTAAAAATAGGGAGGTGAGGAAATCAGATGAGCCAGGAAATCCAAATGAGTTGGAAGGGCACGCAGCCACACCACTGTTCAAGGGTTCAAGGAATTTGCCTGTCCTGAAACTTCAGCAACTTGAAGGCTTCACATCTGATTTGTGGGGCTGACCACAACCACAAAAGCCGCCTGGTTGTTGCTCAACAAAAGGCTGTAGCTCTTTTGCAGCTGCTGATTTGCTCATTTTCGAGGAATGAGCTCATTTGGAGAGCTCTTCCCTACATCCATTCCCATGGGGCAGCAAATGAGGAGTGGGACAGGCTGCTTGGAACTGCACACAGCCTGTCCAAGGTGAACAGGGCTAAAAACAGTACATTTCTGGCACATAGCTGTGCCATAGGGTGCTGGCAGTACCTGCACATTATCTCCAGAAAATGTGTTTTAACATAAAACCCATACCTGCTGGAGTGCTCCCAGACGGGGTACCGGTGATGCTCCTGGCTCTGCTGCTCAAGTGGGACCCTAGTCCAAGATGATGTGTTTGGGCTTCACTGAAAAGCAGCTAGAGAGCACATAGCACCTCAAAATATCATTAGTTATACCTCCCAGCAGTTGCTCCACAGGATTTCTGAGACGGGAACTCAGGACCAGCACTGGATCAGCCCTTAGATCTCCAGGAGGAAGAGGAGAGGGGCTGGAGCAGCATCATCCAAGGAGGACTCTCCAAGCAATATGTTTCAAGGAAAAAGGAGAACCGAAAGCTCCAGCAAACCCTTACCAGGGAGAAAATCAGCATGCTAAATTAGGGACTTTTTACTCTTAAAGTAAACATTACCAGCCATTTGCTGCCCATACCATGCCAGTGTGAAAGCCTGGCAACATTCACCAAGTTCAGATTAAATTTGCCTCCCCGCTGAGGGCTCCAGAGCACTTTTGTTTGGCCAGGTCCTTATCCGACTTGCAGGGCTGGAGGTGGACCTCCTCTCCTCCTGGGTCACACTGGGTGCTGGCAGTCCCAGGCAGCAGCCAAGGATGCAGGCAGCGCGCTTCATCCTCATAGAGCCCATCTTTGTGTGCCAGCCTCCCTCTGCCCGAGCGAGCGCCCCTCCAGCCACCCAGTGAGCTCGTCTCAGGCCCTGATCCAGCAATTATTTCTTTCAGTGGGGTTTGTTTTCAAGCAGGTGAGGCCGATTCATCCCCGCAGACACTCGCTGGGACACACCAAGGCAGCTGCCGGGGGGTCGCTTCAAGCCCCGACCCCAAGTTGGGCTGAATCAGTCTGCGAAGCTGTAACTTGACTGTGGGCAGCTGAATTCCAAGTGTTGCAACACTGCAATGCCCTGAATTACATGAAAAACACACAGGTACTGCAACCCAACACCCCCAGCCATGCCAAGAGTTGGGGACTGGGGGTCCCTGTGCTCTGCCCAAGCTCCCAAGTTCCTTTCCAAAAGGATTTTCAAAACAATCCCCCATTTCCAGCACAGCAAAACACTTGCAAGAGAGAAACACAAGCGATTAACAATCCAATCCATCTTTATTTTTGGTAGTACTTTCTGCTGGGAAAGGAAAAACCTCGTCTCTACAAGTACAGCAAGGTGGTAAAGGACAGATGGGTGCATAAAATAAACCACAGATGATCCAAAGCGTCAGGGGGAGAGTTACAAACACACGTTAGACCCAACACTTTCTGTTCCATACCCAGGGTACTGGGTATGGGCTACGTAAAAGACGTCACTTGCTACACAGGGACATTTTTAAATAAGGGCTTTTCTTGGTAATGTAAACAGAACCAGACATGTTAAATCCCTCCATATAAAAATACAGCCTTGTCACACCACCACAAAGTAAATGCACCTTCCCATCTGGGGATGTACTCGCTAACTATTCCTCACAACCACCCTGCAAGGTAACTGTGACCCATCCTACCTGGGAGCAGCAGCATGGGGTGAACCGATCTGCCCCATGCCCAGCCCAAATCCAGCTGCCTCCACTCCATTTTATCTCCTAGAGCACAAACCACGTGCCCTGTATGGCTGGGATTTGGCATGTCACCGATAACAGCTCAGAGGGACTTCAAACTGCAGGAATAAAGCTCTTGCTTTTCCAGAAGGATCCTGTGCTTCAATTTTGTACATGTTTTCCATATCCTGGTAATAACAGACATCCTATGACACTCTGGAGGACAACACACGGTGACTCTGGTGATGTATCAGGGTGGCATCATTGACACATGATGTCACCATGCCAAAACAGATCCCACCCCAACATGCAGCTTATGTCACAAGCCAAATTCTTTGCACGTGTGTGTTGCTGCACAAATACAGTGCCACCATCAGCTGGGTTACTCCAGGGTAACCAGGAGTAGTACCAAACCAAGAAAAAACTAGCTGTGAAGGGAAGTTATCACTTCTGAAAAGTTAGAGAATATAAAACTATTTTAAGTGGGGTGATGTCACCTGGACAGCGCAGAACTACTTTACAGGCTACCAACTCTGACTCTAAAGAATAACAGTAAGAGAACACGTGAAGGTTAACAGGTCACAACCATACGTTGCTAAGTTCACATCAAACGAGCGTGCTGTACACTGCTGGGCAGATGGGCCAGTGACACTCAGGTGAAACTCCATTTACAGAGAGAGATGGGAGCAAGACATGTGGGATTTGGAGAAGACACGCTTACTGTGTACATACAGACACAGCAAAGCATCACCAGGCAAAATGCTGGGTCCCACCTTCCCTCCAAATAAAGGAAGATGCTCAGAGATACCAGCCAGCAGCAGGGATGTGGCTGGGAGCAATGGGCTGGGGTGGAATAAAAGCCTGTGTGAACAAAAGAGCTGAATTTGGGTCATTTTCCCTTTCTCAGAGGCAAGCGTCAGCCCTGGAAGTATTGCTACTGGAGCTGTGTTTTAAGGGCTGGTGCTGCAATGACCATTCTTTACCACAATTTGTTTCCAGCATATGCAAGTACCATGCTCAGGGCTGCTAAGAGCAGGCAGAACTCTGGTCTGAACTGCCAGAGGGATGGAACCTTCCCCTGGGGAAGCAAAAGCCATTGCTGCAGTTCTTGGGCTCAATTTTTTGTAGTTACAGAACAAACCCTGTGTGTTTACAGGCAACCTATGGGTACAGGAGAGGGAGCAACAGTTGTACGTGAAGAGTTCACAACTCACAGTAGTAGGAAACTCTCAAGAACAGAATTTGGCTCAACTTGACAACAAACCATTGTCCAACACGTAACATAAGTTGTTCCCGATCATTCCAGGCAGGGGACAGACAGCCCCACCTTAGCTCACAGCTTGTTGAGCTTTCGAGAGACAAAGCCTTTCCTAACTTTAGGATAGAGAATTGACAGGACTTATGAGCCACTGTGTCAGCACAAACACATCTCTGCATTTGCTCACTGCAGAACACAGCGAGCTGGCAGCAACCTTTAATTTCACCTTATAAAACTAGAAGAGTGATGATAGCTTTGTGCAGAAAAAACCCCAAAAGAATATATTCAACATACACCTGTCATACCTCAGGACAAAAGATCGCATGTTCTGCTCTTCTCAGTGCTTCTAAGCAAGCTGAAGGCACCATTTAGGGTGTGAATGCGGATCTTTTTATTTCAGGATTACGAAGGCGAATGAAGAACTGCCAGGCCAGGACACAGTGATGTTCTGTGCTGAGCACACTACACATCACTTACTGCTATCACATAGTAACAGCAAGGGATTAGGAAATACTATTGTAACTCACGAATTCACTTCCAAGAAAAGCAAGAACATCTGGAAAGGGCTTTCCGTGAAACCAGCTGGCAGGATACACGTCGCTACACCCAGCAGAAGGGTTAGGACTGGTTTTAATGAGGATGAGAAAGACTGACATCTCCACACATCCCAGAACTATACAGTTATGTCTTTGTACTTTTACCAAGCAGGGGAAAGCAAGCATCCCCTTCTGTACACGCCTTTTACCCCCCCCCGTGCATGCACTACAAACACCGGTGCCGCCCCGAGTGGCAGCACGAGTTAGCCACAGCCACCACCTCGCAGGGGAAAGGAATTCAAGTGCCAAGTTGCTGTGTTGCATTTGCAGGTGAACATTTTCCCACCGGCCCCCACACCAAGCTCACGGTGTAACTCAGGACCCCCTCTGCAGGGAACACCGTGACTTCCGAGCGGTGTTCCCCATCTCTTCTTGAGCAGGTGCATCTCCTTCATAAGCAGGGATGTGTCAGCTGAGGGGTGGGGGGAGCAGGACCTTGCAGGGACCTGTGTCTCCATGGCACCTCGTCAGGCAGGCAGCAACACCCAGCCAAGGGCAGGAGGCATGGCGAGACAACCAAACCAGCGAGCAGGTCCCACTGGGATGGGATGCTCCAACCACAACTGGGTTTGCTCAAATGCACCGTTTTCCAATTGTGCCACCCCAACCTCTGGCTGCCAGCCCTGAGGCCGGCACAGCACAGCTGAGGGAGGAAGGTGGGTGCTCCTGCACCAGTGACCAACACCAGGAGATGACCGACTGCTGCCGTAGCGTCTTCTCACTCAACCCAAACCAGGAAACAGCAAGGGGAGAAGGAATTTCTTATCAGCCAGAGTAATGGCGGGGATGCTCACCGCTGCTGCCACGGTGCTCCTAAGGCCAGGATGGTGGAACGACGCTCAAGTGCTTCCAAACGTGGTTTTCCTCATCCACCCCAGCTCCGATGGCTTCCACACACGCACACCCCGGCGCGTGCGCAGAGGGAGGGTCACTGCTGGCACAAAACACGAGCTGCCGAGCAGATGGAGCTCAGAAAACGACTCGGTCTTCCTGCGTCCTCTCCCACCACAGCGTGCTGTTCAGGGTGCCGAAGCTGCTGTCCTCCTCCTCCTGCTCCTTAGCGAGCTCAACGAAAACCTGGGATGGACAGAAAGGACCCGCATACGCCGTGCCCCTTGTAGGAACTTTCTTCATCATGCTAAAAACCTCACGAGTACTGAGTGTACTGCTACCCCTCTGAGGAGGAAGGTCGTAGCATCGGGGGTTTTCTCCCTTTGCTCCCACCCTCCCACCTCACTCCTTCAAGAGCAGAGTGAAGAGAAATCAAACCAAACGCCCGCCACTGGACATTTATTGCCACTAATAACTAATCCAGAACAAGCAATGACAGGCCTCAGCTCTACCCCCTTCCGTAATGAACAGCAGCACCCGTAAATTGGATCAGCATTTCCACTAATGCTACAAACTTATCCAGACATTGCAGCTGGCATCTTGTTTTTAGAGAAGAAAACAGGAATAAAAGAGGTGCAGGGGAACTGGCAATCCCAACTGACTTTGGAAAAGGGGACTTCAGGTCCCTAAAAATCCTTAGCTGTCAACAGTGGCCCCAGCTACCCGAAATTCAGGCATGCTGCCTGCATGGGGCTCATCACACCCTCCATCCAATATGACCTGACCAGGCTGGATGCACAACTCCTACACAGCAGGGGCAAAGTGCATCCATCCCAGACGTCAGCAAAAACCCTGCCAAAATACCTTTGCCTGGAGTCTAAACATATATATATGTATATATATTTATATACACATGTTAAAAATATATGCATATATAACACATGTATTAATATATATTTAATATAAAGATAAGTAAATTCAAATACACAAATAAATCCATTTTACCAAATTATTATATAAATATATGTATGATATATATGATTTATATGACATATAAAAGTCTATCTATAAACCCACATATAATATATGAAAATCTCTATATAATATATATAGCCATGAAATATAATTTGCTTTAACATACCTGTTCCAGCGTTGCCTGAGAAAAGCTGTACTCCTCGATGTTAAAGGCGTGTTTTACTGTTAAAAGAATTAATGAGTGTGTATTTAGGAATATTTCACTACCTAATACCTGGATATAAAGCATTTTAAGCCAGTGCAAGAGCTGGGACACCAATAATAATAAAAAAGATAAATTAAATGGGTTTGGAGCAGAAATGCAGAAGTGCTGGTGCATGGCACTAGAGAAGAGAAGGCTGCAGCCTTCCAGTACCTGAAGGGAGCAGAGGATCAGGAGGGGAATCAGCTGTTTAAAAGGGTAGATAGTGGCAGGACAAGGGGGATGGATTAAAGCTAAAGGAAGGAAGGTTTAAATTAGATATTAGGGGGAAATTTTTTACAGAGAGAGTGGTGAGGGGCTGGAACAGGCTGCCCAGAGAGGGGATGGGTGCCCCATCTCTGGGGGTGTTCAAGGCCAGGTTGGATGCGGCCCTGGGCAGCCTTGTGTAGCTCCAGGCCTGGAGGTTGGTGGCAGTGCCTGTGGCAGGGGGGTTGGAACTCTGTGATCCTTGGGGTCCCTTCCAACCCAGACCAGTCTATGATTCTATGATTCTATGACAAACATGCCGGTTACGGGAGACAAAATGATTTCGGTATGTGATACACAAGTGGTGCTTAATTACCTTCTTCCAGCTTGGAAAAACAATGTGAAAGTGACTGTACATCTTCTTTAGGAATTTTATATGCCAAAATGGAAGCAAAGCTGGAACAAAGAAACAAACCAAGTTTAGCTTCAGGTCAAATTACTCAAAGCAGGAACATTAATATCCAAGTGAGTGGCTTTAAACTCATTTCTCTGTAGGTTACACCTGGCAGTTGGACTGGTCACTATCATACAAGACCTCAGAAATGAGTCTAGCTGGTCTATAACCCACCTCATTCCAGCATTCCCTACTTGATGCCAAGGAGCTGCTAGGGAATCAGGGGATTGCATTAACAGCAACGTTTTGGGCTTATTCATTAAACTTCACCTTTCCTGACGATTCGCGTTTGGGAAGATGTGTAAAATCTGGCTCTGCAGATACTCCTCTTGCTGCACGTCTGTCATGTCTTTTAACTTCATCTCCAAGAAGTATCCTCTGCCAAACTTACTCTTCAGGTGTTGGACAGTACCGATGCACCTACCCATCGCCAGGAGGAAACAGGGGTGATACATGTTATGCTGAGCTCAAAAAGCAGCCTGACTTCTAACAGACCCTTTCTGTAGTTTAAGCTTAATTTCACTCTGTGTTTAAGATGCAAAACAAAATTAATCTTGTATTTTCAAAGAAATACATCCTATTTGACAGCTGTCTTACCCTCCCAGTCTCAACATCGCTCCCCAAGGGGAGGACTCCAGCAGTACCTGAGCTGCCCGGACACCAGGATGGCCACACGGTCACAGACAGCATCCGCCTCTTCCATGTAGTGAGTGGTCAGGATAGCTGCTCTCTCCTTATTCTTAAATGCTGCTCGAATTGCTCGCCTACAAAACACCACCCCAAAAAAGAAAGAATCCCTGGATGAAACACTGGGCATATAAATCCGGGGGGAGCAGGAAAGGAGGTCAACCCAAACCTGGACTTCACGGACTGATAGCACTCCCAAAGCTACAGGTGACACCAGAACTCTTCACAGGGATGACTCAAATCTCATGCTCCTTATGTTATTCTAAGGGTGTTTTAGAATATTCTACAGGTTTTTTGTCCTGGGAGAGGACAGAGGTGAGGTGCATCCAGCACAATGGGGAGGTCTATTCCCTGTCTAGGGCTCTCCCTAGTGTCCATGGGGATAACACACACACAGAACCAGGGCAGTACCCGAAAAGCAACACACTGGTGGCCAGCACAGCCCCAGTCCCACTCACCACATGTGCTGCTTGGCTTTTGGATCCATCCCGGTTGACGGTTCATCCAAGAGCGTGACCCGTGGGTTGCCCAACATGCTCAGGGCAAAGCAGAGCTTTGGGAAGAAGGGGGAGAGAGAGGGTAAGGACACGGTGGCTGCTGAGATACCCACTGCAGTGGCTCCAGAAGCTCCCCCCTACCTTGCGTTTCAGCCCTACGCCCAGCTTCTTCGTTGTCTTCTGCAGGTGGTCTTTCAAATCCAGGGCACTCGTGATGCTGCAGAAGGGGAGGACGGTGTGTGAAGAGCTGAGCAGGTGATGGCTCATGGCACAGCATGCCCACAGGCTCAGCCAAAGGACCCACTGACAAATACTCATATAGATTGGTATGTGAAGCATAACAAAGAGGCAAAGACACCAGCAGAACCAGAGCTGCGTGCTTCCATACAAAAACCTTCCTGCCCCATGTCCTAGAGGAGGTGACAACCAAGGAATGGCTCTGAGCCCAGGACTTCCCAACCTTGCAGCCCCTCCTAAGGTCATTGTTGGTACTTCATAACTTCAAGGAAAAAAAAAAACCAAGCCAAAAAAAGCACACACAAACAAAACCACACCACCAAAAAACCCCAAACCACCAAAAAACCCTCCCTCAAATACCAGTTGTGTTTTGTGTGGCTCAATCTGTATGTCCTCACCTACGAATCTGAATTTGCTGAAAACATCCAAACTTGAACAAACAAAAATATTCCCTTGGGAGTTGTGGGTAAAAACGAATGCCCTAAGGAAAACAGAGCTTAAGCTTAATGGTTAAGCCTTAACCATCTCTGCAGTGAGCTACTTACCGTTTTATGACCTCCTTAACATCAGCCTGACTCATTCCTTTGATAGCACCATAAATTTCGAAGTGCTCCTGCACGGTAATGTCTGGCCACAGTGGGTTCGTTTGAGGACAGTACCCCACAAATTTCACAGAGTCATCTTCACTGTTTGGGCCAAAAGAAGAATCTCCCATCAGGACCTGCAAAGGAACAGCACAGGATTTACTCAGTAACGACCTTCAGAAGGGTTTGTGTAAAGTTTTAGTAAATCACACCCAGGAAAGCTTGCAATAATGGTAAAACAAGTCCAATATTTCTATTTATATAGAATATATATTTCATAAATAGAATATTTCATTTTCTATTTAGTTGGTAACATACCTGCCCACTGGTTGGCTCAATCTCTCCAACGAGCATGTTAATTAGCGTGCTTTTCCCAGCGCCGTTGGGTCCCAACAGCCCCAGTATTTCTCCTAAAGGATGGATGACACACAAAATGTTACCCAGGAGGTCAAACAAATGGATTCAAGAGTCATTTCTGTAAATAAAACAGCTCAACAGCAAATCCCAACCTTTTTTTACGCAGAGACACACGTGCTTCGTTGCAACTTTCTTTATTTTTCTCCCCAGAAGAAAATCCTTTCTTTCATCAAACTCTTTGTGCAAGCTGCTGACCAGGATTGCTGGCATCTAACAGAGAAGAGAGAAGCAGCTGCAGATTCCCACAGCCCTGGGAAACCTCCGAATCCAGGGTGGGAGGAGGGAATTGGGTAGCACAGCATTACCTCCTCGCTTTTGGGGCTGCTCAGCAGCTCTTGGACTCGCAGCCTCTCCGCCTTGACGTCTTCGTCTTCGTTCTCATCATGAGGGACGTCGGGGAACTTCCAGGTTTTGGGTTTTGTAGAACATTTTCTAAAGGGAAGGAAACAACACAATGCCTCTGCTCAGCATGTGAGGGGAACAAAACACAGCTGCAAGGTGGCTGCCCTTCTCTTCCCCTTTCGTTTCCCCTTCCCCCCATTGGTTACGCACTGTTGTACCAAGCATTAAACCCTGCAATTACCCTGCTTTCCTACATTTTATTATCCCTATAAACCCCGTGATATTGCACTGATACAGCTTAAAAGGAAGTAAAATAAAATAAAATTAAAAATGCACTTTATTGGCTGAAGTTTCAACAATAAAGTGAGGAGAACAAAGTCTTTAGATGCTCAGAGTGGAATAGAACCACGAGTACTTTGTTTTCTGCAATATCCCCCACAGATCCATGCTGCACACCCTGGGTTTATCACCAGCATAGTTGTTAAAAACTGCTTCTTTGGGTGGTTCCTTTTTCTGAGTCTGTTCAACAGAGACACACACCTGAAAAACGGATCCTCTCGCACCGTCCTCCCTCCATTCTTCAGCTCGAAACAGCGCAGGAGGAAGAGCCACAGGGCACACTGCAGATAGGGCTAAAGCAGACAAAGGCAGAGCTGGTTACCCAGAGTGCTGCCAGTCCTGCGAGGCTGGTAACACCACAGGTGACCCCACCAGTGCCTTAAGTGATAAGAAGCTCCAGCTTGTCACCGCCACACCAGAGCTGATGCCTCCAAGATTAAATATATCATTGGATGCTGCTCAGCGGGCCAACACCAAGGATGCACAACCAGAGTCTGCTTAGATTTCATGGGAATAACCCAGGGATTTTGGAGAGAGAAGGGACTGTCCCCTGCTCCAGAGCTGTAGCTCCATCAGCATGGACTCCCCTAATAATCAGGATTAATATTGGCACCGATAACAAGACCATCAAAACAACAGGTGCTGGCACAGCAGCTTTTACCACTACTGCTGCAGGCTGCAAAACTGCTGGCCCCAGGGACCCTCAGCATCACATCACATCTTTCCTAGTGAAGATGCCTGAGCAGAACAGAAGGGGCCTCCTGGCAGGAGCCAGCAATTCTCCACAGCAAATACAGCAACCAATCCCCCAGTCACACTCACAGCTATGACTGCTACCAGGAGCCGGTCCCACGGGTCGTAGTACCCTCCGTTCTTCCGCTTGCCTTTCCATGAGACCTGGGAAAGCAGAGCAACCCCTTCAGGGAAACAATCCCACCTCATGTTTTAACCTCAAATCAGCTGTGAAAGCTACACTGCCCCCCAAGCACTTTCTGAGCTCTGCAGAGACCCTGCTTGCATGAGCCTGACACCAGTAAGCTTCCATTAAAGTCCCAGTTTAAAGCCACAAACACTCAGCTCATCCATCTGTTCGCCCAGCTCCACAGGCTGAGAAACACCTGGTTCTCCTTTAGGTATTTCACACAGCATTGTTTCTCTCCTCATTTTAAAATGGCAACACTCTTCTTACCAGAAAAAAAAAAAAAAAAAAGAAGAAAAAAGTGACTTTTAAGTGCCTTTGCCCCAGCAGTTGTTCCTCTTCACATATAAAATGGCTTCAGGTAACATCACGCCACCAGGCAGGTAATTACTGTCTTGTTATCCTTAAAGATGCCCACCCAACCCCAGCCATCCCCAGCGCTCTGGAGAGGATTTCTCATGCCCCCTTACCTTTATGAAACAAATCAGGCAGCCAATGAGGGGATAAATAGGAATGAAGATGGAGAAGACATAATGCAGGATAGTGGTTACCAGGTAATAGTCCAGAAAAAAGGCCACTTCGGTGACAACTGTACAGAGCAAGGCTGTCTGGACAAGACAAAAGGGGGGAAAAAAGTCCATTTTCATTCTGTTCAGGCTCTCTGGGCATAATTTATCTAATTCAAGGCATGTTTTTAAAGCTTTGATCATTTAGGGCATGGTGGTAACAGAGACACCGAGCAATGTTACACGCTCCGCACGCATTAAGGACACGCCGTTAAATAAACGGCCTGGGAAGCTCCCTGGGGCTCTGGAGCTACCCCATCTCCCCAGCCAACCGAAACCAGGGCAGAGTCACTCACCACTGAAAATATAAATGACCAAAACTCTTTCGTATTCTGGACTTTTTTAAAGGTGAAGGAGACCACGTAAGTGAAGAGCACGACCGACGGGACATAGCCAATGAGGCAAAAAATCTGCAAAGACAGGAAAGGTTTCTCAGGCAGCATTCAGCAAGACCCCAGAGGTGAATTTTTTTTTGTAGAAGCATCAACTGGAATCACTCCAGTGTGCCACAGCCCTGGATTGATCCTCATCACCTAATTTGATGTATTTTGCTTGGTGCAAACGGCATATTGTGTTGAAGACACAGATAAAAATACCTCGAGAGGCAGGAACCTCACTCAGTTTCCTTTAAACTATTTCCCTTTCATTTTTTTTTTTGACTGGCAGACACTGGGAATTCCACCCTTCAGCCTTTTCTTCAGGCACAGAAATTAAAAGCGAGGATAGATGCACTGGTAGAAAAATAGCCCCACAGCATAACAGTCACATCCCCAACCTGATTAGCTCAGAGCTTCTGGGAAAGCAGCTAGGAAAATCTGATTCTTCTCAATTACAGCCAATATCTCGGGGAAGTCTGCACTGAATGTAAGAGACATGAAGACTTGTAGTCTCTTCAATTTAATCACATGCTACAATTCATTCCAGGGCTGGTCTGTGTTCAGAGTGAACTGCAGCCTTGTTATTAGCAGCACGCCGATGGAATCGGAGGGATTCTCAATTGGCAGCAAGGAGCACAAAGGAGACTGAGCGAGCAGGGTGAGAAAGGATGGAGCATTTCCTTGGGAGATCCTGCTATTTTAAAGCTCCATTTTATTCCAGTTCTGAGTGAAATTCCCAAATTTCCCCCTCAAACAACCCCAAGCAGTAATATTTTGCCTTTGGGGCAGCCAGCCCCTGTGCCAACAGCCTTCAATAGGCATTTTCCTTGTCTACCGCTGGGGAAAAAGCCTGACAAACAGGAAAGGAATCAGCTGTTTAAAAGGGTAGACAATGGCAGGACAAGGGGGAAGGGATTAAAGCTAAAGGAAGGAAGGTTTAAATTAGACATTAGAGGGAAGTTTTTTACAGAGAGAGTGGTGAGGGGTTGGAACAGGCTGCCCAGAGAGGCAGTGGGTGCCCCGTTCCTGGAGGTGTTCAAGGCCAGGTTGGCTGGGGCCCTGGGCAACCTTGTGTAGCTCCAGGCCCGGAGGTTGATGGCCCTGCCTGTGGAACTCTCTGATCCTTGGGGTCCCTTCCAACCCATACTGTTCTATGAAATGCTTGTGGAAAATACCAGAACCATCCTCATGTGTGCTCTGGTCCCCACCGTACTCACCACAGCAAGGAACTTGCCCACGTAGAAGTAAACGCCGTAGTGAAAGGCGAAGAGGCTGCCTATCATCAGGACAAGGATGGAGAAAAACAGCGGGAGGTCAACGATGACTTGCCCGGTCCAGTAAGCGGAGGGATAGAGCCCCGCAATCTTCAGCTGTGTATAGGCTTTGATCTGCCACGGGGAAAAGGAAACATGGTGTTAATGAGATGTTGATTAAGATTAACACGACGTTAATCTGCTTTGCTGTGTGAGCAGGATCTTGTCTTTCCTTCTAAAATGCCACTTTCATGCTGATTACAGAATCGTAGGGGTTGGAAGGGACCTCAAGAGCTCATCGGGTCCAACCCTCCTGCCAAAGCAGCTCCCCAGCTCATATTGCACAGTTCGGCATCCAGACAGGTCTGGAATCTCTCCAGAGATGGAGACTCCACACCCCCTGGGCAGCCTGTCCCAGGGATCCCTCACCCTCACTGTGAAAAAGTTCTTCTGCATGTTGGTGTGGAACTTCCTGTGCTCCAACTTGAGGCCACCGCCCCTTGTCCTGTCCCCACAGACCACTGAAAAGTGGCTGCCCATTTCCCCCTGCATCCCATGCTTGGGATATTTATAAACATTAGTAAGGTCCCCCCTTAGTCCTCTTTTCTCCAGGCTGAACAGTCCCAGCTCACTCAGCCTTTCCTCACAGGGGAGATGCTCCAGGCCCTTAATCATCTCTGTAGCCTCCTCTGGACTCTCTCCAGGAGATCCCTGGCTTTTTTATCCCAGGGAGCCCAGAAGTGGACACAACACTCCAGGTGGGGCCTGATCAGGGCAGAGCAGAGTGGGAGGATCACCTCCTGTGACCTGCTGGCCACACTCCTCTTGATGCACCCGAGGATCCCATTGGCTCTCTTAGCCACCAGGGCACACTGCTGGCTCATGGCCACCCTGTCATCCACCAGGACCCCCAGGTCCTTCTCCACAGAGCTCCTCTCCAGCAGGTCATCCCCCAGCCTGTAGTGATTCAAGCGCTTATTCCTTCCCAGGTGCAAAACTCTACACTTGATGTGGCATCAGCATCAGTTCTTGCTGATTTCGCTTGGTAATGAAGCCAAAAGCATTCCCATGGGAAGCAAAAGGGCTCTAAGATTCGCCCCACCCCCTCAAAATTCCATGGTTTTTAAGTTCTTGTCCATTCTTTGACTCCACATCCAGCATGTGGATTCATGTTACCTTATGGTTCTCTGCATTGTCCATGGCAAAATAGGGAGGCATTCCAGTGATAATGATTCCCAGTAACACAGCTTCAAAATAGATCTCCAGTCTGAAAATTGTGTCTGGAAGGTTCTGTAATATAAAGCAGAGTTTTTCAATACCAGCACATGGGACACCAAAAAACCCCACCAACAAAACCCCACCAACAAACAGCACTTGGAGTTGGAAGATGATCATAAAAGCTTAAGAATATGTTCTGTGTATCTCACGTTCATCTGAGCTGCATGAAGAAGGATATCAAGGGAAGTGTCTGGAGTATATATGAGTGTCTAATAAACTCTTTGAGTATTTATGTCCTGCAGCAGGCCATCTCCTCTCCTAAAGGCCAGCCCAGCTCCAGGCAGGAAGCAGCAGCCCTTCAGCATCCCTGCGTTCAGCCTCCAGGAGCTGCTGCTAACCTGTACCACACCCATGACAAATTCCCACCATGACATCTTCTTCCCAAGCCCCTTTTATCCCCCCCTCCACTTCCCCAAGCTGCAGAACAAAATCCCAGCACCTTTCAAGTCCTTTTCAATTGGGAAAAAGGTCTGTACCATCAAGGACTTACACCATGGGCTTTGGTTACTGGGGCCCAATCCTTCCCAACTGCACTGTGCTGAGCGCAGCCCTGGTGCTGCACAGTCCCGACCAGCTCCTCCCTTTGTGGCTTTGCACTCCCCCTCTCACCCCAGGGATGCTTTGCCACCCGCCACATGTTAAGGGCACAATTTTTGCCCCCAGCCCACATTTAAGCAGGAGTTTCTCACCACACAGCCCCCCCCACTCACCTGAACGAAGGGGTTGCTCCAGATCTGGATGCTCTCAGTCACGTTTAAACTGCGCAGAAGCAGGTTGCTGACGATGTTCATCAACACTGGCAGGGAATGCACCATGGTACTGTTGAATATGACTGTGAAAACGTAGTTCTGGAAAGGAAAGGATGCGCTGTATTAATTCTTCTGCACAGAGGTAATGCCTTGGGAGGGCTCTCCTGTGGGCTTAATTAAACCCAAACACCAAGAAAAGCAATCTCTGCGTAATGAGAGCATGCTTTGCAGGATGCTCTGGGCTGCTCAGGGCCCTTAGAACATGTAACCTAATGGAGGAAAAGGGTCATGGCTCCTAGAGAGCAGGTTATCTGGGATAAATTCCCAGGCTGTTTGATGCAACTGGGACACACGATGCTCCAGCCTGAGCAATGAAACCCGTGAGGACCGGCACTTGTATGTTCTCACTAATGGGTTTACAAATCGGGCAGGGCACAACTAACATGAGCTGCACCACCACACTGACATTAACAGCTTGCAATGGATAAAAATGGGAACAGGAGACAGAGCTGTCTTATTGCAGAGCAGCTCCTGCGCTGGAGGTTGAACATGACATCAGTGTTCAAACCTTCCTGACGCTCCTTCCGTGGCCATGCTGACACCAATACTTACAGCCCCAGAAACTCATTTTTCCTTACACATGAGGGCATGGTGGGATTATGCTGGGTAATAATTCAGCCAGTAGAAAAAAGAAATCAAATTCCTATGCCAGATCTCTTGTGAAGTAAAATATTTCTCTTGGCTTTTCATATTCTTGTGGGGAAGAAAGGGGGACAGAAGGTTTAATAGCAGCTGTAATTATCATTATGGAAGAACATTTATTTTGATACTATTTCCATTCTGTTCATACAAGCCCCTTTCCAGGCCTCTTGTACAAGCAGTTATTAAATGACATTATTCAATTACATGAGTCGATTGGTGCCTTTCAGGCAAGAGCACCAGAAACCCGTATGCTGACAGCTGCTTCTCTGCTCCCTGAGGTACGGCTGTGCTGGTCTGTCCATCTTACCTGTCTGGATTCGAGGTCAAACACGTTCAAAGCTGCGCTGTGAGGTGCAGCTGAGACGTAATCGCTGTCGTTGAACATCTCCAAGAGGACGTTCATGCTCCCGAGAGAACGGACAATGTCATCGATGTCTGATTCTGGTGGAAGACAGAGGAGACATGATCGCTCACCCCCAGCTCGGAGCGTTTGACATGAAGTCACTGCCCTGTTTTCTCACCGAGGCAGCTCTATGGTGAAAGATCACTGTTTCCTGACACGTGCTCCTCAAGAAGAGCCCTGTGCTACCTTGAACAATGTGGATATTTTCATATTCTCTTCCCAGCTCAACAGCCTCCAAAGACCTCAAGACAGCTTTGGTTAGAACTCAGTTTGGTTATACCCACTGATTAACTTGTGGCAGCGCAGCGGCCAGCGAGTGTATTGGGATACTCAAAATTTCGAGTTGAACAGAGAATTAGTTAAGAGAGAGCAGGAAACCAGCAGCACTTGGGCCCAGTGTCTGGAGAAATTAAGTTGTGTTAAGCACCAATCCCCAATAACTCCAAGAGATGCTCACTCCTACTGCCTGGATCGTTGCTGTGTGCTTTAAAAGCATCCTCAGTGGAAGTAAAAAGGAGTTTTCCAAAATGCTTTGTAGTGGGATTTTAATGTTGATGTATCTAAATGTCTCCCTACCCAATTCCTCATGTTGGTCATCTTGATCTCAAGACACAGACATGGGGTCAGGAGGAAGAACTCTGAAGCAAACCCCATGGCACAAAGGATGCTCCCTCTCTACTCTCTCTGGCTACTTGGACACTCACCATTTGGCTTAATTTAAAGGAGTTTGTCCTTAACCCAAAAGGAGCACACACCATCTTTCCCCACCACATGAAACACTACATTGGGAAGAGGCGGAGACAGGAGCCGGTGCTGGGGAGCATTACTGGCTGCTCTCCTACCTGTGGAGCTGATCACTGCTCTCCTACCTGTGGAGCTGATCACTGCTCTCCTACCTGTGGAGTTCTGCAGCAGGAGCCGACTCCTGTACTTGTGACTGTCCTCACCGGGCTTCAGCAAGTACAGATCTGGGGAGAGTCTGATGGCAGCCACAGAATTTTTGATGATGTGGTGTATGAAAAACAGCAAAATCTGAACCACAAGAAAAATCAGGAAAAGCAACAACCTGGAAGAAACAAAAGGTTTGGTTTTACTAAAATCCAGAGAAATCCAACCCAGTTTATATGCACACACAGAAACCAACACCTCCCTCATCCCAGAAGGCACGCAGTGGACAGTAATGCACAGCTTCATACTTGGTATTATTTAAATCTAACTATGGGATTGTTTGTGTCCTGTCCTTTCTCTGGTGTCATTCAAACAGCCTTAGAGAACTTTGTAACTGAAGAAGAAACCCCAGAACTCACATCACTCTCACGCATTTGTTTTCCCGCTTGAGACTGAGGAAGTGAACTTTGGCGATGGTGGAAACCTGCTTCTTCCAGAGGGCTGTATTGCTCATCGCCAGCGCCTTCGTCTCCGAGAGCATCAGGAGGCTCTGCTCCATGTCGTCCAGGGATTTTGTATCCATTTCATCCTGCACTTGCTGAGAACTGAATACACTATAATCTGGAAAAAAAAACAAATTAAAATAAAGAGTAAAACTCGACAGATCTGATGCTCTGACAGAGCTCTCACCATCAACTCCTTCCCCTTGCTGTGGCCACCTCATCCCAGTCTCCAATTTCCAAGTCCAACTCAACCCCCAGGTCAATGACACCGATGTACCCCAAAGCTCTGAACCACAGGCACAGCAGACCCATAAAGCAGAGGATGCAAATCTCTACCACTCAGAAGGCACAGACTTGCCCCAGTTTCACACCATTACCACCCTAAACCCTCTTACACCCATGCAGAAGCGTTGCTGGGCAGGATAGTTTAGTGGTCTTTAAAGCTCTAGAAAGATTAGAATTGCTTAAACCATTCAAAGTTGACAGCAAAAGAAGTAGTGAGTAATTCTGGAGTAACGTGAAGCAGTCTCAACCTTTCATTTGAATTGAAATTTAATTTAAAGAAGGGAAGAAGGACACGTTGGGCTATTTCAGCCCGAATCACAGGCTGCTAACATTACTGCTCAGGCAGAAATTTGGTAATAAATTGTATACTGGGCTTTACAATTTGGTGACAGAAAGCTCCATTAGGAGCCAGCCAGAAAATGTGCAACAGTAAAGAAACTGGCTGTAAGTACACTGGATGAAAAATTAATTACTGCAGAGACAGCCAGTTACACAGCTTTTCCCCTGGATCTTCCCAGAATCGCTCCTCACCCAACTCACTGCTGCTGTGTGGTTTTTCCTGATCAATATTTCACAAGCCTGGCGTGCCATGAGGCTGAAGGCTGATGGGTGTCTCAGTCCATCAAAGGACTTCTTTTATTCTCACCTCCACAGCAAAACTCCCTCGGGCAGGGATGCAACATGGGCACTGTGTGAAGGTGAAGGACTAAACCAAAGAGGATGGAGAGCAGGAAAACAGCCGTGGTCCTCCCCACCTGCTTGGTCGATCTCAGCCTCCACTTCCAGCTTCAGATAGACATCCTCCAGCGTCGTCATGGAAACGCCATAGGTGATAACGCCCAAATGGGAATGCATGTCCAGGTCAGAAAACAAGCCTGAAGACAGAGGTGAAACACATTGGCTCCTCTGAAATCAGGTCATATCTCCTGAGGGATCTTCGTAGGCACCCCTACAGCCTTTGGCATGGCAGGACCAGAAGCAGGTAGCGGGTAAATGTGGGCCCTTAATTACAGAGACACCGGGCATGGCTTGGATAAGCTCCTGCTAGAACAAAACTTCAACCTCTGTGGGCAGGTCTGGGAGACACTGCGTATTTTTCCAGAGCCGGAGTGTCTATGAGAACTACTTCAGCATCTGAAAGCCCCTGGGCTGCCTCCAGGCTGGCTGCGAGAGCCCCCCTCCTGGAAACATCACCCACAGGGATGCAGGATGGCTCACCCTACCCCCAATCCCTGCCCAGACACAGAGAGAACTGACAATTAAAGTCACTGAGCAATTTCATCTATCTTTATATGTATAAAAATAAATACCCAGGTCTGTAAAATCAGCTTAACTGGGCAGGGAATCCTGGAGAGCATGTGGGACTTGGGAGACCAAAATGATGCTGTGAGAGCCCTTATTAGCACCTCAGATAAAAAAATGGGATAAGAACCCCCCACAACTGGGTTCTTGCCAGTCCTATGATGCAAAGGACTTGAAAAATCAAGGAGCTTCAAAGCCAAGGTCACCCCGAAGGGAAACAGGAACATGTGAAATGGGAAGAGCAGTGGGATACCCAGCAACGCTCACCAGGTCTCTGCAATTCCTCCTGCCCCACGGCTGAGGCAGCCTCCTATCCTCAGCCTCTCCTTAAAACCAGCTCAGGGGCATTGATTCCATCGTGTATAAATACACCATAGCGTAGTGACTGCTACGGGTAAAGCTAACAGATGGTGAAATGCTTAAACACAATGGGGAAAGACCCATTTATGAGGCAGGAGCTGCACATCCACACCAGTACGGATGATCCCCCCGGCTCTCCACATAGCTCAGAGGACACGTTGTTTCTTCCACCTTCTCCCGGGAGGCGAGCGAGGAGCCCGGGGTAGGATGGATCAGATAATTGCTGCCATCTAGTGAAACCATCACATCCGTAGCCTCCCACCAGCGAATCTTCAGCACACACAACACTCTGCAGCTTGCAAGGAGAGGGACTGCTCATTAGGACCCAGGGCTTCCCACTGGAGGCCAGCACTGCTTGTTAAGGGCTGCGCAGTAAGGTGATGCTCCCTCGGGATGAGGGGATTCCCTGACAAAAGGGTCTCTTCACCCCTCTGCTAAAGGCACCCCCACCAGCACTCGCTGTCGGGTACCCGCATCCCTCTCAACATACCACAGCCCCCTTTGAGGGGGCAATGAGCTCCTCACCTGCCCAAGAAAGACCTCACCAACCCAGCATCAGCCAAATTGAACCCAAACAATGAATGTATCAAAAAGCACCTAAATGCAGAAGTGACAATCTAACGAGAGCTGCAGACTACAGCCACGCTGGGAGGGTTTCTCTTCTTCAGCCACCCAACCCTGTGCCACAAGAAGGACATCAATACCTGCAAACTTGTCCATGTCCTTGAGTGGCAAGGTGTACACGAGCTGCTCGTCGTTCTCCTGGATCAGGCTGGCTGCAGGGATGTGCTGCCTTATCAGCGAGGTCGTGGCTTCTGTGTTGCAATAGGCATCGATGTGCATACTACAAAAAGGCACAGGAAACAGGGTTTTAAAGCTCACTTTTTTGCTTACACCCACGTCAAAACCAGTAGAGCACCAAACAGCATGAAGATGGTAAAAGCATCTTTTTTTGGGGGGGGTGGAGGAGGGGTGGGGAGTGCTCTCTTACAGGTTTCAAGAGCAAAAGAAAAGAGATGTGATGTCATGGAGCAGAGACCACAGAAAGTACCTCAAGCGGTAGCCAATCCCCCACTTGCTTTTGAGAAAGAGAGAAGATCCAAGGCATTTTAACATCCCTTGAGAGATCACAGCTTTACGATCTAGAAACAAGCAAACAAACAAACAATCAGAGGATTATTATTTACTCCAAAACCCAACAATGTGTTTCAAATAAAGGCAAGTACCATGGGTAGAGAAGCATCCCCTTTAGCTCTATAATGTGATGGTCACTTACAGATCAGGCACCCTGAGCAGTTCCCAGGAGGTCGTGCAGGACTCACCAGCCAGGATATCTGCCTCATCCATGAAGTGGGTACTGAAGACGGTGACGCGATTCGCTTTCCTGTTCTTCAGGAGGTTCCAGACGATGTGCCGGGAACACGGATCCATTCCCGCTGTTGGCTCATCCAGCAGTAAAACCTGGGTGCAAAACCAGGACCCTGCTTGCAAAGCCACATCCACACGCAAGGTACTGACCGTGGGAAGTCCTTCCCGAGGTACAGACACTGGGCTTGTGGTTTGAAGCCTGCTAGTTAGTCTATGACATAAAGGAAACATCCTGCAGCCAGCAAGGCTGCTCTCTTCACTGTGCTTTGAATAAACCCATCTCCTGCTGTGACAAGTGGTGAAATCTATGGGAATTGAATCATAGATTCACCAGGTTGGAAAAGACCTTTAAGATCAAGTCCAGCTGTTCCTGTCCTATACTAACCCATATCTCTGAGCACCTCATCTTCCCGTCTGTTAAACACACCCAGGGGTGGGGACTCAGCCCCCTCCCTGGGCAGCCTGTGCCACAGCCCCACAACTCTTTCAGGGAGTCTATGTCTATGGGTTACATACACACACATGCTTTTAAAGCCCCAGCGAACCGTCACACACATCACCTTCAGGTACAGATTTAAGAGCAGTTCCCCATTCTTACAGGCCAGAAATAACAGCTGTGTAACACAAGAGAGCTCTCCAGCTCCATCCCTGCTCCACATGCCCACGAGGCTTTGCCGGGGAAGTCTTCCACAGTTTCACTGTTGTGGACTAAATGTTACTTGCTGGGGACAACGTGAAACTCGTCACGCTATTTACTTCCCAAGGAGACCAGACCCAGAGCTACTGCCAGTACCTGAGTCATTAACAGATAAAGCCTGAGCTATTGATCTTAATTGTTTAAGCCCCACACAGAGCCACAGAGGCTGGCAACAGTGATTTCTGCATCTTACATATTATTACATGTATTAGTTGGGTTTGGCAGGAGCCAAAGCTCAGGTGTATTAACATCATCTCCCTTGTGCTCACCTTCGGGCTCCCAAGAACAGCGACTCCCACCGACAGCCGCCTTTTCTGCCCCCCACTTAGTTTCTTAGCCTGATTGTCTCTGATCGGCTGCATATCCAAATCCAGCAACACTTTCTGCACCTTTAAAACACAAGAAACACAGTTATTGCTTAAAAAACCCTGCAGCTATACGTTTGGGTTTTTTTAAAACAGATTAACAATTTAACCAGAGTAACAATTAACATGCAAATTAACTCCCTGATTTACAGCGTGTTCCATATCCGAGCTGTGCATCCTGTGAATGAACCTGCATGTCGGGAGCAGGGGCTTAAGCTCCAGCAAACCTGGAGAAGTGAAAAGGTGTCTATGCTTAAACACAAATGCTGGGATCTGAAAAGCATCATGAGGCATTTTAATTTCCTCTGAGATCCTGTTAATCCTGTACCTCCCTGCCTATCGTACAGGAAAATAACATCCCCTGGCCGCTTGTCTTCAGGAAATACCTGAGTGCAGGGTAAGGGGGTTTTGCCCTATGTGTTAAAAATGAAGATATATAAGATGTTATTTGTGGCCAGCTCACTGACCTCCTGGATCAGATCGTTCTGAGGGATTCCTTTGATTGCAGCGAATATGGAGAGGTTCTCCTCCACGGTCAGGATGTCGAAGTGTATGTCAGACTGGGGGCACACCCCCGCGATCTGTCGCACTTCCAGCATTTCATCGATTTCAGAGACTTTGTGCCCATAGACAGAGACAAACCCTGAAAAAAAGGAAAAAAAGAGGAAAAAAAACCCAAAGCCAAGAGCAATCAATGGTGAGGTTTTTCCCAATGGGCAGAGAGCAGGCTAGCGAGGACAGGCGTGTGAAGTAGGCTCTCCCAGACACAATCCAGAGAAAAATCTGGTGTGTGCTGGTTTTTTACACAGTGAGGGTGAGGGAGCCCTGGGACAGGCTGCCCAGGGGGATTGTGGAGTTTCCATCTCTGGAGATATTCAACACCCGTCTGGACTCCGACCTGTGCAATATGAGCTGGGGAGCTGCTCTAGCAGGTGGGTTGGACCCGATGAGCTCTCGAGGTCCCTTCCAACCCCTATGATTCTATGAAATATCCATAAAGGGTAATGACTCTGGTTTTCACAAGCAGGGGACCCAAAATCTAACACCTGAGAAGCTCACCATCCGTTGGTGGACACAGCCCGCAGAGGATGTTCATCAGTGTTGTCTTGCCGGTCCCGCTGTGCCCGAGCAGCGCTGTGATCTGACCCTCATAGATGTCAAAGGATAAATCTGGTCCCCGAGGTGGGGGGAAGAGAAAGAGGAGACATTAGTGATGTGCTTGTGGCACCCAGAGCCGGCTCCTACTGCAGAGGAAAATTCAAATACTGACATATGGGGTATGCATCTAGGCTCTGCTCAAAGGGACACCTTACCCCCGGGACCTCGGGGACACGCCGACTGCCTTTAAAAGCCACACGTGGGAAGGAGATGAAAAGATGAGGAAGATGGGGCAGGGAAGATCATAGCACTAAGGACATGGGGAGGAATAATGGGGGCGATGCCAGCAGGCTTGCTTTAGTGATGGAAGGGCTCCTCTTTTTGGGGGTGGGGGGGAAGTGTTTTAGACAAGACGACTGCCAAAGTGGTGAGAGGAGATGCACATAGCACACCCACATTCATGCTCCCAGGTCCCCACCCTGCTAAAAGAAACCAAAAAGCCCCAACTGAAACACAAAAAAACCCCCACTCAACAATTCAGCTATTGCTCCTCTGCGCCTGGTAAGTGGCTAAAAAGCTGAAGTGTTCTTACTTCTGAGAGCCTCCACAGTTTCCCCCTTTTTCCTGTATGTTTTCTGAACACAGCTGATTCTGAAAGAAGATACATCATTTTATAAGCTGTTTTAGGACCTTTATGCATCATTTTGAATGATCAACACTCAACAACAGTCGCAACAAGACGACCATACTAAAAGTGGCACTAGACCCATAGAGGCAAGTCAAAAGACAAGGCATCTCCTGCAGAACCTAGAGCATCCCCAGTCTGACACCAGGAAGCTTCTTCTGGTCACCTTCTTAGGTATTTCCTACAAAGACACACTGAATTATTTAAAATCTGTCTTTCATATGGTAGACCAATGCATTGGAAGTTTCCCAAGCTAGAAAATGTCACAGCTACTCCCCAATAATTTCATGATACAACAGAAGACTCAATAGACAGGGCATAGGAAAGAGGTGTTAGTAGAACAGACTCCAAAGATGCGATTGCTGGCTGTGCTTGAGCAAAATTAGGCAAAGGAAAGCAGGTATCGTCCTCTCAAAGATGGGTAAAAACTTCCAGCCCTGTTGGTTTTTAACATTAAAAATAACCCAACCAGTTTATCTGAAGGCACTGGGTGAAGGTTTTAGAAGCATGGCCATGCTGAACATGAGGACAGGTTACAGGTGTCAGTGGTGAGGAGGAGTGGGCATGGAAGAAAAAACCTGGACAGTTAAGATGACAAGATAGTGTGAAAATGATGGAGAGATGGTGGAGGGATCCTGTAGACGGAGTCCAGGGTGGATGAATAATGTCAAAACAACCACAATGTTCTTGTGTGAACATCAGGATAAGAAGTGGAGTCAAAGCTATGGCAAATGACCCAAGAGATATGGACAGCATGGACAACACGACTCGTTCCCATCACTAAGCTCAAATATTTATTTGAGACTACTGGAACCAACCAGGAGGAGCTGAGTTCCTCCACTCACACCAGCCTATGCCACTGGAAAACAATGGACATGATGGTTAGAAGAAAGATACTGACAATAGTGTGTGAGGTGCATTAAAAATACACAGCAGTCCAGATGCGAATCAAGTAGTGACACAGAGCACGATGCAGAAGATGAGAGGGTGGCCATCTGCTTTTCAGTTTTGTGCTGCCCTCTCAGAGACCACAGCTGGGTAAAACCACTGTGAAGTTCTCCTCTGGTTCACAGAGGACACACAACCGCCTTCACATAAACCCAGAATTCAGCTTTTTCCTCCTCAAACGCATGTTACCAGAAACTAAACCCTCCCAGAAGAGCTGGTGTTTCAACATCTGCAACCGCTTACGCCTCCTGTGGCCCCAGTGAAAGTGAGGGAATGGAAAACCAGCCGGTTTTGAGAGGGCTCCAGCTGAAGGAATACAATCCACAAACAAACCCTTTCTTTAAGCCCAGCGATTTACCCTTGGAGAGCATCCATGTCGCTGATGGTGGGGCTTCCCTGAAAACAGAACCTAGCAGTGTGGAGGACCCTTGGCAATGCATACCATATGCTATTTGAATCCAGCGACTGGAGAAACAAGAGTGATGTTCAAGTGACACGTTAAATGTCAGAGACCTGGGTGATGGGCTCATCTGCAGGCGGGACAGGGCAGGAATCCTACCTGATAGCCTCTTTCCCCTGGAATTCGGAAGGCACAGGCTCAACGATCTCACTGAAGCTTAAGCTGCCATTGACGCTGCTCTCGTACAGCTCCTGGTAGTTTTTCCTGCGCTTTGACCAAAAGGAGGGCTTCAGGAAGAAAAACGGGGTGCGGCGGAGCCCGAACTCCCCTGGGTGACACAGGGAAAAGAAGATGGTTTTGTTGTTTGCTCGACCCACAGCATCATGACATGTCACTACAAACCACTGGTACGAAAGGGACTGCAGGTATTCCCCAGCTTGGAGGATTTAGCTAGAGGAGCCACAAGCTCTCCTGTTGAGGGTTTGGGAGCCAACCCACACCCTGATTCTGGAGGGATTTCATCAGCCAAGTTTATATTATTTGCATTTCAGCCATGGTTCCCAGCCACGCTGCGAGAAGACTCCAGTTTTGCTGTGTAAATACACTTGCAAACCTCTTTGCACATGAGAGCAACCCCCAGTGCTGCAAGGATAGGGACTGGAACACAACACCGCCAGGCCAGGGGTGAAGGGAGCTGGAGAGCTTAGCAAGGCGCTAGTCAGGAGATTAACAACTTCAGTCCATGTTAAAGTGCAAGGAAAGGTCTGGCTCGGGCAGAGTCATCTTTAATTTTAAACCCTGTGAGAGCAAACGACGAAGGCTGAGTTACCCCAGCCAGGATGCTTTTGCTCTAGGAAGAGGGAAACAAGTTTAGCCCGCATGCCTGAAGGCTGCCAGTTCCAAACTCCTCGCCCCTCACAGCTTTAATAGAATATAAATTACTTCAGCTAGAAGTTTTCTGAGCCACAGCATGAAAATCTATTTGTAAAGAGCAGGATCTCCTACCCCCACAGTCAAAATTAAGTCAGAAATAGTACCCAGCTCCACCAGCCGTGTTAACCTGGGGGACTCAGGGCTTCAGAGACGGTTCAGTTCTTCTCACGAACATACCTGGGATAACCTGGTCAAGGTAGACAGCTACAAGCAGGTAAAATATGCTATCCAGCACCAATAAAATGAGCGAGATAAACAGCGGGTAAGGACCACGATTCAGATTTGAAAACGTTGCACCATCTTCATAATCCTCCAGATGCATGACCTGCCACACACACAGACATGTGGAGATGTTAGGTACCAGCCTGGAGAGACAGGACAGCACAGTGCAAAACTTGAGTGACAGGAGAAAAATTAAAGAGAGAATGAGCTCCCAGCAACAAACACAAAGAATAACCAGTGTTTGATGTATTTTGCTTCACATTAAGTAGACATGAGAAGCTGTTAGAATAGGCACACACCCCCAATCATCAGTTTATTTTTTTAAAAAAATAAAAATATAAGAAGATCTACATCAAGACCTATTTAATGAGAGACAAACGAGAGCAACAAGGCCACAATGGGAGAATGAAAGGGTATCTACCTGTGCAACACCAACCAAGAAGCTGCACTGACATAAAGGGCTGAGAATCCACACGAAAGACTTGGGGAAATCTTCCAGCAGGACGATGTTAAGGCCCACAAAACCAAAAGCCAGCGTTGCCAGGAACTCCACTATACCCACGTGCTTTGACTTTTTAAACAGAGGCGTCAGCATAAGTGCAAAGAAAACCTAAGGACAGATTTAAAGAAGAGAAAGGAGATACTGTGTTATCAAAAGAAATATAGGTACACTCAGGTAAAAACACCAGCTTCACTTCTGCTTCTGATAATCGCATTGTTTTCCTGGTATAGTCACAAGAGCATCCCACAGATCCCCTGCAGACAGACCATAGGGACAGACCCTCCCCAAAGACAGCAAGTGAGGGAGCACAGAATAAAATCATAAGAGGAAAATCAGGCGCCATATGACTGCTCAGGCTCCACACCCTGGTCAGGAAACCTCCTGGAAATAAGGACAGTAAAGTGAGGACTGTTTCTGCACTGGTGGCTTAGGAACTGACACAAGAAAACTGCTGCATGAACTAATTCTCTGAGCTTTAATTAGGGCTTTAACATTACACTATAGGGTGAGGCAAATGTTCGGAAGGCAGCGTGGTTCTGGACTTCAAAACTGTGCTGCACAGGCCAGGTTTTCCATCTGAAGATGGTTGATTATAAACTCTTGACACTTTGCTAAGGAAAGATCTTTCTCATAGTGATGGTTAAGACCTGTACAACATCCCAAACCCAAGTGGACGCAGGGAAGGGGATGGGGAAAGACACCCCCACCGTCTGCTCCTGCAGCAGCTACGTTTGGTCCAAATGAACGAGATTGGACGGGATGGGGAGAAAGAAACCACCCCAAACCCACATGGATGGGGCAGCCGAATTGCACAAGACTGGGAATACTTACTGAAGAGATTCCATACAGGAAAAAAAGGAGGAATATCACAAAGGCACTGCTCTGGGGGAAGAGGGAAGAGGCCGTCGCAATCACCGCCATGAGAATGGACATGACAAAAATTAGGCTCATGTAGAGCAGCACCCAAGAAAGCCTAGGAGCAAAAGGGGAGAAAAAAAAATTAAAACAAACAATAAACAGAACAGAAACTGGTGAATGAATTCCCAGCCTGAATTATTCACACACAGAAAAATAGCAAAAAACTACCGGTCTTTAATATTCCAAACAGCTGCACCAAAGGAAAGGCTTGCAGGGAAAACAAGAGCCCCCGAATAAAGAGAGCTCTTGTAAACATCCCTGTAATTGTTCTGAGCATTAGAGCACAGGCATCACTACCCACGGCATCAGAAAGAGTAAAAAAAAAAAAAATCCTGAATCATCTAATTGTGTATTTGTTTTTTTAAACTTGCATAATTAATTCCCTGGTTTAACTAAAAGAGGGTAACTGAGTAGTAGGTTTCAATAATTAAAGAAAATCTATTTAAAATTTAATACTAGTGTATTAAATTTTACACTATTACCCACTAGCTGGGCAGGGTAATAGAATCCTTTTCTTTTACACACAGAGCTGCAGGTCTGTGAGCAATTCTGCCCTGGGGAAACAAGGGTGGTTCGAGCCCAGGTAGTAAAGAGAGATGTGTTTTCCTCAGAACCAAGTCTTGAAGTTGTATTCAGTGGCCAATCAAGGAAGCTGCATTACCAGCATCCCTTTGCAGATCGCTCCTGTTCCACACTGGGGAAAGTAAAATGATTTCCCTAGGAGGAAAGGCTGAGTGAGCTGGGACTGTTCAGCCTAGAGAAAAGAAGACTAAGGGGGGAACCTTATTAATGTTTATAAATATCTTAAGTATGGGATGCAGGGGGAATCAGCCAGCCCTTTTTCAGTGACTGTGGAGACAGGACAAGGGGCAATGGCTGCAAGTTGGAGCACAGGAAGTTCCACACCAACATGAGGAAGAACTTTTACCCAGTGAGCGTGAGGGAGCCCTGGGACAGGCTGCCCAGGGGGTGTGGAGTCTCCTTCTCTGGAGAGATTCAAGACCCGTCTGGACGCCGACCTGTGCAATATGAGCTGGGGAGCTGCTTTGGCAGGGGGGTTGGACCCGATGAGCTCTTGAGGTCCCTTCCAACCCCTATGATTCTATGATTTTATGATTTTCTCTGGACTGGAGATGCTCAGCACTGATGTGCACAGGGGGAGTGGGGACAGCAGAGCAACGCTGCAGGTGAAGGGCTCGGCTAAATAAGCTTCAACTTTCTGCAGCCTTTGGTCTCTCTCTCAGCACCCAGCTACGCAGAACTGCGACAATCACTAAGGATGTACTGTGAACAGACAGAACTGCCTCTCAAAGGAGCTTGGGTGCAGAAATAAAACAAAAGCAACCAGGGAAAAAAAATAATAATTAAAAAGGACAATCCCAGCTGAGATTTAGCAGAGAAAGATGTTAAAATGCCATCGGCTGACGCGACAAAGGGCAAAGCTGAACCTGCTTTTCTCTCTGCTGCTGTCGATGGTTGCAAATTAGCACATCCTGAGATTTGGGGAAAGGGGAAAAAAAAAGCTCTTACATTGCATAGGGCAATTTCCATCACAGTGAGGAAACAAATTAAACCCCACTGCTTCATGTTAAAATTAGGGAATTACGATGCGTTTAATTACATGTTGGGGAAACTGCTGATGAGCTCTGAAGAGAGACTGCAGGTTACCTGTTGAGTCCCTAGAAATAGGAGATGTTGAGGCAAAAATACTCAAAAACAATAAAGCCAAACTATTTCAGGATATCAAGTATTTAATCCCTCGAAGTCTGGCGTAAATTCACATCCATAAATAAAGAGCATTACTTTGGTATTTACTTCTTAAAATGATACTGCAAGTATCTCAGTGTTAGGTTTTACAGAGCATCTCACTTTTCAGCTGCTGTCCATCAGACCAAAACCAATATTTTAAATAAAAGGAGGATGGGATAAAGGACTTTTCCTAGAACATTGGGGGATTTTTTTTTGTATTTGTCTATTTTATATTTCTTTCACAAAGGACAGGTTACACCAAACACATACCAAAAGGCAGTATCGTGCAGTCCCAGTATCTTCAAGAATTCCTTCAACTTCCTCTCCTTTTCTGCCACGATATGAATGGCCAAATAATACCCGAATGGGGAGAAAGCGATCACGAGGTAAATTAGGATGATCGCACGAGGGAAGTGATCGATCTCCACCATCGCAGCCTCTCCCATGACCATCGCTCGTGTCAGTTCAAGCTGCTCCCAAACCGACTGATTCGTCTTCAGCTGAAAGGGGGAGAAAGGAAGAGCTATTCCTGCGTTGCTCCAGGTTGTACAGCCCCCTCCCACCTGCCCCTCAGCTCCAAGCCCCTGCCCTCAGCTCCAGCCCACCCGCACTCAGCTTCATCCCTGCTGACATGGAGAGATCTGGAGGGGACCCCCAAACCTTACTGTCCACGAAGGCACAGGACCTGGGGGATATCCAAAGTTTGAGATCACAGAATCATAGAATTGTAGGGGTTGGAATGGACCTCGAGAGATCATCGGGTCCAACCCCCATCAAATTAACAATCTGGTGATTCCTAACACTTAAAAAGCGGCACGATGGGATGGAAATAGGGGAAAAGTAGAGTGCTGACAGACACTGACACCACCACAGGAGTAAGGCGAATTCTGTGGCCCCTTTGGGCACAGTGTCTTAAGCCACATTTTGGGGGGAGCTCTGTCAAGTCTACATGTGATGCCCAGGTGATTTGGGCTCACTTGGCTGCAAACAAACATCCACTTTATTCTATGGGACAAGAGCACCCCTGGAATATCCTTCAAACTTATTTCTGAACCGGCATCTCACACAACTAACTGGCAACATCAAAACCACCCAGAGCCCAGGTAGTCCCCAAATTGGAGTCTCCTGGGTCTTATTATGTTGTTTGTTACCTGGATAATTGCAGCGTCGATGCAGGCTTGCAGAGCCGTAAACCCCGAGCTCCAGTACGTGACCGACTCACACCCTTTGCGCAGGTTGGAGCAACTGGCTGCGAAAGAAGCAGAGCATCATACAACACAAAAAGTCATAAGCAGTGGAAAACAGCTTCCAAAAACCCAATCCAGGCAACACCAGGATAAGAAAGGAGGAGGGATTTTTTATTCCAGCTTACTCCCTCGCACGTGTTTACCTCTGGATTCCATGTAAACAGATGACATAGCGACTGAATCAGGAAACCTCAGCTGGTAGGACATGGCATCAGTGAACACTACACCCACAAAGTTGGAGGGTTTGAAAGCACTGGCCTTCTGCAGCTCCTCTTCACTTAAGTACTCCTCGGTGATGATGCCTGCGAGGTGGAAGAGGTGATCACACTCCGTTAGGTACCAACACGGCAGGAAGCAACGCTGGGCAACAGTGCTCAAGGAGCATCGTGTCAGGCATTAATCTTTTATTTGGGTTTGGGTATATCTATATATAGTTAAATAAGTTTTATTATTTTTTATTTATATATATTTATATATAATACATATATATTATATACAATATATAAATATATAGAGTATATAATTTTTATATATTTCTATATCAATATATTATATACAAATATATTTTTAAATTACATATATAGCTATGTTATATATAATACCAAAACATATCATATGTGGTGTTATATACAATATATATGACATTCTGTATTATATAAGATATATAGTACAGCTATATATGTTATATATATAATATATAACATATCTATATTATATATAACTATATGTTATATATTATATATAATTATATAAATAGTTTCTTATATATAATTAGTTATATATATCTTTTTTGCATATATAAAACTCTATCTACATAGAATTACAGAACGCACTGAGTTGGAAGGGACCCATAAGGATCATCGAGTCCAACTCCAACATAGTTTTCTATATTTTATATACATATTAACACCTTTTTACATATTTTTATATATTAAAAACGTCATATGCATTTTATATATATTAAAATTATATGTATATAGTTTTACAGAGAGGGGTTTTATATGTATACATTTTGTTAATGAATGTCACTAGACTTTGGGTTACTCGTATTTGTACTAAATTCTGTTTAACATAGTTACACAAATTTTCTACATACACACGCACACTGTGAGGAAGAGAACCAAAGGTACCAAACTAAAAACACATCGGGGGGTGGGGAAAGAGAAGTCCCCACGGATGTGAGAGCTGTGCATGCAAAGCACTTGGGGAGATAAAAAAAAGAGGAAGAAAAAAGAAGAAAAATCTCTTTCAAAAGGAGAGGGGACCCAGCATTAGTGGGAATCAGCAGTTTAAAAACATTTTAAGTGTTGTTTTGATAGTAACAACAGGACAGAAAACACAACCCAAGATATCTGTGGGACAGCATCTTCTGAATTTACCCCAGGATGCCCCAGGACCAGTATTAATTAGCCCTGGAGCTGTTCGGGGTGGGGTTGTACTTTGCATTTGGGTCTTAGCAAAACTCTTCCCTGCAGCCACGTAACACTTGTTGGCTGCACAGGGAGAATGGGAACCACTTTGAGACAGCAGTGCCAAGGAAGCAAGAAAAAAAAAGAAAAGCTTTCATAGTCTATTCTCTCTTTGCAATGGAAAAGAAATGGGGGTTTCACACCACACACACCCCCCATCACCCGCAGCGACAGCGAGCCCCCCCCCTCAAACCCAAGGCACCGCGTGAGACACGCTCGGAAGAACAAAAGGCTCAGGGTTCTGAGTACCATCTTCAAAGTTATCAAAAGCCACTTTCTTCATGATTTCCCGGGCCATTCGGGTCGGTGGCGTGTACCCGATGACGAAGTTCACCAGCATGGAGGTATCCAGGGTGCCCAGGTTGGTGTTGGCCACCTCGTCGTACTTCCTGTGCGGGTGCATCATGCTCATCAGAATGAGCCAGAACAAGAAGAAGAGTGGGAAAAGCACCTCCTGGGCAAAGAAGGAAAGAAACATCAACGCTTCAAAGACCAGAAACAAGCAAACTGATGTAGAAACAACCATTTCCAGAGGTTTACCCTAGCTAGGCAGAGCTGAAAGGCCTGTCCTTGAGCCTAAGTACTGGGCTGTAAAGTGCCCTGAACGTTTTCAATGCAACAGCAATTTTAATGCCAAATCCCTCCCTGGGATGAAGGGGGTTTTTAATTACAGGCATAAGGAGCCACTTTAAGGTACAAAGGGATCACTTTACCCTTGTAACTGTCCGCGAACTTGTGCTATTTGTAAAGTAGAAGAACACAATCCATGAGCCATTAAACAAGCCCATTAAACAAGCCCAGCCAAGCCCTGTACTGTCCCTTCACCTCACTATTCACCTTTAGGCATCACAAACATCACCTACACGCAGGACTGAACTGTCTGAGTTTATTAAATTCTCTTGGAGAGGGTTAATCCCACTGTACCCCAGATGTTCTAAAGCACGCTGAGACTGTGCTATTAATTCAAGGATATTTTCTGGGCCTTACCATTAGGAAGGGTCTTCAACCCAACGCTCACAAAATACCTCCTGAAAAAGCCCATTTCAACCCAAAATTCAGCGCAGACCTTGAAGCTTTCAGAAACACTGTAATAAAGCTGAGTGTTGCCTACAGCTGAGAGCCCCTTTGATGCTGAGGAGCTGCTGAGAAGCACTCGCTCACCTGCACGCTGCTTTTCTTGGTCCTACACTTGATCAGACAGTTCTTGAAGAGGAGAGCTCTGGTCTGTCGCCACACTCCTGCATCTCGTGGAGGAGCCGGTGCCATTTTTCAAGACTGGTGTGTTTGAGGGGGAAAAAAAACCCAAACAAAACCACAAAATAAACAACACAAAAAACAATCAAAACCACAAGAGACAATAAAATTCCCTATGAAATGATGGCCCAGCAAGAGCCAGGCAGTCACAGTACCTCATGTTTTAATGGTTAATTTCAATTTTTTAAAAAAAAACCACAAGTATTTTGATTTCTTTCCTGTTTAAAGTGCCCTCCAGTATCACTGCTGGATGCTCGTCCCACACAGAAAGTGACAGTAGTTGCTTTGCAACACCAAAGCTGGGCAACCTGGCAGGGAGGGGGCCTCAGGATAGCATCAAGCAACCCTGCACCCCAAGGCAGGGTCAGCTCTGTGCGAGCTCACAAGTCTTGAGCTAATTTTCATTTTGCTACACAGAAATTACAACCCAGAGCATTTATCTGGGAGCACAGCTCCAGAGCCCATCACGTCAGCACAGGGCAGCCAGCCAACCCCACGCATCCCAAACCAAGAGCCACCTCACCCCAGGCGAGCTGTTCAATTTACCATGAGGAACCTCCTTCCCTTCTGGAGCAGATCCAATGCTACTTATCGTTCTTTTCATTATTATTTTTACCTTCTCACCAGGCCAGCTGCAGAGCACAGCAGCACTGAATACAATATTGGAGACATGGGAAACACTCTTCTAGGAGATCCCATCCCAGCAGGACGTACCTGGTGAGGGACACCAGGATGGGGACCAAGAGGGCTGCCAGTGGCACAGAGGGACCGCTCGATCTACATCTCTCTCTCTTCCCTCACCTGTGAAGGTGAAACACAACTCAGCAGAGGCAGCACCAGAACTCACACAGATCTTTGTAGGATCCCTTCCCTGCAGCTCCAGGCACGAGTCCCACCACAGCAACACATTCCTGGCCACAGGCAAACCACCGAGCCATTTCCCAACGTTTCCACCAAAACACAGTGGGGATTTTTAAGAATTTATCTGTGCCCCCCTCCCCCCCCCCCCAGTTCTACAGCTCCCAGTGCCTCTCCAAAAGGCAGAACACTGTTTTTGGTGGCTGCCCGCTAAGAACAGCTCTGCAGCAGGACTTGGTTGCTCCGTTATCTGCTCGACAATACATGGCTCAAGCTTCCTTCCCCAGCTGTATTTTAATATGGAAATCTATTTTTGGAGCACTGACTCCATCGAACTGAAGCAGCACATGAGGTTGCTGAGATCTTCAAACACACAAACTGCTTATAGACAGAGAGCATTATCCAGCCTGCCTTTCCCTGAGCGTAGGAGGGAGAAGAGGAGGAGAAAGGAGGAGAAAGGACTCTGTGCGTAACCCAACTCATGGCTTACTGGGTCCTCTGTGGGGCAGTGACCCCCGCAGCATGAGAATGACCTGGGGGGTCGCAGCTGCACATCCCTGAAGAGATCCCACCTGGAGCACATCCAACTCCTCCAGATGCTTTCAAGCAAGAATCGCTTTACACTGATGGCAGTTTAAGAGCACCAGCCCTTGTTTATGGGTCGTTAGACCCACCCTGCCCACGGATTGCCCCAGTAAGCACCTGACTTCCACCTCTTGCTTTCAGGAGCAGATTTCAAGAGATGAGAAGCTCCACCGAGGTCCCTGCTGAACGCCACATGCCTGCGTTAAAGCAGCAACCCCTTCACTCAGCCACACTCCCCTATTTCATTGAAATCGTGAACATTTGCAAAGCTGATTTAATTAGATTTGATCACTAATGCTTCTTTAATTATTTTCTACCTAGTTACTAAAAAAACCAAACCCAAACAACCCCAACTAGCAGCAATACTTCCACTCCTTCCCTGGAACGCTTCCATGCCTCAACTCACCTCCCCTGGGTTGGAGGACTGGGCAGTATAAGGCTATTAATTAATTTCTTGACGTTACAACTGCCATCCCCATGTGAGCTGATGAAGCCACGTAACATGCAGTTACTAACACTGGGACGAAATATCGCTTGAATTATGAAAAAAAATACAATAAATTAGCCCAAGCCCTCCTAGAAACTCCCAACCAGGAAAGAGAACACAGAGGCCAAACAGAAAAAGAAGCTGCTGAGATATTTCATACTTTCATTCCACATTGGACATGCCAGGGATGGGGGGATGAGGGGAGGATGAGGGGGGGAATAACAATCAGATGATGCTCAGGAAGACTTCCCTCGCTTCCCCGGGCATCAATTTTATGTGTGTGTCATTCAGTGATGCAGTAAGTGGGTTTTTAAGCTAAAAACAAACACACCAACCAAATAAAGGGAAGGAAGGGGGGGGGGGGGGGGGGGGGGGGGGGGGGGGGGGGTGCGGGGCTCGGCTAAACGAGCTGTGTGGCTCGAGGGAATAACCCCAACTTACCGCGTCCAACACCTGCAGAACGAGAAGAAAAACACGATTATCGATCCTGCTGCAAGACGACAGCAGCCCAAGCGATGCCGAAGGAGAACTCTGACGGGCTCTGCGCCGCCCTTGAATTATTCAAGCCGAACGCTCTATCGAGACGCCAAACGCCTTTCCGAAAGCGGGCGGAATTCTCCCCCTTATCTGAGCCCCTGGGAAACAGCCGCGCCTGGGGCTGGCGAGCACCGGGGTCTGTAGGACGTGTGTGTGTGTGTGTGTGTCCCTCCGCTCCTGACCGCTCCTTAACCGCGGGGCAGAAGCCAGGCCAGGCCGCAACCCCTCCCCACCCCCCACCCCCCCCCCGCCCCGACAGGTCCCCACTCCCCTTCGCTCACCCCCGGCAGCTCCCCGACCACTCCTCACCCCCGCAGCTCCCCGCTCTCCCCCCCAGCCCAGCGTCCCCGGGGGCTCCGCGGGCGGTCACTGCGGCTGCGGGGGTGGGGGACGGGGAAAGGACACCCCTCCGGCTCTGCACTCCTCCCCCCACCCCAAACCCTGCCGACACCCGGTCCCCGCTATTCCCCACGCCACCTTACACACACCCAGGAGCGTTCACTCCGGAGTAATGACGCGCACCGCCAGGTACAGCAAAACTCCTCCTCTTCCTCTCCCTTCTTTTCTTCCCCTTCCCGTTTTACACACCTCGCGAGGGGAACGAACACACACATCTTCCCCCCCACCACCCCTCGGCACAGCAGCCGCCCCCCCACACTGCCGCTCCCCGCCTCCATCTGCAGCCGGGTACGTCCGTACCTCCCTCGCAACCCCATACTCACCGGTTCTCCCTCCGCTGCGGCGGGAGACGCCGCTCTCCCCGCCGGGCGCAGGGCGAGGGGCCGGGCTCCACCGCCCCGGGGCGGAGCGAGGCGGAGCGACGCTGCCCACCGCCCCCCAGGGCCGCTCAGCCCCCGCGGTCCCCGGGCGGCACCTTCTGCCTCTCCCCGGTTTGGTGCCCTCCCGGCCGGGGTGGAAATGGGGCCCGGGGGATCGGATATTTACGGTTGGGTGGGGGCTGCCCCGACAATCGCAGCGCGGCCGGCTCCTGCCTGCATCCGGAAGGTCACCGGTATTTTATGGCACTATCCAAAATATAATCAAAGCGTTGAAAATCCTGCCTTGAATACCCAAGATGTATTGCTGGTGTTGACGTGTGTGGGTTCCCCACCTCAATGGCTCGACAGCGTGTGATGTTTCCCACCGAGTCATCCCCCCCCTCTCCGGCTCACGTCACCCTCCAGACGGGTCCTTCACTTTAGCCCGTGACTGGCGTTTTGCTGACAAGTGGGACGTGACCGAATCCACTGAGATGTTAATTACCCTCAGCACAAGTGCTCAGGGTTTTTTTTTTTATCTCTAAATGCCTTCTCCAAGTTGCTGGGAAAGGCTGAGCTGAGAAGGAAACACAGAGGCATCTCCGAGCATCTGGAGCCCTGCAGCAGAGATGCTGTGTGCGTGCTCAGCAAGAAGCCGTGCGGGTCCTTGTACTCAGCCAAGGACTGGCAGCATGGCTTCCTCCAGAGGCACGCAGCAGTTGGATGGAGCAGTACTCTGAAGTCCCCATCTGAGCTGGTTGGAGCTGCACAAGCATCGTGCACAGCCGTGCTGAAGCACAGGTCTGTAACGTTAACGTGGGCTCAACATTTCTACTTGGAAAGCTAGGATCAGGAGACTTTGTCCACATCCAGGGGGAGGAAAAGGGTCTCAAAGCACAGTATTGAGTGGAAAGGTATCATGGCACGTGGTATTTAGGGCCACCAAGATGATGGAGTGGGACACCTTCCTGATGAGGAGAGGCTGAGGGAACTGGGCCTCTTTAGCTTGAAGAAGAGGAGACTGAGGGATGACCTCATCAATGTCTATAAATATGTAAAGGGCCAGGCTCTGCTCAGGGATGGCAGCGACAGGACAAGGGGCAGCGGGTGCAAGCTGGAGCAGAGGAAGTTCCATGTAGAGGAACTTTTCCCCTGTGAGGGTGACAGAGCCCTGGGACAGGCTGCCCAGAGAGGTTGGGGATTCTCCTTCTCTGGAGACATTCCGACCCACCTGGACACATTCCTGTAGGATTTAGTCTGGGTGATCCTGCTCTGGCAGCAGGTTGAACTGGATGAGCTTTGAAGGTCCCTTCCATCTCCTGATGTTCTGTGATGGTCATGCAGAAGCTTTTGTATTCCGACCTTCACCTGCAGCGATGATGGGCAATTCCCAGGGTTCAAGCCCCTGCCCTGGTCCCAGGGTCCTGCTCTGGCACAGGCACCTTTGCTGCAGCAGAAATCCCATGGGCCGGCAAGGGGAGGCGTTTTTCGAGGAAGGGTCTGGGGAGGAGGTTTTGTGGAGGAATTTGGGGGGGGGGGGGGTGGATTGGGGAGGAGGCTCCTTCCACCAGGTGTCCCCCGAGAGCGGTGTGACCCTGCAGCGTTGTGTCCAGGCTTCTTCAGACCTCTCACATAGATGAAATTCCACCTGATCTTCATGCTAGCACTGCCTTTAGGAAAAAAGAACCAAACCAAAAAACCATCAGAAAGGATTGCTATAACTGGAAACTTTCTTTTTTACGTTAGTTTCCACCTTAACAAAAAGCATCAGATAAGAGTACTCTAATTAAATAATGCCCTTTAGTTTTGTCTAATGAATACGCAGTAAATACAATGGGATAACTTGAACCTCAATTTAAAAACCCCCAAACTTCTTATCTTCATCCATCTAGCATTAAACACAATAGAAGCCCGTCTGGGGCTGGATTCTTCTGGTCGCTTTGATGGTTTTTGTGGTCTCTGTTTACACTCAAAAGAGTTGGAGCTACTTGTACCTACAAAGCTTTGAACTCCTTGGAGTTTGGGGGTATTTTAGCACAAGAACCCCTCCAGAACAGGTTCACACCTCAAGCCTTGTCCTTCCCTAGTACGGTTCGTAGCAAAGGAAGGCGAAGGGTCTGCAGGAAGGATGGGAGCAGTTTCACACATGGGTGGTCCAAAGCGTTGGGCTGTGTCCTACAGGAAGGTACCATCGCCTCAAGCACATCTTACCTTCAGCCAGGGGAGGCACCCGCGGCACTGGGTGCTGCTGGGCACCGGGTGCTACACGGAGCACACACAGCAGCATCAGTACTGGCGTCAAAACCAGCCCACAGGTGGGGTGAGAACCTCCAGAGGGCAATTATCACCTAACTACTGCAATGTTTTTTCATCTTCAAAGCACATTAAAGCCATTACCTAATTAATTTTTACAACAGCCCCATCTGCTCAGGTGCCTTAAACATAATCCCCATTACAGGTACAAAAAACGTGATGGAATTTGTTCAAGGCCAAAAGGATTCTGTGTCTGAGGTGGGGATGGGTGTTGCTTATTGCGAGCAGCAGGTACCAGAAACCTCTCCAAATTACCCTCCTGAGCAAACAACTTGAAAGACAAAGAGAGGAATCACATTTCTTTGGCTGGAATAAAGATCTAAGCAACTACACCCAGGTAGTGGCACCATAGTGCAGCAAAGCTGCGTGAGTGCAGCACAAAGGTTTGGTGGTAGGTACAGGGGATGTGATTTTCTTTGTGGAAACCAGTTTCTGCTTATAATGGTGAGGTTTCCATGACTGCTGTGGGGTCTCTCCATCAGCATCATAGCCAGTAACAACCAGAGCTGGTACCTGGCAAAGCAGCTTGGCACAGGGCGTGGGCTGTAACACTCCCAGGTTTATTTGGAAGTTTTCAGTTGAAAGAGTTGCTGCTTAAACTAAATTCTGTGAGATTGATGCCAAAAGGTGAAATAACAGAGTGTTCAGGAAAAGTGAGGCTAAGGGCAGGGCAGTCCTGGCTCCTCAGATCACCCTTTGCCTGCCGTCTCAGCCCTGAACACACAGTGAACTCAAGACTCTAAAGACATCTTGAACACCTGAACTCTGTGTTTTGCTGGTTCTTAGGTCAGAAAGTCTCTAGTTTTTGGGTTTTTTGCACTCAGATGGCCAGCAGCTCATGCCAAAGCAGCAGGAATTTTTTTCCAGCTCTCATCACGTTGGGCTGATAGACGCTGCATCCCATCGGGAGCTGGGAAGCCACAGCAGCACATGCAGAAGGGCACCTCTTCCCTGCCAGACTGTGCACAGCCATTTCTTCCACTATCTTTTAGAAGGAGCTCCTTACAGGAGTGTTGCTGGAAGGAAAGGAAGTGTTGCAGTGGCGCTTGCCGAAGGAATTCAGTGAACAGGATATTATGGAAACACAGCTCAATGCAGCAATCCATTGCATTTCAGAAAGGAAACGTGATTAATGGGATTTCCTCTAAGTATGTAGTGACTCAGCCTTTCCAAATAAAAAGGGGGGAGAATAGCAAGCAATAGGATGGTAAAGGCCCATTTCCAAATTCCTCAGTGCCATCCCTGCTCATCCCACTGGTGAAAGGACTGTGCAAAACCTTCTGTGCCTGGACATGGAACAGAGTAAAAGGGAGATACCTACACCAGAGCAGGCTCTGTTCCCTGCAACTGACTGTGGCAGGCTTTGCCTGTCGCTCCTCGTGGTGTGTCTGGAGGGGAGAACAAGGTCAATTCCCAAACTGTTTGGTTCTTCTGTCGCAGGGGAGACTGAGCGACCTCGACCGAAGGGTTACTTACCCTGGGAGTCCTTGCCTGGCTCTGCCTTCTGCATCTGTGAGTGCCTTTGCTTCCAGAAAGCAGAAACAAAAAAGGAAAGGGAATTTATACTGTGAATCATAGATGTTCTTGGTGTGCATTCAGAGGGCACAGATGTTCTCACGGGGCTCCTCCTGCATCCAGCAGTCAGAGGGCACAGATGTTCTCATGGGGCTCCTCCTGCATCTAAACCAAGTCATCTGAGGTTGCGGTTCTAATGAAGCCGAGCACCAGCACCAGGGTCTCTCCCTGTTCCAGCCTTCCCGTGGCTGAGGGGCTACATTGAGGAGCTGCTCTTTTCTTTCTCCAAGGGATCCTTATGAGACTCTGCTAGGCAGGACCAAATACCAGGAGAAAGAAAAAAATGGGTTCCCTGTTGTGTCCGGCTTTTATCTGGTGACAGCACTTCCCAAGCGCCCGGCACTTCAACAGAGCACAGGTGGGGAGGACAAAACCATGGCAATGTGCTTGTGCTGTTCTTCATTAGGGTGAGTTTTGCTGGGCTGCTCAGCAGCACACGGCACCCTGCATCACTTGGAGCATCAGGGTGCCCGGTATAGCATGGACAGAGCAGGATCCCCTGTGGCTTCCCAGCTCCCTTCACCTGCTGTGGTTTCATCCAGACTGAAACAAACTAAAGCTTTTTTAAAAAAAACCCACCAGGTTGTCTGGAATTATTATAGTTAATCAGACACGTTGCCATCAACAGTTAAACTTGTTCCCAGAAATTGGGCAGCTTTGCCTGTGAGCAGCCATTCCATCCTCTGGAACAGAGATGCTGGCTTGTAAGACAGAATAGGCTTTAAAGAGGAGATATACTTCATATTTACTGGAAATGATGCATTTGCATCAATAAACCTGTATACAGTTACAAGGATGATGCATCTGCATCATCTAACGCTAGATCCTCTGCCAGGGAAGCCCTTCAGCAGTAATTCAGAGCACCTAATTTACAGTCCTGCTTCTTTCTGTGAGCTGGAAGGAGACTAAAATAAACCATGCAAAACCCAACTTCCTTCGGCAGTAACTGCTCGGAGCCTGCAGCTGTGCCCTGTGGTGAAGGGAGCGCTGCCCCTGCCAGAGCCACGAGCTCTCTGCCACCAAACCCCTGCCCGATACTCTGAAGCAGGGCACAGTTATCAAGTACAGGCCAAAGGAACAGCTGCTCGTACCTCAGCCAAGAGGAAAAGGGGTTCAAACGGCTGTCGACTTACGCAGAGTGCGAGTTCTTGTGGGGACCTCTTTGCAGCCTTCTCGTCCCTGAAGGGAGCTACAAACAGGAGGGGAATCAGCATTGTAAAAGGGTAAATAATGGCAGGACCAGGGGGAATGGACTAAAGCTCAAGGAGGGAAGGTTTAGATTAGATATTAGGGGGAAGCTCTTTACAGAAAAAGTGGTGAGGGGCTGCCCAGAGAGGGGGTGGGTGCCCCATCCCTGAGGGTGTTCAAGGCCAGGTTGGATGGGGCCCTGGGCAACCTTGTGTAGGTCCAGGCTGGAGGTTGGTGGCCCTGCCTGTGGCAGGGGGGTTGGAACTCTGTGATTCTTGGGATCCCTTTCAACCCAGACCATTCTATGATTCTTTCAGAGGCAGATTGGCTGATGGCATGCGGGGGACAAACTCTTTTCTGTGCCCCTTCCCACTTTCTGTAACCACAACCAAACTGGCTCAACCCAAAATTTCATAGAAGAAATATCAAGCTTTGCCAAAGAGCTGGCACAGAGCGTTTCAGCCCAGAACAGACTTCTATGGGAAGTCAGAAGCCCTGAAAACAACAAGTTTTCAAGCTGAAGCATCAACAGACTCTTCAATGGCAGTGATGCCAGGGCTACAAGGGTAATTGCCCACAATGCACGTACACTACTATAATTACAGCCACATCGGTACAAATGTATAGTCATCCCAGTCATGAATGATACCTCATGCTCATAGGGAAAAAACCAACCCCCAAATGGCTATTTTAAAGCAGCAGAGTTCAGAGGGGCTGAATGCGCCCCATCACTGATGGGGAGATGGCAGAAAACACGTACTTCTCCCCCAGCACGGCTGTGGCGCGTGGCAGCACATCCCCCACTTGCCCACCGCCAGCCACATGCCCATCCCAGCGAATTTGGGCTGGAAGGATTATGAAATAGCATTTTAAAAATGAAGCATGGCACCAGCTGGCTGCGTGTCGCAGCAAACTCCGGAGAGACAGGTCATTTAAAGAATCTCACACTTGGAGCTGCTCAACCTCATCCAACCACATTCAAGAACATTTTTGCAGGGGATTCCTCCTCCTCCTTCCTCTCCCTGGCTGCTGGTAAGATGGCAGATTCTAGCACCGAAGATTTGGGCTTCTCCTTGCCTTTATTTGGGCTTCCTTGCACCTTCTGGTCTCCTACCATACCGCAGGCTGGCTGGGACATGGAGCAGCACTGCACCCATCCCCAAAAAAGCATCAGGCACCCACATCCAAGGCAGGGCTTTGCTGACAGAGCCGCTGTGCAGAGGGGAAGCCCCCCACACAGCACCATGGGGCTCTCCTTTGCCTCCAGCGCCTGGACAAGCCTCCCCAGCGCTGATGTTTACACCGAGCCATCCAAATGTGTATCATGTCAAACAGGAGCGCAAGAGACAACCACAGGCTTCTGACAAACTCTTTGGGTGTAGTCACAAAGAAAAGCAGCTCCAGTAATTAACTCCAGATCCTATTACTTTAGTATTTACATAAATAAAACAAAGGTTTAATAAACTGCCTCGGCAAAAACACTCTGTTGTTCATGCTGAGTGACAAAGACCATCCCCAGCTTGGAGAGCTTACAAGCAGCGAGAAGCCTGCCTGCAGGACCCCCACATGATGCTCAGCCTGAGCGTGGGATGTGGAACCCCGGTACAGCCGTGATCCTGTGCAGGAGCATCTCTAGACACGGGTCTGCAAACAAGGTGGGGGGTCCAGAGCACTGAGCAGTTTATGAGCGACACTTTAATTGTGCTGTTGCATGATTTGGAGACTCAATTTGCTGCAAAAAAGAAAAATAATTTAAAAAAAATTAATTAAAAAATAATAAATAAACTGGTGGAATGAAAGAGTCAGGGAAAATGAGTGAGAAACAAAGTCCAAAGTACACAGCAGTGACACAAGGCAAAAAGAAACCACCCCAACAACCATATGTAAGCCAGAGAGCGAGGGACACGGGGCAGGTGACTCGCAGGGACTGTCCTCATCGGACCAAAGGTTGTGCCTACAACTACACCCAGGCAACAGCCACCCTGCCGCTGTCACCCACTGGGTGCCACCGGGCTGGTGGCTCCTGCTCCTGCCCGGGAAGGATGGAGAATCCCTCCCCAAATGGAGGGGAGCTGGCTGGCATCTATTTAACGCAGCATGAAGGCACCCAGACTTTAAAGGAGCCTTGAAGGAGTCACCTAAAGTGCTCTTGGCAGAGCGTGTGGTGCTTTCGCTCAGCCTTATCAAGGGGTTTGGATGTTGGTGGCTGGGCAGAACTTGTAAAAGCCTGAACTTATGTTATTGCTCCAGTCCCTGGGGTGAAGCCACTGGGTATTCAAATGACACCCGGTGAACAGCCAGCAAATCTCACCAGCGTGGAGCCTACAGGTGGTGGACATGACCCCAAAAGGTATTTAACAATCCAGTGAAGCTGAGCAGCCACAGGGTGACGAACACGGCATCAGGCTGGGGATGCACAGGGAAGGGGGGGAAGGACCCAGAGCCAGCACTGCAAATCCAGCCAAGAACAAAAGGTCTGGGCCTGAAGTCTGAACTAAGTGCTCACCACATGCCTGCAGGATGCATTTTGGTCCATTACTTCACCAAAGCAAACAGAGAACCTATTATATACACAGAGATATGCACGGAGCACGGATAGGAGGAAATCCAAACAGTAAAAACCTGAGCAGCATTTGCAGCATCCAACCCTGCTCCTGCGGGCAAAGGGAAGAGCAGCGGCAGCGCTCAGCTCCACTCCCACCGTGCCAGCAGCTGGACCCCCCGACATCAGCTGCCTGAGTGCAAAGCTTGTGCCAAGCGTGCCCATCCCTGTACGGCACCACAGCCGCCAAGTCACCATGCAAAACAGATCTGGGGTTAGGGCACTAAGCCCTTACTATCACTCTTAAGGTTACTAAGTTGTACAGAGGCTTTGTGTGTTGGCCTCTGCCACCTTTATGAGCTTTCCAGGCTGTGTCATCCTCAGTGAATCCCCAGCACAGAGATTTCATCAACTATCACCACCTGCATGTGCCTGCGCAGCATGTTTAACTTCTAACTGCAACCTTCTCCCAGGCTTTTCATCCACCTACTCAAGACTGTGCTACGAACTAATGGCTGTGAGAGAAAACTCTTGAGGAGAAGGGGACAGGGGAAATTCAGACTATGGGTAAGATGTGGCTGGACTGTCAGGGACTGAGTTTGGCTTTAAACACCTACAATTCCCCTTAAACCGGGGAACAAAGGAATACAGGATGTTGCTCAGCATCGTTGGGGCCAGTGAAGAGCAGATGGTCTCTGGTTCCGCAAGCGGCTTGTGCTCAGGAAAGCTTGTTGTTTCTCACCTCTTCTCTCCTCAAGCCATATTCTCCTCCCCAGCATCTGCATCCACAGTTTGCTTGGGCTTTTCTTTAAGCTCCTTCCCCAGGCATCCCCCTGGGAGCATCCGTTTTTCCAGCTGACCCTCTTGTCTTGGAGAACTTCCTCTTCAGCCGCAAAGAGCCCTGCCTTGCCTGCCTGCCCTGTAGCAGGCAAAGCCTTTCACGTGCTTATTTCTACTGTTTTCTCTTTCAGTTCAGTAGTGTGAGACCACTGGACATCTGGGAGATTGGGGAAAGGGCTGGGATTCTCCTGTCTGTGTGCAATCACCAGCTAAAAACCGATGGGAAATTTCACAGGATATGGCCCCGGGGATAGGATAACACATGAAAGCATCATTGTCTTGCCTGTTGTCTCTAAAAGCCATCCATACAGCCTCTCACAGGGCAGACCAAGCCAAATCCTCGCTGCACTTACCCCCACAACATCCTTCCTCCTCTCACCCCCATGAAGAGAGGCAATGGCTGGAAGCAGTAGAATCCAACAAAACCATGAGCCATAACCAAAGGAAACGGAAACAACTGCTGGGTCCTTCTGAGAGGTCCTAGTGGAGCCCGTCCCATCCCCTGCTCCATGGTAGCTGGCTCACCAGGCTCCTCTGCTCCGCTTGGTTTCATTTGCAAAGTGTATTGGTTTTGGAAGATCCCTCTTCCCAGGCACCGTGACTTCCCTCTGCCCTGCACAGGGTTGTCATCCAAAACACACAACAGCTCCAGAGCAACAGCTACAGCCCCTTCACACACGTGACACGCTGGGAAAACCGTGGCTTTTGAGCCCACAAACCTGGGTACACGAGGAGGCACCTGAGGTGTTCTGGTGTTTTGCTTCTGTTCCACACCATCCCTGCCTCTAAGAGCTACAAACCACACGTGGCCAGCATCTGCATCTCCAAACAATTCCTGGTGAACTGTTTTCCAAACAATTCTTGTGTTTCCCCTGACACATACTGGGGCACAATGCAGCCCTTCCCACTGAGATGCAAGGAGCTGAAATAGATGGAAACCCTGGCAATGCTCCTGCGAGAGTGAAGTGGGACAGCTTCGGGAAGAGAGCTGCTGGGATTAATTTCTGGCCCATTTGATTATCCACAAGCGATCGCTCGTGCAAATGCTGAAACCAAAGCCTCTAATTGTATTTTTACAGGACAAATCCACCCCATGACCCAGCTCCCCTCCCAAGCACCCTGATCAAAGCCAGTGCTGGAAACGAAGTCATGCCTAAACCAAATACATATTTCAGAGCAAATCTCCTGTTTACAAATGTGTAGATGAGATTTTAGTGCCCTGAAACCACAGCATGTTGGCCCAATTTCTCTGTGGCAAGTTCATCTCTTAGGGATTGAAAGAGCAACCTGGGAGGAGGAATACACACACCGTAACGTGCAGAATTCAAATGGAGAATAAGTGCTAGTGAGAGTAAGCACTAGAGAAAAACTTATGGTCAGAGCCAGATGTAGAAATCAGATCTCTTCATTCAGCCCTTTAGGTACAGAATGACCACGCAAGGGGAAATGTTTCTGTTCTGCTTCAGCATCTGCTCTCATGAACTAACCGCTGCACAGCACATCGAAGTGTTTCACTGCAAACAAAACCAGCAACTCAAGCCACGTTGTAAAAATAACTTAAGCCCTCAGAAGATAAAGGACCTTTTCTGCAGCTTGGAAGCACTGCTGACTGGAGGAGAAGATGATCCGGACACAAAGATGGGAAACTGAGCCCCTTACTGGGCAGAAGGAGGGGTGATCCCTGCCTAGAGAGGAGATCCACTCACACTGCCTGAAGAGTTTAGGCTTTAAAAGTAAAAAGGTCTGCCAAGGGAAAACTAAATACTGAGGTTAAAGGCTGGGCACTGTGCTGCAGCAATTGTGACCAACAGAGATCATAAAAGTCTTCTGGTACCTCTTGACTGAAGGCTGATGGTAACTGGCTCACAGGAATGTGACTTACCCTCTGTGGAAGCCCATCAGTCACCCACCGACATCCCCGCTCGGCTCTGGGTCAGGGCATCCCCTTTCTCACCCGATGGATGTTCTTCCGATGGTCATTCAAACAAAGGACCACCTTCCCCGTGTTGCATCTCAGTTGCCCCAAGAGAAGTTCTTCATTAAAAAGGCTTCAAGCAAACAAAAAGCCATTCCCTTGCAGCACATCCCCATCAAGACAAGGCCATCTCACTGCAGCATCCTTGGAGGCTGTCCACACACGTGGCTGATGTAGCTTCTAGCTACTGGATTGTGATGCTGCTGTTTGTAATGCATTAGTTAAGGGTTTGTCAGCATTTCCATTGTAAACCTTTAATTTGGGGGATTTATTGCTTGGCTGTAAGGATTTGCTCTGGTGGCTGTAAGAATTTGCTCTGGCTGCATGTTTGGCAGGAAGGACCATGCAGAGCAGAGCACTTCCCTCACCCCAAACCATCGCTCCTAACATTAGAAAGTTACAGAAATGGATCCCTAACTGAGTGCTGATTTCTCACAGAGTCACAAGGTTGGAAAAGACCTTTAAGATCATTGAGTCCAACCGTTCCTGTCCTATGCTAAACCATATCCCTGAGCACCTCATCTCCCCATCTGTTAAACACACCCAGGGGCGGGGACTCAGCCCCCTCCCTGGGTAACCTGGTCCACAGCCCCACAACTCTTTCAGGGAAGAACTTTTCCCTCACATCTGAGCTGACCCTGCCCTGGCATAGCTTGAGGCCAATTCCCCTTGTCCCATCTCCTGTCCCCTGGCTGAAGAGACCATCACCCACCTCTCTGCACCCTCCTGTCAGGTCAGTGGAGGTGGTGATAAGGTCTCCCCTCAGCCTCCTCTTCTCCAGGCTGAACACCCCCAGCTCCCTCAGCTGCTCCTCAGAGGATTTGCCCTCCTGCCCCTTCCCCAGCCTGGTTGCCCTTCTCTGGACACGATCTCCGGGACCTCGATGTCCTTCCTGAAGTGAGGAGCCCAGAACTGGACCCAGCACTTGAGGTGCGGCCACACCAGTGCCCAGTACAGGGGCACAATCCCCTCCCCAGACCTACTGGCCACACTATTCCCGATATAAAAGGCTGCAGGACATCCAACCTACGTAGGGAAGGGGGTACCCATCTACCACACCCCAATGTACAGCTGCACTTCTGATCCAGACAGCATTCTCATCTCAGGGGGACACCCGTGCATCCCCCACCAGCTCTTCATATGGGAAACCTCCATGGGCGCGCAGGAGCTGAGCACCTTGGAGAACTCTCCATTTCAGACTTGGGATAAATTCACTTCATCTGCTCTGTCTGGGAGGGGGAAAGAAAATAAAACAGATTAAGAAATTGCTAGTGGTATGTCAGATTGTTAACACAGGGCACTGCCATGCTAAACGTGTAACACTCCCAGCGTCCCCCCTCACCCGCTAACGGGAGGAGGACATCCAGCCACCACCACATCTGCCTTCCTCACCATGCCAGGAGCACCGAGTAGCTGTGCAGTGTGCAGGCAGGCAGGTGGGGATGCATGCAGGGATGTGGGCAGGGGCGCAGGGATGCAGGCAGGGATGCAGGCAAGGATTTAGATAGGGGCACAGGCAGGGGCTCAGGCATGGATTCAGGCTGGGATGCATGCAGGCTGGGATTCAGGCTGGGATGCATGCATGCAGGGATTCAGGCTGGGATGCACGCAGGCTGGGATGCATGCATGCAGGGATTCAGGCTGGGCTGCATTCATGCAGGGATTCAGGCTGGGATGCACGCAGGCTGGGATGCATGCATGCAGGGATTCAGGCTGGGATGCATGCAGGCTGGGATGCATACATGCAGGGATTCAGGCTTGGGTGCATGCAGGCTGGGATGCATGCATGCAGGGATTCAGGCTGGGATGCATACATGCAGGGATTCAGGCTTGGGTGCACGCAGGCTGGGCTGCATGCATGCAGGGATTCAGGCTGGGATTCAGGCTGGGATGCATGCATGCAGGGATTCCGGCTGGGATTCAGGCTGGATGCATGCATGCAGGGAGTCAGGCTGGGATGCATGCATGCAGGGATTCAGGCTGGGATGCATGTATGCAGGGATTCAGGCTGGGATTCAGGCTGGGATGCATGCATGCAGGGATTCAGGCTGGGATTCGGGCTGGATGCATGCATGCAGGGATTCAGGCTGGGATGCATGCATGCAGGGATTCAGGCTGGGATGCATGCAGACTGGGATGCATACATGCAGGGATTCCGGCTTGGGTGCACGCAGGCTGGGATGCATGCATGCAGGGATTCAGGCTGGGTTGCATGCATGCAGGGATTCAGGCTGGGATGAATGCAGAACGGGATGCATGCATGCAGGGATTCAGGCTGGGATTCATGCAGAACGGGATGCATGCATGCAGGGATTCATGCAGAACGGGATGCATGCATGCAGGGATTCATGCAGAACGGGATGCATGCATGCAGGGATTCAGGCTGGGATTCAGGCTGGGATGAATGCATGTAGGGATTCAGGCTGGGATGAATGCATGCAGGGATTCAGGCTGGGATTCAGGCTGGGATGCATGCATGCAGGGATTCAGGCTGGGATTCAGGCTGGGATGAATGCATGTAGGGATTCAGGCTGGGATGCATGCATGCAGGGATTCAGGCTGGGATTCAGGCTGGGATGCATGCAGACTGGGACGCAGGCAGGGACTCAGGCAGGCAGGGGCGCGGGCAGGGGCGCAGTCAGGGGGAACCTCTCTCCCTGGCCGCCGCCGCAGCAGCAGCTCAGGGACTGTCGAGCCGCCGCGCCGGCGGAGCGCAGGACCCAGCGGAGCACCTTCCGCGCGTCGCCCCGAAACCGCAGGCGCGCGGCGCCGGGAGAAGCCGCCTCCGCGGGCGCGCGCGAGCCCGTCCCCCCGCTTCCCCCGGCCCCGCGCGCCAGCCTCCGCCGCCCCGCGCCTCTCCCGCCGCTCCCCACCCCGCACACCCCCTCCCCTCCCCGCAGGAAGAGGCGGGCGGCGGGACTACAGCGCCCAGGCGGCCCCGCGGCAGCCCCGTCCCCGCGCCTGCGCGCTGCGGCCCCAGCTCCAAGTTTGGAGGTTTTAGCTGCCAGCCCCGGCCCATCATGTAGGTGCAGCGGAGCCTTCCCCCGGCGCTGCGAGCAAAAGCGGGGGGAGGGAGGGAACCCCCTGCTCCGCGAGCTGCCCTGCACGGCGTGCAATTGCACGGCAACCCCCCCCTACCCTCCTCCTCCTCCTCTGCCCCCCCACCTCCTTTCCCCGCTGCAAGGAGAGCCGCTGCAGCGAGCCGGGGAGAACTCTCCAGTTGCACGAAGACCCGAGCGCTGGCAGTTTGCATCTTTGTTTGCAAAACTAGCTCCAAGGAGAGGAGGCACGGCAAAGTCTTTTGTGCTTCCCCTCCCCCGCCAAAGCACAGGGGAACATGTCTCAGCCCAGAGGTAAGGCTTCCCGCTTCCCTTCCTCGCAGGTCTGCAGAAACTCGGGCGTGCATTCCGCAGTGCATGCGCGCAGGATGTAGATAGATGGGTCTCTGTATCTATATCTATATCTATATATCTCTATAGATCTCTCTTTTTTTTTCCTTTCGGGGTGCAGCCGCATTTCGGAGTTGGAGGCTTTCAATGGCTCGCAGTTGCATTTCCTGTTTGGTGCGTGCCCTTTTTTATTCCTCCCCCCCCCCCTTTGCAGCCGCACACACACACACACAGACAGACAGACACACAGACACCACGCACACACACACACACACACGGCTCCCGCGGGCGGGCAGCGCTCAGCTGCGCGCTGACGTTGTTTGAATTCTTCTGCGGGGGAATCGCGCCCGAGCCCTTTTCGCCTCTCGCACGGTCAGGGCGGGGAAGGAGGGGGGGTTTAGGAGGCGGAGGGGGGTGGGTAAAAGGGGGGGGGGGGGGGGGTGTTGATGCGTTCTGGGCTCCTGCCCGCGGGGCGGGCTCCGCGCCTGCGGGGCGCAGCCGAGTCTCGAGTGCGAAAAACGCGGCGGAACTTTGAGGGGAAAAGTCCGCGGAGGAGATGGGAGGTGAAACTCGAGTGGAGTTACCGGGAATTAAATATATACCTGTGTTTCCATGGGGAAGTGTTGTTCGTGGGCCAGGACTGAGATCATTTTCCAAGGATTTCTGTCTCTCTCTGTTCCCCCCCCTTTCCCCTTAATATTTGGGAACTTTCGGTCCGAGGCAGCAGCGCGGTTTGTGACACCAGATCGCGGGAGCTGCAGCGGGGCGGCTTTATTTAGCGTTTAGGAGCTTCGGATGGAGCGGGAGGGGCGTGCTTGGGTAGGGACAGCAGTGATTCCATAATTAGTTTTTAATTTGCTTTTAATTATTTTATTTTTTATTTATTTTTTATTTACTTTATTTATTTTTATCTTATTTTTGTTTTACTATTTAATTCTCACTGCATTATTTATTTAATATTTATTTTATAATTCTATTTTTACTTTATTTATTTTAATTTTATTTCTTTTATTCTTTATTTAATTTAATCGACTTTATTTCCCCGGCGCAGTGGGGAAGGTTTGCTCTTGCTTTTTAACCCCGTGATTTATTCTAGAGTGGCTCTGCCTTGTGTCCTGCAAGGGGAAGGGGGGGAGGGGGGGGATGTGGGTGGGAGGAGGTGGAGAATTGAATATTGCAAACACGCAGTGGGAATGCAATAGTCCCTGCAAGCCCAGGCTGAGATGTTTGGAGGGGGAGTTGCTCTGGCCCTACGTTGTGGCAATAGATGAGTGTGTGTCAGCGCTCGGCCGCAGGGATGCAGCTTGTGGAGCTGCTCTGGACTGTTTGGGGTTGATGCTGCAGCTGCCTCTCGTGTTTTGCAGCCCTCGCACGTAGTGGGGAGTGTGTGGAGGGGGGGGGGGTGACAGACAGCCAGGCCCCCATGGGAGAGCAGCTCCCAAACTGGGGCTGGGTCTGGCTTGTCGCTGTGGGTTGTTGGGTTTTGTTGGGGTTTTTTTGTTTGTTTGTTGTTGTTGTTTGGGGTTTATTTTTTAAAAAAGAAAGGCATCTGTGAAGGCGGTGGCCTTCCACTGCGAGCCTTGCTGGGAGGACATGGGAAGGAGGTGCTTTTTCACAGCTCTTGCCACACAGTTTTCCTTTGTAAGAAAAAATGTAAAGTTGTTGTATAATTTATTCCTAATTTGGGTTTGCTGCAGTCATCTTTTCCAGCCAAGCAGGGAATTGTAAAAGTTTCCAATAGAAAGAGCCAAGGAAGTTTGATAATGCAGAATTGAACCAAGCGATACCCGCAGCGTGCCGCTGCTCGCGTGAGGGTCCCTGCAAGACCCACAGAGGGGTAGGGGAGCAGCTGCTTTTTGGGGTCCCCAGACAGCCCCAGGGTGGGAAAGCTGGGCTGGGTGGGTGATGGGCAGGGACCGGCACTAGTGTCCCTGCAGCCCACCCTCCTAGGGCACTGCTTGGCCCCTGCATTGCCCAGCCCTGGCCTCGACCGTCCTCCTCCGTACCAGGAAAATGGGAAAATCCAAGTAGCCAACCCACAAAACATGATCTCAATGAATGGCATCATTCTTGAATCTGTTTCCCGTCCATCTCGGGCTCTGCAGTACGAGTGTCTTTAAGTTTGAATTCCTTACACGGATAAGTTTTCCAAGTTCAGCTGTTCAGGCTGAGGTTTTTGCTCGGGAAGGGGTTTCAGCTCTGGGGTTTGCACCAGAGGTATCGTTCTTCAGGATGAATTAGGGGAAGCATAATCTGCGTTTCAGGATCAGCTTTCATGTGTTGCACAGGAGGTTCCTCGTCAGCTTTCTAAAATACTGCCCAGAGCTTCAGCCAGCTGCTGAGCCCTCTCCCTGCTTTGAATCGTTTCCAAAGTTGTTCTGAGAATTTGCCAGAGATTAAGGTTTTTTTTTAATGCTGCTCCTCAGGGGGACAGTATTCAGGAGGGTTATTCTCTGGTACGATTTATCCCCTGCAAGGAATCTCACCCACCACTCCTTGGACCCTACCTCGTGCCATGTGGAGAAGTGGAGGCGATCCACTTTCTGCACAGCCGTAGCACAGGCTGTAGAAGGTAAAACTCTCCCTGCAGTTTAGAAGCAAAGAGTTTCGCCCTGGCCCTTCCTGTAGCAGAAACCAGCAGATGCCTCCAGCATCTGCCTCTGTACATGCCTGCGGTCAACAAACCATGGATGGAGTCAGGAAGGCACCACTGAGCGTGAGCTCCTGCATTTCACCTAGCGCTCATTTCTCCTCCTGTTCCTTTTCTTTAGTTGTAGAAATGGTGCTTTTAGGTGGATGGAGCAATCCAGAGAAACGATTTCCCCAAGCACAGCTGGTCCCTGCAGCCTGGTCCTCACCTTCAGAGAAGGGACCACTCTGGGCAAGTGGGGCTTTATGGTAGCTCAGATGATGTTGAATCGTTGCCCAAATGTGGCACATTTGGCTGTCATGACTAATTGGATATTATTTTAGAAGAGAATTAAAAAAAAATAAATAATATGCGGAAGTCCATATTAATTACAAGCTAGACAGGGTTTGAGGCTATAAATCTGAACTCCCATGACAGCAGATACGTTCAGGAGTCTTCCAAATCCATTGCAACGGGGGAAATATTCACTCCTGAAGCCCACATCAAAGCAGCAACCTGCAAATATGCAGATTTCTCCACTGAAATAAGAGAAGGGGGAGCCGTTCCCATTAGAGCGCTAATTCATAAAGCTGCATTTACCCACGAAATATCGCTGCCTATCAATCTCCTTCCCAGTTCTTAGGCGGTGTTACTTCAAATCCAGTTTCTCGTGCCCTAGCTGGAAAGGGCTACTGAGATGATGAGAACCATATCCCACGTGATGCTGGCTGAACATCTACCCTACGGACTTTGACCAAAGGCCCTGCACCTATTAAAAATACTACATTTTGTGTAAAATGCTCTGTTTTTTTTTCCAGCTTGAGGTCTCAGTGGAGCAGATGCAAAGCCTAAACTGCAGTGGGTTGGGGTGGGGTGTTTTTTGAAAATAAAATCACCCAGCAACCCCCCCATCCCAGGTAGGTGGCAGGTTTTTGCTAGTATAAAATTAACCTGCCAGCAGCGTGATTGTGCAACGTGCAGTTCGCCTCGTCAGCACCACCTCAGCTTCTCGCCATTAACACACTCCCATGACATAGGCATTTGGCAAGGGCAAGGTGAGCAAAGCTGGGGCACGGTCAGCCAGGTGCGAGCCTAGCAAGGCTTAGTCTAGCAAGAAAGGGCTGGTTTCTGCTCAAGCTGTTGATTTGTTACTTCTTAGTTTCCTTTTTTTTGAAATCATGTTGAATTAATGTTTTGCCCTGTTGCTGCCTGCTCTGCTCCATCACTTCTGTGATGGAGGTGCCTGTGCCCTTGCCTTGGGTTAAGAGGGGTCAAACGTTTATAAGGAGGTTTAAAAGTTTAATGTGATGCTACGCTGGAGGAAGGAACCAGCATGGGAAAAGAAAAGCAGCCAGTCAGGTTGGAAATCAATCTCTGACATAAGCCATGCCAGTGCTGGACACTGCAAGCAGGAGCTGACAACCCCAGCTGACCCCCTTCAGCTCTTGCTGTGGTGTGCTAGGGATGTATTTGCATGCTGGGATGCACAGGGAAGGAGTTTGTGTCCCCACCACCCTGGGCAGCAATGCCAGGGGAGTGCAGAAAGCAGTGTGAATTTGTGGGGTGCCTTGTCCCCGTGTCCGTGCACGGCACAAGAACCAGCATAATGTTGGTCAGGGCGGCAGCTCCCCAGCTGTTCAGCAGGGATAGGAAGATGCAAGTGTTTTAAAGCTCAAACTATAGAAGCAATTATAGCAGTAAGAGTGCTAATTTGCAGGGAGAAAGGAGCGAAGAAGAGCTATTTTCTTCTCTCAGCTGAAAAAAAAGTTAAGGTTTCACATTGCCACAGGAAGTGTTGCTCATTTCTTACTTTAGTCACCAAAAAAAAAAACCTGGAGCTGCCTTTGGGGTGCATTCCCTCCTATGACACATACCTCAGCAGCTAAGGTGAAGCAAATGCTAGTCAATTAAAACCACAGGAGTAATTTAATAAAATGAGACGCTTCATTCCTGCAAGAGCTTTGGCATTGACGGGACATGGTTACCTTCAGAGTCACGTGGCAGCTTTGCGAACTCCGTGTGCTGAGATTGCGGATAGACAAGATGACTTAAAAAGTTGCTTTTTTTCCCCCCAAACAATGCATAGGCTCGATGTCACTAGTCCCATTTTTCTCCTGCTGAAAAGAGCTGTAACGACAGGAAAGAAGCCTCTCGGAAGAGGGTTTGAAAACAGCACATCCGAAACAAGCTCTGATCTTTTATTTTTCCCTCTTGTAAGTTGGAAAAAGAAAAATAACATGTGAGCTTTGATAGCCCAGGGGTGGGAACATACTTGCAGACCCCTTCTGTGTGCATTTAGGAGGACCACAGGGTCTGTTACCCCAGTCGCCGGATGCGGTTGTGATTCCCAACCCTTTCCTGTGGGGGTTCCCAGCCTTCACCCCATGAACTTGTAATGCTCATCCTGCCTATGGGGCTCCTGCTGCTCCGGCAGCAGAGCTCTGTGTTGCTGCTCCTGACTCTTGGGGAGCTGAAGTTGGCAGCACTGCTCACTGGGCAGGTCTCGGCTGGGATGGGTGATTCTGAGTGAAAATGGCACGCATGTTTTGGGGTCGGCCAGTGCAATTGTAGTAGGGCAGCGTGGCCACCAGCAGCATTGCTATAAAGCGTTGAGTCAGTCGCTGGTGGCCAGGTAGGTTGCAGGGCTGTTCTGTTCATTTTAGATGTGGCCAGAGCTATAATTTAAACAGGAAAAAAAAAGTTTCATTACCTGTAGAGTTACTTAGCTCCTTTCCTTAGGGCCTGTCTGGGAATAGTTTAAGAGATTAGTATTATCAACTAGAGCAGTGTTAGCAGGAAAGGAGATCTGGGACCCTGGAGCAGTGCCATGTAGATATTGCACTCTGTGGTGGCAGAGTGAAGGCCATGCACTGCAGGTTCCATATCTACCCATTCTGCAAAAAAACATTGGGGTTTTTATTGCTTTTGTCTTCCAAATCCATGATATTCTGCGTGGTGACAAGTGTGAGTAGAGAAGTGTCTTCTCGATAAAAAGCAATTTGGCGAGGGGAGGCTGGAGACTCTGGCTTGTTGTGCTTTCTTTTGCCTCAAAGCCAAAGTTAAAGCGATCCTTCCTTTTAAGCTAGAAATTCCAAACACTCCACTGGTGTTTCAGAGGGTTCATCCCACCATGAAAGTCTCTGGGGTGCTAAAGCACTTCTGAGTCATCTTTGTTTGGAGATGTTGCAAACAGCTGCTGAACGTCCATTATGGAAGCTCCCAAAAAGCCCCTTGGGTGCCCTTGGTCTGCTGGTGCTAGGGAAGCTCGGGCTGAACACTGCTCTGGATTTGCACCCTGTCGCTGCAGAAGGACCTGAATCCATGTGAGCATCATAGGAGCAGCATCCCACCACATCCGAGAGTAGTTTGGGGTAGGAGCTGCTCAGGGTTCTTCCCCACTCCCCTGGTTGCTGCAGGAGCAGCATGGCCATGGCTTGTTGGGATGCTGCAGAAAGCTGAGTGTGGGGAAGCCTGAGGAGCTGGTGGAAGCAGACGGAGGGAGCAGCCTCCACGGCCCAGATAGGGTTTCATATTTGTAAGAAGGATTGCAGAGAGAGCACATGGGTTTGTTTCCCCCCCTCCTCATGGAGCAGGAAAACTTCACCGAGCAGAGCTGATCCAGTTTCTTGCTCTCGCTGTTTTGTTAGCCTACTTAGCTTGCAATTTTATAATCAAGGCTAGATTTTCCTAGCCTGCACCCAAACAGATCAGAGATCATTCAGGCTGAAGCCCAAGCAATGTCCACTTTTACTGTGCTCAGATGAAACCAGTGGAATTAAGAAAAAAAACCAACAAAAAAACCCCCTAAAACCAGCAGAAGTTGCAGATGAGATGCCAAAGATAAGGCAGCGATAGAAAATAAGAGCAGGAGTCAACACTTTGCGGTGTCTGCAGCAAGAGGCCTTTAACGAAGGCTGAATCAGCACGGACTTGGTAGCTGCTGCTGAAGGAGAGGCTTTTTTCTAAACAAAAATATGTAATTGCACTCAATGAAACCATGCTTATCAGTGCCAAATAGCCTCGGAGAATTATCAAGCTGTTCTGTGGAAGTCCCAGGCAACATGTTTTTGCACTTATTTTCATGCTGTGGTGGGGCCTGAGCCTGCAGCTCCTCGTTCATGCGCTTGCAGCAGAGCTCGTTCGACACTCAGGCAACAGGTTCTGTCATCAAAGTCTGAGCGTCTGTCCATGTTAGCGTTCCTCTTAAGGTTTACTGCTTCTCTAGTAGCTCAAGGTCTGATACAGAAAATGACTCAAAAAGTCTTCTGTTGCTCTGACAGCTCTGCCATGGGGATGTCCCGTACTTCAGAGACAGGCCAGCTCCGAGCGTGGCCATTGGACAGAGGGAGAGAGCGGGTTGTGAAGGCTGACCTGGCACCGGCGACTGATTTTCGTTTCCTGAGCTTGCTCCATTATATCTGGAGTGTGACCAGAATCTGGGAGGGGATTGTGCTGGAGAGGGGCTGGTGACAAGAGGAGGGAGGGCCAGGCCCAGGGGAATGGCCTTCAGCTGCAGGAGGGCAGCTGGAGAGGGTCTGGAAGGCAGAAATCCTTCCCAAGGAGGAGGGAGGCACTGGCACAGGGTGCCCAGAGAAGTTGGGGCTGCCCTGGAATCCCTGGCAGGGTTCAAGGCTGGGTTGGATGGGGCTCGGGGCACCCTGGGCTGGGGGTATGTCCCTGCCCATGGCAGGGGGATACTGGGGGGGCTCTGAGATCCCTTCCCACCCAAACCAGTCTGGGATTCTGGCTACCTGCGTTCATTAACTGCCAGCATCTCCCATCTCTTGGCGCGCAGAGCCTCAGTAAGAGCCCATTAACCCAGATGCTCATGCGACTACTTGCATGCAGGGTGGGAGCATTCACTGAAAGAACATGGCACACGAGATGACAAGGTCCTTCTGGCTCCAGCTCTGCACGGAAGGTTTGTGCAGTGCCCTTGGCACCAGCTCCTTGTTCCCGGGGCACTTCTCCAGTGCTGGCAACTGCTGGCCGTGCAGAGGCACACTTTCCAGCTTTGATTTCAACACAGCCCTTTTTTTTTCCTGGGGCTGCTTTAATTGCCTACAATTAGGGTCTCAGTGCTGCAGAAAGTATGAAGAAATAAACCTAAGTTTGGCTCTGCAAGGGCTGGAATTGATTTCGTCTTTCAGGCAGCTGATGCTGTGGTCTGGAAGCACCAGGCTGTGATCGTGGGGTTTCTGCATGCTGGTACCTGGGGATCAAAGCACAGATACATGATGTTCATTGTAGTCTTCTTCAAGGAGTGAAACACCTGTAGGAGCTGAGAACAGCTGTCCCCTGCTCCTGGTTAGGAGGAAAAGACTTGGCATGCTGTCATCAGAATGCCTTTGGGCAAGGCTGCATCTTGAGTGGGTTTGTCCAAGCGCTGAACCTCAGCAGTCAGCAAAATGCCTTAGCAGAGGCACCAGGCACAGCACAGGGCTTTTGACAGCCCCGATGGGTCCATGAGTGTGCAGTGGATCACCCCAGCCCTTGCACAAGGAGGCCACAATCTGCCCTGCTGGGGCTTGGTGCTGTTAGTGATGTGTGGAGATCTGAGCTCGGTTCCCAAACTCCATGTGGGTTTTGGAGCTAGAATCAGCAAAGGGAAGCTGCAGCAGCTTTCAGTCTGAGCTTCACTATGGCTGAAGTTTCAGACATGGAAATGTAGACTTAACTGGCAGCTCCCTCTTGCAAGTTCACCTCTTGGACTTGAAGGATGCTGATGGTTAATGCCAAAGCGCCTTCCCAAGCCGACCTCAGAACTGAACCGTGCTTATTAAATGTTTTAAAAAACCACACGATTGCCCTTCACTACATGCCCACAGATTATTTTTTCCCCCCTCATTTAACAAGCACAGCGCTGTCAGAGTAGCCTATTAAAGGAGAAGAAAGGCAATGCTCTGGATACTGCTGTTTTTCAACCTGTTCCAAAGTGTTTTCTGCTTTTTAACGATAAAAGATGGAAATCATGATTCCCTAATACTGTACCCAGAGAAGCCAGCAACGAAGAGTATTTGGCTCAAATAAAGAGAAAAGTCTGATAGAATATTTCAAACTGAAGTTTGTGCAGATATCCAAGCAATAAGCTGCAACAGGCATTATATACACATATATATGTATATATATGCATACACACACAGGTACTTAGGTAGGGAGAGAGCTGTTCTGTGTGGCATAGAGTTGTCCTTTGGGAGACACCCTCGAGAAAAAAATAAAGGCAATTAATACAGACTCTGACTTCCTTACCTTTCCCAAGGACACCAGTAATTTGCTCATTGCTAATAAAACTTGGAACATCTCTACGGAGAGCTTGAATTCCTGCCAAGGAATCGGTTTTACAAATTAACTCAAAGGCTGGATCAGTGCAGTGCACGGTGTGAAAGGACACGGCAGAACAGCCCCCCGCCTGAGCAGTGTCTGAACTGGAGGGACAGCCCAAAATAGGCCCTGGCAGCTGGGGATGGGTGACAGGCAGACGTTGCATTCAAAGATGATTAGTAGGAAGTTGCTTTCTGGAGGTAAGACAGCCTGAATTCACAGCAAGCACCTTTTTGGCAGGGGGGGAAGGGGCTTCTGGGCTTGCAACCCTCCCTCAGGGTTTTTGCAGGGTGACCATACTGGAGCATCCCCTTGCTTGTTGCAAGGTGACCATACTGGAGCATCCCTGAGCTGGGCAGGACAGCAAGCTTCCTTCCACGTAGCATGACTTCAGTTTCATTCATGTCATTAGGCAGCTTCCTTTATAGCTCAGCATGTGATATTTTTGATTTTTTTTTCTTTTTTTTTTCTTCCCCTCAAAAACATTTGGTACTTCCCCCGCAAGAAATGAGAAGCTTTATGTCTGATAAGAGGCTGGAACAGCTTCCTGCAATAGGAGAGCATTCCTCCCCTCGCTCTTCCTGCACAGACCTCAGAACAATGCCAGCACTTCCAGCATCAACAAGCATTTACTTCACCTCCTAGCTCACTCATTTAGGGCTCATCCTGTGCAAGCATCCCCCCGGCCAGCACCTCCTGGAAAGGCGAGGGGGGTGTGTTTCTTTCCACACAGGAGCTTGCTTTTAAAAGGCATCGCTGCAGCTGAAGCACAAGGAGCGAGCTGGGAGATTGAGTCAGAGCCGAATCAGAGCAGCTGCAGCCAAGCAGGGCCCGCATTTGGATGAGTGGGGCCCTGAAGAATCTTTTCTTCCCCCTTTAAAGAGATGCTAAATAGGATTTTTTTCGTACTCTGGTCTTGAAACTACTTGTGCACGTGCTAAATCTTGGAGTGTGTGAGTCGGTGGGACTGAATGTGCTTGGTATCAGGTACAGCATCAGTTTACAAGGTTGGGACTATATTTTGTCCTGGTTGCTAAGTAGGATGGACCTTACAGACCTGTGTAGGTGATTTATTGTTTTATACTGCCCTCGAATGCAGGGCTGTGTTTGAGGAGCCTGCGGTCTTGAGCCTCGCACGGGATGTTCTGTGGAGGCTTGGACAGGAAGGCTTGTGAAGGGAGTTGTGTGTTTACAGCTCCTGACTTCAAGGCTGGGTGGAGGGATGTGACCTGCTGGGGGTCAATCCGCGTGGGCACTTGTGGATAGAAAAAAACCTGCACAGTTGTGTCAGGGACAGGTTGGGAAAGCAAATGAGGAATAAAAGGACAGCTTGCTATTGTCTGCCCAGGTACGATGGCACAGGGCACCTCTTCAGCATTTTTCCAAACTGAAATCAAATTGCATAATAAAACCCAGGGAAAAGCTTTTGTCCTTTACATACTGCTTGCTTTATTGTTTGGTATGCAAGCAAGCGTATGCTCTTAGCACGTGCCTGGAAGGAGAACTAGAAGCTCTCTTAACCTCTGGCTAAAATCTGAAGTTGAAAGAGCTTCCCTGGAAGCCCCAAGAGCTGTGCTGCATCCCACAGACCTTCACGTGCGTGGCTTGGAGCTCCTGAGACTCCTTGAATGGGCAAAGATAACACTGCTGAAGAGGCTGCAGGGCTGAGACTTTACGTTCTTGGTCAGGTAGACTCGCTGCTGCTGTGGTGGTACTGGAGCATCTCTGGTTCTCGCCCATCTCTGTTGCCAGCTATTTTATGGAGCATCTGATGTTACTGCTGGCGGTGCAGACTGGGGACAGTTATTCCCTCAGTGTCTCCAGACCTGCTCCAGCCATGGGGTAGTGTCCAGAGTTGCAGCACTGGATACCTGGGTGGGTGCCGGGGCTTAGATGGGATGCGAGTTTGGGTTTGCTGCTGTCTCCCTTGGCTTCTCACTCGGAGCAGGGCTCCTGAGTGCTTTTAAAGTAGGACCTACACTTGTGTTGGGGACATTGCCAGCAGAGGGAGCATGAGGTGGTTCCTCACGCCTGTGCTGTCCACGCTGTCATACACAATCTTTAATAATTCTGGAACAAAACCAAGTCAATAAGCTCTGAAGTAAAAAAAGACCCAACCAAGAACCCCAAAGTGAGCTGTCAGGTGGGGTCACACAAAGGCAGGTTGGTCAAAGCCTTGACCGGGTTCCAAACTCAATCACAAAATTTGGCTGAGCCTCTACCAAAAATTCCCCATGACAAAATGTTGGGAAGCAGATCCTCTCCTTCCATGCCAGTGCTGCAGGTTGTGCTAGGGCAGGAAAACCTCCTGGTGAGATCGCCACCAGCTTTCCAATCGATTTATCTGTGTGGCCCGAGCTGCGAGTGAAGGATGGAGCGTGAGCAGCATATCACTAGGAAGATAATTAGGCGTTGATTTGAAATTCTTCTGAGTGTTATTTGCACCACAGAAGAGGAAAGGGGACCTAAAATTATCTTCAGTTCAACACTTTTGCGTTGAAATAAACAGTTGCCAGATGCCATCCAGAACAGCATAACTTGGGAACCAAGGAGGGTTCAGGCTGCTGGTGTCTTAGATGACTTTGTCAGGGTTTAAAACTTCTTTTTCCCCCCCAAGGAGAATGGTGGATGCTCTCCACATGGACTGGTGTAGCCCTCCTGTTCATCAGGGACCTTCTGCAGAGTGCTGAAAAAATGGCTTGTGGCATATTCCTCTGTTTCCATGGACATCCTCGTTTGGCTGTAAAAGTTACCGGTACTCTAACTGCCAGAACGACCAACCCAATGGGCAGTCTTCTCTCTGCAGAACATTAATTGCTTATTTTGTCCCATGGTGGCTTTACTCCTGAGTAGAAAGTGATAAACTCATGTGGTGTATGCTGTGCCTCAGCAGCAGAAGATGGCTGATAATGGTGTGGTTTGAATGTCTCATGTGTGTGCTTGGCAAAACAAGGTGCAGGTACCAGTAACAGGTACCAGTAACAGAAGTAAAACCTCAGTGCAGATTGTCCTGTGGTGCGGCCTGAGGATTTTTTCTGTCCTGATGACACCAAGACAAGGCCTGATCCTGCTCTGTGAGCAAATACATCCCTGCAGAGCGATGGGGCTGCATTAACACATGGGGAGCAGCCGTTCGGAGCCGAAGGATGCACAGATAACTGTGCCTGCTTCCCTGGGGACAGCGACACCCCAAAGGGACGCTTGGCTAAGCTCCCCAGGGCACTCCCCCTCCATCACATCTCCAGTTAGGAAGATCCCGCTGTCCCCAGGTTCAAGCCCCCTGACTCATTTTGGCTGAACAAGCCTCAGTGCTTGCCCAGCTAGCTTTACCAGTGGATGCTACGGAGCAGCATCTTGGGTGATGCTGAGGAGACACTGCTGCTGCAGTGGGATGTCCACTGGTGCCCGTGTACAGGTTGTCCTTTTGGGATGGGCACGACTGGAAAAATGGGCAAAAAGCTGCAGCTGGGTACCCAGGGGACAGGGTCCTGCTGCAGCTATTGCAAAAGATCAGGCAGTCTGGCAGAGCCTTTACATATGTGTTGGTGCTCAGCCTGGCACTTCATGCAGCCGTGATAGGAGCATGTGCTCACGCTAAGCACGTGTTTAAATATAAGCACCATCAAGCTGTAGGAAGCTTCATAGCTGGAGCTGCAGGTCTGAGTTGGGCTCATGTGCCTGCAGCACGGCAGGAATCAGCGAGCGGGTGGAAATGTCACCTTCGTTTTCCAAAGCGATTTGCATTTCCCTGGGCTGGCAGCACATCCGACAGCTCCGAGAGGCCCTGGCTCAGAAAGCGAGATGCTGGCTCTGCCGGGTCGGACTCATCACCCCCTCCCCTCAGTGCCTGAGCAGCCAATGGAGATGCAGAAGCTGATGTGTATTTTCAAGGGAATCGAAGCTCTGTTGCAGGGCCCTCGCTTCACAAGAGATGCTTCTTCACAAACCCTGAAGGAATATTTCAGCTAGCACCAAGAATACATAAAAAAAGCTGAAAAACAGAATTGGAACTGGAGAGAGACCTTGAACAAAAAGCACATCTGATGGGGAGGGCATCCTTATCTCCTCCCTGCAGCCAGGCCTGAGGAAGTTGGGTTTGAGGCTCTGCAGAGCAATGGGGAGAGGAAGAGGATGGTCCTTTGCTGTGTCGGGTTTTCCTGGGAGCGGTGGGTTTGGGAAGTGTACAGGTGTTTCTGTCTGGGGTGGTGGATTGAAAGGCAAATCCTGCTCCTGCCGTGGCCGAGGCAGACCAAGCATCTGCTCTTGTGCTGTGTGTAGAGGATGTGATGCTGCCTGCTAGGTATGTGGGGGGGAAGTAGCTGCACATGGTCACCGACTGTGATATTTTGAGTTGAAATCTCAGGGGACAGGAGGTAGTAGAAGAAAATAAAAGCAAGAGGAGTGATGCTCAGCTTGTGGACAAACCTGCAGCATCCCCACTTTTGGGGGGTTGGACATGATGATTTCTTGAGATCCCTTCCAACCCCTGTAATTCTGTGATGCTGTGATTCACATGTTGGCTGTAGGAGCTCCAGCCCCTCATCCACAGGGCTGCATCACGTGGGAGCACCCACCAGCATGGCAGAGCCTACCCACCCCTTGGGAGACTCCTGTGGGTGCTGCGGCTGTGCTGAGGCGCAGAGCCCACCCTGCCTCCCGCGCGAGTGGCTGAGCCAGGGCAGGAGCACGAGGCTTGGCCTGTCAGGCTGTGGTACAAGGCCACAAGGCCTCACGTGCTGCGATGCGCGAGCGTTTGGGAAGCACTTCACCCCTCTGCCTGCAGCGCTCAGCTTCCGCTGCCTGCGGGTGCAGGAGGCATCCATCCTCCTGCCCGTACATCCCCGCCCCAGCACAGATGGCAGCCCACCTCCTCTGGTGCTGCTGGCAGGTGCTCTTTGGCAAGGAGAAAATAGAAATGAAGGTAGCGGCAATGAAAGCAGCCGCGTCCTCCAAATCCTCCTGCACAAAAGCCCTTTTGTTCCCCGGGTGAATTCCAAGAGCTTTTCTCCAGTTTTGATTCCAGCAAACTCCCACTGCAAGCAGACAGCCGAGGGTTTGAAAACAAAACAGCAACTAAACCAAAAGTCCCTCATAAAAAAATCCCCACGAGGGCTGAAGGCTCTTGGCAAGCAGCTTCCCTGGCCTCCCATTCCTGTGGATTTCCTAATTTGAGATAAGCAAAAAAAAAACCCAGTCTCTGGGATGGGGATGCAGCGAAGCCATGGGGCCTTGGCAGAGGGAGAATATGGGCTTGATTTATGGGGTACTGGTGACTGGAGTGCCTGCCCCTGCTGCTCGCCGCCCCGGAGCTCCACTGCTCTGATTTCTCGTGGTAATGGGGGTGAGGGGAGAGGCCATGAGGCTTCTGACAACCTCTCTTACTCTGTGGGGTCTCCACCACCATTGCATCTTTCCCGGAGCAGCAGGAGGATGCAGCTGCCAGAATGCCAGGGGTGCAGGAGCCTTGTGAGGGATGCGATCTGCTCCAGCGACTGTGAGGAGCAGAAAAGAAAAGCCCTTTTGGGCATTGTTTGGACCCCAATAAGATTTTCCTGAGCTGTTTTCGCTGCCTTTGGCTTTTGCACCCTCGTGTCGGGCAGCCACAAGTGATTTGCAAGATGGTGTGGTGGTAGGAGAGGAGTGGAAATGGGTTTTCCCTGTGTGTGGTGGGGAAGGCTTGGATGTACTCATGAAATTAAGTTAATGGGTGGAAAAATGATTAGGCAAAGCGAGGTGAGAAGGAAGAGGCTTTGATGCCTGTAGGATTTCCATCAGACTATTGGAGGTGGTGTCGTCACGTAGGCAAGCCACTGAATTTTGCATTGTATGCATCTACCTCTGCAGCTATCTCTGGAGGATCCAGCGTGTCTGGAGCATCCAGACACAGCCTGAGTGGGGTCAGTGAACCACCTCAGTGGGGTCAGGCCAATGCTCGCAGTAGCTTGCAGAACTGTCCCTGACAGAGCATCTTGCAGCTGTGGCGAGTCAGCAGAGACCTGAACATTTCCACTCTTGCTGGGAGATCCCAGCACCAAGAAAGAAGATGGTAATCCCTGGGGAGCTGTGCAGGGGCAGGGCTGGTGTTTGGGGGGACAGCTCGGGGTGGCCGATCCCCAGGCTGGGCAGGATAGCCTGGCAGGAGACACTCCCAGCTCTGCTGCAGCCAGTGCTGTTCCTGCTAGGCCATGCTGTCACGGATCGCACTGCCTGGGAGGAGCTGTGCCCTTTCCCCCAGGCCATCCTGGTTGGAGCAGCTGGATCCACACACCAGATGAGTTCAGCCAAAGTGTCGTAACTGGGTTTGTGATACCAAAGTCTCTTGTGCCCTGCACTGAGAGCTGCAGGGGGGCAGACCCCTCCTATCTACCATCTCCCTCTGACACGAGTGCTCTGAGGACAGTGGGGTCAGGGCTGGTTTGCAGCACATTTTGTTCCAGAGAAGAGCTGACCAAGCTGAAGGCTGTCTCGGCTGTGCGGGATGTTGGGGGAGGCTTCTGCCTTGCCTTCTTACATCTGCAGATACCAACGTGGTCCTGGCATTGGCTCAACAGGGACATGATGGGTGGCTCCACACCATGCATGCAGTTCCCTTGCCGGGGTTGGAAGCGATGCTGTGCCAGGGCCTGGGAGGGACGTTAACTGGAAAAGCCACTTGTCACCTCCCTGTTTCCTCTGAACTGTGGCTGCTCTTTGTTGGTCTGTGAGCATGGAAGTGGTTGCTGAAGGACACGTTTCCTCTCATGTTGGCGTTCCTGTAGGCAAACACTGAAGCAGGGTATAGGGAACACATCAGGCTGTAGGGAACACATCCAGGCCTGGCTGGAATGTGAAGTCCAGGATGCTGGCAATGGAAGGTTCAAGCCAATGCTAGAGCCCATGAAACAGCACAGTGAGGTGGCAGCAACTTCTGTGGGACAAAAGATCATCCTAAACTTCTTTACTGAAAGGGTTGTCAGATATTGGAACAGGCTGCCCAAGGAGAGGGTTGAGTCACCATCCCTGTCGGGGTTTAAAAGAAGAGTAGATGTTGTACTTGCTGCTATGGTCTGGTGTTGGACCTAGTAGGGCTGTATAGATGGTTGGAATCGATGATTTCAAAGGTCTTTTCCAACCAAAACCATTCTATGAATTCTATGAATTCTGCAGCCGTGCTGTATTATGGCCAGTCCTCATCTCACAACTTGGGTTGGACGTTGGTTTTCCACAACTCTTACTGGAAGGTTGCTGCAGCATGGAGCCCTGTGCTCTGTGCAAGCTCCCATGGGCTGGGGGGCTCAGTTTTGTTTTGGGGGGGAAGGATTACCGAACGGAATTGCCCAAAATCTGCCTCACCTCCTTGCCCTTTTCCCAGAGAGTTCAGTGCATGTGTTAGCACAGAATCTCAGGTCTAATCTCCATCAAAGCGTCTCTTCCGCTTTGCACTCAGAAGGTCTTAACTCTTCCAAAATTCAGAGATGTGCTCTTATCAGGGCGACAAACAGACTCTTATAGCCAAAATGTGCAGAGATAAGAAGAAATTGCATCCCCCTGGTTTCTGTATCGACACGAATAAACAGGGCCCTTTTGCAGGATGTGTTGAGAGGAGAACGGGCAGAGCAAGGGAGATTAGTCGGAGTCAGGAAATTACCTTCAAAATTGAATTACCGCAGTACAGAGCTCATTGAAAGGCAGGCAAAGAGGCTCTGATATTTGCGCAGTTTGGTGACATTTCTCTGTGTCCCTGCGCTGTGGGATGCAGAGATTAGTCTGCTGGAGCCCTGACTGCAAAGCTTTCTGCTTCGCCTTCTCCCAGTGTTTTGTTCGGAGCTTCGCCACCGCTCCGTCTCCCGCCGGAGGCCAATCTTGAGGCGGGCACGAAGGACTGACCTTGTGATTGCGCCGCGCGCAGTAAAAGCCGAGGATCTTTGTCTCCATTGTGTTTGTTCCTCAGCGGAGCTGACCTACGTCACCCGCCGCGCGTTGCAGGCGCAGCTCGCTCCCTGCAGCGGGGACAGGCCCCGAGATGCAAATAACCCTGGCATGATGCGAGGTGGCATTGCACAACCTCTGCTGCCGCGGTTCGTTGGGTGCACTCCTTGCAAAAGCCCTGCTATTTCGGTTTGGGGCCTCACCCGTGCTGGGTTTATTACAGGTTACAGGGTTGAATCGTAGGAGTGAGCTGAGCCCTGTGACAAAGAAGCCCCGGGGCAGCCGCCAGCACGGCCACAGTCAGGGCAGGACAGCGAGTTGCGTCTCTGGCGTTGCAACACGGGTGCTACCGGTATCGGGAAGTCAGTTGGGATGGGCCGGTGCATGGTCACCGGATGAGCTGCCGTGCCCGGGTTATGGCACACCGTGCCTCTCTTACCTATGGGAGCCTTGCAGATTAAAACAGGACATGGATGCGGTGGCAGCTTATGATGTGCCAACAAGTTCCAGGGTTCTGGACGGAGATGCAGGGCTTCTCTGCCTCTGTATTTTCATTGCTCAGGCTGACTTGGAGAGAAGAACGTACCCGCCTCCAGGCTGCGGCTCTGAGGTCATCTCCTCTTTGCCAAAGCAAATTCGGCTGCACTCGGGGCAGTGTGTTGGCCATGGTGAGGTCTCTGGGAGGTGTCTTCAGAGCAAGGTCCCCCTGCCCAGTGCAGTGTGTCTCAGCCATCAGTCAGAGCCAGAAAGGAGAGGCAAAGACCAAGGAGAAGTGACTCAAGTGCTCCATTAGTCTGCTGGCCTGTCCAGGTTTGGTATGAAAGGAGATTCACTTCTTTATTTATGTTTTGGAGAAAAACACCAAGAGCAGGAGTGGAGGACCAGGAGTTCAGAGGAAATCAGGGCTGTCCTGTAGTACCTCTGTGCCTGGTGCAGTGATTCAGGCGTATACTGCTTCCAGTATGTGTTGGCAAAATCTGTAACGGTCATAAAAGTGCTTTTGCCTTTCCCGTTTCCCCTCCCGAAATGCGATTCCTGGGGGGTGAGGGTGGGGGACACACTTAAAATCTTGAGGCACAAAGCAGTGAGGTGCAGTATGGACATGGGGCACAGTGATGGGGCCAGAGCAGTGACAGTGTGCTCCAACCCTGGTGTGCCAGCGGCCACTGAGTGTGCTGGCAGCTCCACGGCACCAAAGAAACCTGGAGCTGGGCAGTGTCCTTTCCCATTGCAATGCAGGCACTTGGGTGTCAGGCAAGGCGTTGGTTGGGCGGACAGAGCCCACAGGATGCTGATTCTTCCATGGAAGCATTTCCATTTTGCCCTCATTCCAAGGGTGGGGGTTTGGCTTACACAGCTGATAGAGGAAGAGCGACTTATTCGGCTTTCAAAACCTTTCAAGAAACAAGACAAAAAACCTCCTTAGGAAAGACAGGAATAGTAAATGAGCCACTTTTATCTCGTAAGAAAGTAGGAGAAAGAGGCATTTCCCGCCTGTGAAATTTTACCAGCAAATTATATGCTAAAGAGTATTATTTGGAAGAAGGTGTTGCCACATGGCTATTGAACAGAGCTTTAATAATAAATTGTGGTGAAGACAGGGCTGGTTAATATCCTGTGAAGGAAACAGGAGCTTTTTGAGGCGAGAAACCATTTACTTTGGATTATATCATAGAAAGTGCTTCGCCGACTGACACGTCTGGAGACTGGGGACTGGGATTTGCCTTCAGAAGTTAGAAGTTTATTTTCTGTTGCAGCGTACGTGGGTAGCGAATTCCTCTGCCTTCCCTCTCGTTATCGTTCGCTGTTATGCTTCCTACCCTTTCCCCGTTGGAACTTTGAAGTTTCCTTTTTCAATATTGATGTTTAACGCTGCCCTAATTGAAAGGGGCTAGTGACATTAATCTCTCTCTGCGCCCTGTCAGTGCCGGTGGGAAGAGGTTAACAAGCTCATTGGAAGTGGTATTTTTCTCCCCTCCCTCAGGAATTGGGTTTAAGACCTTCAACGGGGAAGTGTTTAATGTGTTTTCATTAAGTCAGGTTTTCTTTGCCCTGTTGCAGCTTTGCTTTTAGACCTTGCTTCGTTCCCAGCACTGGGCTGCTCGGGCTTGGTGTAGCAGGTGCCAGAGGTTGTAGCAGTGTTGTAGCTACTCGCTTGCATTACTGCTGTCCTGAGCAGTGCTCTTGCAGGAAAGCACAGAGGTTTTTTTAAAGGTGGCAGCTTCTCTAGTGTCAGCCAGTTTGGTATTTACCATGGGCCATGGCTTTGTTAAAAGCCAGGGGATTTAAGCTTGTGCTTAACGTTACGGATACCCGGAATGTTTTGCTGAACCAAAAGGCGGTTCTGGAGATGTCTCTCAGCGTCGCTCCAAACCAGTCTGCTTTTTTTCCCCTCAATTATTCTTAAAACTTGGCTTTTGAGTCAAGTGCCTGTGGAAGTCTCCGTGCGGAAAATTGCAGGGAGAGCTCTCAAATGAGCTTTAGTCAGAAGGCTCGGAGACCAGAAAGCCACGAGTGGTTGTTTACACGGCAAACTCATGACTTCTTGGATGCTGGGGAGCAGATGTACGATCCCATCTGTTGATCAACCAGGACTGGGAACCTTTTGCAGAAGGAGCCCTGTGTAGCCTTTACACTGTGCATGACAGTTCGTTGGGCCTTTCATTATTGCAAACCCACAGAGCCTGCTGCACTGATTCTTGGGGCTTCAGGATTGAGCCTTGTGCTTTTATTTTGGTGTCTGAGACACCCAGAGCTTGAACATCTCTGCTGTGGGTTGCTTTTGAGCTTCGGCCTGCCTCTGACTTGGGGACATATTTATTTTATCAGATGTGCAATCTCCAGAAGCTCTGTTTATCAGACAGGGCTGATGTTGGCCGGTGGATTTACACTTGTCCCAGGGGACACTCACATACACACATGGTGGTTTTCTTCTGGAAACACAGCTAAAAATACTAATGATTCATAAAAGCAGTATGGAAAATGCTGGTTCTCTTGTGGATGGACCAGGTACCATCCTATTCCGTGTGTTAGTAAGCTGCCTTCACATTTTGAGCTTCTTTGCAACCTGCAGTTTAATACAACGGGGACTTTGAAAGCCAATGTCTGCCGTGGGGAGCTGGGCAGTGTTACTTTGGCAGCGAGATACTTGCTCAGCAGTTATTGCTGAAGAGAACTGATCTAGGGACTTAGTATTTTTTTGCTTAAAAAAAAAAAGCCCTCTGAGTGTCAGTGTTTGCCTTGGGGAAGAAACTCTTTCAAGCAGATGTGACCTGGACCCATGTTTTTTTGAGCAGCTGCAGAGCCTCAGCTGAGCCCCCCCACCATGCAGCTGGGAGCAGTGGGGCTGGGGCATGGGGCAAAGGCGGGGGTCACCGTTCCTGCATTCTGCTGCAGTGTTCCAGGGTGGCAGTACGGCTCTGCAGAGCGGCACTGGCTGCTGCTTCCTGCTTCTGGCTTTAAGGCGATGATGCCATGTATCAGGATCGCCAACACTTCCAGCAAGACCCTTGCAGACCCTGGCCCCGGAAGGCTCGGAGAGACAAGCATTCCACATGTAGTAACAAAAGGAGCTCAGAATCTTCACCCGATCCAGCTGAGAGGCATGAAATTGCCTGATGGCAGCCTGAGATGTGCATTAAATAACCCATTGGTGAGCGGTGGTGGTGGGGGGTAACCGCGTTCCCCTGCTGCACCGCGAGTGAATCCCGCAGGATGCGAATCCCAGCCATGGCAATTCCCATTCACGGTCCCTTCTCCTGGTGCCGTTGTGAAATCCATGTTTTCTTCCTGCTACTGTTGTTGCTTTCTTCTTTTTGAAAAGAAAACCCCAAAGAACATTAAACTCTCCCCGTGTCTTGGCAACTCGAGCACGCAAACAGATTGTGCTTCAGAAAAATGGCAAAGTTTCAAAATATTGTATTCTGTGAAGAAGAGACAAGGAAAATAAACTCCCCAAAGTGCAGATTTGATTTCACCAGAAGGCGGAAGGCTTTTAATATTTATTTGGGTTTGGCATTTTGCTACCTAGTTCTTCTGCTGACACCGCTCGTGAACCACGATAAGATTAAATGCTGCGCAACCTGTTTTGGTTCACGTTCAAATTAGATTAATTTGCAGTAGGTCTATTTTCACCCACCCAGAGCTGCCTGAGAGCAGGTCCCCGAGGTACAGGTACCAGCACGTGGGATTGAGCACGGAAATCCCTGAAGGAAAAAAAGGAAAAAGAAGGAAAAAAAGGAAAAAGAAGGAAAAAAAGAAAAAAGAAGGGAAAAAATTAGGGGAAAAAACCTGAGGGAAAAAAAGGGGAAAACAAAAGAAAAGAGGAGGAAAAAACAGAGCAAATTTGTGCTTGTTTCTCTTTTTATTTTGGTTGTTGGGTGAATGACATGGCAGTGGGGATGGGTGGGTGATGTGTATGCCAAGAGGCGGTGGGTGAGTGTTAAGAGGAAGAGTTCGGCTCTGGAGCTGAAGAGGCAGTTCCTGCCCCCGTGGCAAAGCAGCGAGTTTCTGTGCCCTGGTTCCCAAGTGCAGAATAAAGATGAAGATGCTGCTGTTCTTGTGCTCATCTTATTTGCTTGAAGTATGAGAGGATGCGGACAGGTTTGTGGCAGCGGAGAGGTCGCTGGGATGGCAGACACAGAAATTGCCAGAGAAACAGGGGTTTTGTTTGCCTGCACTGCAAGACCTGGATTTTCAGTAGTCCTTTTTTAGCTAAAACATGACAACACCAAGAGCATCGTTACCCGTCTGGCATCCCGTTGGACCTGATGTGCAGTTGGCACAGCTCGGGCAAGAAATGGTATCTAGAGCCTCCGGCACAGCAGGGCTTGGTCCCACCTGCGCCTTTGAGAGACCTTTGTAGTACAGCTAAGAAAACTAGAAGGAAAAGGGTCAAAGAGCAGCTCAGGAAGTAGAAATTCCCCCACTTGTTTTAACAATGATTTTTTACTTCCTTGCTGACCAGCTTTTACCTCTTGGGAAAACTGAGAGCCATTCTTCATGCTTCTGCGTGACCTTGCTGCTTTTGTTTTGCCTTTTGAGTATTAAGCTGGGAGCTCCTTGGGCAGAGAATTGGGTGTGGGGGGTTGTTTTGATTTGATTTCTTTTTAAATTTTGTAAATTTGCATCTCAGTTGATTTCTGATGACAGTAGCAAGCATTCCAATAAATGGAGTGGACACCGTGAGGTGTCAGCTGGGCTGTCACAGCCTGTCCCATCCTGGAATGACAAAAGGAGTGAGTGTGATCCTGTCTTTTGCAGCAGATAAAGAGAAAAACAAAAGTTTTTTTAAAAAATAGGAAAAGATGGGCAATCTGAATTGACTAATTGCCTCAAAAATGGCATTTTGAGTTCCGGGTGCCTGCGCTTTGATCTCGTAGCACTCCGGCAGTGGGATGGATGCACAGCCATCTATTGACCTGAGTTTGCATTGAGAGGAAAAAGAAAGTCAAACCTGTATAGGCAAAGTGTGAAAGAGAGTGTTGGGAATAGAGGGGAAAACGTATGCTTAAAAGAAAGACAGTAATGGATATAAATTGTTAGGTTAAAAATGTTGAACACCTAAATTAGATGGTTGTGCTGTTTTTGGGGACCAGGGATTTTATTGCATGGACAAACAGCTGATGTTTGCTTTGGGGTTTTGGTGACATGACTTATGCTTTCAGGTTATTTTATCCATGAATTCAAAGCCTCGTGCTAAAATGTGGCTGTATATGTTTAGTCATAAAAACCTTCTTGTATTTCTCTAGTCTGCCTGGCTGTCGTGTCTGCAGACTTGGACCCCCTTTAAGGAGAGCCTGCATTTGAACTGCTCCAGAGCTTGAGCTTCATCCAGCTCAGAAAAGCTTGGCTGGTCAGTGTGAACAGAAACAAACGGCTTTGAAGCCTGCAGACTGCATTCTGCTTTATTTTTTGCTGGGTTTGCACAACTTTAATGACCAAAAGGTGCAACATCCATTTAAACAGGATCAGAACCTGGTTTCTGGAGTTTCAGGTTCGATTTGAAAAAGATCTTTAATCCAGCCAGGGTTCACAGTTAGGATCTGGAATGGTTTAAAACCTAAGAAACATTTTAAGGGATCCTATGTGGGTAGGGCTGACGAAGGAGAAATACCTTTCCCTCTGCATTTTCACACGGCCTGTGCTTGCCAGAGCTCTTGCCTGTTTTCTGTACCGAGTTGGCAGCCAGACCTTGCAGGTCTAAATGAAGCGTTGCTGAACAAAGGCACTTTATGTTTTGAACTCTGTGCCCTGAGTCTACACCACCAGCCTGGCCGGGCATTTATGTTAAATAAGGTCAACAAATATAGACAAGCTGTGTTTTGTGAATTAAACCAAAACAAAACACCACCACCACCAAAAAAAAAAACCCCAACCCCTTTTAATTCTGCCTCTTTCTTCTTTCACAGGCAAGAAGAGAAACCCTGGGCTGAAAATTCCTAAAGAAGCATTTGAGCAACCACAGACAAGCTCCACGTAAGTCTGCAAACACTAAGGGAAAATGAAAAGAAAACCATGAACCCCAGCTGCCTTCCAGTCTTTGCTAGTGCCTGTGCTGCCACGGGCAGGGGCCGGCAGCCGGTCACAGCCAGTGCCTGGGGCTGGGATAATGGGATAACGGGGACCCTGGGCAAGGAGTGGGCAAAACACCCGTGAGGGAGGATAATATCTTCACAGCCCTTGTATTTCTCTTGTAGCCACAGATACAAGCTGGGGCTCACAGCCCTTCACTGAGGTTGTACCCATCTACCCATCACTGCCCGTGGCACGCTTCTTGTGCTGTTTAATGATGTGCCCAGGAAAAGGAAAAAGCAGAATGGGCACCTTGATTTGAGTTGATGTGGCACTTCTGCCACCCACTTTGAGCAACATGTTTGGTCAAGGTGTAAAAATACATCCCCTTCCCTACACACCTGGCCTTGCAAAAGAAAACCCTGAGTTTTTAAGACCATTTGTGCCACTCCAGCCTGCTGGGTTTTCTTTACTTCCTCAAGGATTGACTTTTATGAGCCTGTTAACCCGTGCTCTCTGACTTGGGTAATCATTTACCGTGGCTTTGGACCTTTATGCCCGTTTAATTCATTTTTCATACCGGCTGATGCTTGCCACCTGGTTTGCCTTTCACAGTGCATCTCTCGGGGTTCCTGCATGGGGAAGCTGGGTGTGAGAACTGCCAATGCCAGCAGCTTCCTTCCTGACCCCTTTTTGGGGTAACTCTGATTCTTGGCTTCAGCTGTTGGTGCTGCAGCGCAGGAGGCTGGTTCAGGGTTGCAGGGGGCTGCTGGACTACCGGTGCAGAGACATGGCCTGGGGCACCACAGGGCTTGTGCTCATTGAGGGAAGATTCATCTTTGTAAAGAACATTTCACATTGTTTTCCCTTCTCTCTCCTGCAGGCCACCCAGAGATCTGGACTCCAAAGCCTGCATCTCTATTGGCGAGGAGGTAAGATGAGGAGTTGCGGTGACACCAGGGTCCCCTTCCTGTTTCCTTGGAAATTCCTGCCTTGTCTCAATAAAGTGCAGCTAATCCTCTGGAAATAATGATTATAAAACAGGGGGAGTGCCGACAGCAGATTTTACTTTCCTGTGCCAATTTAAAGCCTTCATCCATAGTATTTCCCTTTGCTAATATTGAAGGCCATCTCATCAGGAGTTTAATTCAGGGTAGATCTTCCCGTCCTGGACACAGATCCTTCTGACAGCATGGAAACCAGTCCACCTGATGTTCTAAAAAAAAAAATTGCATGGAAAAAACAAACCCGAGAGCAACTATTTTGATAGGAGGAAAAGCCACAGCAGCATTCATAAAGGCACTTTAAAGCTGGGCAATGAATTTATTAGGTGCAAGAGATAGGTCTTGGTGTCAGCAAGTTAATTTATGAAGTGAAATGCTAATCCAATAGTGTTTTATAATGTCTATCTTTGGATGCTTTTCCTTTCGTTTGGATTTTGTATTTTCCCTGGCATGGAGCAGGGTCTGGGAGGTGGAAAGAGTGTGAGGTGCCTCTGGAGCAAAGTGGTGCAGCACCGAGGCAGAGAAATCTCCTGCTGCAAGAGCAAGCTCCAAGGAAACCCTCTCTGCCTTGCCATCTCAGGGATGAGGGAAGGCTTACGTTCTCCACAGAGGCTCCATGCATAGAGGCAGAGAGCCCATCGTGGCTGGTGAAATCCACCTGGTGAAACCCAGAGCTCAGGTGGATGCAGATACGTGGCTATCTCGGAGGGACCACCATGCCATGGCTTGCATTTCCCAGAGATTTCTTACCTATTTGTCCAGACCAGTTCCTGTGGGATGCTCTCCCTCCTCTGCCAGCCTCTCTGCCCTCACCCCTCATCCCTAGGAAAAGCCTCTTCCCCCTCCTTTCCCTTTAAACTTTGCTGCTGAATTAAAGAGTGACCTTGAGAAAGTCAAAGTGCCTTTTTCGAGAGGGTCCCTCTGATCAGTAGGAGCAGCGTCTGGTACTCAGAGGTGTTCAAGTCTCTGCTGTAACACAAAATCCATCTCTCGGGGCTCCTTTTGCAGGCGATATAACTGTGAGTGAATGACCAGGAGCCCGAGCGTATGGGCCCTGCACGCTGTGGCATCCCCAGCCAGCACATTTCAGGCTACAAGGGTTTTTTTTTTCCCTGCTGTGCTGGCAAAAAGCAGTGTGGGATTAAGCACCCTGAATCAGTTCATTATAACCCGCTGCTTTCTGTAGGATGATTGACTGATGGGGTTGTGCGTTCAGCACACAGAATGGCCGGGTTTAGCAGTGAAGGCATATATTTAAACATCCAAAAATAATAATAATAATCAAAAACTAGAGCTGCTGCACGATGCCAAGACAGAAAGGAGAAGGGCAGGTTAGAATCTTTTCTGTAAGGCCAAGAGAAAAAGATCTCAGATGCTGGACAAAGCAAATCCTCCGTGGTGTAAAAATGGGGCACGCTTAGCTGGTGTTTGGCCCAACTATGGGTTCACGAGAAAGATGCTTTCACCAGCCTTAAAAACCCTGGAGAGGTTTCTGTGGTTGTTTGTGGGAGGAGGAGGAGGATGGCAAAAGAAAAGACTGAAGGTGACTTCAGGGGAGAAGCTGCAGTGGTGTTTTCTACCTAGCCCTTAAGGGATGGAGAAGTGGGAAGTGCTGGTGGCTGGGGTGGGCTCTTGGGGGGCCTGGCTGGGGGTCAGAGCATCCCAGAGAAGGAACGGTCCTTCCTGCAACCACATGGCTCAGGATGCTCATGGACACAGGCTCCCTGCTCATGCTGTTACGAGGCACGTCCTCTTCAGAAGCTGGAAGGATTCCAGCACAGAGGTTAATCCTCCTGAGAGCCCCTGAGGACCACGATTTTGTTTCTAGCCTCAGGAATAGGGAAGGGGATGCACAGAGATCAATTGATATGCCAGGCAGGGCTCGATTTTAGGGGTGTTCCTCTCCTGGCATAGCCTGCTTGTGCAGCAGCCACCTTCCTGCTGATGGTTCATATTTCCTCCCACAGAATTTTGAGGTGAAAGCCGATGACCTGGAGCCCATCTCCGAGCTGGGACGAGGTGCGTACGGGGTGGTGGAGAAGATGCGGCACATGCCTAGCGGGCAGATCATGGCAGTGAAGGTAGAGTGAGCCTCCCGAGGTGCTTTCTGCGCGTAGCGTCGTGTGTGGGCACCCTCTGCGCTCTCCTTCGGGCACAGCTCTAACCTTGCTTGTTCTGACGCATGCCTTTACCAGGACTCACTGCTTTCCTCACCGAATCCTCTCTCTACACAGGGGCAGAGAGTGCCGAGGTAGATTTGGGCCGTTGAACCAAGGAAAGGGGTGTGTTTTAACACTGCGATGCTCAGCGTGTTCCCAGCGTCGTGGTGCATACAGCAGCTTGTTCGTCTGTGGCTGTGACATCCCTGTTTGCCATCAGCTCTTACAAATCTGTATTTTTCTCTGATGTAGGTGGTGCTCTCAGGCTCAGGGCTCTGCACACTGATGGTAGTGTCACCAAGAGCCTACTGTGAATGTGTTTGCATGAGATCGTTTTCTTCAGCTGGGACTTTTTTTGCCTCTTTGGAACAGGAATTTTTTTGTTGGGATATTCATGTTTTGTGGGGTACGATGGGATCTTCATTCACAGCATCACAGGATTGTAGGGGTTGGAAGGGACCCCCAGAGATAATCAGGTCCAACCCTCCTGCCAAAGCAGGGTCTCTAGGACAGGTCACACAGCTCAGCATCCAGATGGGTCTGGAATATCTCCAGAAAAGGAGACTCCACAACCCCCCTGGGCAGCCTGTCCCAGGGCTCCATCACCCTCACTGGGAAGAAGTTCTTCCGCTTATTGGTGCAGAACCTCCTGTGCTCCAACTTGAAGCCATCGCCCCTTGTCCTGTCCCCACAGACACTGAGAAGAGGCTGGCCTGTAGATACTATTATGAAAAGCTTTTATAACAACACTTACATCTCAAAAGCCTGCACCTTAGGGAAATAGTCATGGGAAAATTGGTATTTTGGGAAGGACCAATTTTTGCTTTGGCTGGATTTTAGCTCAAGTTTCCGTTCAGAATAAGAAAAAAGGGAAAAAGAGAAAAAGATGCAGAGCTGGAAGCTCTGAGAAAACTAAAGGAAAATTCTTAGCTCCTCAGTTGTGGATGCTGGGATGTGTCTCAGGACCTCCGTGCTCTGCATTTGGTCTTCTTGTTTGCTTTGGTGTTTTCCAAACCGCAAAAGACCTCTCTGAGTATGATGAAGAGGGTATGGCAGGACCATTCAGGATATTACTTGCATCTGTGATGCTGAACAGTTGTAATTCTGTCACGTTACTGACCTTGAGTGCCTTTGGCCAAGGAACCTGGCATACGTGCCTGACCTGCCTTGGGTTGTGTCATGCCCCTGTGTGGTGCTTCCCAGCTGAGGATCTCCAGGTATTTCACATAAGTGACATCTCTTCCCTGGGAAATGTCCATTTTCTAAAGCCACGGGCTGCAGGGCTGGAGCCCTCTCTCGTGCCCAAAGTCTGCTGATGTCAATAGATCTTCACTGCAGCTCCAAAAGTCACTGGTTTCCACCAGAATTTCCTTTCTTGCTCCCTTCTCCCCTCCCAAGCTACGGTGACTTTTGGCTGCTGCAAAAAGAGTGGCATTTGCAGGGAAAAGCAAATTCATCTGCAGTTTGGGCTGAGGTGAGAAGACCTCTTCATCCACCACTGCGGCACCAGGGTGCTTCTGCCATGGGTGCTGTGCTTGTGATGTGCCTGTGACAAAGAGATATGATAAAGGGCAACCCAAAGAGGTGTGATTGAATGGCCAAGGCATGATGTCAAGGCACTGTGGCCAGCACTGTGGCTGTGCAGGTCCCCTGCAGCAGCAGCGGTGAAGTATGGAGGTGCTGACAGCCAACACTAAAATGCTTTGTCTTCCAGCGGATCCGAGCCACGGTGAACAGCCAGGAGCAGAAGAGGTTATTGATGGATCTGGATATCTCCATGAGGACAGTAGATTGTCCCTTCACCGTCACCTTTTATGGGGCTCTTTTCCGAGAGGTATGGCATCCTGGAGATTGTCCGTGCTGCCCCTGAGAGACCAGACCCTCTCCCAGGCTCTGAACTCCCATGCTTAGGCACCCTTCCAGTGCTGGGGGTTTAATCTCCATCTAGACATGGAAACTTGGTACAGTATGGATTAGCTCAATCCCATCCTAAGGATGTATCATGCAGAGTAACTTCTGAGCGAGCGAGGAGGGACGTGAACCCATGTGAGGAGGAGCCAAGGGCAGCCAAACCCCAGTGTCAAGGATGCACTGGTGGTGGGTTTGAGTGATGGAGATGGCTGTGTGCTGAGGACACCAGCTCGCAGCGAGATCCGTTAGTGTTAGTATTGTCCTGACTTGCAGTGAGAAAGCCACATGGGAGAAAACTGGAAAGCTCTGGAAAGTAAGATTCATTGAAGAGTTTTAAGCTCTGCAGAGCTGAACTTCTGGCTGAGCATTTGCAGTGACATGTAGGAGCCTTGGTCCTGATAACTTTCAGGGCTCCTAAATCACCAGGACTCTGCTTTGGGAAAGAACAGTAGAAAATACACCCTAAACAGTAGAGAAGGTGGAGAGCTCTTAATTCTGGCTGGAGAGGAGGGAAAAAGAAAGCTCAGTACAGTTCTGCTGAATGAGTTTTAAAAGACAGGGAAGAGGCCAACAGGACAGCAAAGGGCAAGTGCCAGAGAAGACCTTTGTGCATGAGAGGAAAGGATTCTTTGTTACAGTTGGCAGATATTTGATTTCTTTATCATCCAGGGAGACGTGTGGATTTGCATGGAGCTGATGGATACCTCACTGGACAAGTTCTACAAACACGTCATTGATAAAGGCCTGACGATTCCTGAGGACATCCTGGGAAAAATAGCTGTCTCTGTGAGTATTAGCAGGGTGAGGAGGGACGGGAATGTGTATTTCTCTTCTAAGCCAAGTCCTGTGTGACCCAGTCTCCCTGCAGTATTTGCACCGGGACAGGCATCGTCCATGGGCTGGCTCATGTGGACATTCCTAGCCAGCTTCCAGTGTATGATCCAAGAGGATGTTATTTATAAGCCATAAATAACCCAAAACGTGCCAGTACATGTAACTGAGAAGTGGCACGACGTTACATGTGGGAAGGGCCCTGCAGCTCCTTTGCCTTCTTGTTAGGGTCTTGGTTCCCGTGGAAGACCCCTGGGTGCCTGCTGTCACCGTGGGCTGCTGTGGGCAGGCAGAACTCATGGGGGATGTAGTTCCTTCCCTCCCAGCAGGCCCAGTAAGGATGGGGCGGGTGAAGTCAGATAGCATTTCCTCCACACCACCGTGCTGCCAGCCGTGATTCACTCTGGATTTGTTATTTCAGATCGTAAAAGCACTAGAACATCTACACAGTAAGCTCTCCGTGATCCACAGAGGTAAGTGCCAGGCACATGGCCATGACCCTGCTGGTGTTTGTCTACCCTGTGTCGTGTGCTCTTGGCTTCTCAAGGTCCTGTCTTGCAGGCAGGCACAGGACTCCCAAAATACCCGAGATCAAATGAGCCTTTGACAGCAAAAATACTCCCCAGCATCTCATGACCAGCACAACCCAGTCAGAGGAGATGTCTGCTGGTTAAAAGCTGCAAGCTGGTCCCAGCATTTCCCTGAGGTGGAGCGAGTTCCAGCCTGACCGTGCTGGCAGGGGAAGGGCTGTTCCCCCCAGGCTGCATTTCTCTGATGCACGTTCCAAATCCAGGGTCTGCTTCCACACCTCTGCAAAATTAAACCAGACTTTCCCCTCTGACCTCGGTGGGCGGTGAAGGGGGCTCCCCAGCTCAGAAACTCCATGCTAACATGCAGTGAGAGGTGCTGCCATGATCCTTCATGTGGTGACCTAACCATCCTCATCCTCTTCTGTGAGCTCCCAAGCATTGGTGGGTCAGAGGTTTTCTGTGTTGGTACCTGAAATAGCCTTAAATGAACTCATAAATACCCTCCTTAAATTCTTGTGACATTTTCCCCTCTAAAGCATCTCCAAGATGCCATGGACGCCCTTAGAAGCAGATTTGCAGTGTTGCTGCTTGGCACCTTTATTTCCAAAGGGTCATTTTCAATTTGTCACAAGGAAGAAAAAGCCCTCCCAGGAGTGTGTGACTGCTGGGGACAGGAGCATCCATGGGAAGCAGAGTTCAGCTCTAGCAAACAGTCAGATCTTATACGGTCTGCTCCTGGCTGGCGTTGAGTTTCTGCCTTCTGTATCATTTACAGTAGGTGGGAAATGCTGCTTGGCTTCTAGAGTTCTGTTTGCTTGTTTGATTTCCACTGAAAACTGTCTTATTTCAGCACAGTAACAGATGGATGAGGATCTCAGGTACCTGAGGCTTCTAATTGCAAAATGCTGATTAGAGAGCAGATGTTAACAAACTGTAAACCACCCAATTCTAATAAGCAGGACTTCAAAGCAGTTTCTGGCATCCTTCAGATGGTGTTTCAGCTCTTCTATTTACAAGTTTAGCACATGTAGAAAGAGGAGCTCCTCGCAGAAGAGGCCTCTTATTTCTGGGTGGCCACAGGGCGAGGATTGCTCCCCTTTGAGGATCAGTGCTGGGACAAAAGAAGCCAGGGCAGTCTGGGCTGTGCTGAGACCTCACCTGGGATTAGCCTCACAGGGAGCTGTGCAGGAAAGCCCCTTCGTGCTCTCATGGATGTCCCTTAATAGCTGCTTTCTGTGCCTTAACTTCCCTCTCCAATGGTGATTATAACTGGCTTCCTGAGCGTGCTGCAAGCGAGAATGCACCAAGAGCTGTAAGGCTTCGATGGGAAGCAGATAAATCTGGCAGTAATAAATAGATGAGACACTGGCCTGATTTCCATAAGGTGTGGAGCACCCACACGCCTGCTGCTGCTGCTCGTGTCGCCTTCAAGCTTGGCATCCTTAAAATCAGAGGCCATTTCTGAAACCTTGATCCTTGCCTTAGTTTACCGCTCCCTCCTTCCCCTGCAACCCCAGCTCCCCTTCACCCTCTCCAGCCCACCCTCATCCCTTCCCCACGGGTTTTTCCTTTTGTTGGCACAAGACCAGATCCAGCTGGGGACTTGCCAGAGCTCCAGGCATTTGCAGAGGTCCTGGAGATGACCTCAGCTCTGCTGAGCTGTTCCCCTGTGAGCGCTCTGACATCCGTGGCCACCCCCTGTGCAGCAGCATACGATGGTTATGTTGACGTGCAGGGTTACCTCCCACTCCCCCGAATCAGAGAGAGGAGTCTGCAAGTGCAGAGACGCTTGCAGGACAGGTGACAGGCCCATGAGGTGGAAACCTGAGCGCACAGCAGCTGCAGCAGTTGGGTTTCTGGCATGCAGGGAGCGCAGGGGTTTGCACCTTTAGTGCCCTCTGCTGAGGGGAAGCTCTTTGGTGTGGTGTTTTTTGGCTTGGCACAGCCACCATGCGTGACAGTGACTGTGGTGTGTGTTCCTTCTTGCAGATGTAAAGCCCTCTAACGTGTTGATCAATACGCAGGGGCAGGTGAAAATGTGCGATTTTGGAATTAGCGGTTACCTCGTTGACTCGGTTGCTAAAACCATGGATGCAGGATGCAAACCCTACATGGCTGTAAGTTGAGCTGCGGAGAAGCTGCCTGTGAAAGCTGCTGCAGGACAGCCAGAGGAACATGAGCCTGGGCACCGGGTCATCCCAAAGGGGCAGGATCAGCCTCCGGCATGTGTTCCAGGGACTTGTTTTGGAAGATGTATCCCTGAAGTTACTTGTAGAGGGGCAGAGAGGGGAAATGGATCTTGTGGGTCAGATCAGATCTCTTGGGCACTAGATCAGATCTTCCTGCTGCCTTAGCACTTCCCTGTGACCTTGGGGAAGGCTCCGTAATTACTCCCTGTGGGATTCTTGCTCTTTGCCCTGTGGGGACATGAGTACTTCCAGTCTGGGATGAAAAACAGTCCCCAGGGAACAGGTCCCTCACACTTCTCCCCGGAGCTGCTGTTTGGGATTTGGTCTCTGTGGAGCACTTGTACAGGGTGAAAATGGTCCTGGAGAACTGAGACTTGTCACCTGTTGTGTGGCAGATGTGCCAGGTTGGCTCCACTACCCCCATCCCAGGTGCAGGTACCATCTGCTTCTGGTGACCCATTTCACCATCTGCCCTTACTGGCAAGGACATGGGACCACATCTGGCCTCACAACACCCAAGGGAGCAAGCTGGTGGCATGGGCTAAGTGGTCCTGCTCTGCCTCCGTGAAAGACCCATCTGAAATGGGTGGGTGCGGGCATTGTGCGGGGGCCATCCCTGTTCCTCAGCCACCTTTGTCTCTCTTCACAGCCTGAAAGAATTAACCCGGAGCTGAACCAGAAGGGGTACAGCGTCAAATCTGATATCTGGAGCCTGGGGATCACGATGGTAGGGTGACCTGGGGGCTTGCAGTGATGCCAGCAGGGTTGCATGTTGCTTGTGGATTCATAGCCCCTGCCTGACAGTGGGGAGGTGGCAGGGTGGGAATGGCAGTGCTGCTCTTGGGGTGGCAGGGAGGATGCTGGCAGGTTGAGGGGAAGGAGGATGGAGATGCTTTGGCAGCTCTGTGCTATCTTGGGTGGCGTTGGTGGGGAGGGACGGCCCCATTGCCGTGGCTGTGGCTGCCAGGAGATGGCAGCATGGGCTAAGGCGAGGGCGCCCGGCACCGCACGTCTGTCGCCTTGCAGCAGGTTGGATTTCAAGCACAAAATAATATTCCCAACATGTAGCAATTAGCAAAGTCCCCCTCAGAAGAGGAGGGATGGGTAGTGTCTCCCACGCAGTGTTTAGGGGGAATCCATCTGCTTGCAAAGCCGTTCTTCAGCGCCGTTGTCCTTTGCGATGTGCCTTGTTTTCTCACTCCCAGCTATTCCCAAGCGACGTCTAACAACAGGGGTGAGGGAGGACTGAATATGGAGGCTGCTGGGTCTCCTCAGGCCTTTTCCTTTTGCGGGGGGAGCTTAAACAAGACATTGTGGCCAGTCAGGATGGGGAAACACCTCGTATTTGTGTGGGACCTGAAAATCACACCCATGGGTGGGGACCCTGGAACCTGAAATGGCTGGGGAGGGGGGAGAGCAGTGGGATGTCTGTCTGGGTGCCTGAGGCGTGGGCTCTGTCTCCACAGATCGAGCTGGCCATCCTGCGCTTTCCCTACGACTCCTGGGGGACGCCCTTCCAGCAGCTGAAGCAGGTGGTGGAGGAGCCATCGCCGCAGCTCCCGGCGGAGAAGTTCTCGGCGGAGTTTGTCGATTTTACCTCGCAATGGTAAAAAAAACCTTCTTGGCCTCCCTCACCCTGGCCCTGCTCGCCTCTGCCATGCTGTGGGGAGGCTGAGGAGCGTGGATGCCCCTGTCCCCACAGGCTGCTCTCTGGGGTTCAACCCACATGTTTGACCAGGACTTTCCCTCCCAGGAAGGGATAGGCCTCCATGCCCTCGCTGAGCCCTGGGGATCAGGCTGGGGCCTGGTGCTGTGCAGACGATACGTGCCCTTTGCCAGAGCCCCAGTGATGGCAGATGTGGGGTTGTTCCCTGTCTCTGGTGGCAAGGAAAGGGCTCGGTCACGTTGAGGGGGGCATGCAGGAGAAAGGGATTTAGGACACTTTCATAATGTGATTGCTGCCATGTCACCAGCACAGGGTGTCTAGGGGTGTGCCGCAGGCCAACGAGGTGTGGGCAGGCAGGCCCCACTGTGGCATTAGGTGGGCAGGGGGAGCTGGGCACAGAATGGCATCCTCCTGCTCCTGAGACACACACACACGGCTCTGAGGGCAGGGGTTTCACCCCACTTCAACCCACCATGGTCCCTGTCGGCGGCCACCCCGCTACTGGGGCTCTCCAGCTGCTGTGCTGCTTTCCATGGGACTCGGAGCTGGAAGCAGCGGGAGAGTTTGGCTGCGGCGTAGGAAAAGGGTTGGAGCAGATGCGCTCTGTCTGGAGGTTGCGAGAGCTGCATAAAAGCAGAGGCTCTCCCAGCGCCCGAGGAGACTCGCAGCTGCCCTCATCGTATGGTTCAAAGAGAGCTGGCGGCGGCCCCGCGGCTCCTGACTGCTTCTCCCTCCAGCTTCCCTGGAAACCGCCTGGGAGGCGTTTTTATTTTCCAGGCGCTGCAGTGCCATGCACGGCTTGCCAAGTTGGCAGGTGGATGGTGGGTTTGCATGGTGGCCAAGAAAGGACGGCAGATCGACAAATACAGAAATGTGAGACTGTTCCCGAGCTGCCAGCGTCAGGGCCTGGAGCCCGGCCGGCTCTGCTGTGACCCAGGAAGGGGATTATCAGCCTCTCCTGCCCGGGGACTTTAAGTACCGACACTCAGATTCTTCAGAGTCTTGTTCAGACGTGTGTTTTCGAGGTGCCAGTCGTTCTGCTACAAGCCTCTCTACCGACCCATGCTGGGGAATACCTGCCCATGCCCACACTGCTCTGTGTCTGTCGGAGGTGGGAGCTGGCTTGGAAAAACCCTCTCATGAAATGCCCACCATTTTTTGCAAGGCCCACGCTGAGATTTTGGAGCAGCTGCCTTTCTCCCATGCTGCTGGCTTGCTACTTGTTATTGCAAAGTTGCCTGTTTGTGCCAGGCGAGTTGTTGTTCCCCACTGAGTGTTTTGCTTTTGCAAGCACGGTGCCTTGCAGCTATGGCTGTGGGCTGAGGAGGAAGAGACCCACAGCCACTCATGATGGTGGGAGTGAGGAGAGGGATCCTACTGAGCAGCACTGATGTCTTGAAAGGTTTGGGGGGGCACAGGGCGACTCCTCTCTTTGCAAATCCTGTGCTTCGTATCACCAAAGACCCCTCAGTGCCAGCAGAGTGGCACAGTCTTGGAAAAATGAGCTTTGGCTGCAGATTGCACTCAGTTTGTGCTTGGGAATTTCTTGTGACACTGAACCGGGTCACATCAACTGAGTGTATGGAGATCAGCCTGGCTTAGGGCAATCTCACATTCAAGAGATCACAGAGGGAATCACACCAGCTGCTGCCTGGGGCAGCGCAAGCCTGATTGATACCTGCAGCCACTGCAGGGACGTTCCTGGGATCAGATCCGAATATGGCCCTTCATTCCTGAAGATTTACTTTGATTTCAATAGCTTGTCATCAGATTTCCCGGTATTAGTAACCTGGGAACAAGGTCTTTGTTTGGGGAGGGTGTAAATTAAGAGGATTATAGCAAAATCCTGCCTCTGGACACACCTAACCTTCAAATTCACCTTAGCATCTCAGTTGGGCTGCTTTTGAGCTCAGAGGATGTGACACATCCCGTACCTTTGGTTCGGCAGTATTGGCACGTATCGTTACTAGGTTCCTCTGTTCATTCACAACATGACACTAAACACGAGGCCGCTACACACAGCAAGCAGGAAATATCTATTCAGTGTGTGTCCTCTGCTTCCTCTGAGCTCTGGCAAATCCCAGAAGAAGAGCGACTTATCACTGCCGAGGTTCTCACTTTTGTTTTGCTCAGTGTGACACCTTTTCCCCGCCACCGACGTGTACGTGTGTGAAGATCTTTTCAAGTTGCTCCAAGTGTCTTTCCCCTAAATACACTGTCAGGAAGTGAGTAGAGATTACGTCCTGTCTTTTAAAAGCTATTTTCTGCTGGAGGGAAACCAAAATAACTTCCAGTTACAACCCTCCAGAGCCATCTGTTGTAGGAGAGGAGAAAAAAAGGATGTCCCATGTAACCGTCCCCGCTGATAACAGCACGGTGATAAACAAATAGTTGTACACGTGCTTTGGAGCCACTCGGCCACCGCTCCCAATCAGAGGTTGGAGGCTGTATCCATTCCCTTAGCTGCTGGCCTGCTGGGTAGTACCCAAAAAACCAATTGTACCTGGCCCCCAGCAACAGGCAGTGTCTTGATTGGTATGTATGGTGTCTCTGGATCTCTTGTTTGACCTTGACCTCACTGTGCTTGTGTACCCAGTGCTGTGCACCGTACGGGGCCCATGTGCAGGCTGTGTTGGCTGTAGGTGTCCTCAAGGCCTGAGTTACTCACTTAACGTAAGGATTAGTAGTTGAACTTGCTCTCCAGGGACTTGAAACCTTGCTTTTGCTGTGGTGTAATTTTATGGCCTTGCTTAAATTACATCCAGAATATAACTTTGAAAGTTTCTCTTCTTTTTTTTTTTTTGTCATTAAAGCTTGAAGAAGAATTCCAAAGAACGGCCAACGTACCCAGAGCTTATGGTGAGTGTGCCTGGATAAGCGGTGTGTTGGTTCAGAGCTGGGATGGGTTAGAAGGAAAAGCTGAGGACAGTTTCCAATAGCAACCTGGTGACTTGGGATACTTGGCGTCTCTATTTTCATAATGGGTGTGAGAGTCACAGCACGTCAGGGTCTTGGGAAGGTGACTGCAAACCAGAGAGACTCTTGGAAGTGTCATTCAGGTGCTATTCCAGTCAGATCAGGGGGGAGAAATATGGAAAAGCAGTTAAAAATTCACTAAGGGACAAGTGAGTGAGGATAAAATCCTCTTGTGGGGTTCCTGTGATGGCTTTGGACACCTCAGTAAAATGCCTGCACCAGGGATGCTCCACGTGGGCTGCAGGAGCTGGGTGGCCTGCTAAGCTTTAAGGTCATGGCACCTTGGAGAGGAGACTTTTCGGACAGAGTAATTCCTGGATGTCAGGGACAGAGACCAGTCTGTGACTAATAATTCCGGTTATTGAATTTCATCTGCTGCTTAGAGACTGTTTGGTGAGAGCTTGTCTAGGACAGAGGAGTAGCTAAGGAAGAAAATGCTGATAAAGGCTTTTGTTGGGGGAAATGCAAAGCGGTTGTGGGGCTTTGAGGTCAGCTGCACTTCACTGCTGATGAAACCCAGCAGCACAGACACTGGTGGACACTCAGCCAGAGCTCTGGGCTGGAGCTGGCAAGAACAGGGTCTGTGGTGAGACTTTTCTGCTGGGGCTCCACAGCTTAATGGCCTCTCTTCTATTGATCCTGGTGCTCCTAGTAGCTGGCAAAAACCAGCAGAGCTTAGAAAGTCGGGTGTTTCACTCCCATGAGCATCTCGTCCCATTTTTAAGCACCTGGTTGACAGCTTGCTAAAGGTGGCAGGGAGGTGCCTTTCTGATTTCTGAAGATTCTGACCCAAATTCTTGCCTGTCCCTGCATGCCCACCCCTGCCTGGTGCCACTAGCAAGATCTTTTGGGTTAAGGGTGGAAACTGCTGCAGAACTTCCTCAGGCATTGGTATCTCCTGCCCCATAACTCGCAGGACATGGTGTTACACCATCCAGAGGTTCAGCCCCACCACTACCTCACAACTCTGCTGAGCGGTGTTGGGAGCTTCGTGGTGTGAAGGTACCAGGGATTAAGGTGCTCTCGAGCTGCAAGACATGCTGGAGATCCTTTTGAATGTGAGTTGCAAGCAGTGAATAATTCCTGTGGCGTTTCTTGCTGGGTCCTGCAATGCAATTAGACTCTATCTGATTTACACACGGTTTGTCCAAATACTGGTTTGAGACAAAGGGAGGCTTTTATTTTTTAAAAAATTTATTATTGAATAAATGCATATATATATTTTAAGAAAATTTCTGAAGTTTGCCAAATGGCCATTTATCAAAAAGGTTCACCAGAGCAGCTCTGTCTGTTGCAGCATTAATACCCATTGGCAAGCGAGTGCATTTCTATTGAATTAGGTTCTTGGATCACCTCTCCAGAGTATCTCAATGCTGTGGTATTTTATGGCTGACATGAATGTTGTGAGGTCCTGTGGTTGAGGGTTGCTGTTTTGTTGGGGTTTTTTTCTCCCTCCTCTCTCTCTCATGGCATTAAGTTGTGGTACTGGATTGGACTTGTCATTTAGACCAAAGCTGCTCCCTCGCTTTCCTGTGGAATTGAGGTTTCTCATGGAAAATATGACTCTGCGCTATCTTGAGCATCAGGAAAGCTGATATGGATGCTTAATTTCATTTTAAAACCCACTTCCCCAGGTGAAGTGGAGCGTGAAACTACTGCAGGACGCCTTCGCGGTGGTCCACACATTGCATGGAGCACATCCCACCTGGCACGGGGTGGTCTGTGCTATAACCAGACACAGTAAGACAGGGCTGGAGGCCGCCGCCACTGTCATGCTTGCGGGTGCTTCCAGGCTGTGGTAGCTCTGTTTTGGGTGTGACTTTGCAGTGGCATCACGCTGGGATAATAGCACAGCAGGCCAGTTGGGCCATCTCTCCCAAGAGTTATTCAGGACACTTCAATTCCCGTGACTGTCTGACCCAGGGAGACCTTAAATTATGTCTGGATCCTTGCCTCAACCCATTTCAGCTCCGTTTCCCACATAATTGTGCTTCCTCTTCCTTGCTTGGTGTGTCTTTGGGTCGCTTCCCGGCTGCTTAGAGCTGCCTCTTGTTATTCACCGGATAACTTTCCGCTCAAGCCTACCTTGGAAATCTCTTTTCTTTGCCCTTCTTCTCCCTCCACATGGCCGCTGCCATAAGCAATGATGGAAGTGGCCAACACTCAGTGACTGAGGTGAGGGGCAGCTTTGAAAAACCCTGGAAACCCCAAATTGTCTTTAAAAATGTGGTGTGAAAGGAGAGGGCAGGAACCAAGCTGAGCTCCCCCAGCCCACTATGGGAAGCACAGCAGTGTTTCGCATGGAGCAGAGGTCACCTATGAGTCCTTTTGGGTCTCTCTGCTACTTCCCATGCAGATAAATACAATTTACTGGCAGGGTAGTGGGTGTCAAACTGTGTTTGGTGATCTCAGGTGGATGTTGGCTGATCTCAGCTGATGTGTCGCAGCCCCCAGCAGCAAACTGAGTCACTGGTGCTAGCAGAGAGGGGCTTTGCTCTTGCTGTCAGGGGGCATTTGGTTGTGGGGTTGTGGGGTTGGGTTTTTTCTTCTCCTTACACATATTTTTTCCGTTTGTGCTGAAATGTAGGCGAGATTTTCTGGCAGGATGTCTTCCCATGTTGGTCAGGATTAAGTAGTTAAACATACAGCTGCGGATGGCTTTCCAGCCGGGATGGCTTTCCTCTTTGTGGTTGTTAGGGGTAAAGTAGCCATCTCCTGCTGCGAGTATGAGCAATTGCAGGGAAGAAATGAGACTTAAAAGTCACCAGAGGGTAAATACACAGATAAAGCAGGAAGCTGAGGGAAAACCCACTGCAGTCAGCCTTCCTGCAAGGTTTTCATTGCTCCCGTTGGAGCTGGCACACAGTGGGACGGGTAACCACCAGCTGAGGAGGAACATGTCTGTTCCAGGGGCACCACAGAGCTGTGAGCCAGCATGTGCCGAAGGGCACGACAGGCTAGAGATGGAGGCAGTGGTTTGTAATGCTTTCCCTCACTTTGGGAGCAGCCCCACATCCCAAACAGGGCAGGGTTTAGGGGCAATCCGGGAGGACAGCACGGATCAAGTGGCCCCGCAGGCTTCCCACTATGCTTGAGCTGGGAAACATGGAAAGCCCAATATAAGATACTAGCAACCAAATCTTTTGTCTGGAAGAGTGCCTGAAAAAGTTTTAAATTCGATCCGCAGCATCACAAATAATAAACTTTTCTATTTGTTCTCTCTTTTCTTCCCCAGCAACATCCTTTCTTCACCCTGCACGAATCCAAAGAGACAGACGTCGCCTCTTTTGTCAAACTCATCCTGGGAGACTGAGAACTGGACTTGTAAATGAGTTGCCCTTCTGTGGACTGGTGGGTGCAGGGGAGGGGCGCGTGGCAGGACTTGTCATGAAAGCACCAGCAGAAAGTCGCCGTGTTTTGTTTTGGTTTGGTTTTTATTCTGAGAAACTCCCGCCCCGCCGAAGTTTTTAAAAGGGTTCTTTGGTATCCATAGTGACATAGAACGAGCTGGTTAGTGAAATGAATTTTAATAAGGTTGATAACCTTAAAACAAAGACAAAACAACAAAAAAAAAATTAAGAGAGTGATTTACATATTTAATGAAAGTCGAAATCCCTCTTCCTAACTTTCTCCTCATTCCCCTTCCCCCTGAACCAGAATTTGCTTTGTCATGGTAATAGGTGCTATGGTAGTCATGAAGTTGTAAGTAGATTTATATTTTGTCCCTTCCATTATTTTAATATTTATGTTAAGTGCTTGATGGAATAGATTTCTGTTTTATATGAGGATGAATGCGTGGTGACGATGATGATGCTAAATGAGGCCACAGCAAGCAATAGCTGTAGAGCTTTGCTGGGGAAAAGGTGTCAAAGGAAAAGAGGAAGAAGAGGCGAAGTGTCTGTGTTGTGGAAAATATTTAATGTGCATCGTAAAATGAATTTATAAACAAGGATCTCAGCTCAGCTACTCGAGCTGCTTTCGCAGGGTGCGGGGCAGCATCACTGTACGGGAGGGAGGCCCCAGCATCCCGTGAGGTCGCCTCTTCTCCAGACACCGTGCTCTGAGTCTGGCCAGCACGTCCCGGCCAGCCCGCAGCCTGCGGTGCACTGCCAGACCCCTGCCTAGGGAAGCCCCTGCCCTACATCCCACTGACCCACTCTGCTGCACTGGGCAGGTGATGAGGTCTGGAGTGGGAAGATGTTTGTTAGGATAAAAGCCCTAGGGGGAAATAAATTGCCAGCTAAATTGCACAAAGATCAGGAGGAGGTTGCAGTGCTCCGTCCTCACCTGCCCAGCAGCATTGCAGCGTCTGGGGCTTCCTTGGACTGGGGGTAAACTGAGTGTAAAAGGGAGCTCCTGTCTCCTTCTCCAGATGAGAAGGGATAGCAGTATGCATAGCACAACATCTGTGAATAATGGGATGTCTTGCTGTGAGTTTCCAGGGCTCTCGGCACTCCATCGACAGCAATCCTCCTGTGCTTGCCCACAGACTTTGGGAGTGCTACCGAGCTCCCCTGGAGCCGGTGCCGGCATGTGGTTTGGGCCGTGTCCAGCTCTGGTCGGGATGCTGAAGGCAGCCAGGAGCACCGGGCTCTGGCACGGGCTGCAGGTGTCCCCCCTGTGAGAGCTGCAGCCTGGCAAACCCCGCAGGGAAACCACAGCCCACCCAGACCAGGAGCTCGTCGCTGTTGCCCGGGTCCTTGGAGAAAAGCTGCTAGCTGTGGGCAGGAGCACGGGGACTGTCAGGGTGGGAGGGAAGGATGGCAGGTCACGCTGCTTTTAGTTAACGCAGTTACTGTCTAGAGAAAGGGGGGACTGCATTGCAAGGTGTTGCTGAGTCTGGAGCAAGGCCACTGGCTCCAGATTGATGCTGGTTTGACTGAGCCAAACCTCCATAGCTGCCTCTTCTTGGCTATGAGGTCCTTTGCCTTCGCCTGTGTCTCCTTCCTGCAGCCCTGCAAAGGAGAGTGCCTGTGCCTGTGCCTGTGCCGGAGCGTGCACGCGTGCTTCGTGCCCCCCTAGATGCTCCCCTTCCCATCTGTCGCTTTGACACAGACTCTCCGAGTCAGATCCCAGCTAGAAGCATGCCTTGCTCCGCAGCGTTTAAGCCGTGCAGGTTGTAATTCGGCTTGAGAGCCAGCCCTTTCTCTCCCAGTTCAGTGGCTCCAGTCTCTGTTGATGCAGGATTTGGGCTTCTGGACCAGCCTGAGCATCCCCTGGAAGCAATCCCATGGAGGGCCTGATGGGGAGGGAAGTGTTTAGAGCAGGGGCTCCTGAACAGTGGCACCTCTTTGTGCTAGGGATGTGCCAAAGCATTTTGCAGAGGTGCATGTAGACACCGCCAGTGCCTGGGCTGCCACTGTCACAGCTATGGTTGGCAGTGCCCGCAGAGGTGGCTGTGAACCCCACAGTAGTGTGGCTGTGCACTGAGGCCAGGATTGAAGGAGATAGGGGAGCATTGCTCATGGGGATTTAGTGATCCGCAGGCCCCTCAGGTGCAGAGCAGGGTGGTTTGTAGAAGGCTTGTGGGAGGGCAGGGTTTTCCTTGCTGCGAAGAGCTTGTGGGTTGAACAGACTTTGGAAAGAGGTTCCCCTCTCTCAGCCATGTTTCATGAGCCTGCCCAGCCCTCGGTAACGATAGGCTCTGTGTTCAGCGTTGTGTTGTGGGGGGGAACCTTTCAGGTTGGGTTTTGTTGCGGGTGAAACACGAGGATGTTTTACTTCGCAGTGTAATTTTAAGAGGCCTCGCATGGCTCATAATCTGCCCTCTCATATTCCATGGTGGGTGTGTGTGTGTGTTTTCTCTCTCTCACTTTCTCAGAGTCGCAGAGCTGTTTTGATTGATTGTCCTCAGCTGCAGCTGAAAGTCCAGCCAGCCAGTTTATGGAGTTGGTTCCAGCATCAATTCTCGCTTTGAAAAACATGACATTTAAAACCACCCTTTGGTTTTCCTACATATGGAGCTGATGCTTTTGTTAAAGATTGTTTTTGCCGCTTTTCTCCTGGAATATAAGTCCCATTTGGACACCACATCTCCTTGACCTCAGAGCACCTTTATTTCAGTGCCATTGTAATTGACAGGTTGAATTTATAAGATACTGTCAAAGTTCAGTATTAATAGCAGATATTAATGTCACCAGCGTTTTCCAATAGAAAATGAATGTCAGCGTTGTCTGCAGCTAGTAACCCTCTAAAAGGATTCTTACATGCCTCAACACTACATGCTGAGTGCTTTCTTTTATGCTTTTTGCTCTTGCAGTGCTTGGGCTGTCTAATCCCTTTGTTTTAATGACATTACAATAGGGCATGCAACAAATCACTTCCCTTCCCTCCTGATTCTTCATGACTTTGTTCCTTTAAAAGTCATTTGTGTCAGCCCAGAGCTAAGTATGAATCCGTCTGACCAGTGTGACTGAAACCAGTGCTCCCAGTGATCACCACTGCTGAAAGTAGCTGTGGCAGGAGAGAGATGCAGAGGCTCTCTGTCCATCCTTCCATCCCTCGTGGCATGTGTGGACACAAGGATTGGCCTGACCCCAGGGTTTTCTTAGAGGGAAGCCTGAGCCGGTGGCCTCAGCACAGGGAGGAGAGCCAGGGACTCCTGTGTGCTTTGAAGCTTTGAGAACATGCTGGGCTGCAAGCTGAGAATCAGACTCTTCTCTCTCCTTTGATTATGTTCTCCGTGAAGCCATTGGTTGGTGCTCAGTACTGCGTGTGGGTGGCACATGAGCACAGGTTTGCCTAGGACATTGCTCTCTGGGACATGAAGTCTTTCCCAACAACCATCCCCCCTGAACAGCCAAAGTGTTGGGGGCTAAAGCTGCTCTTCAAAAAGTCTGGGTTCAGGCTGCGCAGACTCCGGGCAGCACGTTAGGTTCTGAACAGGGGTTTTAACTGCCAGCGTAGCAGATCCTGTGCCATAGACCCTGAAACAAACCAAAACCACACCAGGGAGTGGAGAGGAGAGGAGAGGAGAGAAAAGCTGCTTGGACCTCAGCACCGAGCTGTGCCCCAAACCAGCTGCATGAATGAATCCCAGCACAGTTAGCTGCTTGGAAGGCAGGGAGAACTGCTCTGCTTTGCCATGGGCAGCAGTTATCCGGCTGTGTGAAAGATGCACAGCCCATGCCCATGCCCACAGTAGTGGGATCACCAGGGTGTGACATTCATCCTCTTTTCTTCCACCACACAGCCCTCGATGTTCCTGCAACCTCCTGGACGCTTGAGGCCGTGCCATCACTAGAACTCTTGAAGTGTCACTGGCAGGAAAGCTGCTTTCTGGGTCCCCAAGAGCCCACAGGTCCCTTAAACTTGAAAGAGAAGTTGGAGGGCATTTGCTGGTTACTCTTTTTTAGATGCCAGGTTCATGCTGCTGCAGTGGGTGAAATGCCCATCTCTTCTGGAGATGTTCCAGATGTACAAAACTTTACACAGATATCTAAGTACTGTATTTCTGCATCCTCCCTGCCTTTTGTCAGGTTTGCTGGTGAGGAAGGAGGCATTTCTGACTGGTTAAGGAGGTGGGAACCCCATTTCTGGAGGCAGCTGGCCTCCCTTGCGTGATGGAGGAGGCGGTCGGTGGGTCAGTACTCAGAAAAAGCTCTATAAAAGAAACACAGGGCAGCTCCCAGCTGTTCCAGAGGTGCAGAGAGGTGGCTGTGTGCCTGTGGGGTCAGTGCTGGCTGCACTGTGTCTTGGTGGGAAGGGGCTGCGGCCAGGTCTTTTGCCTCTGCAGCCATGCAGTTCCCAGTGCTGAGGGCAGAGACGCCGCCGTGCACAGCTTTAGCTGGGATTTCTCCACGTTCACTGCAAGCTCAGTACGTACCTGCACGTTTCCCTTCTTTCCTAGACATTTTGGAAGAGGAAATCTTTTCGGCCGATGCAGCATTGCTTTAGTGGCTGGTCTGATGTAGTTCAGACAGGGTTCTGATGTAGTTCAGACAAGGTTCCCACCAGCTTGTTTAATAGACCTCTTTTTTATTAAAAACAAACCCCAAACTCCTCTCTCAGAAAAGCCAGCCAAGATGCTCTTTTTTTTTCTCTCTCTCTCTCTTCCATCTTGTTCCTCTTAGAGGAACTCTGGGAGCCCTTCTTGGTGCTTTCACTCTTTCACATGCCAAAGATTGCTACATCCCTCTTAGTTACGCTCCTGCCAAACCAGATCTTATAGTCTTGCCTCAAAAATCATCCACTTCCCTGCTCCTTGGGGTTCCTTTTGTTGCTGTTGCTTTTTTATTGAATTTCCTCATATTTATTGACATGTCTATTGTTGAACTTCCTGGACACATGGGGCTCTCTTTTTCGGGTGCAGAGAAAGACAAATAGTTGCCTTCACTGCTCTGCCCCCGCTGCTGGGGAAATACTGCTGGTGATATGGTTCCTACAGATGGTGATGGGTCTCATTTGGAGCGAGGGTCATGGAGGGTGTAAACTGGCATTGCTCCATTGGCTTGGCTGGAATAAGGCCAGTTTTGTCCAGCTGAGAATCTGTCCTTAACGTCTAAACAGTTATTACACACTAATAAAGATTAATGATTGTAAATCCCCATGGATTATACATAAAATGGCAAGTTTTGCTCATTAATCTTTATTGCCATATTATAGCTGTTTATGTTTGAGGAGTCATCTCTCTCTCTGCTCTGAACATGCACTTAGGAGGTGGGGGTGGAACACAGGGGAGATGAAGGGTGGACATAACAGACCAGATGTCCACGTGTTTTACAGCCTTGTATCCTCCCCCCAGGTTGGTTGTTTCCTTGAAGGCCGTTAACCAGCAGCAAAGGATGTATCCCAGAGCTTTGTCTGCTTAGCTGGCCTCAGCCTGGGCTATAAAATCCAGATTGTTTCTGGTGAGAAGGGATCAGATCTCCTAATTAATATTTCAGCTCAGCCTTTACTGGAGCAGATGGATGATATGAAATTTGACGTGTGCTCCAGCAGGCCAGAGCTCTGCGGTGCAGTGAGATCCGCTCTCCCGGACCATGGCTGGAGGAGATGCTTGCTGTGCAGTAGTCAGCTCCGTTGCAGGTTGAAAGGATACTGCTCCATCAGATAGCCCCACACCATAAAAGCAGTTTATTTTTGTTAATAAAAAGGGCCAGAAAAAGCTCATTTGAATCTCAGCTTTGACATGCTTGCCAGTGTGTATAGACACGGCTAGAAGGTGGTGGTGCCAGTGGTCTGGACATGACGGTCCATGTGCTGTGTAAATGAAGAGTGCTCTAAAAAGAGTGTAGTAAACTGCACCGGTGGTTTTAATGGCATAGGGAAAAAATGAATCCTCTGATAGGCAGCTGGTGTCAGTCCACACTGCCAAGGAAAGGCTGCAGTTGATGGGGAAGGCTGGAGCAGAATGAGGAGGCAGCCGCAGACTCGATTGGCTGCATAGCCTGGTGAGAGCAGCCTGTCCCCCTTTCTCTTGCCATGTGCTCCTTCAAGCCCAGCTCTGTGGGCAATGGGTTTGCTCCCAAGTACCTGACTGCCTCTGCATCCCCACAAACAAAATCAAAACCCCAAAAGAAGCCCACAGCGAGTGAGCTGATACCTTTTCCTGCTGCATGGCTCTGTGCATTGCTGCTTCCCCTACCCAAATCATCAGTGAGATCCAGAGGTCCGACTTAAACAGCGGGGAAAGCATGGGAAAGGCCTCTGGAGCTGCGAAAGAAGAGGATAAACATTTTATGGTGGTCTCTAGCTTGTGTAATGGTGGAAATATCTAATTTACAGGCCACAGGGATAAATGAATTCCTCAGGGGCTTACACAGCCAGCAGTGCACTTCCACAGGGAACAATTCTGGCTGCATAACGTCTGTTACGTGGCCTCCTTTAGTGTGCTGCTGGGTTGCTAGAAAACTCTTTGCCTCCAGCGACACCTTAGGTCTGCAGTCACCTTTACCTATTGTGTTTTACTGCCTGGGAGTTTACTGGCAGCCTTTTTTCTAGGTGGTTGGTCAGAGTGAAGATGAGGGAAAAGAGGCCTCCGGCCAGCTCTCCACAGAACACTCTGGGAGAGGAAGGAGCTGCCTGCCTGTTATCCAGTGCCTGCTCCACGGGAAGCCGCAGCCGGAGACTTGTTACCCTGCAGGTATCCAGCTGAAGTGAGAGCTTCTCCTTCCGTGCTCTGCTGCCACTGCATTAAAAGTCCCTTTTGGGGAGCAGAGCAGCTCTGGAGTTGCAGCAGCCTTGCTCCAAGGCAGTTCTCTTTTGCCAACAACCAGTTTGTAGGACAGGCTGCATTTCCTTCCTTGAAAGGCTCTTGGGTTACTCTAACTGATGGGGCAAAAGTCCAATGGCTACGAGGTACCGTGAGGATAAGCTGGGAGAAGCTTGGAAGCATCTTAAATGCTTTGGAAATAGAGATGGAAATCTCAAAAGATCAGATGTCTTTCGGCAATTTCCAAAGCTGTGTGGTTTTAGCCAGACCTGAAAACCCTTCCTAGAAGTTTATTTCAGGGTATTTTGATACGTTACTTTCGCTTTTGGGCCTAGCTAAATCCAGGAAACTCAGACTAGACTAATTTTTAAATAAAGAGTAAACACACCCCAAGTGTTACCAAACCGATCGGGAAAGTTTCTGTTTGGTTTCTGTTACAGGAAGAATTCGGGCCAGCTCAGGGTTTATCCGCATTCAGTCTGGGTTTTGCCCCAGATAATTACTCTTTTGGAGAAAATAAGGGATCAGACCATGATCTTTCCTACACACCGTGACCTGTCACACAAGGGTACAACCCAAATTGTGCCAGAAGGTGAATGGCGATAGGTAATCCTAGCCAGTCCAATGGCTGGAAGGAGCAGTGTGCCAGCAAGCATGCCCATGGCCTCCAAAAGCATAGGTAGATAGAGCTTTGCCAGGGGTTGTATGATGAAGGTATCAAGGTCTTCCAGGTCTTAGGTTTTTTTCTCCCTAGTAAAGAACATTCAGCCATCTCAAAGTGTCCCAGAACAGTATCTGAAAGCTCTGGGTATTTCTCAGCTCAGTTGTATGTTTTTTTTCCAGGACAGATGCTGTGAGAAGCCAGGAAGGGCCGGTGTCCTCAATATATGCAGCCAGAGTGAAGAGATGTAGATTAAGTGCCTCATAAGAGCCAAAAAGGTGTGTTCAAAGATAAATTACAGCCTCTGTCATAGCTGTTAAGTCAGGATCAAATTTTCCCAGAGACAGGTGCAGCTGCAGAGCTCTCTGACCACATTTAGCCCAGATTTAGTCCTGAGGCTTGTAGAAACACCTAATAGCATGGACCGTGTCATTCGGTGGGCTTCTGGCAGATGGGGGCTCTCCAGGCACAAAGAAGCCTGGATCCAAAGTATGTTATCTCCAAAACCAGGGTTTGGCTCCAAATATTTCCTATACAATCCACGTCTGAAATGAATTTCCAGGGCTCTGACACTGTTTTGTTTCCTCCATAATCCTGAGTCGGGTGGCTTGTGCTTGGTGGCAGCTGTCCCTGTGCCAGTGTGGCTGCCAGGAATACTCACAACATACCAAATAGCTGGAACTTTTTTTGCCTTTATTTTTTAATAGCAATGCCTTAGGGGGGGAAGTTGCTAAATGTGGCTTTTTGCAAACTGGAAACGCGTTGGAGTGGAACTTGTTATTTCTCATAGAGAGGAAAATAACCATCTAAAAATGTCCAAAATCTTCAATTTAAGGCATTGGGGTTTTACTGGCAAAGATCCATGTTTGCCATCAAAATACATGAGATTTTGAGAGATTCTGTCTTAAGGTGTGAAATCTACTTCTGCTTGAGTTGGTGGTAAATTTGTACTGAGGGTGTTTCTGCAGACTTTTGGCTATAATAAATATAAGGAGCACAGTGGAAAAGCAGCTACTTCCCAGTGGTCTGCTGGTATTGAAGAGGGCACGGGGAAAGCCCCTGTGTGTTCTGAACACCTTAGAAAGGAGCAGGCTTCCCAACCTGCTGTAATGCAAGCCCTTATTTTACTTTATTTTTAGGATAATGTCATCATTTGCTTTATACCTGTGAAAGTTTCTGCTTTTCCTTACATACAGAAGGCTGATTATTCCTTCTCATGCTCTTACTCATTATTTGTCCATTTCTGGTACTACCTGAGATATGCTGAAGGTACCTATCTCCCACCTACTCTTTAGAAGCACCATAGTATCTCCTAACAGCTGGGATGACAAATGGCAGTAGATGGTTAATTATTTTAAATTATATTATAGCAATTTAGTTTTCCTTTTAGTGACCCAGTTTGCTCCAGAATTAGGGATGGGAATAAGGAATCATTTTGGAAAAAAATAGCATTTTTCAGTTTTTCTTTAAAGATCTTGGAGGCGTCTGATAAACCTACTGGCTCTTGTTTTCAGTGGGAAGAGCACCAGTTGGGTTGTCCTTGTTCCTTCAAGAGGGGACTGACTGGCATCAGTCTGACTGGTAAAAATCCTCTGTGTCACAAAAGCATTAACCAAAAACCATCATTTTCCCCCTGAAAAATCAAATCTGGTGTGTGATGAACTTGGTTTGTCCAAGTCTCAGGCCAGGCTTTTCTGCATCAGACTTTTCCTGGGGCCCTTGGGCCAGCAGGACATGGGGTTGCCAGGATGGCTTCAAAGCTGGGCTGAACCCAGACATCCCCTGGCCAAATGCCTGCTCTGGGTCTGGGGGACACGACTTCCACAGAAATCACAGAACAGCCGGTGAGGGATTTCTTCTTGCTCTGTTGAGGTGAAACCCCGTAAGCGTGACCTGCATGAGACAAGCAGGATCAGGGGCCCAAAACCATCATCTTTTGGTTCTTTTTGCTCCTTTTCTCCTCTTTGTGAAGGTGCCTCACTGCTCTACTGCTTCAGGACCCTCCCAGCCCTTCTGATAAAGAATGCTGCGGTGCATCTGTTTTCAGACAGCTTGCCTTGGTTTTCTGGTTTGCTTTTGCTTCCCCCTATGTATAAGAAATGTTGGGTAGCAGAATGTGGAATTCATTAGGAGTTCATAAAGCAGGGACCTCAGAAGGATGTGGGTATAAATGCTTTTCAGGCATCTGAGGTGAACTTTAAATGGAGCTTTGGCCCTCATTTGCTTTCTGCTTTTCAAATACCATTTATGAGAAAGCGGAGCTGTCAAAGCCATGCATGAACTTTGCCTGCTTGCAAATAACTTGTCTCAAAGTAAATTGTCAAAATGCACAAGAAACTTGTCTCAAAGTAAATCCAGTAGCTCTACAGAGCTGGAAACGTATGTGCATTACAGTGTGTGTGTGTGTGTGTTGTCCAGGGGTGGGTGGAGTAAGTCTACCATTTTGGAGCATTAAAAAACACAATGCAAGTGCTTTTGAAAAAGGCAATGTAAAATATTTATTTCTTGGCAAAAGTACATCAGACCACATCTCCCATCCTTCTTTTAATTGCTTCGTGTTTGTTTTTGTTGTCTTAAGTCTTTGCTGGCCTGTTTCCTCTGCAGTGCTCATTGCTACTCAGCAGCCTGTAACCTCACACAACCCCTCTTGCAGGGAGGGAGCACAGGGCACAGGGGGTGCTCACAGGCTCTGCAGCTCATCAGGAAGAGCCGTGGCGTTCTCATGGATGGGAGGAATGGGAAAGGTAGTGTTAGATGAACAGGTAGGGTGATATGAGTGGGGTTTGATTTTTAGCCTTGTTGAGGAAAATCCGTCCTTGTGAAAATCCCAACTGCCCACAGCCTGATGCCAGACCTCGAATCAAGGCTGTGGGGAGAGGTAGCTTGGTCCTGAGAGAGCAAGCGTGGAGAAAGAATCTCCCTGCCTTGGCCAGTTCTCGTGGACACATATTGGTGGTATATTTAAAAGAAATGAAGTGCTGTCATCTTTGTGAGATGGGACCCAGGTTCTCATCAGTGCTGGTTAAGGTCCCCTCGGGCTTTGCCCAGGGTTTGCAGTGGGTGCAGAGCTGGTGGCAAGGAAGCAGTGCTGCCCTTGTGCCCTGATGAACCATTGCTCCGAGCTCTGATTCCTGTCTGCAGCCAGGTGAAAATTCATCAGTCAGATACCACAAAGTTCCCAGGGTCCTCCCTGTGCCCCAGAGTACTTCGGAGGTTGCCCGGCTGCCCACCTGTATGGCTCCACGTCCGCTCTGTCCAAAACCCTTCTCTTAACCTGTGTTGTCTTCATTCATCTCAAAGCTGTTCCATGTACTATGAAGCTGATAACGAGCAGGAGACTGACAGCAGGACCACTTGTGTCACGTTAGATGGGCTTTTATTTAATGCTGTTGTTTTAATGAGACGCTTTTAGGATCCATGTCATACTGGATTAAGGATATTGGTGGAACAATTGAACTGGTATTCTTTAACCCTGACTGCCCCAGATCCTTTCCCTCTGCCCTCTTCATTAAAAAAACCCACAAAACCCAAATAATTAGATTGGGAGAATATATTTAACTTGGAAACATCCCCCACCCCAGCCCCTGCTAGTGGATTAAGTTAATCTTTTCTACACTTGGAATTTATTTCTCAGGATACCCAAAGGTTTATCACTGCTGCTGAGAGGAGGGGACAGTACACCTTTTTGAAACTTCAACCACTGTAACGGTTTTCCGGACGTGTGTGTGCACGTGTGCGTGTGCGTGTGCGTGTCGACCTCAGCGCTGTGCGTGCGTGTGTTCTGCTGAATATTGTGTGCATCTCTGAAACGCTTCAAACAACTGCCTGGAAGTCAAAACCAACCACCTCTTTCCAGTCATATGTTTGCCGTGACTTTTCATAACCACACTTGAACTAGTGGTCTTGGATTAAATATTCAAAGAGCAGGGCATCTTTATAGCAATGGTATGTCAGTCGAATTAAGACAAATGTACACAAAAATAAATAAAAGAAATATAAAAGTAACGTGCTGTCTGTCTACCTGTATTTACCTGCTGGAAATGCTGCCCGTTGTTGGGGGGCACACGGTGTACTGTGTTTGCTGTTCATCCGGAAGGTTTTTAAGGATCATCTTACTCCTAACAGCTTATCCTACATGGCTGGAAACTCGGGAATGCTCAAGCTGCTCTACAGAAATAATTGCTGGTCTTTCTGCTGTCAGTTTGTCTCTCTGCGCTCCGGCTTAGTGTGGCTGGCGAGAGCAGACGCTTCCACATCCCGTCCAGCCCACATCAAAGGCGTGAGCCCTGGCTCCCGCCGCGGCTCTGGCAGGGCGCTGGTGCGATGAGAGGGGCTGGCTTCCTGCTCCCCCCACCTCCCCCAAAAGCCATTTTCCAGCAGGGACTGGGGGGGAGTTTGAAGGGGCTGCAGATGGACCCAGCGCTGGGGGGTGTGGGGCTGGTAGCTGGGCTGGTACCAACATGTGCTGTTGGGGTTGGGAGCCTGGCACCTCACACCAACGTGGTCAAAGCCAGCAGTGGGTTCAGTGCAGCCATCAGCTCCTGGGAAACAGATGCAGGGCTTCACTCTGTCATTCACCGGGTCCTGGATCCAGTCCCCGATTCCCCTGCCAGCCCCATCACTGTTACCTGCAATTAAACCCTGCATTTCTTTAAAGGTTAACTGTTAAGCCGTGTGTTTGTCAAGGTGCAAAGCCAATTTTCACCCTTAATTTATTAGACTAAGTCAAATAACCATTTTGCTTGAGTAAAGTGTTCTGGTCTGGGTCACCCTGAAACACAAATCGCTGTTTCCCCTCTTGTGTAAATAAAATTATGCTCCCATTTATATTAGAATTGTGGAAAACAATAGATCAGCTCCCTCTGCTGATCCTGTGCTCCCAGTTAAGGCCAAAGCTGTAGCTGCAGAGCTGATGCACTGAGGAATGAACTTAAAAATACACCAGGTAATGTAATTACCTTTCAGGGCACAGGAAAGGAATTGGTGCTTCATCACATAGAGGAAAGCACAGTGGCCTGGGCTGAAACATCTTAAGTATGGGATGCAGGGAGAATTGGCCAGCCCCTTTTCAGTGCTCTGTGGAGACAGAACAAGGGGCAATGGCTGAAAATTGGAGCATAGGAAGTTCCGCACCAACATGCGGAAGAACTTTTACCCAGTGAGGGTGACAGAGCCCTGGGACAGGCTGCCCAGGGAAGTGGTGGAGTCTCCTTCTCTGGAGATACTCAAGACCCGTCTGGACGCCGACCTGTGCAATATGAGCTGGGGAGCTGCTTTGGCAGGGGGGTTGGACCCGATGAGCTCTCGAGGTCCCTTCCAACCCCTGCAATTCTATGATTCTATGAAACGCTTTCAGATCACAGGGGGAATGTGATGGGAATGCTGGCGATACAGAGAGTGCCATAAAGATGTCTGAAGGGAAAACTTGCAAGAGGCACATAGAACCGTTTCTGGGAATCCTAAGGAAACCAGCTGCTGAAGTTTCCTCCGCACCCTGGTGTGTGTGTGTGTCTATATGTGTCCTGTTCAGAAGGAAGACATGAAGAGCTATACTTCTATCTTAGCAAATCGAACTACACTTGTACCTTCAGAATATTTATGCATCGCAACGTTTTTTATTATTACTACTATTTTTATTAGAGCTTTATCTCACTGTAATCAATCCCAAATACACAGCTATTTTTATCCTGAAACGCAGCAGTAATTTATCAGATGTAGACGGAACGCACAGGAGATGCCAAAAGCAATTTTATGGAGCCTCTTTCGTTGTCATCTACAACGCGTCGGCTCTTGCCTTCAGCCTCTCATCAATTTTAAAAGCCCCAAGATGCAAAAAAAAATATATAAACCAAAAAGGAGTAAGTGTACTGAAGCAGCTGCCAGTGCCTAGAATAGTCCGGAGATACGTGTGCACCTTTGGGAAAGAGTTTGACTGAACACGGCACAATAATGTAAGCCCTGCTGAGCTTTGTAATGCTATGATTTTCTCCCTTGCCTACTGTATAGTATTTCATCTGTGTGCAGAGGATGAAATTGCAAAATAATGCCCTGTATTACCACAACTAAGATCACACTGAGATGGGGAAGAGTGATGGTTGAGGTTCCCGCAGCCAAACAGGGACTTCAGCCCTGTATGAGACAATGTTGAACCAGGTCCAAGTGAAGGCACATCTGTTACTTGCTCTTTCTTCAGGTTACTGTCACAAAAACCTGAGTTGCTCACGCTGATGGGACTTGTAGGGTCAGTACTGAGTTCTCAGAAGTTGCAGGCACCCGTCTTAATCCTCTTTGACCACTGTTGAAGGTAAAACCTTCTCAAAGAGAAATGCAACCTAAACTGGATGAGATCCCAAATACCCCAAATACCAGCAGGAGTCTCATAGAACCGAGTTAAAAAAAAAAAAAAAGAATATCCATTTCCCAGAAAGAAGCATCCTTTTGGTCTTGCACCCGTGCAAGACAAGGAATTTGGTCTCGGGGTTCCTGTGTTAATAATGGTGCTGAATTTGTGGCTAGAGGCTTCCTGCAGCCCTCGAGGCTAGGCAGGAGTGGCTGCTGAAATGCCTTTGCCTGCTGGTTGTTTACTTGCAAATAAACAGCTTTGTGGGCAACTTGCTCTTCATGTGGCACAAGAGCCATCCTCCTGCACAGCAAGTGGCACTGTGAAATATACCTGTCCTGAGGAAGGTCCCTCAGGCACCAGACGTGTCCCTCTTTTCTGGGAATTTGGTGCTTGCTGAAGTTGCAAAGACGCGATAAGGAAGAATCCAGTGCTGAGGCAGGAAGGATTTGCGGTTGTCAGAGATCATGAGATTGAAGAGAGACATGTTTCACAACTCCTCCTGCTAAAGATAGCCTTGAATGTCTTGAATCCAGCTTGGATTTGTGACTTTTACTGGGACACGTGTTGGCCTGACAAATGACATTTCCCTCTGTGGGGACAGATGTCCAGGACTATGGATCCGAAGAAGCTGCAGGACTCTTTTGCAGGTCACAGTACCTGCTCACATAACACTTCCTGCTCTGCAGGTTGGTTCAGCTGCTGCTTGATGTCCTTGTGCCTGTGACAGTGTGAAACTCAGCAGGTAGGCTTTGAGATGGGGCACGGAAATAATAAGAGTATTTGAGGTGACACATGCTTTTCCTTGGCATGAGCTGCTCTGCCATCTTCTCTGTATCATGAAAAACATCATCATAATTGGCTGAAGCACAGCAGCATGGTGCTCCCTTCCTTGGTCTTCTCTTTAATCCCCTCCTTCTCTTTGCTCCCCTCCTTGGTCTTGTCTTTACAAAGGGATTGCTTGGGATCCCTTCTGGATGTGTAGTTATATTTGCTTCCTTCCAAAACGCAGACATGCCAGATGAAGGGCTCCAAGATCCCCATCCCATGGGTGTTGGACTTGATGATCTCTAGAGGTCCCTTCCAAACCCTACAATTCTGTGATGCTGTGATCCCAATCTCCATGCCAGTCAGCTGCTGGTGAGCACTTGCTCCTTCCAGCAAGCTCTCTGTGCCCCCCAGGAGCACCTGCAACAGCAGCATCCATGTGTGTCTTCATGGTTATGGATTTTCAATCTTCGATCTTGCCAACGCAGACGGCATTTCTGCTCTCTCAAATCACCCTGGTGTTTCCTGCTACAAAGCCAAGGATTACCACTCCAACAAACTTTTGGTTACAGTCCTGGCTCTCTGGCTCTCCAGCACTGGAAGTGCATGGTAGGAGGCTGAAAGCAATATATATAGCTGAGTTGCTGAAGAGTATCTTGCGTCTAGCGCTGATGTAGTTTGCCGATGTTAAAGATACAGATGTTTAATTCTGTTTCATTTGCTTGCCAAATCCTGCTGATGTTATGAGAGTATGGAAGTATTTTCAGTCTTAAAAGAAGCTTCCCATTTAAATACCCAATGATTGGTTTGAAAATCCTCCTGTTAGTAAGTCTCTTTCGATAGGCTTCTGTTAGCTACAGGTATTGAAAATGAATGGAAGAACATTACAGAACATTAGCAAATTATCAGTGGCAAACACTACAACACCCTTCTTGTTTACCCACCATTTTCACATCAGAGTGAGTTTGGGAAATAATAATAGTCATTAAAAAAAATCCCTCTTGAAGGAATCATTACTAACGCACTTTGCATGCAGATTACTTCAGGCTTCAGCATCGCGACTCTCGGCTAGGTTAGGAGATGGAGGCCAAGATTTGTTGATTGAGATCAGATGGCTGGTGGCGAGAAGGAATCTAGATGACTTAACTGGAGGGATTAAACTCAAGTCTTTTGGCTTCCATTTGGCTGTTTTATAAACTCCACCGCTGGGCCAACTCATCGGGCTGTGTTCCCCTCGTCGCGTATGTGTGATGTGAGGGAGGCGGTTTGTAGTACCGGCCAGTCCATCAGTGTTAGCAGTCCAGACGTCCTGGGTGAGAAAGGGAAAGGCACTGTGACTGAAAGCTAAAATTAGTCCCTGAAGCGCCCATCTGCACACCTCCAGCCCGGCGGCTGACCTACTGCCCGGCCGCTGCCGGCTGAGGGAAGCCAGGGTGAGCGCTCTCTATCCCAGCCAGCACCTGGGTTTTTTGGTGGTTGATGGTGTGCAGATGCTGTTAGGCAGAGCCGGCATTCCCAGGAGCTCCAGCCCCATTTCCCAACCCTGCTCAGGAAGGGGTAGCTCTCTGCAGCACCCAAAACACAACCCACGTCCCCTGGCAGTTTGCTGCAGGGTGGCTGTCAGATGCAGGAGGAGGGGTTTGCTATCGGTAATTCACGTTTGAAGACTCACCCATTAGATGTACCCACAGGAGGAGATGGAGCTCGCTTTCTTCTTCCTTTCAGAGCCCTAACCCTTAATTTTACAACACTGATTGAAACCAAGAGTGGAAATAAAAAGTCAGAGCTACTCTGTTTTCCTTCCCCTCCCTTCCATTATCTTCTTTCTTTTCCATCCATCCTCATTTCACATGCCTCTCAGATTGCGTCCCCCTGGATTTCCAGTTATTTATTGACCCAGACCTAATTCCTTATTTCCAGAAATGTGTCATGAATCCTGCCTTTGAGTCATTGGCTCGTTGCTTTCCAGGCTCACCTCTGTGACCACGTTTTCCTGTAAGAGATAAGGATATAGGGTTTGTGGAGTAATCACAGCAGGATGCCTGGGTTTCATTCATAGATCTGTTGCCACTGGCTCATTGTGGAAAATTAGGAGAGTTATTTCACCTTTCAGTGCCTCACCTCGGTGTCACCATCTGTAAAACAAGGCTAATAATTGTTATCTCTTCCTTGCAGGAGAACTGGGGAGCTTCGCTAATGACCATCTGCTAAATGTTCTCAGAGCCTCACATGAACATTTCTACTGAAGTGCAAATTATTATTAGAAACCAGGGATTGTTACTGGATTGATATCAAATCATTGTCGACAGCTTCTCTGCAGGGAAAACTTAGGCGCAGCCAACAAGAACAAGCTGCATGTTTTGAAGTTGTGCAGTTGATTATATTGGCTTTCATCTTCTGGTAAGAGGATCCTCTGCCATCTGAACTCTCTGATCTCTGGGAACACAATTCATCCAATCAATCTGGAGGAAAATAAACCTCCTCAGACAAAAAAATAAAGTATCCACCTGAGATCCTATGGAGATGGAAGATGTCAATTAATTCCCAACCCCCCAGTCCTCAGCTCTTGTAATCCCTGTGTTTTCCTGGCCCACCAGGCAATGCTTAAGAGAACGATATAATGCATCCATTACAGAGTCTCGGTGTTGCAAAGAGCCTCACGAGCCTGCCCGGGCTAAATGGTAATTGAAAACATGCAAATATGTTATGGGGAAATTGGTGCCACTGAAGGCTGCTCTGGACTGCCTGAGGGGTACATGCTGACCTCCTATGGAGAGGTGAAGGGCCAGCACGGATTTCACCCTGTGGGTTCTTCCCACATCTGCAGATGGAATCTCAAGCCCATGTTGAGCACCACCTAAATAGACAGAAACCACCACTGGGACATCATGGTTGTGTGCCTGTGTGCTCAGGACTCCAGTGAGCTCCACTGATGGCTTCCCAGTCTTCGTTGTCTGAAGTGAGCATGGCCTCCCACCCTTTCAGTGTCTGGGCTCATCTATCACGCTTTCTCTGAGCTGGAAATGAAGAAGGAGGGTGGCTGGATGCAGGGGGAAGGTTGCTGGAGGCTACGACCCGTCGCTGGGTATTCAATAGCAGCATTGTCAATAGGGACAAGCAAGTGGCGATGGGGACAATTACAAGGACCAAGTAGTGAGTGTCAGAGAGCTCAGGTCTCTCAGGATGCTAAAACTGGTAATATACAACTGGTGAGGCTTTGCAGTGTGCCTGAGTCTTCCCCCTCTGGTACCATCACGTGCCATTACAGTCACTGTCTTAGTTTGCTGGGTTTTAAACAAAATCAGTGTGTTTTAATGGTGCTGTTCCTATCCAAGAACATCAGCGGGGCTGTACTCACAAAGTACATTCCATAGGAAAACTGTGTGGGCTTACAGGGGAGCAAAGGGGTGAGACTGAGCTTTTGGGAGCTGCAATGAGGTGGGTATAAATATCCCTGGTGCAACCATCTGCAGCACGCCGGGGACTTTGGAGACAGGATTTGGTTCTCTCATGCAGCACAGAGCATATTAAAAATGAGGGGTGGTTTAAAAAAAAATAGCCCAGTAATTTTTTAATTAAAAAAGGATAATAACATCATGTCTTAAATCTTTAAAAAGCAGTTCTCTACATTTAAAAATATACCTGTAAAAGAATATATGCCTTTTGGCTATTTCCTATACTACGTAACTCGGGTCACATGGCTCTCATTAAGACACCAGAAAATGTCATAAACTAGCATTTATAAGCTCAACATCGGAAATTTCTGTATTTTTATTTTGAATTTATAATCCCGGTCCAAGATGTGCTGAAAGATATGAAACTTTATTTGAGGTTTTGGAAATGGAAGAATTTCTGAGCAAAACAGTCTTCTTTTGGTAAAAACTCCCATCTGTTCAAATTTTGACATTTTCTTCAGGCAAGTAAGATTATTTTTTTTAATTTTTTTTGCCTACAAATATGCAAATATTTAAAAAAAAAATTTCTGGCTAAACCCCCAGTCACTAATAGCTGAAAAATGCAATATTATGAAATATTAGCAGTTTAAGATAAACCCCTGGAAAGCGCAGGGCAGCATGAGTGTGAGCTCTCAGTGGCGCTGGGCAGCGCTGCCCGGGATCCCTGGGATGGATTTAGCACTGATAGTGAGGGAGTTTTCCTCTGAAAACAGGACAAGAATGTTAAAAGCAGGGAAGATATTAACCACATCTTAACACTGGGGCTTGAATAGCCCTGCTTCAGGTAGTTAATAATTCATAATGTGTAACCAGAGAGAATCCTTCCCGTTTCCTCCGAGCTCACACCTCTGGGCAAAGGTCGAGCTGTGAAATTTGAAATTAAGTGGACTAATTAAGTGATGCAACGATGAGATGAGGGCTGGTGCTGTCGTTCTGGAATAATCCCAGGACCTGGAAGCGTGTGAACAGGTTCAATACCAAGCCTGCAAGGCTGGTTTCAGCAGCTCGATTGGGAGTGAGGTTTTTTCCCAAGCAGGCTGCAGGTGGCAATACATTGATGTCCGTGTCTCCGAGCACGAGAGCTCCCCGAAACGCCGGGCCGGGACCAGAGGATGTTGCTCTCGAAGAAGAAATACATCAGGAGGGAAATATGATAAGCATCATCGCAGGGAAGGGGTTACAAAGAGATCAAAGGGGTTTCCTTTCGGTGGGAACGGCTCATTTCTCAAGGCAGCTGCTGTGAGTTCTCTGCTTCGCCCTCCCAGCCCCTGGTCCTTGTGCGGTGCCGCCTGGGATGAGCTGGGAGCCGGGCAGAGAAGTCATCTGGAAGCAGAGCCGCGTCCGCTGAGGTGGGTGAAGCTCTGGGGCACATCAAGGAGTATCTTAGAAGTACAAAGGATAGAATGACACGTCTTTAATTCTCCTTCCCTGGGCTCATTTTCAAGGTGTTCTCCCGAGAGCAAGAATGCAGACCTGCAGCTCTCGCCACTTCCTTAGGGAAGGTGAACCAGAGCAAAGCTTTGATTTATTAAATTATGATTTATAGCATCCCTGAGTGCAATACAGAGCCCTTCTTCCAGGCAGAACAACCTGGGAACATGGAGAGGGGAAACATCATCCTTCTCCACGTGGAGGAACACATCTGAAAACGGAGCAGCTTTTCCAGGAGGGCAGGGAAAGCTGTGGAAAGGGCTCTGGTGTTGCACAGAAGGTGATGGGGAAACATCCAGAGCTGCCCTGAGCCCTTCTGAGCACAGACACCTGCTCGTTAGCACAGAGGTTATAATCAGGGGCTGGGAGGTGCATGGGCAGGACACATTAACAGCGTCTAACCCTCAGTTGGGAGTTTCCACGTGGACCTCAGGCCAGGTTGATGGGGTGATGGCTGAGATCTGTAGTTGTCTTGCAAGGTTGTTTCTTTTAGTGCCGATACCCGGAGGATGGAGGGAGGAAAACGAGGGGTGAAGCAGGGCAGAGTCACAGAATCACAGAGTCACAATCACAGAATCATAGGGGTTGGAAGAGACCTCCAGAGCTCATCGGGTCCAATCCCCCTGCCAAAGCAGGGTCCCTAGGACAGCTTGCACAGGTCAACATCCAGATGGGTCTGGAATATATCCAGAGAAGGAGACTCCACACCCCCGTGGGCAGCCTGTCCCAGGGCCCTGTCACCCTCACTGGGAAGAAGTTCTTCCCTAGATTGGTGGGGAACTCCCTGTACTGCAACTTGAGGCCATCGCCCCTTGTCCTGTCCCCACAGACACTGAGAAGAGCCTGACCATTTCCCCCAGTGTCCCACCCTTCAGATATTGATAACCATTAATCAGATCCCCTCTCAGTCTTCTTTTCTCCAGGCTGAACAGCCCCAGCTCACTCAGCCTTTCCTCATAGGGGAGATGCTCCAGGCCTTTAATCATCTCCATAGCCTCCTCTGGACTCTCTTCAGGAGATCCCTGGCTTTTTTATACCAGGGAACCGAAAGCTGATACCAGGGAGCTGACCCACTCCCTGCGTGGGTGCAGCCTTTTTGCTCTCATCCCCACTGCAGCGAGCGGGTCCTCCTGCACCGAGCCCACAAGTAGGGCAAAAGGGCAAATTCAGCAATACCTTTGGCTTATCAGTGACAGAACAAATTGATACCAGACTTTTAAGAGGGTGGGGAAACGTCTCTCCATAAAAAGAATCTAAATTTACCATCGTGTTAACAATTTTGTAAGACTTTTTGGCAACTCCTGATGGAAATTTCAGGAGCAGATGGAAATATTTGGAAATGTATAGAACACATGAGCCTGCAACATCCATTTTTATTTTCTCATTGGGAGCATGGATTGGTTTCATGTTGCCTTTAAATTGTTTTTTTTTTTTTTCTTTCTCTCTTCTGGATACTAAGAAAAGCAAGAGGGCAAGCAGGCAATGGATACAGGCAGGAGGATGGGTATTTTTTTTTGTATTGCTCCCTTGATTCCCCTGTGTGGTCTGTGATGGGATTCAAGGGAAAATGGTTTGGTCTCAGGTTATTTGTGAGCCCGGTGGAAATGGGAGAGCACCTGTTAGCCTGGCTCGGTGTGGTCCAATGAGCTAATTAACCTTTTGCAACATTAACTGGGGTGGATAACCTACACCTACCTCCCAGACAGCATGGGAGGTTTAATTAATGAGTGTAAAGAGGCCTCAGGGGTCCTTTGATGGAAGATAATGTCAAATTTGCAGAATGGTTTTCACTACCCAGATGGGCAATGCCCAAGGTCACGGGCTCCCTGGGAGAGGAAAATCCACAGATATCACTGAAAAGGTGGAGCAAAGGTTACCAGTGCCTGTTGCTCACAGAATAAGAAAAATCAGGGGTTTTTAGGTCCTAAACCCAACCTAGAGCATGGAATTCAGTGCAATAGGAATCAATAACAGTAACAGTAATTCTGATATACGAAAGCCGGGGAAGAAATAGTGGCTCTCAGTTCCCAAGTTTCTGGACCAGTGCTGGTCAGTAATGGTCAGGAAAGAAGCAACACGCCTCATTTTTCCATCTCCCCAGCAGCTTAGCACAGCAAGGGCTGAGGCACTGGCCTCACCGATGCTCTGGTAGCGCAGCCGCTCTGGTTTTTTAATGTGGGGAACTCATTTAGCAACGGAGGCATTTTCCAAGGTGTTTACATTGTCCCGCGTCCACCAGATCTCGGCAGCTCTTGGAATATCCATACCCAAAGCCTTTAATTAGGAGAGAAGCTTCTGGGGCTGGTGGTCACAGCATTTATTGTGCTTGGAAGAGGTCTGATCTCTTACAGCAACTGCAAGCCGACCCCGTGCCAGCAGCAGTTCCTGCAGTCATCGCATCCACAGCTGGATGTGCTTCAGGACAGTGGGAGAGCACGCATCCCTTGGAGCCCAGGGAAACAGACCTGGGTGATGACAGTGATGGCAATGGCTGCTCTCACAACCAATTGAGCCGCTAATGGGGGGAAAAATGAGTCGCAAACCCCTCGCTGTCTCCAGCCGTGGTCAGGAGCCTGTACCAGCTTCTTCTGTTTCATGGTAGACTAAGAATATGGGGGTGGTTTAGAAGCTGCTGCGTTTTCTGATGGACACAGTTGCCATCCTGGGAAAGCAAATACTCTGCAGTCACTGGGAGCAGCTCCGTGGCATTGCCCAGGTAACGCAGCCACCAGCCGGAGTGGGGATCAGCCACTGCCCTCAGCTCCTCACCTCCCCCTCCAACACAGCTGAATGATCCAACTCAGCCCTCTCCCTCGCTGCTTTTGCTGCACAGGCTCCCTTTCCATAGTGGGATTAATGCAAGGGAATTGGGTTAAATTTTCTTGAAGGATGGACATGATACAGGGACCACAACTGCCCAGTTCAGGTCATAACCTCTCCCAGTCGCGCCACTTCTGTGGCAAAGAGATGTTGGTTGGAGGAGAGCTTCCCATGTCCTGTGCTGTGGAGCTGCTGCCATCCTTGATGCAAAAAGGCATGGCAAAAAGGTCCTGCCACCTTCGCCTCTGCCTGGAGGCAGTGGGTGCCAAGCCACAGCATCTTCAGGCTGTAACTTCCCCCTGGAAATTCTCCCCTTGGTACCTTGTAAAACACGAATAAAGCATTTGGAGTGATTAACTGTGGACACTTCCTTCCTAATTGCAGTGTGATCCCATGTGTGACATGGAAGCTGTTAGGGTAATTCTTTTTTTATTGACTAGTAGTGAATAATTATATTGTAATCCCTCTGTCCCTGATAAATATGCGTAACACACTTGCAACTGCTTCAAGGCAGGTTTGAGCCACATGCTCACCCAACTCCACCAGCTGCTGCATCCTTCTCCTCATCCCGTATCACAAGGAGAAAACAAACAAACAAAATCCAGGAGTCAGTGGTACTCAGAGTAATCAGCAAATATAAAAACCCTGCAACTGCAGTGAAAAAGCTTCTATGAGTAGGGAATAATACCTCCATGGAACCACTTGATTATGAACTTACAGAAAACCCCTCTAGTTTGTTTGCAAACCACTTTTCATCTCAAAAATGCTTGAAGTGAAACCACCCGAAGATAAATCCAAACCCAACTCAAATTCACGTTGTTCATAAGCACAGGGCACTCAGGTAGGACATTAATAACAGGAGCAGTTGGGTTTTTAAAAGTTAATCATTTTTTAGTCAGCTAAGGAAGGAGTGTTATTCATAATGCAAACAAATGCCTTCGCCTGTACCTGTGATTCATGCACTGACAATGACTCCTCTCTTCCAACTGTCCTTCCTCAGAGCTGCTACACCTTCTTCTCTGTCCCTTTGTGTATAGCATGCTGCCACCCAAGGCACAGTGAACATGAAATGAGGACTCTTTATTCCTAGAGCATGGCTGGGTGATCTCACCTTTCCTTCGCCATCATCATCATCGAGAAGATGCTGGTGTAGAAAGACATCTCTAAGTGAAGGGGGAGCCCCAGGAGCTGAACTGGAGGGACCACAGCAGGAGAGTGATGCCAAAGCAGGGGCTTGGCCCCCCTCAAGCACTAGAAGGAAATTTCACACCCCTGTGGTCCATATGAGCTGGGCCAGCTCCTCATCACTGATGCTTTCATGCTGTCTTTTATTAAAACCTGAGAGCTGCAGCTCGTTGCACCAAGCCCCCCCAATGCTCTCAGCCTTTCCCTGCCTCCATCAGCATAAACACTGAAAACCGTCATTCCCCTACAAACCTCTTCTGTGCCCTGTGGAAGGTATTTCAGTGCAGAAGCCAAAATGGCAATTTTTAAGTCTCTCCATGTGTTGGGAAATTTTGCCTTGCCAAGAGATGCTGCTGCTTCCTGTCAACATGAGTCCAGCTTAGGGGCCACTGGCCAGCCTGCCCCAAGGCAGATGGGACAAGTTGTGATGGGGGGAGCAGGGATGGAGGAGAAAAGGATATGAAAAACAAAGCACCAAATCACCCCATCCCACTGAAGTGCAGAGAGCTCTGGGTGGACGCAGCCCATTAGGCACCCTCCAGGTCGGATGGTAAGCTGAGCCTCCCCAGGCTGGGGAAAATGATGCTGGGTGCTGAGTGTTTGACAAAAAACTGGCTAGAGTTACACCAAATCGTTTCCTTGTCATCAGTCAAAATTACCCTTTCCTTCCTTCCTCCTCCTCCTCTCCCTCCTGAAATACAAGATGAAAAGAAGAAGGGAGGGGGACAAGAGGAGGAAATGGGGAGAGCTTAAAAGGTGCAGCTGTTTCTTCCCGGGGAAGCTCTGAAGGCTGTGCTGTCACCCCAAGACTGCAGTGCCCATCAGTGCCCACTGATCCTGAGGGATTATTTGGGAAGCGCTGGGACCTAAAACCTTGTGGCAAATATTTGCATCTGACCTTGACAGCATTAAACTCTGGAAACATTTGGGGGGAAGAAAAGACTCATTTCCATTGTGACAAATGATGTCCCTGCTGTACAAGGGATCAGCCATGGTGGGTCTGGGGAGGGATTGGTCCATGTGTGATGATGCTCCTGTGGGAAGTCCAAGGATGCTGTGCATCATGATGGTCAGAGGGGCCTTTCCAGGAGTCCTTTCTGCAGCACTACAGGAGATTTCAGAGCAATTTAGACAAAACTAATCATGGCTTTAGGTTTGGTGTAAAGTCTACCAAATCAGAGCAGCCCACTGGTGTGCCTACCAAGATCCAGTGGGTTTAGTTTCTCCAGATTTCCTTGTGGTTTTGTTTTAAAAAAGAAAGCACCAAAGGGCACCAAGAGCAGCAAGATCTTGTGCTTAGAGCATCTGCACTGGATTTGGGAGCTGCTCTTTCATCCCTCACTTCTGGTCCCTCCTCACCCAGGTCACTGCTCTCCTGGGCTGCCCCATGCCCATTCATGGTGCTGGCTCTCCGTAGCACTGATTTTTCTCCCTTGTGTTGTTCAGTGCTGAGCCCCAGCAGCACCACATCTTTCCTGTTGTCTTAATTACTTTTTTTTTTCCCCCTTTAATTTTTTATTCCTGGAGGCTGGACAGTTTATGAACACACACCATGGGTGCAGTTTAAAGGCTCTCCGTCTCCACGGCGCGTGCCGGGACGTCAGGAGGAGCTCCCCAGAGCGCGCCGAGTGGCTTTTCCATTGCCCAGAATGATTTAAACTGGCATGAAAGAATTCTTTAAAACAACACAGGCAATCAGCTCAGATTAGGCAATCAGGTCAGAAACCCGGCACACGAGCGCCTGTAGCGGTGACGCCGTGGAGATTCGGCCAGCAAAACAAAACCGCTACACTCAGCATTTTGGCTGTGACTTATTAAAAATGACATGAGTTAAAACACTGTCTGGCAAGGCCAGTAACTGAGACCAACCGGCTCAACTGGGAAGGAACCTTCAGCAGGCTGTAAAAATAAAGGTGCTCTGGGTTTTGGGGTGCGGCATCCCTGGCAGAGGGGTGAAAGCCTGACCCATGGAGGAAGAGGATTGCAGGGGAGGCTCACTTCGATCGCTCAGCCTAGGGAAATGTGCAGAGCTGCTTCAGAAAAGGTCCCCAAGCATGCAGCAGGCAGTGCATCTGTCCATGTTGCCGAGGCTGTTGCAGTGAGTGGCTGGAATTCCGGCTTTCCCCCCCTTCCCGATGCAATTCCAGGACTCTTTCTGCACTGAAAGAGTTGTGGGGCTGTGGCACAGGCTGTCCAGGGAGGGGGCTGAGTACCTACCCCTGGGTCTGTTCAACAGATGGTGAAATGAGGTGCTCAGGGATATAGTTTAGTATAGGGCAGTGACAGTTGGACTTGATGCTCTTAAAGGTCTTTTCCAACCCAGTGACTGTGATTCTGTGATTCCCTGGAGCGCCTGTTTCCCACTAGGCCTCATCCTGCCATGCAGAGATGGTCCATATGGGACCTTCCTACAAAATCTTGGAGTCCTACCACACTGCCCAGCCAATTAGCACAGAAGTGAGTAGCTGTGTTGTCCATCCTTACAGAAGGAAGGTCATGGCTGCCACTAGGTTCGCAGATAAAAAGACTGTTGTGGCTGAAGGTACAACCAGTTTCGCCAGCTGCCAGGCAGAGGTGGTTTTTGGAGGAGTTTTTGAGGCTCCAAGGCTCTGGGTACAACCATCTGCCCCAACAGATAGGCATATGCCAGTGCTCATGGCCATGGCGAGGGCTCCCCAGCTTTTTTCACATCAGCACTTTGCCTTCAGCTCACCCCATCACTGACCTGGTCTCAACAACCCCCCTGCCTTTTTTTGTTTTCTTTCCTTTTTTCCACTTTTATTTTTGCGGAAAATCTGTGAGCAGATAAAAATTTCCCTAAATTTCTTGGTTTGGTTGATAAACCCCCTTTATTAATTGATTTATTTGTGTTTACTCTGGGGACAGACAGAATCCATTCCAGCTGCAGGCGGGCTGTCTGCCTGCCACCGACCCCAGGCAAGCTGGGGATTTTCCTTCTCCTTGCTCCTGGGGGATGCCTGAGTGCTGCTCTCACAAACACCAACTGGTGGAGGATGAAGAATTCAGCTTCAGCTTTGCCTTCAGTCCCCTCGTGCGACGGCCTCTGGAGAGGGATGATGGTGGCTATTGCTAATTCATGTAAGGATCTGCATGAATAACTGTGGAAAATATTTGGCATCGCTCAGCCCCAGATATAACGCGATTAAATACGTCTCACGATTATGCTTGGTCTAAAATTATAGGCCCTTAAATACCCTGCGTGCCACTCACAGCTGGTATAACTAAATTTAGGGCCTCCATCCACTGCGAGCAGGGTAGCAGGATCACACGGCATTGTTCAAGGGGACATGGTGGGGACAGTCAGGTCAACCTGCGGCAGCAGCCGATGGCATTTGCTTTTCTAAATGCCTCTGCAAGCTGCCCTGGCTGCTCGCAGGCAGGACTGCTGTGTGGGTGTTGCACATCCATCCAGCACAGCCCAGGGATGGGACGGTGGCTCCAGCATGTTGACACTCATCCCGGGCTTGGACAGCACCTGCCTGCCTGTCCCACCATCCCCAGGCACGGCTCTGCCCCTGCCCAGCGGCGTGGGGAAGGAAAGAGCTCTTTCAACTTCTTATTTCCCAGTTGGACTTTATTTTTCTTTCCACCACCTATTGACCCTGGATGTGGAAATAAGAACTTGGCGTCCACGGAGCTGAGAAAGTTCTCAGCATCTTCTTTCCTTCCTGGAGACATCAAAAGGAGATTGTGGGCTCGATCACGTTTTACATCACGGCTGGTTTTGATCCTTTAAGCACAGGAGAAATAAATCTTCTTCCTCTTTCTTTCTCTGTTTGGGTGTCGATTCTTTCCTGTGTTCTGAAGTTTCTCAGGAGAAAATGTAAGCAGGTTGATAAGCTGATTATCTGCCTACAGATTTCTACCCTGGTGATTGTTAGCATTACAGAGCCTTGATTAATATACTGACAGCATTTAGAAAGGAGGAGAGCAGGGTGCAGGAGGAGAGCAGGAGCTTTAACTTGCCAGCAAACAGTCCATGGCTGCGGTGGGGAGATGCCTCCAGCATTTGGCTAATGCTGGTAACGGTGGTGCCAACTTCTCAGCATTGCCAGACAGGGAGAGAAGCAGAACCAGGCTCCCCAAGTCATTCCCTCCATGGACATCCCTTGGATCAGTTGGGGCAGCCCTACTAAAGCTGGCAGTGCAGGCTGAAGAACTGGCATTTCTAATTTTACTCCAAGGGAGAGAGGCTGTGAGCTCAGTTCCCCATTCCCATGGAGCTGCTTGGTTTGGCTGCGGAGCTTCTTCCAACACCCACAGGGCAATGAAGCAGAAATTATGCCCTGGGGTCTTCTTAGGTGAGAAGCATCTGGGCCAGGGGCTGTTTCAGTCCAGTTTTAAAGTGCCTGAAGCCTTCAGGCTCTGCATGAGCTGGGGGGTCTCTTCCCAAAGGCCCCTGCCTGATCCAGGTCCCTCATCCAGAGCTTCCTTCATATTTCTGAGGGAGGTTGAAGGACCCAAGGGCAGGCAGGAAGGGGAGAAAAAGGTGAGCTCTGAAGAGCGAGAGTGAGCAGGGCCAGAGCTGCAGCTGCCAGAGCACTGCCAGGGCTGAGTGCTCCTTTGGGCAAGTGAGCACTGCCCACACTGCTGCCATCAGCTTCACCTCCCTCTGCTCATCCTCAGCATCCCCACAGCAACTGCAGGACTCTCACTGGACGAGCTACATTGGGAAGATACTGGTGTGTCTGTGCTGCTGGAGAAGCCACTATGAAAGAGTAAATGTATTATTTCTTTTTCCCCATGGGCATGTCCATGAACTTGCCTTGGCAGGCAGGATGGGGCTGTGGACTATAACTGCCTGTGGCTGGTCATCACCATCATCATCATCATCATTATACTCTTAGCTCTGCAGTTCTGCCCAGGGCCAGTGTGTGTGCTCAGCTTGGCATCAGATGCCCAGGCTGGGAGCACAGAATTCCCAACACTGCCCATGAGCACAGCTCTCCATCCAGGTCAACATGCAGCCACATGTGTCAGGCCAGCCGTGGGAATGACCTGGGGCATCACCCACCACGAGCCCTTCCCCACTCTACTTTTAATGAAATACCATCCCTTGAACACAGAAATTTCAGCAATTTACTGCCAGGAGCATAAAAAAGGAAGGAAAAAAAAAGGTGGGAATGGGGGTTGGGGGGGAGGGAAGGTCATTCCAGTTTCTTCCTGCTTACACCCCTCGCAGCTTTCGGATACAGGATATCGCTGAATGGCAACCTCCATGCTGCATTTATTTTTAAGCCACTGATAGCTTTCTAAGTGACCTCGCTGTACATGAGCAACATCAGCCAAGAAGCTGTTTTTTTCCGGCCCTTCGACGTCAGATTGCTTCCTTTGACACCTCTGAGAGCCAAAAAATGGGAAGCATTCGTTCCCAAGGTGACTTTATTTTTTTCCCCTGTGATAGCACTGCTGGGTCTCTCTCAGGCTCGGAGGGGCCGGCACGGTATGAATGGCACGGCCCCGGGGATGTGGCCCCAAGGTGAAAGCTGGAGGTCACTGCTTTGGAGCAAAGGTGCCCAAATTATCCATTCCCTGGGAAAACTGAAAGAAAAAAAAAAAAAAAGCCTTGGCTGGAGCCAGAGTTAGGGCAACTTCTGGATTTAAAGGACTCTGGAATGCACTTGTAGTTTTTTTTTTTCCCTTTTTTTTTTTTTCCCTTTTCAGGGCAGCTGGGGCTTTCCAGGATATCCCAGTTCGCATCCTTATAACCTGTTTACTGTAATGGTAGATTTGGCACAAGGTTTTCAAGCTCATTCACAACCCACTGCAAGGACCAGAGTGCAGCTCCAGCACAGGAGGTGCTGAGACACCAGCATCACCCCCCCACCCCCCCCTTTTTGAAAAGACCTGTGGTTTTAAAGCATCCTTATGAGAAATACAATAGTAAAGGCTTCTGGAGTCTGCAGTGGAGCTGGGAGGGTGATGGAGAAAGTTGTTTGCTTGGTGCCTCAGTTTACCCACCTAAAAGCCATGGCTGTGTGTTGTGCCCCACAGCGTCAGTGTGGTGTGGATTTTTCTATCCACTTATGAACTGCAAACTACAAGAGAGGCTTTTTAACTGTTAAAAAATAATGGAATGGGTTCAGCTGGAGGTACAGGTTCAGAGCTGCATCTTATTCTCTCAGAACTGGGGATACGCTTGAAAATCCCCTGGGAATCAAGAGCAGGAGCCTGGTTGGAGAACACCCTCTTTGGTGTAAATGAACCTGGACCATGCTGCTCTGCACAGCTCTCCAGGGCTGTTATGAGGCTGAAAAAAGGGGGAAAACACCAGTTTGGGACGTGGTGGGCTCCCATCCCTGTCCCTGCTTTGTCTCTGCCCTGCCTCCAGCACTTCAAAGCAACCAGGCGCAAAAATCTGGCTGAGAGGTATCCTTCAAAGCTGCTTCTTCCTGCGTCATTCATCAAGGAGAGGGCACTGGGCTGAGATACGGGTTTCTGAGCTTGGAAATGTCAGAAGGAAGTGATGGACTTGGAGGAAATTCTTGCGACGGTCTAGGAGGAAACGGGAGATGTGAAAATACACGATGTATTTTCCTCCCACAAGCTGTGTGCTCTGTTTTTATTATCATAAACCTGGGCCCAGAGGATGTCAGCTTGTTTATTTATTTGTTTAAATGAGGTTTCTCTCCTTGTTCAAACATTCCCATGTTGGCTGCTGCTGCGCTCCCGGCCCATGTCCCGGTTCCCATCTCCCCTCCCCTAACAGGGGGATGTGTCAGCCCGGGCAGCGTCCTCAGCTGCCAGCGAGGGTGGGAGATGCTGAAAGCAGGGTGGGAGGTGGGTGTTCCCCACCCAGATCCCCCAAGGGAATCACAAGCTGCGGTAGGAGCCCCTCAGGTTGGTGACACCACCTTGTCCTCATGCATGGCTTCGCTGCATCCCCTGTGCAGCCTCCCAGGGCTCACAGCTTCTCTCTCTTGGAGTAAAATTGGATATGTTGAATGTCTTTGCTTGTCCCCCCCAGAGTCGGTGTCCCCACAGCTGCATCTGCTTCCTTGCCACCACTGCAGTGCAGAGCAGCTCTAGCACACGTATGCTGGACACAGCACCAGTGTCCCATTTTCCCTCACTCCAAAGCATCCTCAGGAGTAATTCCTATGGAAAATCCCACTGCAGCACCCAGAGCCTCTGTGCACACCCTGCTTCCTCAGGGCTCAAGGGATGGCTGGGACACCGTGACCCACATCAGGTCTCGTGGTGATGCTGAGTCCTTCCACCCTGATCTCTCTGGACACTTAATGTCACTGCCCCACAGTCCCAGTGAGGCCGAAGTATGTTGGGAGTCCTGCACGGACTCAAACAACCCGGTGAGACATCACCACGCATTGTGCTCAACCCAGGACTTGCTTTCACCACCATGGTGTCGAGGAGGGTTTCATCTATCCCCTTGCAATGTCAGCCAGCCCAGGTCCTCTCCTGCAGCTCTCCTTCCCTGGACAAGGTGGCATTGCCCAGCATGGTGGGGGGGGACACCCCGATCCCATTCCATCCCAGCCCAGCCCAGCCCAGCTTCTCCCCATGGGGTCACGCTGACAGGAAGCCGCCTCTTGCCCCAGCGTGGCAGGGAGCCGTGGCAGATGCACCTGGGAGGAGAAGCACTTTGCTGGAGGAAGAAAACAGGATCTAACATATAAACAACATCCTCAATGGCTCAGCAAGTGAGTCGCTCTTTCCAAAGACTGTTTTCGAGCCATTGTTGCAGCCCTGTGTCCCCCCCTTCAGCGACAAAGTGCAATTAAACCAAGAGGAGCCATGGGGGGACGGTGCTGCCCCGCTCCTGCGTGCCGTGCCACAGCCCTGGCTGGACCCAACAAGGGCAGGCATTGCAGTCATGAAGGGTGAGAATATCTCCCAGCTCCTTCCAGGGTACTTCTAGTTTCAGAAGGGATGAAGTACACGGGTAGGATGTGATTTCCAACCCCAAGACTGAGTATTCAGTCCAAAGCTATTAGGGGATGCAAGGTAATGGTGAGCGATGGGCTCTGAGCATCCCTGGGACAAAGCAAAGGCTTTCCCAAGGGCCCTGCCATGCCCTTTCCAGGCAGGTCCCTCCAAAGGACTCCCCAAGAAGATGGTTTTCCTGTCTAACTAACCTTTACTTTGCACCTACATGGCAGAACCTCTGTGTTTCTGTCCCCTGTGGGACTAAGCAGAGCACCCTGCCTAGCCCTCCATTTTGGTTATTTTTTGGCTGCAAATGACTTTAATTTAATTTTCAATTTAAAAATAAAAAGCCAAATGAACTGTTGCACCTGGCCAGGCTCCCACCACTCCCAGACATCCTCCACTCCTGTACTCTGCTTGTAGGTTTTGCAGCATTTCTTCTGCCAGGTTACGGCAGGCTCTGTGATCTCCCCTTAGCATCACCCCATATCCCACCCTACACTCCGGCTTTTACCAAGGTCCCCATGCAAGAACCTTTCCCCCATCATCCTGCAGCCCTGGGGACCATCCTGGGGGTTCTACCTAAGGACTGAACCCACCTTGTCAACATCCCCATCACAGCTGCATCCCTTCAGGTGACTTCAGACAACCCATCCCCAGGGGCTTGGAGCTGCCCATCTCCCTCCACCCCCGAGCTGGAAATATTAACCAATGCCAGCTGCTTCTATTTCTCTTTTTTCCCTTTTCCTCCATTTCCCTTTCTTTCCCCAAACCTCACCATGGCAGTGCCCCCACATCTGAGGAGACCCCACCCATGGTGCCCTGGCTCTGGTGTCTGCACTGAGGAATGAAGGGACCCCACATGCACCCCCCTCAGCCTGCGAAGCGCCCAGAAGGGATAGGGCATGAGACCTCCCAAAGGGTTAAGCTGCTTCCAAGCACAGGAAACCTGTGGCCAAAGCCAGATTCCCAGGGAGGAAACATGCTGCTTATTGTGGGAGAAAAGGTAAGCGAAGTGTTAACGCGATTGCCCGAGCAGAGGTCATCAGCGTATCCTGCTGCAAACTTCCTGAGTAACCTCACACGAGAAAACAACAACCCCGGGTACGGGACGTGGTGGGTTTGTTTTTAACTCTGATCACCTTGGACCTACTTTCTCGCCGCGGCCGCCCACATACCCAACCCGGCTGTGGACCTGCTCGAGCACCATCTCCTGCTGCTGCTGCAGCTCCTGGCTCTGGGGCTTTAATGTTTCTCTGGCGTGGCTGGTTGTATTTTTATGCTCTGGACTGGAGCGGTTGGGAGAGGGGGAGGAGAGGAGGGAGGCAAAAGGCAGCTCTGGAGATCTCAGGCTCTTTGCGAGATGCTCCTGCTGCTGGAGAAGGTCTGCAGCAGGTGGGACTGGAGAGGGGGAGCGGAGCAGCCCCATGCCAGAGCTCTGTGAAGCCGACTGAAGCAAAATCCACTGAAACTTTCTGCAGCTGGGGGTAACTGGGGGGCAGACTGACTCTTGGGGAAACCAGGAGCAGGACCAAAGTGCTACACTGCCTTCCCCAGCCCACCAAAAGGAACAAAAGGGTCTCCACTCCTTTGTCCAACTCCTGGCTCTTACTAAACATGAGGCTCTTACAGGAGCTGGGGTTTCTGCAAAGAAAAACCCCCAACCTTGAAAGGTAGAAAACACTCAGGGTATTGTGCCAAAAATTATGTTTAGACAGAAATGACTCAGAAGTTTAAAAACTGAAGCATGATGCAACGGGTTTTATTTACATACATGAGCAAAAGCAGCAGCAGCAGATCATGACCAGCACATGGAGTTATTTCATTCAGTCCAGCCTGTGGTTCCTTAGCAAATATTTAGTAGAAAGGGGAATCTCCTAGAAGTCCATCGTGAATTTCTGATAACCTTGTGGACAGAACCAGGGCAAGGTGCAGGCCTGAAGCAAGATGCTCAGCCTGGCAAACTTTGTCAGAAGTCATGGTGTGTGCAAAAGCTTCCTCCCCCAGGTCCCAAGGTGATGCCAGACCTTGGACATGAGCGAGTGGTGCAAACCACTGAGCAAGGGGTTCTGATGAGCTGCCAGATCAATGGGTCTCGCACGCCCTGTGTGCTGCTTCAGCTGCCACAGCTCTGGATGTGGCCTGGAGCTGAGAGCTTGCTCTCCTTGCCAACCAGCCAGAGGATGGGTGAGACACTGTGAAACATCTGTACCTCTGAAAGCGTGGATCCAATGCGTGAACGGGACTGGCTTAGATCTCACTGCGGGGCACGTGCTGCTCATTGCTGCAGGAGAAATGGCCTGGGTGAGCTTGGAGCGGTGGCCGGGATGCCATCCCATGCAGAACCATGGTGGAGAGACCTGCCTATGTCCTCCTGTCCTCCACATCTACGTCCTACTGTCCCCTTGCGTTTGCCTTTCTTTATATGCCTTTACCTCAGATGTAAAGTCCACAGGGCCCAGATACCCTTAAAGAGGACCAAAGAGACTTTCAGGCTTCCCAACAGCTGCTGACACACGAGTGGTGGCCAAATTCAACGGGCTGAACTGAATTTTAATTCCTTCTTTTTCCTTTTCTTGGGCCTCTGCCAAAAGACCTGCTTCGCAGCCGCCACCACGGGGCTTCCTGTGCTCAGTATTTGTTTTGCTTTGAAGGGTTTGACAAGATGAGAATATACATCCAGGGACGTGATTTGGCGCCGCAGGACAGCGGTGCAGCCGTACGCCCTCGGGGTAACGCATGGCTCCGGGGGAATGCAATCGATGCCGTGATTAGCTATGCTAAATTGAAATCTTATGATCTTCAGGGTGGTTACATAAAATGCCAATTAGTATGTGGTCTACATTATTTCATATAAATGTTTTTCATTATATTTTGCTGTCAGCAAATGCTGGTGTGAAACCAGTTTTCATCCCTCATATGGCCACCATGAGGGGGTTGGGAAAGGCTCTAGCACGACTGGAGCCCTCCTTTAGGCAGATGAGTTATCTTGTTTACCCAGCATCACTGCAGCATCTTTTCTTTGGGTGGTGGGATGGACATGTCTGTGCTGGCAAACACAAGCCCAGAGGTCTGGGGGCTCCTGTGTCTCCCACAAGACCCACCAAGGTTATCCTGACACGTGCACCCAGCACTTCTGCTCTGCCACAGCTGCTGCTTCTTGCCTCTTGAGTCTTATATTTCTACATATAAGTCAATAAACTGCTGAGTCACAGGATCTGAGAAATACTGTGCAAAATAGCCATGAGGGACTCCTATTTGTGAAGATGTCTGGGATGCTTCCTATTAAATAACAACAAAATGCTGTAATAATGACTTGGCAGCTCTCTGCCTCCGTCAGCCCGATGCTCAGTGTGGGTTTGCTTTCCTAAAGTTCCTTTAAGTGCCTTGACAAGTTACATGATAGGAAGGAAGGCCGCTTCACTCTTGACTTTTGCCTGAATAGCTTCTGCTAATGAGCAACTATCTAGAAGAGATGGAAAGGGTGAGAAATACGTCTTTGAATCATGTTAACTGGCACTGGTGTGAGTTATGACACGCTATATTTCCTGATGAAACAGGGACAGGGTATGGGTTTTGCAGAGCTGTGGTCTTGGCAGGTTTCTCTAAACGTGTAGGTGTGGGTCAGTAGTGGCTTGTTTTACCTTTCAGGGAAGCATTATCAAACCCCCTATGTGTGAAGATAAGGAAGCAAAAAGCAGGAGAGTGGCTGCTGACACACTTTCCATCTACTTCACATCCCTGTTTCATGATCTCAGTTAAGTAATTCATATATAGTGTCAGAGTCCTCAGTGAGTTGGCAGGGGTGCATCTGTGGGCGTTATTTTGTTTTCATTCCTTAAAGGATTTCTTTTTTCCTGCTGCCTGTTGGGTTTATCAGCTTTCCTGGCCTAGGTGGCACCAGCTGTCCCTGCTAAAGATCCCTGTGCAGCAGGGCAAGCTCTTCACAAGGCTCCAGTGCTGGGAATTCTTTCCAAAGTATTGCATTTTTTTCCCCTGAATTCAGGGTGAGGGAAGTTGAACCAGATGAAAGATCAAATGCGTTGTGCTGATTCCAATATGTGGGTTTTTGGATGAGAAACGCCATGCAGAGGGTTTGGTAAAATGTTTTGCACGAGTTACTACTACACTTTGTAAATCTTCTGAACAACCTGATCTTAAGATGTAGAATTTCAATCTCCTGGCTTTTCAGACAGTCTGTATGTGCCACATATTCTGTTTTCCTGCTTTTCCTACATTGGACCCTTGCGAAAGTCAGGGATTTTCATGTTCCTGTTGATGTCACCATGTTTTTGTTAGTGGCTGCACTGAGGATCAATAGGAAAAGTGTGGATGGACACAGAGCCCAGCGTGACCTGGTGATGCCAGGGACATGGAGCAGCACCCATAGGAGGATTCGTGGTGCAGATGCTCTCACTCTGGATGTGCCTGAGCCATGGCTGCTGGCAGAGCCTTTTGGGAGCTGTCCCCACAGGGTTACTGTATGTCACACCCCACCCTCCCCCCTCAGCAGCCACGTCTCAGGGACAGGATGCTGGTGTCGAAGCTCATCTGCCCCGGTGGGGCGGCTCTTATGGTCTTGTTAGTATTTCCGGAGTAGAAGGCATCCTGTTTTTGCCCTGCATGAAAATAACGCAATAAATCTTTAATTAAACAGAGAAATCTCCAGGAAACCTACTGCAGAACTATGTGTAAACTCAGAGGCGGTATCTGCACCACAACACCCAAACAAACCTTTCTCCTAGTCTGATAAACAAAGACCTCAAGAGACCCCGATTTCATGCCCACACATCTGAAATGCTGTATAAAAGGAGCATCATTGCCACGTGTCCCTCCCCCTGCTGTTAAAAACCCCCTCCCAGGCACAGATCCTCCTCCCCTCCGACGGCAGAGGTGTTTTGCTGTCAGGGCGGCATCATGCAGCACGAGACGCTGCATGTGCATCGCTCCAAGGTTGTGGCTTCCCTTCTCCAGGATTAGCATTGGTGGCATGATCCATCCCCAGTGAGCCTAGTGCAGGATTTGATGCTGCTTTTCTGCATCCTGAGTTTCCCAGCGCGAATCTGACCATCCATTCAGAAGCTTACAAGTGCAGTGGGACCCCTCACTGGAGCCTGGCATTTCCTACTGCCAGCGTGGAGTGTCATCCTAAAATTATTTATTATAGTCTCAAGACTATAGATCGTGGGTTTATCCAGGAAGATCCTAGACTGAGGTTCTGGCTTTGTAAGCTGCAGAGGTGCAGGAGCAGGATGATAAGTAAGGTGCAAGCAGTGAAAGAATCACACGGTAAGGGTTGAGAAGTGGTTTCATCAAGTGGAAACCAGAGATGGAGCATCATGCTTTTATGGCATAGTAATAACACCACCGCAACACGTGATGCACTGATGAATAGAGCAAATGCGATTATCAATGCCTCCACCCCATCAATGCCAAGAGAGATAAGGGAACAGTCCCGTCATTGAGCAAAGCCTAGATAAAGGCATCTCAAAAACACCCTTGTGCAGTTCTGATGGGTCTCTTCAAGAAAATACAATTTAACCTGGGATGGATTCAGAGGAGGTCTGTTAGATGGCTGGAATATGGAGCTCCTCCTACAACAGCGAAGCAGGAGAGGTTGGTTTTGCTCAGCTCTAATGAAGACTCAAAGTACATACAAGAACACCAGGGAGAACCTGTATGTAGTAAAAGGAGCTGCAAACTACAGGAGAAGGCAAAGCTGAGCCTGCAGTGGGGAAAGTTTGTAACCATTGGGGTGAGAGGGACTGGAGCCACCTTCACTTACCTGTGGAAGAGGCAAATCAGTCAAAAAAGCGGGTTAAAATTAAGCTGCAAAAGGCAAAACAAAGCTCAAACTCAGTCTCAGTGGGTGCTGTGCAAGGGCGAGGAGCACAGCAACACAGTGCCGCACGCGCGCTTGGCCTCGCGGCTGGCACAGAGACGGCTCCAAAAACACACACAGCAATTTACTCCATCCTAAACTAGCAATGAAGTCTGGGCTACAGCATGGTGAAGGGGAATTTACCACTGATTTAATACCATTAGGATTTTTTTTCCCCAAGAGTTTGTGTCTGTCTCTTTATATTATCTGGAGGGTCGGCACGGAGTCCTGAGTCAGGAAAACAGCTAACTTAAATCCATCCCTATTTGCAGCACAAGCCTTTGGTTTGACTTCAGAGTGATCCGTGCATGTGCTTAACATTAAGGCTCTGCTTACAGCCTGTCCTGAATAATATGCTACAGTGTATTTTGAGAACTCATTTTTACTTTTTATTACAATAATAACTTCTACAGTGACATGAATTCCAACACGAAGCCCCAAGAAATAACAGACCCTTCCAAATGGTTTTCCCCTTTGCACCGTTATTAGAATACTTATTAGGAGAGCAGCGTCCTGGAAGACAAAGCGCTTTCCAGAAGGCATATTTTCCTCAGTCTCATTGCAGCACAGCAGTTACTTTATAGTCAAAGATTAATTATATTACAGAGTCTGCTTCTGCAAATTGTAGTCCAATGGATCATTAAAACTGAAGGACAGCAGGGACCACTGTGAGGGTATTGCTTCCAAAGGGCCTGATTCTTGGAGGTGCTGAGCTCCTGGAGCTGAGGTTAACCTTTCTTTCCCTATTTCCTTTTCAGATTTTACACTGGCATTCCATCAAATGCTGTGTTTGAAAACCTGTCCTGCTGTGATTCTGACAGCTGGCTGCATGTCTCCAAGAGCAGAGCTACCACCAGCCCCAAGCCTAGGACTGCAACGAACGGCCGGTCGGATGGGATGGGGAGATGGCTAATAATTTCCATTGTGCTTATTGGTAATTACCACCTGCATTCTAAATAGCAACGTCAGACATGATGCAAAATCACCTCCATGAGACAGCTAAAACCTCAGATGAGTCTGTGCAATAAGATCAAGGAAGGTGGAAAACAACTCAGACTCGGTCCACCCCTCTGTTCCTTCTCCTCTGCTGGAAGTTGGTTGCAGGATGGGGCAAGTGGTGGCTCACTTGGGACTGTGCAGGAGAAGCTGTAGACCATGTAGTTGGGATCATTCCTCATGCATCACTCAGTCTCTGCACCCCGACAGCACATTATTGGCAATCCCTGTGCCACTGAGGCAGCTTTTAGAACAAATTTGCTTTAGCCACAGTGAAAAGAGTAGACTTATTTAAGTAGTAAGCAAAGAGGAAAAGTCAAACATTTATTTTCAGGATGGTGTTTCATCTCAGAGTTACCAGTGCTCTGACAGCCAGAGCCAGACCTCTGCAGGAAGGTCTGGCTTACTCATACTCCTCTCTCAGCTCCTTGTCTTCACAGGAGGGGAATGATGACAAGATCACCACTTAAAATTAAGCTGCAAAAGGCAAAACAAAGCTCAAACTCAGCTAATTTTATCTGTGGTTTAAAAAAGAAACAACAACCTCAAAAAAAAAAAAAGGGAAAAAAAACCAACGACGGGAGAAATGAGCAATATCTGCCAAACAAAATCATTCACTCACTCCTCTTGTTAGTCAGGAGAGGAATAAACTTTTAGAAGGCCACACAGTAAAACAGATCCCTGAGTATAGTTAGAAAACAATGAGTCAAGATCCTTGCTCCAGGTCCTTCAGCTGCTCTGTATTTTCTTGGGAAATGGCACATTCCTGCAGAAGGTACCTGTGCCCCGAGGTTGGGAGGTAGATGCGATTGTTTGGACACTTTAGCTAGTGCAAACTACAGGAGAGATGGAGTAATTGAGCCAATTTGCTGTGTGGGTGTGTGGTTGTTTGTGTGGTATCTCTGCAGCATGGCAGCGTTTGGAAAACCTTTGTGACTCATCTCTGCACGTGGTGGCAAAAGACAAGCAGGTGGGTACTGAAAAGTGAGCCTGAAGAGCGGGTGGTGGTGACTGGGAACACTGGTGGTGGTTACTGGGGATACTGGTGGTGGTTAATGGGGGGACAACTAGTGCCCTTCCTGCTCAATTTTGCTTATATTTCCATCTCTGGGCTGGAAAGAGCAAAGAGTGGTGAACATTGGAGAGGAGAAGTGGTTTGTGTGCACCAGGATGCATCAGTCCAGCAAGGAGGGATGCAGCTCCTGCCCAGGAACACTCATGCAGATCATTTTGCATTGCAACACAAACTTCTGGGTAATTTTTCACTTCACACGGAGGCAGGATTCCTCCAGCACACCACCCTGAGTCCTCCAGCACCCCTGAGGTGTGCTAGAGACCCTAATGACATCAGGAGGATATTATCACTGTTCCCACTCCCTGTGTCAAGTGTCAGACCACCACCTCAGCGAGGCATGGATGGGCATTTTCCAGATGGATGCTTTTTGCCATGTGGGGACCCCAAAAGTGCTCCCACATTGCTTTGTGGTGCACGTTACCTTGGTCTAAGTTTCACCTATTTCTATCTCAAAGACCCTGTTCTTGAAAGACCAGAGATCTTCGTGGCCTCCTGCTTGTTGCTTTACATGTTCTGGCATGTGCCTGCTTGTTTTAGACCAGAGGAGCTGTTTGTGCTCCTGCAGACATATTTTGTAGGTGCAACTTAAGCAAAACTTTTGATGTGTTTGGCTTAGAGGTCACCCAAGGAATGTCAGTGTTTGTCATCAGGAACGTGGGCCAAGTCCTACTCACCTTCTCCAAAAATAAACCCCTTTGAAGTCAGAAGTGCTCATGAGCACAAGGGGAAGTGTTTGGGCAGTAGAACTTCAAGCTTCACACCAGGACCTTTTTGTTTTTAAATTTATTGTCTCACAGAAGTTCTTTTCTCCCTCTTGCCACCATCCTCCCCTATCCCAAATTCAACACTGATGTCGGTCATACAACAAGTCCAACACCCAATAACATTGGCAGACTTGTGTGATAGACTTCGAAGGGCTGGGAAACACAATGTCTTGATTTTTAACCTTAGTTTATGCAACTGCATCCTTCAGGGTATTGAGGGAGGTGATGAAAACGCAGTAACAAGCAGCTTTGTTTTCTGGGATAAAATGAAAAAGATACAGCGAAGTACAACAAATAGAGAACAAATCCTCAGGAAAGTTGGCAAACCCTTTGTAAGGACGGTAACAGATGCCCCCAAAGAGGAAATTACAACATGTGGCAGCTGTGTTTTTTCGGTTAAGCAACTTTTTGCAAAAGTTCAAAGCATCTGGGGAAAGTAACTACTAACAGGGGGAGACAGATTTATGGAGCCCACACATGGCAATATTTTTGTATAAAATTAGTAAAAAAGCCATTATATCCCTAGATGAAGAGATTAATTCCTACAAGTTTGCATTCTTTGAAGAGCAATCATATTTTGACTTCGCAAGCTGGAAGAATTGAGTAATTTCTTGAATTAACTGATCCAAGTTGTAATCTGTAATAAAAATCCAGGCAAGGCTGCCAGGCTTTGTTTCTTGGAGGACTGGGGTGAGGAATTGATTGGATATTAGCAGAATGCAGCCCCAACTCCAGCCCCACTACCTGGATCTAAGGGGCTGGTTCAGAAAGACCAGGCAGTTAATCAAAACCTTGGATGTATTTTTCTTTAATATGAGGGAATCTATCATTTATGCAAGTTGCCAGACTGATAAATTTGGGAGAAAAGCTTTGTATAAATCTGTGGTGCATGGCATGGGTACTGCCTGGACTTAGCTATCCAGCCTCCTGAGGTAAAAAGATAACATATATATACAAACATACACACACATATATATAACATAGGAGGCTGGAGATACATATATATACACACATACATACATGTGTGTTTATCTAAGTCCCTAGAAATGCCCTTTCCAGCTGTTCACACCTCAGGTTCGTATTTATTCTCTCTTTTTACATCACTTTTGTGGTTTTGTGCTTTGTTTTTCAGTAAGAGCCAGTTGAGACCCGGGCTGTCTGTTGCCAGAGTCACCGCATGATGGAGGAGGAAGAAAGACTCTGGTTTGTAAAAGCATCTTTAGGGCTAATTAAGCCCTAAATTAAACTTGGTTCATGTTGCTGGCGCTCAGGGAGGCTGTGGCTACCTGCAGCAATGGCAGCTCAAGGTGTTTCCCTTGCTGGTTCCCTCCTCGTCCTGCAGCTCTTGCTCCTCTAGAGCTGAGCCCCACATTGGGGGAATGACACCCCGTATCCTTAAACCAAATGTTATTTTGCTCCTGGGCTATTTTAAAGCCAGATCAATCTCCATTCCAGGCTGTGGTGTAATCAATCACATGTCTGGTTGCTCTGGCACAGGGGGAGCCTTGCTCCGGTGGAAGGGGGGCGAGCACACACTGCTGGGCAGAGGACCCAGCATCATCCCCGACCATGTCAGAGTGTGAAGCCAGGGGCTGATGCTCCTCCAGTGTATTTGTTCCTTTCCATCTTTCACCTTGCCCCAAATCTGCATCAAGTGCGTGGTGGTGACACCATCACAGCAGCTGTGAAAATCAATTAAACACACCCGGATGCTTTTGCGATAGTTATGGTCCAGCAAGGATGTCTCTGCAGAGAACAGCCAGTTTATCTCATGGAATTTATTTCAGATCTTCTGTGTAGCTTGAGATTTTCACCCCAAAGCCTTCGCTGTACCCACCCAGCGCTCCCAAACTAATTAACCCTTCTGTAGACAAGCATCACGAGCAGGCACCCGCCGGTACGCAGCAGGACGATGAAACGTGCAATGTGCTTTCCCTCCTCCTCCTATCCTGCCCAACCCCAGTGAACCCCAACCAGCCACCCCATCCCTGGGGGTCCACACCCCATAGTGCCCTGAAGGTGCCAGTGGCCAGGGCCATGCTGGTCCCCCCAGCCCCTGGTGCCCGCAGGTGCTCCTGCACAGAGATGCATTCGCAGAAGGCGAAGAGAGGCCGGAGGAAGCCGCAGTCACGCGAGCTGCATGTGGTTTAAGAAGCAAGTGCCAACATCTCTCACTCTCACTGTCCCAGCCTTGCTCCGAGGGCAACCTGATCTGCCTTTAATCTGCTCTGACCACAGGACAAATGGTTTAAATAAAATCCTGCATGACTGAGTCACTCCAGTTCTGGCTTTTGTACGACAGACTGAGGAGCGGTGGTTTACTTTGCCTGAGTAACGAAATTAATGTAAGAGAAACATTTTTGTTATGTGGTAACCAAGAAAAAAAGAAAAAAATAAAAAAAGAGACATAGAGAAATTTGGGTGGGATGTTTGTGCGTGACAAAGAGAAGCTCAAGGGAAAGAAAGTAGTTGCTTTTCTTGGCACAGCAAGTAAAACGACAACAGGTAACCAGCTGCTGCAGACAGGATGAGGGCTCAGTTTGAGATGTGTTTGGGAGCAGGGACTGGAGGCCCTGCTGCCCCCTGCCCAGCTGTTGGCTGGATGGCATCAGTGTGGTACCAGCATCCTCATGACTGCCTGGGTAAGGTGCCAGCACAGCTCCCTGGTGCTGCAGGAGGACCTAGAGAAATGCCAGGGGTCTTGGTGGGAGAGATGACTGCAGCCATGGCTGCCATGGAATGCATGAGGGATGGACACACGTGTGTGATGGGGGAAGCAGAAGACTTCACCTCTGCCTGCGGGCAGATGGTGGCAGGGATGCAGTCAGCTTTGCTGGTAGGTATCTGCTAGAGGCAGTCCCCACCCCTGCTTGGGCTGCAACGTGTGATAAAACCTGCTGTGAGGGACTCTGCTCAACCTCAGCTGCTTCTTGCCCAGGACTTGTTGCCACCAAAATCATCCCCCTCAGAGCAATGCAATTAATTTCAACTGGGGAGGCAAGGTACTTCCATCACATCATCCCCATCGTCCTGAGCCTCGTGGGGATGTGTGAATATGAGATCGAATGCAGGCTGTTAAAGGATGAAGTTTAAATCCTGGCAGCGTGGGTTTCACACACGTCACGAGCCAGCAGTGCCTATAGGAAAAGCTGTGCCTTTTCCATCCTTTTCTTTTTAATGAGAAAACTTCTAATGATATTTAGTAAGCTTCAGGACATGCAAGGTAATATCCTGGTGTTAGTGAGTATAACAAAAAATTCCCACAGACCTTTTGGGGCGTAGAACAGTTTTAACACTGAGTAAAACTTGAACAGGGAAGGATTTGCCGTGCCGGACCAGAGCATCATTGTGTGTGGAGACCTGGCTCCTTGCTTCTGCTGATAGCCTAAACCTTGTAGAGATGATGTTCAAGCCACCTCCTGGCCCCACAGGTCTGGACATCCTTCCTGGTTCCCTGCAAAAGAGATCAGGGCGTGAAGCTTGAGATCTCATCACCTTTGTCTTACAGCCACATTGTGGTTGCACAGTATTTTTAGGGTCCCTTTGCCTGTCGCGTTTCATCGCAAGGCTGGTACGTGGCGTTCAGGACACGTTACTAATGCCTGCAGATCTGCTTTGAAGTGGGAAGTTTGGTGCTTTTACAGCAAGCAGCGCACAAGAAGAATGTTCCCCTTTGATGTTTATTAGCTATGAGCATTGCTGGCCCCTTTTGGAGTTGATTTCATGCATGGTCCCCTTTAAGAATCGGAAATACATCTTACCAACGTTTCAAATGTTATGAAATGCAGCATTTGGTGGGAAAGAAAAAGACAAATGAGAAAAATATGGTACGTTTTCATTCTCTGAAAAGAAGTAATGGCTAAGGGGAAAAAAACCCAGCAGCCGTATGTGCACCACAGACTGGGTTAGCTGTGACTCTACGAGGTTTGCAGCGCTCCGTGCCAGCAAGCAGAGTCCCTGCACGACTTCTCTGCTCTTCCACAGGACTTCAGTCCATACTTTGCAGGCATAGGACATGCTTATGGACATTTCTTTTAGGGTGTTTTGGGGTGATAAACAAAACAAAGTCAGCAAAGACCATGAGATCCCTCTGTACTTCCCTTTATTGTCTTTGGATTATGTTTTTGAAGGTGAGTCAGTGTTTATCGATATAAAAATATAAGAAACAATGCACTATCAGAGTCGTATGCTTTCCCATGTGTTCATTGTCCCTGCACTTGCTGTAAAAGCCATGTGACAGGGATTTAATGAGCGGACACCTGTTTTCTTTGCAGAAGCTGTGCTTTATTTTTAAATTTTAAGCAGTTTCTGAAAGTGGTTACAAAGGTAATTAAAAAAAAAAAAAACCCAAAAGCATCACAACTTTGCCCTCACAGGTGGGAAGGGGAGATGCCTGCTGAGCAAAGGGTACCCCTGCTGTTGCACAGCCTTGTTGCATCACTCAGAAGATTCAGGCTGGCTTTGTGGCAGGTCTCTGGTCTGTACTGAGCGGCTTCTTCTGAAGCTTGCCTTGTTCATCCCCATTTAGCAGCTCCCCAGGCATGTGGATTTGGGACATACCTCCTCAAAGAGCCAATACAAGGGGGTGATCCATGTTTCACTAACCTGTAAGGCAGGAAATGTCAGACCACAATGCTCAACACAGTGGTCAAGTTTGCATAAAACACTGACCTGCTTTGCAGGGCTTATTCTCTCCATCTATTATTTATTTCCTTGCTCATTAACTGCTCCAATAGCCTGAGACACTGAAATCTTCCAGTCAGATTTCTTATTTGAGCAGCTCTTTGCTGTCAATGCAAGAACAGGCATGCTTTGAGTGACTCCCCTCTTCTCTGCTCTTCCTCGTTCGGTCTGAAAGCACATACTCTATATTGGCTCTGTATTATCTTCACACACAGCAAGTAGACAGGGAAAAGGTCTTTTGCAAGGCAGCATTGGCCAGAATCAGTAAGGGCAACATGGGAAAATCCCAAAAGAGCTGTATGTTGGAGCAGAAGACAAAGGGAACCGGTGGAGTGTTTCAAAATTCCTTCAAAATTGTTCTGTTAAGCTGTGATGCCCCATCAGGATATGGTCCTACCTCCAAAACCAGCTATTGAGCTTGAGAGGAAGGGTGAGATTACTCTCTGAACTGTACAGAAAGTTGGGTTCATGCCCACAGTTATCCTTTCTTAAGCTTGAAATTTGTCAGCTGGTGGGAAAAACAAACTCTCTGTCTATGTCTTACTTTCTCCCTACCCTTGATGTCTGGCAGACAGATAAACCATGTTAAAAGAGGCAATTTGCGAGAGAATTGCAAAGCTAAAAGGTGACATTAATACTATTTTAGAGCAATTTTGTATCACATGTAACCTGGAAATGATATCAGCTTGCTAGAAGTGAGTAATCCATCAGGAAAGCAAAGGCAGAAGGCTGTAATGCACTACCTGCCAGCCTGTGGTAAATGTAATGTCCTTCACTTAATTCAGACTTACCTTCCAGCCCAAGGACCCTGGAGTGATCACACGACTTCTTTGGGGGTGGCTTGGTTTGTGTTTGTGTTTTGGCAGGCAATAGAGCCATGAAGCCTGAACACAGGCAGAGCATCAAGTGAAAATTCCCCATGCTACACACAGATGGATTTAACAGCCCTCCTCTTATTCACGTGTAAGTGTTTATCTGGAAGAGATCCAACTTTATGACAAATTTCGCTAGTTTCTAGCCAAACAGGGATCCTCTCCAGGGACATGAAATTTGGGGGTGAAAAACTTCCATCAGATTTGCATAACAGACCTGGAGTTAGAGGCATAAATAACAACCTGTGGTATCAGAGAGGCTTCTATGGAGACCTGCTGAGGGTCTCCAATCCCAGTTCCTGCTGGCTCCAGTGGAATCCTGTCAAGGTCTACATGAGCCAACAGGGTTCCTGCTGCTGGTGACATGGAGCTCCGGGGAGGGTCAGGCTGGTCTCAGCTCTGTGAAGATCAGTGAGATGTTGGGGTTCTTTGTTCTCTTTTGTTCTCTTGCCTTACCATCTCATGCCCAAAGTTGTACTGAGTGCCATGCATCGAGCCGCTCATGCAGGCACCATGGGAGCAGCATGGGAACAAGTGCCTGGCAGGAACACAGAGAGGCTTTTGCAGTAAATCTGACCAGTAAAAATCCTGTCCTCTGAACACTTAACTCCTTTTAGTGGAAAATACTTTTGCTTCGCTTTTATTTGCATCTTTTCCCTGTGCACACGTGCGCCTGTTCAGTGGCTCTCAACTGCCACACTGAGTTTCAGATTTCATTTGCTTCAGCTGCTCATCTCCCACCTGAGATCCCATCTCTGCACGGTGGCATCAGAGCTAGTTGTGATGGGTAGTGTTATGATGTCATGCAGCAAGATGACAATTTCAGTATGCAGAAGCACTGGGTCTCATCATAAACATTAACGAGTTTATTTTCCTGAAATTCCCCATAGTTTGACTAAAAAGCAGAAAAAAATTGGCCAGAATAATCTCAAAACAGGATGTTCTTAAAGTTTCCATTGAGTATCAGCTGGATTTTAATTAGTAACCAGAGGGACATCACAGAAAGTTGCTAATTCTGAGCACATCATAAAAGTGTAAACACCGTGTCCCAGTTTGATAATGGCAACACCTTACTGGGGATGCAAAAGTGAGACTGGGTTGGCTAATGAGTGGAAAAATCATGGGATTTTTCTTGAACAGCTCACGAAGAGGCATTTGCTGTTATAAAATCAACTATTTTCTTTGGAAAGGGAATGAAAATATTTGACAAAAATGCCTTCAAGGTTGGTTGTTGTTTGTTTTTTGGGGGTGTTTTTTTGTGGTTTTGTTTTTGGGTTTTTTTTAATTAAAATATATCCCAGGAATAATGAAGATCTGTGCTTTTTGAAAAAGAAATCATAAATCGAGATGACTTTATTGAAAACCACCTTTCAGCATTTATGGTGCCTGAAATCACCTTCAATCCAACTCCTTTTGTTTACTGTTTCTGCCCTCTGAAGCTGCTCTGAAAACCAGTCCTGAAGTGAGTGATGTCTGCTTGCTACAGTAAAAAACCTGCCTAAAAGACACTTTCCTGAGATCTCTGTTAGGCAAATCGACTTCAGTCCAAGAGTTCCCTTTGCCAGAGATGATTTTATTTCGTGGTTCTGATGCCTGCAGTCTTCCACAGCTCTCTCCTGCCTGGCAGCAGGGAGATGGCTCATCCCGATTACAGCAGCCGGTCCTGGAGGATGTTGCATGTTTTGTCACCTCTGTAGCCCTGCTATTGAGGCAGCTAACCAGCTCCACTACAGTTTGTGTAATAAGAGGAGCAGGGAAGCTGACCGAGATGTTCAAGGCCAAACATTTAAGCTCCAAGCAGGGAAGCTAACTGAGATGTTTAAGGCCAACTGTTTAAGCTCCAAGGGGGTTCTGATTTAAGTCTCCTGATTTTTGGAAATCCAGACTGACCCCTCTCCGAAATGCTCGGCAATGCTTGGATTGCTTTAAAAAGGAAAGCGCTCAGCACTCCTAAAAACAGACCCAAAACTGTGTCTTGCAGGGCACAAAATTCAAGTTGTAATTACCTCTCTCCTGTTTACCACCCTGAAGGCACCACTGATCTAATGCTGTGCACGGATAATCCCATGTTTGTGTCATAAAGTATTTTCAGGCATCATAAAGGTTTTTTTAAGAATGTATAAAATAAACAGGAAGGAAGAAAAAACATTGCTGAAACACGTTTTCCCCTTATTATCAAAGCACATGAGAGGGTTGATGCCAGTTCACAGACTTGTGCACGGTGATGTGGAGTGTGACAAGCCCTCCCAAACCCTGATGCAGGTTCACTGGGCTGGCAGCTATTGCCAAGTGGGTAGTAGTTGTTCCCAACATGTTACCAGCTGTCCATTGCCACCCACACGGGAATGTGACAGCTGAATAAACCAGCCAAAAAATCGCTGTTCCCAAATATTTTGCTCTCAGCATTCAGTCCCATGGCAGTAGCACAACGATTGACAGCAAAGGCTCTGCTACAGCCCGGCTGAAGCAGAGGAGTTAACAGGAGAGCGTGGGCAGTGCTGTGAAGGCAAACCCAAACTACAAGCTAATTCAGAATAAAAGGAATTCCCCTGAGGTCAGGAGATGGCTTTGAACAGGTTGAGTCGTTAAATGGATGTAGGGTTGATTGATGAACCTGCATCACTTGCTGCAGCGAGCCCGAGTGCATTACGTTGTAAGTGTGGGTTGCAGTGCATCAGTCTGAGCACGACTGCCAAAAAGATGAAGGAAGTTCATAAATTACCCTGGAGTTATGGAAACAGATCCCTTCTGTGGAGGGACCTGGGGAGCAGCAGCGTCCCTGGGTAGCCCATCTGTATCCCATAAAGAAACAGATACCTGTAATTAGTGCTGTGAGTTATCACAACTGCGCTCAGCGGACATACATCTCCATCCGAAAGGACGGGGCTTTGCAAGTGGGAGCGTTTAATATGGAAATAACCAAGGCAGCTGAAAGTACAGTTTCACTGGAAGGTTTCCAGATGAGATGTTTGAGGCAAAAGCTTGCTGTTGCCAGCATGGGAGAAATCTAAGATTCAGAGCTGATTGCATTTCCAAGAAACAAAACAGGGAAACTTGGACACCGCGGCAGAGTATGCACGGGAGTTCATACCATGCAGCCTCACGACTGACCCTGTTTACAGCTTCTAGGTGCTTCAGAGAGGTGCCAAAGTGCCAGTTGGACATCAGATAGCTTGGGAAAATAGGATTTTTGTTTGTATTCTTCAAAGCCACAGGGCCGAGTGGGGGAATCTGGGATCCATTTCCCCGCCTCCCCCTCCATGCTCCCCTGCCTCACTCTTATTGAGACTTCAACAAAAGGGCAAGGAGGCCACTGCAGAGTAAATGAGGCCCTTAATTTACCATAAAAAGAAGACGACTGGCTGTTAAGGTTTTATCGGATTACAATAAAGGCTCTTTGCACTCAGGAGACTGTGGTTTGATTCCCGGCATTGCTGGCAGGGCTGGAAATCATAACCACAGATTATAGCAATAAGCTTCCAAATTTCCATATCCCAGCCAAGGGTGCTGCTCCCCAGGCCAGCATGGTCAGGGTCTGTAGCATCCTTCTGGGGAAGGACCTTCAGCCAGGCTCCAGGTCTCTGGAGACATCGCCTGTCGAGGTGGGGGATCCAGCCTGGGACTTTGCCAACTGTGAGATGGGAGCAGGAGCAAGGTCATGCTGTGTTATCTATTCAATTATCCAGCAAGAGCTTAAAAATAAGCTACTTTCTCCAGTGTGCCTTTATGCTATAACTCTTCAGATGAGAAGTCTCCTTCCTTCCTCTCAGCAGCCACCATCACAGAGTGAAGTAAGGGAAGCAGATTATGATAAATGAAATTCCCCTGCTGTGAACAAACCTTATTGCTTTTTTTTTTCTTTTTTTTTTTCCTCCAGGCTTAAATTTCATTATGAGAATAATTTTATTAATATAACACATCTTCTTTCAGTTTAGAGAGTGCCAGCCAGCAGAGGAGCAACAGGTGGCCCTGTATTAAAAGGAACATACAAGGAAAAGAGTTTAAGGGATGCGGCGCGTTGGCTCCCTGGCAGACACGGCTGCATGTCAACCTGTTTTATAGACAAATGGCATTGCACCTTTTTATCTTCAAACAAAACACTCCTGTTTGCACACAGGAGGCACACAACTCACTTACATTGCTTGCCATCACTGTTTTTCCTGAATAACAGGAAAAAAACCCCTCTGTCCCTGGGCTGATGAGAGGCTGAGGCTGGCTGGCACCTCTGGGGACTGCTTTGTCCCGTGGCTCACAGCAGTGTCACCCAGAGCGGGATGCTCAGGACCGTGGGCAGTCAGATTTTGAGTATCTCTAAGGATGGAGACCCCACAACTGCTTTGGGCAATCAGCATGTCCAAAATAGGCAATTAACCCTTAAAATAATGAGCAATAAGTCCAGAAATAAGAGATTAAATGTAATTTCCCCCAAAAGTAGTTATCTGTGTAATGTGGATGCACGCAGCAGGGCTGCAGCCTTCAGAGGGAAAAATACTTTCTCCTGGGTCTGTATGACAAACATCAAGAATATGGTAAAATATCAGGCCCATAATGGGGTGTAGACTGGCCTATAAACTTTATTTCTTCATCATTTGGCATTGTTGCTGATAAATCCAGAGGAATCTAGTTGTAAATGGCAGGGAAGTGAAGCGGAGTTCGGATGAGATGTATATGCACTGGTATCCCTCAATTTACCCTTCATAAAACCAGCACCAATGCAGGGAGATGTCGTGGCTGGTTTCTCTCTACTGCATCCTTCAAAGCCAACTCAGCATTCAGCTCTTTTTCACAAACCAGAGACTATGAAAAGCTCCAAAGTCAAACTTTCCACAGGAAGAATCCAGAAAATGTTTTCTGTAGATAAGCCCAATTATTTTCATTATAGCTTTCTAACTTTCATTTCTATAATATAATATATTTAATATATAAAAACATTAGAGAAAATATAACAAAACCAAAAAATCCAAAACAAAAGCCATTTTGAAAAGGAAACTCTAAACATTTTGTCCTGAAATAGTCAAAACAGAATATTTTGACATTGTCAGAATTTTTTCCCTCAGGTTCTCTTCCAAAACAAAATTCCAGAGGAGAAAAAAACCCACCATTTCATTAAGCATTTCTATTTAACTTCCACTTCAGCCCTGCAGAATCCAACAGAATTTGGGCTTTTTATGTAGTGACTTTTGCAGTCAGCATTTCCACACAAGCACAGAATCGTAGGGGTTGGAAAGGACCTCAAGAGCTCATCAGGTCCAACCCCCTGCCAATGCAGCTCCCCAGCTCATATTGCACAGGTTGGTGTCCAGACGGGGCTGGAATCTCTCCAGAGAAGGAGACTCCACACCCACTGGGCAGCCTGTCCCAGGGCTCCCTCACCCTCACTGGGGAAAAGTTCTTCCCCATGTTGATGCGGAGCTTCCTGTGCTCCAACCTGCAGCCATTGCCCCTTGTCCTGTCCCCACAGACACTGAAAAGGGGCTGCCCATTTCCCCCTGCATCCCATACTTAAGATATTTATAAACATTAATAAGGACCTCCCCTTAGCCTTCTTCTCTCAAGGCTGAACAGTCCCAGCTCACTCAGCCTTTCCTCATAGGGCAGATGCTCCTTTAATCATCTCCGTAGCCTCCTCTGGACTCTCTCCAGGAGATCCCTGGCTTTTTTATCCCAGGGAGCCCAGAACTGGACACAATACTCCAGGTGAGGCCTGACCAGGGCAGAGCAGAGGGGGAAGATCACCTCCTTCAACCTGCTGGCCACACTCCTCTTGATGCCCCCCAGGATCCCATTGTCTCTCTCAGCCGCCAGGGCACACTGCTGGCTCACGGCCACCCTGTCATCTACCAGGACCCCCAGGTCCTTCTCCGCAGAGATTTCCAAAACTTTTCCAGGAAGGGCTCCATAGGCTGCCTTCTATTATGGCACATATTAGGGTTGAAAAACAGAGCTTTGCCAGAGGCAGGATCACAATATTACAAAAAATTCCACCCAATGAGTGGGAAGCTATAAGGAAAACAATATCGATGCATTTTCCTCTGTTTGTGGTTTATTTTGTCCACAGAGTGTTTTTTGTCTCATAGTGACGTCAAAGCTAAATTCTCTTGCAAAATGACAACTGGAAAATAACCCTGAGAATATATTGGATTTCCTAACCAGTAATTAACTAACTTGAGCTTAATGGCCTGTATTATATATTTTACCAAGTCTACAGAAGATTAGTAAAACAAAAGTAATATTTTCTTTTGTTTTCATTGCAATGCTTGAGGCAAAGGCAGTTTAATTCTTCACAAGTAAAGTGTTTTGCATTCCTAAAGCATCTCTACGCTCAAATGTGTCACAGCATCCTCATCAGAGGTGACAACTACTACACTACATGTCATATCCTCAACCCACTGCCCTTGGGATCATGGAATCACAGGACCCCCCCCCAACTGGTTTGGATGGGGAGGCGCCTCAGAGCCCCCACGATGCCACCCCCCTGCCATGCACAGGGACACCTCCCACCAGCCCAGGGTGCCCAAAGCCCCATCCAACCTGGCCACAGAACCTACTGTGCCTTTAAACATACCTTGTAGAAACAAAAATATCAATGTTGGTATACAGCCCATTGTGTGGTATTGGATGGAGCAGGTTTTACTGAGCTTCTCTAGGACAAGCCCAAACAGTAACGGGCATTTTTTCTTCCTCTATAAAAGGGGGTTTTGTAACTTCACACCACTAGGTGCCACACTGGAATGGCTATGAGCTGAGTTTCAAACCTGAATGCTAAAATCTTCGTCAATGCTCTATTTTATGGCTTCAATCAGCTGTTGCTGAGGATGCTCTGCCTTAGTATGCACCAGGCTAAAAGTGTGCTCACATTACATCACTGCTGATTAAGCTCACATGCAATGGAGACTTGCTACCACTCCTTCCCAGCCCTGTGCATAAAGAGTGAGTAAAGAAACCCATTAGGGATGTCAGTGCCTTTAGCACTTTATTAATTGTAGAGTAACTTAAATACCAGTTGTCCATTGCTTCGGCTGGATCGCTTGTTAGAGCCCAAGGAAAGCAGTTTCTCACAATGTCTTGGACTTTCTGACAATGTGCTTCAGGGATCAGGAGAAAAAATACCCCAACACAACACCACAACTTCTGCATTATGCAACCCTGGCTCAATACTTCCTAGGGAACGTCCACCTGGAGCTATTCAGCTCAGTTCCAACATGGATTTGGTGGCCTAAAATGTCTTTCTGGCCTTATTTTAGATATGACCTATTTCTTCTTCTTCCTCCTATTTGTGGGTCCACAATCACTGTGGGGAAAATGGAATTTCCATTTCCTGTGCATCTTCCCAGATTTAGTGAAAATATCCTTCCACTGACATGCAATAAAACGAGACTTGGTCATCATTTGCTCTGAGCTCCTCAAAACAGACATTTGGTTTCTTGGAAAAGATTTAGTTTTCCAGGGAGATGTTTTTTTCATGATTTCAGTGAAGCACCAACGTGTTTTAATAAAATTCAATGAAGTGTGTATATATGTCAGGGAAGATTTAATGTTGATAGCGGTGGTGTGCTTTGGAGATTCAATTATCCTTGGGTGAAAAAGACATGAATGTTACCGAGTGCACGAGTGAAAAGGGAACACTACCAAAAAAATCAGCTTTATCCAGCCAAAGTGGAAATCAGGTGAATAAATAAGAATATAGTTTAGCCACAGGAGAGACTATACATGTGTTCTGCACTGCGGAGGGACCTTCCTGTCTAACAGACAGCAGTGTTTTGAGATCTATGGAACAAGTGTTTTCTCACTCATACATCAGCAAAAGCAGATGTTCAATCTGTCAAAACCAGTGGAGTTGACATTATATCTGTTGAGGAGCTGGCTGTTCAAATCAACAGGGCTTCTTCTGATGTGAAGCTCGTAACTGGAGCAGTGCGATCCCAGTTGGTGTGCCGGTGTGGGAAGGTCCCATCACTGCTTCCTTCCCAGGGCTTTCCAGAGCGAGTTGCACTTGCAAACTCTTATCCAGGCCCTGCTAAAAACAATGACAAAATGGGATTTAAATAGCAAACAGACCCTGAGCTGGCTTCTTCTATTCAGGGTGAGCCCCAGCAATACGTTATTCTGCATTGCTCATCGGTCAGTTCTTTCTTCCTATGTTTGACCCTGACCATGGGAATTTGGTCAAAATCCTGGGCTTTGTGGCAAATCCATGCTCCAGGTCAGGGGTTTTGAGAGTGTCCTTGATCTCAGCCAGTATATCCATGAACCTGGTGTCAGCTTTGCATTTATAAGAAGACCGGAAAGTGGGAAAACAGTTTGCAAAGCTCTGCTTAGAGCTCTTCTCCCAGCAGCTGCTGCCATGGCCAGCTGAGGAGGTGAGGCTAACTGAATCCAGAGTGAAGGAAACCAAGTTTTACAACCTATTCAGAAGAAGTCATTTATTTAATGGAAAGATTTGTCTACATTATTTTGGATATTATGGTTTATACATCAAGTGCAAAATTACCCTTTCAAAGCTCTGGTATGAGGTTCGGTTTGAATACTGTGTATGAAAAAACACATTTGAGAAGGTATTATCCTCAGGGCAGGGAAATGAGTGTAAGAGGGACATGTTGAAGCTGTATCCCCTGTGTGCCAGTGGCCCATGCTTACTGAGTGCTATGAAGGAAGTACACTATGCTTTCCCCACTGTATCCTTGCTTTGGAGAGCAAAGATTATTTGCTCTGCAGAAATCACATCTTACAAAACCACAGTTCAAATTAATTCAGAGCTCCCCCAGAAACTGAGAGGTTCACTCAGTCTTGAGAGTGTCAAAGTCAGGGGGACTCTGTTTTCTTTATCTATCAAGAGAAGGAAGCGTGAAATGAAATTAAAAGTAATTTCTCTAAAGGGCCCCTTGGAGGGGTAAATCATTGAAGGGTAAGAGATTAAAGCAGGGTGAGAACCACTCCAGCCTGCCCAGTTATCCCCAGTGTGCAGGTGGGCTAGAGGTGGAAGGGTTTGGTGCGATGTACACCAGCATTGGTGAGCACTGCATGTTGCCCCTGTACGACTGCATCTGGAAAAGGGAGGGCTCCTCTCCTCAAGTGCTGAGTGGCATCTCACAACCTGTTTCTTTCCAGTCGACCTGGAAAATGTACACTCAGATTTCAAGGGAGAGGAAATATAAAGTATTTTCTCATCAAACTTGGCATTATCTATTTAGCAGGCAGGCCTCTCTCCCACTGCACAGTATTTTTCCATTGTGTGGAATCAAACTTTATCTTCAACTCTGCTTCCCCATTCTAATAATAACGAGGTGGTTCAGAGCGTGGCTTTGCAAGTGATTCATTTCCTCAATACTGTTGATTGGGACTTTACACTACTTCAAAGGTAGGCTTTTTAACACATTAGAGATAACATTGCTTTTGCATTGGGATGAACTCATTATGGGTTCTAGGACCGGGACCTGATTATTTGCAGACTCACAGTGCTACTCTGCTGCTGATAGGAACGGAGACATGAGGCAAAGTAATAGATTGGGTAAGAACTCATTAAATGTTGAGGCAGAACAATAGGCTCTTCCAGCCTTTAACTCCTTAGATTTGCCTGGATATTTCAGTCCCAGCATCCCCTGGCCACTGGAGACTGAAACAACAATGAACTGAATGCAGAAAAAAAAAGCCAGGCAATTATTTCACTTTGGTAGAAATTTAATGGAATTTGTAAAGGTGGGGGAAGATAACAGTGCAAGGAGTAAATTGGGTCACTGAGATTCTGACGTAAGAAAAAGGGAACAAAATGGCAGAGTATGAGCTGGGAAGTGCCACCCTTTTGAGCTTGGCAAGGATTTTATGAGAAGCCCTGAACACAAACACAAAAAAAAACCCTTGGGAGAGTCTATCCACCACCTTTGGACTTGCCTATGGATGCTCATCTTCTCTGTGAGCTGGGGTGCTTACGTTTTATCACCTAGACATAGACATAGATGCAGGTCTCTGCCTTATATTCAGCCCATAGATGTTTTTTTAATGTATCTTGGATTGCTTTACATGCTTGACAGGCCATGTTTCTTTCTGTTGGCCATATATAGCACTGCAAATGCAAAAAGCCTGCCTGCAATAGCCAGCTCTTTTTCTTCTGAGGTTTACATTATCATCTTTGTCTCATTATTCCTGGATGCCTGCCCATCATTTCTTATATGGATCTTTCTACAAAAGATGAAAGGAGAAGGGTGTGGGAAGACAAGGGGGGAAAAAAAGAGAAAGAAATCCTGTCTTTTCTTAGAAAAAGAGAAAATAGTTCATTGGACTGCATGGATTTTATTATTTATGCAATGTACTTTGGGATACTAGCATGTGAGTCAGCTGAGAACATACAGAGAGGAAAATAAAGATGTGTCTGCTGTCAAGGGAAAAAAAACACCACCTCATCTCCCTACCCCTACCTCTGACGTGGCTTGTAAAGGAAGATGCCAAAAGGAGCAAAGCCAAATTAGCAGAATGCAGATTGAGGGCATGGTAGCATTGGCTGTGCCTCTTGCTCTGACATACCCCATGGAGCCATGGGTGATGTGGTATGGGTGGCAGTGGCAGACACCTTCCCGCTCTAAGGATGTGGTACACAGCTCTTCCTTGTACAGAAAGCACCAAATTTTTGTCTGTCAAGTGTTTTTGTGTGGTGTAACTCTCCAAATCTCTCTCCTGTCAAACACTGTAAGAACTGTCACAACTGACATTTATGCTGGTGCAGTTTCAGATACCCTATAGTGGGACAAACAGCCTGAGTTCCCCACGCTCTTGCTTGAACACCACTACTACCATTCCTATGTAGCTGATCCATTTGCCCAGACTGCCTTGCACCTCACCCATCCTATTTTGACACATCTGAAATCAGCCTGTCCATGCAACCCAACACTGCTGGGACCCAAGGAAACAGCTCTGATTGTCAGCTACATCATAGTGTTGTCCATGTTAGCTCCATGGCTTTCTGCATTCGTGTCTGAGCTTGATGTTTGGTTTTTTCCTTCTTGCATTTAACAAGAACCTCTTAAATATTTTTTCTTCTCTTAAAAACTTAGCTGATGGCACTTCAGTGCAGCACATGGATAGAAGAGTCCAGCACTATGTACGTACTCCTACATCCCAAGCAGTTACACTCTGTATTTACTGTTTGGTGGCTCAGGAGAGGTAAGAGTGAGATGCTGAAGATCTGCACAGTACCCTGGAGACTTCTGAGTTTTACACTTGTCTCCTTTGTAGTGAATGAAGTTCACACCTGAATCATGAACCATCAAGTCTAGGCAGAGATCTCGAGGAGGGCACACTTGCTGCAGAGGTGTTTGAGGGATGGCTTTGACCTGGGCTTGAAATCCATCCTTCCTGCTGGTGTCAAGGACAAGCAGAGGTGATGATGCTCACAAAGGCACATGCCCATGCCCCACAGCCTCAGCTGCAGGTTGTACACACAGGGAGGGGATTTTGTTGGTGGTAGTTCTTTCAGGTCAATTCTTAAGCCTTCTGCAGAAAATTTTCCTTGCATGGCCAGGAACACATGGCCTAAGGGCTGGTGGAGGTGGGTATTTTAACTCCCTGCTCCCTCCCCAGGGCTGCACAAAGCCCTTGATTGAGAGATCAGCTCTGGCCTTTGCAAGAAAAGAGAGCTCAGAGCATGTGTGTGTGTGTGTGTGTGTGTATTTTTCTTTTCTTTCCATCATCCTAATGAAATTTGCAGACACAGAGAGGAAACTGAGAGCTATTTATAGGAGTGAGAGGAATGTGAGGCCTAATTGTGCTTAGTCTATTGCTAAGTATGTAATCTGTTTGCTATTAAACGTTACAGTCTTGCAGCAGCATACATAGGTTCTACTGCAGGGGCTTTGCCCTTTAAGGGAGCATATACATCTGATGGAGAAAAAACACCAGGCTAAGGTGCTTGTGAGCTTTAAGAACAAGTGTCACAAGGCAGCATTTCAAAGGAGGCAGGGTTCACTAGGCTGGGGAGTTTTCTATTTTTAACCTATTTTATCCCCCTCATAATCTTTTCACAATTGCAAGGTTTCTGTGTCCCTGTCTGTGATGGGCTGGGGATGCTGACTGTTTCCATGGGAGGTGGCAAGTCCCAGAGCATGCCCAGGATGAGGGTTGAGGAGCAGTGGACTTTGTCCTCACCTCCTGGCTGGCTTTTGCTAGCTTGCTCCACATCCCTGTGTCCAGCAGACTGTCACACATGACACTAATTGCAGACTGATCTCTCCCTGTCCTTATCTCTAATCCTAAATCTTTCAATATATGTATTTTCTCCCCTGTCCAGCTGAAAAGGGGAGTGATAGAGCAGCTTTGGTGGGCATCTGGCCTCCAGCCAGGGTCACACCATCACACAGACACACCTTGGCAGGTATTAGCTTGCCTTACCACTGGTTGCAGTGCTGAGATGCTGATGCTCACTGACTGAAACACTCTGTGGAAGCACAAAGCAGTGAATCCTGGCTCTTCTGCACACTGTTCCACAGAGACCCCTCCCCAGGCTCTCTTGGGGGACATTTCCCACCTGCATAAGCAGCAAGCCAGGCACATTGCTGTGTGTCCCTTGCACTTCCCATGCGCTGGTGACAAGCTGAGGCAGTGGGAGTGGGGCTGGGGGTGCAGGGACCCCTCCGTGGGGCAGCCCCGACTGCTGGTAGGGAGTGGGGACATCAGCTCTGCGAAGCTCAGCCTGGAGCAGGGGGTTAGCCTGGGGACCTGAGCTGCTTTTCCGCATGGAAAAAGAGGAAAAGTCAGGCATGCAACCTGATCCAGCTGCTAATATCTACCAGGCCAATCCCAGCGCTGGAGTGAGCTGCTTTTTATTGCTTATCGCTGTCCACCCGTGCTGGAATATTCCATTCCTGTAATTTTTTGAGAGGCCCTAAAGGATCCTGTCACCTCCTCTGGGCCTCGATTTCTCTCTTTTTCAGACAAACCCTTTTCCTGGGATATTTTGCAAACTGCCACAGTGACTCACTCTTGTCACTCCTCTCTGCTGGAATGACAAACACTAAAGGGAAAAACAAATGATATTTATTCCTGGTGTCCAAAATTGGCTTTGCCACTGTGAACAGAATTTAGAAAGACAGAAATAGAGGAGTGATTATGGAGTGTGGTGCACTTAGGAGACAGGCCCTGGAGGATCCTCCTCCAAGGATGCAGCTGGAAACAAGAGGTGGACTGACTGCCCCAGCGCGGGATGTGGAGCTGCTGGAAAGCTGTGTGGCTGGGAGGGGTGCAGCCTGCTGCTTACAGCTCTGCTTCCAAACCAGCCTGCCCCTCCCAGAGGGGCTGAGGGTCCTAGGTAGCCAGTGGCAGCAAACCAAAGGCAGGGATCAAGAACTGCAAGGCAGTGCTGTGCTCTTTCCTTTGGCTGGTAAATCTTCACCCCCACCCCCCTGCCTGTCAGCACATAGACACGTGTGGGACAATATCCCCTGCAAAGGTTCTTACAAGCAAATATAAAAGAATAATAGAATCATAAAAGTGTAGAATGATAGACAGGTTTGGGTCCTCAATCCCATGGGCAGGGACACCCCCCACCAGCCCAGAGTGCCCCGTCCAACCCAGCCTTCAGCTCTGCCAGGGATCCAGGGGCATCCCCAGCTTCTCTGGGCACTCTGTGCCAGGGCCTCCCCCCTCCCCGGGAAGGATTTCTGCCTCACAGCCCCTCTCCAGCTGCCCTGCTGCAGCTGAAGGGCCTTGCCCTGGACTTGGACCTCCCTGTCTTCAGCAACAGCCCTCAGATCAACTCCATGGCCTCTTCTGGACTCGCTCCACCAGCTCCGTGTCCTCTTTGTCCTGGGGACCCCTGAGCTGGACACAGCACTACAAGGGGGTCTCCCCGGAGTGGAGCAGAGGAGCAGAATCCACTCCAGACCTGCTGGTCATGATGCTGGGGATACAGCCCAAGACATGGTTGGCTTTCTGAGGTTCAAGCACACGTTGCCAGCTCATATTGAGCTTCTCATCCATCAAGTCCTCCAAGTCCTTCTCCTTGGGTCTGCACTCAAGCCATTCTCTGTCCAGCCTGTCATTGATTGCCCTGACCCATGTGCAGGACCTTGCTCAAAAAAGTGACTCAAGATCCACAGTGGCAGGTGACATTTAGGGCTGAATCACTGAGAAATGCCCGCTGTCCATCTCCATGGAAATTGTCTAGTCCTTCTCCAGCTTGCTCACTCTTCCCTTTCAGAGCCTGCTCCTAACTCTCAAATAAATTGACTTTATGTGGTGGGAGAATGAAGACCTGTGGTGGTTACCATTTTTCTGCCAGGACACTATGGAAACACTGATTTTGTGTGTGACATTTTGTGTGTTTGCAGGATAAACAGGAGAAAATGCCAGGCAGGTTATCTGCAGCAAGGCACTTGAGCCCTCCTCCATTGCAAGTAAGACATGGGATGCCAGTTGGCTGCTGGCCAGTCATTTGGCCACTGACCAACTGGCTGACATGCGTTTCTTCCATACTTTACTCCTGGACATGGTGGGAGGGGTGTTTTACAGCAGCAATTAGTTTATTCCTGGGGTAAACAGTAGAAATTGGAGGGTAATTGCAGCAAGAAGTTTGCTTCCTGTTCCAGTGTGAATAACCTGCTGGACGCCAACTGGATGTTAGCCCTCAAATCTGTAAGGCCAATTGGCAGCTGGTCTGCATTTGTCCCTCTTAGGATTTGCAGATGTATTTTGGAAAGTGTGGGAATGGGGATCCCATCAGTCCATCCATCACCGGAGTGAGCTGCAGCACCGGCAGCCGCAGCGAGGGGCTGCTCAGGGCAGGGCACGGAGCAGCGCTGCCATCCAGGCTCGGAGCAGGCAGGGTGAGAGCTATGCTGGGAGGTGCCTGATGAACCCAACCCCACAGCTTTCATCCCTTTCCCATCCCGAATAATGGGCATTTTTCCTCCTTGCAGTCCTTCTGTGCTCTTGCAGACATTAGTTGGCAATACAATGCTGCATGATGCTGCTTTATGGTACCCAGACCTCCTGCACCCTACTTACACTTCTGCAACACAGCCTGTATATTAGCCCAGGCTTCTGACTGGGATGAGGCCGCTCGCTGCCCGCAGCATCCCTCTGTGTTTCCAGAGTAACTCTCTGAAAACTACTTAACTAGCTGCCATTTGCTCTGTTCAGTGTTCTTGCTACACAAACAAGGAGGCCACGTGCACCTCTGCTGACCTTTCTTCACAAGTCGAGCCTGACACATTCCCTATCCTTTTCTCTGTTTGCTTTTCTTCTCTAGTTATCCTCCTCTTTTCCAGCAATCTCCCTTCATCATGCTGCCAGAACGGAGCATAATATGCTAGAATATCTTCCTTAGATGAGCTATGAAGCACTCCATCCCCTCTTCTATCACATACCTTACTATATCATGTTTTGTCTTATTCCCACTGATCAGATGGATCCTTAGATCAATTTGCTGTCTATTTTTCCCAAGGTCACAATATTTTTTCAAGATTTCCTTTCACTGTCTTCAGGATCCTTTATACTTTGCATCTTTACTTGTTGAAATTTCCTAAAGGCTGATGTCTCTGGGCCAAAGTATACTGTGCTATTTTCCAACTGGGAGGTAACAACAGCATACAGTCCAAAGGAGGGACAGCCCTGCTAGCATTTCATCCTCCGTCTTCTTGGATATGAGTAGCAGTGGTGGTTCAGAGATGGAGGGCCAGACCATGCTCTCCCTTTAGGTGGTGAAAACCCCTCAAACCCATCCAGTGATTTAACTGGAGTAACACTGAGAAAAATGATCAGCTCAGCATGGCCAAGGACAGCTTATTGGAGTTACTGATGTTACTGACATAAGGAAATATTTATACACATTCGGACATTTTCCATTTTCACTGAGACCTCTGGCATGTGGCTGAGAAGGGAGCTGGGAGGGCAGAAGTAAGAGCAGGGGGAAATATTGGGATTCATGAGTGACCAAGTTTGTGCCTACATTTCCAAAGGTATTGAGCATATGGGGCAAGGGTGGAAGTAGAAAGAAGGATGAAATAGACAATTTCTGCTTTCTAGCACTTCTGTTGAACAGCAATGTTATGATATGTGGTGAAGTAGATTACACTCAAACAGGATTTGGAATAGATCTCAAACAAGTCCTTTGGCTGAAGCATCCTTGAACTCAAGATAAAGAAACTTCTACCACTTGGATATGTTCTGTCAACTGAATGTAGCTTTGTGAAATTTATTGGCTTTGCAGAAATCAGGATGACATATTTTAGGATACTCCAGACATCTCTGACTGCCTGGATTTCCTCAGTTTAAGTTTGTTAGTTCTCCTCCCTCTAAAAGAAAAATAAAAAAGAGAACTTTCTTAATGTCTTTGTTGGGTACAATTTATAACAAACAAACAAACAAACATCCTCCATCTGGAAAAAAAACAAATCTGGCAAAGAAAATATAGTAAGGGGGGAAAAAGGTTTCTCTCACAGATATTAACCTTTACTCCATGAGATGTGTCCTTCAATGAGCAGCTGTGTAAATCATTAGGAGGTTGCTAAGGATTAGGGCTAGCCAAAATATGTTCTTTTACTGTCTTAAATTTCCTCAATGTAAAATAAATGTAAGCTAAGCTGCTCTAACTGCGGATGCTGCCACTGCTTACACAGAGCCCAGTTTTGATATGGATGGATTACATCCCTTCTTAAACTGATTTGGTACTTGCATGGGTCCTGAGAGTGTGAACACATATGGCACATCTTCAAGGGGACACAGAGTCCTGAGAAAGAGCTTGGAGTCCTTGTGCTTCAAATAACAGCCAGGGCAGGATGGTTCTGGGCAGGTTTTTATGGTGTAGCTTTGGGACCATAGGATAATTGCACTTAACATACGTATAACCCTGCCCACGATTGCCCTACGTGTTTTTTAAGACATCAGTAAAAGAGCCTGCTGAATGCTAGCATCTCTGGGTCTTGGTTCTACATCACACAGTCCCCCGTTGAAACAGTTTCTGAGTCATAGGCCCTCTCACTGTGATCACAGACAAAAAGGGATAATAACACCTTTTTCTGCCACCCAAGAAATTGGATTCATTCTGCTGATTCTCAGTGTATGTTTATCAAAAAGGAAAACAAAAGCCCCAGTTGCAGGTCATCAGCTCTACTCTCCCTCCATCAGAAGCAGCAACAAGGTGAGAAATGGTGGTTTGAGTAGGTCCTAATGAAATTCCAGCTTGTGCTTTATTGCTGCAGGAGTCTCTTCCCTTGATTTCTCCATCACAGAATTGTAGGGGTTGGAAGAGACCTCAAGAGATCATCAAGTCCAACCCCCCTACCGAAGCAGGTTCCTTAGGACACTTAATATATATTCTGATACGAAACATTTATTACTTTCTTCCAAAAAACTTTCTGGCCCTTGGTGATGTTTTTCTGTCCTTGATGGAATTTGATGTGGGCTCCTTGTTACCATCAGCCATAGATGCTCTCAGCTTTGCCTCTGTAATTGTCAGATAATAATCCTGAATGAAAAGCGGCAACATTCATCCCTGTAAAGAGCTCACTATCACAGTATCACAGAATCATGCATCCCTTAAACCTCTACACTGCTTCCAGGGAATGCATGTGGCTTTTAAGTGGTTGCATTGCACTGAAATGAAACCTGCTTGAGGGAGGAAGGCTAGAAGGAACCACTGGGTGCTGTCATCTCAGCCTTGCTGATCAATCTGGTTCCTTCCAGCACAGCTAAGAATTAGCTGATAGGATACGGACTGTGCTGCTCTGCAACATCCTGCACTGACCAAGCTGCAAGCAAGCAGGGATGGCCATCATCCCGAGCAGGATCCACTGCGCCAACCAGGCTGCTACTGCAAAGCAGCTCCAGGTTGCAAATATCACCAGGAAGAGCAAAGGGCTGCAAGCTGCTACCTGGGGTTTGGGCACCTCCCACTGGCCCCCTCCCAAGCACTCTCAACATCCTTTCTGGTCCTGTACCTACAGGGCGAGTGGAGCTACAGCCAGCGCAGCCCAAAACCCTGGATAAAGCAGTTCTGGTCCAGCAGCAAAAGTAATTTCCCTTTCCCCAGCACGTGCTGTTTTGCAACCTCATCCTTTCTCTGGACCTTGCTTCCCAAGGAAGGCATGGCCGTGAATCAGCTAGTTAAGAAAGTTAACAACAACTGCAGCAGATAATTACAGCAACATCTTTACCTTGTAGAGACAACAACTTAAATTAGATTTCAGTTGCAGATGTCAAAAAGAGGATGAGTCTAGAGATCAGAACTTCAGCCTGTGTCCGTCTGTCTGGGCGATATGCTTTGTGTCATGTGCTGAGCTGGCTGGGTTTAAAGGAACAGCTGGCAAGAGGCTTTGGGTTTATTTTTTTTTTTTTTTTTTGGTAATCGATTGTAAATCAAATTCTTTCAGTTGTCTTTTGCTGCTAACAATGCTCTCTACTGCCAGGTTAGTGGGTTTGTGTTGTTCTTCTAAGTATTGTTTGGATCCACGTCTGACGCCAAGCCATGTAACTGTCTGACTGAACGACCGGGCCAGGTGATGGTTGTTCACAGCTACACGTGCACAGGCTTTGAACTCCTAGTTGCAGACTTTTCTAGCATACTTCCTATTAATTAGCCTTTGGGAATTAATAATTCAATAGTCTTTCCTTCTGCTACAGCGTTCTGACAGCAGCGAGTGGAGCTGTTTTATTGTAGATAACAACAATAAAATATTCATAATTTAATCTTGTTCTCTCCCAGCAAGGGAGGCAGAGGCATCCTTAGCCAGTTCCCCTCCTAGCCAGCATCTGCTTTAAAGCTCAGCTCCTGCAACAGCCTAGACAGCATCCACGCTGCTTTGGGTGTCTGTACTGGGTTTGGATGTCAGCTCATGATGCATGTCCCCATCACTGCAGGGCAAGGACAAGCCAGTCCTTTCCCCTTTTCCTTAGGGTGGTAAATCCAATGATACCCACAGGACTACCAAAAGCATGTATGACAAGTATGAATTAGTATAAATGCATGGCTGTGGTGTGCATTGGATTTCTACTCATTCCCTACTCCTTTTATTGTGGAATCGCAGGGTTTTGCCACATTCACACAAAAAGGCAGAAGTCCCACCCACACCTGAAGGGAAGTGCAATGCAGGAAGTTATGACAATTGTCATACAAGAAAAAAACCCCTCTTGTAAATCGGTCAGGTGATGAACACCTGGGTATAGTAGTGCCCACACAGCACTGGGGTTGAGGAATGACTGACTGACCACATTACAGAGCATTTAGGTCCCCATACAGACCTGCCAGTGGGGTGAATAAACCCCAGGCAGTACCAAGAAAACCTCCCCCAGGATGTAAAAGCATCTCTGTTCCTTCCAGGGCAACCAAAAACGCTGTGTTATGGCATGTGCATTAGCCTCACCCTGAGAAATGCACAGTCTGTTCCAAGAAGTTCCACTAAAACAGCAACAACAAAAAACCCAACACAGCCAACTCGAAGCAGAGGTCAGGAGAGTAGAGCTGAGACGATGCTTTGCTGTCCCTGAATCTGCTCACTGTGTAGCTCAAGAGGAGCTTCTTTGCAAACTGCCCCAGTTGCTTTGGGTCCTGCCTTGTCTCCTTTGTCTGGTTGCTGAGGAACATTCAGTTTCCATGCATTACTCTGTCCACAGTGGATGCTAGCTATTAATTTTCATAATATTTTGGCATTATAGAAAGAAAGCTTTTCTTTGGTTAGAGAGAAAGCAAAGAAATAAATAGCATCTCTTTGTTAAGAATGAGATACCTAAACTATAATCAAAAAGTTTACTTCTCTTTAGTCAGAAACCATGAATCATCCAGTAAAATCAGATCAAATTCAAGATTAGTTTCTCATGGTACTGCTGAGGAATTTCAGATATTTCCATTGGGAAAAGAGTTATTTCTTTAACCATCCCAAGGTTAGTTTGTGCAGTACCAAGTTTTTCTTATATAATGAAGGTTGCCCAAAGGTAACGAATGTCAAGATCTAAAAGCAGACTGAAAAAAATAAAGGGAGAAAAGGGAAAAGTGAGATTAGGTCAAGATTAAGAGACTGAAGTTAAGTGGAGACAGAAATCAGACTACTCCAGCTAGTCAGAAAGTGCATAAGAGCTTATGACTGACTTGTTAAATAATACACAAAAATGTATCAAGTCACTGGTTGCAGAAGCCTTTTCCAGCCAGCTGTAAATAAAGCAATAGAGAAAGCTATTTGGACACAGGTTTCAAAAGTTTTCTGTATTATGTGGGAGTCCCACAGCTGCCCAACGTCCACGATACGTGTTAAGGTATCAGTTAACCTGTGAGTAAAATAGTGCTCCTTGCTACTATGTTTAACTTACAGATGCCAGAACAAAACTCACTCTAAATTACAAATGAAAGGGAAAATGGGCTTTAAAAAGGGTCGTGTATGGCCTTGGTTTTGTACCTGCTGTTACTGGAAAGTCATGCAGGAAAATTGGGTGTAGCCAGACCTACCTTGTGCTAACAGATCTGAGATGGCACTCCCCCATCCTGGCTCCTGTTTGCTGTATGACCACAGGCTCAAATCTGTGTCTCCGAAAAAGTTCTTTCCACTCTCTGTTGCCCCACTGGGTTGCCACGCTGCTCAGCCATGGGTGATGATCAGCCTCAAGGTTTATCCACACTAATTTGTAAACCTTTGGGCAGGAACTATCTCTTACTTCATACTCATGTCTGTCTGTGTTTTTGTCTTCTTGGGACTGTCGACTCACCAGTTCTTAACCGTGGCACTATCACAACATCAGACACAGTGAGATAAAACACAGATTGAAGAATGCAGGACTTTTTTTTTTCTGAATAAACTCTGGGAAATGCTGGGTTTATTTCTGCCTTTGAATTTATGAATAGTTTTATTCCTTTCCTCCTCTTGAGGTGCTAATATCTGGTAGATGGACCACTAATACAATGGATTTTTAAATAATGCATTTTTCCACTTAGTCCAGCTCTGGAGGATTCCCTCACCACCCAACAGAAGTTCCTGGGTTTTCTCCAGCTAGTATCAACCTATTAATAGCACTGGGCAGAGACTACCTCTTCTTAATTAGCCTTCTATGGGATAATTAAGTCAGCTTTTGACCTGACTGTACCAGATGGAGCATCAGCAAAGACAAGCATCCCCGAATCCCCCAGCACGCACACTATCAACGTGGGGAGAGAAATCTGTGCGCAGCACTCATCCCACTTGGCAGCAGCCATTGCAGGGTGGCACATGGCCTGAGATCATCATCCACTTTCTGCCATTGTCAGCAGGGAATGGCAAGAGCATCCAGAGGGTGATTCATCCACCCAGCTCCGGATGGGGTGAATCACCCTCTGAGAGCAGACATCTCCCACCACCAGACAATCAGCTTTAAATAGATGCCTGATTTTCGATCAGTAAACTTGGGTGAAATTAATCCCATCCTATGGGATTTTCTATCTCAGGGCAGTTAATCATGTCCTGTCACTGCTTTCTTTTGGAATAGCCTTTTATCCATGATATATATTCAGGAAATATCTTGTCTGCTACTTGGATGATGGTGGGAATTTTCTGAAGTGTTTGTTTATTTATTTGATTTTGGTGAAATAAAGCCTTTAGCCCATCACATGGACTCAGTGGTGCTGAGCAATGGCATAAAGTGATGTTACATCTACAGGGGTAGAAATTTTGATGCAGAGGTGTGCGCAGTATTTTGAAGTGAAAAGTATCACACTATTTTCACCTCCTCTTTTTCAAAGGAGTAGAGGGAGAGAGAGGGAAGGTGCTCACTGAAAATCCCGAGTTAGATTTTTAATAATGTAGATTTCTCCCCCAGTTTTGCCCCCCCTTTTCCTTCACATAGTGAGAAACTTCCCAAGGTTGCCAATGGCACTAAAACAGTCAGTCCACTTTCAGAATTTCAGTCACCTCTTAAACACTTAGAGGCTGAATTGAGTGAAAACCCGTTTTCAGAAGAGTTTCCAAGGAAGTAGAAAGTTTCCACACCCTGAATCTTGCACTCAAAGAAATGGAAACTGGATCACGGCTGCCAACAGTCTGAACTGTTGTATCACAGGCTGCTGAATGCTATATTCTGTCATAAAAAATGTGAACATGCTTGGTGCTATATTAAAACACACAAATAGACTTTGAGAAGTTTAGCTGAATAAGATATGACTTGGTTGTTGGGGTTTTTCACTTGTATTTTCTAGGCATAATGTTGCTTTTTAGCAGCCTGATAACAAATAAACTCTGATGAAACCACACAGCTTGTGTTTCACCAAAGTTCCAGCTTTACAATCACAACAACCCCTCCATAAAAATATCAGGGAGAACGTGTCTTGCGTCAAAGGCACCTGGGTAAGAAAAGGTGTAGGCTGACTGGTCAAGAAGGGTGTGTGCCATGTCATCTTTTGCTGATCCCACCTATTTATGTTTTGAAATGTAAAGCTTGGGCTTCCCAAAGTGCTGCAAGGAAAAATGCATGTTCAACAGGACAAAGGATTGAGACCCTGCCCTGTAAGACTTCAGGTATTTGGAGACTCCTACTTTGAAGTATTAAGTGAAACTTAGATTTGTGCTATTCAGAGGTGCTGAACCATTCCATTGTCCAGTGAGGAGGGCAGCACTTAAGTCCAATTAGTTTTTTGTTCATTTCTTTCCACAGTGGCACCCTAGTAGAGCACCAGGAGTAAACCATTTGGAGGGTTAACTTCACAGCTGACCAAGCTGCCTAGCTTCACACAGGTTTCATTAGAAATTGGCTCTTTCACCAGCTTGCAGCTCCAACAGAGCTGAGTACCAAACGTTGGCCAGTGGTATTTATGCTCGTGAGGGTCATAATGGAAAGGACACTGAAGTCCTCAGATGGAAAAGTCCTATCAGGGATGGATTCAGCTTTCTGCCAATTCCATAAGACTTGACCATACCAGAAGGAACCTTATAAGAAGCAAAAGTTAGTTTAAAAAGCCTTTCCTTTCTGTTCACCCTTTCTACTTTGTATAAGAAGATTTATTGCTCACAATATTCCATTTAATGACTACTTTCGTGCAAGGGAAAATGTAATAAAGTAAAAGACAATATTGCATTTTAAAATTCACCCTCATTCAGCGCTTGAAGCCCATGGAAAAACTCTTTCTGGAGGCTCTAGGTGGGTTTTTAACTTCCTACTGTTCGACCCTACTCTGTGATATTGTGTCCATATAGTAACACACAACTGATGATCACCTTATGTCAATGGCTCTATCTGATTTCCAAATCAGAGGACAGTATAAATAGTAACAAAGCCTTGTAGGGCTTGGTAATGAAGATGCTTAGGAGTGCTGGTTAAGAAACTGGAGAAAGTGTCCGATGGTATTTTGGGATTCCTTTGTGCTAAACACTGATATTTTCTGCCAATGTCAGGCTTAGCCTTTGTTATCGTTTTGGTACAGCCCAGTAAAGTTGAATTAAATTATTGTAATCAAATTGTTGTTATGTAAAAGCTGATTGCTTTGCATTGCTCTTCGTATTATACAATAGAGGGCAGTTATTATATAAAGCAACCAATCAAACAAAACAAAAAGCCTTTCCAGAAAATCCTTCTCGTTTAAAGTGTGATCAAATACTAAAAGCCTTTGTAATGAGCAAATAAAGTTTGTGAACAAGATTTGTTTCTCTACAAACTAACTTATTTTCCATTCCAGTCCAAAAAAAGAAATCATCACCTTTTCCTGTTGATAAATTTCGGGATCAAAATGCCAAGTCATGGGTGGGTTAGGAAAATCTCGTTTATAATCAAAGGCTTGGCCACCTTCCTACGTTTTTTACATTTTAATTATACACTACATTGGCATCCTGCTATAAAGACATTACTTTCTGGAAACTCCCAGCTATTTACATGACTAAGACTTAATTGAATCAAGGATTCTTGCTCTTTCTTCTCTCGCTCTTTTATTTTTTTTCTCTTTTAAATAAAGAACCATCATTATCATTCCTTGCTGCAGAAAACATTCCTTCGCTCCCGTTGGATGTTGGTAGCAAACACAAACAAGACTTTTGTCCTCATGCAGCATTTAAGGCACATGGACAAATGAATCAGGATCTATATCTTTCGAGGAACTGTTAATTAGTGCTGCCAAATCAGATGAGCAGTTCCTATAAAACAGATCTGGGTGTCCAAGTTTTGTGGTTTCCACTGACTGGAAGCACGTAGATATGATTTGGTGCCTACTTAGGAGCTTTAACCCCCACTAATCCAGAGCATCTGAACTGGGGTGTGCTGCAGTTTAGCTGATTCACTGGAATAAAGTTTTTCTCAGATTACCTTTCCCAAGGAGCCACAGGGAAGGAGAAGAAAACTGGATATAATTTTGGACTATGAGGTTCATTGGTAAAATCCATAGCTGCAAACGTGTTGCCTGAGGGCATCCAACTAGCAGCAGAGCAGGGACCAGAATGTGGGATGCTGGATGTTCATGTACCTGCTCTGTTAAAGCCTCAGCACCATCTGTCCAAAAGGTGGATGGGATGCAGGACCTCTGCTCTGCGCTCATTGCACAGGGCTGGGGGTGGTTCAATGTGAAGTCTTACCTGCTCAGCAAGCTCAATGGATGCAATTTAAATCTTCTTAAGAAGGAAAAACAAGACAAGAGCATATGTAAGGTGCTACAAGCCTTGCTTTTCCAAGCATTAAAAGTGACAGTACTGGCTCGTTTAAGCAAAATGCAGTGAAAATTACATGTCTGCATTAAAGAAATATCATATGCACTGCTATCTTCTCCCCATTGTAAGACAAATTCTAATTCTGGTAATTACAGCTGTGCCTCCCTTTTTCATGCTGTTTCAATGGGTTCAACACACTTCACTTCTTGTTATAGTGTTTTGCACTGAGAAACACAGAATGAAAGGTACTATTGAATTGGAAAATATTATTATTACAGTAATAGTCATAAGGAATTGGATTTGTACAAAACTATAAAGCAAAACACACTGAGATGATTCATTATGCATCACATGGAGAAAGACGTAATGTTGTTAATATGGGAGAACAGATGTGTCTATGTATTTTAAGTATCTCTTTTTCTTTTCTCTGATGAAAAGTTGTTTTTTTTCTGAAAGGGAAAAAAAAAAAAAAAGCAAAAGCAGAAGAAAAAACAACCTGATCTTGATTATTGGTACTGTTGAGAAAGTTCATTGGGAAATGAAAGCAGTCACTGCTGTTGCCATTAATCTCATTTTATGTTAGTTTGGCTTTTACTGCAGAAAGTAAAAACTCTTGGGTTTTCTTTCCTACCCGGTCCCATATGTGAGTTAAAGCAAAGTTGACAAGCAAGTCCTTGACGTAACCTCACGCATGCTGTGGTTAGAAGCTGTATAGCAGCAACGGCCCAGATGTGATTTCCTCACTTTATTCAAATTAATTGGGCTTTAATTGAAAAGGCAACGCTGTTTTGTTTTGTTTTGTTTTAAAGAGACATGGCTCAGGGTGATCCCTTCCCAGTTATCTGTACTTTTCTTTGCAGTAAAGTTGTTTTGATGTGTGTGAGAGAGGAAGTTCATCATTTTTCCATTCTGTCATTCCTCAGCATTTCGTGAAGGGACTGAAAACACGCTCGTGAGTTGGACTGGTCCAAAGAACAATACCCTGAGATTTTAAACACGCCTGCTCTCCCCCTTGCCTATCAGAGTGAGGTCAGTTTGTCTCTGTCTGACGGCAAAATACTCAGTCCTGACTGACTGAACTCCCTCTCCAGTGACTCCATCCTGCAGACACTACATATTTCAGTATCCTTTATTGCACACACCAGTGGAAGACAGATCTATGGAATTTATGAGATGATCCTTCTGGATTTTAAAATTATATGATAAGGTTTACACAGTGGAGGTGCTGCTTATGGATCCCGGAGGACTTGTATGAAATGCACAGGACTTTTTCTGTCTGTATTACACAAGGAATTGCCTCCTCTATTCACTGTGCTGGGAATAAGGAGTAGATGTAGTCTCTTGACTATCTCCTTTTATGTTAAAGTGAAAGACAAAAGTTCAGTAAGTCTCAGACAACGTGGAGCAACAAACGGCTGAGGAAGGCATTGGGGTAGAGGGGTCTGGTTCTAGAAATAATTTAGTGGAGGCAAAGCCATTGCAAAGCCTGACCTTCTGAAGGAAATGCTTTGGAAAACATCCTCTCCACAAAACTTCTTGTGCTGTGGAACAGTAGCCATGCCTGTGCCCCCTTCCCATGATGGCTGGAGGCAGCTGTGGAGCAGCACCAGGGTGGTGCATCAGGGACATGAACCCATGTGGGGATGCCCACCTTACCCAGGCTTCCTGCAAGGAGCCAGTGCTCAGCGAAGGGATGCACACCCCAGCTGAGCGTGATGCTCTGCCTGACGCCAGCAGCCTGACAGCTCTGACGGCACGTTGCCGTGCCAGCTCATGCAGAGAAACCTCACGCGCCACTGCTCGGTAACCCTCATGATTGCCGTCATTAGTTAGACAGTGTTTTATAAGCACCCTAAGACTTGCTAGGCCTTAGCCACTGTTGGAAGTGATGACTTTTTAATGGCAACCAGCACGCTTGAAAAATTCCCCGAGATTGAACAATATTCTGGAGACAGACACGTCCCTGGGGAGCCAGCTGCCTGCCCTCTCATTGCTCAAATATTGAGGTTAATTGGGCAAGCGGAGAACTTTGAATTACCACTACAGTATAAAGACATCTACGTGCTTGGTTTCAATGTTTTGTTTCAGATCCTTGTAAAAATACCGACGCGAGTTTGAGCTCTTACTAATCACATTAAGCTAGTGGACACATTTTATTATTTGGCAGCAGGTTTATCCTATGTACTGTAACTGAGCCCGTAACGAGATTCCCACTTCATTTTGTTTGCTTACTTGGGAGTGCAGATAGAAATGGGAGGATGCTGAAAATTAAAAGTCTATTTAGGCCACATAATCTCCTTCATTAAGTACCAGTGATGCTGGCTAAGGCTCACTTGGGGACCTATTAATGGAAAGACATCTGCTGCGTTCATAATAATAAAAGACTAGCTATAAAGTGATTAATTGCTGTTAACAGAAGCAGGCCCTGCTTTGGGAAGGCAAATATGTGGCACATTTGGATGCACGAAGCACTCCAGGCATCGGAAGGCACAGCTCTTGCTAAGCTGGGTTTGCAGCACTGCAAGGACAGTTCAAAGGGTTGTCTGTGCTGGGACGGGCACCACCTTGCCTCTGGTTGTCTATGCCACCTCCCCCAGACTTCCCCAAGGTAAGAGCTAACTGGAAAAGAAGCATCACTGCCTTTTTTTCTCCCCATTCAAATGCATTTTATTAGCAGTATTTGTATTACGGTAGTCACAAGAGACCCTAATCAAACCGGGGCCCTCTTGTGTTAGACACTGTCCAGACACATAATATAAACCAGCTCTTCCTTTCAAGAACTTAAAGGCTTGCAGATAAGCCAGAGGATGGGAAGGGAAAACCAGACACGCAGTGGGGAAATGCCTGCCTGAAGACAACTGAGAGCTCGTAGGTCTCGGTTTAGGATGATCAGACCGTACCTTCTTTATAACTGGAAAATGATGAGCAGTGAGACATGAGCACATGGCCTGCAGCAGAGCCAGGCTGCTGTGTGCCTGCTGAGGACCTGAGGGAGCCTTGGCACAGGTAGTACGCAACTGGGAAGAAAGAAAACACTTGTATTGGAAGATGCTCAGGATGCTTGAACAGAATGCTCCGAAACATTCCCAGCTCACAGTGACTGTATAAGAAGGCATGTCATAGCCTCTCAAACGGATAGAAAGTATGAGCCAGAATGGCAGGAAAATAGGGCGTCTCTCCAGGCAGTATGCTAGCACATTGATTAGAGTCCAGATGAAGATAAAAAAGGCCAGAGATCCAACGTACAGTGCTGGAATCGTATGTTTCTGTGGAAGATCTAATGTATTCATGCTGTCAGGTCACATACATTAGACCTAGAAACCTGATGTTTTCTTTCTTCTTTCCTCCCCCTTTTTGGAAACACTTCGAGCGAATATATTGAATGAGACATTTGCAAGCATGGAGCCCATTAATAACACAAGCAGAATGCAATGCTGCAGTCTCATTCATACTGCTCTTGGGAGCCAAGGAAATTAAAATCCTGTACGTTTCTTTTCTGCACAGGGGAAATCAAAGCCAAGCCATGAGATGGGGCTGATTAGAGACAGGTGAAATGTCTGTTTGTTTTTAAAGCTTTACAGCTCTCATTTTGATAGTCCCTTGATTCTCCAAGTGCGTTCTGCAGATATCAGAGAGGAGAGATGGCTGGAAGAGAAGAAAGTCTGAGGACCATCTGAAAACCAGGACCTTTTCAGATGCCAGAGAACAAAAGATGCTGCAGGAAAGGCTCCCTGCTGACAGCTCACGGAGACGCCTGTCTTGTACTCATTGTACTCCCCACACCACAGATCTGTAAGACTCTGAACCTGTAGTCCAATTTGTGCTGCAATGGCAATAAAAACAATTAAAACCCTCCACGAGTCTAATAGAATGAGGAGAGAGTAAACCAGACAGTCATTATGGCATTCTGCATATGCATATATTGTGTACGTAAGATGAACTCGTCTATATATGAATATGCTGTTACCATATATAGCACACATCTTCTTCAAGGTGCACAGACAGCCGTGTCTGTGCATATATAATCCTTGGTACTGCTCCTTCTCCAGGCAACCACTGTAAATCAGGGTGCAGATGTCCTTTAGTTGGGTATTAAGTGGGCAGACAGAAATCAAAATGGCTTTGTCATGAATATGATGTTCTCCTCTAAATAAACGGTCTTGTTTTATAACTGCTTCCTCCAGTCAACCTCCTCTGATATCCTAGACTTGCTAACGTTCTTTTTATTGCTGCCATCTGATTGTATAACTCTCCACTGATAGCAGCTCTTCATATTGCATCGATTATAGAGAGAACAGGAAAATGAACAAAATGTACTCATTCTGTTTATAGTTTGAACTATAATTTTGTGGCCCTCCTTGGACGCCTTAACAGAAGAATCAGATGCACTTTTCTCCATGTTTGGCAACATGCTCATAATTTGGCTGGAAGCTGTGTCCAAGTTTACTCAGCTCTTGTGCTTGCCTGCTTTCACGAATGGCTTTTTTTAGGGCGTGGGAGATGGACAAGGCTCCTGGTGCAACTGTTGAGACAGCAGGAGCTTCTGTGAAATAGAGAAGTTCTGAAGAAAGGTTGTTCATCAACCCTTGATAACCACCCACTGATTTATGATTGGGGTATGAGGGTTCAGACATGATAGATGAGGGAGGTGGATGATGATGTACTTGGCAGAGGTTGTATTTACCCTCCTAGGTAGGAGCATGGGGTTATTGCTATTCATCACTGGAAGCAGGGGTCACAGCCTGCTTTTATTGACAAAACCTTTCTCCCTTCCCCATCTCAGCCTGCTGCAAGCCTCATCTTTGCTTGATTTGAAGGGCTGAGATGGACACTTGACTCACTTTCAGCTATGAAAGAGCCATTTTTCTTGCTTTGCTGAACTTGGGTCAGTTCAGTGGTGGATGACTCTGGGTGCCAGTAGTCTGATTAAATTAGAAGTTTAAGATAGTGTGAATATGATATTTTAGAGGCAGAAAGACAAAAAATTATAATTTATCTATCAAAAAAATTATCTCTCCTTCAACTATAAGAATTCCTATCTAAAGCAATTTTTTATAACAATCAATTTTTTTTGCTTTAGGGCCAAGTGGTAGACATCTTTATTACATGGCAAGAAAACCCCTGTGACCAATGTATTAACTACTTAAAAAGTTAGTGCCCATCTTCCCCAATTTACCTCAGATATAAAGAGGAAAAAAGAATGCAGTTTGGTAAAACTGTAGCAGCTTCTACAGCAAAATGGGCTAGAATTATTATTACATTTTTACTAGGTTCAGAGCCAAGCCAAAAGACTGTGGGAGGCTAATCCCAAAATAAGAGACCACCCTGGTTTGTCCTTGTGCTACTGGAAAGGGTGCACCAGAGCTTTTGTGGGAATGTGGGTTTTATCCCATATCACTAGCAATTTTCTTTGTGTATGGCTAAGAAAAAAGGCCAATTAGAGGAAAGGACAATTGAACCCTGTTTCCTCAGTTTCCCTATTTGCTGAGCAGCCATATTCAAACCAGTTCACTAGTCTTGGTTTTGTTTTGTTTCCGTTGTTTGGTTAACTGATGTTTCTCCCAAGGAGATTTTATGGCATCTTTTTTTCCCAGGCCAAAATGTCTCACCACTCTTGCAGAGGTTCTCTGAACGTTATTAGCCTAATGATGCACTTAAACTGCAGAGAGGGAGATAGGGCTAAATAACAAGAAAAAATGCCAGCCCATTAACAAAATGCTGCAATAATAAGTGTAATGGAGGGCTAGAGAGCTATAGGATGTCCCTTGATGATGTGCCAAATGACACCAGCCCAGCGTCCCACCAGTATGAAAGAACCAGCCTTCAGTCAAGCGATCATCTACTCAGTCTCTCACGTTTTTGTCCAGTCCTATTTTCTAAGGCAGGGCAAAAATTTGTCATTGGCAAAATAAAGATTAAATAAAGCATGAGTAATGTGTATGTAGATCTAGAAGATATCTTGGCACTGAGATCAATTTCCTGCTCTGACGGATTTAGAAGTGCTCAGGTTCCTGCTGTGACTGGGAAGTTGCTTTAGAACATCTTTCCTGTGATGCTCAGAAACCTTCTTCATGTTCCCACCCTCTATTTACTCACAACCAGTTTGATTCACGGCCAACATTGTCCTTTAGCTTAAAAAACTATCTCCCTTCCCTGGGGGTTTACCTGGACTATTTATAGAAAGCAAGCCTTTTCCTAGCCTTTTCCTTCTTTTTCTAGCCAAAACAAAGCTATTTTAGTTTCCTCTCCACTGCCCCCATCACCCCACATCTTCCTCTGCACCTGCTCCATCAGCCAGATTCTGGCTCATCCCAGAGCCCTGCACCAGGCAGGGACCTTCCATCTCCCTCCTGAACACACGGACTTTGTATCTGCCTCAATGTCCAGCTCTTGTTACACCTGCAGATCAGTTATCCCATGATCTTTAATACAACCTCATCTTTCTTTTCCTTTTGAATTTGCAGTTTTTTAAGCCCTGCTTATCACAGAAGCCTCTGTTGTTTGTCCCTCATCTCATTTCAGTGCCATCTTTCTCAGCAGAAGGAGATACGTGGATGGGCAGTGGTACAGAGATGCTATTTTGGGATTTCTATTGCTATGACAATATAATTTTCCAGATTTATTATTGAAATCCTATAAATAGGCCACTGACACCACAGCCTGGGCTGGTTATCTGTGATGCCTTTATAGCCCATTTGAAGGCACAGCTTCATCTCATCCTCAGACCTGTGCCTGTAAGTCGATACGAGAGACATTTTGGAGGTGTCTGTTTTTCTTCAGGGAATATAGAAGGAGGCCAGGGCATGAGCCCAGAATTAGTCATCTAACGAATCAGTCAAATAAGATGAGTTTCACATAGACATGGCAGTGATGACTTCTGGGTGTGCCAGTTCTAACTGGTGAACAGCAGATCAGGAACTGCCCAGCTGCAAATAAATGTCTTTTCTGAAGATGACGTTCTGTACCATTTGCTTTGGGGCACCTGTGTACAACAATAGAATGAGAAATTCAAACCTCCCCAGCATTATCCAAAATGTGGGCTTTTTAAAGTCTGGTATCAACGCTGAGGAAGTGATGTAACGCTTCTGAAAATGCCTCTTATTGTGTCTGAAAAAGGCTGGTGAGTTTGGGGTTGGTCACTGCTAGCCCTGGGCTAGACACGTCTTTGCTCTACTCGTACAACAGATCCACCAGACCAAGGGCTGAAGAAACTCCTCTTTCCTGAGACCAACCTCCCTCCCCGGACTTTGGGATGAGGATGGACCGGTCCTCAGTTTCCCTCTGTCGTGACCACCAAAGGGGGCTGCACTCCTTCAGCCTCGTAGTCATAAAACCTCTACATCAGGCAGTCATCACAAGGTAAGTGAGAGGTATGTAAATCCTTGGGCTGTTTGTTGTGATGGAATCTGGGCAAGAGAAAGGACTTGGAGTTCACAATGGAAAATATTTCTGAGAGCAGTTACTCCAGGGCAGCAACTTTGCTCAGCAAGCGTAGGAATTCTTTCAGTATAGAATAAATCTTTGTAGTTGCACAGTCTCACTTGTCAGCTCTCCCAGTGAGCATCCTCCCCAGTCCAGATCCTGACAGGTTTCCCTCTGGATCCCGTGCCTAGCTGGGATGTTATGAATTCATTAATTTTTTCTCTATTCTCCTGTTATTTACACAAGCTTTCCATGCCATATAAACTGAAAATATGAAAACTGAAAATATTTCTTTTTGTTTATAGGGAGAGAGAGAAAGATTGCCCTAGAAATGCATAGTAACAGCTTCCTCCTAGACATCACATTTACTTAAAGGTTCCTCAAGTTGGGGTACCAACTCTGAAACCTTCTGCTTCAAATTTTGAGCCCTTCTCCTACATATCCCTCCAGAAAGACCCCTGCAGAACCTCCCCCCACCCTGGAACCCCTGGAAGGGTCACAGCATGAGCAAACTGATGACTCAGGAAAAGAAAAACCAGCACCTCGATTTTGTTTGCTAACAAATGTGACCTGCTGGCAGCGAGGGCTGGTTTCATTTGGCTTTCGAGGCAGCTCCTCACTTCAGGCCAGCGGTGAGTTAAGAACTGCTCAGATGTGTCCGGGTAACTTCAGTGAGTCTGCTGGCACGTTTCAGTACAGCAAGAACAAGACAGAAACATTTCAGGGCAGATCACTAGCAAAATGGGAAAAAACCCTACAGAGCCTAGTAATTAATCTCACCCCTTGAAATTTGCTTCTGCTGTTTCTTTAACCTCTTTAACCTCTTTTTGTTTAGAATCTTCAGTGGTGGTGGAGAGCTTTTTAAATACCTGTCTCAGTCCTGAATACATTTCTGAAACAAAAGAAAACAAAACCAAAGTGCTTTGAGCCTGATGGGTCATGGCTGCCACCTTGGTTTTAGATCATCAGTTACATGGCAACAGCTGTGTGGCTAAATACCCAGTTTCTTTAATTTACTAGACCTTCAGCTGATGCTTCAGTTTAACACTCTGCCTAAAGGCTCTTTAGAATCCAGTATTTCCATTGGATACAGAGGATTTTATTTCAAGTGGGGAAGCAGTGGATATGTTGGCTTTGAGAAACAATTATTTGCAGCAAGATGGCAGCGACTGCTCTTTATCCCTCGTGGGAAACACCAGAAAGTCTTTGGAAAAGTAAAGCAAGCTTTATTTGAAACCACCATAGCGATTTCCCCCCCTGCCCCCACCTCAGCTTTGTCTGGAGTGTCTTTAAATAGGCGGCATTGCTTTCTATAGATGCTCTGAGTTAATCATTTCCCCATACAAACACACAGGGAGACACGTTTAGTCAGACGTTCGGTGGAGCGGACTCGGCACGATGTGAACGGAAAGCTACCGGGCTGGAAACAGGAGCAGAGCCTGCAGTCACAAACCACAGGGCTGTGCATGACCTAGGAAGGAAGCAAAGGGATGTTTCCGAAACCCATAGCATATAATAATTCACTTTAATCTTCCGTTGTTGTCTTGCCTCTGTGGCAGGGAAATAAAAAACGAACAAACTCCAGCTGAGATTTGCTAGAGCAAAACTGCACCCTGGCTGGCTGGCTGTGGGATGGAGGAGCAGTTACTGTAGATAAAGAGCTGCCTCGAGGGCGACGCTGAGCAAGCTCTGCTGGGCTCCTCAAACCTTTTGTTTGCCCTTTGGAAAAGGATCATAGAATCATAGAATCACAGACTGGTCTGGGTTGGAAGGGACCACAGGGATCATAAAGTTCCAACCCCCCTGCCACAGGCAGGGACACCAGCCTCCAGCCTGGATCTACACAAGGTTGCCCAGGGCCCCATCCAACCTGACCTTGAACACCCTCAGGGACAGGGCACCCACCCCCGCTCTGGGCAGCCTGTTCCAGCCCCTCACCACTCTTTCTGTAAAACCTTCCCCCTAATATCCAATTTAAACTTTCCTCCCCCTCGTCCTGCCATTATCTACCCTTTTTAGAAGTTGATTCCCCTCCTGTTTCTCTGCTCCCTTCAGGGACTGGAAGGTTGCAATGAGGTTCCCCTGCAGCCTTCTCTTCTCCAGGCAGAACAAGCCCAGCTCCTTCAGCCTCTCTCCATAGGGGAGGTGATCCAGCCCTCTAATCATCTTCTTGGCCGCCTCTGAACCCTCTCCAACAGATCTGGGCATATTATTCCAACAGGACAGTGCTGAACCATCTGCATGGAGATGCCTGCTCCCAGGGCTGTGGATTCCTTGTCATTCAACACTTGAAGTGGAAAAATATCCCCCCCCCCCACCAAATAGTTTGTGAATTAAAGACCTTGTTTCATGCAGCAGAGGAGGCACCACGTTCCTAGCAGGGCTATGGGAACACTAGCTTTAGCAAACGAATTTTCAGCCTCTGAGGACATCCCTAAATGCTTCTGAAATATTCCCCTTTTCCCGGACATCTCCAATTGCTCCGATGCCTGACGGAAACCTGAGAGCAAAACAACCAACAACAGACATTTCTTGGTTCCCATTTCCACAGCCTGGAAATGGAGCTGGTGTTACCAGCCCAGAGAACACCCTTTGCCAAGAGGCAAAAAAGCAAATTGCTATTTAAGACATTGTCAAAGTCCCATTGGGCCTCATCACCTCCAACAGATTTGTGAGTCACGGAGAGGAAGTATTTTACTGCTATCCTGTTTGGTCAGCAGGTGGAAGGGAAATAGCTCTCACAAACCCTGGAAAAAAAAATTCACAAGACTTCAATTTCAGCGTAGTCTTGGTGCTTTCAGGCTCCATCTCGTTCCAGTTTTCATGGTATTTTACAGAAGACAACAAGACAAGATAAAGAAATCCTTTTTTTACCCTATATAATTTTTCTGCTACTTCCCAACTTGCCATCTAGCAATATCTCCCTAACAAGCATAAAGAGCTCTTTTCTCTTGCTAAATTTTTTTTTCTCCAGTTTTTTCAGTATTCTTCTGCTCTTCAAGAAATTTTGCTGCAAGATAAAGAACATTACGTTTTCTTAAAACTACAGGGTAGGATTTAAAAAGGACTCGAGTAGTTCATAAACTTTGCAAAAAAAGAATGAAATTCACTCCTAAAGAAAAATAAATAAATAAATTGCAGATCTCTCTCTCTTTTTTTATATATAATCCAGTGAAAATAAAATAATGAACGTTACTGAAAAAGTCTGAGAAAATTATTTCCCAATAGGATTTTAGGAAATAAAACCCCCACAATGTTCCATTTTTACCAAGAACATATTCTATCTGAAACCACAGGCAGCTAAAGTGTTGGTGGACAAATTATAATAGCCCTTTCTTCATGAGACTTTTAAGAAAATTAACTCTTCTGCTCTAATGTTAACTTGTTTACCAAATTAATTTCTAGGGTGTTGTGCTCCTTTGCCAAAGACTTGAGCATTGTGAGACATGATGGTCGTACACAGCACCCAAAGTGGGACACCTTGCTGGGCTCACTGCTGTCCCTCAGCTTCATCACAACACCAAGGGAACAACGTAGGCACAAACACAGAGGTTTTTAGTGCTGCCACCTCTGCTTTCCCCTATGACAGGTAACCCATGAGGTCTGTTGGTGAGATTTCCCTCCTCCGTGATGAGGAAGACCCCAGGTTTTTAGAGAAATCATCCAAGAGAGGACGACTGCATGTTTTTGAGAGAAATCCACAATAGAGATCCAGTCCCAAATACCTACCAAGCATTCAGAAGGCACTTAGAACATCTGGAGTCTCTTGTATTCCCATTGCCAATCCACTACCTTCCTTATTGTGGTCCTCTAAATGGTAAGAATAGGATAACCCAGCTCTTTAACCAAGCCTTGAATACAAATTAGCTCTAAGGACTTTTTAGAGCCAATTTTTCTCAGTGTTTATACATTTCTGGTTCAGCAGATAGGCATCTCAGAACAAAAGGGAAGAAATGGGCCCATTGTTCAGTAAAGTATATAAAAGCTCTAAAGTTTCCTTAGAGATGTTCCAAAGTGATAGATGATCTTGGGTGCTCAAGCTGAGACATATAAGAAACCTTTTAAAGTATTCTTAAATAAATTAAGTCACCGGGTCGATTCCAGCCAAGCTGTTGAGAGAACAATGTATATTATAGAGAATGACCCCCTGACCCTCATCATGGGCTTTTTTTTTTTCTGTGATTGTGTCCAAAGAGAGGGGTTTGGAAAGTCCTGCAGTGTTTTCAAACACACACACACAGACACACACACATATTTCATTTTCAGGTTCCACCTGGGACTTGTAGTAGCTGCACAGCAAGGAGAGCAATTGTTTTTGTGGTTTCTTTCTGGCTGGGAGCACAGGCTGATGCACCAGAAGTCTTACGAGAAATTCTGCTTTGTTGGGATTTCCTGCATGATTCTGCACACAAAGGCAGCTCAAGCGATTCAGCTGACACAGTTATTGGAACCTGCAGATGATTTTCCCAACACAGTCTGATTTGGGAACCTCTGCTTTTCACCCTCTCCTCTTTGTTACATCCTACGTACTTCCTGTATGATATAATTTGGACACATTTTTTTTGGTGGAACACCACGAAGTGTTAGGAGTGCCATTGTATTCTGGTAGAGCCCTGCCAGCCCAGGGAGAGCTCTATTTCAATTGCCAGGAAGAGACTTGAAGTTACCATGCATCAGCTGGGCTGTAGGAAATCTCCGTTGTGTGCCTTTTCTTGTTGTGTTTTGTTTTCTCTATTTGTGGCCAGTGCAAAACAAGGCGTCTTGATTTAAGCCTGTCTCACTGTGTGCTGAACTGTTACCCTGCAGCAACCACGGACTGTAGAGCTAACGGGTAGTGGTAAGTCCATAACCACGGGGGCACAGGGCTGTGCATCTCATGCTTGGAGTGTGAAACACTTCTCCAGGTCTCCCTGAGCAGAACCAGTGACTTCTTACCATCTCTAACAGCAGAATCCGAATGCATCGGCTCATGCTCCAGGATGAGAAGAGAGGCTGAAGCTTGTTCAGCCTAGAGAAGACGGGGAACCTCATTGCAGCCTTCCAGTACCTGAAGGGAACAGAGAAACAGGAGGGGAATCAACTTTTTAAAAGGGTAGACAATGACAGGACAAAGAGGATGGATTAAAGCTAAAGGAGGGGAGGTTTAAATTGGATATTAGGGGGAAGGTTTTTACAGAGAGACTGGTGGGGGGCTGGAACAGGCTGCCCAGAGACGGGGTGGATGCCCCATCCCTGGAGGTGTTCAAGGCCAGGTTGGATGGGGCCCTGGGCAACCTTGTGTAGATGCAGGCCTAGAGGTTGATGTCCCTGTCTGTGGCAGGGGGGTTGGAGCTCTATGATCCTTGGGGTCCCTTCCAACCCATGCTGTTCTATGATTCTATGATTCCATGAGACAATACCCACCAGTGCTAAGGACCTGGCAGCAAGGAGGTGTGTAGCAGTCCCAGTCTCACACCTCGCTCTGTCTCAATAATTCCTTGTTGATATAGTGATCAGCAAATCACAGGAGTGCCGAAGCTGCTGTTCCTCCAAAGAATCCATAAAGGCAAAAAAACCCCACCCCAAATCCCAACCCCAGACTGCCTGGCTTTTTAGGAGGGAGGTTTGCCAAACAACCCCCTTTCCCTCACTGAGAGATGTACGTGGGGCATTTTCATGCTGCTGCCCAGACCAACACTACTCCACGTGGTCTTAACTCTCCTCAGCATCACCTGCACCCTTTGTTTTTCCACTGCCACTGGAGCAAACCTCCACATCGACTAGGACCAGGGCGAAGCAAAGTGAAGGAAAAAATGCACTTGTAAAGCAAAGCTAGGACAAGTTTGCCAGCAGGAAAATATTCAGATCATGTAAACAGAAAAAAAACCCCTCTTGATTACATAAAATACTCCCAAAACCAACCCAAATCAGGAAAACACAAAGGAAGAGAAGAGCTGAAGTACTGTGATGACAGTGAGTAAATGAGAATCATTTGGGATCAAGAACACATTAGCATTCCTGGCAAATGAAAAGGAGGGAGATGTCTCTCTCTCACCAGCCTCATTTTATTTGCACATTGAAAAGATCAAAGCTGACCGCCTGGTATTCTGAGACTACACTGAAAGTAGCTTGTGTTTTTCATGATGGATGTCCATTTTCGACAGTACAGGCTGATGCATCCCTCTAAAAAAGCCTAATGGGAGAAACTCTGCAGCGAGCTGGTATCTGAGAGGGCAGCTTGGTCCCTGGGGAGGGCAGAGGTGAGGTTGTGCCTTGGGGGAGAGGGGAAGAACAGGTTCCTCCTCGAAATCTCCATCAGTTCTTATTTTAAGCTTTATGTGGTGAATCGATATGGTGGTTGGCATTGGCAGGCAGACTTTCTTTTGCCCAAATAAAGAGCTGAAATTGAAAAAAACCCAAAAACATCTGGCTAAATATCCCAGTTTAATTGCAGCACGATACGGGACTGAACAAGTTAAATCCGAATTACCGCAATATTACTCCTAAAAGGTTTACTGTACGGTGTGAGTCACTGTGTGGTTTGGTCCTTTGTCTCTGCAGAGGTTGCAATTTTTTTAAATTATTATTTATTTTTTTTTTAGAAGCAGAAGATTTGTCAAAGCAAATGAGACTGATGGCTTCATCCTGCCCAGAGAGGCAAGCCTGGCAGTCCCTCATGCCTATCGATCCCACAGAAGGTGAGAAAGCCCCACGAAAACACCTCCTTGCTTGGACAGCAATATCCTTTCGAGGAAAATTCCTTCTTGATCCTTGCCTTACAGAAGTGATTTGCGATTAATGTAAAGACCATTTGTCATTTTGGTTATAAGAGATGCTAATGGCTTTACCAGCTTTTTGCCTTTTCTAAAAATTAAGCTCCTGTAGTGAACATTTCTGTTAAGCAGAAAACAGTAAAGACACAGTTTCCTCTAAATGGCAAAGCCCAAACTGAGTCACTCATCAATTCACTGCTAATTGTCAAATGTGTTTATTGCACGGGAGAATTGATAACCTGTAATGAGACGTGATGGATTTAGCCAGCTGCTTTTCTACAATTTCAGGCTGGTGAATGTCCAACAGAAACCAAGAGAGTTATAAAAAATAAGAAAAGAAAAGAGAAAAGTCCATTAGTGTTGATTCAGCACCGGTGTATTTTCCTCTCCGGATTATTTTTGTAATAACAAGTGTCTGATAAGTGGGTTAAAGACTGACTGAAGGAGATGGGGTTGGAAAAGAATTGCTATTATGCTTGTTGATATTCCTCCAGTTGATTTGAAATGTAGGCAAGTCATGGAATAATTTAGACTGGCAACGTATTTCATGAGACTTTCCTTCTGAAGCTAAAAAAAGAGAGCACGCTGTCTGTATTAGTAAGCACACAGCGTATTGAGATAAGTAAATGGAGTCAGAAGGAATGCTGCCTGCATGAGAAATAAATGGAGACAGAAGCCATGGTGGAAAAAGTGTGTGCCTCTTGCAGACGTCTGCGTCACCCATGGCATCGGAGCAGCTTGGTGTAGCAGTCATCTGTTGCAAAACCCTGGGCACCGGTCCCTACACTTGCCCATCAGTCACATAATGTCCTTTCGTTTTTGGCTGAAGCTGGAGGTGTCTGAACAGCCCTCTGCCTCTGGGACATGGCCACTGTCCTACTGCTGAGCCCTCCGTGGCACCAACCCGCCCACGGCAGCCAAGCGCAACCAAGAAATACGTCCAGAAGGAGCCAGCTCAAGAGGTTCAGCTGCCAAAACTGGAGAAGCCCCTGTGGGGGAAGACTTTCAGCTCCTGATGTGTGAAGGCTTGAGGACAGTGTGGTGGCACCCTCGTCTGGTGATCTCCTCTTTATTTTTCCTCTTCCGTTAGAAAATTTTCTCCTACCAAAATCCTGCCAAAAAAGTTAGCCACCCCAAATACTGGGAACACTCACATGATATTTGCAGTTGACCACATCCTCCTCAAGCTTTCTTCATTTTGGCACGCTCAGCTTATGAGCTTGTGGAGAGAAATTCACCCCTTGCCCAATGGGACTTGAATTCAGCCACTATTCCACTATTCCCAAGCACTCCGGTAAAAAATTGGGCATGGTTTCTGAAAACCTAGTATGGTCTTAAAAACCAAAGATGTTCTGATGATGCCTGACTAATGAATGTGTGGTGGCCAAAAACAGCTAATGAGACATGGCCATTTTAGTCCTACAGAGATCATAGTGACTAATCATACAACCAGATGAGCATAGAAGGCAGTGGATATCTTCACAGAAGACTCAGAACTTCTTTCTGGAGGAAAATTCACACAGGACACAAGATCACTGAGCTTCCTGCATTGAACTTTGGGAAGGCTTTGATCTGTACCACATGGGGTTAGATTAGAAATGGCATGAGATGTATACAGTGTCTTCAAATTACAGGAAAACCTTTCCTTGGTCACAAAAGAAGATACGGATCAAGAAGATTTCCTTAAGGAAAATCTCCAAGTTCAGGGTTTTGACAGTGCCCCCAAATACAATTAGGATGTGGTGAACCTTGGTTTGCTCTTGAATTCACCTGTGTGAACTGAAATTTGAAATAGAAACGCTAGAGCAGCTTCTGACTCATTTTTTTTCAGCCTGGATTTCATTAATATCTTCCCTGAGCTGGGATTATTTTGCTCATGTGCGGTGTTCGAATCTGTTCAGGCTTTGTTTGAGAGCAGAAAAAAACTCCTAATGGAGGCGTCCTGTATAACCCAATAGAAAATGATAGTGTTCAACAGGTTTGGGGTTTTTTTAAACAATATTAAATTTTAATACATAATCATATCCCACTGTGGAATTATATGAGACTGTTAAAAATAACTCAACAGGAAGCATAAAAGCACTTATTAAATTCTACAAGTATTTACAGTAATTTCTGCATAGGGCTCTCTTTCTGTGGCACACTTGGTCCCATTTCTACCAAATTCCCTGGAAATTTTCCCCAAATGGCCAGCTCTTTCTTCACAGTTTCACCAAGCAAAGGAATGAAGCTGCCTGTTGTTTCTCTGAGCTCTGATTAAATCAACACCGTTGGCTGCAAATCCCAGTGCCAGACTCTCAGCTGGTGAAATGCAGCATAAATCTGTTGCCTTTAAATCTGAGCTCAGGGACTCCAGCTCCCCTCTGCCCACCTCTCACCTAGGTATAAATCCAAGTGCCTCCTGCTCTTGCCTCCCATTCTTCAGCTAGTCACCTTGCAAAGCTGTTGTTTGGAACTTTGATGTATTTTTGGGGCTGTAAAATTAGCCGACTTAGTTCATTACCCATGGGAGGTGTTCCTGAGATGTTATTCCCTCTAACATTTTCTGTTGGAGATGGATGGGACGGCCAAGGACTGAGGTCATTGATGCTTTGTGTTTAGAGGGAGAGGAGGAATTGGTGTCTCTTTCCAGCAGACTATCTCCCAGTGACTGTCAGGGTTATGCAACTGGATGTCTCCATGGCACCCTGGAAAGCTACAGCCCATCACTGCTAGAGATGCTCTTTCTGAAATAGACTCTGCGTTTCAAAGAATGACACTTTCTCACTTCCCAGACGCAAAAGGCGCAATCGGTTTCCATTCCAGAGCTTGTCTCATCGCCCCAGGTTGTGCTGGCCCTGAGGACCAGCTGTCTAGAGACCATGAAACCGGGCTGTGAGGATGGGTCATGATTTGTACAGTTGATTGCCAAAAATACTTCTGGGAACAAAGACGCTCCTTGATTTTTCTGCAGCTGAAGTAAATCTTAGACAAAAAACCCAGAGGGAGCTGTTGGCACACACCACGCAGCCATCAGACAGGAATCCTACTCACAGACCAGCCAGCTTCTTGACAGGCAGGAGTTTAGAAACCATTTAGCACATGAAAGATGGTAAAGATGTGTGTGTGTGTGTGTGTGTGTGTGTGTATGCATGTATATGAGAGACGCATGGGGAAGCTGGGCTAGGCATATCATCTTTTAAAGCTGAAAATGTGTCACTCAGCCATAATTGTTAAACTGAGAGCAATCAAAGTGATTGCTCTAAAGATTGTGACAGAGACTTCATTGAAGGCTCTTAGAGACACTTATATCCACAGCTGTGATTTAATAGGGTGGCTCTGGCTAGTGGAGAATGGAGGCAACTGCAGAGAACTGGGGAATGACAGGAGAGTCTTTTCAAAACCTCCCTCAGTAACATGTTGTCTTTGCAGACTGCAAACTCCTCAATAAACGTGGGTGCTTTTTGGGTGCCGAAATGTAAATAGATGCTCCCCTGCAATTAAGTCTAGAGGAGCTGCACATTTGCATTAATTTTGCACTTGCTAGTAGAGCTCCTCCAAATTACTCCCAGGCAGTAATTGGGATGGTTTGAGAGCACGGAGCTGAAGGGAATGTCTTCAGCAAGAGTTGAATGTCCTTGGGACAGGCTGCTTGCCCACAGCTGCTTTGTGAACCACCAGCATGAGCAATGCCACTCGAATACTGCTGAGCCAAGAGAACAACCTCCCTAAGCTAAACACAGGCTGGGGATCAAAGGCACGTTGGGGATTTGCTGTCATCATTTATGTACCTCCAGCAACTGCTGGGCTCTCGCTGGTGAATGATCAGTGTCCGTGCGGTGCCAACTGCTGTGAAAGGGATGGGTGTTCAGGGAATGACGGCAGAGCGATTACAGGGAAGTTTTTCAGTGCTGTATCGACTTGCCCATTAAGTGCTTGATGGACTTTGGTTTTCTCAGATGAGTTTTCTGCTTGGCACTTCCTCTTACCTCTAAGCTACACTGTGCGTTACACAACTTTGGCTTGCATCTAGCCCTGGCTTCACCACAGGAAAAGCTTCGTATCAGCAGGCCAGGTATATAAGGTGTGCTCCTCTTGACTTATTTATGAACTACAAGCACATCCCTTGGTAGGGCAGCAGTGCGTCATCTCAGACATGATTCCTTATAGAGCAGCTTCCTGATTTTCCAGATGCAGCTTGTGCTTCTAAAAACTGGATTTAAAAACTCCCAAGCGCCTGGTTCACAGCTCGGGCTGCAGAGGGTGGAGGTGGTAGTTGTGGGAGAGCAGATTCCCCTCAGTTCCCTTACCAAAGGGAGTGTGCATCCTCACCTCCCGAGACTCCTCCCCAGTCACACCCGCAGTGTGGCTCAGTCATGTTCTCTCCTCATCCATTATTGCTCCTCCTATCTCTGAAGGAGATGTGGAAGTGCTGTTGATAAACTTATTAACACAAATTAGTGCAGAGTGTCATTTCCATGAGATGACTTCAGTGCCACGCTCGGAGCAGCCATCATTTGTCACAGCATCGTCCTCCTCCTTGAGCTGCAGGTACCTGAGTGCTGCTCAATACCTGGGGATGCTGGAAGCACACTTTCACCCTCCTTCTCTTCCTCCTCCTCCTCTTCCTCCCGGAGGAAAGCTGTCTTTGTCACACAGGGTCTCAACAGGGACATCTGCCACCTTGAGAGATACACTGCTGGCATCACTTCAGGGAGAGAGGTGATGTGGGGGACACCAGTGTCACGATGCTCTGCTGGGCTTTGTCCCCTGGTTTTCCAGGTGTTTGGAGCAGGCATGTCACACTCCAACTCCATCTCACGAGTCCTTCTCTTCCCATCATTTTACCATCCCACACATAAGACAGTCGGCTTCGAAATCCTCAGAGACCACTTCCTCCAACGCACAGGAAGAGTTGTGTAGCAAATGCAAGTGATAGCTTGTTTTTTGATTTTATACTCTCCATAAAAGTCCATTCCATCTTGGAAGGAGAAACAAAGTGGTGGGGAATCCAACTGTATCCCCTGGAAACCGCCCAACTGACTCCCGAGGAGGATCAAATCTCCATAATGCAATAAAGCAGACAAATGAAAAAAGATTCTGTAATCGAGGTGAAGTCCAAATTTCCTCCATGTCAATGAGAGAAGTCACTGGCCTCTAGTCAAAACTACGTCCTGTGCTGACCAAGTAAGTAAAGCTCAGGATCAGAAGCTGAGCAGTTTTGGAAAGATTGTACAGTGGGAGAATAAAGAGCTAAACTGATAATCCTATCAGGAAAATATAACTTAATCTGGGGTTACACGTGAAAGATCGAATCCAAATCGTAGCAAATTCACCACATTTGCCTCTGCTTGCTTCCTGTGCTGACAGAGGAAGGGACTGCCCGATGCTTTGTGTCTAATTACCTGCGTTGCAAGGGAAGAGCAGAGCTTTTCTCAGAAAAGAATATTTTCTTTTCCTCTGAAAGTTTAATCCTCATAAGAGGATTCCCGTCCTGTCCTTGGCAGAGTCAGGAATCAGGCTTTTCACATCGCCCTTAGCAGAAAAAGGAACTTCTACATGATTCACATCTGCATGCTGCTGCTTAGCAGGGGCTGCTGGCACAAAGCTCCTCAGCCTCAGTGGGGAACTACACCAAGCTTTACTCCTGTTTAGTGGCCTTTCTTTTAACTTTTATTTCCATTTCTTTGCTTTTCTTTCTGTTCCTCCTGGACTCTCCTCATGGCATGCTAACAGGACACGTGTGGGAATTAAGCTTTTTGTTCTCTGACCTCCTATATGCTCCATCATGCTGCAAACACCTCACCAAGGGCTGGGGCCAGGGGGGCATGAGCAGAAGCAGCCCAACAGCATCTTGACCTGTGGCACTGAGCTTGCCAAATAACAAGGGCTTAAAAAAGAGCAAGGCTTGGACCACCCCTGTCCTGGAAGGAGAGTTTAACCAAACCTGGCTTAAAGTTTTATCGTATCTATGAGGAATATAACTGACAGAATAGACACTTACCTAACCAAGCCCACAGGCACACAGCAAATAAAACAGCTGTTCCTTCACTTGCCTCTGAAGGAAGCTCACCAACTATCCTCAGCAGACAGAGATGTGTCACAGGAGCGAGGATGTCAGCACTGGGTGAGCTCTTTGCCAGGGATGCACATGGCTCTTAAGTGTGACTCCTTCCAGCTGCCCCAGTCTGCAATCTGCAGCCTGGATAACGGAGCCAAATGTCTGAGGGATGCAAAAGGATGCTTGGGGGCCTCACTAGGGAAACTGAGGAACTGATAATCCCGTGGGCATTCACCTACGGGGTGCCCCTCTGCCATCCAAGCTCAGGTTTCGGTACAACCCTGAGTGGAGCCATCCTCCTCCTGTAGCAATGAACACTCACACACATCCCTCTGGTGTCATCTGGTCTGTGCTGAAACCCAACTCCCTACGCCCAGACACACACAATCGATGGGATAAATCCATTGGATCAATTAGCGCCTCGAGCTGCCCCAGCAGAAAGCAACACGCTAATGAGACCGTGGTGAGTCCGTACTAACCAGAGGGGTTCAGCAAGCTACCAGCCCCACTGACGTGAAGCACCATGTAGTAGCAAATAGAACTCTTCAGTGCCTCTGCTGTGAAGTCATCAGGCAGCAAATAATGAGGGGAGAAGGTAAACAGCAATACACAGTTGGAGGTATTTTATTTTCACTGGCTTTAGAGACTATAAAGGGGCTTTCCAGGGCTCCTTTGCAGGAGAAGCACAGCTTCAGCTCGACCTAAAGAGCTGGGAGCCCCTTTCTGACTGAGGTGAGGGTGCTGGGCAGTCAGAGAGGGAACACCCCACCGTGGGTACAACAGGAGGGCATAGATGCTGTGGAGATGGGGACACTTGCTAAAGGGCAAACAGGAACAAGCTGGCCCTGGAGCTGCTCATCTCCCATTGCCGCCAACAACAAGCTTTCCCATTCAGCGGTAAAAGTTATAAACAACTTGTGTGTGGGGAAACAATAGGCTTAAAGACGAAGCCTAGCAGAAGATAAAAGCAGGACACTCATGCCTGGGATGAGGGTACATGATGTTCCGTGAGCCCTGACTGTCCTCTGCAGCTTTCAAACTCTTCTGTGGCACCGGATCCATCTTTAGAGCTGTTTGCAAAGCATCCGCTGCCCTGAGAGTGCTGTAAGTAGTGGGGAAGGACAAACACAAAACAGGTTTGAGCCAAACTGGGGTCTGAAGGCCCTCAGTGAAAATAAGGTGAAGCACCACTCAGCTCTCCGTTCAATAGAAGCAGTTCTTGGAAAAGAATGAATGAAAATAAAGTGCATGTTCATTTGTGTGGTACAGAGCAGGGCAGCTCGTTGAGAGGGGAGCATTTAGATTCAGGGCTTCGTAACAGCAGCTATGAAGTTACATCCTTGCTCCAAGGCTCTGTACATCTGTAGGATATTGCTGGTTGCAAGAGCAGGGGCCACATTCCACCCTGTGACACTGGGAAGGGTCACTGGGGGCCAGCAGGGACGTGCTACCTGTGACTGTGAAGCAGGACACAGCCTTGCTTTAAAGCAAGGCAAACAGCACAGCTGCTGGAGGTCACCCAGACACCAAGTGCTGTGTCAGCACTGGGCTTTAACCAAATACACCCCAGGAAGGGGGTCTTTCATGCTCAGCAGAAAGCTCTCCCTGGAAGAAGCGTCTCCTGGCAATGCTGCTGGGGGCTGGTGGCTGGCTGTGAGGGACAGGACAATGGCTGGGCAAGCCTCCCCTTGCTCCCAAACTGCCCTTGGTGGCTGTAACTGCCTGCAGATCTCTTACCTTTCAGGGGCCACAGTGACATGCAAACCTGCCAGCCCTCATCATCAAGGATTTCTGTAAAGGCTGTATCTGTTCAAACTTCTTTCATTGCTCCTGTGCAGCGCTGCAAAGCCTCTCCAACACCTTGAGCTAACCTGGCCTTCCTCAAACTACTTCAGGTCTGTGACAAGTGTAAGAAGGGCAGAATAAGCCTTATCCACCAAAGAAGCCATTGCCCTTTTGTGATCTGATTATACGAGTGACATGGTACTTCCAGAATCTGCTAGGAGCTCTCTGAACACTCGAACCACAGGGTATCTTGCTTAGCACACATGGCATTAGTTAATGGGGCAATGTAAGCATGATTGGCTGCAGATGTCGCAGCGAATTCAAGCACTGGGTCTCCGTCAGGATTCCTTTAAGGTTGCTAATATCACAACCTGATTGATTAAGCAGCTCGCAAACCAGCCGGCTTCCCACTTCTGCAGCAGTGTCTGTTGGAAGATGGAGCCACTTGACAGTGAATAGGGGAAGAAGTATGTGAGATGCCATGCATACCACAGGCAGCAGAGTCATTTTTTTTGACAGCAATATAAACATTTTGGGTCTGATCAAAACAGATCTTGTTTGGGGATTGCTGCAGCCTAATTAAATGCAGGAAAAGGAAAAAACACAACTACCACCTCCTCACTCCAGCACTCACAAGGCTTTGGGCAAGGGTAGGTTTTTGGAAGAATTCAGGTCTGAGGTTGAGTGTGCAACACCAGAAGCTGGAGCCAGATTCTCAGTCATGCTCAGCCTCCTCCTCTTGCTCACTTGTGGAAAAAGAGATCAGCCTTCCAAATACTTGTTCAGCAGAGTGGATTTGCACCGGTGCTGTGGGCGAGCAGCCCGGTGTCTTTGGTGATGATGGTGGGAAGGGTCTTTGCAATGTCCTGCTTTCTGCAAACTGGCATTTACTGGAGGGTTTCTGGCTGCAGGGAAAGGCAGCAGCTTGTTTAAATAAAGATATTTGCTCAGAGGAAGCTTATTAATTCTCACTCGGTGTCAGCAGCAGCGGAGAAACAGCGTGACGAAGAAGTTCAAACACTGGGGAAATACAGTCAACCTATAAACAGGAAGTTAAAGGGGAAAAAAAAGAAGTCCTCAATGCAAAGGCATGTCCTGCCCTTAATTGCCACACGCTCAGCTGCCACCGTGCTGCTGCGCTTTCCTTACCGGAGGCATCCGAGGTTTTAGCTACTTATCCTTAGCTGAGCCCCAGTCCCTGGTAGCAGGTGGACTCTCAGGTAACTGCACTGACATGAGCATCCCTGCTGCAGAGCTTTAATCTCCAGCTCAGTGCCATGCAAACCTTCCTATCGTGCTACCCCACTTCAGAGCTGCTCAGCGTGCTTGCAGTGTTTGCATGCTGGGCTGTGCAAGTGCAGGGAGGAAAGCGTGGCACTTAATACCTGAATGAGCCAGTGCTTGCTCCTTGTGCCACCACAGGGGTGATGGACCTCATCCTGCACACTTTTTTTGCTCTGGAAAAGCTTTATTTTGGCGTTGGGCATTGTGATACACAGCAGTGACTGCTCATGCTCTTTGCTGCGTTTGATTCCTGTGGGACTGGGGGGTTTTGTGCAATGATCTGTTTGAGAAGTAATTATTTCAGCCCTGTGAAAGGGTTGGGATCTTAGAAGAGCTGAGCACATTCCTGAAGGAAAGATGCCAGCCAGGCCTATCAGATTTCTAGCAGATGTCCACGCACGTTGCTGCTACCTGCAAACATCCCACCCCAATGGCACTCCATCGGATGGGCTCAAGCACCAAACCAGAGGAGTGGGAGAGGACAGGGACAGGACTCCATCTGAGGACACAGTGGGACAATGTGTGGGAGACAAGATGGGATGGCATGGCAGCATTGCCCAAGCACCCAACTCAGAGCAGGAGAGTGGAATCAAATGAGCAGGGTTTGTGCTGCTTTTATCTGTACTTATTGTGCAAAAAATGGGAGCGTGATCCCACGGGATGCTGCAGCTCCAGACTTTGAAGGTAGAAAGCTGCTCTAGCTCTGTATCACGGTGAGCAACAGCAAAAGTCTAGCCCCAGGAGGGAAACCAAACATCTTGTGGTCATGGCAAAGTCCCAAACCGCTTGAGCACCTCCCACCAACCCAGTTGGAAAGGACAGCCAGCGTTAGCCCATCGCACAGGCTCAAATCTCTGTGTTTGCATTCATATAACTCCCTCCATGGAAATCATGACCCAAAATGAGCAAGTGTGTTTCTGTAGCTTTTGATACATAACTGAGAATGGTGGTTTGACCAAGGTCTTCAGAGCTGGCTGTTGGACCATGACTTGATCTCGCAGCCTTCAGATGGGACCTTCCACCAGATCAGACATTGCATCTCTTCCCAGCATTTTGCTTTGGCTAAACCCAAGCAAGCATAGCTGGAACAACACCCAGGGAAGCTTTTCTGAGCAGTTTAGCTGCATGGCTGTGGGAAGATGTGGGGTGGCAGCAGCAGGACGACTGCTCGCGGAGGAGCCAAGGGGCTGACTCATGGGCGCTGAGCCCCTGCCAGCACCGCCGGCTCCCGCTGACTTCAGCGGCTGAGAGAGTTCTCGGTGTTTCTCCCTCTTCCCTTTCGGCACAGGAATCGTTACTCATTCCGTACACAATGCCAGGTACGTTTTATTGTGGAACGGGCAATGACATGGAGTGGCTGGGCATGGGAATGCAATTGATTGGAACTCTGGATTTCCTACATGACTTCAAATTATAACAATCCCAGATATTAAGATTTTGGCACCAGGACCAGTTTGGAGGATAATTATGTGCTATGATCTAATTTTTTGGGATCTGTACTGAGAGCCAAATCTCTACGGCTTTCCTGTCTCCCTCGAGAGCAGCTCAAGCTGCAGGTTCCTTAACTCTCTCATCCCCCTGGTAGCTCTGACTTTTTCTGCTTCTTTTTTTTTCATCTTTCTCTCAAGTCTTCCAGGAATGGCTCTATCTAAACCTGGAGGAAGTCAGGGTCTTCTTTCTCCCCTTATCACTGTAATTAATGGGGAGGGTTGGGGGGGAAGAAAGTGGAACAGCATTGGGATCTTTCAAATATCATGTACAGTTTGATTGCAGAAGTTGGTGCTCCTCCAGATTTAATAACTGATGCCAGTGATGGGGGTTTATGGATATGCACACAAAAAAGCCCTACAATTCATATTACTGACGACTGAAGAGTCATTTTCCTAAGTCCTTATAAAAAACACACGAGACACATGGAGAAATGACATCTTTGGAGGGGACAAGGAAGCCTCACTGCTCTTCTGCACAATGCTTTGGGTCCTGATGCCACCTCATCCCCCCGCTTTCTGCCCAAGACCCCTTGAGTTGAGGAAAGCTCAGCTCCAACCCAGTCCCTAAGGGTGGCCACCACCTTTGCTGTTGTTTTGCTCTGTATAAGTAGCTCAGCAGATACAAAGCACAGATCTGAAGTGCACAGGGCAAATATTTCTTGCATACCCCTGCCACGTACAGCAAACACTTTCAGGCGGTGCTTTGAGCCAGTAATTCCCATTCTTTCAGGTCTGTGTGTTATCTCTGCTGTGATTCAGACCAAATTTAATTATTCTAAAAGGCTGTTTCACTTTCTGTGACTAATTTGAGGCTTTGTGTTTACCCACATCAGTGAATCTCAGCAGCAGCTGAGTGACAAGTGGTGGAGGAGACACAACTTGATGCTGTGTGCAGTGTCATTAGGGGCAGTCAGTAACGAGGGGACAACACTACGTGGAGATGCAGAGAACCTGCACACCCGAGTCCAAGGGAAAAGAAAACCAGGATAGAGCTGGCGGAAAAGGGTTTCCTCATTCAGGGTGGCATTTGGGTCATTTGGATCACCAAAGCTGATTATGACTACACTAATGACTACAGGAATCTGAAATTATTTGTGAGCCATCCATGAGCAGAGAGGAGTCCTAAAGGCATGGAAGCCATTCACTAAAAGTTTCAACCACACAGAGCAAACAGGTCTGGTTTATTCCTCCAAAGAGGCAGGTGTAGAGACTGAGATTTTAAATATGGGGGGCTTGATTTGGGGCACTTAAGATCAGGGAGACTTTGCTTCACTTTGCTTAAAAATACCCAAATTCTAGCCTCCATCCCTGCACTGTTGAGCAAAACATTTGTGCAGAGCAGCAGCGTGATCCCAGATCCATCAACAGCCTCAGATGTGGTACCCGCAGCCAAAACACAGCAGAATTGAGACAGCACCTGCCTGTCCCGCCTGAGCTTGCTCCAGTATATTTATTCTCATTTCCTGATAAAAGAAACCATCCCCCTCAGGCTTGCTTCTAGAATAAAAAAAAAAAACCAACCTACCCACCCCAATCAATCAAATACTAAACCCACGTTAAAATAAACAACACGCACTGAAACCTCTGTTTTCCCTTGTTTTCCTTAGGAGGAAGTCAGCAGCCTCGACAAGGCTTTGATGTGGGGATACACGTTTGATGTCAGCACCGCTGACAGACAGGCCTCAAAAGGCTCCGGAGGGGGAGGCTGAGTTCACACAAACACTCCCACGTTCACGTACTTCTCTGTGAGGGCACCCGAGCGCTCCCGATCGCCTGAGTCTGCAAAGCGCAGACGCCGCGGTCTCGTGGGGATGGGCTCCCGCAGGCACCTGCTTGAGCTGCTGCCACGAACCCCGTGCATGGGGATTGGGGTTTTATTTCATTTTTGTTCCTGTTCTGGCCCAAGATTAAAAAGCAAAGTGCTGAGGAGCTAAAGAGAAGTCCCCTCCCCTCTCCTTCAAGGCATGGTAGGTGCTCGGGAAAGCTTTGGTTTTGAGGAAGTTTGATCTGAACTCCAGTGAGTGTGAAAGCCCAGGAGCCTACAGAGTTTTTTAAAACCTGTGACCTCCTGAACAGAGTTGTAGTCGCTCCCAGGAAACATCCCACAGTCATCTACAGCAGTGTTCAAAGCACCCAGAGGAAAAAAAACCCTCTTGCTTTTTTCTTGGCTGGATGCTTGAGGCTGCGCAGACCCTGGGGTTTGCTTATCACAGTGGCTAAGGAGGTGCCATTCTCCTCTCATCCCTGTTGAAAGTGCTTTTCTCATAGTCATCCTCTAGCCAAAGGTGCTCAAGTCAAGAGGATTTTTTTTTCTTCTCCTGGGTTGTCACAGATTCACAGACTGACAGACTTGTAGGGGTTGAAAGGGACCTCCAGAGCTCATGGAGTCCAATCCCCTGCAAAAGAAGGGTCCCTAGGACAGGTCGCACAGGTCGGTGTCCAGACGGGTCTGAATATCTCCAGAGAAGGAGACTCCACACCTCCCTCCTGCACCAGGCTGCTGTCCCAGGACACCGTCACGCTTACAGAGTGACAAGAGTCAGGACAGAGTCCTTACACCCCTACAGAGTATCAGAAGTCCCTTTGCACAGCCCTGGGAGTGCCAGCCTTTTGGTCATCTCCACCACACTAATTGCAAACAGCCAAGTTCTCAAAACCTTTTGAAAACACCAAAAAAGGGTAGAGGCATCTCAACATCAGATAAGCCTGGCTCTTCACATTTGGGTGACACCACTCTTATTAAAAGTGAAGTTTTTGTGCCTGGGCTGGATCCAGCCAACCTTTCAGCCCCAGGACTTTTAAAACAACATCCACTTGTACCAAGCTGTTGCTTGACCACAGTGATGGTTTCTGTTGACACCAGATGGTTTCCATATAACTCAATATTTTTGTTCTGAAATAATAACATTTCCAATTGTGAATGAGTTAAATTGTCTCAACCCTCACTTTCCCACCAATTATAGTGAATTATGAACAACCCTTGAATAAGATAATCTCCCTTATAGCTATTGGTGCTAGAAGATATATTTGCCTTGTGGTCGGCTCTATATTATTTGACTGATTTATAGATCCATAACTTAAGGAATTAGAGGTGATCTTTTTTTCAGAGCTTTAACTCAAAGTGCTTTCTTTTTTCTTTGAAATCATGTGGAAAATGAAGATGATAGATTTTCCCTCCATATATTTTCAGCCCTCTAATAACAAGTTGAATTTCACTTGCAGCTTTCTAGCCTGCATCCTCACCCTACATTAATTCAGGAACTTGCTATTCCCAACACATGCCATCTAAGTCAAAATGGACTCTAAATTTTCTAAAATATTCATTAACCTTATACCCCTGCAGACACCCAGTATGAGCCTCAGAAACCGTTCAGCACATTTAGGCATATGGTGAATTTTTTCCCTTGAAACCCCCTGAAGCAGATTTTATATGAAGAATCGTTTGTTGGAGTGTTGCAAGCAGGAATCATCTTGCAATGAATGCCACACTCCTGTTGCTAAAGCATCATTTTTGGTCAAATTTATTTGGGGCACAGAAAAAAGACCCTGACCCTACAACTTTTTCTCCTATTTGAATAGACAGAATTCTTAAATGGTGGAAAATTTTAAGCCTATTGTGTTATGACATTGCTATGTCTGACCTGAAGTGGAAATGTCAGAGTCAGAATGCCTCCTCCTACAAAAGGCGTAGGCTTCTCATCAGCCCTACTGAAATTTATGGGGTCTTCATGGTTGAGTTGAGTTTGGAGGATTAATTTAGCATGACAAAGATGCCAACTCTCCTAAACTTATCTGAACCGAAGGCAGACTCTCAGATTTCTCCAGAACAACTCTGTACTTGGAATTGTTAGCAACTTTAAAAAAAGAAAAGCATCCTTGTACTCCAGAAGTTATTCTGGGATTGAAAAAATCCAAGAGATTTAAAGATTTTTAAAATGTTCACTAAAGAAAACAGGTCCTTTGGCTTCGTCTCCTGAAGGCTGCTAATCTATTGGAGTAGATGGCTATGTGAAATTTTGCTGCTGTTGGGCTGGAGTTCAGTCAGATGATTATTTTTTGGAGCTTTTTTTTCCTGCTAATATCTAATAAAATGAAAACCTGACGGGAAAGATACCTCTGCCTGGCCCACCTGCAGATGATGTCATGGAATTTGTCTGTTCCCTACATGCTGGCCAGCCAAATGTCTCATTAGAAAAGGGGAGAGGGAAGTATTTGTTGTGAAATAACAACAACAACAAAAAAAAGAAGAAAATGAAAAAGAAGAATATTTAATAGGTCAGACTTGCAGAAATGCCTCCAGACAAGCTGGGCCAGTTGGGGTCAGTTCAGTCTCCCAGGGCATGAGGCATTAGTAGTATTTTCCATGGGCTAAGTACAAGAACAAATTGGCTCTGGGTGTTCCTCCAATACCTGTGCTGCCTGCAATGAGTTTTTGAAATCCCAGTATGAAACAGCATTTACTGTTGGAACCCTTCAAATGGGGTTATGAAAAATCAGTGGCACTTTGCCTCTATTCTTCCATTTATCCTGTTCTCTGGATCACATTTTCCTTGACCCAGAAGTTACCTCTTTGCTCAGACCTCCCCTTGCTCCAACAGCTGCCCTGTTGGCCGGTGTTTGCTGTCAGCACTGCGTGTCCACCCATTGAAGGCATCAAGAGCCATCTGCACAAAGCTCAGCAGGTGCTGGAGAGCCTGGCATGACCCAGACCCTGCAGCTTTTCAAGAGGAGGATCTCCAAGTGCATCTCCAAGCTCTCCTGAAGGGACAGGACAGGCTCTGGTCCTTAAAGCTATGGCTCCTGTGCTCGCTTCCCAGCTGAGATCCCAACTATAGCTGGGATGGCAGCATGGGATCAAATTCCCTCTTGGCTCCCTGACATACATGGAGAGCAAAGAGGTGATCTTCCAGAGGACCCATCCAACATCAGACAGCTAAGTTGGGATGGGTGGCAATACCCTCTCTGCATGGACCACAGTGAGATTGCAGGGAATGATGAGCCCCACCACACTGCCTAATGCAGACCTCAGGCATCAATATTTGCTCCAGCTGAGCATCCCCCCACCCATGTCCCACTAACAGTTGGTTAAGGCAGCACTGACACCCTGCACAATCACTGCATTTGCACAGGGAAGGAAAGGTGCATCCAGAAGAGACTCTGGTGGGACTTCTAAGCCCATCCACCACAGCATCATCACCTCTGATGCTACACATTAACAGGGTCCCAGCACCTGTGAGGTCTTCTGGAGAGATGCCACTCAGCCACTTTACCTTTCTCAGCCTCACATTCTCCTGCCATCTGCAGACAATTATTGCAAAGCCCAAAGTCCACTGGCTCCTGAACACCACCATCCAGTTATCCCAGTAGGCTAATTCGATGCGGTGTGTGCTGGGGACGGGGTGGCAGGGGGAGAGGGTGGGGAGCACAGTTATTACTCATCTCATGAAGGAAAGGTGCTCGACTCTGGTTTGTTTTAATGGTGCAGTAACCACAGGCTAATATTATTAACTGGTCCTCAGCAGCGTGCCAAAAATCCAGTCCTGTTGTGAGAGGAAAAAAGGAATAAAGTACTTGAGAATCCAATATCTTTTGGTGCTAATTTTAGGCATGTATGCTGGCACGAGGAGCTTGTTTCATCCACTCAGCTCTGGTGCTGTGCCACAGAGTCAGATTTACAGACTATTAGTGTCTCAAATAGCACTTCATGTGCGAGGAGCAAGGGGAAAAACACCGGGTCCCTCAACTTTGTGGGGTTTGGGCTGAGTTGCGCAAAACAAAGTTACTTTAACTGGAGTTATTTACAGGTTGGCTCGTAAAAGCCTTAGTGACAGCTTGAAATGAACTAATTTTTCAGACTTTCATTCTCTGCCTTCCCCCTTCTTCCCCCTCCAGCTATTACATGTAATTACAGGAAATCTTGGTCTATCGCATCTTCAAAAAGACACAATGAAAAGCAATAGCAAAGAGATTCATTTCTTCCTTCTTTCATATTTTTCTTGGATGGGACGATAGGGTGTGGCGGAGCTTTTCCTTGCAGCACCTCAGAGCTGTGCTCAGATCGCCCAGCATAGACACCCCGAGCGCTCCTCTCCCAACAGACAAGATCTGGCAACACAACATCAATTAGTTAGTGCTTTCTTGGCCTTTGAAGCTGCTTTTAATGATTATGTGAGACACCCACGGTAAGCAGGCAGAGGACAGCCCTTTCTATTTTATTTAAAGAAGGAATGCAAAGGTACATCTTGCAAACCTGTACGTTTGCTTGGGCCCCATGGAGCAAAACAGTCATTGTGCTTTCTAAACAGTGCAGCTCAAAGGCACAAGCATCATTAATTCAGAAGGAAAGATACAGCCAGACCCGCAAACAACCCCTAAAACAATGTGCTTGAGCCCCGAGCTTTGGTGCCCAAAGAAGCAGGGTTGGGGGGGGGAAACGGGGTGTGTGGGGGGAAGAAAACCACTGGGATTTGCTATAATCAACTTAATATGACCCAAGCACATCTTTGTCCCAAGCAGAGCACCTCTGCTCCTTCTTCAAAGCCACCCACAGCTTGTGCTGGGTCTGTTCCCTTCCCCACAGCAGTCTCCCAGCGCAGCTCTCACCGCACTTTCTGCAGCTACTTTGGCTGTACCCACATTTCCCAGCAGGTCACAAGTACTCGTGGGTAGCTAAACATCATTTAAACCAGAAGAAATAATGCTGCTCCGAAAGTACAGTTCACACAGAGCTACTGTAGCATCTCCAAAGGCTCCACAGTGATCAGCATGTTCACTGATCATCGAAGGAAAACATAAAACTAGATTAGGAGAGAAAGAGCATTAAGTACGAAACATGGTGGACACATCTGCATAAGAAGAGGGAGAGAGAAAGAAAAACACTGCTGGTTCGACTGCCTTCAAAGAAAGAAATTCGCTTTATAAATGGAAAAAAAAAAGAAGAAAGTTTCCACTGGAACCTGGGCAGAAAGTCAGAATCAAATAGATATAATTTGAGGCACAGTCCCAAATGAGGGCTTACATTACTGATCCTTTTCTTTTTTTTCTCTAAATGATCCTTCTTTTAATTTCATGTACTGTCGGGAAAACCTCTTAAATACATAAATAAGGTTGGAATTTAAATTGTTATATAAAAAAAATAAATCTTGTTTATTTTCTTTTCGAGCAGAGGCAAAAGTCAGATGATAAGGGCTGGATCTGCGGAAGTAACATAACAAAGTTCACCTGCAAAGGAGGCATTGCCACTTACATCCACTGCCAAGAGCTTGCAAACTGGATTGAATTTCAAGGCGCTGCCATAAATAGGTATAAAGGGGCCTTGATTTAAATCAAGATAGGATCTAGCTCTCCCTCGCCGTTAGTTACTTTGGGGATGTGGATGTGTGCATGGGGGCTCATTTCCAGACATGACTCAGACGGACCCAGCGCTTCCACTCAACATCCTCTCTTGCAGCCTGTATTTTCCCCACCGTACAAACTGTATTGAAGCCCAGGGATATCACCCTTCCGAAATCCCTTTAATCCTCAGAGTAGATACAACCACAGGGTTTTAAACACCTTTGGTAATCCCTGCTGGAGAACAATAAATCACTTGTTTGATGAACCTTTATCTTTTAGACATTGACACAGACATGCCCGTGACATGAAGCGCCAGAAGTGATCCAGGGGTGAAGCACAGGAAGTCAGAGTAAAAAAGTGACTCAATTAAATCACAGATTTAGACATTTTTCTGATCTGCAGATGAAAGCTGAGTTATTGGCAAGTGATGTGAGCTGCATCTTGCTGATCAACACGGCTGCAGATGACACATTTCAGGTATCCCAGAAGAAGTTTATGAGCCCAGCTGAGACATTTGGCTAAATCCCAGCAGAGGCTGTTTTGCAACACTCTGCTTTCTGCAGCAGGAGCCTGGTCATCCACTTCATTAGCTAATGTGTGCTCCAGGAAACACTCTCCTTCTCCAGAGAAAGTAACTGGGCTATGGAAAAAAAAACCCAAAACCCATTTAAAAAAATTGTACCCCATCTCACCAGAACAAAGGAACCTAAGAAGTCCCCAGAAGATTGCAGCAACCAGAAGACATCAATCTCCTTATACCTTGCAGACAGAGGCATAACCATGGTGGTGGCTTTAATGGCTTTGCTGAAAGCTGCTGCTGGCCAGGAAAAGTCCTAAGGGCTTTAAAAATCCCACAGCTGCACACCCACGTGGATCCTATCTATGGCAATGCCACCCCTTGCCTGCCTGAGGGACATCAACCAGAAGGAGATGAAGGGCTGCAGTGTGGGACACATCCACTGCATGCTGTATTTTTCCTCTTCTCAGTCCTTCCCCGCTGGTCACCAAAAATAAACAAACAGATTTTCCTTAAATTGGGCTGTTATGGTAATAATAAGTTTATCTAGTCTCATATTCTGAGAACTTACAAACCGTAACAGCAACATAAGCAGCAGCATTAAGAACAACTCAACCCATGGCTGAAGTGGGGCCAGTGCAGGAGTGGGCTGGGGGGGGTGTTTCAAAGCAGGAAAGTTGGCTTTTTCCATGGGAAACTGCTGGGGGAACTTAGGGAGACAGGCTGTAACCATGCATGGAGGACTCTGCGCAGCTAACATAGATGAAAAAGTCTCTTGCATCCCTTGAGTTTACTTAAGTTACTGTCTTAGAAACCCAGGCTGGAGGGGCCGAGGGCAAACAGTGTGCAGAGCCCTGTGCTTGCACTGCACTTTGTAGGTACCCCAGCTCCCTGCAGCGCTGTGATGCTGAAGCTTGAGGAGTCTTGCTGTCTTCAGTAAGGTCACTGGAAATGTATAAATACCGGTCCAAATCCAAATGGAACTCTTAAATTAGGTAGGGAATATAGTAGAGGATTGGGTGTTTTGGAAGCGTGGACATGCAGCAGGGAAACGCTAACGTTGCTGAGGCTTGTTTGTTCTGCAACACCTTCTTAGCCCTGCATGGTTACAATTTTGCCTGCGTTTTTTTTTAACCTAAAAAAGGGTAAAGTGAAAAAACAGAAGGAAAAAAAAAAGGGGAAAGAAAAGAAAAAAAAAAAAGAAGTGATTTTTAAATCAACTGTCATTTCTGGCAAGGCTGAGGATCCCAGCAAGGTATTTGTTTATTATCAGGTATTTCCTCAGGATCAAATCCAGAGGAGAGAAGTCTGGTACTAGTTAAAAGTCTGTTTAAAATCCTTCTTGAAAAGAGATTTATGCGAGGAAATTACCTAACCTCAGGACAGGGGCTTAGTCAGCGGCAGCGGCAGCGCAGCTTTGCCGCGCGCATTGTTGGTTGCAGCGCGGGGGTTTTTTTTTAGCCACTCTGAGGGTGCCCAGTGAGAACAGCGACAGGTTTTCGCTCACATAACGGGATCAAAGCTCCCAATTGTTTCGAAGGAAATGACCCAGCAGGAGGAGCGTGTCAGACGCCGTATTTTGCTCCCAGCCTCACCGAGCGCCCAGCAGAGGCTCCTCATGAGCCCCCTCAAACTGGGGTGAGGGGTACGTGGGCATCTCAACCTCCTTCATTAGTGAAATGACATTTCCTAAATCTGTGAGCTGGGGCTATGCAGAGATTTCCACTGTACTTGGGAGTTTTCCCAGTCCTCAGTCACCTTTCCATCCACAGTAGGACAAGGGGACACACAACTTCCTGGGCTCGCAGAGACGATGCTCAGCATCACAGTGACATACTGCACGGGAGGACAGCAGGATGCCTGTTTTCCCTGTCCTCCCCCACTTTTCCATCAGCAGTGGGACAAGGGGACACACAAGTTCCTGGGCTCGCAGTGATGATGCTCAGCATCGCAGTGGCGCACTGCATGGGGGGACAGCAGGAGGGCAACCCGGGCTGCTGTGACATATTGCAACAAGTCACCACAGATGTGCTGGTGGATGGCCCAAGGAAGTGGCCACATCCATCGCTGCTCAGCAGCAAGCAGCAGCGGGGACGTGCAATGACCCATCCAGGCAGTAGATTTAAAGCACAAAGGATGGAAAAGATCTCTGAGTTCATCCCTGCCACTTCCCTGCCAACAGCGAGTCGGATGCATTTAATTGTCTCATGATGGGACTTCCACTGCTTCTTTGGGAAAAAAAAAAATCCCATACGTAGCTCACCTCAAGGACACTTCAACCCATGGTCAGGGCAAGCAGCTACACAGCACATGACCAGGGTTGAAATGAGGTTTTTGGAGGCAAAACACCGACTGAGCAGGTTGTCGTGTTATTTTTTCAAGGTCACCACTAAAATATCTGGCAGGCTTATCTTATGGCTGGGAAATTTTACTGTACTTGCAGAAAACAACCAATATTTTTTATTCTGGTGCCCGACTCCTTGCTGTTTATGTTGGTTTAACTTCACTGACCCTAAAACACAAAGCTAGGGTAACGCAGTGTTGAACTGGATCCCGAGATGGATATGAGTTATGTGTGTAATACAGTTATGTGTGTAATACAGCATCCTGGATGGAAACTCTTTCTTCTTTCATCTCCATTGATCATTGACGTCTCTGCTGACAGAACGTGGTTATGCCGGCAGCCTATGATCACTTCGAAATGTCTTAGAAATATGTCTCCATGCAGTTAAGGTTTTCCACTGCTAAGAAATATCTTAATGCTAAAGGTTTGTTTACAAGGGGTGGCTGTTTCCACTTGCTGGAGCATTTAAAAAGTTGTTTTTTCCAACCACTAAGTAGATCTAAACATTAAGTGTTTCTTAAGTCGGGTTTCCAGCTCCTAGACTGCTATAAACATTAGCTTTCATTGGTTTAAAGTAAAATAAAACACAAAAAAAAAATTGCTGCTTTCACTTAGCTTTTCATAATGCAAAAAAAGGTAATAATTATGTATTTTTAAAGACACTATTTTTAAAAGGCTTGTTGTGCAATCCCTATGCTGGCCCCAAAGCTGAGAGCAGGGCTGTGGTGGCAAAGCTTCCCTGTTTTCATTGGCAGTGCAGGGGGGAAGGCAGTTTTGGTCACTGCTGTTCCCTCATGGATAGGACACTGATAAATATCAATAAATGCTGATAAACATCAATAAATGCTGATAAATGCCAATAAATGCTGATAAATACCAGCTGTCCTGTTACTGATGTCAGCCGGTGGAAGTGTGATTCAGCGTGGGGAGTGTGTGGGGTTATCTACGAGGTAGGTGATAGTAGATGCTTTTGGGTCTGCAAAGCCCTGTGGCTTGATGTCTGTGCTGAAGGGGGTGGGACAGGGGTGGGACTCACCCCTTTGCTTGTGCTCATCCCCAGTGTTTGCATCGATTGTCCTTGCCATAAAAATTCCTTCCCTAAGCCAAGCATTGGGGTCACTCGGGGGCTAAAGCCAAGGAGAGGTTGGTACCAACCTCCTGCCTGTCTGGATACACCAGATGGGAAAAAAAACCCTGGAGTTTTCACAGTCTGATTCAAGGGTTGTTAACACGGCATCTGAGCATCACTAGACCACCCGGCAGAGCAGACGTGAGCTGTGTTAGGTCTGAGTTCATGGCCGCTTCCTGTGGCATTAGCCAGATCACACTGGGAGTTTCAAACCAGCTTGACAGCAGCGGCAGGAGGCCAGGAGATACCCATGGTGGTGATGGGGTCAGATCTGGCACAAAACTGACTCAGGAGAGTGAGCAGCCAGTGCGGCCTGTCATGTGCTTTGATTTATCATAAGCTGAGCCCCAGGTGAAGCCATCAGAGAGTGGCTCTTGCTTCCTGGATGAGGAAAGGCATCTCCCAACACGTAGCAGCCGATCTGACCCGACTCAAATTTAATCATTCAGGTATTGAAGCCACAGTGAGTTCCAGCCTAGGCAGAGATCATCAGAGGTTCAGGACATTCAAGTCATGAATTAATTCCCACCAACACCAGAAATTTCCTTAATTTTACAGAGATTGGAAAACTACAGTAGTAAATAAAGCCCTGGGCATGAGTAAGAGTCCTGTTTGGAGACTGGTGGGTGTGTTCAGCTGCTGAAGCGGTCGGTGGCTTCGCTTGCAGTGGGTTGAAGCTGTGTGTTTATATTACAATTGTGTTTTCCAGGCACCGTATTTTCCATTCCAAAATAGCAATTATTTTACTATTGATCATTCATTTCCAGTGATCTAATTGGAAATGTGTAATGATATAGCAGCCTGTGTTTTCAAACAGAAATCACTAACTTTGGTTGCTGGTTTTCAGACAACCATTGTAGAGCTCTGCAGAGGAACTAGCTGTTTCCAGGAGCCTGACTGCCCACCGTTGAAAATGAGATGACCACGATTATCACCCCTGCAAGTCCAGACTGATGTGGGTGGTGTTGAGACACTTTTTTTATTCTTTTGCTTTAAACATGTTATTCTTACTATGAATGGCACATCTCAGAGTATCCAAAAGGTCCTGGATATTTGGAGGTGACTCAGAATGGAATCTCACTGCTACTTTCTCTGACATCCTTTGCACAGAGGAAGGAGAGACAGTCCTGAGATGCTGATCTCATAGTCTGGTTGAAATGTTAAAATCAAGTGATTTTTAACAGAAATCCTGAAAGTAAAAACATATTTTGCTTCTCAGTTGTTGTTATTTTATAAGGTATTTCTAATCAAAAAAATGAACAAACCTTTTCTTGATGAAAAGGAAACCTGCTTGCATCTCCAAAACATTTCAAGTGGAAATTGTAGATACACTCTCATGTTAGCCAAAAACCCAAAAGCACTTCGCTACGATTAAGCAATAAGTATCTGTCATTCTTCACCGCAGTCACTTCTCTGCTTCCCTTATTATGTTGTTCATTTAAATACGACCACAACATCCAAGTTTCCAACCATCAGAGTTTATTCTGGTCTTTCTCATTTTCCTCTTTCACCATCTAGCGATCTTCACTCACTCCACAAGTCTTTGGCCGCTTAGGACAGCTGTAGGAAACGCCACGCATCAAGAGCATCCGCATGGGGAAGGGACAAGGGGAAGAATTCAACCGCGTCCAAAAAAGCCTCTTCCTTTAATATTTTTCCTGATAAAAGTCAGCCCAAAAGAAAGAGCACACTGCTGCAGTCGGCATAGACTGAACTCCCTGTCTGAGCAGCACAAGGACACCAGTGTGGACTCTCCAGCTCGTTTGGGAGCTGCACAATGCACGGAAGCTAGCGAAAGTTTATCACCAGCCGCCCAAGAAAGGATGGTTGCAAGGAGACACCGCACGTTCCCGCACCGAGCAGAAGCTATAGAGCCATATGAATGGCACATTTTAGGAATGGGAACAGGATATGTTTTTCCCATGGTTTGGGAACAATGTGAATACTTTCTCACACACTGTTGGTGAAGTTTTTTGGCACACCTGTGCATTTGGAGAGCTCTATTATACTCCAAGGTCTCCTAGTCAGCTGTTAAGGGCTCTTTTCCTCTCTAAGAACATGGATTGATTATGTGGAAATATGATTTGGTTTTGTATTTGTGCTGGATCACAGATCAGGAGGAAGTTACAGTATGTACTGGCTCCTGAGCAGAGCTCTCTTCTCCACGGCTCAGGAGTGAAAGACAAGCGAGGGCAACTCAGAGATGTTTACACAGCGCTCTCTTATTTTTGACCACGCTGAATAGGGAAAAATTGTTTACATTCTGCAGAGGATGTTTTACCACTGCTACTTCCTACAGAAACGTCCTCAGGCTTCAAGCGCTGGCAGAGGCAAACTGCTCCTTACATCTTTGATTGGTGTCTCCCAGAAGAGAGGACAGATAATGCTCCCCCACAGAACCATCAATCCTGTAATCAGCTTCGCCAGGTCTAAACAAATCACCAATGCTTCAGGGCATCTGCATCTTGTTACTCCAGATGACATAATTTTGGACTGTGTGTGCAGCCTCGTGCAGTAACGGGAGCTCTCAGACCCTCGGACGAGTGGTGGTGGGATGAGCATTGCCCCCAGCTGTCTCCATCCTGGCTGTGGGATTCCATCCTGTGCTGGCTGTGGGGTCCTGGCAGGAACCATGCAATTGTGGGTGTTTTGAATACCAACTCCAACATATTTAAAGCCAGGTCTCACATTTGGTTAAGGCCACTGCACAGGACCCATTTGGCATGGCACTTGCGTGGGGTTGGGGATGTGCCCCATGGAGAGGTGCTGCTGCTCCCAGCACTGGATCTGACACCACCTCCTGTGCTGAGGGTCAGCTGGTTTTAACCTGAGTCCAGACAATCCCACGGCTGCCTCAGCCCCAGCCAGCACCTCGCTTGGCACTGTTAAAAGTGAAGAGCCCTGGAGAGTGTAAATTTAGGGTCTGTCATATTTAAATATCACTACCTGGGACAAATTTCCAGGCACTTTGAGCTCCAGCAGCTCCGGGCAAATCAGTGCAGTTGTGTCACGTAGGTATGATAGCAAAGCCCTGGAAGAGGAGTTTTTCTAAGCTGTAAAACAGGATGGCTGCAGTAAATTGAAAGTTTACCAGTTTCCATCCCCATGAAAAGTCAAACAGGGCACAAAAAGCCAGAGAATTGCAACATTTTCCCCATAAATGTTCTTTAAAAATGTTTTCAGAGATCACTTGGCACGGGAATAGAATTTCCATCAAAACCTGTTGAGGAACAAGAATGGTTTCCCTCCTTTCCCTCCCCAACTGGGAAGAATAATTTGTCCCTGCAAAAACTATAAGAAATTTTCCAGATTAGAAACCAGGCTAAACCCAATACCTGAGCACACGTGTGCAGGCACACGCACACGCCGACGGAGCTCTTGCTCCCCTCCGCGAGCCGGGCTGCCCCTGCGACGCGCAGCCCAGGCCGTGCTGCAGCCTTTAAAGGGAGCTGGGAGAAGTCAAATGAAAAAAACACATGAGGCAGCATCACGCACAGCGGCCGGAGCTACCTGTATTTTATAACATCCACTCTGGTTCCAATTTCATCAGCTTGGCAAACGCTCTCCTGGTGGAAATAATTGAGGCCTGAAAGTCAAAGGCAATGGAGGAAATATCTAAGCTATGAAATGTCAAGTTGCTTTCCAAAAGGGTTCCAATCTCCAACCACATCAAGAAGGGTGTCTGAAAAGACAATCAGTATTTTGGTCAATTAAACGTCTTTTTTTAACTTTTTCTTTTGCTTGGGAATGCAGGGCCGGAGGAATGCCCGGCGTGGCGGGGTGGTTATCCTCCTCAGCCCCACAGACCTTGTTTTTCAGCTGCAGGTTCTGCTTTTTTCTCCTGAAGTATTTGTATTTTACATAAAGCTCCATTCAGATTATCCTGAGCGAGCAGCTTAGGGTCTTGTTGTTTTCTTTTTATTCTTGTTGAAGATGAAACCTTCAACACTTGGGAACCGAAGCCAAAGAAGCAGAACCTGAGCTGAAAGTAAACACTCGTCATCCAATTAACCCTGACTAAAAACCACATTTCAACCTGAGAGCATAGAGAGCCCTGCACAAGGGAATTCATTTCATAGAAATATCAATCACATCTACTGCCCAGCGAGGCTTTAAAGAGTCACTAAGTCATTCCTGCACATGAACCCTGAGGCAGCACAGGGAGATGTCTGACCTCTGGATACCACAGGTCCCAACCACTCGCTCATCCACGTGACAACAGTTTCACATCCCTGCAGAAGCAGAAATTCAGTAGTGAGTCTTTCTGGGTGCTCTGAAAACTTGGAAACTTCACAAAACAGGGGGAAGAAGGGTGAATGCATTCTTAAATGTACCAAAAAAGAAATTTGCCTAATATCCAACCTAAACTTCCCCTGATGTATTTTAAGACTGTTTCCCCTTGTCCTGCCACTAGCTACCAAGGAGACGAGACCAACCCCCACCTCACTACAACCACCATTTAGGTGACTTGGTGATCACCTTCAGGTGATCTTGGTGACTTTCTTCCCTCTGCATCCTCTCCTCTCTGCAGTCCCTGGCTGTGCCCTGTGTGGTGCCCACAGTCCAGACCTCTCATCACAAATAAGATGCTTTGCCTGGGAAAGGGACCAAGTTGCTCTTGCCCTGAGTGGTAGAGGACTCATCTGCACCAGGTTCCTGCAAGGCTTTAAGTCTCTAGAGCTCTGAAAAGCCAGAAGAAAGGGAGGTACTGAAATAACAGACTGCAAGGTGATTAACAGCTTCAGCATATTTAAGGAACTTTGAATGACAATAGGTGTGTCTTGTAATTTAAAAATGGCATACTTGCCTGCTGAAATCAGACAGGCCTGGGGGAGCGCAGCACATCTGCTGCCAAAGCAGACTGATCGTATGGCAACTGCTGGAAGGGGTGTGATTTTATTTTACAAAATATTAGATCTGCCAATCTGCCACCTCCTTCCTCCAGCAATATGGAGATATTTTCCAAGGGTGTCGGGTACAGAGAAGGTGAAGAGAATTAACATGACTGCAGACTGGGAGTAGACCTTGGGGTATCCCTGCAGAAAACACCAAATCCAAAGAGCCTGAGGGACAAGCTCGCAGAAAGGACAATGTGCTGATCTCACTTATTAAAAATGGGAAGAACAGCCATTTGAATTGTTGAAGAAGCGTGTGTGTAATGTGGGAAAGAGAAGGCAACTGCTAGCTGAGCTGTGTCAGGTTTCGTAAGGCCCTTGCATTACACCTAGACATTTCAGTTCAGGTGCTTTAAACTACCTCTTCAGGCACCTATTTTGCTGAGCTGCTCAGGAAACCTGAAGAGTTGATGCTCTTAATGCATGTGTCTGGTTTAATTTTAATTTCTCTATCTAGTTCAGAACATGAAGCAAACCCCGCTTCGGTGTGGCAGCTGTTTGTTTCAGCCCCAGTGATGCAGCACTAGTCAGTTCTCTGGATATCACCATTACCTTGGGCTCTGCAGGGATGCATCACCCCAGACACAGCAGGGAAGGACCACAACGGTTCTAAGCTGGTTCCCACCAGGTGCCTTCAACTGGTTCCCCTGAAGGTGCCTTCAGCTGTGGCTGTGGTGCAGACGAGGATGCTGAGCTCTCAGTAATACGAGGTGCCTTGGCTTCTTGTGGTTGTCAGGGCTGCAGATGCCTGAGCAGCCCTTGGAGACATCATTTTTCACTTCATTGGACTCCCAGGTTTGCTACCATCTCCTTCCTGCCTCCAGCCAGGGAAGCAGGACATTTTGGGACAGACCTTCACAAACCACATGCCAAACCTGCACCCAGCAGGTATGTCGTGCATCAGTACTTGATTTCTTTCCTCATATAAAGCTAGAAGGGAAGAAAGCCATCCCGGAGGCTAAGCTGGGTTGGAAACCCCTGTTTATCTCCTTGAACTCCCTGCAAAGGACACAATAGAACAATGGGCTCAGGCAATGGAGAGGCGAAGCCCTGAGGTCACCTTCGCCTCTCCCAGCTGGTGCAGCATTGTTCCCCGATGGGAATTTCTGCGCAGGACTCAGCTCTGCAGCCATGTGTTTCCTACGACTGTTACCCGGCTGCTCCCTCCCCCCGTCCTTCCGCCTCTTTGTTACTCCCACAGAGACTGTGGATTATTAATTAAACCTACACACAAGCCTGAGGTAGGGAAGTATTAGGAGTCTTTATCTTACAGATAGGGGAACTGCTGCAAGAAGAATGAGAATGACCTTGTGAAGGCCACAAAAAGAGGCAACAACCAGCCCTTGAGTGCCAGTTGCCCGCAGGGAGCGGGACAGAGACCAGACAGTGAGTCTTGACAAGTGCAGCCCTGGCAGGAGCGTATGTTTATTGGCATCCTGAGCTAATGAAATGTGACAAGAGACAAAGTTTACCAGCTTCCTTGAATGACACCAACGTGGCTATCACCCCTTTGGGATGGGAGTTAGGATCTCCACAAAGCTAAATGCACATACACACTGCATCAGGCCTTGCTCAGCTTCGGCATTCTCCACCAGAGGATACTGGTACCCTCAGGAGATGTATAGCCTGCTATCATATGTGATGCAGGGTATTCTGCTCAAAACCATCTGAGATCCTGTTCATTTTGCACAATACCTTTTGTGAGGGTGCCTAAATCTAAAAGAAAACCCTTTTTTAAAAAAATTGTCTGTAAGAACTGTTCACAGCAGAGAAAGAGCAAAAAGGCTACAGAACATACCGTGTGGTTAGCAGGGGACTTAGGGGACTCTATCCCCTCCATTAGCACTTGCAGGCACAGCTGCATGTTCTTCTTCGCTCAGGACTGTGCCTGTATCTTCATTAACATGATTTATTTCAGCAAAGAAACCCGTCTTTCTGGGTAAGAGTCTATCTAACAGGAGGGAAGCAGCAGTGGGACTGCAGCACCTCCTCAGGAGGCATGGGTGTCAATAAAATGGGGGGCCTTCTGTTGTTATGGGGATCAGAAATGGGAGTGACACAGGGGTCTCGGGGAGGAACTTGCTATCATTTATTAAATTTCTGATACCACTCTCTTAAGAGAGGTATATATATATATATGTATATAATACAATATAATGGCTTTTGCAGGATTCCAAAAGCGATGTTGTTCCAGTTGTCTGAGCTGGCGGCTTCCAGTTTGTGGCCATATGGTTGGCTGTGAACTTGGCTAATAAAAAGGGAGTGAGCTTTTTATTTTTATTTTATTTTTAATTTTTTTTTGGTTCTTCCTGACCCTAGCCAGTGCCATAAATACCTGTATGTAGCAAAGGGTTTATAAATAGCACAGTAGCATCCACTGACACCAGACTGGTGTTAAGTCTGACTGGCAGGCACTGGATCGCAGTAATGTGGAGCTGGAGCAGTCTGGGAGAGGAATATGTGGCCAATAAAGATCTGTGAAGCTAAAGCCATTCAGAAAGCTCAACACTAGACAAAACTGGGCAAAACATACCAATCTGCCATGGGACAAGGTTCTGAAATGGAAACACCTTAAGCCAATATTGCCCCTCCGAGATAGCGCTGAAATTCCATATACATTTACGGTGTAGCTGACAGTGTGCTTAACTCTGTGTCTGGATGTCTGGCCCAGTCCAATAATAACATGAAAGCGAATTCTGTACATATCCTCTCCTGATCCTGAGGCTCTGGGCTTGGGTTTTGGAACTTTTTGTTCAATAGTTGTCTACAAATTGTCGGCTTCTCAAATTAATTTGTTATTCAAGATTGCTCGTAAACTTTCTCAGTGATAGCTCTCAGTATGTGAGGCCTCTGCAATTTGTGTTGCTCATTAGCTATTCAGTTCAAGCAATAATACTCTACTTTCCTTATCTGACAGTGTCTGCTGCTGTCTTTCTGAATAATTCAGAAGTCACAAGGCGCTCCCCAAAACATGGGATGCTTTTTACTTGCTTTCTTGCTTCTAAGTCTGTAGGGCTGATACATCCAGTCTGCTGGAAACCAACCTTCAAAATAAAGCAAACTGCAGTTCCCACAGCAATTCAACACTTTGAAATTTCGGAATGAAAGTTTTCCTGAGAAGCCTGGTTTTCAATGGAGGTTTAGCCTGCTGGATTCTTTGATGTCTAATACAAGGGTGAGTGCCAGCTGATGCTTTTCCCACTGTTGGGAGTTTCCTAATGCTTCCCTTTGGAGTCCGTTCCCTGGGGCTTACAGACAGTTAAACTCACCCTGCAGAGCATCCTTCAGCAGAGACAGTGATAGCATCTTGCTCAGCACCTGGCTGCCTATCTCCACGCAACTCTCCCAAAAATCCCCTGAGAGTGGCTTATTAGGAGCTTCTATCTGCAGGAGCCAGAGTAATGGCAGCCCTGCACAAATTGCACTGCTTCACTTCAAAATACATGATTTCCAGGAAAAGGCTTTTGAGTATTTTTAAGCTGAGTGGAAAGATAATCCTTATCTGAGTTACAATTCAGAAGAGCAGCAGCAGGAGCTGGAGCTGGAGCTGAACCCACACAAACCAGGCTCCCTCTCCTCGGACAGTCAGACCTCTCCTTTCTATTAAAGTAACTGAGAGCTTGAAAAGTCTGGAGGGGAAAAGTAAAATTCTCCTGTTGACTACTGAATGGGTTTTACTCGAGTGCCTTCTAAGGGATCCTTCTTTCAGGATGAGAAGTAATCCTTTTCCCTTTCCTCACATCTTTTAACCCACCACAATCCTCCTTATTCCAGGCTCAGCCTCACACCACCCTGATGAGGTAACAGCAAACCATTCCAAACATCAGTTCCTCTGCCTGGATGAAGCATCACCCGAATGAAGGTAGCAGAGCAATTGGGGAGGCAGATCCCTGCACTGTCCCCCACTGATTCAAACACAAGATTTGATCTCTTTATAGAAAACCTTCCACCTCCTTCCTTGTTTCACCCCAAACCCACCTACCCTGAACAGGACCCTTCTTTTTTTCCCCCAAACATTCTCATAGAAAATCCCAAGTAAACTTTTCAACTAGGTGTCCCAAATGTCTGTGTTTTATTTCTCTTTTCCACTCTTCTCCTTCCCTCTTCCCCCCAAACTTTCCAGTCCTTCTCCCCCTCTTTTTTTTTTTTTCACATTTTCCCAGTGACAGAAGAACAAGAGAACTGGAGCAATAACCACAACTCCCACAGTCAGGTCTTGAATCTCAGAGCATTTTCTCTTTTTGCTTTGTGATACCATGCAAAAGTTTTTCAACCTTGTGAGGAAGTTTCATCTCACCAAGGGAAGTGGTGCCGAGCGTACTTATAGGCATCCACAACCCACACCAGACACAGCAGTATGCATCTGAAGAACTGCTCTTCTTTTCATTCTCAAAGCAATTTCCACGTTACTCGATGCGTTAAAGCAGACGGGAAATCGTTTGAGCCTTCTGTATATGTCAAGCCTCTCCAGTAAGGTAAATGTTTTTCCTACAAATAGTGCCTTGCCTGTTTGATCAACTTTGTAACCACAATATCTATAAGAGCCTCAAATGTTAAACAAGGCACAAGCCAGATATATTTACCAGCCAGGAGATTTAAAAGCCATTCTTGACGTCAAGCTGTGAAGATCAAATATTCTGACTTGATGGCTGCCAATACGGTTCCCAACCATTGTCTAGATCCAAAACCCATTGTACGTGTTTTTGTTTTTGTTTTTGGCATCTGAAAGAAGTCTTTTACTCTGACCACTTATGTTCTTAAATAAATAAGTTTCTAGGTCAATGTGCTGATGGATGTTACTATAGCTATAATTTAAATCTAATGGTGATATCAGCTTCTAATAGGGTCTAAATCAGAGTTGTACAGTATAACATGTACTTGGTGACTTTTCTGTAAAGTAAGTCTTTTCTGCTTCTAGAGCAATGATCCAAACTCCAAAGGATTCAGCTTTCCTTTCCTTCATGTTCCCTTTTCTTTGGGGCCTCTTTCAACTGCAGCATTAACTCACCCAATATTCCACTCTCTGTTCTATAATTGATCTCCCTCAAAGAGGCAGAAGACAAAAGCTTCTCTGCCCACATCATGTCTGATATCCACCCTGGGATCGGTGAAGGACACCAAGCACCATGGTGGTCAGAGCTGCTATCTAAGCCAAGAAGGATGGTGGTTCTGCAGGGTGGCTGTAGATTATCCCAGGCTCCAATCATGGTAAAACTTAATTACTCTTAATCACGGTGCATACACAGAGAGGGAGCGACCTGGGCTTCCGAGCAGCTTTTAAATAAGCAGGGTTAGATTTGTTCTGAGGATTTCTCTACGTCGGTTACAGAATAACTGCAGAAGGGCCAGATTCCCATAGCATTACTCAGGCTTAATGAGAATGGCGTCATTAAGTGGTGATGCTTGTGGAGTAAACAGCTATTAAACCAGAACACGTGTGTTAGACTGTGCCTCTCCACCCATCAGAGTCAGCCAGTACATAAAAGTCTGTCTCTGACACCCCTGCGACAAATACTCCAACCTTTACATACAGTGACAAGCACTTAGGGCCTTTGTGGAATTACAACTGGAAGAAGTTATTATTCAGAGTGGGTACAGATTGCTGAACTGGACCTGGAGATAATCTGAAATGTCACTGTGCTGTTTAAAAGACAATAACCTTCATTTGCATTTACTCAGCTCTGACGGAATTTATGGGTGAGGATGTGATCTGAGCATTTTCTGTTCCCTGCTTTCTTTTCAGCTTCGGTTTAGGAACAACCTTTTCCCTACCCAAATGCCAGAGAGGCTGCATGTATGTCATTGGGAAAGTGGAGAGACATGGGTCTGGTAGGATAATCCTCTGGTATTATGGATGCAGCCAGCATCATGTGTCAGTCACTCAAGTAGCTGACAGGATGCCCCAGGCTACGTCCCCTCCTGACCTCAGCAGCCTGGACATCAGGGTACCACACCCAGCAAGGCACGTAACTGGCTAATAATCCCAAATGGAGCAGTTACAGCATGCTCTACACTTTATTTTGAAAATGCAGAAGAGGGAGAAAGGATGAAAGCTGGCACCCACAGTGCTGCTCAGGAGGAGCAGTGAGAGAAAACAAGTACCTGGCTTAGTCATCCTCTGGATAATCCAGACACCACAATGCTCTGTAGTGTCTGCTTTTCCCCAAATTTAGTTACTCAGTCAGATCCTGCTCAGCCTTTACACCCCAGTTCAAGTCTGAGCCGGATGCCAGTGATTTAGTACTTGCTGTTTGTCCAGGAACACACAAAATGTGGTGCAAGGTACAGAGGCACAGACTGCAGCGAGCATCCTCTGCTCTAGCCCCTGAAATACAAATTAGCCAGTCTGGTATTTGATCACGGGCTGTTCTTAGAGCAGTTTTTTATTCTGTACTTTTATTTTCCATGGCTCTTGCCAAGACGGAGTCCTCTCCAGGACCCCCTCCCATCCCATCCCCTCTCGTCCAATCCCCTGGTTCTTCATCCTTGCTTTTCCCTTTTTATTTTCCAGCTCAAACCTTGGCTGCCTCTACCCCTTCTCTTCCACATTGGCTTTTTGTGGCCTGCTTGCGAACTCACTTGTGTATTTTATGTGTGCCCACGAAATCTCACCCCGCTGGCACTGCACCATCCCAGTGTTCCCAGCAGTTACTGGTTTTGTGTGTTTTTTAATATTAAGCTGTTCTGCCTTACTCCTGAGTATTGGACTGCACTGAAAAACACAGTAAATTAATGAAATATCTATTGCAGCTGACTTTTAATGGTTCTAAAAAAATAATAATAATAAAAATTTAAGTCCTACTAGTTCTGATTAGCTCAATTACCTGCCAGGACAGGCTGCTTCTTTATATTTCCTAATTCTTTGCCCAATCTATTATTAAATGTCTGAAGGAATTGCCTTCCTCTGCTTTCATTGAGGAAATAATTCCAGTGCCTAATAGCTCTCCCTGGCAGGAAAACTCTTCTTAAAATCTTCTTTTTTGCACCTCCTCCCTTCACCCGGACAACACTGAACAATTCCCGTCTGTCCTTGAGGAATATACATCTTCACATATTCATAGGTAATTATTATTTTTCCACTTTTAAGAAGTATTTTGCCACAAAGCAGTTGCACTACAAAGATCCCTGACTCAGATACTCTGAGAACATTGCCTCATTATCTGCAGAGTTACCGGCAGAGGTAACACATCCAGTTTCTCGTCTTAGCCCCAAGAGCTGGCATCCAACCCAGCACTTTGGGCTCTACTCCTGACTTCAGGAGAAGTCTTGGACTGTTGGGTTTTGGGAAGTGACACTCAATCACAGCTGCTTTTCCCTCCTTACTGGGCAGGGAGCGATGGGTTACACAGCCTCAGCCATAATCCAGCCAGTCGGGACATCCTTGCTTGGAAATAAAATGTAGCTAGCTGCATTCACTCCAGGAGACACCATTCTTCTCTGAAGGGGCTCACCATGAGCCTGTGGTTGGCCCTGGGGGGAGCAAGGCTGGATCACTTGGTTTTACAGGGGTCCTTGGTGTGCCTGGACTGTCCCCCCGCCAGCAAAGCATCCATCACATGAAATGTTTTGCCGCAGAAATTTGTTGGAACAGTGCAGTAACTGTCTCCATGGTTTTATGACATCTCTCAAGCACGGGGCATGCAGCTGGTTAGTTTTGTCCCATTGACACACTTGGCAAAAATAATCAGAAGTGTCAGATGGAGGTGAGGTCTGTGAGAGAGGGACAGAAAGCCTTGCCACTTCACCAGTGATTGGGGAAAATGGGAATCACTGGTTCAGGGAGTTACATTCCTGCGCTGCAAACAGGTCTACTGCATTATGACACAGGGGGAATGGCCAGCCTCTTCTCAGTGTCTGTGGGGACAGGACAAGGGGCAATGGCCTCAAGTTGGAGCACAGGGAGTTCCACGCCAATATGGGGAAGAACTTTTTCACAGTGAGGGTGGGGGAGCCCTGGGACAGGCTGCCCAGGGGGGTGTGGAGTCTCCTTCTCTGGAGATATTCAAGCCCTGTCTGGACGCTGACCTGTGTGACCTGTCCTGGGACCCTGCTTTGTCAGGGGGGTTGGACCTGACGATCTCTGAAGGTCCCTTCCAACCCCTACTATTCTGTGATTCTATGATTATCACACCAGTGTCATGTCACAGGTATTTCAATCGTATGGTCACACACACCAAGGTTCTCATGTGTGAAAGTTTCATGATTCACAGGCTCCAACAGAAAGCCTGTCCTCTGTGTTATTGTTTGGACAATAGCTTTAGTCCTGGTTTCAGGGGCTGTGACTAGGAACCTCCCTGCACCTCACTCATGGGCCACCGCACATCTGGATGCAGAGGACCAGAAACTGTGCATGGTTTTGGAGGGGGGGGGGAGGGGGGGAGAGCACAACTGCCTGCTGCTGCTTCAGGGCTCATTACATGACTCATGCTTTAAAATGGCATTTTAAAGAACTGTAATCTCAGAGAGAAACAAATACACTTAATTACTACATACATGGTGCTTTTCACATCACTTTTAAAATAATCAGATATTGTTCTTGTCACTTCTGGGGACAGGAAGCTTGTGCCAGCTCTCAGGGCTGTGATGGAAAGGGGGCACGTAGCTCCCATAGGAACAGGTGAGCAAATGGAGATGCTCCCATACAGCACCTGGGATGACAACTCTGATGTGTAAAGAGTTCGGGCTCCACTGCTTCAGTCAGCCTTTGATTTGGGCTGATCAGATACAGGACTCAGTTATTATTTCATAACTAAAATGATTTAAGACGGTGCTGGGGGGTGGGAGGCAGGGGGGGGAGGCTGGGTGGGATGGCTGAGCATCCAGGCGTGCCAGACGTCAGGCTGATGGGAGTTTAAAGGGTTTTGGTTTAAACTCCCAGAAAATGAAATAAAATAGTGAATACTTGGAGTGGAAATTATTCGTTGCCACAATGGCATCAGCAGAAATGCCAAGCTTATCTATTTATAGCCTTATCTGTGCCTAAATACCCATAAATAGCTATGTAAACCGCTGCAGTTATATGTATGTGTGTGTGTGTATGTCTTTTCCAGCCACTGAAATGTTAAATCAATTTTATAACAAGTTGCTTTTCCAGCCACTGAGTGGCTGTAAATGTTAAGTGTTTTTACAGGCGATTTTTTCCCCAGCTGCTAAGCAGCTTTAAATGTTATCAAAAAAAGTTGCTTTTCCAGCTGTTCAACCACTCTGAGCATTTTTAATGGATTTTTTTTTAACTTGCTAAAACCTATTTATATTTTACTCACAAAGCAAGTGCAAAATTGTCCTGGCTCTGTCTAGGTCTTGTTTTTATTGTATTTTTTTTTTTCTTTTTTGAAACCTGTGAATAAAAATTCTTTCTCTGTCTGAGGAAATTTTTTTTTTTATATATATTTATGTTTGGGGTTTTTTTTGTGAAATGAAGGGGCTTTGGTTTAATGAGTCCAAGACGAACATTATGAGTTCATCTTAGCGTTTAGATACCTCAAAAGCACCGTCCTTGTGGTATGTTCAATGGAAACACTGTTCTTGTGGTATGTTCAATGGAAATACTGTACTTGTGGTATTTTCAATGGAAAAAATATTATTGTGGCTTTTCCAATTCAGGAAATGCTGGTCGGTCTTTAAACCAGGGGAAAAAGAGGGAGTGGAGGGTAAGAGAGCTAAATTGAGGTGACAGCGAAATGGAAGAATGATTTTATTGTAACGAGGTGGGGAGAGATATACGAAGAGTTTAGGGCAGGAAAATGGAAAATTCTTGTGGCCCTTGAGGATTCATAACAGTGGGAGAAGGAAAAAGATCTGGGGTAGCGCTAAGGAAAGGTGTAGCACAGAGTTGGGGAGGAAGAAAAGAATAGTTTGAAGGAAAAAAAGGAAAAACAAGAAGAAATGAGAGAGAATAGGGTTCTGTTTAAAAAGGGGGGATGGGGAAGAAGAGAAATCTCTTGCTAAGTGCAGAAGTAAAGCCTGTGCCTCGCTCAAAAAGACACAAGAAGTCCCTTTATCTTTGGGATACCCGTAGGAACACAGTGCCACACTTTCAGAGGAGTTAAGACATTAAGACTTGACCACGGTGTGAAATCGCCCCCATCTGAGCCCACTCTGTGACCACATCAGGGTTTCTGTGGCCTCACTGGAAGAGGACTTGTAGCGATTTGGACCCTCTTAAGCAGGGATGAACCAAGGAAAGGTGATCATCAGGTGGCTCTTCCTACTCCTGCTGGAGCAGCTGTGGCTCTACGACAGTAATTGTGATGATGGGACAGCTGCTCTAGGAAGGTCTGGTGGGATGCTCTCCAGACCAGAGTCCAACTATTGGGAGAAAAATAAATACATCATTTATGAGTAGCTAGAAATCACATTTCTGTCTCTAAAAGCACTAAGGTACTTGAACAACATTTGAATTATTATTAAAAAAACCCAAAAACAAACAGGGAGAAAATTCAAATTTATTTTGATATTTTGAGCTCCTTTGGAAAAAAGTAGGATTTAGTTCTTTCCAGTCTCGCACTCCTAATTGCAATGATTTTTAGTGCTATTTAAAAGGCATGTTCAGGTGACTGGCTTGATTCACCCAAGCTTGTGGTGGGGTTCAGATGCCCTCTCAGCAGCAGAAAACATGAAATCGACAAATATAAGCACCATGTTTTGCTCCCATCTATCAAAGGCATACATTCTATATGTCCATGCATAGAACAGTGACAGGATCCTGGCCAACTTGTTTTTAACTTTAAAACACCAGGTTTCTGCTCTGGTACCAGTTTAAGAACTGTTCATCTTCTCAAGCCTTTAGAAAAGCTGTGACTTTCCTGCAGCTTTAAGGTGTGTTTTAACTGAGATGAGAATCATGCAAATTTGCAATAAAGTCACTCTGGCCATGATCACATCTCTTTGTCTTTGCTTTCTAAGAACTTTTGTGTTATCAGGTTCTACTGGCCAAAAAACGTAGTGGAGAGTGAATTTCAGCATCACACACAGAAGTATTTACAGAAACTGACATTTCGGTTTCTACCAGGAAATATTTGCACCAGATGTGCTTACACACGCCTCCATTCAGGACTGGAAATGCCACCATGTGATTCATCTGACCAGTCAGTGCTAAGTAACTCAGATCAAATTTTGAAGACTCGTAACAAGTCCCCAGAGCAAACAGTTCAGAAATAAGGGTGTTTATGTAATTAATTTAGACCGTCTGATAAAATCCAAGGACCCTGCAAAGTCAGTGGGAAGATTTCTCGACTCTTCAGGAACCATCATGAACGGATTTTAAAGAGAATAGAGTTTGCTTTTACATCATCCATAAAGAGAAGGGAGAAAATGAAGCAAGTGGATTAACAGCCAAAATACTATAATCTTGCTGGTGAATTGTTATGGTAGTAAATCCTGCTGTATCTTCTTTGCCTTGTGTCCTCTGCTGATACCACATAAAACCAGTAGTGACTTCGATCAACTGATGGTCGTTATCCACACTGGCATTAATTGTATTAGCCAATCATTTATACACATGTATTTAAATCTTAAATCCTGTCCTGAAGGTTGAACCCTCTGATATGGGGCATGTGGATTATTTTGCCAGAGTGACCCAGCACATCTCTGGTGACTGCCGGCCGCTCGTTCTCCCATGGGCATCCCACTGGTGCTGAATCCGAACACATCCTTTGAGGGCAGAGGCAAGTGTTGGGCCATGGCATCTTCCTGTTTCAGCTGAGCTGTGTCAAACTGATGTCTGTATTCTTTCCAATGGTCTGAAAACACAACAATACATTCCAATGATCTTCACACTCTCTCCCAGGCCACATCACGTGGATGATGAAGGCTCTCTGAACCCCAGGGTACAACTGGCCCTCTGGACAGTAAACCAATTCAAACATATATTGTTACTCTCCGTTTTCCTGTGTTCCAGCTGCTGCATTTCTTGCTGAGATGGGATGCCGCTGGCAGCTCCCACTTTCCTGCGTTGTGCAGGATTATGGAGTCCGACCCTGTGAGCTGAACAGGGTGAGTGGACTCATCTTCAGACATACACGTCTCATTGATATTCTCACTCTCTGGGCACGGGGTGATTTGTGATCAATGAAATCAGAGATGCTGCTGGATACACTGACTTGGCCTCTTCAGTTCACCCCCTTTGCTAGGGCAAGATTGTTTAACATTTATTTTTAGTCCTTTGTCCAATCTAGTGGCAAACTGCTCAAACAGTGGAGCTTCTCCCACATCCTTTGGAAGAATTTTCCACAGTCTAATAAGATTTCAGCACTTGGAAGTTTATCCTGTTATTCAGCCTAAACTTTCCTCTATTTAACATTATGCTTTCAGTTTTTATACCCTTTTCACCATCCTAAACAATTCATCTTCTTCTCAGTGTTTGCAATCCACAAGATTTCCTTCTTCCTTCCAAGAAGAAGTTTCCAATCAGTATTTATAAAATGGAAAAATAAATGACAAACAGAAGGTTCAGTAGAAAAGAATCTCCTGCACTACAGCAGTCAGATGTTTGTGCAACAACTGTGTGTGTACTTCAAAATAGACACTATTCCTACAGCCTGCTGGTATCCAACTTTACCACCAAAGGTGCTAGACACATCTTCAGTCCAAACAAACTCTGGGATCGAGAGAGCTGCATACCTTGAAATTCCAAATAAATGCTTTAGTTTAAAACAAAAAAAGAAGCCAAATAAACCCAGGATTTATTTTTTTTCCTTATTATTTTGCTATTGTTATTTTTGACTGAACACAAAATGATTCAGTTTACATAGTCAAGGGCTTGTTTGTGTTGTATGATGGTGCTTGGGCATCATGTCCATGCAAACAGTTAACCTCCCAGGATGCAGGATCTTTGTTGTGTCTGATGAAGGCAGACTTTCATTAGGCCTTTTACCACCAGCTCTTGGAACTCTTCCACTTCATGCAAGTAAAAAAACCACAAATATTCCTCTACTTATATCAGTACCAGAAGCTGGAAGCATGGAATGCTTCAGAATGCTTTGAACCCCGTAATTGTCTCTTGTAATAATACATTTTTTACATTTGAACTCGTGAGTTATCAAGGAGAAAGAGCGTAGAGACTCAGTTAAAATAAAGAATTAAATTATGATCATGGAAAGAAAAAAAAAGGTACTTTCCACTGTTCTCAAAAGAAAGTGTCTTTGGGAAAGAATGAATCAGAACGGATCTCTGGCCTTCTCTGCATGACTTTGTGTTGTATTTCATGGACAGAGGGATGGACAGCCAGAAGCTTGTGGTTAGACACATCTGAGAGATAAAGTTTTTCCATGTCTTGGAGGTATCTTATGCTATAGAACCTCCTGTGAGATGTTATTGAGTGTGGGTTTTACATATGACATCAGACCATGTGAGGAAACAGGCAAATGTTACCCTTATGCATCACGCCCCACTGGCAGAGCTGCTCCGTGCCTTACCTAAATCGCAGTACACATCTTTTAAAGGCTACTTCAAGCCATTGCTAGTACCCTCTCAGTTGTTTGGACCCCAAATCCTCAAAATACATAAGAAAACTTTAAAAACCCTCCAATGTTATAGAAGACCTCACAATGTTATAAAAGAATTTACAGCACAATAATTTTGTACTAAATTAAAGGAGTATTTACATCTGGAAATACGTACATGGAAATGGAGTTTTTATTTTTTTTAGATTGATTTGGTTATTCTTTCTGGGTTAAGACGTCCGTATTCAAAACAGAATGAGAATCCTTCATCCCTTTGGCTTGCAAATTAACCGGAGCTGGGAGTTAGCAGTGCACATACAGAGCAATGCAGGTGGCTGAAGGGACAGGCCCTTTCAGTGCTGCACAAACATATCTACTTTTAAACTGTTTGGAAGAGTTCAGAGCTTCAGACACCAGTGCAGACTAACTCAGGTTTCTGCTGGGCTTCATGTCTACGTGACCTCAAATTACCTGTTGAGAGGGAAGCGGGAAGTGACATCTATGAAACTGCACATAGGTAAAGCTGTTCCCAACTCTCACCTCAAGTCAGGACATAATTTAAAGGCAATACAGCCAGGGAAAGGTAATTGGATGTGGGAAGGTGCCAACAGGTAGCACTGAAGGAATAGAAGACTGCTGCACAGCGGTGAAAAAGTTATTGTCAAGATTGTAATATTTATTTGTAATTTTGGGAACTTGATTAAAGAACTCAAAACTTATTCCTGGTTCAACCCCATTAAAACTTTGCTGCTTTGATGTTTCATCCTCAGGTCACCCACTGTGGCTATTAGGAAAAGTGGGACATGCAGGCACTACCCTTCTGCTGTCATTTTGGATGTGCTGGGAGACCCTGGCTGCTGTGAATGGACACAGCCATTACCCAGGTCTGGATTGGCAGCATCTCCCGTCACTCCATGGCAGAGGATCAGAGCAGACAGATCTCTTTGATGGAAGGGTGAACTGCCTTGTACTTCTCACTACGGATTAACGGGGAACAAAGTCTTTTATTACCAGGCTCCTTTGCTATCAAGAGCAGAGTCAGATAAGGGGGGAAAAAAACCCCACCCAAACCTATGTTTTATGTCAAACCTGCCTGTTTCAGCTTTGTGGTCTCACACAGTAATAACTCACTGCCACACGTTATCCAGCCTAATCAGCCCAGGGCAGAGCCATGCAGCTAAAGCCAAGCGTAGGAAGAAAGCGTGCCAGGCTCTCTGAGGTGAAACAAGAGGTTTCTATCTCGGAAGCCCAGTGAAAACAAAACCAAACCAGCCCCCGAATCTAGAGAGAGCATAAAAAAAAAGCTCTTGGAGATACTTCACATCCCTCTTGAAGTCACAGGAGACAGCTTCCAGGCAATGCCTGGCCACACGTGCAGGGTGGGAGCTGGGTCCCGTGGGATGAGGCTCCATCTCACCCACTAGCCAAGAGAAGTGGCATTTCACTCCCCTTTCACACTTTATCTTCCCCAGTCACTCACAGTAAAACTACCCAAAAAAAGTGTAGGGAATATAGAAGTAAAAAGGTGCCTCACAGCCCTTTTTCTCTACAAGGATCTTCTCCCTGTGGGAACCTCCAGTGCTGGTTCCTGTGAACACATGACTTCAGTGACTATAGATAGTGGAAGTTTTCTGTGCTTTACTGCCTCAACAATGGGCTGGGGAACTCATACAACCTTTCATTTCCGTCCTTTTATTTGTAAATTACTTTCCTTTAAGAATACTGCTATTTAATAGATGGGTTATGATGTCAAACTCTTTAATAAGAGCTATGCTTTTTCCTCTGCAGTTTTGTTTTTATTCTAAACACGATTTTTCTTTATTTTTTCCTAAACAGATACAATTTTAAAGGGGAGAAAAAAAAAAAAACCAAACATGACCAGAAAAGACCTTATTTGTTATGGAAAAATTATAACAAAGATTTTCTGTGGGTTTTTTTCCTTTGCTCTTCCTGTTGTTAGTAATAAAAGAATTTTTATTGTTCTTTGGTGGTAATCCTAGCTTTATGTTGAAAATCAGAAGGGATTTTTTTTTTCCCCTTCTTTTTTTTTTTTTTTCTTCCTTCTCTGTTTTTGGTTTGGTTCTCTGGTTTGTAGCCTGATTGGAACTAAACTAAGCATTGAAACAGCTTGCCACACACGGTCAGAAATGGCACTCCACTGCTGGAGCCATCCGGGCAGTGTGCTCGCTGCCGCTGCTTCACAAAACGTTAGTTCACATCCAAGCCTAAGAGAGAGTGAGGAGCATCAGTGTATATTCCCTGGTAAATTCTGATCTGGGTTATACAGCTGTAAGTATGGAGTAAGATCACAAATTTCAGAAGGTTTAGGCTGGGTTTGCACCAAACGAGACCGTGAAGTGCACACAGGTACCTGGAGATGCCACCTGGTACAGGTGGCTGAGATCTCTGCACTGACATCTTCCCCTCAGACAGAAATAGCCCTTGTGGGAATGTATTTTGGGGGATTAGGCTGTATTTAATTTTTTTTTTCCTTTTTTCTTCCCTCCTGGTGGTGGTGGAAATCAACAACTGGTTGGAATTTTTGTTTCTGCAAAACTGGAAAATTGAATTTTATTTTTAACATGGAAAATACCAGAAGCTGAAGCATCATCATTTCAAGACTAATTTAACTGATACACCGCCTAAGTCATATCATGTGCTCATCACGATAACCTTTGTTTTCCTTCTCCTGTATCAGCTCTTCCCCAGTATTTAGGCAGAAAGTCTAAGCTTGGATCCTTGCCTCCTTTAAAAAAGTAATAATCCCATCCCTAATTAAAAAACGTGACACAAAGGCAAACCAACAGCAAAACAAAGAGAAGCAAACCAAGCAAAGGTCCTCCTCTCCCCTCCTGCTAAGAACTGCAGTATTCCAGAGGCAGCCCATGAAGACTTGGGCTTGGTGACGGCGGTGGGATGTACCTAATGCATCCATCTCAAGCAGGTATAGGGCTGCTTTGCTCTGTGCTGGGGAGACCCCCAAGAGCATTTCCATGCAGTACAAGTTCCTACGGAGCACCCAAACACCTCCCTACTCAGCCCATCATGAGGAGCTCAGAATATGAGTGGAGCAGCATGAGGGAGATGGATCAGAGCACTGAAAAGTGCTTTTCCACTTGCCTTTACCCTTACATGATAATGCCGAGAGGAAACAATTACAAATAATGTCTCTTTTATTATAACTGAGCCTACAGCTTCTCAACATGATGGCTCTGGCAAGGCTTGGAGAGACATCAGACTAATAAAACATCCTTAAATATCAGTTTTGAAAGTTAATTCATTTGGAGCCATGCTTTTTTGCCAGAAAGGGAATGTTTCTGCTGCAAATGTCTGTCGATCTTTCAGACGAGTGGAATAACACAGCAGTCCCAAAAAGTCTTCTGGAAGGTATCAATATCTAATTTGCCACTTGAGCCTTCTCATTCACCCAGAAAATGAGCTATGTAAATACATCCTTTGCAGTGGGGCGACAGCAGAGCCCAATGCACTGCCTGAGCTCTCCGGGAAACGGGGCAGAGAGGCTCAGCCTCTGATGTTTCTCTCCTCCTGCCCCCTTGCTGAGGAAAACCAGACCTTGGAAATCACAGGGGCTTTGCTGCCTCTTGCAACCAACAAACAGCAAAAGAAAGTAGTGCAAATAATGTTTCCACTGCTCACAATTTCAGATTGAGAGCGTATTTTTCTTGGAGCATTCTTAGCCTTTGGGATCTTTTCATGTTCCTTAGCCATTGTGTTTGCTTCTTCCTTGTTTTCTTACAGGGAAAGCTGCAATGACTTACAATTAAAATCTTTTTTTAACAGCTTTCTCCTGTTGCTTTGGCAGAACAGATTTTGAACAGTTGGTACAGTGCTGTTTACTCCCTCCTCAAATAGTTTTCCCCTTCTACAAAGAAATCCAGTTTAGACCCATCATTTGCTTGTGTAAGAGGGATACCTCTCTGCTCGATGTTATACGCACAAAGCACCTGTAAACTTTGGGGCATCTCCTGTTCAAAGCTTGGGCTCATAACCCACCTCGACTTACAACCCAGCTTAAGCACTGACCCCTTGGCAGAGTCAGCTCTAAGGAGACCATGTCCTGAGCAGCACCATCTGCCATGACCCACTCTCACCCGACGAGTGCATTTCTACCGTGTAATGTGCTTGATTATTTTCCTCAATGAGTATGTTTACGCTGCAGAGAGACACATAAATCACACCAGCTGAAACCCAAGTAAGCACATGACAAATACGGTATTTTTAAAGGTTAGTTGTTGTTCTTTTTAATGAAAGAAAAGCAAGAGGATGGGGTTGGACTTTTATGATGTGCAAAAGAGGTTGTAACCACAGAAAAATCTGTCTCCAAAAGCCAAATATTATTCATTTTGGTGGAATGCACTATTAAAATAGCTCAGACTTTCAGGAAGAAGCATGCTTATGTAAACCATCCAGTTTACTTTCTTGAGACAACCTAAAAAATATCCCATCAATTGAGGTGTCTTCCTCATACACACATACAGAGACTTCTACATACCCACTGCGGTCTTTAGCAAACTCGTACAGGACATTTAAGAGGTAATGACAGAGGGAAGGCAATGTCCTATGCCATGACAATGAAATGGTGCCATTGATTAAGTCCCAGTGATTTAACAGGAGTCAATAATGCAGCCATACTCCTTGCTGGTCCACCACGTATTTAGCATTTAAAAAGGGCACTGGAAAGGCTGGAATATCATCACCCATACTCTGTGAGAGCCTGAAAACAACTGCCATGAGCAATATGCCCATCGGAATGGGTGACCAAAGGACAGGCATACCTTCACCTTTTGAACAGGTTTGCTTTACTTGACACCAAACTCTCTGAAGCTGCACCTTAAAGTTCAACAGGTACAACATGGAAGAGCTTAATAATGTGGGTATTTAGGTCGAGATTTTCAGCTTTTTTAGGTCCTTAAAGGGATCAAAGATGGTCTTGCAGACATTCACCTCAAGAATAAATTTATCTCACATTGGTTCCATCTGCTCTTTGTTCCCTACATATGCAGAACCTGTTATTCTTTTACTATATTCTCTCAGTGCCATCCCAGAGTTAACATTCTGCAGGAAAAGGCAGAGAGATGTATAATATGATAATATAATACAAAATATGATTAATAAATAATATGATTAATATCTAATCTAATCCTCTTTCCTGTCTTTGTAGGGAAATGTGCAATGTTGTTGAAACCCCAGCTTCCTTCTGGGTCAAATTTATTGAAATATATAAACATAAATTTGTACTTCTTTTACAACGTGAATCCTGCAAAAAAATTCAGATGTCCTGACATGCTACTTCAAGGGGAGGTCTTTCTTTCACCCAAATCTTCCTTTGGCCCTCCTCCCTTTTCCAGGATAAGGCCCATTTTCAGGGCAGTTCCTTTGCAGATGTATGCAATCCCCCATTCACGTTATCAGTGTAACGATTAAGAGCTTTCCTGGGTAAGGATGCCCTCGTGAATGATTTTGCTGCTGTTCTACCCTGCAGCTAGGAAGCTGTGCTTTGAGAAGTCAGACAGAGTAACACGCAGATTAAATATTCATGTTTCTATTTTTTATCCTTTGATTTTTGTCCCATGTAGCTTTGGGGGGAAAAAAAAAAGACTGAAAATATGATTATTTGATTGAAAGTTTAATTTGAAGGAGTTCAAAAACATTCAAAATAGAGGGCAAAGTAGTTAGAGTGATTTTTCATGTCATTAATTTGCATACTTCAGCTTCTCTTCTCCCACTACTTTCTGTCCCCATCAATTAGATATTTTTTTCTTAATCCTGCTTAATTTTTGCTGGGAGCAGATGAAACGTTGTGGCTGCTTTTTTTGGCCTAAGGAAAAGTTCTATGTGTGCAGTAAAACTACTCCCTGCTATTATCACCCTAGGAGTTATACACATAAAACCCAGTTTTATCCATGAATTGAAAGAGAATCGGAAATGCTTATAAGTTATTATAATTGGTGAAAAAGACTAAATTCAATAGGTGATTTTCTCCACTGTTATAAATGGAAGCAGAGCCTTTCTACCTCAGAGGAACCATGTTGATTTAGACCACTTAAGGATTTCGCCCAGAGTAAGATGGGAAAATCATAAAACACGTGATTTTTTTTTTCCTGGATGGGGAAGGAAAAAAAATAACCCCAAACAAAGCCTTTCCTGACAGTGAAATCATCTGAATTTTATAGGAGAAACTGTGCAAAAAAGCATACCTGCAAGAAGTTTAGGGTTTGAAAAATGATAGAAAGGCAAAACAGAAGGGAAATAATGCAACTTGGATGAGAGATGAGGTTACTTTTACGATTAACCTCATGATGACAGGACCCTGAAGCATATAGTCATACAGAGTTTTCAAGGAATTTTTCAGGATTGAAAAACCTGGTAAAACCAGCAATCTATGGGATGATTTAAGGTGACCCAATGTCTCACTGAATGTGTGATTTCAGAGAGTTCCAGAAATATCCTCGTGAAAATGAGACTTGCTGTACCCCAAAGCAGTCTGTAGGGATGGGTTACTCACACAGCACAGTGACACTAGAGGTATCCACATCACAGGGTATTTAGGTAGCAGAAACAGGGCTCCCTTTCAGCTTTCTGTGGGACCTATATAGTATCTAATCAACTATCAAGTCCTCATTGTTGCCTGCTTGTGCATATCACAGAATCACAGAATTGTAGGGGTTGGAAGGGACCTCAAGAGATCATCGGGTCCAACCCCTCATCTTCCTCACCTGAAATAACTGCTAGAAGCAGAAAGACACAGATCCCTGTGATGTCCCAGGTTTCTGTACCAGTTTCAGCAAGGGACAACCTTTACAAGAGATCAGCTGTGTTTCACATTTTGGCTTCTGCAGCACCCTCTCGTCCAGTAGACAGTGGGACGTTAGCAGTTTGATGACAGGGGAAAAAGGGCTTTGATAAACACCAAACCCCATCATTATCTCATTTTGGTGCACTCTACATTTTTTCCTAAACAAAAATTCCATGGAAAATTCATGTAGGAAACCATAACTTGCTGCAAATGAGAACCCACATATTATTTTTTTTCTTTTTCTTTTCTTAATATGTGAACACAGGGGTAAAATTACTTCATTGGGAAATACATGGCATGGAAAAGAAGAGAAGGATAAAAGAAAAGAATTACCCCAAATCCACTAATGTCTAAACTAGTTTTTTTGGGGGAAAAAGTCCTATTTTAAAGGTCTTCCATGCCACGTTACCTAGCAAAGATACTTGAAACCAATGTGCTGAGACCACTGTTCATACCAGTGAGCAATTCTTTATCATTACTTCTTCCCATTCTTTTATCTGGTTCCTGTGATGTTGTTTCTTCAAACTGAATGGATCTGATAATCATGAAGATATTAACTAATAAGCAACTTGAAAAACATGTCTGTATGTTAATAAAGGAATCATTAAGCCGAACTTTAAAAGCTCCAGTGAAAACACTAAACCTGAAGTTTAAATTAAATCAGTGTTAATCACATCAAGTTCAACTTGGGACCTAGAAATGCCTGAAGATCAACCTAAAAGCTTTAGTTACTCTTAATGCTTGTGCCAGGGTATTTTATAGTGTCACTTAAGAGTGACAAGTTTGTTCAAATATCACCAAGTCAGTTCTCTTGCTGATGTGCACTGATTCCTTCTCCAATGAACTATTCACCTCCAGTATCAGCCAAGCATAATAGCAGGCTGTTTGATACTGTGGAAGCATGCACAAATTACAAACCCAACAACCACCACGATGCTGGCCTTGCTTCTGTGGAGGGTCACAAACAGAGGTCTCTCTTCTTAAGCAAATCGAGGCTTTGTCATTTTTTGGTCTCGTGTTGTACAAGATGTCTATCTAGTTGGAAAGTGCTCTATGGAAATCATCAGAAAATGCCAGTTTTCCATGTTACAGTTTCCTGATAGAAGTTTTGCTGAAGTGTGTCAGAAGTTCAGGATGACAAACAGAGATAGCAAAAATAAAGAGACATCCACTCCAAAACTAGCCAATTACTGGGGCATCTCTTGGCATTCAAAAATGTCACATTTAGACTGCTGTTGTGGTCTACCTGTTTCCCATCAAGGTACTGGGTGTTCTGTGTAGAGCTGGGGTTAGGCTCCTTTTGGAGCTCTCCCAGGGCAGATTAATTACCTCCTTGGCTTGGTCCTTACCACCTGCATCTCACTGACATGGATTTAAAAAGCATCACTATGTTCTCCCTATTGTAGAGGAGCAACGAAAGTTTCACAGACACTTGGTACATCATGATGCCTTCCATCCCAGTGACTCCTGTGGCCTTCTGTCACCTGAAAGCTGTATTAAAAAGCAGCCCCACAGAAGTCACAGCAACTGGCTATCCCTTCTTCTCAGGTCGGTACTACTCAAACTAGTGTTGGTGGCATTTGCTGAGCTTGGAGGTCGGCACCAAGATGACAGGAGTAGTAACACTCCTTTGTGCCTTCTGTCTTCACTTCCTCATTTCAAAACACTCACACAGGGGTTTAGATGTTACTTCAGCCCTGCCACAAAATGGAAAATCCTTGGAAACTAAACCACTTATGGGCTGTATGCAGAAAGGCAGTGGTGCACCTGGATATACAGTATCGTTTCCTGTGGGCCCACTAACATGTGGCATTGTGAGTTGCAAATGACTTCCTCTCCTCACTTCTTGCCTGAATTCTTGATATGGTGTCAGAAATAAAACAGCTTTGACTTTGTTGCGGCTAAAGAGTCACTTCAGGAAGGGCAGTGAGCAAAATCCCTCTCCCTACGCAATGTAAATCCATGTCTCCAAGCAAGGTCTAGCATTTTGGGAGTCCACACACAACCTCCTTGCTGAAGTTCATACCAGGGTTGATCTGGTCATTACAAAAGCTCTGGAGTTTCAACAACCACAGCAGCTCCAGCCTCCTTCTCTGCTGCTGTTCCTCCTGAATTCTGAGCTGTGCACAAAGCTGCGATGTGCCATGCAGAGGACAAACTGGGACTGTCTCAGTTGTCATCAGCCATGGAAATCATATGGTGACATTTCTATTCCGATCATGAATCTTTATGGCAAGTGTTCTCCTTCAGCTCTGCCATGTTCAAGCAACAGGAAGGTGAAGCAAAGCATGTTTCATTTGCTATTTAATACTCATTTAAAGAGAAAGGACTTGTCTGGTTTTCCCTAAAGTATTTTTGATGAGAAATCAGGTTTTTAAACTTTTTTTCTTGTTGATGTAAAAGCAAGTGTCTGTCTCTGAAAAATTGGGAATTTTTATTGGAGACTTTGGGCAAAAGGCAAAAATATTTTGGCCCCAAACCAAAAAAACTTTAAGCTTAAAATGGCAAACCTCTCATTTTCAGCCAAACAATGAAAACGTTGGTTTTGGCTGGACATTTTTGGTTTTTCAACAGAAGTGATCTTTTTCTCGGTCAAAAATTTTCCATGAGGTGAGGAATAAACATTACGGGTAAAAGGCTGGTGTAACTGGAAGGAAGGAAGGAATAAAGAGAGAGATAAGGAATAAAAACAGTTTATCACAACCATCATGAAGCTACTGTTACCAAGGTCTGTACCAATGCGGTAAAGGAACCCTGAAACCTATAGCCTGGGATATTTATAGCATGATTCATGGTCACTGAATGTTCTATAAACAAATTTATGGATCTGTTTTTCTCTCAGTTGTTTCCTTTTTTAGAAAATTATCACCAGGAAAAGCACTTGCAGACTGTTTCTACCTGGACAGAGTTTTCATAGCTGTCCTGACGATCTCAGTTGCTATGCAGGCAATAAAAAGTCCCAGGCACTCGTGAGTGACCTTACGACTTCATGAAAATCAGGAGTTCCATGTGGGCATCTGGCAGGCAGAGGAGACGCCTTGTTACCTCCTTCCCAACAGCCACACATAGTCTGAAGGGTCGTTAGAGGTGGCAAAGCTATTTCAGACCAAGATGTGAGCCATCCAGGCTCCAAATATGATGTGCACAATACATGGTCTCAGGGAATCAGTTACACTAGCAGTGTAAATCACATCCAGCTCCTTCGTGACATGGCATGTTTCAATAGGGAATGGGTTGAGCAATCACTGCAAGAGGGATAAGATGGGAAAAGCCAGAGGGTGGGAGAATATGGATCCTTCAGGTTAGCAGAGGAAGAAATGAAGAGATGCTCCACAGCCAAAGCTGGCCTTCAGTGAGCACCATCTCGCTAATGGTGAATACCTGGTTTATTTAACCACTTCTTAATATTCAGCTGCATATTTGCTTTAAAATGGGTGTTTCAGCACAGCCCAGTGTGAGTGCTGGGCTAAAGGGTAAGCTGAACAGAATCAGAAGAGCATTCCCTTGATTTCCCAGGGCACATCCTGGGGTTTTCCTTTTCTCTTTCCACATCTTCATGAAATCTTCTGTCATTCATGGAAGTGCTGCTATCTGCACCACACATGTAAGTCTGACTGCTTGGGAGAGCAAAGTTGATCCTGTCACCTCCTACTTTTCATGCAGAATCCATGGTCAGAGACAATTTTTTAATCACTGTTATACTGTTTCCCAACCAGTTCATAAAGCGGCTTTCAGGACATGACGCAAACCAGCAGTTTAAAGCCATAGATCTTTCTAGTTAATCTAAAAGATTAAGCACCTCACATCCACTGGAGAGAGCTCCTTGGAACTACAGTATTATGGCACTGGATAAATCTGGTTTTATAATCCTGCTTAGTCTACATTGATCTGGATAAACAGAGGCCCATCGTTTGAGAATGAAGTTCAGAAAAGCATGATTTAGGCAAAGGCAGGAAAATAGGAACAGATATTTTCAACAGGGACAGGAAGGTGGCATAGGATGTTAAATCACATTAGGGACAATGCAAAATCCCCAGTTGCCCTTTATAATCATGCTCTGACGAGTCACCTTACTATTAAAGTCCCTGCAGGGAGCAGCAGCCCATCAGTATGAAGGAGGAAGGCTGTGTAGGGTGAAGATGATGCTCAAGCGGCTGTGCTTGAAGTGCTTGAACCCAGAGACAGCACCCCAGGGACCTTGCAGGCAGGTCTCACCTGGAGACACAGCGTGGGTCTGAACTGTGCATCAATTCTGCTGAACTCAGCCAAGGCATGCACTTCTCAGGGGAAAAATAAATGACACTTATCTTCCCTCCTCACCTTGGGGAAAGAACCAAGAGCAGAAGTAAACATATACAAACCAGCTGATTGCCAGGAATCCCAGTGTACCTACCAGCACAGAAACATGGATGTATTTACTTCTAGCAGGACTTTGTCGTGGAAACTCAGCTACTAACCCAATGCACCGAGACATAGATTTTTTCTTACAGTGGAATGTAGTCAAGGCAATTTTCCTCTTGTTGCCATCATTTCTGAGACACACAGTGAGTGACACCTTGTTTAAAAAGCTCTCTGATGAAAGGCTGAAGTGCTGTCTGCATCCTGCACCAAGAAACCCTCTATTCTACAAATGTGCCACTTCACTAAAAAGTTTTTAGATTCAGCTGCAACCAGCTCAATTTTAAAGTGCATGAGATCATTCATGACATTGCCAGCTTATCTGTGGGGTTACTGATCAGATGACCAAAGGATTGGAAATACTTGTCGCAGCTGAGGATCTTAGGAAATACTTGATGAGCACCTGCACAGGGAGCACTTGCCTGTACAAATATTTGTGGATAGTGTGAAATAAATTAGAAAGGGATCCAATATTGCCTGTATTTCTGAAGCTGTGCAGCTACAACATAAGTTACTAACTCAATACACAAATTACTGGGCAAAATCCCCTTGTCTGGGTTTTACATACCATCAGAGCAGTGGGTCAGAATGACTTTATATTCTGCAGAAGCTATGAACAGACAAGCTGGGCACTGGATCTGCATTCACAATTTGTAGTTATCCCACAAAGAAAAATTAATTTGACTTACAGATCTGTCTATTTTGAATCTATGCAAAACTTTTGGCAGCGAAGACAGAGACTGGAAGTGTTGAATGGACAAAAAGCTCATTCCTCCTCACACTAAGTGACAATGTTAAAAATAAGGGTCCCACAAAATTTCTGGCAGCAGAACTCAGAAACAAGCAAAGGAAGCTTTTAGAAAACAAAGCGACTCATGAAACTCATTACTACGAGACATGAGTTGCTACTGCTATTATTATCCACTGCCTATAAGCTGCTATGATGAATAAAGACTCATCTTATGCCTCATACAAGTAAAAGGATGAGATCACTGTCATCCCAAATTTAGTGGATTAAGAGAAAATGTACATGAGTCTCTTTAAACAGCATATTGGCATAATTTTTTATGCTAGCTAGAAACTGTTGCATCACACACAGCTTGAGCTGACCAGGAATTTGTTCATACCTGAAAAAAAAGATCTCACTTACACGACTTTTTTTTCAGGTGCTGGTTGGGTTTTTGCCTCAAGAAACAGGAATTGTTCTGTAGGAGCAGAACTCCCTGCTGAGCCTGGTCCTACGCTGGGAACTACCCTGGTACATCAGGAGGTGAGAGAAGGGCAAAGACTTCCAGACTTGTGGGATGTCTGCTGGAAAGGAGCATGTGTAAAAGGTGATAGCACTGAGTGAGTTTCCAGCTTTTCCAGGAGCCCTTTCAGTAACAAATGTGTCAATTACAGGTGTAAGGTCATTCTGTTGTTTTGAAAAACATAAGATTTAAATAAACAAACAGCATTTTTACCAGTAGAGAATGTGACTCCCTCTCCCTAAAGAACAGCCCATTTTTCCATTTATGTTTAGGAGAAAACAACCCCCCCTCTCCAATCCCTTAAAGACTGGTAGATACTAAACCAAACAGAAGCACAAGACCTGACTCCAAGCCCTAGTGAACATCCTGAGGTCCGTGTTCCTGTAAGCCCTTTGCACACCAACCTGTCAACTCTTCTGATGCCAAGAACTTGCACAGGCAAGTGCCCCACTTTGATTTACTCTTCTGAGTAAGATGCTGACTCACATGCAAAGGACACATTTCCACAGTAAGGCACTGCTGGGAATGAGCGATGTCTTGGTGCTGTTGGCTGATAACCCAGGCTGCTCCGTGTGCTGTGATTACCTGAGTATCTTCCTGGTTCACAAAATCTACCATGGGACCATGATAAGACAGGAAAGATCTGATTCCAAACACACTTGTCATTAAACACAAACTTTGCTGTCATGGAAACCTGGAGCCAATTTCTGCACTGATATTGTCAGAGCTACGGTTGCAGAAAACTTTGGGATGTTGTTTTCCTTTTATTCCCCTCACTAAAAAACTCTGTATCAACCAGATAAGAAAAAGTGTCAAATCAGCACTGACAATCCCTCTTCTTTCTGCCCTGACAGACTTTCCATTGCCATAGAGGAAAACTATGTCACCGTTGGTGTTAAAGGACTGTGATCCAACTTAAGCAAAGGTTACACAAGCTAGTACAATTACTAGAGCCTCCATATTTTCCCAATAACGAATCTCACTCTAATTCAGAAGATATGCCCTGCCTGGGAAACAATGCGAGGTTGAATGAGGACAGAGCAAAGAATGACTTGTCATAAAAGCCTGGCGTTCTCCAGTGCCAGCAGAACCGTTCCCTTCTGATGGGTGCTCTTGGGTAGCTAATTTGAGGCATTTGGAGCATTTGGTAGACAGCTGTTGTGCTCAGAGTGCAATGGCAAGAGTTTTCAAGCTGAAACCACAAGAATGAGCCGATGATGACATTTGGAAGCCATGTTCAGAGGACTTACCTCCTCTGACTACGTTGCTGGTTTTTAGGAATAGAAAGAAGCTCTTTACCCTCTCCCTTCCCTGTTGCTTTCCCTTTTGTACTTCTCCAAGCAACCAAGTCTTGCCAGAGCTACAGACACAGGGAGATGCAGGCTGGCTCTGAAGGAAGACAGGAAGCAGAGCAGCTTCAGCCATCTTGGGTGGTGCCACTGATGGCACAAGGTCTCACTTTGTGAGCATCTCCTTCTTCATTAGAGACTCTGCTCTTAGGAGCAGTTAAATAAGTTTTTTTATTTCTTCCCCAGGGCACGTGCAGCGCACAACATACTTTGTTGGCACGTTACACTGCCAGGTACTGCCTTCAATGAGAACTGTCAAACACAAGGGGGTAAGAATCAGCCAAGGTTTTCCCAAGGTCACTGGCTCTTGTTAACCATTAACCTGTTTACTGTTAACTGTTTACTGCTCTTCTCCTGACAGGGGATGCAAATCTACCTGAAGACACAAAGATATTCATTAAACTAAAGAAGAGGAGGACTAGTACATGAGATGGAAGGAGAGGGCGTTTCGTTCAAAGGGTAACACATGAGGCAGGAATGCAACTATGAGGCTCCTTGGGATAAGTCCTCCAACTAGTCTGATTTTTAAATTTTCATCTACTATCTTGGGCATATTAAAAAGTTGGGGTTGAAAAGAGGGTGCTGGAGGAGGGAAATCCCAGAAGGGAAGCACCCAGCAGTCGCAAGGGACTGAGTAATGGCAGGGAGATGGAAATTCAGAAACACGTAGTGTCAAAGCATAAATGGTAATAGCACGATTTTTGCTACATATTCACAATACAACACATGGAAAAAAGGGAAAAGAGGAAGATGTGGTTATGAACAGAGGGAAAAGATGAATCCAGCCCTAGAATATCTCAGAGGGGATACTCACAGATCGGAAAGTGTTGCTGTTGTTCTACCGTAGATCACTTTTTTACCCCAAGGATTATATCTTTTTAAAACTATAATACATTTCTTTTTATTTGATGGAATGAAGAATCAAACATGAAATCAGCACTAGGAAGAGGATGCACTGTTAGTTCTTTAACTAACCGTTGAAACCTTCAGCATGCTTCATTGGAAAGCATAAGAATCACAACTGACTTCCAAAGAAGCCATGTCATTTCCTTCTCTTTTTTTCTGGTATTTCTAGAATAGGTTATTATTGAGTTTTATATCATTGGGTAGCTGAAACTCATTTTACATCTTGACTTCCTTGAGTTTTGCCTCCAAACACTGCTGTTGCTTTTCTATAGTCATTCTCATAATTAAACTGCTTTTGGAAGTCTATCAAGTTCTTCCAAAAATTAACAGTTTTTGAAGACAAAAAGAAAGAGGGAGGAACAATACAGTAGAATGATCTGATCCTGTTCCAGACTTACTATCTATTTAGTCTGCTGAGGGTTCCAAAACCTCCACCTTATGTGTACCTTGGTCACTGGTACTAGTGCTGCTCCTTGCATCTCGTGCTACAAGTTTTCACTCCCTTATGAAAAAGAAAAGGAAAAGAAACATTGGACGAGTGACATTTTTCAGCAAGTCTTGGAATATTTTGCTTGATGTTCTAAGTCACTTTGAATGAAAGCTCTCCCAGCCAGGTGAGCACGGCCACAGAGACCACATCTAACAGGACCATGAGTCTTCTTCCTCCATCCCTCCCCATACTCCTCCTCCACCCAGTGCCCATTATTCTAATCATCTCTGAAAGCACACAAGTCCAACTTCATGATGATTATTATGTTTCTTTATGCTGCCAGTGTTTCCATCCATTCCTGCACTTGAGACTAAACCCCAATTAAAGTGATGTTTAGCATGTGCATGCTGTGCATAGCACACTTGCTCGCCTATTTTTCACTTCCTTTTCACATCATTCTTAATGGGCCTTTAAGGACATATCTGTATTCCTGCAGTGTTATTTATGGTCCTGACATCATCCCTCAAGGTGAACAGTACTCTGCTGCAGAGTATTTACTCTTTTATAGCAAATCTGCCTGCTGCTTTCTATAAAAACAGGAAAACAGCTGCAACTTTTATAGGTGAGAATGAAGGTTTTTCCCTCTTCTTAACGTATGTTTTGTCATGGGGAAGTTAAGAGTGATCTTGGGAGGAGAAACACAAAGCTCGAGTGTGGTCTTTCATGCTTGAATTTTATCTGTATTCCTTCAGCTGACGTTAAACAAAATGCATAAAGCCACACCAGATGTTTTTATTATCATTCCTCACCTACACGAATGCAATGTGGGCAAGCACAGCACAGAATGCAGGAGGGAAAAGCAGCCTTGGCTCAGGGGATCAAATCTTTCTTTACAAATAACTTGTTAAACAGCTACATGTATGCACAGCATCTCTGGATTAATCTGTGCTGGGTGAAACAAAATCTATAAAGCAAAGTCAAACAAAGAAATAGGCAAGTGGCTGCTGTTATCTGAAGTTCGGGAAAATCAGTTCTCATTTATCATGGTACTAATTTCCTAATTAGCTTTAAATTGCATTCCACTTGACCAAAACTTACCACTTCTATTTTCAAGTGCAAATCAGATACTTAACAGGTTCCCATTTTAAAAAGAAGCATTGAGCTTCCTTTGAGAAATCCCAAATCTGTGTGTTGATAAGAGGAAAAGGAGGAAGCCCCTTAGCTTCCGCTCTAGCACCAGAAAGAGCATCTTCTTAATGCCACATCTAGATCAGTATTTGCTGATGGCATGTGGCAGGTTTGAGAGCTCGACCACACAGGTGAGGGGCTGAAGGATTTTGTACCATGCCAAAGCAGCACACAGCAAGTTCGTGTTCTCTACAGGCAGCTTCCAAGAAGTAAAACCAGTAATGGTATGGGAGGAAAAAAATCCAACCTTGGAGATCTGGAGAGATGAACTGGAAGTACAAGAGCCAGGAGCGAAAAAGTGCACTAAAAGATCCCAACAAATCCCCAGCACTGACAGTACATTTACTTTAGAGGGAGAGGAGGGTCAGGAAGTTTAATAGCTTTCTACTTGTCACTCCAAGAGCCTGTTTGGTAGAGAGCTTGCAACTGCCATGTACAGAGTAGCTCTGGAGTGGTTTTCAGCACCTGCATCCAATTAGAATCCAAACAAAGTGGGATTATTCTTAGTTTGGGGTTTTTCCTCTTTTGTAACTGCAATTTTAAAAGAAGCTGCTTATATTATTTGCACTTGGGTCTGATCTGAACAAAGTGACATCTTGTAGTACATACACATCTTTCACTCCAACTGCCTCCAGCCCACGGTGAACTTAACTCCACAAAGCTTTCTGAAGAGCTGGAAGGATCTTCTGAATGGCCAGGTGGGGGTCAGATGGGAGTTTCGGAATGTTATCACCTCTGGGATATGTCTTTGTATTGGCATTTTAGGTGATGGATTCTTATTAATTAAACCCTTCTGCTCATCTAACAGGAGGATGCAGTGCACCAATCCATCCAGGTAAGTTTGTATCCCAAATGTTTAAACACTCAGAACAGTACAGAATAAATCCAGGGACAAATCAAGCATCAACACTGTTTTGATCCAAAACATCCACTTGATTAAAGCTTCAGGGTTCCTAAACAAAGCACTGAAACCAATTTATCTTTACATACGGACTGCAATCTCTGGAGGAGCTTCTGCCTCCTTGAAACTGATGCAAAACCTCACGATTCTTGTCCCCAGTGGCATGTTTGCCACATCACATGGAGCTCTACATGTTACTGTCAGAACTAGAACCTTTAGGACCCTGAGCCCTTCTCATTCAATTTCTCAACATAGATAATGGATATTGCATCATACCAGTGCTGAACTCCTCTAGGCTTCAATAGCAACTGGAGGCTTTATTGTATTAATTGACTCTTCAAACATTATTTCTAGATCTTCAAGTAGCTTTTCCTCTGCGTGTTCTTCACCAAGTTAACAGGGATGTGTGGGCACAAATGTGTTTAAATAAAGACAACTGGCAGAAAGCTTTCCTAAGGACAGCGCTGCCTCTCTCCATAGTGGATCTTGCTGATGTGTGCAGATGGGGTACTGACACCACAGCTTCCTTAGAACTTCAGAATTTGCTCTTTCCTTTTTTCCACTGTCAACTGGCCAAATATTTCAAACACTTTCCTTTAACAAATGTGTCCTTGTGGGGGAAAAGTCCATTAGTAACAGGGTAGTTGCATCTTGTCAGGACCAGACTTTAATGGCAGTTTGAATTTTAACTATTATTTGCTAACTATTCCTGTTCAAGCCAACTAAGACCATAATAAAAGCCATTAAATAGCAAGTAACTGGCCTCAGTGTAGCTGCAGGGTATAACACTGAGTATGATCTGAATTTATCCACTGCAAAGCAAAGTCTCTGACCCTCAGACTTTTTGGAGATGGAAACTATTTTATTTTTTATTTTCCAGACAGGACTGCCTAGAAGAATAAAAGTACTCCTCTTTGCCCCAGGGAAGGCTAAGCAGAGTCTGAAGGTAACATGACACACTGCAATCCATTTTCCTATTTACAGGATGTATAAAGACGCTATAAAATATCTGGCACTGCTTTGCTAAAATATATGGGACAGTGCAACTCGGTGGTTAAACCAGTGGAAAAGTGTGTGGACAGAAAGTACAGAGCTCCACTGCAGGCAGTGGAAGTGCCAGAGCTCCTGGATGAGGAGGGCAGGTGAGTCAGCTTGAGCTTTACATTCTTTCATCCTTTTCTCCTAATTGTTACTTTTCAAGCACCAGAAAGCCCTCATGGCACCATAAAGCATCTTACTGGTAAATGTTGCCCAGTGAAACTGCAGGGAATGGGCAGAGGAACAGGCGGTGATGGGAAGAGAAGGGAAGGGAATGTCCCTGGAAGAAACATTTCCATTGGTCAAAGGAGATGCTACTGTCTCTGATCTCCCCAGTAAGCAGAGCACAGATCCTTGTCCTGCTCTAACCTGAGCTGGGGGGACCAGGACAGTACATTTGTCCCTCACATTATCCATCTCTTGAGCCTGCATCCCAGTGACAAATCAAGGGAACACACAGCATAACCCCTCCAGAGATTCATCCCCTACATTCCTAATGGGTTTTCTGCAAAGACCCGGGGACAGAAATTAATACTGGCAGTATTTCCCTTACACAACAAAGCTGATTCTGAGCCATTTAAGGTGGTTAGAACTAATGAATCAAAATCTGTAAAAGCTAAAGAGGGAAAAGCTAAAGGCATGAGTTTTGATCTAAAGAATTTGTGTATTTAAATATGGATGTAAGGTAACACACCAAGTAAAATAGTGCAAGAAAGGAGAAAAGTAGGAGAAAGGTTAAAATAATGACATGTTCCTGGTTATTTACTTATGGCCCCATCAAAGTCTGCTGAAGAAAACAGAAAGCCTCAGTGGGCTCTGGAATAGGCTGTTAAGACATTTGCACATCTTAAATGATCGCTGGATGTAACCAGTGCACCGAGCCTGGAGTTCAGAATGGAGAATTAAAAATAAGCAACACATTAGCTGAAATGGGAGCATAACAGGGATCTCACAAAGCAATTTTCCATGCAAAGCCCTTAACTCACAAAAACAACAACAACAAAAGACCAGTCCCAAACAAAACCCAGCCCTCACAAGTGATGTTCAAAACAATGCTTGGCTAGAAAGATGAGCTTTACGCCATGTCCCAAATGTGAGCAAGCTCCACAGCTGGAGACACTAATCTGAAAACACATGAACTGATCACTGCGGGGAGCGGGAAGAAATTTATTTCCCTGAAGAACAATAACATCTTGGCAAGGTGTACCACAGACATGTTTCACCTTTTTGAACCAGCGAGTGTTGCTGGTGGCTGGACAGTGGACTTGACAGCCCATGAGGTATCACCTCTTGGGGCAGCATTGCTGCAATATTGAAGGTGGCCCAGGAAAAATATTGTTTAGCTGAAAGGGCTTCAGACATCGGCCTGTAGAAAAAGTTCACTCAGGCTTCACTAACAAGTAACATTAAGCTGAGATACTTACTTCACAGAATCACAAGGTTGGAAAAGACCTTTAAGATCATTTTGAAGAACATTGTTCTCGCTATCCTAAGTAAATCACAGCACACACTTTGCATTTAGGCTATTCAAGGAAAAGCCAGCAGCCCATGGGGGAGCAAGGAAGAGTTCCCTTCTGCAGATCAGCTTGCCTGTACAGAACTGGCTCTCCCCTTCACTAAAAAGCTGTGTGGTCTCACTGGGCTGAGAAGCCCACACCACCGGCACAGGTAAAGACCTAAACTGCTTGCAGAGTGCTTGGATCATCTCTGTGTTTGAGTGAAATGGGTTAGTTGTCACTCAGGCCTGGGGAAGAATTCAGAAAGCTGCTAATCACAGCTGTCCAGCAGTGGTTTTCACAGAATGGTATTACAGTGCCTGCGTTACAAGACTAATTTGCTTCTAAATACGTTCTTTTTTTTATTAGAATCAGCTCAAGGGTTTGCATGGTTTCAGTGGTGTTTAATGGGGATTAGTTTGAAATGAAAATGTGTTTTCCATTTGTCTGAGAAAGGCACAACAGGGAGCAGAGCCCTGGAGATTACTGAGAGCTTTGGGTGGTTCTGGGAGGCCAAAGGCCGAGTGACTTCAGATTTCAGTGGAGTGTAATAATCCCCTAGAAATGCACAGCCTGCTATGTCTTATTGTGCAATTATGGGATGGAAATTGTAGTGTGTTTCTGACCTGTGGATTATTCATTGTCTATCATTAACACAGGTATGAGATGATCATTTAGCAGCCAGGCAGTCCCAGTGGCATCTGGAGCTACCTACAGACCCCTCTCCACTCCCACTCTCCCTGCTCCATGGGGGTGCAGCAGCTCTTACTCAGTTTAACAAGATTTTTACCACAGAGCAGCAAATAATTTAGCTGAGAAAGCTTATTCCTGGATTCATGAATAGTGAGTTGGTCATGTTGCCCACCTCAGGATATTTATACAGTTAATTAGTGGCACAAAAAATTGCTACTTCAGGGCTCAAAGAAGCGATGCTGTGCATTGTTTTTCTATTCAGTGGTGTCTGTGACATATGGTAGACTTAAATCTTTGTACTTATTAAATGACTTGCCAACATAGGAACACACTGGCTTGTTTCATATTACTTATTTATTCCCTTACATTTGGTTGCTAAAATAAACATTTTCCTTGGCTGCAGAGCATTGCTGCTGGAGGTACATGAAGGATGCTTTGCAGCCCAGTGCTTCTGCCTGCATCCATCCTGAATACCAACCCCAGATGTCAGCACCCCGAGTGACATCTCAAATGTTTCTCATGTCATGGAGATATTACTGCATGACAGATCTGAATCTTTCCTGAGAACCTTCCCACTGTGATTGTGTAACACCTCATTGTCCTGAGAAAAAGGCTTTGTATCCCCTGGGGATGCAGCATCCCTGTGAACCTTAATGACCCCTTGAATTTTTTTCATTTGGAGAGCCAGATTACTTTATCTGTGGTGAGAGGTATAGGATAATAGTGTTTCTATTGATTTTTTTCCTTCTTCCCAGCTATTTGCTAGCTGCATTTCTTGGGACAGATTTGAATGCTGTTAGTGACCTTGTGAAAACACCGTCTTCATTATTAAAACCAGGTCATAAATACCCCTGGGCACAATGAAATGCCTCACCTGCAATTCTTCAAATAGTTTCCACTGCTATTAATTCTTTTAGGTGTGTGAGGCCTCACACATGTCTATTCACTAAATAGATATCATCTGGAGGTAGCTGAATTTAACATTTTGGCATCAAAGAGCCTGTGTATAGAAAGCCTAGAAGTATTATTTGTGGATTTATCAGTGCACCAAATTCTTGCTTTCCTGGGATAGCTCATCTGGTGGGAGGAAACCCAGTTTGAAACAGGAAACTGAACTTTTCCAAAGTTCACTGGTGTTGGAGGTCAAGCTTTAGTTCAGCTCATTACAGAGACAGATGTTAAATTCAGATTAGGAGTTACATTTTGGGAAAGTTTAAGAGGTTTTGGGATCTGTGGTTTTGGCCTAACCTACTCTTTAATCAAAAACGACATCCCTGGGCAAGAGCCTTTAGCTCCCTCATACCTCTCAGAAATACGCACACAAGACGTACAGAAGCTATTTCCATCTCAATAAGGAAACTCGGGTCATGCTTATTCCTTTCATACAGATGAATAAACTCCTCTGGTTCACCAAAAAAAAAAAAAAAAAACTATTTTCCCCACCCACATTTCATTTTTTGCCTCTGACTTTTACAACCTTGTGGGTGTGTTCTGTTTTGATAAGAAAAACGGTTTGATTAGGAATGTCAAGTCAAGCACATTTGGTTCCAAAGTAAAAAATTTCAATGAGGACTCTTCTAGTTTGTCAGCCATGACTTGTACTGAAGTGGTTGTTACTATAAATGATATGTTATAAATACGCTCTTTTAGACAATATTTTGGTTTGGGTTGTTTTTAATTACTTTTATTAGAAACACAATGACTAAAGTGCTGTTAAATTTAGAAAACAGCTTCTTCAAGTCTCTGCAAGAAATTCTCGCACACTCGTTCAGTGACAGGGGTTTTGGGGTTGATATCCTCCACTTCCAGGTCTGGAAAAGTCCCAAGATACCCTTTCTGTGAGACATGTGGGTATCAAGCTTGGTCTGCAAAAATACTATCACAGGGTATCCCTCACAAACGTGATTCCATGTGCTCTCCATCACTGAGATTTTCTGGCCTGGGAGAGGTGCTTGAAGTCCCCATGCCGAGAGCCAGGAATTCACCACAAAGGTCCAAAAAGGGGGACTGCTGCAGAAAGGCAGCTGGGAAGAGGTGGCAGAGCTGCTCAGTGCTGTGCTCTCCTCCCACCACCTGCGAGAGGAAAGTTACCAGGCTCTGCTATATACTTGTTTAAAACCAAAATAAAAACCTTTAGATAAGAGTCAATTTACAAGATCATATTACTGTCACAGCTAAAAATCTGATTATCATGACGTATTACATAAACAGCATTTATAAAAACCTATAAAAATGATTTAGCTACTAAATGCTACCTCTTCAAAGCAGGTAAATATAATTTGCAGTTTTATATGGAGGTAAACAGCACAGTTGGCCACAGTCATGTAAAAACTGGAACTGACCTCGGGCTTCAGGCTTGCTTTTTCAGTCTAAGAAAAGGAATTTACTAATACATAGCACCTTCCACCTATTATGTGTGCCAAAAAATTAGAAAAATGAGTTAAAAGAATGCAGGTAAAGGAAATACCTCAACAACTATTTGTAAAGAGGTATGAGTACAGAGTTCTTGGCAATATAATAAAGAATAGTATAATCAGATTGGATAGCATGCAGAAGTGACCAGGAACAATGATTTTGAGTGGGAGACACTGATTCATGGAAGTAAAGAAGTGTTATTAATTTGCATGCCTTGTTTTACTGAATGTAACATCCATGGAAAGGGGATAGCTCGGTGTGGTGTATGGAACACAGCTGTAGCTAATGGGATGGAGTTGATATAACTATCATCCCAGACAGCAGGGAATACTTTCTGAAACTGATGTTTCTTAGGCTGCAACAGCCTGCAAAGAGAAATGGTGGGGACATTTGAAACTAGCTTAACCCAAGCACCAGGAACTGTAACACAGAGAATGGTCCTTGGCTAGGGAGCTGACAGCATTAGCAAACAGGTCTCGGGAAGGGCTGCCGAGGGGCTGCTGGAGGGGTTCAGAGTTATTTTTGTCTTTTACAGCAACTGTTTGATGAACAACTCTATTATTTCCCAGTTGTCAATGAATACGAGGAAGGAGTATCCTGCGGAGTAAAAATCTTTCCTCCAAGGTGAAGAATCAATTGGAGACAAATACCAATGTCACATTCCAGCGCTTCACTCCTTATTGTGCTTGGCATGTCGCTTCCTCTGTCCTACACTGCAATTGGTCCATACCAGGGCAAAACCAGCCTGTTCTGTCTAGTAAAATTTTATTGCCTTGCTTTTCCAAATAACAGTTCCTATACTGGCACTTCAAAAGCCAGGAAGGCACACAGGCAAGTAAAAACATGCTTACAACTCATTAAGGCTACTAGAATAGTTGCGTGAAAGGATCTGACAATGCAGCACAGTTTGTCACACCAGTTACATTCCACTGATTGTTCATCCTTTTTTTCTTTTTAAATGAAGAACTATCACCCCAAAATAGACTGGTTTTGTAAGAAAGCACAAAGATTAAACTGGAAATAAAAATCATTAAGTCTTATTATCTGTACAGGCATGCTAATTTTAATTTTTTTTTCCAATGACCTTCTCAAATTCTGTTCTTCTGTCAGTTGTGCTCTCACAACTCCTGCTGGGAAGGAGGGGAATGGATGGAGGGAAACAGTCAAGCCACCATGCTCTCCGATGTTGCCATCATGACAAGCGACCATGTGCTGAGTTGTTGGTAATTCCTACCCAAAGTCAGCAGCTGTAAAACCCACCCTGTCACTGATGGAATGCTGTGTGCTCTGTGCCTCCTCGCTCCTTGACTTCCAAAAAAACTACAGGGAATCTGTCAGACCCTGGGCAAGCATTTGCTTTGCCTTTGGATGACAGAGCTTCCCACAATGGCTCCATCTCTGCTTATAGAAGCAAGGCAGTTTCTGAAGATGCTAGGTGGCCTCACCCCAGTGCCCTAAATCTCCACACATGGACTGCCAGCCGCTGCCTGGGCACCTGCCAGGGTGAGTTTGTCACCTTCTTTCATGTTTTTGTTTCTCTAATGAGCAGGCCCTGCAAAAGGAAAAGTCAAACTCCAAATAACTCCAAGCCTCTCAGCTTTTGGCCCCTGCCTGAACTCTGCGTCATCACCTTGAGTACGGGCTGGAGGCCACAGACTAACGGAGGCGACATGGCGCCCAGCTGGCTCCCAGCTGCTACCTCAGGCCTGGCTTTGAAGCCCCTCAGGCTGCCTGAGGGCTGTCTATCTCTCACACACCCTTTGCCTTTGACATTGCAGTGAACTCTTCCCCTACCCTTTCCCTTGGCACTGACAGAAGCCCAGTACCAGCCGGCTGTGCCCACCATTTACAGCCGTCCCTCAAGTGAGCACAGCGGCCTTGCCATGGGGACACACGGCCATGGGGCAGGTGGGCTTGTGGGGTAGAGGGGCAGCAGCAGAGAGGATAGAGTGGGGTGGAGGCGAGGGGGAAGGGGCCACTGCCATCAGAAGGGTCTGCCACTCTATCCTAGAAATGCTGCAAAGCAAAGGAAGTGAGGGATTACGTTTTCCAGACTTACTAATTCAATATAATAAAAAACCCGCTGCACCTTCTTTCAGACCTCCTCCCCTTCCCTCACAGCCTGGAAAGCCCAAGGAGAGGTTTGTGTTTGAGAATGGGAAAAAAATATTTCTAAAATGGTTGTAAATGAACTCATTAACATGAAAAAGGAAGGGAAAGGGAAAGGGAAAGGGAAAGGGAAAGGGAAAGGGAAAGGGAAAGGGAAAGGGAAAGGGAAAGGGAAAGGGAAAGGGAAAGGGAAAGGGAAAGGGAAAGGGAAAGGGAAAGGGAAAGGGAAAGGGAAAGGGAAAGGGAAAGGGAAAGGGAAAGAAAAGAAGGGCACACATCTATTTAATTTCTTCTTTGCAGCAAGGTAAGTCCATCCTTGTTACATCCTGCAACAATGGAAGTCTCAGTCTATAATTGCTTCTTCCATCCTCCTGCTAGATAAGTAGGAATGAACCGAATGAGTCCCTGGATTTGCACCCACATAAAGTTAAGAGCAGTTATAGCCTGTGTCCCTTTAGCAACCACCACCCCACAAGGGCTTGAAAAAAAGGTGGGTTATTACCAGGCACAGCCCATTACACACACTTAAAGGTTGATGCATAGTCAGTGCACATTGATCCTGAAGGCACAAGCTCCCATTTAGGCCATGCATCTCCACAGCATCTGCACTCACAGACGGTGACAAACAAACACCATCAGGGTGGTGGTATCGACTCACTTTGTAGTGTCTCATTCTGTGCACACTTTGTTTGCCTGTCTTATTCTGCTAATGCTGAAGAGAATTCAATTTTAAAAGGGAAAAAAATGGGAAAGTGTAGTGCCATTGAATCCTGAGAGTGCCATTGAGTCCCTAACTCATTCCCCAGCTGTTTGCTCCAAGGCACTGGGGAGTTATAAATAGCTGGAAGCAAGAGTGCAGAACAGTGGTATATACATTTTGTAAACGGAGCTCTCAGCAATGTCCTTGTTTCAGGACCAGTGAAGTCAATAATGGCCTAGAATCTACATGCATGTGCAGGTTATTAGAACATGGAATAATAATAAAAGTGTTCCTGGATTTTCACAAGTTCAGACCATAAAGAGGAGGGAAATTATATATTTACTCTGCCTTCCAGTCACTTTCTGTAACTTTTATTGTAAGTTTTCTCAGACAAGAGAAGGAAGGAGCAACATTGTCTATTTCTGGGTAAAGAAGAAAAAGGAGGGGGTGGGTGGTAAAAGAGACACAAACTACATGAGTCTAACTTCAGTTCTGTTGGCGTCTTTCAGGCTTAACAGTGCTGCTGTTGGCAGTAATAATCATGTAAGCAAGTTGGTATCTGTTCCAGTGGCTTCCAGTTACAGACAGCTTTGCAAATAGAGGGAATCAGGGACAAAACCACCGTTGATTATCATGCATTATTTGCCAGTGCAAGCAATGTTTCTTCATTATTACTGAGGAGAATTACTGTTAGTCATTCTATCAGAAAATTGGAAGCACGCACAATAGTTAGTAGTAAATGTTAGGTATATTATGGTCTAGGAAAAAAAAAGAAGAGAAATAATGAGGCCTTATGTTGTATGGGACTGCATACAAGGATTCACAGTTACATCTCTTGCTATTCCATTGAGGACTGTCACAATTGCAGTCTCCTGAAACCAAGATTTGTGTGTATGTGAATAAAAAAATCCATTAATTGAAATTTTGCTGTTGGGGTGTATTTTACTTGATGGGTTTGTTTTTTTTTTAATGAAGTGGAATAACAGTGCTTGAAATAAATTTTTGTCTCTGCACCCCGGTTTGCTAGATATAAAATGGGACTAGGTATTCTTAGTGCAGGAAGGAATACATGGAGTTTGGGACTGTAAGATACTGTGTTAGTCAAGAGCTAAATCCCTCCTAGGGAACAGATATTTTTTGAGCCTACCTTGAAGTAGATGACAGATGACATCTTTCATCTGATGGATGACAGATGCTTTGTCATTGCTGCAGCTAACCCCATCACTGCCCCTGGAGAGTGTATTTCACCAGGAGCAGCTGTATGACACTCATGGAACTATTTGAACCGTCAGAGTAATTTCTACAGCATCTCTTGGCTTCACTCCTATTGACTTCTGAACAAATGAAGGCTAGAAAGAAATGCAGCGTGCTAGGATTGACAGGCAGGGTAACGGTGATTGGTTCAAAGCAAAGCTGAGGCAAAACAGACAGTACATAGGCAGCTGCTTTGCACGTGCTGCTGAAGCTCCAGCCTGTATGATGGAACAGTCATCTGCAGGCAGAAGGGGATGTATTATCTATTCCAAGATGATCTTGTTTTCATTTTTATCTTGCGTGTGTTGTCATCCCCTGCTTTGTAGTGCTACAGGCTTGTCTTTGCTACAAGCGTGAGGCTGCGCTCAGCAGCGTGTGGTAATTAAGCGCTTCGAGGGTCATGCATATTTTAATTATTACTTGTTCTATTGTCAAAAGCTTGCCCACATGAGATGCAGTCTTGCATTCCATGTGGAACTGAAATAAGGGTCAACACATTCCTTCAGAGCCCCAAATATTAAACAGACATTAATTTGTTTTGAGCTTTGCACATTTTAGATGAGCGTAAATCAAGATGTATAATGGTGAAAAAATTTCCTCCATATGTTGGGAAGTTGAACTGAGACTCTTAAGTGACAAGAAGTGGTGGCTGCAACAGAAAATGATTAAATGATTTGTTTAGCATTTATGTAATGTATGAATGCACCTTGTCTGTGTTAAAGCAAAGTAATGATTGGTTTTCCACCAGCAAGGGCTGTGAATTTTAGCTGTATTCCCTTTTGGGATTCTGAAGTTCTCAGGTTCTGGCTTACACAACAGCAAAGTCTAAATGCAGACCAGTTTTTCATCCATGAAATGGAAGTTAAATAATGCTTGACCGAAGTAGACAAAACAAAAAGATAGGTAGACTAACTGGAAACATCAAGATTTGAAAATTACCTGATAGGAAAAGGGAGGGGAGGGGGATCAAAGACGTCCCAGGGAATGAAAAATTCCTTCACAGTGCTTCCTGTTCTCTCTGTTATGCTAACCAAGGTAGGATTAGGTTTCAGCTGCCAAAAGAAATAACATTTGTAGATTTTTTTTGGTCTGGGGAAGTGGGATAGAAAGATTTAAGACAGCTTTTTCCAAACTATTTGCTTTTTGTCAAGCAGTCAAGTCTAGTTATTGTTATTAATTTGTATTACAGAACTACCAAACTGAGACTGGATTTCCATTGTATTAGGTGCTGTACAAACACCCCGTCAGAGACTGGTCTTGCCCCAAGGAGCCGGTAGTTTAAATAGACCAGACAGACAAAGGGCATTTTGCCCTAAGTTGTATAGCTGCTTAGCTAGGAATTTTACACATCTCTCCTGAGTCACAGCCTAGGACTTCAGCTACTGGAGTACAGTTCTGGAGAACAGGGCTGTCATTAGAAGAAATGAGCCTGCCTTCTTGTACCCAAACACAAGACAGGATGAGATTGATTCAGCAAAACCAGGATTAATGAGAGTTATCTTAACTGACTCCTGTTGATGGCTGGCTATATGAGATGGAGAAACCTCACGCCACCTTGCACCAACTCATTCCTCTGGTTAGTCCTTATGGTTTGCTGGTGGTTTGGTTTTGTTACAGGTTAATTTCATGTAATAATGCTCAGGAATGGCCAAGGTCTCTGTGCAGGGGTTGTGTTCTGGTCTGCTCCTGACCTTGCATGGTGCAGGACTGTACCTAGAAATTCAGATGGCCTAAACTCATCATTGGGTGCCTAAATTAATCTTCAAGTTCCTTAATTAACAGCCTGAATGTAATGCTGTGAAAAGTGAAAAGCAGTAGCTAGTCCACTTTCAGAAATGTCCCAAAGCAGCAGAGTAGGGATGAAGGCTGCACTCCATCCTCACCTTTTCCCAGGTATCTGCCTGGCAAGAACTGACACACAATGCTGCCTGCTCTGTGACTCCAGCAGAAAAGGAAATTACACTTCTTTTGTAGACTGGAAGCCTTTACCTTAGTTTCATGCTAATACAGTAACATTTTTTTTCTGTAGAAAAAATCTGAATAAATAAAATAGAATATAAGTAAAAACGTGAACCTATTTATTCTAAAGTTGCATTATCAGTGGGTAACTCCAAATCCAATCCCATGTGTAAATATTTGAAATACCCTTTGAGTTGCGAAGGGCTTTTCTTACATGGGAGAATTTTTTTCTTGTTTTTTAAATCCTGCCCTAGATGTGCAGAGGTGACTTGAGCTTTTTGCTGGGCAAGCAGCAGATTGCCTGTCAGGTCTTTCTCAAGATGCCAGCAGCTAGGAAAGCAGACCCTCTGAGTTTGCTCACAGGAACAAGCTGGGGTAAATGTTTAACTTGAGTCTATGGCTTGTACCTTTCTTTATTATTAACCCAACCCCTGTTTTTCTTTACAGTTGCACAGCTGCTGGCACACAAGAAACAAAGGACCCTTGAATTAACTTCCTCGTGGAGGAATGAGCACAGGTAACGTAGCTTTTGTCTTGTTTCCATACCTTTGCACGGGGAAGCAGTTGCAGTATCTGTGTTCTGCATTTCTGTTAGGAGGGAACGGCCTGTCAATAGCAGTCGTTTGTGTCTTTTTAAAGCTAAATCACTACATACAATCGGCTAATTTCACCCTACTCTGACCCAAGCTAAAGAAGTATCTATATAGAGCATAGGACTATGCACTGTGAAACTGCTCAGACATTCATGTGCTCACCAACACACCTTGCCATGGCTTTTTCACACCATTAGCCAGGTCTTTGTATTCCTCCTAACTGTTTTCCTCCTAATCGTGTTCTGTCCTGCTGAAGTCAGAAGAGGTCTGCCTCTTCTCCCCGTGGAGACGAATGCCTGCGCCATGAACCTCTGAATATACATCAGTCCTTTGGCTAAGCTCACACGACCCAGCTGTACTATGTCTTTTCCTTCCATCCTGCACACTGATTTTTTTCTTCTCCTGGATAAGCTGTGAATTCTAGGAGGAAGCTTCTGGTGGGGTGGGCACCCATCAGCACAGTACAGAAATCACCAGGACCCTTGTTCCAAAATTGTTCTGGTTGCTGTGTCAATAGGGTGTGAATACTTGTTTTAAGACAATGTTAACTATCTCTGTAGGCTATGTGGTAGCTCACAACTGGTTTGCAGAGAGAAGGATTCACTTGCTCAAATCTTTATTATTATTATTATTATTATTATTTATATGAAGTGACATAAATGTACATGGAAAGTGACAGAATTGAACTTTAGCCAAAGCAATGCATCAGAGGAAATCAGAGTGAAAATCAAGAGTGGAAGTTAAAACAACTCATTCAAAAAAGCAGCTGTTCATTGTGTTGTGTAATTACATATTAGATAAATTTTACACATTTTTAGAAACAATAACAATTTAATAGAAATTAGCTTTGCAAACTTCAGTAGAATAAGAACCAAATTGCTCCCATTTCCAGCTGCTCAGATACCATTTTACTCCATGAGTTAATCATAGAATCATATCGAACCCTACAATGGTTTGGATGAGAAGGGACCTCAGATCCACACCCATGGGCAGGGACACACACCCCCACCCCAGCGTGCCCAAAGCCCCATTCAACCTGACCTTGAACCCTGACAGGGATCCAGGGGCAGCCCCAGCTTCTCTGGACACCCTATGCCAGGGTCTCCCTACCCTTATGTTTGCAAAGTGGTATGTGCTGCCCCAGAAGCAGTTCCTTCACACTATCCTTAAGCTGTATTGGCAGGCAAAGTGTTTTTCCTGTCAATAATGAGGACTCTGTGAGGAAAGCTTTGCAGGCACAATGCAGAGTGGGAAGGTGGCACGATCCCTAAGCACTCTGAGGACACCACCATCTTCACAGTTCCTGAAAAGAAACTGTAAATAGCTGTTTGGGAGTATTTTGTGCATCTCTGATTCCTGTAAAACTATTAGATTAGGAAAAAGACTGTTATTCTGTTTTGATCAGAGCCAGCTGTTTATTTAGCCCTAAAAGCAAGGGATGAGGCAGGGATGATAATGTGGCTACAGATAATTCCAAAACATCTATCACTTACAGCTAGATTCTGTCACTTTACTTCCAATGAAGAATATCTAAATGAATGAGAGTATTGGTGGAATAAAATAGTATGTATTGCAAGGGGGTCAGGACACAGGCCATGAAAATCTGAATCCTAGGACAGAAAAATAAGTGGGGAGTAGCATGAATTCCCAGAGACTGGCACCTTGGTGATGAAGTAAGTGGGAAGTCAGCCCTGAAACTTTGAACCTCTTCCTTCAGTGGCTGAATTCAGATTTTGCAATTTACTCAAAGATTAGGAGATAAACAAGCAAAGAAAACACAACAAAACACAAACATGTTCTCTAAAAGAATGGGAGAATTGGCAAGTTGATAAAGAACCTTGTGTCTGTTCAAAGGTGACCTAGGTCAGCAGGGGATGAATTTGCCTTCTTTTTTGTCAGGAGTTTAATGTTTGTTAAGGGTCCATGGATTTCTCCATTTCCTGAGCTTTTTTTTCCTCAATCTGGCAATTCTACAAAGCATATGTTGGACTTTAAACTTATTTGCCTAGCTTTCTGGGTGCTACAAAATGCAAATACAGACACTGGCATCAAAAAGGGATGGAGTCCTTTGAAGATGAAGGGTTTGACACAGAGCCAAGGAGCCAATGGACCGGTGAGAACTGGAATTCTCCTGGGACTCAAAGGACACTATGCCTGTTGGAGAAAGCAAACATGCATGAGAGAGGAACCAGGGGAGATCTTCCTTGCTTTCTCCCAGCTAATTACTTAGGCCAATAGAGGTGCCTCAATTCAGCTTCAGAACTGAAGTAGTCAAAGAAAAAAATCGATAAAAAAACTTGCTGGTGGGCTATTCCAGAGGAGAAGGTGGGAAATGAGGAGTTTCATGTTGCCTGTATTAAAATTGGACTGCTCCTTGTGTCTGAGTTAATTTATGGCTCTGCTGGTGTGGCCAAGCCAGCAGCAAGGATCCCAGCCCAATAGAACTTTGAGCCCTGTGGGGGTTTTGGTTAATTGGTTGATTGGTTTTTAGTTTTGGGGGTTTCTGTTTAGATTTTTGATGGTTTGTTTTGTGGGTTTTTGGATGTTTTGTGTATGTAGTGCTAGGAGCCACTTCCAAAACCTTTCTGGAGATGCTGAAGAATAGCATACCTAGGACACCACCTTATCATGCTTCAGAAACAAACAGGAATCAAAAAAAGCAGCTTTCTCCAGCACCAGTGACCCATCCAGGCTCAGTGGCATTATTCTGACATAAATAAACTAACCTTTCTTGGGGAAAAAAGTGCAAAGCAATGACTGGTTTTTGTGCCTCACTACAGCTCTTAATGTGCTTCTCATCTCCTGTAGAACTCCAGAGCAGGAACTCAATTGGCTGGCAACAATGTGCAGAGTCAAGTGTTAAAATGCAGCCACTACCATAGAAATAACAATAACTCTATCCCATGAAGCGATCAGGGTTTCTTTTTCAGAATCTAATTATGTTAAAATAAGTGGAATTATGTTGCTTTTCATTTTTTAAGTCAGTAAATTCCAAAAGAGGATTTGCCCCATTTCTACAATGTGCTTAAGGACTTACAGTGCACGATCAAATGCAGATTTATTAGGGGCATGAGGGGCTGGCATACGGCATTTTCTGCTTAAAGCTGCTCAGTGCCTTTTCATTCTGGTCAAGGAGGATTTTTAATTATTATTTTTTTCCATCTTAATCATTATTCCGGAGACCATATGTTGCCTTGCATTTTCCAGAGCTTTTTTTTATTGCACAGAAAAAGTGATGAACATTCTTTACTATAAACAGCTGGGAAAACTGGTGTTATGGATAGAACCTAGAAAACATGAATTGAAGAAAATGCCACAGAAACATCTCTAGAAGAAGGTTTTTTCCCTTGTTTTTATTGACAGGGTCAGTGAGAACACTGACTTCAGTGGATATGAGATCAAATCACAGTATCTCTCTAACTCTCCCCCTCTGCTGGCAATTCGGTTCTTGCTGTGCTGTCAGAGCTGCATAGGATCTCTGAGCTTTGCAAAACCATTTCTTAACAAGTCATGTAGTAGCTTTCCTCATTTTAGTCAAAGGATGAAGCACCTCAGAAAACTCTGGGGCAGTGGAAGGCAGGAAAAGTAATAAAAGCTGTGGGAGGACAGGTAGATTCTGCAGTCTGAACAGTATCTGTTTACTTTTGAGAATATTTGGAATCTGGGATTGATAACACCTGCTCAAGAAGATATGATGTTTCTGGTTCAAACGCAAGGAGCAAGCTTTCAAGTGAGGGCACCTTAGACTTTTCCAATACTCCATCTGATAACCCAAATAAATTTCCACCAGTAAGCCAACAAAGCATTACATCATTCTTATAATTGAAACCCAAAATAAATAACATGCAAACCAGTGGCTGCAGATAAGATTATTTCACACACCTTTGAAAGCCACTGGGATTTGCAGGATATACAGCACTGACACAGCCCATGCTCTGCAGCATCGTACACCGTAGAGCTTCAAACTCATGCTTTGAAATGGCCAGGAAGATTGGATGGTTGTATCTGAAATATATGAACATGATGTGAGAGCCGTTTGTCTGACAAGAATATCTTCCTCCTCCTGTTTCACAGTCCTTCTTGAGGCAGGGTTTGGGTTTTTTTCTTAATTTGTTCTTAATCTGTTCTCCACAATTCTTTGCTTTGTTCAGCACAAAGGCATGAAAGTTGCCAAATGTAAATGACAAACTATTGGAGGAAGAGAAATCCAGTCCTTTAAGTAAACTTTTCCGCCAGTGTTTAGAAATTTCCTCTCTCAGTAGAAGCAAAAACATTTCTTTTCAATGTTTCTCCTGGGCAGCTATGAATATGTTTAAACATATATGTAACACAGAAAACTCAGATACTATAGAAGTCCTGATTTTGGACAGAAACTTAAAATTCTCTGTCTTTGATGTAAAAATTCTCACCTGAAAATAAAAATCCCAAGTATTTTTTGAGTCATAGGAGGCTTTTAGATTCCCAGGTACATGCTTGATCCTAAAGACGTGTGTCCTCTCTCCACACCCAGCCTGAAGCAGCGAACAAGCATGCAACAAGCTAAATCTAATTAGTTGGTAGGCAGATTATTATGCAATGGTGGAGCAAGAAGCAGTCTCAGCCAAAAATAAAATCACTAATGTTCAAGAGAATGGCAGAGAGGAATGTCTTAGACAAATGAAGTTCTAACCTTCATTAACCCAAATCAAAGGTTTATCTGAATTGCCTGACCAGGTCCACAGATTTAACGGTTGCTTAGTTTTCTTCTGGTATAATTCTATATACAGAAACATTTATTTATTTATTTGTTTGTTTTGAGAGGAGGAGAAAGCACAGTCAATATCTTACTGAAATAATCTCTTTTTTTATTAAGTCAAAAGGGGGAAAAAAGACCCCATTTTCTCTGTATTCTTTCAGTGCTGATGAAAGGTGAGATAACCTTCAGAAAAAGAATTTGCTAGCCTGGGACTCTGGCACGTTTTCAGCATCCAGACACTTTCACCTTGTCTTTTGTTCCCAGCTCAAATTCAGAAAATCCTCTTAAGTTAATTTGTTTCCCAGCACAAAACTCATAGGAAACCTAAACCCAGAGAAAGAGCATTTGCTTCTTTGCTTTCCTCTCCAGCAGCATGAGATAATCCCGCTCAGCAGGAGCACGGCAGAGCCCGGCTTCGGGAAGCGCTCTCAGGTTGAAGGTTTGAGATCACGGCTGGAACGGGCAGGGTTTTAAACCCGGTAACGGATACCGCCAAGGAGGCCGGGAAGCTTTGCTGAGTGGCCTTGCCGGGAGTTTCTCAGCCGTCCCGCTCCAAGGCTGCGCTGTTCCCGGCTGGAGGGAGGGAGAGAGGGAGGGATGGAGGGAGACAGACCCACCCCCGGGAGGTGCCGGTGCTCGGTCGCGGCTGCCGGCCGTGGTGCTGAAGGGATAGCGCCCACCCCCGGCCCTGCCCCGGCCCGGCTCCGGCCCCGGCCCCGCTCGCTCCCCTGCCCAGACGCTCCCTTCGCTCCCTGACCGCTCCTGATGTTTTCGAGACGTTTTGCAAATAGGAAGGACAAGGGAGGCGGTGTTAAAGTGCTTCTACAGCACTTTCTGGCAGAAAAGTTGTGCGAAGCTGTTTTCCTGCCCCCGTGCTTGCTTTACTACAGAAACATAGGACAAAAGAATCATTTACAATGGAAAACATCTTTAAGACCATGGAGTCTAACCATAAACCTAACACTGCTGAGTCCACCGCTAAGCCATGCCCACCTGCACATCTTTTAAATGCTGCCATGGATGGTGACTCAACTGTTTCCCTGGGCAGCCTGTGCCAGTGCTTGATAACTCTTTCTGTGAAGACATTTTTCCTCATATCCAATTTAAACCTCCTCTGGCACAACTTGAGGCTGTTTCCTCTTGTCCTATCACTTGTTACTTGAGACTGACACCAACCTCACTACACCCTCCTTTCAGGTAGTTGCTGAGAGCAGTCAGGTGTCCCTTCATCCTCTTTTTCTCCAGACTGAACAACCCCGGTTCCCTCAGCCACTCCTCATAAGACTTGTGCTCCAGACCCTTTACCAGCTTCATTGTTCTTCTTTGGACATTCTCCAGCACTGCAGTGTCTGTGGCCAGTGTCCATTATGCTCTGTGGAACTTAATTTCTCCTCCCCAGTAACAATTACTGAGATTTTAAATATTACAGTAGTATTTAATGCCCCCAGTAATGGTCTGTTGTGCTGCTTTACCAACACAGAGCAAAGAATTGGTCTCCAGCCTGAATTGCCTACAGCTTAATTAGGTATGGCACATATTACTTCTTGTGCTAAACTGCTGCAGGGGGATGTTGTATGTTGTTAAACAGCTGCTGGATTCTGCCCGAAAGGGAATTCTATTTATGGGTTGTATTTTGGGTTGTAAAGTTTGCAACTATGCTTAGGAAACAGCAAAGCTATAGAACCGCGCTGAATTATTAAGGATGTTCAGTCACACAGAACAATAACCATAAAACAAGGGGTCAGACACTGGCTGGCCCCATGTGGGTACAGTACAGGGTTGGAAAGCGTAGGTCATCCTGAGTGCAAGGGCTACTGCTGAGTAGCAATACCTAAGCGGTCAGAGACCATTAACAATTACCCTCTGGCCTGTGGAACAGGCTGGATCCAGACAGCTCAAACATAATGTAACCCCACTGGAGAGCCTGTACTTATGAAATGGGAAGTTCTGGGAGAGATTTCCTTACTCACTGAAGAATCTGGAACCTAGAAGTACAAATGTTAGTGAATATTAAGACCTTTATCTTCTTCAAGTACTTTGGATAAAAACGTCTTCCTGATTCTCAGTAATGTCTTAAACCCAGGAGGTCAGATATGGAGTTGGCAAGAGCCAGGCTATTTCTATTTATCAGGTATCCCATTTGAATTCCCCTGTCAAGAACTGAATATTTAGGATTTCCATGGCAACATATTTCTGAACCCATATTACAGTCAGACTGATGCGTGTCAACTGATACAGGGATGCAGGAGGTAGTGGCTGAATTTATTCAAGCAATCACATTCTCTTTTCCAAGGCTAATGCACATGAATACTGAGTTAGCAAACTGAATTGACAAGGATTCCATCTCAATTAACATGCATAGTGTTCCAGCTCAGGAAAGTAGCATTTAATTGATGAGTGGGATTATATTTACATAGCAATTATAGCAAAGTCAAGGTTGGCTTTATGTGAGAGACTATTTGCTATAATATCTAGCTGCTTGGTTGTCCAGGAAAGCTGATCCTCTATGGGCAAGAAAAAAAATCAGAACAGATGCACTCAGCTTTTACATGTGCTTCTTTTCATATTCTGCAACTACTCACTTCATGAAGCCAACTCAGTAGTCACATTGTGGTTGCCTTAGATACATACATTAATTTACTCCATTATAACTTCAATGCTGATTGTTTAACTGCACAAGTATTAATAGTTATTAACTGCTATCCTTACATGGCTGTTTGGTGGCTAATGTAAAATGAATGAGAGCTCATTCTAAATCCTGTATAAATCAATGGGCATCTTTCTCCTCATTCCATTCAGAGCTGGAATTAGCTATCCCTACTGCAGTGCCCTCAAATATTCATTTTTTTGTCCTCAAGACACCTCTGCAAGGTAAGGTAATGCCATTGACTCAGTTTCACAGCTGGGAAGCTGGGGCAGAAAGGTTGCCTCAGAATCATCCAGCAGACAGAGGTCCTGACCCTCATCTTCCCTTCAGTCTGGATTTCTTTCCATGGATAGAGAGGAAAGGTACATGCCTGAGTTTTGCTCCAACACAGAGTTGGATGCAGAGTGAGAGAAGCATCTGGAACTGTGGGAGGCAGTTTTACATCTTGTAGTTTTGTGTAGTCAGAGAGACCAATGGCTGTATTCAGATGTCTTCTTGTGGGGCCTGGCATGGAGTTGGGTTCTACTGACAGCTCTGGAAGCGAGAGGTTGGCAAGGAATTCAAACCATCTAATGTCTGTGGCATGGCAAGGAGAAATATGCATGGCACCTATGCTGAGTGATCTGAATAGCTCCAGACACTGCGAAGAAGGAAGGGCTGTACTCAGGAGTCTAACACATGCAATACTCATTTTTGCCTGTTGACTTATCCAGGGATCCAGGACCTGGCATCCTTGAATTCCCAACTGGTTAGAACCATTGTTCTCTTGAACTTTGAGAGTAGACAAGTGTGGATTTGGTCCATCTTTTCTTACTAACCAGGAGGATATCTCTAAATGGCTTACCCAAGGATGTACTGGGCTAGAGACATGGAAACCAACAAAAAGAGTTTTAGAGTTTTGTTCTCTTAATCTAGACTTGCACTGCTCTCGTCTTATTGCCATGGAAATTGTCTCCATAGCTGGTATTAGAATTGCCTTGTTGACATCATTAGTAAAGCATATAATAGATAGCTGAACTGCTCTGATATTTTTCTTTAGGAGAACAGCTATTGAGACTCCAGAGGCAAATTAGAAAAAGCATAGACTCTTTATTAGTAGAACTTAATTTAACTGTATTCAAACTTCATTAAGGAGTAAAAAAAAAATGACCTTTCTTAATGCACTCTTTCTTTATAAAGTATGAAATAAGGATATTAGATTAGTTTGATCCTGGTTCTTATTATGCACACACAGTAGACGAGAATGCAAAAAATCTCTCATTCAGTTAGGTACTCTTGGATGTCAAATCAAAGGCCAGGTGCTCCACAAGCCCATTTCCTTTCTTCAGTGTTTTATGTTTCCTAGCCCTGTAATTCCCTCCAGGAAACCAGAAGAAATCTTAATTTCTTACCTCCCTCCCCCCATTAAAGTAACAGCTCTGGTCATTTAACAATCAAGCACATGTTCTTACACTGTCTGCACCTCATGCTATCCATAAATGGTGATGTGGTAAGAAAAACCATGGAGGAAAGGAAAGGAAATGACATTAACCTTTTCCATCTGATAAATAAGGGCTCTATTCAGCTGCAATAATCCACATCCTTCCCTAGAGATCCCGTTAATGTAATACCTAAGGGCTCAGTTCATTTAAAATTATTTCCACACTGGCCAGCTGATTTCTTGGTGAATTATTCAGTCCCCAGACTGAAATATTCTCCCTGTGCAACACCGTGTGTAAAAGGGTAGAGCTCTTCTGTAGGTCCCAAAAGTCTGAGTTTCCTCTCAGAGGTGCCAGGGGGTCTGTGACATCCACATCCTTATCTGTGCCCCTTGGAACTTCTGTGCTGGTTTTCATGGGACCACCAACCTGTAAGCACTGAAGGCAGCATACCTTGTCCCCCCCACTCTGCAGGGGGCTTCTCATCTCCTATTCAAACTTTAAGCACCTGCAGTTTATAGGTAGTAAAAAAGAGAGTTTGAGCTTTGAATGGGTGGAAATTTAGAGCAACAGACTCAGCCAGTTCAAAAAAGGCAGCCTGGATTATGCACGTTGTTGCTGGCATTTGGGGTAATCCATGTGCATCACAAACACTGCAAGGCTGCTTGAGTGGTCCCCACTCTTAAGGCTAAAAGCTGGGAATTGAAATGCAAGGTGGGGCTTGTTCCCCTTTTCCCCTTTTCAATAGCTCCGGTAGAATTGGTATCTGCCAAGCTATACCTGCCCAGGAAACCTGCAAAGCCAAAGCACTGGTTGAGGTAGATGCTTTCAAAGCAGGACAGGGGAGCAGGGCACCCAGAATCCAATTGCAAATCAGGGGGAAATAGCACTCTAACATCAGTAGCAACACGTGAAAATCTCTGATTTATTCCATTCAGTTGTATTGATCCACAGTTTATTGAAACCCATGGGAATCTTGTCACTGGCATTAAGACAGTTTGGATTAAGTTCCTATGTTATGACACATGGGCCTTTTTGGTTTTTTTGGTTTTTTTTTTTTTTTTTTTTTTTTTTTTTTTTTTTTTGAAGGGAGTGTGACTAATTGAATATAACAAACCAAAGTTGTATGCAATTTTGCAACCTTTCTGATGCTGTAATAAGCTGTGCTCTGAGGGCTCATTATTAGACTGTCTTGAAACTTGCTAGTTAAACAGGAAAAACAAGAAATCTGACCTCACTATAGTACTTAATTGAAGTGCATCATTTATTGACTGATTTTAAGCTCTTATAGCAGCTCTGTTTGCTGAGAACTATGGGCCAGCTCTTGGCTTGTACGGACCCTGAGCTCCTGGGGTGGACAGAGCTTAGCCACACACGTCAGGCACCACAGGGCTGGACTGGGACTGAGCAGGAAGCTATAGCTGGAGATCAGCACATTCTCCCTTGCTGCAATGCTCTTCAGCTGCTCTCCTCTGGGAGCCCATGTGGGCTAAATATGCCAGGGGTAAAGTGGGCATGTTACACTGGGCATGTTTTAATTCCTGGCTCTGTTGCTGGGGCAGGCAACAGGGTCAGCAGAGAGAATAAATCCCTTTGGATCTACCCTGGCTCCTTAAGGATTCTGCAAGTTGCAAATCTTTAGAAGGATCAGGATCTCCAGCCTCATAATGCTGTGGAGGGAGGACAGGGAACGCTGTTCCACATCCGTGCCAAAGCAAGCTACAGCTGGATCTCTCTGCTAGTAAATCTACCTCTGATACTGTAATGCTGAGACTGGCACGCACTTAATGCTAATACGCTCTTATCCCCATCCCATCTGCATTAGAAATTAAGGCAGAAACATGAAGACCATTACCATGCTGTAATCTTAAGAACAGTTTCTCACTTCATCGAGGCACTCAGCAGGCGCTGGTGCACTCAGCCATGATTCATTATCACTGAACTTTGGGGCTGGCCTTAGCCAGTTTTGTCTGGATTCAGTTAACTTGTTCCACTGGCAGGAAAGATTTCTGATCATTTCTGTTATCTCCCTGGAAATCTTAAGTAGGGAGCTGAACACAGCTGAGAACAGTTGCCTGATAGAAGAAAATGCTTTCTGGAGGAGCCTGGGGAGGAGTGGAAGTCACAGACAGACCTGGCCTTGCCTTGGGGTAGGACAAACTGAAGAAGCTCAGCTAGCAGGAGGTGGAACAGGGCAGTGTTGTATGTGATGACTTACTAACTTTGTGTGATACTCATTGAATTCTCCTCTAATCTAGTTGACCATAATGTTAAACTAAACTGACTGTTTATTTCCAAAAGCCTTGGAATACTTACGGCTTTGCAGAGCTCTTGCTTCATCAGCACACTGAACACGGGAACGCCAGCCGGAGTGACGCAGGTGAATGAAGTCTGTGAAACTTCATTGTTATAAACCAGCTGCAGATCTGACCCAGAGGAGATAAAGATTCTATTCAAGGAGTCCGTGATGCAAATTTATGCAGATGACTGTCATTAGTCTACTGTATGTTTGCTTGAAACAAGTGGGTAAGGAAGAGACAGCTCCTCTGCAGAGACCAGGCCACAGAAATCACAGATTTGTGCCCAAACTGCCAACTTAGGAAACATAGCAGAGCACAGAAGAAACTCACCTCCCAATTCTTTTGGCAGATTGCAGGCAAGTGGAAGTGTAAAGGTGATTTCATCACCAGCCCCCAACCTGTGGGCTCTTCTTTCTTAACATTCATTAGCAGCAATGTCTGCCCAGGGGTCTGCAGTAGCAAAGCTCGGTGGTCTGGTGGGCACAGGCACGAGCAGCAGCAGTGCACAGAGGTAGGAGCTGGCTGACACAGCCCTAACCTGAAGGCCCTAGTGATAGGCTCAGTGTCAGATCACTGTCTGCATCTTCTGTGTAACTCACTCTAATGGGCTGAGTTAAAACCCCTTTGTAGTAGCAGGAGTTTCCAGGAAGGCATTGTGTCTGGGTGAGCCAGAACAGCCTCTGGAAGCACATAGTCAATTGCTCTGTACTGCCTATGCCTCTTTTTACACTGACCTCATTTTTGTGGTGTGGCCTGCTAAAGATCTCTCCCAGCTTTCTGGGACTGCTGTCACATTTCAGGTGACCTGACAGGCGGCCAGCAGGTCTCTCTGCAACCAAGTCGCAGGATGGAGTAGAACAGGAGTTTAAAATAGCCCAGTTTCTGCTGCAGGTTAGCAGCAGCAGAGGGATCTGGGGGGAAAAGGAGGACTTTGGACATCTACTGGCAGCTTTTATTATACATAGTGGTGATGGGATGCAAGAATAACATCCAAGGCCCAAGGATATTTGTGCTGCATGCAAGAAGCCCTTTCCACTTTTACCAAAATCCTCTCTCCAAGGCTGCCTTAAAGGGGCTATAATTATCTGTTGGATCAGTTATCAGAGAAATGGGAAAGGTCTGGGGCCGAATTAGTTCCTGGTGTAAATCCTCTGGTTGCTTCTTGCTTGTTGCAGAGTAGTCCTTGAGCCTTTTTGAGGAACACAAAAAATAATTCAGAGAACTGCTGGGCTCCCAAATGTAGAATATTTCTCACCAGTTCTAATGTACTGAAGGGATGGGATTTTCTGTGAACTTTTCCCAAACAGTCTTGCAATTTTTTTCTCTCTTTGAGAAGGGGAGGAGTTGTGCCTAAAAAAACAAACCCAACCTGTCGTTCTAAGCTCTGCCAACCTGTCAGTCCAGCCATGCAAGAGAGAGGGAGAGAGACAGAGGAAAAGAAAGGAGGGAGTGAAGCAGAGATTCTTTCAGATCTCAGCAGACATTAAGGTAAAGCCCATTTCTCATTCCCTCAATTATGCTTTTCTCTGTGTGTGTACATGTAAACAGAAATTCTGTTACCTTAGAGAGTTTTAAACTAACTAAACAACCTGTATGGGACTAAATCTTGTTCAACTGGAAAACTGTGTTTTGCATTGTAACCTGACAGCTTGTTAGTTGTTGTTTGGAAACAGAGTTTCTCTCTCTGAAATTCAGGAGAGTTTGTGTTCATTTGAATATTTAAAAGAGGCAGAGCTCTAGTGCTTGTTTGAATATATGTTTGGGAGGGATATTCAGCTGTGCAATTTCAGGGCTGAAGCCAGCCTCTAATTACTGAAGATCAGGATTAGAACTTGTTAGAGGAGGGAAATTCTTCCCAAGCTGCCTATTGCAGGGCTCTTACACCTTCTCCTGGAGCATTTGGTGTTAGCCACTGGTGGAGCCAGGATACGAGACTAGACAGACTGTGGGTCTGATCCAGTTTGGCAGTTCCTCCATTCCTCCATTTCTGGTGGGGTTTATCCAGCTTGTCATTACCAAAGGAGGAACAAAGCTAAGGTGCAGCAAAACTGCCCGCATGAATTCTTGAGCTAGGAGGGCAGACCAGCAGAGGCACTTTCAGCTCATACCAGAGGAAATTGAAGGTTACAGACTGTGAGAAATGTTGGCTGAAAAGAGTGTGAGTCAGAAGAATCATTCTGCCCCAGAGCTTGCCATATGAGTCTGGTCTGGGCAACCAGTTTGTTGGAACAACTGTATCCGAGGGGGCCTAGTAGTGAAGGCCTGAAGTACAAGCAGGGACACAATTTTGTTAGAGCTGAGTGTCTGTGCATGAGGACTTGTGCAAATGTGTACTTGTGCACAAATGTGTATGCATAAGGAGTCTGTTGAGAGATTCTGACCCCTAGTATGCCAGGAAAATCTGCAAACAAAGGTAAGAAAGGAGGAATTGTGTTTATATACCTTAGATATACCCCTATTTCTACATTTCTAAATCCTGAACAAACATTTTAAACTGTACTGAAAACTCCGTATTATCTTTCTAAGTAGGCTGAGGCTCTGGGGAGGTCACATAGAAGGCAAACTGGTGGACAGGATTTCCTTTCTTTTCTGTATATTGAGGCTTTTCAATCCTCCTGCCAAGGTGTGCCTGCTGAAGGATAACAATACTAACCCAACAGACAGAACAAGTTGAAAGATGGCAGAGAAGGACAATACAATCGTGGTGTTGCTCACTGCATGGGTTGCAGTGCCCTTGCCAGGGGGCTGGTTGCGTAATACTGGCTACTGCATCTTCCTTGTTCTTAAACACCTTCAAACACTTGTGCCTGGGATACATGTTCCTGGACTGAAGCTCTCCTCCCATGGCAGTGGCCACAGCAGAGTTTTGCAAAGAAGACAGAGGTGATCCAGGTTAGAGAGGGGTGGTCTGTGAGGTGGTCTGTCTGTATGACTGTTCCTATAAAAAGCCTGCAATGTCCTTGAGTTGCATCACTTCCTTCTGGTAGTGTGGTCTCCTGGGAACTTTGAGCTGGTGTTTCTTATTACCCCTGTAGGGATGGTGATGCAGAGTGAGACCATAAGCTTTTAATACACAAATGAAATCATTTTATAGATTGGGGGGATTGTAGTATTGTTATAAGCTTTCCTTTTCAAGAGACCATAGGAGATGGAGGAGAGGAAGTGAATACTTCAGTTTTGGTGGGGATAAGCATTCCTACTGCTAGTTACAGTAACAGAAATTAGTCACTGAAACAAAGGAAAGGAGGAAAATTCTTTAGCTTTCATGATCTTCAAACACTTCACTAACTACCCCCAGAGCAATTTTTCATCTTTTTGCTCTCTTCTCTCTTCTCTCTCTGTCTTTCCTCTTGTTTACATGATCTAAAGCAATGCAAAGGTGGCTTGGAGCATCTACATGGCACACACATTTTTGAAATGGGGGAAAACCTTCTGGTGGTCTTGTTTCATCACTGCTTTTGAAAGGGTGTGACTGTACTGATGTAACAAGATTGGTGCTAAAGTCAGGCAATCTCCCTAGAGACCAGACAATTGATCCATGTACTTTCAAAGGCAGGATTATAGTACCTGTTGATAAATGGATTAGCACTGTTTAGCAAATCTCAGTTGATCAATCAGAGTTAACCAGCTGCAAACTCGCTAAATTCAGGCATCTTCCAGGCAATCCACAGTGTAGATGGGGTTTGTTAGCATGGCAGTAACAAGCCAGCACTGCAACAGAAGGGAAGAAAAGTCAGAAACACAAGTCAAGTACTTACCAAGAGTTCTTATCTCTGTTGTTCTGGAGACAGAAAGAGCTGGGCCTGATGCATTGGTCATTTGTTCAGGAAAGTGTTTCTATAAAAACAAACTTTTGTAAAGGAAGTGTTACCAGACAAAAAGGTTGAAATCTGAGAAACCCTCCTGCCAGAAAGGGTTCTGAATAGTTCTTGGAAAGATCAGTTGGAAAACAGTTCATGCTGAGAAAGTTTCTGCCTTTCCTCAACACGCTGTTAATTGACTTCACTCGCTGTTCTCCAGCGTGACTACAATTCTCTAGATTGGCTGATGCCTAGTTCTTCTTTCTTTTATTAGTTACCTTTCTTGCCCAATATTCTCACCATGAACTTTTTGGTGAGAATATTTGGTAATAGAACATCCATTTTCAGTAACGTATTGTGCAATTAAAAGGCCAGATGGTGAATACAAACAAGCCGAACAAACCAACCCAACCTCAGTTTTCTGTTTGCTTTTTCAATTGGGATAAAACTTGACTCGATTCTTCATCTTTTCATCTCATATTGTAAAAGCAGACTACTTGTCTGTCCTGTCTGGCAGGAAGCAATGCTGTAACCCAAGAAGCCACTGTGCTGCTTTTCACAAGGAACTGCTCGTTTTTTGTAGTTTGCAGTCATGATAGTCATACTGGTTCCTCTTTTTAAAGCAGTTAAATTTGTGTTTTGAGAGTGTAGACAGGGGAGAATATGCTTCAGCTACTCAAATGTTATTTGTGGTGACACGCTGGATTGGAGAATTGGAAGAGCGGAGAGTGTTTCAGCCCTTAATTTCCTGTGGAAAGATTCAGCTGAGGAAGCATTGAATTTTTGGTTTCTCTTTGCTGTCAACATGGTAGAGGATAGTAGGTCAGTACTAGCCCGAGAAGTTCTAAGAACTGATACTTGATAAAATTCAACAATCTGGGAAACAAACTGAATAGAGGCGATTTCAGTGAGCAACCGTTTTCCAAACAAGGTTTCTTGCCCCTCCAAAGGCAACCCAGGAGAAGGATTCACTAAGTGGTGTGAAGCAAAGACTCATCTACATAAAAGTAAAACTAGCTGGAAATTTTCCATGAATAAGAACTAAAGGCAAACCTTCTGTTTACAAATTGGCACTGTTACAGTACCAGCATCACGTCATTGTTTCTTTGGAAGTCTGCACCCTAGCAGTGATCATACCTGAAGAACCTCGACTTACCTGATTTCTGACGTGGCCAGATGGCCTATTTTGCTGTCCAAGAAATGTGGAGCATTAGCAGCTGTGGGTGAACATGCACATTTTCTAACTGGCCTTCTCCCACTCAAAGATAGTGCAAGACAAGTCTGAACAACTGAGATGATATTCACTTAATACATGTAAAAGTTGATGCCATAAGACACTGCCTACTTTCCACCAGAAACCTCAGTGGGGAAATTCAAACATTTCTATTTCCACTCCCAAGTCTTAACCAGTTGCTTGACTATTAATGAAAATCCTTTTATTTTTCCAAAACTTAGTGAGAACTCTTTCCAGGAGTGTCCTGGGGTGAGGTTTCTAGTGCACTCTTGCTTTGGATAGACTTAGAATATTATTTTTTTCATGGCATTTTGTTGCCATTTTGTTGAAAATAAATGAAGCACTTGGTGCCTCCTGCAAAAAAAAAAAAAAAAAAACCAAAAACCAAATAACCTTCAAACTTCTGGAAGTTTTTGTTTTTCAGCTCTCAAAGAGATTTGATTTAGGCTTTTTCAATAGGAATAAATAATTTGTGCTTCACTTTATCTACACGAGTCTGTTCAAATTGAGGTAAATGATTGGTGTGGCAGAGTTTTGGATTGAGGTGCAGTTGCCCTGGTAACAATCGAGAGTGAAATCAGAACCTTTTGAACAGCCAGTGGAATGTGGTTCTACTTGGATGACAATAGGTCAAAGCATTTTAATGGGTAAAAACGTAATCCAGTACAATAGGATTTATTGCCACTATGTCATCAGATTGACACTATTCCTGCAAATTCTTTAGCTTGTGACAGACTTCAAATGAAATCTGTTTAGTGGAAAATCTTGTAAAATGACATTAATCATTTTGTTTTCCAAATCAACCAAAGAGTCTGTGTGTCTCAGGGGGTTAGAAAGAATATCTTCCAAGTGAGTGAAATTCAACCTCTCTGCACAGAGCCTTAATGAATGGCTGTTCTGGACACAATAAATGGTTCTAAGAACTACAGGCTCATTTCTGCAGGGTGCTGAGTACTCTGGTCCAAGTCAACTGGAGAACTTCCACACTTGCTTAATTTTACACTAACAAAATAGTTCCTAGTGATTTCTACTATGGTTATTCATACTCTTAAACCCGATTGTATTTGCTGACAGACAAGACCTTGCAGGATTAAGTCCTAAACCAACACTGGAAGAAAAGATACCCTGTTCAGTATGGCAGGGGCATGGGGCAATATTTCATCCCTCCTGCTGACATCTTTCCAACTTCTGCAATAACGATCCTTTTCTTCTGAAAGATCCCAGAGTGCTGTCTAAACTAATAAAAGGCAGCCACAGCTAAGAGCAACACTGCATGAGAGCAGGACAGGAGAATATGTTGCCTGCAGCTTTAAGGAAATGTCAGGTGACGGTGCCAAAGTCTGCCCCTATACCCCAGAGCCAAAAACTTGGCTTGGCATCCAGAAGGATGTCAGTAAGGGACCTCTGTCACACATAGAGGTGTCTAGAGCCATCTATTTTACTGACAGGATAGAAGAAATGGCCCTTAATGGGGTGGGTACCCCACTGAACCTTCCACCGATTTTCCTTTCAGAGATGGATGTCATTCCCATTCATTTTCCTTTAATATGAAAAGCAGATTGTCCTCCACCTGTCCAGTGCCATGCATATCCTTTCATTGTTGATAGGAGGCTTTTACAACAATAAAACTTGAAGCTAGTAAGTATTCCTCTCTTTGCAGTTATTATGCAGTTGTGAAGAACAATTGAGCCAGACAATGACAAAACCTGTTTCTTGTCTTCCTCAATGGGAAATGGGCTTTGAGTTTTGTGAGGATGTTCATAAACAGCCAAGGGTGTGTAAGGAGAAGAATGACCTCAAAGCTGAGTTTTACACGGGAGAACAAAGAGATCTCTAGCCTTGATTTGAAAAACACCCGAAGATCAAATCAATGGCATCATATCATAATTATCAACACGCGTCATAATGTTGCTGGAACCCACACGCTGCTTCTGCCTTTAAACACAAGTAAACACAAGCTCCTCTCCTAATTGCTATGCAGCTGTCAAGTTTTGTAAATGAAGTTTGTGCTGGCAGTAGCTGGGAGATAACTTCATCCATTTAGCATTCATGCGGACTGGAGATTGATCCTTGCTTCTTTCCGCGGGATGTTTTGTGACATTCTTGTTTTCAGATTACTTTCCCTTTGTTACAGTACTTCTGGCTTCCTTCCAGAACCTTTTGGGCTACTTTTTAGTCTCCTTAATCTGTACTTTCTCTCCTGAGCGTAATCAGCATTGCACTAAGACACCCAAGTGATGTGGCACGTTGCTTCTGTGGGAAACACCACTTTATGTTTTTCACAGACTTGGTTCCCTGAAGACCTTTTTGGTACAACGTGAATACAGCTTAGCACTATACAGAATGTTCCTGAGGAAGAATGCCACCGATCCAAGCTCATGTGATTCAGAGCTTGTCAGGCCTTGAGAGCGATTTGAGGTTTAATTAATCACCTACGGATTTCTGTGAGTCTTGAATGACTCTGGCTTTGTGGCTGGAGAAAGAGATGCTTTTACTTGGTTTTACTCTGAAAACAGAAATAAAATTGACACAGGGCAAATATAGGATAAAACATCTCCCACTTAGGCTGGAAATATCACTTCAGAATGTAATGTTGTTGATCCAACAACAACTTATCCAACTCCCAACTAATTCAAAGTGAGAACAAATTTAAAACCAGAGGGTGAAATTCACAGAATCACAGAATCACAAAGTTGGAAAAGCCCCTTATGATCATCAAGTCCAACCGTTCCTGTTCTGTGCTAAACCATATCCCTAAGTACCTAATCTACCCTTTTTTTGAACACATCCAGGCAAAGCAACTCAGCCCCCTCCCTGGGCAGCCTGTTCCAGGCCCTGACAACTCTTTTAGTGAAGAATTATTGTCTAATATCTAATCTGACCCTGCCCTGGTGCAGCTTGAGGCCATTTCCCCTTATCCCATCTCCTGTCCCCTGGCTGAAGAGATCATTGCCCACCTCTCTACAACCTCCCTTCAGGTAGTTGTAGGTGGTGATAAGCTCTCCCCTCAGCCTCCTCTTCTCCACACTAAACATCCCAGCTCCCTCAGCTGCTCCTCATAGGATTTGCCCTCAAAAATTCAATTCAGGGGTGCTGCTGTCTCCAGTGACAGCACCCCTGTAAAGTTACTGTGTAATAAACCAGGGAGATGTTTCTTTCACAGGTCCATAGCACCTATGAGGAAACCCAGCAAAGCTGTTTGTGAGAACAGTCTTTGGGAATTGCTTTGGCAATAACGCCAACTCTACTGTAGTTTAAATATCTTTTTTTTGTGAGTGTTGACATTTGTAATATAACAGATTTTTATTTGATGTATTTTTGTTAGCAGCATCTTGATAAGATCTGCTCACTTGTTCACAGTGTTTGCCTTTGGGAAGAAAAACAGGAAAAACAGAGCTGACTGAACAGGTTCATGACAAACCTCTTGAAATGAGTCGAACCTCCCATAAGTAGCTCCTTCAGTCAGTAGTGCTGCCGAGTGAAAATCAAAGGGCAGCCATCGAGGTACAGATCTTGGGTGGTGAGGGAGGCATAGTCAGGCTCTATGCAAATCACTGGAAGGCAAAAACCTTATTAAAAAAACCCTAACCTAACTTTTTTTATTAAAAGGAACTGCCTTTTTTTCCCCCCTTTCTTACTATTCACTGCCATTTCTGGAAAGATTTTGATACTTTAAACAAAAAATAATGTATTAACTTTCCCTGAGACAACTGAGGGATTTGCTATTTAATTCAAACTGTTATGATGGGACTGAGAAACCAGTTTGTTGCATTCCTCCAGTGTCACTGTAAAGCCTTCAGCAAGTAGTTTACTTCTCTGGCTCCAGTCTCAGGAAGATTTGAAGCAGGCTTACATTCATCCTTCTTGTGTATTTATAGTTAAACACATGCATGAATGTTTTTCTCAGAGTTAAACCCAATGTCTTAGCTCTTAGACTGTCCTTATCCCACATGGGATAAGGGATTCCTCTCAAGCCCTTTAGGAGCTGAAGAAACTGATGGCCTACAAAGAAAGTGTCCAATCCTTGGGACCCCATGGAAGAAGTCATTGGTATTTACTGACAACCCAGTTTGGCAAGGGTGGGTTTGACATGTAGTGGTTGAAACGTGGGTAGAAAAATAAAGAAGAAAATATTTAGGAAATCACATAAGAAATATTAGTCGAAGTCAACACAAATCAAATAAAGGATAAAACAAGGTCAAGATCTCAGGTTCTCCCCATCATGAGGAGTGTATTTTTTACACTGTGGGGTGGATTGTGACAGCCCTTTTCAGTGGCTATTGCAATGAATGCCACATGCATGCTGCAGAAAGCACAGCACAGAAGGAACAGCTATCTGCACTCAGCACCTTTGAGAACAGGGAATATGCCGAAAAGACTACTCTAAGGAGCAAGATAGTGAGAAGATATGAAGAAGAGGAGGATTAGGTTTGAGAAACACTCATAGAGAGGTGATAGATTAATCCAAACGAATGGGATATTGATGTGGGTAGTGACTCATCAGGGTGTCACAGTTAGTATTGGTGCAAATATTGAGAAGGATTTTCAGAATTAAGCACTAAATCTGTCAGCTGCACATGGGCTTGGATGGGGAGGAGAAACTTTCTGTGTGGAGTGATAAATCAAGAATAAAGTTTGGCCCATGAAATATTTTATTTGGACCCCCACTAAAAAATGGGCACTGGAATAAATGAAACTCAACTCTTGATTTGGGATGAACAACTTTAGATGAAGGAGCAACTTATCTGATGATGTTGTAAAGATGGGGGAGAAGAGGCAAGATTTAAAAGGAGATTCTGTCTGTTCTCATATCTTAAAATACTGTGACCAGAAACTCACTCAGGTGATCAGGAATAAGCTGTGGCACAGCTTCAAGACACTGAAAAGGAAGCTATGCAGCCCACACACTGAGGTTAAAATTCTTCAATGTATAGTCCAAACACACACACACACACGTGATTTTCCACTTTTACATAATTTTAATTATCTGACTTGCAAAACACCAACATACTGTAAATTAGACCGATGAACCAGGGAAGAGGATGACAGTTGAAAACAAGAGTGGCCAGCACCATGCTGAGCCTAAGTCTGAAAAAACAACTACTGAGTTTCAGAGTAACCTTCCTTTCCAGATGACATGCAGCCATGCTGAGACAGAGGTTCATGAGGATGTATAGCCAGAGGTTCAGCCATCAACTCTACAAGGTGTTGAAAGTCATCTCTGAAAGAAGCATCCCATTCCCGAATTTCCCTCAGACCTCAGTGGAGTTAAGTAACAGTATGGAAAGTCAACACTCTGCCAAAGTCTGTGAACCAAAGAAAATGAAGATTTTAAAAAAGCCCTTGTTCCTTAGAAAGTATTGCTGTAATTCCAGCAAGCCAAGCCAATTCTGAAGAGCAACAATGGATACTGCCTGTGGTGATACTAAGAAACCCAACAGCTCGATCGGATCCAAAACAAGAAATCAAAGACAACCCCTTTGCCGACTTCAGTAGGATTTGGATCAGGCCTCTGATCTCTGAAACCATTTAATACATTTCACAGGCTTTTAAAAAGTGCTGACATATATAGCCTGACAAATGGGGAAGCGTGCTTTGGTTTGGATGAAGTACCAGGAACTTGGGATGCCATGTAGGAAGGACTATGGGGCTTGGCTGAGCAGCTTCAGTCGAAGGAGGCACATGATATCCTCCACCAGACTCAGGAAAAAGTCATGTGTGGGCATATCAGAGGCGGACTTCTGCTGCATCCATATTCACAAATGACAGGAGAAGCAAAAAGTCATCCTTGACCTTGTTAATGGTTGGTAAATTGACTTCTTGAAGCGTATTTGACTGCCTGGTTTAATCTGGCTGCATGTGTTAATGCCAGGCACAGAATTTTCTCAGTCTTGTCCTATTGAAAAACCCCACTGATACATTGTTTGAGTTGGTCCTTAGCTAATGCTTATCTCAACCTTTCTGATTTGGGAATCAGTCTGGAAAGCCTGATACCGTGGAGTTTTTTGTGGTATTTCCTAAGAAATTAGATGGCAGTGGATGTGATTCATTTTATTTACATGTTTCAGTTGGATTTTTTTTTCTTTCTTCCTTTCACTTCTTTAAGAATTACTGTAAAGTTATATTTTCACTGTTAGACCCTACTTTGTGATTTAATTGGCTTTGATGATTTAATTGGCATTCGAGATATGATGAGCCAGCTTCTGGGTATTATAGTGAATTCCTGCTGAGGTCAGTAGCCCCAGGTTGAGATCAGTAGAAATTTGCAAGTGTTTCTGTCTGCCCTGGATAGCCCTTAGAGGTTAATAACTGGTGTCAAGCTACATCTCAGGGAACTCTCTGCTAGGGCTGGAAAAACAAAAAATAAAGATGTAAGTAAATAAATAGAATTTTTTAAATAAATAAACAAATAAACAAATAAATAAACAAATAAATAAATAAAGCAGAGATCCTCAGCATCCTGCTCACATCTTTTCCTCTCATCTGCTGAACAGAACTCACTCATGCTGTTAATTTGGGACTCTGTTTTATTCTGTTCTATTCCTTATATGAAATACAATGGCAAGGCATCTGATCCAAACTCCGTCGACACCACCAGCACAAGGCTTTCCATTGTCAAAGCTGCAGCCTTTTGAATTGGCAGGATTAAAACTTGCACCGGCAGTAGAAGGGATTCTGTGCTTGTCACATAACACTCTGGTTAAAGCCACATAACCTTTTCTTCTCTCAGTTGTTTTTGCTGTGTGTGCACACACAGCTGCAGGACCAGGGAGCACCGAAGCACGCAGGACTGCAGGAGCTGACTGCAGTGCCCCAGGGAGTACAGCCCTGTATCTCCCTACCTTTCCTTCTAGAGGTTCATTTGGACAAAGAGCACAACTGGAAAGACAGCCACTCTGCGTTGTTATGTCACAGTGCCCTTTCCTGGATATCTGGTTTACAATGTGCTCCAGAAAACAGGAAAAAAAGGAGTACGCTGTCTGCTTCAGGAAGCAGAACTGCACAACGTGACGTCAAGGAAACGGCTCCTGAGGCTGGGAGAACCCTTTTAGCATATCAGCTCTTGCCTGCCCCCCAAATCCTACATTATTAACAACTTGTTGTGTTTTGAGAAGAGTTAGAACAGCACTGAATTGTGGCAAATAACAGATCTGGGGGTGTTGGCTCCCTTAAATGAAAGTGGTCAGCATTATCTAATCTGATTCTATCGTTGTTCATGACCTGCCACTTACCTATTGTTGAATACATTATTATATTACATCATGTCTATTAAGAGCTGCAACAAGCTGTTCTACTGTTCCCTGCCAACAAGACCTGATGGAAAAGTTCCTCGAAGAATGTTTCTGTGCCTCTGTGGGCTGAACGCAATCTGTAAGGTTCAATGTGTGGAGAAGTCCCACTGCACACACCTGCAGAACTATTGACATGAACTTTCACGCCGTGTGTTGGGGGAGGAGGAAATCATAATTAGCACTAAAACTTGTATTCCATTGCCTCACAGCTAACATGCATTAAAACCCAGGGGCTTCTGCCTGCTGAAGGAAGAAATAGGTTTGCTACTGATTTCTGAAGGAAGAGGACTGGATATAAAATATATCCTTTCAGCTGTTCCATGTCCAGTAGGTTTTCAGGTCCAGGATATGTACCAGCTACAGAGTTTTTAAGCTGGGAGGGCTTGGCCAGACACAGAGACTATTTGCTCCCATCAGCTCAATACCAAAATACAAATGGCTATAGCTGATGGGAGGAGAACCAGAAGGAGGGATTTTCAGGCAGGAGATGATGACAGCAGCCCTGTGCAGATCCAGCTGCTCCATTGTTGGTGTGACAGGCTACAGTAGTCACTCCAGAGGGTCATGTCTGAGGGGTGGCCCAGGTGCTGCCATTCGCTTTGCTTCCCCCCCTGCAGTCGGGGACTTGGCTCATCGAAGCAGCCCTGGGCCACCCCAGCCCCACGTCTGCACCGAGTGGGGTTGATGGGGTCATCGTGCTGCCCAGTGAGGTCTGTGTCCTCTCCCCCTGGTACAGGAGCTGCCGAGAGCTGAGGGTTAAAAAGAGGAAGAGAGTCCTGAGAGTCAACAGTTTTAGGTTTCAGCCCTGCCAAATTGTCTGAGACAAAGAATGGCAGTGAGGCCCGAAATCAAGAGTTTCAAGTTGCCAGCACTTTCCATTTCTCATGATATTTCAGTATTTCCACTGCTTGTTCCTGGCTAAAGCCATGCAGTGCATACAGTGTGAATAAATTAAAATAGACATTTTCAGCTTTCTACAGATTTGGGGAATTGCTCTGAGCAGTAAGCAGGGGGCTGGCTCACTTTTAACCTGTCCAGTGGCTCTGAAACTGGTCACCAGCCCTCATCAAAGACTAACATTTGGAGTCTGCCTTCTCAGACTGAAGGGGCCAAGCTTCTTTTTATTTTCTTTTTTTTTTTTTTCTCCTGGTTTTGTTTTAAGCAGATCTGGTTTCACTTAGATGAATTAAATGTCAATATATCTGTTACTGTGAGTTGTTCCAGTGTAGATTACAGCACTATTTCATGTCTAAAATCTGTGCAAAGGTCTGTTGCTGTGTGCTGTTTATATCTGTCTTTAAAAATGTTTAAAAAACACCTTTATATTGATACTTTAGGTCTTCTCTCTGTACAAGGTAGTGAATAAGAAGTCTAAGAACCCTTTTCTCCAGCTCTGAACTTAGCCTCTTCAAAGTTCTATTTTATTTCTGTATTTGCCATCTTCTCTTCTGCTGTTGGAAGCCCTGTATCACAAAATGGAGAGGGAAGGTGCCACCTGTAAGGTGGTGCTTGCAGAACTGGGTGCTACAGATTTGATAGAGTCCCATTGACAGATGGTGAACTGCAGCCCTACACCTCCACTGCACTCAGTCAGCCAAGCTCAAGTCATCTGAACTTCTATTTGAAAGGGAAAGTTGAGTCATTTAAGAGTTTCACTTCAATGGCTTCAAAGACATTACTCTGGCTATAAGAATGTTCTGTGGTTGAAGGTCCTGGCTGGGGTGTGCAAGGTTGCACAAAAGCATGGACTGATCTGAAAGTGCTCTGGGTCATGGTCGGTGATGGGAACCTCTCTCCTACATCGTTACTCCCTGGAGGTGTGGCTCTGGGTTCCATGTAGGCGATTTTGCATTCCCCTTCCCCTTTTAGAAGGAAGGAAGGGAGGAAGGGGGGAAAGGAAGGAAGGAAGGAAGGAAGGAAGGAAGGAAGGAAGGAAGGAAGGAAGGAAGGAAGGAAGGAAGGAAGGAAGGAAGGAAGGAAGGAAGGAAGGAAGGAAGGAAGGAAGGAAGGAAGGAAGGAAGGAAGGAAGGAAGGAAGGAAGGAAGGAAGGGAGGAAGGGAGGAAGGGAGGAAGGGAGGAAGGGAGGAAGGGAGGAAGGGAGGAAGGGAGGGAGGGAGGGAGGGAGGGAGGGAGGGAGGGAGGGAGGGAGGGAGGGAGGGAGGGAGGGAGGGAGGGAGGGAGGGAGGGAGGGAGGGAGTCCGTCTCAATGCTGTTCTATAATAGATTTATTTAGGTTTTGTGAGTAGTGGGTTTTTTTAAAAGAACAAGTACTTGAGTGATTTCCAAAGCAGTTGAAAAAGTTTCTGCTTGTCACATTTCTGGGTTCTGAAGCAAAAGTCCTCCAAGCTTACACCACCATTACTAGAACTGGAGTCCTTTCAATCTATATCCAAAACAGAGCAGCAAGCTCAGGTGAATGCTCAACCAGCGCTAGAGAGATCTGATTCCAAGTGTGGGGGGCAGGAACAAGACTACCCAATTTCATGTGGAGGTTTTCAGTTGTTTTCTTTCTGATTTAATCTCAGAACAGAATTATTCTGGAGCCAAGATCTACTCATTGTTTTGCTTGATGTTTTACAAATAGGCTGTTGACTGAAGTTGTCACTGAACAAAAAATCACCCCTGGTTGTTTACATAATGGGGAAATATAGTCATAAAGTGGGTGCAGCCAGAGCTTGTTAGGTATTAGGTTAAGGTGCAATATAGGGATTATCCTCATAAAACACTGAGCCCTAAACCCCAAATATCAAGATTAAATTGACAATTACATTTAGTGGAAGTCTTTAAAGGCTAAATTCGATACTTAAGGCATCAATTGTTCTGAGCTTAATTTACTGGTGTTCTGAGCAAGCCGATGAGAATCAAAAGTGCAAGTCCTTCTGGTACAGCTGCTTATTCAAGAGGAACCAAATGAAGATGATAAATATGATAACAAGGTTTCCTTCTTTTCCTTATGTTAGCATTTCCTTTGTTGTAACTCTTCACTAGGTATAAGTAGCTGTTGGGTTTGTTCCTCTTTCTGGCACTGCTCTGCTTTATGACCTTTGAAACACAGGCATTTACTTACTTTTCTCCCATATGTAATCGGGGTGAAATTTTCAAAGCTACCAATTTGGGGGGTCAATGAACACAGCTCTCTGGGGCAGTTCTTTATCTCCCTGAGCATGTTTCTTTAGTAAGATCCTAGCCTTGGCTTAGATAATTAAGGGTATATGCTGATTTTCTGAATTCTGAGTCTGATACGTACAGGCTTGAGAACAATTTCTGAGCCCTCTCTGCCATTTACTCTAAGGAAATCTTTGGGATTTCTTGACTTCTGCCTTCCCGCTATTCTGCTTAGCTTTGTTGCTCCATTTTCCCCTCTGATAAGTTTTTTATTCTGGGGAGGGGGCAATAGGTTTATAAAAATGGTTAGCAAAAGCTCTGCAAATTTCTGCTTACTTCCTCCTCTGAACAGCAGAACAGTATGCAAGAAGAGGCTCCTGATGTGTACAAACATGCCCAGAAATAAAGATGGGGGGGGGGGGGGGGGGAAGAAGGAAAAGAAAGTAAAAGCAAGACCAAAAAAGGGCAAAGTTTGTGTGTTGGTGTTAGAGGAAGGTGAAAATGCTTCCCGGCAACATCTGAGAATCATTTGCAGCAACCGATCCATGAGCTTTAGTGAGTAGAGAATGTTTTTAAATCCTCCCCCACCCCCTTTTGTTAATCTTTACCAGGTAGTAGGACCTTTAATGTAATTCATATGCTTTCTTAGGGATGGGTAAAATATTTCCATTTTGAAAAATAAGATTTTTGAAATGGCTGTAACATTAAAGCTCCTAAGCCCGGTGGTAAGTCTGGGCTCTTCTCCCCTTTAAAATTTGGTGGTACTGCTACTACTACTTCTAGTAGCATTCAGACTGTTCTGTAAAAGGCTGCGTGTCTCAGCAGAGCGAGCGGCGAACATCTGGCTTCAGAGCCTCACTGCCTCTCATTTGGAAGAGGAAACTCACGTGCCTGGTTAAAAGTGTCCCCATGAATGAAGTACAGACCGTAACACAGACTTACATAATTCAGAAATATTGAAGGATTTTTTTTTTAAGACTTAAATGTTCTGAGCAACATCAGACAATATAAAGGAGCTATTAATTGCGATGCATGATTATTATTGCACTCAGGAGACTTTAAGAGGTAGCCTGGAAAAGTTCAGATTTGGCTTACCTTTAAGCACACCCAAAATACTGGGCAACATTTTTAGATGTTTTTGAGTGGCTGAGGAGGCTATTTCCTAAGGCTTTCAAGCACATTCAGGATTTTAGGTCATCTGGGGCACGTCTCCTCTGTGCAATGCCAAATGGCTCTCAGCAATCCAATTTCCAACACGACGCAGAAAGATTAACTCGGATACTGAGAGCAGTATGTGGCTGTTAGTGTTGCTCTGCACGGATTCTTTTTTACTCCATCCAGCTTCAGGGCTAGATTATTTGGTTCTGGTTTAGGAAGCTCTGCATCACATTCCCTTTCTTATTACAGACTACTTTAGCCAGCAGTGTGCCCTGAGGGCTAAGAGAGCCAATGGGATCCTGTGGGGCATCAAGAGGAGTGTGGCCAGCAGGTCGAAGGAGGTGATCCTCACCCTCTGCTCTGCCCTGGTCAGCCCCCCCCTGGAGTGTTGTGTCCAGTTCTGGGCTCCCTGGTATAAAAAAGACAGAGATGTCCTGGAAAGAGTGATGATTAAGGGCCTGGAGCATCTCCCCTATGAGGAAAGGCTGAGTGAGCTGGGACTATTCAGCCTAGAGAAAAGAAGACTAAGGGGGGGACCTTATTAATGTTTATAAATAGTTTAAGTATGGGATGCAGGGGGAAATGGGCAGCCCCTTTTCAGTGACTGTGGAGACAGGACAAGGGGCAATGGCTGCAAGTTGGAGCACAGGAAGTTCCACACCAACATGCAGAAGAACTTTTACCCAGTGAGGGTGAGGGAGCCCTGGGACAGGCTGCCCAGGGGAGTGTGGAGTCTCCTTCTCTGGAGATATTCCAGCCCTGTCTGGATGCCAACCTGTGCAATATGAGCTGGGGAGCTGCTTTGGCAGGGGGGTTGGACCCGATGAGCTCTCCAGGTCCCTTCCAACCCCTAAGATTCTGTGATTCTACTTTTGATTGTTTTGCAGAACCCAATCTAGCATCTTACTACACAATTTCATTTATACCAGTCAAAAACCCATCACAGACCTCCATGAGCATATATATATAAAAAAATATTACCATGACCTGTACTTAGGAGAGATCCTAAGTAGAGTCGGAGTTCCTAATGCAGCATGCCACACAACTGAAGTTGTCTCCTGTATGTCCAGGCTACCAGAAAGTCAGAGAGGACTTTGCCACATTGCTCTGTGTGTGATGGTTCACAATTCTTGCCAACACCAACAAAATCTAAAGGTGGTGCCAGCAAAACACCATTTTTGAAATACGACGATGCGCTGATGGCAACAGCAGAGTGGAATCGGCTCAGTAGCCTTTGATTCATGAACTGTTTAGTTCCTTTTAGAGTCCCAGGATGGTTTTGAGTATTTTCAAGGAACTTGAGTTTGAATCAGTCAATAAGAAAAACAGTAGAAGCCTAAGTATGTTTTTTGTTTAGGATTATATCAGCTCCTGATTACGATTTGCTTCACTTTCACACCTCACGTTATGAGGTTCTTAAAAAGAAAAAAAAACCCTCAATGGTTTCCAGGTTTTGTTTGTTGTTACATATGACTTATAAAATGTTAGGTCAAGAGTCTTCAATAGACTGGGCTACACTGTTTGTTTAAAGCTATGAGTAAAGCGAGTCATATGAATGTTTCCAAAGACTGTATTCCAAGAAGTATTTTTGGAAACATTAATGTTGTGTTTTTTAATGAGGGCCACATTCTGAGGCTACGACACCATATGTCACATTCATTTCTGTGCTGAAAAAAAAAAAGGAAAGAGAGAGAGAAAAGAAAAAAGAAATGGAAACTATGTTTGGCTTTTAAGTGTTTTTGGAATAGTGTCTATGCATGCTTGTCATTGTTCCTTGGATGGGAGAAGAGTTCTCAGTCTGTTAATCTAGTCCATCCAATATATATGACACTCTATGGGCCTGACTCTCTCCTGCCTTGAAGTGTGTGCAGTCATTTATACTCAGGAAAAGTGAATGAAGAGCTGAGGAAAAAGACTATGACTAGGAAAGTTTTGGGTTGTTTTTTTTTAAATTCATTTTCCATGAATAAGTTGGCTTCACTGTAAACCTACAGCTGAACTTTTGTCAGCTGAAACCCGCTTAAAAATGGGAAAAAGTCACTTTTCCATTGAAAACTTTAGATTTTTTGAAGAATAATGACAGTTTCTCCTCAAAAATATTATTTTTTGGGGGTGGGAGGGGCGGAATATCAGTTAGAAACATGACCTTTGGCAAAAATTTGGAGTCATTTTATCTGTGTAGCCTGTCACCTCTGACTTATCAGTGCCCAACGTGCTAGTGCTCAGGATATGGTAGAACGAGCTGGAGAGCTGCAGGAAAAGGCATTTGCCTTTGTCAGTGCTGAATCCTCCAAGTACTTCACAAGCATCATCCCATAACTGATTACTTCAGCCTTTCTTTTTTATGGATTCCACTTGATGAGGTCGCAGTTTCTAGCATCAGTTCTTCTTGTGAGTCACTAAACATATAGCCTAGCACTTTGTACCACAGAAGGTCATATGGTTGCAATCTCTGAAGACATCCATTTCTTCCTCTGATCTGACAGAGGAATCTCCTAATTCACATCACTTCCTAAATTTGTGTCATCCACAAATTCTATTAACATACTGCATGCTTGTTTCAAACTCATTAATAAAAATTGAAGTACTTTTTGGCAGCTGGGTTTGGGGGGTTTTTTGTTTGTTTTGTTTTAAGGAATGATTTGTGAGGGTTTCCAGGACCTCAGAGAGGTTCCTTTTTCATTTGAAATGTAAATACTTTTCTCTAAATTGAACAAATATGTCTCTATAGCACTAGCCTAGTAAAGTTCAGTTCCATGACCAGGTTTTTCTGGGCAAAACCAAAACACAAATAATGATGAATGATTGTGTGGTGGATACATTTTATGGTTAAAACACATTAGCACTGAACTTGCCTGCCCATGCTACTGAAGTCTTATGTCTAAATGAGGTTATTTTCCAAGGCGTTTCTTCTGATGGAGGGAAAAAACCAAACCTGCAACAAACAAATAATTAACTACCTCAATTATTTGGTTAACTTTCAGAGGGTTCATGCTGTTCTTGTGACTGTTCATGAGAGCACATCCTGATTTGAACCTTACTTCATGAGAACATTAGAAATGACACTCACAGTGGAGTCCTCACAAAGGGGTTTGATTTCTGTTCTCATCTGCATACCAAATTTTAGGATTGATACGGACATTTCTAACTGGTTGAAGTTGTAGCTGCCTCATATTTCCAGGCCTATGTTGTGTAATGAATGTCAGAGTCTGCACTCTTCAGAAAATTGCTCATGATGGCCACAGAGTGAATGTATTTAGATTTGGTGTTACAGAGTTCTGGCATAGGAAATTAAAACAAAAATAAACTTTTTTTCCTTTATTTCATAGATTTCCAATGAACAAAGAAAACAAATAGCTCCTGGGACCACAAGTGTGTTCTGTAAACTGATGCCACAAGGCAGATATGAGAAAGATGACTGAACAGAGTGGTTGCTATAGGCCTGTAAACATACAGGGAAATAAGATCAGTTACCAAGGCACTTGTCAAGAAAGCTCTGGAATGGGGATGAAAAGATTGCAGAAGCGATTTCTCCACAAGGATGGCAGCTGCAATGTGTACTTCAAACACATCTTTGGGGAATGGGAGAGCTACGTAGTGGACATATTTACCACACTGGTGGACATCAAGTGGCGCCATATGTTTGTGATATTCTCATTGTCCTATGTTCTTTCCTGGCTGTTCTTTGGACTTGTCTTCTGGCTGATAGCAATCCAACACGGAGATTTATTCAACGATGAAGAGATAATCCCCTGCGTTGCAAATGTACATAGCTTCACAGGAGCGTTCCTATTCTCCCTGGAAACCCAAACGACCATCGGTTACGGTTACCGCTGCGTCACCGAAGAGTGCTCCGTTGCGATCCTCATGGTTATCCTCCAGTCAGTGTTAAGCTGCATCATCGACACCTTCATAATCGGAGCAGCCTTGGCTAAGATGGCCACAGCTCGAAAAAGAGCCCAAACCATTCGTTTCAGCTACTACGCTGTGGTCGGCTTACGGGATGACAGATTTTGCCTCATGTGGCGCATCGGTGACTTCCGGCCAAATCACATGGTTGAGGGCTCGGTGCGAGCTCAGCTTCTGCGCTACAAGGAGGACAAGGAGGGCAGAATGACGATGGAATACAAGGACTTGAAGCTGCTGAATGACCAGATCATACTTGTTACACCAGTGACGGTCGTCCATGAAATTAACAGCGAGAGCCCCTTGTATGGTCTAGACAGGAAAGCTCTGGCCAAGGACAACTTTGAAATCTTGGTCACGTTTGTCTACACGGGTGATTCAACAGGAACTTCCCATCAGTCGAGAAGCTCATATGTCCCCAGAGAGATTCTCTGGGGCCACAGGTTTAACGACGTCTTACATGTAAAGAAAAAATACTACAAGGTGGATTGCTTACAGTTTGAGGAAACCACAGAAGTTTATGCTCCTCACTGCAGTGCCATGCAACTGGATCGGAAGGAGCAAGAGTGGAACCGAACAGAGAAGGCACGGGAAAAAGAAGCAGGGACATCAGCACTGGAGATCAAGTCATTTAGTACTAACCAGAAGTCATTTAGTGCAGTTGCCCTCATCACCAGCTGTGAAGATCCAGAAGACCCAGTGATAGCTGCCAATCAGCCTTCCGAAGAAGTTTCTTATCAGAAAGCAGCTGTGACCTTAAGCAGGCTATCAATAGAGTCCCAAATCTAGCTTTTCACTGCAATTACAATCACTTCCAACAAATTTTCCCAGCATAGCTTTTAGGATGTAAACAATGAAGTCATATGCACAAGTATTTGTAGTATAAACCTCGCTGACAGCATGCCTACATTGCAATGCAGTGCTGAGCTGCTAGAAGGAGCTTCTTCCTGGTTAGCTTGGGTATCAGTAACAGATTAGCATTGGCACAAGAAAACAGCTTCCATTTGGGTTGACTAGACAGCTACTGTACTTGAGCAAACTTATTGTAAACTTTATTACCCTGCAGGGACCAATGTTGGACATACCCAGAGACAGATAATGATCTAGGCAGGGAACAGAAACACTGCAATGTGCCCTCTAGGTCAGGTTATTTTTCAAAGCTGCCTAATTTATTTAAAAAGCCAGTTCAAAATCCCTCTAGGAGGGAAACTCTGGAATGCTCCCACCATGACAACAAACAACTACGCTTTCATTGCACCTCTCTAGCCCTCATCACAGGGTTACGCTGGTGAACGTATGGGGCTGCTCTTTGTAGGCGGGAGTGAACCGGCAAGAATAACTAAACCCAGTATTAGTGGGTAGCTTTGGAAACCTGCTTACACCCTGCCTAGCCTTGTGGGATCCACAGTGGGATCCTGGAGAGCTTTTCTCATTTCCTTGTCGTGAGCCATTCCCAGAACTGCCACTCCCTCGGCAGCCCGAGGTATGCGGTATGTCAGCTGGCTTGGGGCTGCCTCAAGATTTCCTGACGTGGCTCCGACGGCCAGGAGGGCTGGCCAGGAGGGCTGGCCAGACTGGCTCGTGTGCACTGTGCAGAAAGCAGAATGAGACCTCGAGTTTGAAGTCAAAATCAGCAAAAGGAGGTTGAGCCTCAGAGAGAAGATCATGTTGTTAGAGCGAGCTGTGCAATAGTTCCAGTCAAAACGTCTTTCATTTCACATTGTCAGCCTTGCTTTTCTTTTTAGTGGATTGTGCTTCTTTAAAAAGACAAAGATCAATCTGGAGACCAACCAGTGTGATTAATGAAATCATTTTGATTCATCTGAAACGACTGTGTAACCATGGTCCTTCCCAGAGAAGTTCAACGTACTCAGCTGTCAGCTCCATAGGGAAAAAAGGAAGATGTTCATGCCTTGAAGTGGTCTGTGACATGGAAGCCCCATGCTCTGTGCATCTCTGCAATTATTCAATAAGCAATATCTCATCTTGTTGGGTGTCCCACCCCTCCACTCCCCCCTCCCCTGGATGATTATGGTTAATTTGCATTGTGCTTAATTATCATGCTAACACAGAAACAATTATGTCTGAATTTGTGGCTGCCTAAAATGGGATTTATCTCACCTGACCTCAGCCATCAGGAAATGAAGTGTTTGCCTACTCCTTGAGGCTCGCCGTGGTGGAACTGCTCTCTGCCTTCCCAGGGGACTTCACCCCATCTCAGTCTGGCCTTTCAGGAAGCTGAAGGCAATAGGATGTATCTATCCTGGAAATGTTCATCCCTCTCCATTTTATTGTTGAAGGAGATGAGATGGCTCTTGTTGAAATGCTGGCTAACTTTAGGCTGCTAAAATTAGGTCTGACGAGTCATGCACATCATCCTGGCTAATTAAAAGTTTTCATGAGTTCATCACATTTAATGAAGAAAAATAGTAAGCTGACTATTTGTTTTTCCTGAAATTTATTGTAACATATCTTGCTTTTCTCTTCTGCTTGCACTTGTCTTTGGATGTCTGTGATCCCTTTAGGTAAAACCAAGCATATTAACAAGCCTGAGGGGAGGTGGTTATTCTGAAACTCATTAATTAGCCTATTTTATCTGCTGAATCATCAGTAGCATCCATCTATAACTGCAGTAGAACACATCTTACTGTATCCTGGATTTGAGCACTGGCAGGCAGTGGGGAAATAGTCTAAAAAAATGGAAAGGAATGTAGGAAAATGTATAAGAGTCTCAGTACTTCTGTGGCGTTGGAAAAAACCCACCATCCGGATCATATAAACCAGAATATAACTTTTGAGACATGTGAAGTAATCCTTCCACGCTACTCTGCCTTTGAAAGATCTTGGCTGGGTTGCTCTGTTTGATGTTGGGCACCCTGCTTTTGGAAAGACATGGAGCAAGTTGAAGAGCATCCGGAGATCTAGAAAACATGTCAGTGAGGAAGTAGGGAAATAGCTGAAGGTGTTTCAGTCCAAAAGGGGGTTAGGAAACAAAGAAACAGTTCTCAAACACAGAAATTGCAGTTCAGGAGAGAGGGATAAGCTGTTGCCTGTATCTGGTGGGTAGGACAGGAAAACGTGGGCTTAAATTGAAGCCAGAGGGATTGAAGTTAATTAGGAAACACTGTTATAAAGGCAGCCCCAACAGATGTGTTGTAACCTCTGTGGTGGTGGCTCTGGGGAGAAAGCAGCTGTCAGGAGTGACAGAGAGTAGTCAACCTTGCCTGGAACTTTCACCCCCATCTCTCTGTGATCCTACAGCTTTCAGACAGCGGGAACGTCTGACAAGAACCTGCTTCGCCAGCCACTTTCAGGTACCCACACACGTGGGAGTGTTTGTTTGGTTACACAGGTAGAGCTCCTCAGGGAGATGCGATACGACTGAGAGATGCAATCAGGATCCCCAAGACGTCTTCAGAAGCTGCGTATCCCAGGTGCTCTCTCTAAAAACAGATTCCCCTCTGACACTGGGAATCCCACCTGCCTTTCCCTCTCCCAGTTCCGCTCCTTGTGAGCCTCTTGCGGTGGAGAAAAGTCCTTTCCCCGGAATGATTTTCCTGTAAGTGAAAGTACCAGGAGCCTGATTCAGTTCTGTCCCATGCTTCTTGGTATAGATAGACATAAACACGTGGGCATGTACAGTAATGTATGCTTTGGCATGTAAGTCAACCGCTAACTGATGAGGGTCAGGAAGCAACTTCTCTCCTGAGCATGTTAATTCGTAACAGGCTACTATACAGTTACTTCTACTTTTATCTACAGCATCTGATACCAGCCAGTGCTGGAGACAGGATACTGGTTCAACCATTGGTCTCAACCAGTCTGGCTTTTTCTGGGTTTCTCTGTTTGATATTTTAATTTCATTTATCACAGCAATGTAAAACAGTGTATGGCAGAGCATGCATCGCGTTTTTATGAATAAAGACACAGAAATAAAGAACATGCCTCCACCATGCACCTTGTGAGAGCATATTTTACTTTTCCTCCCTTCAGACACAGCTTTAAGCTTCCACATCTCGTTCACTGAGAGGTCATGGAGAGACTTTAAAAGATGCCAAATCCCGAACAAACCCACAAAGTTATAAATACCTCCTGTGGAAGCTCCTTATCATGGACTCCATTTGTTTGGAGGAGTGAGGTGAACAAAGCCCTGCTCACAGGCTACACACACATGCTTTGGCATGGCAGTTGCACCCAGCGCTTGGCTACTGAGCCTGCAGCCTCCTTGCCCGATGAAGCATCTTTGATGGCACCAGATAGATCAGACAGGAGGGGACAGAGGTGTAGAAGGGATACACAACCACACAAAACGTGTGGGCTCCTTCCGTAACTATGTGTCCTGCTGTGCTCTCGGTGGAGCCGGTTCTTACATGCTCCTTGCCTAGGAGAGGATGTAGAAAAGACTCCTGCAGTACACTGGTGTACAGCAGCTTTGGGTAAGTAGGAGGGAGAATTTTCCTCAGCCATCTGCTCTTTCTAGATGAGGATGTTTCCCAAGGATTTCCATTTGGCTTCTATTTTTATTTTTTTTTTAAATTCATCCCCGTTGCAGAGCTGAGCAATGCAAAAGCCAGCGAGCCTCTCAGAAGCCCCACACGAGCAGTAACACATGCAGCCTCGGAGCAGGAACTCAGACCTCACCCTTGCGTCATCCCTAATGAACAGATCAAAGCGCCCACCAGTCCAACAGTAAGCGTCCGGGCATTCTGGGCTGCTCAGTGAGCTGGGAGCTGAAGTGGAACACCAGTACACTCCCGCTCTCCCCAAGCACTGCTCCTGCTCCTCGGGTCTCAGGCAGCAAGCCAGTACATTGGGTTGAGGTTCAGCAGCTTCTTCCCAGCCACCCAGAGACAGCAACCAGCATTTCTTTCTGCCTCAGCTGGAAGCTGCTCACCCCGTTCCCATCTTTTCCACAAAATTCACCAGATGAAGCAAACTTTAAACAACAAAGAGAAAATACAAACCACTTTGCATTGGACTCCTGTATCATGATTATAGCTGGATCTCAGTTATTTTCTCTTGGAAAGTAGCACTATTGTTCTGGGTCAAGATCAGTTTATGTCAGAGGGAATAGAAGAGATTATTATATAATTTATTTTTCCAGATTTGCCTACCACCGTTCATTAAGGCAGCTGGCATTTCCTTCCCCATTATCATGTATCATTTAGTGCATATTTTCTGTGAAGCTGATTTTCAGATGTGGGATGTAATATAAATCCCTTTGTTTACCCCGTGTGTCTCACACGCCGCGCAGGAGGTCTGACTCCAGCTGCCTGCCCAACTCGAAGCACTACGGCTCCAGTTACCCTCACCTCAGGAAACAACAGGTACCGGTCTGGGTATCGGAAGTGTTGGTGTGGGAAGAAAAAATCTGCTTGCAAGTTACTTTTAGCTCTTAAATCTTTGTTGGTTTTGAGCTGGGGACCTGCGAACAGAAAGAGCTGGGTGTCTCTGTGGCCTCAGAGGCCCATTTTGGGAAGCGTCTGATGATAAATTCACTTCCAAGGAGAAAAGAGGAAGCGTGAGAGAACTGACAGGAGAGTGAAACGAGGAGCAGCTACAGCAACACGGGGGCTACTTCCAGAATTTAAAGCTTCTCTTGGGGTCGTTCCCTGTGGCTGGGGAGATGATGGGGCAGCCGGAGAGATGTCAGACGGCACTGGATGATGCCGGCTAATTCCGTGTCGGTCTCCCCTTGCTCCCCAGGAGTCCGGGGTTCTGTGCAGCTCCGATATCACCACCCCTCCCTCGAAGTTCGCCCTCCACAACGCGAAGCTCCCTCCCTGCCGCTGTCCCGAACGCCCGGGCGCCTCCCGCACCTAAACTCCGTGTCCCCAAATTCCCTCTCTTTCCGGCCGGGCACCCACCCGACCTGGGCCCCTCTCGGCCGCGTACGGGCAGCAGCAGCGGGGCTTTGTTTCCCGGGCGCTGGCCGCCCCCCGCCCCGCCCGGCCCAGCCCGACCCGCGGCCGCCGCGCAGCCCCAGCCCCTCCCGCCGCCGCGGGAGGCCGGTACGGCCGGGCCGCGCCGCCGCGGGCACTTGGGCGCCACCTGGTGGCAGCCGGCGGAGCTCCCCGCAGCACCGCGCCCGCCCCCCCCCCAACACCCTCCCCTCGGCCCCTTCCCCGCCTGTCCCGGTCGGGGCCCGTCCCGCTCGGGTGGCTCCCCGAAGCGCCGGGAATTCGAAGGAGCGCCGTGCGCTGACCGCCGCTCCGGGGCTCTGTTTCTCGCGCTCCTTCGGGGTCGGGCTCGCAGCGAGCGTCGCACAGCGCCCGAGGATCAGAGGCGCTCGGGGGGGACTTGGAGTGCTGTCCCGGGACGTGGAGTCCCCGGCCGCTCTGGGGTGCCCAGAGGACGGCGGTGTCATGAGTGCAGCCAAAGGGGAGAACCCGGGATGTTGCCCGACCATCCCGGGCAGCCGTGGGACCGGGGTGAGGGTGAAGGTGTTCTCTGGGTGCCTTCACAAGCTCCCTGCGACAAACAGAGCTCAGAAAGAAACTGATTTCTGGTACAGAAACTGATTTGACACGTGCTCCGTCCAGCTGATTTATTCTATATCGTTCCTCTTTATATATAGAAGCGAGAGCTGAGAGGTTGCTGGGTTTGCCAGCTTAGGTATATATAGCCGGCCGAACCTGGCTACGCTCCACCAGGAACTTTTCAAATAGGGCAATGATCTATTTGTGGCCAAAGGTTCTTACTTTGAGAGGTATCGGTGACAAGGAGCAAAAAGCTCCCTTGTTTGTTTGGACCGGGGGACGTGTGTGCGTGTAGAAAGGCAACGCTAACGTTTATTATGTAAAACTACACACAGAAGGGCTCCAAAATAGAAATGCCTTAATAATTATCTCATATTCAGTGCCATGTCCACTTCTGAACGCACATTTTCCATTGAACAGCTTCATGCGTTCTCTCACGCATGGGAGTAGCTCCAATTAAACATCTGCTGAGCCATCTATATCATCATCCTTCTTCACATCCTTTCTTCAGGCTCTCCTTTGCAGCAGCATGTGTAGGAAGCTCCACAACTGTCAGGCAGCTGCTCCGCTGCGACTACTGGGCATTGTATTTGTTCCTCGCCTTTCCCCATCTTTGATCCCGGGGTGTCTCTCAGGCTTTCCTGACAGGGGGAGGGACTATTTTTGGTTTGATGTTCATTCGGCACGATTTCTGTTTAGTCCAGGTGCCAAAACGAGCCGACGGCCTATATGTGACCATTGTACAAAACAGCAGGAGAGGGGAGACGGTCCCAAAGCGTCCCTGATGCCACTGCTCTGTGCTGTGGCCTGGTGAAACACCCGTATTGGGTGCCTTTAGCAGCAGAGTCGCCTTTTGGGTGTGGGCTCAATTCACAGTTTTTGACAGATAAATGTTTAATTGCGACAGGCGTGCCCTAAATAGGGCATGAAAAGAGGAATTACACATAAATGGGTAGGTCTCGTTTCGGATCCCCAAGCAGAAGTAAAAAAGGACCCTGGTGAGTGTACCCAAGGGGAAACCTTCTTCACCCACCCAGGTCAAGGGTTTTACTCACATTAATTAAATGGGACCCCACCAATTTCAATGGGACGGTCTGCAGACTGACCTGTGGTAGGATATGAGTCGGGAAACAAAATTTGCTAAGTCCTTTGTGACAACTGTTGGAATGACTCACTGTTTGTGCTGCTTAAAGCCTCTCCGGGGGTCACTTTTCCATAGGCAAAACCCCACCTTTCTTTTGCCCCTTGTTTCACTGCCACTCCTGAGCTGGAACCGCTCTGTTAGGGGGCCCATAACACTTTGCCAGGGTCCTCTTCCCCCTTCCTCACATTTTACCCTTCTTTATTGAGAAGTTCTAGTTAAAGCCATCAAATAATAGTCCTTCCCAATCACAGCTGAGCTGCCAGAGTACCCCACAAAACATTGACCCTGTGCAACTCTACAAACCATGCGAGCCAGCCACGAGCCGTTTCCCACACCCTCTGGCAAACCCATGGCTGATGGCACAGAAGACCCAAGCTGCAGCCTTGCCTTCACTTGGTCTGTCCCAGGGATGCAGAGGGAGGCTTTGGCAAACCTTACACTGGTGTTAGCAGTCCTCAGGAAGCTGGGTGCCAGCAAAAATCCCAGCAGAGTGGAAGCACGAGTGTGTGTCCCCACACGTGGATGTGGGGCTGAAATAGCTCCCATCGCTTTCCTTACATTCGCCCTAACAAAGGGGGTGGTGCTGCCCATTGCATCTCAAGTGTCATCCCTCTGAAATATGTGCACTTTCACCAGGCATACATTTGGCCCAGGGTAATTATTACAGTGCTAATTTTACCTGAGATGATGAAAGCGCTGGAACAGCCGCACCATATAAAGGGAGGAGATACATACAGCTGATCCTTTGAGCAAAGGAAGTCATGCCTTTGACTTGGAGATCTGTTCCTTAGGGAGGCTTCATCTTACAAGAGCTAGTGAAACACAACTGAGGCTGGAGGAGAGCGAGGTCAAGGATGCTTGTGTGCTGGAAAATAAAAGCACCGAGTTCTGAAGTGTTGCCTTGTAGTAAATTACCTTATACAGATTAAATTACTCAAGTAGATCTGCTTCTTCTCTTTTCTCTCCTGTGAGAGAAGTCACTTCCAGGCACCAAAAGCACAAAGATGCTTGAAAGCCGCCTATTTCTTTCCGGACTTTCCAAAAAGATTCAAAGTCAATTGACGTTCCTAATGAAGATTCAGAACAGACAGTTATTCTATCCAAACCGGTTCAGCTTGAAAAAATTATAGAGAAGTATGGTCAGAGGAAAAGCAATTTGCCAGAGCTGAAGAGTGTGAATAATGCAAAGCAAACAGCTCTCTGCAGCATTCACTTGTGCTTTCAAAATGCGCTCACCTTAATTGTGTCCCCACCCTGGCTCGCTGGGGGTTCTGGTGCCCAGCGCCAGGGATGGTGATTAAGGGAAGACAAGAAGGTGAGCTGGTTGGTGATTTCTAACTTCTCTTCACTTTCTTTGTAACAAATCACCTCGAAATGGTTGTGGCATTGCTGGCACCAGAATCACTCTATCAGGAACGATGAACAAAGCCAGCCCGTTGTGCTCCAGTCTGGGCTGTTCTGCAAAGGGTTTTTTATGTCACCTTTGCTGTCAGAGAGCACAAGCACCTTCCAGTGCTGGAACAAGCGGCGTGACGAGGCTCTGTTCATTCTCTTTATCTCTTTGTCTCTCTCACTCTTTACTCTTTGCCACCGATTGCCTCTACATGTGATCTCTGGCCTTTGTCACATCAAGATAGCCAGAACCTGGGTGCTGAATGTTCCCTCTGCCCGCTGCCGACTGCCTCAGCAGGCATTTGGCTCCCAAGTTAAGCATGTGCTGAGATTAAAGTGACACGCGTGTCCAAGCTGAATACAGGTTTTCTGGTGTGAGGCTGCTGAGGAGGAACACGGGCTCTATGCAATCAGCCTGTCTGCTTCGCGAGCAGCGTGTTTCTGCACATTGCTTCACGCCACCAGCAAGCTACAGAAAGTGCTAACTGGTGCCAGCCCAGTCCGCAGGCAGGGAAGGGATGGGCAGCCAGCCCTGCCCCCTCCCAGGCAACCAGCTCTCTGCAGCGCCAGAGCCCTGGGAAACCTCCCATATCCCCAGCCCTGTGATATCACCGCCGGGCCGTGACGTCACCAGGACTCACCCTGGGTGGGCTGCAGCAACTTTGACATTTCACGACTCTCCACTGCATTTTCTAATACGGGATGGGAAATGGCACAGCGCTTTCCCCTCCAGTCTCTGTCACAAGGTTGCTTAATAGGGTTTGGGCATCAGCTCAAATAATATCAGAGGATCAGAGCCAACTCGCCAAGTATTAGGGAGATTACAAAGAACCACACGGCTCAGGCCTTCTGGGGTGCAACATTTCCCAGTGCAAAACAGGGGAGAGCCTCCTCCTCCTGTGGGCATCCTTTCCCTCTGCCTGTGCATCCTGACTGGGCCAAGGCAAAGCACCGGACACACCAGTTGGCCCAAGGATGCCCAAGGGTGCGTGAGGAATCCTTCTTCCCCTGCGTACAACTGCAAGGCAGAACTTACCCTGGAGACACAAAATGGCATCAGAAAAGCAAATAAGCAGCACAAGATCGTGATAGCAGAAGAAAGGAAGCTGTGGTATTTACTTGCTGAAGATTATTTCCTCTCTGACGAAACATTTTTCAAATCACACGAGGTGTTTCAGTGGGTGGGACTTGGAGGGCAGGTCCAAATAATCAGTCAAAAACAATATCAGGAAGTTTAACCCACAATTTGAGCTTGATTTGGGTTTACTCATCTGTTCAATTTTAGTTTTGAGGGGAATTTAGAAAGATGCCAGCTAATTCAATCGTCCTACCCCCTTCCAGCCATGCAGGAGTTACAAGTGGGGCTGGACTGCTGGTTTGTGCCAGCGATCTACTCCTCTGATTGCCCGGGCGGCATGTCTCCTGGCCAAGCTCTCCTTGCTCAGCTTGGCTTCCTGACCAGGGAAGTGCAGGCGCGGGGGAGAAGAGATGCTGTGATGGCTATGAAAGGTCTCCAGGCTTTTGCAGCCAAGCTGGGACTGTTCCTTACCGCCTCATGGACCCTCTTTGGTCCACCTGCAGACCCAGAACAGGAATTGCTGCCTTCAAAAAGAGTTGGCAGTGCTTTGAAAGAGCCAGCACACACACATACACTTAGTCTCCTACCAGGGAGTGGTTGGCACCACAGCCATCAAGATGGAAGTTCACATTTGATGTAAATAGGCACAGCACTGGCTCCTCAGGAAACTGAACTTCTTTTCTAAGTGTGTTTTCCTTCCACAGTGGCCAATGATCTAAGTCTCTGTTTTTAGCAGTTTATTTGCTTTCCAGAAGAGAAAATAAACTCTGATATTGTCGTTTATGTTGTGGCCATGGACTCCAGGCAAATTCTTAAGTTCTGGTCCAAACTGATCGAAAGCACTGAGGACATTTGCATCTAAGCTAATATACTAAGCTAAGAGGTGTGAGAAAGTAAGGAGGGGGTAGTTTATGCAGGTTAGCATGAATCACATGCTTCTGATTTTATAAATGCCATTTTTCACCAGTGTGATGGGTAATAAAGTACAGCAATAATAAATGATCATCAGCAGAAACACAATATGCACGTTGCCAGCACAGGGAAACCATGTAGGGTTTTAACAGAAGTTCTCTGAGCCACTTCTGGGTGTAGTGTTCTGCTGCTGGCAGCAGATCTCACTGTGTACCCACATATTTCACATCATCTTTCCCTCAGAAGCTGCCAGACGACACCTGAGAAAGTGAAGCTGCCTGGCTTGAGTCGCATTCGTGAACCAAGTGGTGTAACACAAGTGGGTCAGTACGAAACTTGCAGTAAAGTCATGTACTTTGCATTAGTTTTGCTTAGAAAAGATGAAAGGTTTCTCACTCTTTCCATTGCAATCGACTTTTGATTCTTGCCACTCCCCTTCCCACTGGAAATTTTCCACATTTCCGCCCGTGGTGGGACACACATGGTGACAAAGGCCGGAGAAGCTCTCTGCTCCATCCCTCCTCTTACACCCATGGCAAAATGAGAGGAAACTCGTGCCTGTTGTCATCACCTCTTCCTCACCCCACACAGAGCACCAGAAGGTGGGCTGCTGCTCCTGTGTTTTGGCTAACCAGAACGCTGCTGTGCCAGAACAGTTTGTGAGAAGGTGCTGCAGGGGCAGAGCAGGGGACCAAAAACACATCGTTACCCCTCAGAGCAATCCCCACCCTCAAGCTGTGGCTCCAACCATTTCCAAGGATCAGCTCCTCAAACTCTGATGTCCCCCAAGGAAGGAGAGGGCAGTGGAGGCACCCAGCCGCTCTCTGTGAGCACAGGGGACTCTGCAGAGGGAAGTTGGAAAGTTGGCTGGGCACCACGTGGGCTTTTGGGGGAGTAGGGGATTTGAGTGCTGACAACCCAGAGTAGGTCGCTCATCAGAAAACCTACAAGTATCCACTCCCTCGACCCCCCTCCTGCTTACACACACTATTTGCACACTCAAAAGTTTGCAAGCCAGAGAAATACAAAGATATTCTTACCCTGTTCCGTTCAGCTGAGCGTGAGCCTATCCTGATTTTAGGAAACCTGGCAGGCCAGTAACGCTAGCAACTGAAGCTGTAAGGAAGAGAATGCAAGTGCAGTCACACAGTTTTGTATGTGTAAGCTGCTGGCTCTTAACCCTTTTCCTTCCAGGAATTGTCAAGTTCCCTATGTCAGCTCCATGGGCATGTTCTCACCACTCTGGCAAGTTTTATTAACCATTAACTCCCTTTTCCCTTGAGATACCCAAAGAATGGGCACTATGGAAGATCATTAGATAACTTTGAGATTAATAGGAAAGTATCAGGCTTATTAATGCGTAATTACTTGGTTGGTTTTATCACTTAAGCTCAGGTTCTTCTCATTAATGTGAATGTACATTCCCCACTGTCGCCTTTGAGAACAAATCACTGCAGCTGTCTGATGGCTGGACAAGGGAAAATACAGAATATTGACATGTTACAAATGGTGCTAGACATCCCTTAATCTTGTTGGGTTTCCAAAAGACCAGACACAGGCCTAAACTGTGAAAACAGATCACTAAATGGTAACACACAGGTCTTGCTACAGCAAGGCATTTAGTATGCAAGGTGTACATTTAACAACAGATTAACATTTCCTGAACATTTTAAGGCCTTCAACCCTGCAAAAGTAAGCATCTCTTGAGAGCTGAGAGAGCTCACTTCATACCAACAGGTATTTACCATACTCTGCTGGGTCTACAAGTTTAACTGGAAATCAGAGAACCTTTAAAATTAAGCATCTTTGTTTACTGGGAATCAAACCCCATGAAATACAGTGATGGAAACAAGTTTTCTTTGGCAGAACTTCCTGAGTTGCTGGTGGATTATGAGCTGGGTGCAGTTACTCTTTGCTCCAGATTACAGTTTGTCATTTGCTGCCTCAAGATTTCTTCACCTTGCTTCCCACTCAGCAAAGGCTGAAAATATACATGTAATTTTTGTCAAGATGATTTGACTTTTGGTTAGGACTAGACAAGAGAGCCTGAAATCTTAAGCAAAGGGTTTGGACACAAAGTATCCAGGAAAGAAAGAGAGAAAAAAAAGCGTGAATGGTGCGTGAGCTCCACTGTTCTCAGATATATAAAACACTTTCATTTCCTATGTCATATTTCACCCCTTCTATAAACAAACACAGTATTATCCAATATAACTGTGTCACCAGCTGCACATCTGTATATCCTATTCGCTGGCAAAGCACAAAATAGAGTTATTTGCTCTCTCAAGTCTTATCAAACGTGTATCCGTCTCCCCGTGTAATTTTCATTGGATTTACCCTTTCCTCCTATTACAAACGTGGCTTCATTTTTCCTTGGAGATCCCAGCGTTAGGTCTATAAAGGTCCAATTAATGCCTAAACCCCAGGGGTTTACTGTGAATGGGAAAACCACCTTTTCCTGATGAATTTTTTCCAGTTGACTTAATGGTTAGAGAAGAAAGCCTGACTTATGCCAGTTTACATGCATGGAAATGGTGAGACAAATCAAACAAACAACAACAAAAAAAAGGCACCCAATGTGTTATTTATGGCATTTCTTCTCATCTTGTGGAAACCGGCTGCTTTGATTCTACCAGACCGTGTTTTCTTTGCAAGTACAATACAATTAAGCTATTTTCAGCTGGCAATAAAATCCTTGAGAACCAAAGCAGATTTGGCCACTTTAAGAGATGAAGACTAATGCAATCTGATAATTAGGTCATTTCACCGCCAAGGCAGAAAAAGCAATTTAATAACTTCTCCCCGTGCAGTAAGAGGGGGCTAAAGCCTCTTCTGGTCCCAGCTGGCAAGGGCTGTGCCTGCAATACAACTCTCAACTTTGCTTCCATGGGGCATCTGCAGATCTCTGCAGGACTTGAGGGACGGGGTGGCTGTGCTGGGCAGAGGTGGAAATGATGCTGGAGAACAACAGAAAAGGTGGGGAGAAAAAGCCCCCGATGTGGCCCGGCTGAAATCTGTGTAAGAGAAAGCATCCTGCTTTGTCGCTGGCTCCTCTTCTTACATCTCCTACACCGGTATGAAATATGAATGTCCTGTCTTCCCAAAGCCACCCTTATCCCTTGATACCATTTCTTCTGCAGATAGTGGACCTGAATTCCTCAGACTACGGCCATTTCACACAGCTCTCCTAATATTTCAGTATGGAGGCTCTGTAACGAGGCAGCAAGAGGCTTCTGGAGCTGGACTACCCCAAATTAGAAAACCATTAATTCAGAGGAGAAAAACAAACCCTCCCTCAGTGTTGAGGGTTAAATTTTCGGCTGTCTCTCACTCTCTTTGTCCTGGCTTGTTGCAACAGGAAAGGGTTTTTTAGAAACTTTTCTTGTAACTTCAACTTCCCTGTTTGGGGGGTTTGGAAGTACTTCTCTTGCTGAAGTCCACACAGACAAGAGATGGCTTTGTTTTGTTATGGTTCTCATTATCTGTGTAACAGATTAGAGTCGATATTTCATACTAAGGAGAAGCTTTCTGGGCAGAGCTGCTCCGATTTTAAGCAAGCTGTAAAATAGATGTGATGTGTACGCTCTACCCTTCCTCAGCATGAAATGCTGCATGGCTGGGTCTGCGAATCTGTCCTGCTGTGAGTAAGTCTTACTCACATCAGCGGATCCGGCTCTAGTAGGTCTGTGGTCTTTATCGGTCAGTTTGTATGAGTAAAGGCTGAGTAAGAGTCTACAGGGTCAGGCAGTAAGCCACAATATCTTGTGGGGGTTTGTGCAGAGATTTGTCCAACCTACCCCTGGCAAACTGCGTGTTTTCTCAGCCGAGCATCTACTAGCTGTAGCGGATCACAGCTCTGCTTTATTTCACTTGCATATAGATGAGTGCATACTTCAGGATGGGTCGAACTGTGGCTATTTTAGCTGTCCGTAGGAAGCCCACATACACTTGGAGGAGCAGGGGATTTTTTTTCTCTGATAAGGGTACATGAATGGTGTGATACTTGTGCCTACGGCTTTCAAATCCTATAGATTTAATGATTTTCATCTTACTGACAGAATAAAGGAATTGCAGTCATTCCCTTTTGGAGATACTTTTTTTTTCTCTCCAGATTTTTCATTCATAAGAAACTTACCTGTGTTACTGGACTTTCCTTCCACTTAAAAATGAACAGAATGACTCAAGAACAATTCATAAACATGATGATTTCCCAACGTGCCAGATTGCTCAATATACACAAGCACTTGTCTTTTCTTCCCCTCTCCCCATCATGTAAACGTTGCGTATCCTGCACACACGGCGCTGGGGGCTTTTAAACCCAGCTGCATTTGGCCATTGTGTTTGTTGCTGCAACAATGCGGCGCTTCCTCATTCGGAGTATCAGGAACTCGGCGGATGCTGTAAGTGACAGTAATGGCAGTCGGTGGAAACTGTTCAACAACTGGGCGAGAGCATCTGGGCAAAGCGTTTCCACGGGGTAGTTAAAGGCTGCTAATGTCAGAGTCCTAAACTTAAGAAACTAATGAGGAGGAGGAAGAGGAGGACAGTCTAAGCAACTTTGACTGATGGCAGGCACTGGCACTGCTGTGGGAAGTAGGGAATTGTATTTAGAGCCTGTTCTGGACGTTGTAAGGAAGCTCCTGGGAGGAGAGTGACCGTCCCACTTGGACCTGTCTATCCCTCAGGCCTCCAGGCAGAAGACCTGACTGCCGATTAATGCTGTCTTGTCCCAGGAGCATCCCCAGCATCCCTTCTCCAGGTGTTGCAGGGGTTACCATTGCAGTCCTGTGTCTCAGTTCAGTGTTCTCACCAATTTCTGAAGCCCTGTGCAGTCTGCAAGCCCCGCACAGTCACCTCTGCTCTTCTTGTTCCAGCCACCACCCAGGGCTCCCTGCCTTCAGCTGTTAGCACTGGGAACACAGCTTTCCGGGGGCAGCAGGAGAGTGTTGCCGCAGCGGACACCTGCCTCGGAAACTAACACCCCTGCACTGTCCATCAGAGCTGGAGTTTGGCAAACTTCAGAGCGTGCTTACAAGGCTGTTTTTGTTCCTGCAAGGCTCCCAGCCAGGCATTTCATCCTTGTGTGCTTTGTCTTAGGCCACGTCCACTGTAGGGAGGACAAGCTATTAAAAATCATTTTGATTTGTGCCTGTTTCAACAATGGCCAGTCTGCAGACTGAGCTGCTGCAGGTGATCTATGGAACAAAGAAACAGATCCTACGTTCTGCAGCCAGGCAAATACTTCCCTTGCTTCCAGCCTTGCTCCAAAAGATCTCAGTTCAGGGTTCAGAGCTCTTGTTTGGAAGTGCCGTCCGATTAAGTTCAAGAGCTCTGCTGCGGTCCGCTGGGACTGTTGCTTCTGGTGCGTGTTAGGGTCAGGCATTTGTGATTAGATACCCTGCACCTTAGCATTTCTCTTCAGGGGGAAATAAAGGAAGGGAAGGAACAAAACTGTTCTCTCTCCAGTTTTTCCACACTACACGGGGTCTCAGACACCAGCTCGAGCCAGTACACATACAGATCCCACACGGTCCCTTCCCAAGTTCCCAGAAAAGTCCTGCAAAAGCCTTTCTCGGCTTTGGGGGAGTGTGTGTGTGTGTGGGGGGGTATACCCGTGGCAGGTGCTGGGTGCAACCGGAGGGTACGGGCCGGAGCGGCTACAAGCGGGGCCCGGGGAACGCCGCAGCGCTGCCCGGGCACCCGCCGCTGCCTCCCCACAGAGCCGAGGGGCCGCCGCCGGCGACATCCCCGCACCGCGGGGCTTCCCCCGGGACCGGCTCCCCCCCACCTATCCCCACCCCATCCCCATCCTCGGCGGGGCACCCCAGCGCCCGGCCCCGCCGCGCCCCCTCAGCCGCTGCCGCTCCGCCGCTCCCCCGGCCCCGCTGCCGGCCCGGCTGGGGCCCGGCCTCCCGCTTCCCATTGGTGCGGGGCCGCGCCGAGGGCGGGGACGGCGGAGCCGCTATTAAACATCACATGGCAGCCCGCAAAAAAGGGGCAGCGGCTCATTGAGTGGCTCAGTTGCAAGCGGTGCGGCGGCGGCCGGCGGGCACCCAGGGATTGGCTCGCTGCCTCCCCCGCTGCTGGATCTTTACACCCTTTAACTCTATAAGCACCTCCCGCAAGGCACCGGCAGGTAAGGGAGCGCCTTCTTTCTACACTTTATTCGAGACGCCCACCCGGTCGCCTGGAAGTGCCGGGGGGGGGCGGTGGGCGATGCGCCGGTCGCTGCTTCGGTGCCGGGCAGTTCCCGGGATAACGGCGCCGTGTCGGGGAGCGAGTCCCACGCTTCGGCGTGGCCGTTCAGAGGGGGAACTCCCGCATTTCTCCTGCACCATCCACGAGCTATTCCCAGCGCCTAAAATAATTAGATAGGTATGCTGGGAACACTCGAGCATCTGCTTGCAGCATCTGTTTATGTTCATAACTTTCCATGCACCAGCTGCTTCGCCCCCCGCCCGCCTCCCCCCCCTTTCCCTTCCCCCGAGATACTTTATTCTGGGGAAGGGCTGGAAGTTTGCATGACAACTCCGCGCCGCAGAAGTAGCACCGCTCCATCCTTTTCCATTCTTCTCGCCTGTTGTTTCCTGTACAAGAGGGAGGTCAAAAGTATCAAGTCTTAAGAGATCCTTTTTGAAAGGAGCGCCCGAAATGTTTTGGAGAGGGGTGTGAAGTGAACCTGTAACTTCATTCATCGGCAGGATGGAAACGGGGGAGGGGTGGGGGTGTTTCTTTATTTTTATTTACTCTGCCAAAAAAAAAAAAAAAAAAAAAAAAAGGAAAAAAGGGGAAAAAAAAAAAGACAGACAAATAATCGCATCTGGGGAGCCGGCGATGAGAGCGTATTGTTTCAACTTAGTTCCTGACAGTTAAAGGAAAAAATACTGATAAGAGATGACAGATTTCTTTTGCGGGGGGTCAGTAGCTGCTTTGTCATCTGCCTAGGGCCGGGCAGCCGAGGACCCGCCGGGCCCGGTGGCCTGGGCTGAGCCCGGCCCCGCATCTCCGTCGTCTCCCAGGCTGCGGCCACCTTCCTTCCCAGCCCGCAGGCAGCCGGCACTTGTCGCTGTGTTCCAGCCTTACCTTTACACTTGTTTGCTTTTCCATCCTCGCAGCCGGTGCATCAAGTACACCCCCTGGTGATGACTATTCCACTTGTAGTGATTTTGTCATCAGCTAGAAATACCCTGAGCCCGTCTCCTTTGCAGGGCAGCAGATGCAAACGCCACTTGTCCTTCCCTTTCTCCTATTTCTTCGCATCATCATCATCTGCTCCTTTTTTTTTTAATTGTTATTTATTTCACACACACACACAACTCTGCCTGGTCGTGAAGGACAGTTCCTTCTCCTGAAGGCAGCTCACCACTTTGTGGGACTCGAGTCCTACTCAAATCAGCAGAGAACCCTCGGGGAGTGACTTTAAAGTAACGCAGGGTTCCGGAGAAAGGTTACAGGGGGTGGCTGTGCCCGGCTATGAGGGAACTGGGGCTGTGGGAACCGGCTTCGCTGGTGCGAGGAGCTCCTTTGTTCTGCACCCAGGGCAGCGGGGAAGGAAGGCGCTGGGCTAAGGCAGCGCTGGTGCTCTCTTAGCAACATGTGCCCGGCTCGCTCTGCGGGGCCGTGTGGCGTCAGCCTGGGAATAACTGCTCCAAGGGCTCATTAGTGCTCCTCTCTCTACCCCCACGCTCTTTTTGCACTTCAGTTTTTCTCTCAGTGCGTTAAACCTGCTGCACAAATTCCCTTTGAGCTGTTCGTTGTGGAGTTTAGACATGCGATGTTAGTGTCTTTCCTGGGGTGCTGGGGGGAGGGGGGGGAGGGGGAATCTCGAAGGGGATGCTTACTAAGGGGAAAGTGGGGATGTGGGTTCCTCACTTGCACCGTGCCTCTCTCACATCGGAGGTGCTGCAGATGCAGCACAGCCCCGTTTTTCTTGGCCCTTCCAAGCATCCCCTTGCAGCAGAGCAAGCCTGAGGCTCTCCCATCCCAACTCATCTCTTCCCGGTAATGCTGCGTCGGTGCCAGTGCTGGCAATTCCAGGCTGCCTTGCTCTAGTCTTTTATTCTCTTCCAGAAGGAAAGGTAGGCTGAAATAATAACAACACACCTAGTGATGACTGAATTAACAGCTGCTCGTTCATGTGTCTGGCTGCAGTTATACAAGGTTTTGGGTTGGTTTGTGGGTTCTGGGTTGGCTTCTTTTTCTGGTGAGGGTTGCAGGGCCAGTCACACAGCAGCTTGGCATCTTTGGTGCCACCAGCAACTGATAATGTGTTGGGGAGGGTAGCAAACTTGGTTTGCTTCTGAGCAGCAGGTGGATGAGCAAAATCAGAAGTACCAGCGGATTTTTCAGGCTGGTTTGATTGCTTGTGGGATTTTTTCGGGAAGGGGATGAACCTCTAATGAAATTCATGGTGAAGGTCAGGGTAAACACTGACTGGGCAGCCTGTGGGTCTGCTGGGCATCTTACAGGGCCTGCATTGCCATGCGCAGGAGCCAGATCAGACCCGCCGCATTGCCCTGGCTGGTCCCTGCGTAGGGTGCTGGTCCTGCTCCCATCCCGCATCCTCCTCACTCCCAGGACTTGCAAGAAAAAGAGGCGATTTGTGCTATGAGAGAAAGAAGACAGCTCTGCTGTGGGGGAGCATGCCAGAGCTTTGCTATATAAACTTCAGGCAGTGGGTAAAGGCAGCACAGGGTGCCCCCAAGCACACCCCAGGTTTAGGGATGGTTCAGTTGGAGAGGATTTGCTCCCAAGGGCAGAGCTCAGCAGTGTGCAGGTATGAGGGAGAAATGCTGTGCAAGGTACAGAGGTGCTCAGCTACTCTGAGCAGGAATATGACAATGTACGATCCCTAATTCAGGTCCCAAACTTCTACACGCAGCCAGCTTGCTGCAGGAAGCTGGAGTTGCAATTTCAGGGAATTTTGTGGAATTCAGACAATGTCCTTGGGTCAAGACTTCTGTGGGGGGAGCTGCGTGTTCAGATACTCCAGACTTTGCAGTTTATCTTTCCTTCCACTACAAATATTCCTCTAAAATCCAAGAGACAATGCAGGAAAAAGAGAGGGGGGAAAAAAAAAAGATAGACTTCAAAACAAAGGGGTTCCTGGGCTGTGGATTTCCATCAGCTTGGAACAAACCAGAGTTTGAATGTCCAACATGACTGTGATTGTAGGATGTGGTTTATAAAAGTAATCGATTGGCAGACAGTGCAATGTTTTTTCAAGAAGGGTTTTTTTGGGGTGTGTGTGTGGAATGTATGAACAGTAATTTTGCTTTTCCTCTGCGTTCAGGTTTCTAATAAAAGGAACCCAAATAAAGACAGTTTAGCGAACATCAGAATTCCTTTGTATTTTTGAGTGTGCTCTTCTGATGGGAAGGAGACACCCTGTGATTAAAAAGGTGTGAGGAGGGGGAAGGTGGCTCCTTATGCAGTGCAGGCAAGATGGTCAGATAGGTGAGGGGGCAGCGGTTCCATCCCCACCAGCGCAGGCTGCTGAGAGCCGCACTCCAAACCACGTATTACTGAACCTACTGAAAGCTGCCAAAATGTCTTGTTCACTGCTGAGGTCACAGCTGATGGCTCTCTGCAAGGAGGTGTTGGGACACATTCCTGCACAACAAAGAGGAGTGTGGGGGGGAAGAATAAAAGGCAAGGTAAAAGTACCCCCCAAATAAATTGGGGGGGGGGGGGGGGGGGAAGCCACCCTGCCACAACTGTGAGCGTGGTGATGCTTTCTGTTTGTCACCTGCTCTTTTCCTAACAAGTGTTTGCCGACCTAAAGCCCTTGTAACATGCTTTATCAAAGGATGTGGGAGGGCTGGGAAACTGTTTGAAATCCCTCGAGTTTTTGGGACACCTCTGCAGGGCTTTAGGGGCTGCTTTGGAGAAAGGTAAAGGACTCGTATCTAGAGCTGCTAATGAGTCAGAGGAAGAGCCACAGAGCACTGAAGCTGCTTTGTGGGCAGAGGTCATGCTCCTTGGTGGCTGCGGTTTTGTTGGGTTTTGGACAAGCTCCCATGAGTTTTGATAATATTGGTTTAGGAAGAGCATCGTGGCTTGATCCCTCCCCCCCACTGCTGTAAATGGTGCTGAAGCCCCCCCTCCTCTGACAAACGGACAGCAGGCATCACTCATCACTGGGGTTTAGTTTTATTACCTCCAATGGGCGCATGTGTGGATGGAGCAGTTGCATTAACGCATCCCTTCTCCTCTGCAGTATTTCAATTACATTTACTGATATACAGTGCATGACTTAATGGATGACGCACTTGTTAAAAGCTAAACCTGGGTCTAAGCCAGACCTCCCTGAAACAAGTTTGGTGGCTTCTATCCTCAGGAAGAAGGTCTTGTAGCCTCTCTGCTGAGTCTTAATTGCTGACATTTAAGACCCATGGGATACTCGGAGCCGTTGCTGGTTGGAGATGGAGGTGGCTGCCTTGGGCTCCCGCTGGGAAGGTGCTGTACTTGCCACCAAAGATGTTAGGAAGACACTTGGAGGGTCCAACTGCGGCTTAGCCTTGTGCTAGTTCATTAGCAGGAGCACTTGAGGGTCGTTAAGGGTTTGGTTTGCTTCCCACGACTTCAGCCCAGTGTGAGTGTAGAAAACCTAACGTGCCAAAGGCTAACTAAGGCAGCCTTTCCCCTGCCGCTCACAGAGAACACAGAGCTCCTTTTTCAAAGCTTAATTTAAAAAAAAAAAAAAAACAAAACCCCAACAACAGCACAAAAGAAAAGCTGTATGGGATGTAATTTCATTTTCCAAGCTCGTCACCTTCCTCAGTATACGTTATCTTCCCTTTCTCATGCTCCCTTGTTGGACGTAGGTGAAGTGGTCCAGGAGGCACCTGACGCGTATCGCTCTCAGTGGGTGGATGTGGATGCTGGTTGCTTGTTTCAGACTAAGCACAAAGCACAGCTGTAAGCTGTAGATAGATTCTTTGCACACCCAGTTATAAAGAGAAGATTGCTCGGAGGCTTGTGTGACGCGAACACATCAGTGCTTTCACTTGGGAAGGGTGATGCCTTCTTTGTAGTGATGATGTCACTTCTGTCAATACACAACTGTGAGCATTGTGTGTTCCAGAAAATGCTGTCGTTAGGAATGGAGAAACTTCCTGCAGGTCCACAGGAGTCATTTTACTTGATTATTTCAGGTTTGATTCCGTATCCAGTTCCTCCAAGATCTAATATGACATTTCTCTTTCTCTTGCAGACCATGCCCTCTCTATGACGGTTACTTATTAAGCTAACTCTGCATGCCAGAAGACTGTCCTTGGTTGATCCAAGGGCTTTTGGGGACTCCGGCCTCTCCCCAGTTTTTCTGTGTGTGTGTGTTCCTCTAGAACTTTCAAAACTGTTTCTCCAAAGGGTTTTGCAGAAACTTAGACTGTTTTCTAAAGCAGAAGCACCTCAGTCCTCAGCAGTAGTGATGGGCAGCGTGCGAACCAACCGCTACAGCATCGTGTCTTCAGAAGAGGACGGCATGAAGCTGGCAACCACGGCCGTTGCCAACGGCTTTGGGAATGGCAAGAGCAAGGTACATACCAGACAGCAGTGCAGGAGCCGCTTTGTCAAAAAAGATGGCCACTGCAACGTCCAGTTCATTAATGTGGGCGAGAAGGGACAGCGATACCTGGCAGACATCTTCACCACTTGCGTGGACATCCGCTGGAGGTGGATGCTAGTTATTTTCTGCCTGACTTTCATCCTCTCCTGGCTTTTTTTTGGCTGTGTGTTTTGGTTGATTGCGCTGTTGCACGGGGATCTGGAGAACCAAGAAAATAACAAACCTTGTGTCTCTCAAGTGAGCAGCTTCACCGCAGCCTTTCTGTTCTCCATTGAGACCCAGACCACGATCGGCTATGGCTTCAGGTGCGTCACAGACGAGTGCCCCATCGCAGTTTTCATGGTGGTTTTCCAGTCTATAGTAGGCTGCATCATCGATGCTTTCATCATTGGTGCTGTGATGGCAAAGATGGCGAAGCCCAAAAAGAGGAATGAAACCCTAGTCTTCAGCCACAACGCGGTGGTGGCCATGAGAGACGGAAAACTGTGCCTGATGTGGCGCGTGGGAAACCTGAGGAAAAGCCACTTGGTGGAGGCACACGTGAGAGCACAGCTCCTCAAATCCAGGATCACGTCAGAAGGGGAGTACATCCCCCTGGATCAAATAGACATCAATGTAGGGTTTGACAGCGGGATAGACCGCATATTCCTGGTCTCCCCAATTACAATTGTACATGAAATAGATGAAGACAGTCCTTTGTATGACTTGAGCAAACAAGACATGGACAATGCTGACTTTGAAATTGTAGTAATATTAGAGGGCATGGTGGAAGCTACTGCCATGACTACTCAGTGCCGTAGCTCCTATCTGGCAAACGAAATCCTCTGGGGCCACCGCTATGAGCCCGTACTCTTTGAAGAGAAAAACTACTACAAAGTGGACTACTCGAGGTTCCACAAAACATATGAAGTGCCCAACACGCCCATCTGTAGTGCCAGAGACTTAGCAGAAAAGAAATACATCCTCTCTAACGCAAACTCCTTTTGCTACGAGAACGAAGTGGCCCTCACCAGCAAAGAGGAGGACGAGATCGACACGGGGGTGCCTGAGAGCATGAGCACAGACACCCACCCGGACATGGACCACCACAACCAAGCAGGGGTGCCTCTAGAGCCACGGCCGCTACGGCGGGAGTCGGAAATATGACTGACAAACTCTTCCTCTCTCTTTTGGTTGAAAGGAAAACAAAAAGATTCAATGAAATCAATCTATCGGTCAAAGGCACGTTGACCCGAGAAGTTGGCCCAGAACAGTTTTCAGACAACGGTACCGTTGAAGAGTGGTGTGAAGGCAAAGCAGACCTGAGAAACCCAGGCTGGTTTTAGGGCTGTCCTCAGAGGAGGGACGACAGAAAATGAACTCTAAACACAAAGCACTAAACATGTCTAAGTATGAACAGAAGGCACATATGTTGTAGAATAAATTATGTATATATTTTTTTACAAAACTTGAACTTGCAGGCAAGCTTTGGTTGGGTTATTATTATTTTTGTTTTCAACTTTTTCCAGAATGCTTCTCTCTAGGGAACAAGAATGTTTTTAATGGCATAACAAAGGCAAGGATCTGCCTTATTATTATTATTATAATTATTTTTTAAAAAGCTGCTGCTAACTACATGAACACAAATGGTTATTTTTGTTGCAGTGTAGTTTTTATTTTCTCTTGTGTAATTTAAAAAAAAAAAAAAGGAAAAGAAAAAAAAAAGTCAGTGTTGAACTTTTTGGGTTGAAAAAAGCTCGTGATCACTTCAGAGAGGCTGATGTTGCCAGAAAGTCTAAACTCCTTTTGAGGCCAGTAGTTTGATAGCTAGAATCAATTTCTCTCTTTCCAATTACATAAGGGGCATTATGTAATATCAGGCCAAGCGGTAGCCTCCAGCAAAATTTATGATTTTTGGGGGGGGAGAATTTCATTCTCTGTCTAAAATAACATAAAATATATATATATATACGTAGAAAAAATACTAAGTTAAAACTACCTAAATGGATACCAAAGAAAATGCACAGTTTTGCACAGTGGAGTTTATTTAAAAAAAAAAAAGGAAAAAAAAAAAGGAAAAAAGAGGAAAAAAAGGAAAGGAACAGGCTGCTTTAAACAAAAAAAATTCAAACCTCAGACACTTTTTTTTTCTTCTTTTTAAGACCTTTATTTTGCACCTTATTCTAAAAGACTCCAATCTAACGTGAGCTAGGCCTCCTCCCCTTTCCCCCCTGCCTTTCTAGGGGGAAATAAATCCCTTTCCTTTCTCGTAAGAAGAATCAGTCTGGGGAAGGCAAATAGCAAACCTCTGTCTGTCCCTGCTTGCTCACTTGCTGAGTGGGGCTGCAGCAGAAGGTCAAGTATTAGTGCCCACATTCCCAAACCCGCGCTAGGCCTCAGCACTGACCCAGCCTCTGGAAAACTGAGCCGCCATCCTGGATGTGCCGCAGGCAACTGACCCAAGGCCTCTTGGCCGCTGTTGTCTTACCCATTAAACTGTGCCAGAGACACGTGAAGCTGCTGGTCGGTGCTAGAGGCTGGAGCAGGTGTTGGGGTGCAGATGAGTGGAGGGGGAGGTAAATCCCTGTTTTTTTGAAGAGGAAGGGAGAGGGTGATGGAGAGGAGGGAAAAAAAAAACAACAACAAACTCAAAAAAACAAACCAACATTTACAACCCAGCACTTGGGAGTGGAACAGGGATCGTAGGATTTTTGTGGAAACGCTTCTCTTCAGCAGGGCAAGGGGATCAGCAGAAGCGTGTTTTGCATGATTTGGAGAGAGATGATTGGGGAGGATGAGGCTGCAATGCGAGGGCCACCCTCCTGCCTCCTCTCCCTGGCAAACACCAACCGGAGTGGTCAGCGGATGAGACGCACGTCACTGAGCTCTGAGCAGATTTTGTCACCTTCGGTGATGCTCTGGCTCTAGCGGCCCCTTCACCCAGGCGGCTTTAAATTCTCTGTGCCTCTTAAGATCAAGGAGAGGGCAAACCTGCGCTGCATGAGGAGCAGGTGGAGAGGGGTGGTGGGGACGGTAAGCCTAGTCAACTCTTGCAGTATTGCATCACTGTATGCCATTAAAAAACAGCTTGTTCTGGGTCTAATGTCTTCTGCAAACGGATATCTGTGAAGGCCTCTGGCCCCTCCCAGCCCTGCCTGAAAGAAATGCCTGCAATGAAATGGTTTCTGCTAAGATGGTATCTACAGCGGGTGGGTTCGAAACTGTGGAAACTCGACATTGTAAACCTAGGTTTGACTACTAGAGAGGGCAGATGAATTGAGTGCACATACTAAGGCTGTTCCTGGGGTGGGGGGATGTAAAAAAAGAGGCAAGACTGAGCATAGAGAAGTGATTTGATTGTGATTTCTGGGTCAACAGTAGTGAAGACAACCGAGTGCTGCTAGTGCTGCTATCGTGATATTCTTGTACAAGGAAAATAACTAAACCAAAGAGTATTCAGTGCAACGGTGGGTGGATGAAAACGCAATGGGGAAGGGATGGAAAAGGGATGCGGGCTGGGAGAAAGGGGACCCGGTCTCCAGGTCAGCATTCCCCAGGCACATAGTGCTCCCACTAAATGATACTTGAGATGTTTGAGGGCGGGGTGAGAGATGGGGGACAGGGAAATGCAGGATTCAGCTTGTTCCTTTAAAGCGAAAGAAATTCGGAGGTGGGGGGAGAAGAAAAATCCCCTCCCCCATAACATTTCTGGTGCAGAGGTTTTGGGGTTGGTTGGTTGTTTTTGTTTTGTTTTGTTTCGTTTTGTTTTTCAAGTCAGTTTTTCAGAAATATTTTTAAAATGTACATTTTATAAAGTTTATCAAGTATTTTCATATTTAAAGCCAAATGTAAATAGAAGTCTGTAAAGGAGGACAAGGAGAAGAAGAAAAAGAAAAGGCCACAAAAAAAAAATCTAAACCCTGCTCGGCTGTCTTGGCTAGCTAGTACCTAGATGCTACCGGTTAGCATGACTTTTAGCAACTACTTGCAAGCCTTAGAGGATACCTGATGCTATGAACGACTCTTTTTATTTATTTTTTTTTTAAGCATGGACTTTTAATTTGAAAACATGTTCTAGTTACTGGCATTTTTAAAAGTTACTGGCTTTCTGAGCGCTAAGTCTGGTCGAGGGTGTGCATCGAGGTGATCCCTTACACTCTCTGACACATACTTTTCTTTTCTTTTTTTTTTTTGGAATAACCCTTTGTCTTTCCCGACTGAGTCTTTACATTGCAGAATTGCACTCAGCCTCTGGCTCTGGGAAGCTGCTAGAAAGAGACCTGCAATGTACACCCTGTGGTACCCTTCCCCTTGTATTCCTCCATGTGCTGTGTGTGGTAAGCCCAGGGCAGGACAGAGGATTGTAGCCACACTTCTACAGCAGCAAATTGGGTTAGTTGTTTGAAAAAAAAGAAAAAAGAAAAGAAAGTTGTTGTTTTTAAGGACTGCACAGTGACTGACAGCGTTTCTTCAGTTCCCAGTGATCCTGGGCCAAACTGATGCCTAATTAGGGGCCCTTTAAACTGACTGAGCTCTACCCGCTGACTCCCACAGGCACTTTATCAAGGACAAAGTTGGCTCAACTTGGCTCGCACAGAAGGTTTATACTGTATTTCGCTTAGGGTCTGGGGGGGAATATGTTATTTCTGCCCTTCCCTGAAAAATACTTGAATGAGACACATTGTCTAAACCATAACTCTTGCGTACAGTGCCCGAAAAGCATTTCCGAGGCAGGTGGGGATGGATCTCTTCTTTCCTCTGTCTCTTCCGTGCGAGTTGTCCTTGGTTAAGCAGCGAGGGTAGAAATCATTACTGGGTAGCTCTCTCCCAGCCACCATCAACCTGTGTGTGTTGTCTGCTCAGCTCTCGCTCTTCTCGGAAAAGACAAAGGGTCCAGATGTTTTATTTGTTCTCTTAGGTCTTCTTTTCCATAGTGGATTACAAGGTAAAACTGAGAAGTACTGTAACGTCTTTAAATTATGGCTGCTCACGACCATTGCAAAGTAGAAGGGTGCTGCCTAGTTGCCACCCCCCTGCCCCCCAGCCAATGACAAACTGATTTTTGTAATGACTTTTGGCCTGCAGCTCTTGTGAGGTGAACAACCGAGGCATCTGACAGTTGTCCATTACTATTTTCCTGTTTGCAGCCTTTTTTGTATCAAAGTCTTCCTAATGTACTGCACAAATTGTGGATTGTACAGATTTTTTATATATTATGTCTTATTTTATTATTTCTAAATAAATAATTAAAAAAAAAATAATTGAGAATGAACCGGTGTGTGCGGCCTGTATGCAAATGGCATGGGGAGATGGGGGTTATTACACAGCCCTGTTTATGGCTGTCTGAGCACAGTCGTTTGTCTGAAGCACTTTAGGAAGAGACAGGTCGTTCCCTCCCTGTGACAAAAGGCGGGAGGAAAGGTGATACCATCATTATTCCCCTGATGAGAACATAAAGGTGATACCATCATTATTTCCTCCCTGATGAGAACATAAAGGTGATACCATCATTTATTCCCCCGATGAGAACATAAACACTGGGGGGTATAATGCGACTTACACCAAAGGAAGATCTGCCCCAGAGGCTCAGGGACTTTTTTAAGGTCATACCTGGAACTGCAGAGCTCCTGATCATTAATCATAAGTGCTGTGAAATGGGAAAAAAAGCTCAAAGTCTGCCTAAACCACGAGGCAGGAGAAGGGGGCTGGGAAGGGGGTGAATGAAAACACGAGGCGTAAGCAAGTGCATTGAAAGATTTGGAAAGGGATTAAAAAATTAAGCAGGAAACTCATCTTCAAATCCCCGTGTCTCATGTCTGCCTGGAACATCCCCTCATTGAAGTGATGCTCCTCAGCTCAGCTCCAAACGCTCCTGCTGTAATCCACACATCCCGTGTTTGGGGGGGGGCAGGGGGTTGCTGAGCCTGTGGTCACGAGCGTGGTGCTGCTTTTTCATGTGCCGGGACGGGGAAGCATACTGGGAACAGGCCTCCAGGAACCGAAAAGACACTCCATGCCCTTATTAGTCTGGGTTGGAAAGCTCCTTTCCCCCTGTTTGTGTGTGGCCTCCGGGGCAGATATTGAGGCTGCACAACTGTGACTCAGCTTGAAACTGCTGATGTAACCGGAATCGAACGCGCTGAGAGGGCTGAGGTCGGCCCTGAAGCATTTCAACGCAGTTTTGACCCCTCTGCTGGCTTTTCCAAGTTTTTATCAGTCTGTAATGCTATTAAACGATGCCTTGGATAGAGCCCTAACCCGAGCTAGAAGGGTCATTTATAAATTCAAATTTACTTTTCAAATCTAATGGTCTCTTGGAAAGCTTATAATAATCATTACAGGGCTGGATTTAGAGATACAGATTAGCTGTCACAGCCTGGATCTGCTTATTCTCCCCACTGAAAAGCATCCTCTGCAAGAGCTGCTCGCTGATCTGCCCCTGGCTTTGATGTTTGCTGCAGGGGCAGCAGGTCGGGGGCCACTTTCTGCACATTCAGTGCCTTGCTCCCTCCTTTGCCTAAATCATTAGCACCCTCTCCTGTCAGTGTCTTTCCCTTCTCTTGCTGGCCAGTTGTCCGGTCAGGTGGAATCACCATAAATATAGCAACAAAACACAGACGGAGTTATTTTGGCAGTGAGCGAGGTGATAGCTAAACTCTTCTCTCTTCCAAACTAGCTGGATGCACCTCATGAGCATCAGGGATGTGCTGGGATGCAGGCGTGAGCTACCTCCGCGTATACAACAGGAGTAAAACGACACAGAGGAGCTAAGAGCCATGTGTTGGCATGCTGGTGGCATCAGGACACAGGCAGTGCTGCTGGCTGCTTGCTGGGCATGTATGCCCTCAGCAGACAGTACAGCATGGGGCACCTCGTGGGGATGCAGAAGATGTGTAATGATGTGTAAAGAAGTGGCCATTCTTTCCTAAAGTTTGACTCAGACTTGTGACTTCAGGGGAGCCTGCTTTTCCCATGGGTGGACATTACCCTGTGTGAAGTTTTTGGGCAAGACCTGAGCTCTGGGATTCAGCACCCGCCTTGTCAGCTCGGCTTGTCAGGTCTTTGAGGATGGGGCTGTTGGCTTCACAGGGGGTCAGTTACACGTATGGGGTCCCACTGCCCCTCACACCCCGCAGGGCAGCAGCAGCAGGAGTGGTGTTTTGATAAACTGTGGGAGATAGACTGGGGTTGGGGGGTAGTCTGCATATTTTTCAGATCAATTTGTGCCTCTGCCTTTGCTCTTCGGAGTGCGAGATTCGGCTCTTCCACCTGTACTCGGATAACTTATCCCCCAGTGGCTTCCGGATGGGGAGGGTCTGAAAGCACTTGCAAAACTTTTGTCTAAATTCATCAAACTGGCAATTTTTAGACCTGCTCACAGCTCAGAAGCTGTGATGGAACTCAGAGCAGGACTGCTGATGCTGCAAACACAAAAACCAGCTGTCCTCATTGGGAAGCCAAGGAGCAGAAGAGGTCCTGCAGCACCCTCACCTACCACGCCAAGCCAGACGCCCATCACCACCCGCTCCAACTACAGTGGCAGAAATCAGGGGACGAGCAAAATAAGCTAAGTGATCATGGGGTCACTTAGTGGAGCCCAAGATAGATGTCAAAGTTCCAGGTGAGGAAACAGAAACAGGTCTTTGGGAATCGAGCAGCTCCCCAGGAACAATGGCTGCTGAGTGGTGGGAACCAACAGTGGTATGCTGCCGCTCAGGACAGTCCTGCATTTCTTTGAGCAGGGGAAAGGGAAGGAACACTCTCCTGGGAGCACGTGTTGCCAGGCACACACCATCAGCATCACCTGAACCATTCCTATCACATCCAGCACGAGTAGCAGAGATGGACACAGTACCGCTGGCTGCCATGCCATACCAGGACCCACAGCAGGCTGCTCCATGCTTTAAGCAGATCTCCATATGGAAACAAAATCCATAGCTAAATCCTTCCTTTTATCTTATACCTAGGGTAGGGTTTATTTTGTAAGGAGTTAAGGTCGTTCATAGCCCACATGGCCACCCCTCTCCTCAGCGTGATGCGTTGTCTTTGCTCTGTCCTCTCCTGCAGATCGCCAAGATGTTTCCACTCATTTGCCAATGTCTGGGGACAGGATGGAGAAGTGAAAAATTATAGAAAGTTCAAGAATATAAAAATGAAATATGAGTCTTGAAAAATCTCATTCTTGTTCTCCTTCCAAAGCTTTCTCTAAAGCACAGTCTTTAACCTAGCACTGGCATTTACAGCTTTACTGAGTGTGCAAATCCAGGTTGTTATACACAAGCCAGTGGGGTTTATGGTTTTGGGTGGGCAGGACAGGAAGGGGCTGCAAACATATCTGTTTCAAGCAATATATACATTTTATATTATTCTTTAAAAAGAAAAAAGCGGCCTTTTCCTTCCTTGCTGGCTTGGATTTCAACCCATAGGTACTGGAAACAGATTTTTTAAAAAAAAAGAACCTATTCTGAAGCTCACCCAAGTGACACTCATTACATTGCAAAATAGCTACTGAGTCAGATGGGCCAGGAAGCCGCACAGAAGGGAGTCACGAGCTGCGGCACCCATCCCCTGTCCTTGTCAGTACCATCCTCTTCACACCACCCAGCTATAGCAGATTTCAGGATAAATCACAGCATCACAGAATAGTAGGGGTTGGGAGGGACCTCCAGAGATCCACCCCTACTTCCAAAGCAGGGTCCCTAGGACAGGTTGCACAGGTCAGCATCCAGATGGGGCTGGAATATCTCCAGAGAAGGAGACTCCACACCCCCCTGGGCAGCCTGGCCCAGGCTCTGTCACCCTCACTGGGAAGAGATTCTTCTGCATATTGGTGCAGAACTCCCTGTGCTCCAACTTGCAGCCATCGCCCTTTGTTCTGTCCCCATAGCCCACTGAGAAGAGGCTGGCTCTTAGGAGCTGAGGTCAAAACCAAGTGTTAAGTCTTGTATGCCCAAACTTGCCCTTGCTCTGGTTGTTCCTCATGACCAGGCAGCTAGTGGGAGGACACCCCCCATAAACCATGCAGGAGACACCTTGGGGAGACCTTCCTCACTCTTGCTTTCCAGGACTGATGCTCTACTGACTCATTTTTTTAAAGACAGAATGCCTTTGCTGTGCATAAACTATACTCGATATGCAAATTATCTCATTAATTATTTTGCATTACATGGCGTGCAGGGTCCCTCCGGGCTGTGCCTGTGTTTCATCCAGGCTTGGAGTCTGGAAGCAGCAGGGATGCAGCCACTGCCTGGGGAACCCACGGTGGATGGAAATAGCGCCCGAAGCAAACCAGGGCACTGTGAGGTCACCACCTAAGGAATATCTTGGTTATTATGCGTTGAGGAAAAACCCTTGCTGCTAGTGCTGCCGGAGAGTAATGAACTGCAAGATACTGCTCCCACCGAAATCATTATCGGAGTTTCATTTAATTGATAGATAATAGGCTGTTAACAGGAAAGGATAGATTTCTAGAGTTTAACAGCATGGGATCTTTGTGAACAGGAGCGAATCTCACCCTGGGGCAGGGAGATTACCAATGGAAATAATAGAGCTTTAGCTCTGGTTGCGAAGCCTTTGATATTCTTAAGTGGTGCAGTGGCTGTTAGCTCCCGGTAAGGACCAGCATCTGCCTTACCAAACCCCTTCCATCCTATCCCAGGTTTACCCACCAGCCCTTTGCATGCACACACAGGATCCAAGACACACCAGCAAATTGAGTTTTGTTTTTTTTTTTCTTTTCCCCATGTTGATACTTGCAGTGCCTTTTGCTGGAGAGGAGGCAGCAGATCAAAAGTTGGTATTTTCTCTGTTGACACCTTAGGCAAGAGAGCTCTGGCTGCCTGCAGTTGACTCGGGACACCTCTATGATGGAAATAAAGGGAATTCCATTCTTCCTTCTGCAAGAGAGTTTGGCAAGAGATGTCAACCCTCTAATAAGAAACCCAGCTGCTAATTGAAGAAACAATCAAAAAAAGACTTTAAAGGAAAATAAAGTGACTAAAGGTATTTAAGCTCAGCTCAAATGCACACACTGCATTTTGAAGCAAATAACATGGAAAAACACTCCCTCTGCTCTTGATACGAGCTCACCTAAAGGACATGTTTCCACAGGGTGTTTGGGTGCTGGCAACAGCAACGTATGGAAAAGGGAAGGAATTGGTTCAATTGAGGAAGGCATCATGTCGTTGTGCCTTGTAAGGGCTCTGCTGATGGACACAGGTGCTTTTGCAGTGACCAAGGTCCTTGGCCTCTCTCCATCCCTCTGTATCCCTCCAGCCTGCAAATCTGATCTCACACAGGAAATTGCGTCTGTGAGAGTGGTGGGGTGAGGAGCCCATGGACCTCGGACATGGTGCCACATGCTCCAGTGTGGGGCTGCATGCCCTGTGCATGGTCACTCCTGTGACCATGGGGATTAAAAGCAATCAGGGAAACCCTGATTCCTCCTAGTTAGTCAGTACTGGGGCTGTATGAGAATTACCATAGCAATTTTCCCAAAAGTGTGTCCCAGCAGGATTGGGAGCTTTTTCCTGCCCTTCTCATTCTTTCCTCTTTCTTTTCTCTCTCATCCCAGTGACACTCTTCACGGGACTTTCATCTCAAGGACCCTTGTGGATTTGATATTTACCTTTATAGCCGCAACATTTTAATGTAGACGGATCATCTTGGAATTTTCAATATTTATAGCTCATTAACTCCCGCAATGAAATCCTTCTGTGGCTCTTTACACTCTGTGTTTAATGAGGAGGGCTTGCCAGAATCACTGTGCCTGTCCCTTGGAGTATTATCTGACAGTTTTTCTACTGAATTAACTCAAGGTATGCACTGACTAAACATCTTCAGAACCATTGGACAAACAGACAATGTAATATTAATAAATTAATGCAAATCAGCTTCAACTATGTCAGACTAGCTCCCCTAGGAATTCCTGGACCTCAGCATGTTGTGACAATTCTTGTTTAAGCAAATCTGGATCTTTCAGTGCGAATAATGAGAGCGCTTTCATCCTGAGCGGCATTACCAGTGAGACTAATGTGCCATTTTCCTTCTTAAAACTGTAGTCTCATCAGATATAAATTAAACCACTGGGAGAGCAGGAAAAGAGAATGTGAGTAGCATTTGCATGTATTGTCCCTCCTTTTCATCTGCTGCAGGAATCGCATCGCGGCGCCTTTTTAACGACAATACTGCAATTACAGTAAATGACTAAACAGTTGCAGTCTTTCATATTCTGGGTTTTCAGACTTGGAGATTTTGTTACATGTGTAACTTATTAGCATCTATTTAATATATAATTAATTATACATTGCTTGAAAGCCTCACTCCACACACTTCAAATCTTGCAGGTTTCCTTCCACGGGTATTTCCACGTCCTTGGAAAGATGCTTTCGGGTGGTGGTTGTTGTCTGATGGGTGTCGAAGATGAAGCTTCCCAACACATCGACAGGTATGTGTGGGACACAGAGGAAAATGGCCAGACTCTTTTCTATGGTCTGGAGACAGAACAAGGGGCAATGGCCTCAAGTCGGAGCACAGGGAGTTCCACACCAACATGGGGAAGAACTTCTTCATGGTGAGGGTGATGGAGCCCTGGGACAGGCTGCCCAGGGGGTGTGGAGTCTCCTTCTCTGGAGATATTCCAGCCCCATCTGGATGCCGTGCGATCCATCCTAGGGACCCTGCTTTGGCGGGGCGGGGGGGGGGGGGTTGGACACGATGATCTTTTGAGGTCCCTTCCAACCCCTGTGATTCTGTGATTCTGTGTGATTCGGTAAGTGTCTACTCTAAAGCCTTGTGGACTTTTGATGATGCTCAGCTCACCATCCACAGACGCACATAAACCCTGGGAGCTTCTGCGACCGCAGTGGTTGGGGTCTGCTTTGCTGCTGACCCCCCTCCTGCTCTGCTTGGGCATCCATCTAATTCTCCATCTAGATATTATTTCCATCAGCACCATATGAGTCTGTTGAGTGACTGTCAATCACAAGGGCAGCTCCACACTGCATTATTTGCGCTGAGAAATGTCAGCATTGCCACTCAAATATATTACTGCCCCTAACACATCGTCCTAACACAACATGCTCAGCCCGTTCCAGCATGGTAGATTTTGCTTCAGATAGGAGATGTCGACATTCCTCCCTTGAAGTTTGTCTCCTCCGCATATCAAAAAATGTTAACAAATAGGCATAATATATGCCCTGGGGGGAGCAGAGAAAGTTGCTTTTCTTTTTCTTGGCTGGCTCAATTCATGCCGGAGTTGTGTGACTCTTCATCTCTGCAGTCAGAGGGAAAGGCTAACTCGCCGTGTAAAAGTAGTATGATAAATTGTGGAAAAATAACTTGCTGGCTTTCCTAAGAAACTATCCTCTCCAGCTCCTCCTCTCACTGTATGCTTTCCAACGCCCCAGAATTCATTGCATCAGTGCATGTTATGGCACCTTTGGGATGCGTTAGTCATAAGAATGGAGCTACTGGTGCTTTGCAGGCGTATTTTAACTTTGGCTCTCACACGAGCGCTCTGACACATCCATGCTGTCTGCACGTCTGGGTAGCATTTGCTTGCGGGTCCCTCCTGAGATTCCAGACAGCTCAAAAAAGGAAACATCTAATTTATATTTGCTAAGGTATGCGGGAGGTCCTTTTGTTATTCTTTCCTGGTGGTGAGGGGTTTTGGGTACAGAGCTAATGTGGGACGAAGGCAAGAGCGATGGCTCAAATGGGAACTTGGGGTTCGTGCCTAACATCCAGCTTCAGTCCTCTCCTTTCTCTTCTGAACATTGCAGGATGTCCAGAGAGAGAGTGGAAGGACCGTGTTTGCTTGGGCAGCCTTGCTGTGTGCCCTTATGTGCTATTTTCTGCCTCAGGAAAATTCATGTGTTCTGTTTGAGGCTGGGGCAGCCTCCTGGCTGCACTGCCCTGGCCTCTGGGCACGCTGCTCACGGCACGGTGCTCCTCGTGATGCTCCGGCATCAGGGACTGAACAAATACAGCCTCTGGGAGTCTGCACCCTCATGGGAGAGGGCTTGGGCTCGCTGCCTCAGCCTGGCTGCTGCCGCCACGTACCCTAGTGCCTGTGTGACTCTGTGCTTGATCCGATCCCTAGTTTTCTTCCTTTGAATTCACCTGGATCTCAGAATTCATCAGTAATTGCCTATAATTAACTTCTCCTTACAGGGCGCTCTGGAGATGAGAGCTGATAAGCAAGCACTGTACATTATGGAATTTTTCCTCTGGAGGCAGCTCTGTCAGGCTTTTTGCTCTCAAATGGTGTAATCTGGGCTAATTTCAGTGATTTCTGGTTTATATGGAAAAATGCAAGATCCAACCCTGACTAACTGCTTTTGCATCCAAGTGTAGAAGAATCCCCAGTTTACTCCCCGAAGGTTTAGTATCAGCCCCAGTTTGGAAAACTTTTCTTGGGCTTTTTAGGCCAAATCCAACGTAACCAGCAGAGATCAGTCAAATATCAAGGCTTATTATCATTATCCATCAGCAAATATACCAAGGTCAGCAAGACTCTGAAACACCAAGGTGTTTTAGCTTAAACTACTCAGGCATTATACATGTATATTCGGTCCTTCCCTGCTCTGAGTCATTTGCTGATGTTTTGCACGTAACCATGATCACTTTATGCAAAAGAAACGCCAGGCATGGTCTGAAGGAAAACTGTTCTGGCCTGTCCTCATTAAATGTTCTTAGATTTAAGAAGCTGCAGCACAGAGTGCAACGTTTTTTAATCTTTCCCTCAAAATGAATGACCAGATAGAGATCTGGTGCACAAGCAAGGGAACAAAAATACATTAAACCAGCAAAGAATTGTGGTTAGTGAAGGTTTTTGTTAAATGAAACGTCGGTTTTGTTTTTCCCCTTGGGGAACAATAAGAAAATTCTCTTTGTACATATCTCTTTCTGAAACAAGCTCCGTGACTGGTCGCAACCTGTAATAAAAATGCCATATGCAAGAGAATATATTTAATATTGGGAAGGCAAAATAGAACGATATGATCTGTTTGGGGTTTGAAGGTAAATGTTTAGACATTTTTTTCCTTTAAAATAATCTGTGATAGATGCTGGTTAGCTGACTGGGAAATGAAATCACAGAGGATTTATGCCATTAATGACAGGCTATGATGTCAAAGACATTTGGCCTGTAGCCATAACCTTTTGTGCAGCTCTGGTTGATTCTTATAAATAAACAGGACTGCTCAGCTGCTGCCGGGATAGGAGTCCCCATCACTTGGGAGCACTGAGAACTGAGCTGAGGAAAGCACTTCAAAATATCCAGCAAAAAACCTGAGGGGAAGGGATGTCCTGCAAGAAGTACTTTCTCCCCTTAGTTTTCATGGAGTAGGACCTGGTTAATCTTTAAAGAAGCCCCACGCTACTGAAACAACACCGAAACCAATCTCACTTTCTGAAACTCCACCGTGTCACCTCGATTTACAATTAATCAGAAGCCCGGACGGGTTGTCGATAGAGAACGTCGCCGCCAGTTTTGTTCCTCTCGTCCCATTTGCGGTATAAAAGAGCAGAGCGGATTGGCTTGTGCAGCCCTGGCAGTGTGGCACCCACTCTCAGCATGGGGTTGGAAGTGGGGGGACAGCACCCATCCTGCCTGCCCACAGAGATGGGCTGCAGCTCCCAGCCAAGAGGGGTGCGAAGCCCAAGGTGTCTCATTCCAGTAACTTTTGGAAGAAAACTGCTAATCTGGCCCCAGAGAGACTGGGAAACCCAGAAGTGTATACAAGTCTCGTACATGGTGCATCTGTCCCCTTAAGGAGCTTACAGTCATCTTTTTAATCATATTTTCCCAGATAATGCACGGGATTTGCTTGCAGCCATTTGATATCTGGGAGTGCTTCGTGATGGGGTTATTGGTGTGATGTTTTGTTCCACACAGAGCTATTTTCCTTCTGTGTTTTACCCTTCTGGGAGCTGCAGTGCCAATGGCTCACAGGGTGCCAGACCCTCAGCCCATCGAACAGCAGGGTTATGGCTTCGGGTTGAACAGTTCCCGTTTAAACCCCACCAGGAGCCAGATCCTGTCATTAACCTACCCACCAGCACCATGCTGGGAAGTGCTACAGAGGGTCTTTCAGTGTCTGAGCAGAGGGAGCTCCGTGTCCTGTGGGTGTTTGGCTCCTAAAGCCCTGTGTGTGCAGCAGACCCTGAGGCCCACATGGGATGCAGCACCATGCCAGTGCTGGGAATCACACGTGGAGCTGGCAGGACGGGCAGCACATGGAGCCAGGCAGGGCTCCTGCAACTATCCAAACAGCCCTGCAGAAACCCAGGTAGCCAGGAGCGACTTAACGATGCCAGGGCTGAGCAGCCTGCCAACAGCTGCGGGGCTTTAAACCCTGTTTGTTTTCCCTTCTCCCCTTTTCTTGCACTGAGCGAAGCAAAGGAAAATCATTGAGAATGCCAGCAATGCTGTTGTTTTATTGCAACAGTGATTAGATCCAGCCTGTGGTTCAGCAGAGCCATGCATGCACAGGGGCACCCCGAAAGTCAATCCCTTCTCACTGTGGGCTGAAAACCTCTCCTGGGAACCCTGTGCTACTGCAGAGGACATTGCTGTCAGTTATGGGTCTCACTAAGGGCTGATTCAGTTTCAGAAAGGGACCAGGACCGTCTCTGCCAAGTTGGAGGAGCATTAAAGCATCATGAGCTTGCATCCACCTGCCGGGGCTGAGGCACGGCAGCATCAGCACGAGCTCGCCTTCGAGCGCTGGTAATTAAGTCCAGATGTCAGAGCAGCTCTGCAGTTTGATGATTGTATTTCACTACTAACATATTTGTTTTATGACAGAGTAGGATCATTACAATTGTCACATTATTCTGTTTCTTCCCTCCCCCCCCCCCCATCTCCTATTAGTAGAGACACTTATTATCATTTTAATAAGGAGAAACAAATTCCCTATGCTCTTTTCCAGACCTAAATATACAAGACCATGTTTTCCAGAGGAGACTGTGATTATAGATTTAAACTAGACTACATTAAAATGCCATAGACATCAAGGAGAAAAAGAGAGTCCTGATACCCAGAGGAAAGTAGGATGCTTAAGCTGAATTATAGCAGGGTAATTATTGATATCATCAGATCTTACAATCTACGACATTATTTTTAGGCACCCATCCAGTTCACAAAAATATCTCCACAATAATTTCAAAAGAACTTCACTTGAAGACTGTTTGTTTTGGAAAAATATAAATCACTGCTCCTTTTAAACACATTTCAGCTCAGAGAGCAATAATATTTTATTTGTGTTGAAAGAAGGCAAGGGCTTATTAAATATTAATATGTGGTTTGCAGCGTGGGTTAAAGTTCCTCTGTTAATATATATTGTAACGTCGCCCAAGAGACTTCACTCCTGAGGGAGTATGAGGTTCTACTTAAAGGACTGGAAAATAAAGAGAAACTATATTCACAAGGTATAAATATGCCAACATACAGGATGCTTCTGTCCAAAATTCCATTACATTTTGAACAATAATGATAATTAATGACCCAAGCTAATTAATGACAGTGTATAATTAAGACACCTGGCATAGTGCTTTGCTCGTGGCCAGGGCAAAAGGACCCGACTCATTTCTGTATGAGGCTCTGAAGTCCCCTGAGACTGCAGCAGACACCAGCAGTTGTGCCAAGATCCCACTGTGACATTAAAGACTGAAACTCCCAAGTATCTGTGGTCAGAGAAAGGAAAGAGACAGAAAATGCCATGGGAGAGGTACCAGGAAAGCAAGATTTGGTGAGAAGGGGGAAAAGCAGATCCCAAATCAGGGTAGGAGATGCACAGAAGGGAGTTCTGCGGGAAGGCAAGTGAGAATAGTGTCTTTCAACATCTCCGGGAACTGACTGTGAATTATGAAAATGCAAGGGGATTTCTGCTTTGAAGTCACGCTGGGACTCTGGCAAGTGTAACCCAAAAGCCTTTGAATCCTCAGTCATGAGGGAAAAGCTCGAGGAGATTTTTCTCAAAGCCTCAGCACAGATTGGTGTTTGCTGAATATTTACCAAGACTTTTGATAGCACAACGACATCTGTGCTGATCCTGTGGCCATCAGCTGCCTCTGGGCACAGGGGGCTGTGTGACCCCATGGTCAGTGGCAGTGGTGAGGTTACACTTGGTTTAGGCTCTGGGGGCTCTGAGCACCCCTCTCTGGCAGCAGTTAGACTGTCTGATGTGCTGTGGCACCAGAGAGGAGCTGGGTCTGTTGGGTGCACCTTAGCTTGGGGTGCAGTGGCTCCATAATAAATGAAGATGTAATAGCTGGGTGTTTCATTCATTTTGAGGGGGGATGTTTTGAGCCTCTCTAATTAAAGGCTGTGAGACATCCTGAGGCAGAAGAGAACATTCATTTGTGAATGGAAAGGAACATTGTATTATTTACATTGCTTTATACCACAGATTTGAAGAGGGGGGAGAAAATCTTGCAGATGAGATAATTCTGGTGGAACAATCCTGTCATACCTGCTGAAAACTGTGTGCATGACTGAATTGGGAACTTTCAAACGGGAATGTTTCAGATGTCTGCAGTGGGTTGCTCTAATTTAAACTCCCCTAATTCTATTCTTGCAGGTTTTGATCCTTTACAGGTAGAAGACAGAACTGCTTCTTCTTTGTGCTTGGGAGAAGAGACAAGACCTTTATAGTCTCAAAATGGGAACTTTTTTCTTTCTTAAGGAAAAATGTAACTGCATGCAAACTGCAAACCCCTCTAAACAGCTCTCATCAGTTGCCTGAAGAGTCCCTCTGCTGAATTCTAAATCACTGTAAAGCACACACATACACACAGAGAGAAAAAGAAGGGGGGGGCATAAATGAGAGTTTTGGAGCTGTCTAGTCTGGGGTTCTGTAAGGTAATTAAATCAAGGAGCCTTTCTGATCTATAGAAGGGTCAATGTAACAGGGCAGCGCTTTGAACCATGGTCTCATTAAGACACAATTGCCTTCTCCGCTTCCCAGACTGTTTATAACAGAGGGCTTATTCCTAAGCAGTCAATAACTGGAGAACATAAATCACTGCACAGAAAGAGTTATTCCCAGTTTATGGGCCAGATCCTCAGCTGGTATAAATCACGGTTGCCCCAATGATGTCACCTCAGCCATGCTTTATTTATACAGTCCAAAGATCTGTCTCATACTGTTCTCATTTCATTGGCTTTTATTGACTCATTCTGTAGGCACAGATTTTCCTGTATAAAATGAAGGTGGAGATAATTGAGGTATGTGAAAAGTAATTTTGTAAAATTTTTAAGGGAAACTCTGAATTGTTCTCTTCCTTCCCCTTCATTTTATAGGAAGATAGTTACCAGGTGAATTTTTGTCAGCTCATAACCATTTCCCTTAGGGCCATCGTGGTCACTTTGTACACTCTCTTGTGCAACATGTTCCAGTGGTCTTTGCATGATTTAACAGTGCTGCTTCTAGATTGTAATTAAATTCAGAAAGGACATCCCTGGGTTCAGCATCGACAGAGGCGGCGATGACAGCAGAGCCCTGGTCTTTTACTCTGCAGGGGGATGTGCCTGTGTGTGTGCAACCAGTGAACCAGCACCGCTGTTTGTGAGCTTCCCATTGCCCTGAGCTGAGTCTTGGGCTATAATGAACCACAGAAAGATGGATCTCCAAAAACTTCTTCCCAGACTGAAGATGGATTTCCAAAAATCTCTTTCTAAGCTCAAGACCAGCTTTGGTCCATTGGCTGAGCCATGGGGCAACACAAGGCATGTCCAGCAAACCTCCTCCCACAGCCCATGAGCCGAGGTAAAGCCCAATATCTTCATTAAGCACTGCAGCACCCATTTCAAATACTCCCAAATATCAACCACTGAGGCAGTCCAGCTTTGGTCCTCTCAGTCTCAGCTCATCATCATACCTGAACAGCGTAGCATGGGCAGCTGGATAGCAAGCAAACAATGTTTCTCCAGCCTACAGAGCAACTCTAACAAATCATTATTACTAACAGCTAATTAAACTTACAAAACATCATTTCTGGTTTTGTTCTGGTGGTTGGTTTGAGCAAATCTGGCAGTATGAAGTCATTCTTATATGTCCTGGTTGCATTTCATCATGCTGATGTCAGGACTGATGTCACCAGTGTCAATATGGTGTTTATGAAGCTGGAGATCGATATTAAATACTGGATTTAGGATCCACTGACAGAGTTGTAGCTCTGACTGCGTTCGACCTTTGGCTGACAAGGAGCCAGAGGGGTTTTTCCATGCCATTCAGTTAAAGGAGTTTCCAATCCCTGTCTTTCTCCTCTTGCTACTCCATACCGTGGTGACAACATTCATTTGGAATAATAATACAAAAATCTCTGAGGAAATAGTAAAAATTTATGAAAGAAATCTCCAGAGAACAAAGCATCAAACCAGCAAAGAGACTGAACACAAGAAAACAGCCAAGGAGTAATGTGAAAAATTGATGAGTGGAGTTGCAGATACTTGAAAACAATAAACAAGCAGAATCTATTTAATTTGGGATGATTGCAGTGTTACTTCTCTGGGTTAAAACTGCTGACTTTTGTATCCAACCAGGAGTTTGGCACCAAGATAACGGCATGTCCAGGCATTTCAGTTCTCTGCTGTTCTCCTTGTGACACACAGAAATTATGTCCACTATTTTTCCATGAAAAATTACCAGGATTCTATTCCAAGCTGTTACACAAATCAAAGCTGTCACTACATCAGATATCCACACTGTCCTCCTCTCCCTGCTCTCAGAGGGAAACTAACATATGTGTTTAAGAAAAAAAAAAAATTGTTGTATTTAGATCCCTTTATCTGGCTGAACAAGCATGGGCCTGTGAAGAACACCTCAGACGAGGTATGATCTACATGAATCGGGTACTAAATAACAAGGCAAACCTTTGCATCCCAGCTCTGCTGGGCAGCCCTGCAAGCATCGCTTCCTTTCACTCTGCCCGGTGTCTCCCCCAGCCCTCTGTCTGTGTTCCTTACTCAGCTCTTGAACTGGGCATGACAGACTGTATTGCTTTCTGTGCTAACATGACACATATAACTTCATCTCATGTGATGCTCCCGATTGCTGACATTGAATAAAACCTCCAGAACTGCAACCGCTGATTTGTTTCTTTAAGTAGACTGAAGCCTATACATTGTCCTGGTGATGAATCTATCTATCTATCTATCTATCTATCTATCTATCTATCTATCTATCTACCTACCTACATGATGTCTTCATGCTTACCATCTGCAAGTTCATCAACTTCACTAACTCATCCATTTCCCATCAGCTTTCTCCAGCTCTCCCGAGTGATCTGAAGGGCTCACACCCTTACAGGTGGCATCTTTTCTTCCTGAACTCGTGATGGCACTTTCTCTTAACTTCCTCTTAGCCTGGAGATCTTTCTTATGCCCCTAATCTCCCAGAAACCATCATTTCTTATCCAAAGCTGCTTAAGCATTTGGAGGGGAACGTTCATTTCCAGGCAACATGTGCGCAAACTTGGACGCAGGCTGGTTTGCAAACGGAGCTGCCTATAATCCGGAATAAAATTAAACCTTAATCACTATGTTCCAAAAGGAAGATTTGTCACTGCCCAGCAAACATACATCTTAATAAAGACACTCATTCTTGTGGAGCACAAATCCATTGGTATCCACTGGCTTAAAAGGATGCGCATCTGCACAGAGGAACGCTGGATTCCCTCCCTCTGAAGCAGTATGTTGCTGTTTAGAGAGGCTTATGTGTAAGCTCTGGGGACCCTTAACGAAGGTCTGTCATTATCGCCTCCTGAATCACATCAGCACCAGCGGGCCATGAAGAGCTGGCTGGGAAAGCCGCCTTTGCGTGGGGAGTTGCTGCCGGTACCACTGGCACAGCAGGCAAAGGGCTGCTTCAGCCCTGCTGCAGGAAAGGGTCCGGCTGCAGATGAATTAAAGGCTCTTTTTCTCTGTGACACTGGGCCGTGACAGGGGTTAGAAATCAACCTAGGTCTCCTGAGCCACCGCCCTGCGCACTAACCACAAGAATTTTTTCATCCCCTCCGTTTCTCAACTGCTAGTAATTACACTTAGAAATGCTCTGGAAGCCAAAACAAACAAGTGAGATATTTCCAGTGAGCTTTCAGTTCGTTATTAATCCTTCAAAGACAGTTTTGTCCACAAGGCAATACAGAAAGTTATCATGTTGCTAAGCCCGCTGCTCCGCTCTGCGTGTTTGCGGCATCGTTTCTCTCTGATGAGCGAATTTGCGTACAAGCTGACATCTCCCTTTTTGGACTGGATGTTTTCTCTCTCACATGATGGGAAAAACAAATTCCACACTGAATCAGAACACAGCCTGCACAACTAATATGATCTGGATTTGTTTCAAAGGACAGGGATTTTGGTCACTCAGGACCTACCTCAGAACCAACTGGAAGTAATTTTGCTCATGGTTTTTTTTCCCACTGTACTATGAAGTATTACCTCATGAGCCCAGCATGGCAGTAAATATCCACAGATACTGGGTGTTTGTTTTCTGCCTCAGATTTCCTTTTGCTGATGTCGAATTTTACATAGAATCCACGGAAAGCAATAGGCACATGCTGGATTTTTCTATATTATACTTATAGGGATGTGAAAATTCCAGCACCTACCTACTCATCCTGCACTGACTCACTGGAAAGTGCTTATCGCAGGTGAATTGGCTGAAGAAAGTCATCCTTGCTGACACTTTGCCTTTCTCCTGGGAGCCTGTTAGTGCATGACCTCATGGAGCTTCACAAGAGTTGGCTGAAGACTGGCTGCAGTGTCCCTCTAAGTAGCAATATTATCTCACCTAGCATCATATTTTATGAGGAGCAGACGTTATCTGGGAGATCTAATTCAAGAGAAACCGATGGGAATATTTCAGTTCTGCTATTGACTTTTCTTCTCAAGCTTTGTAATTAACTCCCACTGCCTCAGGCGGGCTGTAGTAGTGGTGACAGATGAGCTGTGCTCCATCACAAACACTAGCTAAAGCCCAAGCTGCCGTGATCTACTGGGCATCCTATCCCACTACGGCTGGTGACTGTGCCTCTGCTTCTGCTGCCTGTGATAGACAAAACCATGGCAATGTAAAGACAATACACTGTGATGCGTTTCCCAGGGAGAGTTAATGACTAAGGAAACTCCAGCCCACAGTAGCATGGCACATCTGGGGATGTCTGTTTGCCTTTTCTAACTCTGCCTTCAAGCTTTGTGGATTTCTAGGAGCAAAGCGTCTCATGTCATTCTCCAAAGCTGAAGACTATAGCGTGAAAGACCATTTCCAGACTCTCAGGGTAATCACTAAAGAGTTTACTAATTGAAACTTTAACTTCTAAGGAAGGTAATCTCTTTTAAGGAAGAGATTGCTTACAAGCAGGTAAAAGAGCTGGAATTTCTGCTTGGCTTTTAAGACAGTGAGTTCATTCATGTGATTGGGATTTAAACCTGAAAGTCCTTTTAAAAAAGACCAGTAGCATTGTTAGGCCTTTAAACTAAAAATCTGGACCCTGTGGCCCAGATTGAACCCTGTGTTTTGATGCTCCTCTGTTCCATGGGCATCAGGGTATACCCTTAACTCCACCAAGTACTGTAAGTGCCAATCACATCATATGAGAGAAAGTTCACATAAGGCTGGATAACAGCCAAATAAACCTTCTAAGGCAATATCTAAAGACAGGCTGATGCCCAGATATCTGTGTGACCTTTTAAACCCAACCTACTGAACTTGTTTTACATCAGAAATTGTGACCTAGCGAAGCATGGAGGTGACTCAGATGCCAATGTATGTAAACACTGCAGGCCTGCCTCATGGATGCACATCTGACAGACTACACGCCCTTTGGCCAAGCCTTTTTGGGTGGTAGGTAAAGCTGGACCTCAGCTTGAAGACACATAGATTAAGATTTCAGACTCCATAAAGTTCCAGTAAGATGGAAACTGGTGTTTTAGTTCTGTCTGATTCCTAGTTTTAACTCCTTCACTGGGTTGATTTGGTATAGCTGCTATAAAGTGGAGACTGAGTGGCTCAAAATTATTTTAAAACACTAAATTAACCAGATGATTTTTTTATCTGACTATAGGCCAGTCCAACCCACATGAATAAAAGGCTAGAGCACAGATCAAATATTTCTTGGCCAGCATGGCAATGCTATTAGTGGAGATTTCCAGCAACCTCTGTCACAAGTTGCAAGATATTTATCAGAAACAAATGGAGTTTGAAATTTCATGACATTTAATTTTTTAAGACAGTAATTGCCTATTTCCTTACCAAAATTAGAAACAGAAAATGTTTTCAAAAAAGCCCTCTCTCCAGCAACCTCTGTTGTAATTCATGTTCTTTTCTTTACAGCTAAGGCATTGATCCTTTGCATGACAGAAGCCCAGCATGGCCATATACCTGATGAGCTCAGTTCAAGGCCAAGCACAGGAGTGCCAGGAGAGCAGCGCCGGGTCTCCTCTTCTGCTGCTGGACGAGCAAGGTGAGCGTGCTTGAGAGAATGACTAAGGCAGCTGCAAGATATAAGTTTCACTCTATCAGTCTCTCAAGGAGAAAACAACTTTGCTTGCCATGAAAGCCCTTCTGGAAGCTACAATACTTGTCCTTAAAAATTAAAGGATGGAAGTGAGTTTTCTGTAAAGTTTATTCCAGTTCACCACTCAGACTCTGAAGAGCAGAAGGTGAAGAATAGCTGTGTGGAGTGTGTGTGTGTGTAAACACACTGAAGTCATAACCTGGACACAACCTTCTATAAAGCAACATGGAAAACCACATGGACCACTTGCAGATTTGGACTGTCTCTCAGTCCCCCACATCAGAGAGAGCAAGACAGTGAGAACGTGGACAGTTTGCGAGAGGAGACGGTAGGAAAAAAATGAGTATATTATATCATTTAATCATCTTTATCATCTTTCTGGTGTTGCTTCCCATCTCCTTACTTTGTTTAGCTGATACACCCTACACAGCCACCACTCAGTGTAAGTGGATGTGCAGGCAGGTTGCCATATGGCGATGTCCAGATGCCCATGGCTCCATCTGCCTGCTTGAGGTTGCTTCAAAAGACCTTGACTGTCACTGCAAATTGTTTCAACAGCTGTCAGGTCACCAGTCCCTGCTCACTGCCTCTGTTTGTGGCACAGCCATGTCCTGTGGGTAAAGTTTTAACTAGCACAATTATCCTTTGATGAATTAGTGGTATTAAGCCAACTACATTTCAATTATACCTACCTTCCACCCCTTTTTGCCATGCATCCCAGCTGTAAACACTTGTAAATTGCCTCAGTGACTCTAAGAAATTATTGTATGAGAAATTCCAGAGTCCCACATAAAATGGAACAGAAACTAAAACCCTGGGCAGAGGAAATGAGTGATCATTATTCTGACCAGTACTTCACGGATCTGTCTGTGCTCCAGGGATCATTCTGTACCTTCTGAGGCTTCAGAAGGATACAAAATTATATTGCCCCAAGCATGTGTCGTATAACGTTGAAGCCCCTGCAGCGTAAATGTGGGTAAACACTGGAAGACATAATTAATTGGCATAACAGCAGGACCTGCAGATCTGTCTGATAGGAGTGGACAACGAATATGTCATGTGTCTCCCTCTGAATGTGATCAGATTTCCTCTCCAAAACAGTTCTTAGAGGACTTAATTCAGAGGAAACTGTTTCTACCACTTAAAATACCTTGCCCTCAACAAAATAGAGCTAATTCAGAAATATTTCTGATGGTGGTGGCTGAAACCAGAGGCAATTTTAAGGAGGTGAAGTGAAAATTAAAGTAATAGATTGGGTGTGGTGTTGTGGTTACATCCTTTTATCCTGCTGCAGGGCCATCAGCATCCCACACGGAATTTTCTACTTAATGTTACTCTTTTTGTCTTAAACCTCTGCACCCTACTGATCTATTTTCTCTGAGACATTTTAAAGTCTAGATCTTTCCCTTTATGTCTTTTGTTGCTCCTCCAACTTTGGAAAATTGTGACCATGGCTGAATTTACAATGAAGATCCCATAGGGATCTCACATCTTGGCCAAGGACACTGTGCACATATAGGATGTAAATAGTTCTGGGATCTCACATCACTTCTTCAGGTGGATCCCCTTTGCCAGATGCTGGTGGCCGTTAAATAGTGCTGCATTTTAGGATTGAAAAACTCTTTTGAGCTGAGTGTGGGGAAAGAACTGAGCAAAGACCCTGTTGTAGACTATCTTTGCCAGGAGCTGGGCTGCTGACCCTTCCTGCTCCCCTCTCCCTCCCATGAAGCTTCACACAGATAATTTCTGGGTCCCTAATCCACGGACCAGCCTGTGCCTCACAGACGGGGTCATGTAGCAGGAGAAAGAGGCTCAGGTCACAGAGCACAGCATCTCCCATTACATGAGCCAGACACAGGCACGCAGATGCTGATTGACCCCACGTGCAGGCATGCCCTGGTGACAGGTCCTTAACATGTCACCAAAGGTACGTGGTGCAAAAGCTGCATCTCAAGAGGCCTGCTACCAATCAGTGTGGCCTAAACCCTGAACCTGGGTTTACAGCAGCAGAATGGCATTCAACCATTCAAATCCTTGCAGAGGCTTTTAGATGTAGGAAAACATCCAGTGGCTGCAAGGGTTACGTTACACCTTGTGACTGGGAAAGCGTCCGGCAGCAATCAGTTAGTCATCCCGTCTGCAGCGTAATTACAGCTCCACAGACCTGGAGTATGTTTTGGATTTGCTCCAGAGACACTGGGTAATTACTACCCTGTAGAGCCAAAGCTTTTCGAGGATTTATAGGGTTGGCATGTGGTACACCCCATGGAAAAACAGCAGGTCAGGCATGATATAACAGGTATGATGCTGTATATTAATTTCCATGGAAACCCTTGTGGGTAAACTGATGCAAGACCATGTGGAGCATCAACTAGCAATCGTGCCGTGATAAGTGAGCACTTGCTGCTCAGTGCTCATGCTTGGGCTAAAGGTTTCTTCGTAGGGTCAGCCGGGATGAGATCATTAGTGCTCTTTGGGGAACGCCTCACCATACCCACAGGAGTTCTGTGGGAAGCAAAAAACGATCCCTCGTTAAGCAAAAGCGCTAAAAGATTTTTACCAATTGCCTGCTGACAAATCGGTGGAACATCTGAGCAGATGTCTCTCAGTGCAACTCTATCAAGATCAGAGAAACCACAATGGAGTTGGAGTTAACGTGCCCCGTTGCGTTTAAGCAGCTCAGTGTTTTCCAAATTCTTCCCTCTCTCATTTTTCATTTGTGCTGTGACTTTCCGGCGGGCAGCAGAGACAAGGTACATGCTGAGTGATCATCCTGTTCAGTTTTCCACATCTGACACTCAAAAAAACCCCCCCAAAAGAAACAATAAACAGAAAATAATTGTGGAAAGCAGGGTTTGCAGTCAGTGATAACCCTGTCGCTACCGGGGGTGATTGCAGACGTGAAGGTGATAACACACAGCGTGCTGGGAAAGCAGGCAAGTATGGTGGCAGTGGACCATTGAAGACAAAAGGGATGGGACACGCAGAAGGTCCATGGCAGAGCAGGAACAGAGCAGAAGCAAGGACTGCTCAAGCCTCTGTGCAGCTGTCTGGATCAGTCCCGGGGCTGCTGGGGTGTCACAGCATACCTGGGCTGGGTTTCAAGTCGACCTCAACTGATTTATGGGCTGGATGGAGACCTATAAAACCTGCGGCGATTCTGCATGGGGGTTCTCTGTGAAACTCAGCAAAACCGTGAAGCTCCAGCTGAGCTTTGTCCTGATTTTTCTGAAACTCGGGTAAATGTAAACCAAAAGCCTCAACCCAAATACTGCCAAATTGCAGGGAATGTGCCAAAATGAGTATTTTAAAATCTCTTCTCCTGTTTTGTGGCTGGTGGGATGGGCATAGGAATACTAAGCAATAAACAAAGGAATACAGAGACAGTGTTTTGTGAACTTTGTACGTGACCTTTTCCACGAGGTGAAGTTATTGTATAAGACTTTCCTGTCTGAATGGGAAGGGAACGAGCGGGACGACACAACAAATGATTTCTCAGCAAATGCTGAGGACTCAATTACAAGGCTATGGCCTAATTTCAAGGTCCCAGCTGCTGAGCCACAGTTGGGTGTAGGGCATCACAGGACCTGTCCCCCTTGGATTGGAGGGGCAGCCAGCAGCCCAGGGCTGTCCACGAAAAGACTAGAAAAGTCTAAATAAACTTTGAATGCATCTCTCTAACATCAGGGGATAAGTGAGCTCTAGGTAGAGAGATACAGAGTGATTTACTGCCCTTAAAGTCTGTTTTCTCTTAAAAGTCTTTCTTCTAAATCAAAATCTTTCCTCTAAACAAATAGCACTTGGCTCAGATGGGGCCCTTTCTTCACTGTACACCAGTGTCATTGCTCCCAGAAAGCAGAGAACCACAGGCAGAGAAAATAGGTCAGGCCTGCTGAGGTAATGGGGATCATTCTCCTCACTCTGAGCCTGCAAATGGGAAAACAGTGTGATTTCTCCCCAAAACTCAGGATGTGAAGCTGAGATGCTGTGTGCCCGAGAAGCTGGAGCAGGTGCCCACGCCGGGTCCTGCAAAGCATCAGCAGCTGGACCACCTGCACTGTCCAGTGCTTGGGTGGAGAGGAAGGGAAGAAGAGAAGGCAATTAACTCTTCCCCATGAGAGGAAGAGCAAGAGCAATGTTTGTCAATAGGAAACATGAATAAAAAACCCCAAAACCCAACTGTCCTAATTCCACCCATCAGATAAGCTAATGGAGCATTAACACTTCTCCATTTCACCCTTCCTGCCCTGCCCTGCAATTTGCAAATGGAACAGACGCTTCTGCATCCCTTTGCTCTTGTTAAGCTGCCCATCCTATCCCACATTTATCTGCTGGAATCACAGCACAGTGCACGTATCAGTTCCTGTTATTAAATCAACAAAAATGGTGATGTTGACAAAGGACAACAGGCTGGGATGTTGTGACAGTGGCCCATCCTCCCTGGGGAGTGGGGACTGTGTCCAGCACTCTGAAAGTTTTGAAGGGTATGGTGATGGGGCAAAAAGGCACGATGTCGTGAAAAGCCAAATTCAAACCCCCCTGGCCTTGGTGACCAAGAAGCAGGTATTCTTTATTGCAGGGCTGGGCACGCAGGGGATGGCTCCTCCTAATGTGTGCGCCATAAAGGGCCAGTTGCACAGCTTTTAAAGAAGATATATATGTATTTTCATAACATATGCACATGCATAGGATTTCCAAAGAAGGCTTATGGCTTTTCCATGATGAGAGCTCATTATCACCCACTCACCTACCCCACCCCGATAATCTCTTGGTGGGCTTCAAAGACATTTGATGGCCCTGACCTCATTTACTCCTCTCCATTACAGGTCTTTCTGGGGAGCTTTAGCTTTTGTCTTGCTAATAAAGCCACGGAGCTGGGTCTGCAGACTTGAGGCCCCTCCTGTTCTTTCTCCCTCTTCCTCTCTATCACTCCCTCCTCAGAGACAAGTTGTTTCTCCTGAGCTATCACAATGCACACCGTGTGCTATCACTGTGGTCGCTTAGGCAGAACTTTACGTAGTTTGTTGCTGACCAACTAATATTTATCATGTTCCCTGTTTCAGGCAGCTTGCAAGGGCTTCCCTCATTTACCCAGAGGGGACTGTAGCCCACATCCTTTCCCATTTGGTTACATGGGGCAGGGAAGAAGACATGGCTTTCTAAGAGCAGCCGAGTGAAACACAAAGCAGCACCTTCTCCTTCACAGAGGTACAGAGCCGTTTCCCTGAGCACACTCACAGCTTGGGAGTTCTCATCCCACTTCACAGGGAGCAAATGCTATGATCACATTATCCCTACTCTGCCGTCTCCACACGTCTGTAAGACTCTGTTGTGGGTTGAAGCTTGTGCGTACAAAAGAATAAGTCTGTTTTTCACTGATTCACGGAAATTTAGGGTCAGAGGTGAGCTGACACTTTGCCTCTGGCCAGCCTCCTTCCCCTAGTTCACAGCTCACTGAAGTCCAGGCTTTTAGTCTGAATGATCTTCTGCAAAGGCATCCAGCCTTGCTGTGAAGTGATAAAGGTCCACTGGCTCCTGCAGTGAGTTCTTTCCAAGGATTATGTCACTCTGCTGTTAAATGTGTTCATCTAATTTCTTGTTATAATTTTATAATCCGTAGCTTCTGGCTACTGATTCTCACTGCAGTCATCAAAACAGAGTGCAGTATTCCAGGGTCAGCCTCTCCTGCTACTTCTGTGCCTGCGTGCTCTGAAATCTGCACATTATCCTTCCCTTTCCTTGCTTTGTGATTATTTTTAATGCAGAATCATAAGTGGAAACAAAATGGCCGTGCACTGGTGGTCCCAGGTTATGAATCCCCCATTATGTTTGAAAGATATCACAGAATCACAGGGGTTGGAAGGGACCTCGAGAGATCATCGGGTCCAACCCTCCTGCCAAAGCAGCTTCCCAGCTCATATTGCACAGGTCGGCATCCAGACAGGTCTTGAGTATCTCCAGAGATGGAGACTCCGCAACCTCCCTAAAATGTCAAAATGGGAAGGGGACAAGTCCAGTAAACAGTCCAGTTGGATGCTGCACGAGTCGCTATCGCTGAGCACAGCATTCCCTTACTGCAAAACACTGCATCTTCCCCCTTAGGAATACAATGGATGTAAAGAAAAGGACCCCGCTGCGGTTTGAGAGGGAAGTGTTTAAAGACAGGGCACTTTGTTCCTACCCTTACAGCTCCAGACACACACCAGAGTGAAACAGAGCAGCGTATGGGGCCAAAATTAATATTATTTTTGGAAAGAGATTGACCCTGGAAAGTAAGTACATGAAAGAGGAAGAGAAACAGATTAATTGTTAGCTAAGGTCACTTTGAGGTCTGGCACGCCTGACCCTAGAAAGCCCAAAAATCTTTGGATTCAGTCACCCCAAACAATGAAGGAATTGACTGTGATTATGTAGTTACAGGAGTGCACGGGGTAACCAACAGTTGGAAACTGAATAAAAAGAAGGCTGGGAGAGCCACAAACAAGATGTACTCTGCCATGTTTTGCAGGGCTTGACAGCAGCCATGAGCACTTTAAGGTGAGCCCGCCGCTAACGTCAGCCTGCCAAGAGTATGACTGTCTTTGGGAGTATGGGAATAGTGTAAACTGCTGGGACTCTGTGGCTGGGCACGTAACTCGGCTTTCTCACCACTTCCTTCCTTCACAGTGAATGGAACAGTAAAGAAAAAAAGAAAAAAACCCCAAGAAAGTGGGTGCCTGGGTAGGCCAAATCCACATCCAGCTTCCCAAAGGCCTTTATTAGAAAGTGCTTGAGTGTTGGAACAGACAGAGCTGAGGCTATCAGGGAACTGAGGGTGCTTCTCACTCCTCTCCCTGTGAGCACATTGGGAATTCAATCATGGCCGGGACATGAGGACATTTGGCTGGGTTCAGCTCTGTCCACCCTCACCTGAGACTGGGCTCTTCGCTTGGCTTTACCACTGGCTCATCATGACCGGTTATCAGAAAGCCCCCAATCCACAGCAGAGATGTTATAGACAGCCCCAGCTATAGAGTGAGGAAAAGCAGCTTGCTAAAACAGCCACTGAAGCAGCAGCATGAATCAGTGCAGAGTCCACCCCTGGAACTAAATGTCTCAGCAACCTCTCATGCCAGACAGCTTATTTCTAAAGATGGGCAAGAAACCAATCTCCATAGAAATCCTTTGCTGCATTTTCTCCCTGTTCTATAAGGTCCTGAGGCTAATTAGCACCTAGCAACACCTCGAGAAAGATGAAGCTTCATTTAGGGCTCACTGCTTTGACACACAGTTAAAGGATCAGGGAAACAGAAGTCTTTTTTGGTATCTTATATCCCACAGACACAGAGTACCTGTAAGATGAGAAGAATACACTTAGCTTTAATTAGCTTTCTCAAACTTGCAGCCACATTTAACAAGCACCAACCCTGCCTGTCTGGGGCCTGATAGCAGACTACACTAGTCATCAGATCTCAGTTCTTCTCTCGGTTTTCCTTTGCTGAACCCTACTCAGATTTGGAAGGGTGTGGGAAATAAACCACTTTTCTGGGTACAAAATAGGTAAGAATTAAGCCTCAGGAGAAGCAGTGAAGGGGGAAGAGAGTTGAAATACTAATAAAATTAAATCTGATTTTTAAAAATATAAAATATTATTATTGTAAGTACACCTTTGTTATAGAGGTACCCATCAATGCTCCTTCTGAGGGGATGACTGCAGGTCTCTGTTTTACCTCCACGTGTACAACTTAATTACATATCAACATACCCAGCTCTTCCTCGTGGGACCCCAGTGACTGCTGCCACTCGCAGGGATGGCAGAGGGTGAGCAGGCATCGAGCTACACAAAGGTACCACATGCAGCATCAGCTGGATCCCAGCAGTCTTGCATCAAAATTCTGGTATCACTGTGGCTTGGGCATCCCCTGCACCCTGCACAGCTTCCCAGGTGTACACAATGCATCCTTGGTTAAGGAATTCTGGTGGACAACCTTCAAGATGCACATTCCAGCCTTAGGAACAACCAAACTTGTGAGCTGGATGATTATCATAATGTGGTAATTCCGTCAGCCTTTAGACACAGGCTGAAACCCTTTGCAATGGAAATTAGGCAAGTCTATTTTAATTAATTCATTATAAACATTTGAAAGAGAATTAGTTGTCAGGCTGCTGCAAAGCAGGACTTCATGTCAGCAGCAATGGGCTCGTAAAAGACCTCATGTTTCAGACTGAGGGCTGTTACCTCTAACCTGAAAATAAAACACTTACCCCAGCAAAGAATGCTTCAAATTCCCTGGAAGAAAGCTTCTTCTTATCTTCTCTGGCACTAATGCTTTCAGCATTTTATAATTCCAGACAAGCTCAAGCACTGAGAAGTGCAATATTTCTAGATATGGAGTTGGCAAAGGAGAGAGCAAGAACACACATTTTTACCCCCCCATAAACTTGTTTTCATCATTAAACTGAGCTGACAACGAGCTGAATTCTTTTACATACTACTCTGAAGTAGAAAGACATACAACAACAAAACCCACCTGACACAACTGACATTTAATACTGCTCATCTGTAATGATGATCTCCTGTGACTACTTTTCTAATTCCTGTTAACACAACTTCCTAACGCTAATTACGTTCACACTTGCTTAGGAGCTTTTGTAATATGTATGCAGACAACAAACCCCGAGTAGTAACAACAGTCATAAACCCACAGTCACCCACACCATCAAAATACTTAGCATCGTACTCTCTATCCTAGGATTGTTTCCCAAACCTTAAATAATCAGCTGAGCTGATTTGCACATTTTGCAGACTTAATTAGACCTCAATATGGATGAAGATGGTGAAGATTTTTGTTCTGGCTAATAATAGTTGTACTTTATCTTGCTTTGCCTTTTAACTAAATATGCCCTAATTGCGTATTTACATTTGCTGGCATGTGCAAAACATTTGAAGTAGATGGGCAAAGCAGCTAATTAGTATTGTACATTCTGTACTTGCATGGTACACCAGAAAATTGTTCAGAGGAGGCAGGTTATGGAGCACGCAGCCAACATTATTCATTAATTCAAAACCAGAAGTCATATACAAGAACCTTGCATTAGTGCTCTGGAACTTGCACCTCCAATGTGTGAGAGTTCTTTTTTATCTCTTGATGAAATCATGCACTGAGTTTTGCTGATCAACAGTTTGGAAAAATAGGGGGTCTGTGCTGTAGGTTGTACTTCTGCATGAGGTTTTGTTTACAGCTTGCTCAGTTCCCATTCCCAATCCGAATTAGCAATTCCCTGCTCAGACTGCCTGTGTTCTTGGTGTTCCTTTTCCCTGTGGAAGATATGATTTGGAGCATCAACAAATGTGTAGGGACAACCCTTCCCGCCCCCCCGATAAACTTTCTTTGTTGAGAATGAGTGGATTTCCTGTTTAAGCACTTTAGTGTGGTTTCTGCAGGAAACACAAGGACTGTGCGTGTGCTTTAGTGAGATGCTTTTAAAATACGAGTTAGAAGCAGTAGAAGATTCAAAGGTTTTGCTCTATACGCTCCATTGGATTGTTCCCTTTTACACAGGAGTAGGATGGGGATTACAAAAAGTGATGTTTCTTTGTAATGGGCATGAAGACAACATGGTTTAAAACCTCACACTGTATTTCACCGTGCTTTGATAAGCAGTCATCTGCCAGCCAGTTGGTTTATCACAAAGGAAGTTCAAGGTGGCAAACAGGAGAACAGTTTGGTTCTGTGTCTAGAGATCTTGTGTGTTGTTAATGGAATTGGTGGTGCTGGGACTTGATTTCAGGCTCCAGTTTGTGCATGACACAACATGGTCCAGGATTTGGGGACCTCACTGCAGCCTTCCAGTACCTGAAGGGAGCAGAAAAACAGGAGGGGAATCAACTTTTTTAAAGGGTAGATAATGGCAGGACAAGGGGGATGGATTGAAGATGAAGGAAGGAAAGTTTAAATTAGACATTAGGGGGAAGTTTTTTACAGAGAGTGGTGAGGGGCTGGAATAGGCTCCCCAGAGAGGGGGTGGATGCCCCATCCCTGGAGGTGTTCAAGGCCAGATCGGATGGGGCCCTGGGCAACCTTGTGTAGCTCCAGGCAGGGGGGCTGGAACTCTATGATCCTTGGGGTCCCTTCCAACCCATGATATTCTATGATTCTATGATTTACCTCCATGCCAGCCTGGAGAGTGCAGCGGAGTGTAGAGAAACTGGAGAAATATCACAGAACAGCTAGAAATATTATGTTATCCTTTTATCTCCTTTTCTTCTTCGTTTTCTCTTTTTTTTCTTCCCATATTCTGTGTTAGAAGATCTGTTGCAAACTGACTACTGGCTTTTATGTAATTGAATTGACCTGAGGTTGTGCCTCTGATGAACACTAAGGCTAAAAGCATAACAAGAAACAAAATAGGCCTCGGGTTGCTGCAGGTCTAGTACCTCCACTAATAGGAAAATCAAGCGGGTCCATAATAAGAACATTAATAACTCCTCTAATAAACCTGCCAGTGAGCCAGGGTGTGGGTTTTGCTTGGACATTGGCTTTTCCTGCACATGGAAACAGTTATTCACTAGATGATGTGATGAACTTTACTGTGCCATGTTTGCTTGGTTTTCTTGGGGGTGAACTCACCAATCTACCAGAAATCAAGAAGTGCAACTTCTGAAGAGGTTGTGAAAGAACTACTGTGATATTAGATGTGGCTTAAGTTACAAGGAAACATAGAGGTTGTATTAGAGAAAAGTGATCTGGCAGGTGAGGAGGGGATGTTCATCTGAAACAGGTCAGGAGTCAGACCTCAGTTCAGACTGAGATAAGATCTGAGATAAGGCTTCAGAGATCAGAGGTTTGGTTAACAGGTTTGGTTGGGTTTTTTTTTTTCTCTTGATGAGATTTTTACACAAACTGTAGTTAAAAGCCAAGTTAGGCATGTTTTCTGAAAAATAAAATAGCCATTAGCTGCAAGAAACCAAAGCCAATAAATAAATGTGTTGTCTCTCCAAGCTAATGCTCCTTCAATCCTTCCAACCCCAAAAAGAAATAAAGCTTGAAAAGATAAGTTATCCCCTCAGCAAAATTATCTCCCAAGAACCTGGCAACTTTCATGAGCTATAAAATTCAATTAACATTTTTTGCTTTGTGTGTCACACTTCAATTAAGCAGAGAGGATATTAATCATATAGAACAGGAGGGTATTTAACATGAGATAATGTGTTGGACTTCGGGACCTTGCTACTCTGGTTGTGATTCAAACCCAGGATGGTCTGTAGCTTGTTTATATCTTTGGAAATGGAAGGGATAGGAGTCATCGTGGTGTATTTATCAATTGGAAAAATGACTAGAACTGGAAGAGCTTGGAACAGCTTTTCCTTGTGAACTGCTGAATCTGTGCCTGGCACCGAAAGCATGTGAGCAACAGGGTAAAAAATGACAACTGGGTCTCTGCGAGGGCTCTAAAATCTTCACAGTACGGACTGTGAGATGCTCTGTGCTGATGGAAAGGTCAGGGGGTTTCAGGAATCAGAGGGCTTGTTTGGAAAAGCACGTGGCTGCTTCACGCCTAGGTACCAAACTCGCCGCAACTGCGTAGGTTTTGAGTTCCCACTAGTCCTTGCCTTTCGAAATGTGCCCCAGGAGACGTGAACCAGCAGCTTTTTCCTCGCAAAGGGAAGAGAATGATGCTCCAGTGGTTTTGGCACTAGAGGGGAAGTCAAGAGCTCTGTGTTTTCATTCTGACTTTGCCATTATTTTTAACAAATCACTTACACTTGTGAGCTTTGGTTGCCCGTCTTTAGGACAGGACTGACCCCACTTCCCTCACTTACAGAAGGGTCTGTGATAATAGGAGGACGTCTAATGAAGAACACCATTCATACCAAGGTTCTTCCAGGCAAAGAAGCATCTCTTCAGTCTAGGTCTCCTCCCTGGCTGATGGGACCAGCACCCCACCAGTAATGAAGGAATGCCACAATACTAAAAAACACTCTGGGTGAAGTCTTCTAAATTGATAAAGCTTAATTACTAGTCCATCCACACTGATGAATGACATAGGTATAAAGAGATTAACTTAGATACTTTTCCCAACTATCCAGAGCTTAACCTTCCAGGCTGCCAGAATTTTACTGGAAATCTCATGAGAGTTACAAAACCAATGACTTCTGCAATTTCAGCACTTCCAGCTTGAGCTAATAATTGGAACCTTAGCATGTCATCAGAGCAAATAAATAAATAATGGGATTTGTCAGAAACTTTTCTTTTTGTTTGGCTCTGTAAGTAAGAAGGGATCCAAGATTGGCAAGATAGATATTTTTTCTCTCATTCAAGTAGTTTCTTAATTACAAAACAAACAGAAGCAGAAAACAGGGGAAAAAAAACCAACCCAACTTTAACATGCCATATGGTCAGGAGTAGTTGGAAAGAGAAAAAGTTTCCTTCTTGTGTTTCAACTGAAAGTTTTATTTATTAGAGATGATTTAAACCTTAAAAACTTGAAAAGATTAGAATAGAAAACAATAGTGGTTACATGTGTCAACTTTTCAGAAGAAACCAAAAAAAGATGAAAAAAAAAGAAGAAAGAAAAAAAAAAACATTCTTCAAGCATAAACCAAATGCTGTAGTAAATCATTGTACACGCTAAATAAATCAGCGTGATACTGATAAAGCTTCTTTGGCTGCTTCACGTCACATTTCCAAAAGGTTTTTAAACTGGTGGTTACATCCCGTCTGTGATATGTAGTTGTGTAACTAATCAGGTGGGCCAAAAAAGTATCAATAAATAAATCTTTAAGAAACATAAAATGGGATTTGGCTCCAAAGACAAAAGGACCTGTGCGAGAAATTTCCACATTAAAAAAGCATTGCTCTTTCTGAAGCCTGAGGTGAAGAAACAGTTTGAAATGAAACAGACAATTCCATAATTTTAGGGGGAAAATATTTATTATAAAAGAGACAAGTTCACCAAAACATCCAGTCCAAGTTTAATTTAGAAAAAAATTTCTCAGTCCCTTGCTCAGCTTTGCTAGCAGTTGTAAGCTGGAGCGCGATGGATTCAAGGGCTCGGGAAGGATTTAAGCTGTCTGCTTAAGTGCTGCGATTACCAATTTGGTGATCCAAAGTTATTCTTGGTCTTAATTCTTCCCCAGAAGATCCAAAAGACTAACTTTGAGCATGGGACTTCTTTTTTTTAAATTATTATTTATTTTACTTTTCAAAGAACTGTGCAATGGATGGCAAGACATCATTCTCTCCCAACTATTGGTAACTGCAATTGGAAAGACAGTGAGCAGCGAAGGTATTTTGCCAAGATCAGAAACGGCCAACAGAAACATGCCAAAGTGGGCATCTGGGCTCTCTGTGATGGAAGGATCAGAGCATCTTGGCCTGAGATAAAAGCAGTAAATCTGCAGTAGAGCTCTGACACCAGTTCAGGTCCTCTCAGGGCCAGGGTCACCCTTTAGCCATTAGTTTGGCAACCCAACGATGGCAGTAGGTCTACCCGGTATCTCATCTACTTCACTTCAAAAGGTTGACTGCAGGAGGGACCACCAAGACCTCATGGATGGATTCCCTCCAGTTATCCTTCAAAGCATAAAGGGGAGAGGAGGAAGTTTGGGGTTGTTTTAAGGGAGGGTGGGGAGAAGAATAGGTTCTGCAAGTGATTGCAGATGCCCACCATGAGGGCACGGAGAGGGGGTGCTCCAGGCACAGCCATGGCACTGACAAGGCTTTGCCATCCCCACTGCTCCACAGTGCTGTGGAGACAGCATGGAAATCCCAGTGTATATATATGTATATACATTGAGCTTTATCCCTGACAGTACATTTTCTTTGATCTCCTCAGGTATCTTTCTTTTTTTTTGTGTTGGTTTTTTTTTTTTTTTCTGTGGGTTTGTTGGGTTATTTAACAGCAAAAAAGTTAGATTTTATCCAGCCTGATCTCTGGCTTTCCAAATCATAAAGTTCTGCTCAAAACGGAGGGACCAGAGCGTCCTATACATAGGGAGAAGAATTACCCTCTGATAGGTTTCTGTATTTCTTTTTCTAGTTTCTAAGTTTCCATTACTACCTTGGAATTGAAAGAAAACTCAAATAACAAACCAGCAAACAAACAGAAGAGAATAAAGAAGCTGGAACAAAACTGTCATAACCACCAACACTGAATTTGTGGTCAGGTGGAGCCTTCTATAAAAATATGGATGGGTTTATTGGCTAATCAAGGTCACCACCCCTGGCATCAAAGAGAATTTTTTCTCGTTTCCCTACTGCCATCATCCTGTGGCACTGTGCATGGCTATTTTTCCATTGATTAAACTTAGGGAGGGGGAAAATAAAAAGAAAAATCATCTGAAAAGCAGTGCTGGATAGCTGCATATTACATGTGCATGAAAAATCCATGCTGGCGTGACTCTGCCTAGTGCTTTGCAGGTGAAGTCATTACAACAGCAGAGCACATCTTTTGTTTTTGGTTCTTGGAACTACATCAAGATGGAATGGGGAAAAGGGGAGGGAGAGAAACCTTTACTTCTTTTGAATGTAGTTCTTTCTCACTTCATATTTTTGATGCCACTGATGACCAGCGTTCAGTCAAATGCTGTAAGCTCAGTGCTACAGGCCAAGCACCTCACGAGGCGGTGTGGGGAATTTTCTGTGATGGGAAGCCTGGTGCTGCTGGGAGGTCTTGCTGTGACAGTTTTCCATTTTCAAGGTTTTGATGAAAATTCAGCCTTCAAGACAGCGATAATAAACAGCCCTGGAAAAAATATTTGACACAAATTGTGCAAATTGCATGGTTTTGCCCTCATTTTATCCTGTGAGACATTGTTAAGTGGCAGTGGTCATTTTATATAATTGGCTGTGTGATTTTATGACCTCAATTAGACCAAATTGTAGCTATAAGCACATGTTCAGGGATGCAACAAACACCAGAGCCGGAGACAAAAAAATAATCCCACTATTTCTGCTCTTGTAGATTAGGACAATGTCACGGTAAAAGACTGTCACTGCCTGAGTCTGCAGGGATGGGTCACCTGTAGAGAGAGAAAACAATGACTGAAGGCACTACCTCCACCTCCCTCTGCCTGTTTAGATGCCTAATTTATTCCACAGTGGTAAAAAACCAATCTTTGCTACACAACTCTGGAAAAATTACTCTTAAAGAACAGCCAGATCTTTATTTTCTCTCCTTGTGAGCTAGAGAGCATGACGCTTCTTCAGGTCCTCTAAGTAATTAGAAATAGAACAAAACCTGGTGAAAACGCCCTTAAAATTTGGATTTGGGTCATTCAAAAGGGAAACCAGGTAAAAAGTCTGGATCCAACTGTGCACTTCCTTTGGTTCACATGTTGTTTGGGTTCTGGGGCTTGTTTTGGTCCATCTTAATAAACAGAGCTGACAAGCAGAACCTGGTTAATTCATCATGCATCTGAAAACAGAGTAAGGCAAAGAGCAGATCTATTGCTTTGTCTTCAGAGGACGTGAGTCCAAGATTCAGAAGAATAAAATATCTAGAAGCTTACTGTAAAAATAAGAGAAGGTTCATCATCTTTCTTTAATCCATACCCAAATGTGACCTAGACTCAGAGAAAATACAAAGCTTTACAGACAGTTTCAGAGTTTCTATGAGCTCATGACCCTTTGTGTAATCTGTATTATATGTGAAATTGTTTTGCAGTGAACTAGGAAATGATCAGTATCCAGCACATCACCAGGGACTCTTTGAAACTGTATAATTAGAATAATTTCACTTGTATTGGGCAGGGCAGGGATTCAAAAAGCAATTCAGAGGCAAAAGGGCAAGCAGCCAGACCGTGCTATGTGGAGCTGAGTTATGTACTTTGCATTTTATTACCCTTCCACGTAGAATCTGGCAGCTGTGTATTTAGCAAATGCTGCTATTTGTTGTCTGCAAACTCCTCTGAAGTAGTACCAGTCTGCTCAAGTTGAGCTGAGCTGGGAAGAGTTTGCAGGAAATCTAATGCAGAAAGCAATGGTTTGGAAACTGTGTGACAGAGGCTCCCAAAACCTGAGACAGCTGGTGCAAAGGGGCCCTGTCTGAGCAATCCCAACAGCAGAGGAAAGCACGTAGGCACCATTTCCACAGGAGCAGGAGTGGGAGCACAAGGATGCTCTGATCCACCCTTGGGTCACTCACAGATTTTCTTGAAATAGTTGGGCAGTGACTTTGCAAAGAGTTTACCTGTCCCAGTGCAATTGTTATTACCTTCACTCCTTCAATTTTATAGAGAGACAAATACTTGCAGTGCAAGGAAGCATCGATTCTGAGTGGAATTCCCAGAGACCAAGATCCGTGTCTGTGTGAGGTTCCCCTAAGCCTTATGAATGCTTTTCCCCAAATGTCTCCTTTGCCTCCCCTCACACTCTCCTTTCCTCAGTGCTTTCTGTTTGCTCAGCCACACATCTCTCCCGCTCTGGGAATATTTGTCTTTTACTTGTTACAAAGAAGATCTGCAGCCTTAGAGGAGAGATAAAAACACACGCTGGCCCCGCCGGGATTACACCGAGTGCCTTGGTGACACACAGCTTGCTTTAGAATTAACATTTCCTCATACATGGGAGTCCTGCTGCCACAAAAAGAGCCCAGCAGAAACAAACCCCAGGGTTATGCCTTATTTCATATTGATACAAATACCTAAGATAGCCTTCCTACCACAAGACACTATGGATGGGAGATGTCAGCTGGTTCTCTTGAAAATTGGGAATAGTTTAAGATGTAGATGAAACCTGATAGACACCACAGTGTAAACCTGGGTCCTACTGCTCCCAGTTTTACCAGCGTGAAGGCACCTATTGCTCCTTCTTTGAAGTATGCAAATGAACTGGACCAGAAAGATAAGTTCTGTGTTGTACCAGTAAAAGTAGCCTGCTTTGCCACACTGATGTTCAGATGATGGATGGGTTTTGTTCAGTTTTGTGGTTAGCCTTTTCCAAGTCTGGTAGTCCTTAAGGCTACATCTCCATAGCTGAGTTATCCAAGTTTAATGGGGAATGAACAAGGAAGGCAGAGAGTGTTAGAGCTGATCTTAAAATGCAAAAGATGTTTGCATTTACCAAATCTACTGAAGACCCATGTTCTTATGTGACTTTGGTTCTCAGAACCCTAAATCTTTATAAAGAAATCATTGTCAGTCCAACTAGTCTTAGTCTAACCCTCACACTGCTGTCTGCTTGTTCCTCTCTAATGAAAACCCAACTTTATGTTCCTGTCTGTCTTGGTGTTTAGTCTGGCACTTGATGAACTTTTTGGTAAATGCAGGAAAATGCCATCTTTAATTCCAAATACCTGAATCCAAGGATCCCTTTTAAAGCATTTGGTCAATGAAGTCTTCCTCCTTTTAAAGACACCCAACTCCCTGGGGCTCAACTGCATGCTGCCAGGGAAATGCCTTTCATGCCGGAGCAGAGGTGAGGACCTCGTCCCTTCTACATTTTCTAGCCAATTCTGTGATATTTTCTCCCTGTGTTAACCGGGGATGAGTTACATCTGGCTGAGTTTTTAGGTGTGACTCTGAGACCTGGAAAAAATCAATTCACCAACCTCATTTTACATGACAAAGGGCAGAACCATAATGCAGAGCTTGCAAGGGTGCTTTCCAAGTTAATTGATCTTGGCCAAGTGCTTTCAAGAGGAGCAGCATTACATAAATGCCATCTGACAGTCGAGTCAAAAGATTCCTACAAAGGACAAATTAAAACCAATTAACCTAGCAAGAAGTTAGTCCTTCCATTATGATAGCAGCTCTGCTCTGATAAAAGCAAGAATTCAAACAAGTTGATGATTTCATCTCCTTGGCATGGAGATTACTGCACAGCTGCACAGCTGAGATGTCACAATAAAAGCAAATGCTTACAAAAGGTTGTTCTTTATGTTTTTGGCTTGTAGATGTAAACTGCCTGTGCTATCCATACATGCCAGGAATGTCAACAGTGGCTTGAGCGTACATCTATTCCCTTTAATCTGGGACAGTACAAAATTGCAAGTGATAAATCCTCACACTTTCAGAGCCCAAAGCAGCAAAGGAATTGGTATTTGGATGAAGAAAGCTTTTATATTGGCTTGGGATGTATCTATATATATGCAAAAGAGAAAAAACTGAAGAAGAGGGGAATAGGTGAACTACATTTACCTTCCCCTCTCTCCTGTTGTGATGAGTTTGAAGACGGTGATTTTTCTCCCTCTGATCCTCCTAGAGGGGCTGCAGAAGGAACAAGAAATGGAAGCAGTGGTTTGTAGGGCAGTAGTTTATAGTGCCGTCTGATCTGAAGTGCTTTGGGTGTAGGAACCTGAACAAATGGTCATGATTTCTAGAAGAGAAAACCCTCTTGAAACGCTCAGAGGGTGTGAGAGCAGCTGCACTCTGTACATTTGTGCTTCACACATTTGTCAGGGGAGCTCAAGTGCAAGCTTGCCTGGTTCGGTGAGTTGTTACTCCTGATGGTGGGCTGGGCCAATGTAGCACTGGAATTCCCCCCTGACACTTAAGAGAAAGTATTTTCATGGAAAGCAAAAGGATTCACACATCAAGAGAAAACACAGAGTTTGTGGCATCTTGCAGTTCTTGGGCACGAGGTGGAAATCGTTCTTTTAATAGATCATCTCAGAATGGCCACATAGAGGTTTTCACACCCACCTTTTCTGAGCTACCTACCTACCTACTCTTTACTCCAGAATTCAGATCACAAGTCACCCCTGTATGTTCTCATGTTTGTGGGTGCCATGGTGTTACACAGCAAGAGCCCAGCCCACCCTAGGGTGTGCAGGAGAGCTCCCCTCGCAGTATCCACAAGGTATATTTGCCTGGAACTACAATTTGCCTCTTGATTTTCTTTGGGATGTAAGAGTTGGGTGAGGGAGAGAGAAGACGAAAATACTTAGGCGACCTGAGAAGTATAACTGCCAATTTGTAATATGAACCTGAAGTCTGTAAAATGATGACAAGTATGTTAAATTGTAAGATACTGGCTGACATTTCAGAGTACAAATATCCATGGCTTCATCCAGATTGCAAAATATTAATGATTTCAAATGGAAAAATCTAGAGGGCCAAACACTGGCTTCTCTTTTCTATTTTAGGGATACCTAAAGTATGCTCTTTTGTTTGTTTTCTAAGAGAAACTAAGCATACTCTGGAAGTGAAATGACTCAAGTTTAAACCTGTAAAGTACTGAAAAAAACCCACCCAACAAAAAACCCACCCCAAGCCTCAACAATACTCACACACACAGTCAGTTTTAAGATGAAAATCTAGAATAAGATTCTCACCTGGTTGAAATTGTCTTTAAGAATCTGTTTCTAAATGCTTAAATTCATAATACCTTAATATTTTACCTTAAAATTTATGCTACTTTTTTTTCCTCCTCAGCATTTCTGTGTCACTTTCTGGTTCTTGAGACAATTCCAGAACAGAAAGGTTGGGTTTATCACCACTAAATGCAATAATGACATATAAAAGAGCTCTCAACAACAGCTTATCTGGACTTCAAGACAATTACTAACATCTCTTTCTATTTTTTTTCCTCCAAACAAATAAAGATGGATCTCCAATCTCCTGTTCTTCCACACATCCACCTCGATATCAGAACTTCTCTAGACTTTTTTGATGAGTCTCATCTTTATTAAGCCACGGCAGGCAGCGTGCCAGCCTCGTGGTCAGGCACAGTGTATAATTTTCAATTGCACACTCACAAATTAAACTGCAGCTGCTGTCCACAGTAAACCTGATCTGCTCGCTGAGACATCATTAGGGAAAATCAATTAATTTTTCCATTCTCCCAAATGGTGCTGGAGTTGAATAGGAAGAAAAGAAAGAGAAAAGGGGGAAAAAAAAAAAGACTTCTGGGTCTATTGTGTTGGAAAGACAAAACCAACAGTATTGAGTGGCCAGGTTAATGCAGGTCAGTTACAACTAAAAAGAAAGGAGATACAAGTAGCTTGTATTACATTTTATATATGAAAATGAGAGCTGGTCAACCATGAAACAAACCTGCTTGGTACTCAAGCACGACTTCCTTACTTTTTCACCAGCTCCTTTTTCCATGTCCTTCTGCTTTATAATCCCGGGTTGAAATTAGTTAAAGGTGAATGGAAAACCTTACACTGAAAACCAGGGGAGAGCCTGCCCTGAAACACTTCACAGTGCTTTCAAACTCCTGAAGGTTCAGGGATTTGTTAGAATCCATTAAAAATTAGTTGTAAAATAAGTCTTTGGAAAATGGCATGTGTTACAGTAGGAATTTATTTTTTTTCTTAAAATCAAGAGCCAGACATGGAAAAAACCAAAGATGATACCTAATTGAAACTCATTGCACAGGGCAAAGGGTAGACCTCTGAAGAAAGAGCCATTAGGATGGCTTTTATGAAATGAAATGGAGCTGAGTGACTTCCAAGTTTTAATGGAAATTAAAAAATATAATTTTTTAAGAATGGACATTTCAATTTGGATTTATTCATCAATTTTTACAAGTGCTGTTGTTGATGTTCACTACAGAAAACTTTTACTTGGTTAAGAAGATTAAACGATCAACTCACAAACCACTACTTCTGCAGACTCTTGTGTGAAGATGAGCACGTTCTGATGATAACCTGAAACGGATCATCAAGAACTGAGCTGGCTGGAGAGAACTAATCCTATTCAAACATCCATACTGAAACTTGAATGAGCTAAATGTTTGCTATATTCTCTTCTGGAAATGCTAGCTAAAAGCAAAATAAACCCAAATTACTTTAGGAGAAAATAACCTTAATACCTATAATTTTTCTAAAAACATTTCACAAGAACTTGAATTAATTAGATGCTATTATGCACTAAATTCTTTATGTAGATGTTATAAACAAGTGTCTCCTGGATGGAACACAATTACCCATTAAACACTTGAAGCATCAATCCCTGCATTTACAGAATTTTCAAGCAAGTAATAAGATGTCATTCATAGACAAATCAACTGTTTATTTTTAGACTGATTTTTTTTAAACAACATCAGATGGGAGGATAAGAAAACAAGAAATGTTCCTTAGCATTGAGCAGATGATGCAAGAGGACTGTGGCATCTCAGAGGGCCACAAGCAGCTTGCTACACAATGGAGAGACATCTCTGAGGTTGTTCAGCAGCAAGTGAATCATGGTAACCGAGGCTTTGGGTAACCTGGGCTAGTGGAGGGTGTCCCTGCACATGGCAAGGGGTGGGACTTGGTCTCTTCCAACCCAAACCTCTCGATGATGTGATGATAATTTAGCGGCATCTTTGGTAACTATGTCAGACCCTGTAAGTAGACACCTTACTCATGGGAATTTTAGCCACAGAAACATGAAAGAGCTGAAAGTAGAGGTTTGGGGGGGTCAGGGTTTTTTTACAAAATTAAAATTGTGAAAATTCAGGGGTATAGGGAGAAGGACAAGACATACAGGCTCTGTAGTGCAATCATTATTATTTTCTGAGGAAGTTTCCTGATAGCTCATAGACACTGTGGAGACCATGTCCATCCTGGAAACAGGATGAGCTACAGTCCTCCTGGACCCTGAGGGAAATACAAAACCTGCACACAAAAGCCACATCACACAGACATATTATCCCTTTTCTACTTCACACTGTGGTTTCTTTTTTGAATCCTAAGTAAAACTTCCCAAAAGTTTTCAAAATGCAAAATTTGCAATGAGAAGAAGGATCAGACCAAAGCTGTAGGAAACTCCTTCCTCTGCCCCCAGTATCCATCACATCCAAACACCCCCCCTACCCATCAGGCTTTGAGCAGAGATAGCAGCAACTACAAACCCTACACTTAGTCAGAGATCATTATCAACCCCACCAGATGCCATAATACACCTGAGCGATCACATCACTAAGTAATTAACTAAGTAATCAATTAATTAATTATAAAGGAAAGTTACTCTTGTAACACAAATCACTTTAGGAGCTCTGGTTTCAGAAATGAAGTATTTACTAAAAGAACTACAGAAACCCAGCCATTGCGGTTTGCAGGAGAGACTCTGTTATTCTTAATTAACTTTTCTGAGTGTAGGTAGCACTCAAATGACCAAGGACTAAATTATCAGCTGGTGTGAATGAGCACAGCACTTGTAACGGTGAGGATCAGTTGACACTCTGGGTCTAGTTTTCAGCTGTTAGCAGAATAATCCCAGAATAGGCAAAGTTTTCCTTAAGTTTTTTTGGATAAAAGATATAAAACCATACTTTCATTTCCCTCAATTTTTCTGTAGCATTGTAGAATGGTCTGGGTTGAGAGGGACCCCGAGGATCATAGAGTACCCCTAGTTCTTCTGGGACCTGGGCATTGCTGAGCTGAGCTGCACTGTGTGAGATGTGTGTTATGGAGCAGTGCTTCCAGAAACTGCCATGGTTTGGAGAAAGGACCTGTTGACTAATAAACTCAAACAGAAGTTGTTTCAGAATATGGTTTTGTTTTGTGGAAGACTCAGTTGTGGTTCCCATTTTTGGAGCTTAACAGGTGGCAGGATTCAGATACCCAGAGAGCTGCTTCCTGGGACAAGTAACGAAGATGTTTTTTTCTGCACAGTGACTCTTATGGTACCCTCAGCATGGACTGAAAAGTATCACCCACAAAGGGGACTGTGAAAGAGCATAGAAAGGAGGATAATTTGTGTCAGGTCATTTAGGGCAAATCCACGGGTTTGTTTTTTGGATCTGAACTTCTACCACTGCTGGAATCAGCTGTGACTTTATTTTGGGGTTTTTTAATATATCCATGATCTGTAAACTGGGTAACATATCCTCTGCCTAACTTTTTATGGCTGAAGTATAGGCTTTGCAGGGATATAGAGTGCTCTGCTGAATATTCAGAGATTCCCTGCATCATTGCTGTTGACAAGTCCAAGAGCTGACTTCCCACTCAGGTCCCCAAGCTGAGTTTGACATGTCAGTGAATGCTGTCTGCAGCACAGGGTACTTGGGGAGTTGGAGACTTCCCTCAGCTTTCAGTAACCTAACAGCAAGCTGAAATGTCTGATAAGCGTCCAGCAGCGTAGTCAGCTTTGCAAAATACAACCCTGAGGTCTCCTGCATTAGGGGGATGCAGAAGGGGTGAGAGAGAACATCTTTTGAAATTTCTGTGTCAGGACCATTTCATAATGGTCATTCATAATGATGACGTTTCCATTTCATCATTAAGGTTGGAAAAGACCTCCAAGATCATCCAGCCCAACCATCCCCCTACCACCCACATCTCTTACTACACCGTGTCCCTGCACGACACAACCATTTTTTGAAGTGCAGCTTTCATGTATATGTATGTATATATGTATATGTATATGTGTATATATATATATGAAAACATACTGCCACACAAATGGCAAAAAGCACAGATATCTTCCCACAGATGGATCTCAAGCCCCTCCCCCAAAACCTCAAGTAATAAAACGGATAAAATCTCTTTTTCAATTTTTTTTTTAAATGGGAAAATAGGTGAATTATTTTAGCTCGTGGGTGGGGGAATATAATGAAAAATTTTCTGAAACCTGCACTTTGGTACAAAATTTTCAGTTCAAACAATTAACATTTTTCAGTGTTCTATGTAACCCAAACCAGGAATTTACAAAAGGGAAATGAGGACAATCCTAACAATAGCACTATTGGGGCATTTATAAAGTGAATTTATTATCCTTACTATCAACCAAATGGAATGCTCAGAGACAGACTGGGAAATTTTTGATTACTTTATAGGCACACGACTTAATTTATAGGAGCTTACAAATGTGTAGAAATACTTCTTGAAATGGCATCAGTCAGAATAAATCCTATTTATTAGTGTTTTCAGGTTGCCATATCATAGCAGAGCCGAGCATCATACATTTCCTGGCAACTGATGGACTTGGGCAATCACCTCCTTTTGGCAAATTAAGAGTAGAATCTGAAGAAACGCATGATTTCTTAAACACTGTTGCATAACTGGAGGATCTTGCATTGGGTGTGTCTTTCCAACTCTTGTGAATCATATATAACACAGTCAACAGTAACTTCGGAGAGTTACAGGCCAGATCTCATGTTTTCATGCCACGTTGAAGTGGATGGGTGCTGGGAACTCTACACTTGCTCCATTTTGCAATGCAAACACTTCCATTTAATGACCAGGGACAACTCCCATGTGAAGAGAACAGAGATAGGAGAAAGGAAAGCAAAGGAGAAAAGGGGAAATGAACATAATTTCTGGGCTATAAAAATAAGTCTGTGAGAGTTGAGGCCCTAAACACAACTTCCTTCCAACACCATCTATGTAGGCATCTGCATGACGTGATGTCAAACGTCTGCAGGTTGGACGTTGTGTCTAAGGTGGTCTCCTGGACTCCATCTGGAGTGAGCTGGGAGAGAAAAGGGTGATTTATTCAGACTGGTGAGACATCTTTGAAGATGCCTTTTAACTCTCAAGTACCCAAAGAGTCCACCTGGATGGTTTGCGTTAGACCCAATACCCAAATTCTAGACCGTAAAGGAAAGGGAAAAGAATGTTGCCTTGTATTCTCCAGCCCTCTACTGAACCTGGTTTAAGGTCTATTAGAGTATGATGCTTTCATAAGAAAAATATCCAACACACTACTAGATCACATCATCGTTTTAGTTACCTTCCCCTTAGCAAGCATTCCTCACAAGGCTTTGGTGCTCCCTGGGGTCACAAGGAAGGTGCTTTTTGCAGCAGGTAACCCTGCAATAATTTCAAATCAGTGGCTTAGCAGATTGAAGGGAACAATGAAGATCTAATTCCCTTTCCAGGAAGAGGCTACAGGGAAAATGTTTGACAAACATCACTTTTTTTTTCTTTCTTTCTTTGATGGAAGAGGAGCCTCAATTCCTCAAATATGCCAAGATTATGTTTATACTGAACAATGCTTTAAGTTTCCTAGGAAACATAAATATTTTCTTCCTGAGGGACAAGAAATTTAGGTTAGCAATTTGTTCTGAGGTGGTAGAGTTGTGTCCTTTCTACCAAATGGGCAATCCAAATTCAGACCGAGAAGGAAAGCTGAAGCAGAGGAACACTGGCATTATGTCGAGAGAGATGAAGGAGCTGTGCTGGTAGGACAGCTAGGTGGGAGTGTGGGAAGTGGTGTTAGATAAATAAAGGCTGTTCTCCAGCAAGGGGGTGGGATAGCACCGGTCTGGCATGAAGCCACGAAAGGTGTGAAAAGCCTCAGGCAAAAATCACCTATTCTGTCCCCAAACTCCTAGGATGGACTGCCCAGAAAAGAGTAGAGAGAAAGGAAATGTCCCACAGAAGGAGTGGAGCAGGGGCAGAAATTCACTCTGTCCACACCTCCTGTGAGGCGGTTGGGGTTTGTGCACCTGCGCCGCACCAGGAAGGCATTTGCATTCTGCAGAGCTGGCTCGGGCTCCGTTTCCATGAGAGCTTGCTGGATGTTCTCCCGGTTTCACAGAGCCCTGGAGTATGTGTTCTTGTAATCGTGCGCTTGATCATATGTTTGACTGCTAGCACCGGTGTGCTTTAACACTTCCAACAGGGAAATTCATCTCTACAGACCTGATCAGTGACAAACCTGTTCTCCTGACAGGGGTAAAAAAAAAATACCTGTTAAGATTGCTTTACATGGAGATGAGCAAAAGTATATACAAGCAGATGTCAGTTATTTAATTGGCTTAGTCTTTTGTTCTCTGCCGAGTCAGACAAAAAAGCTCAGAAATCTGTCATTATGCAGCTTTTCTTATCCATGGAGCCTGAATCTGATATACTGAGGTAGCGTGTTTTTAATCCTCTCTGCTGGGTATGACCTCACGGCTGGGAGGCTGCACTGTCATATAGAAACACTTAATTGTGTGGGCTTCGTGTGGACACCGAGGGATTGAACATGAGGGGTTCGAGTGTGAGCTAGTGGGATGCAGGCTGTTGGTCTTGGATTTTCCTTTGTTTCTAGGGATGGGACACTTAATACAACAGGCATGTGGTGCAGAGCAGCTCCCATTTTATCCAGCACTGAACCTAATCCTTCTAGTTGAAATGGGTTTCTTCCCACTTCGTTGCTGCTATAACAGGGATATAAGGTTTGCAGCAGGGTGACACTTTGCCATTCAGACGTATTTTACTCAACTGATCATTATGATGGACAAGCCAAGCCTTGCTTTGTTAGCCTTTCCCCTAAAAGATACATATTTGAAATTCCCTCCTTTTTTTAACTTTACTGAAAGGGGGTAAGGGATGATACAGCTGAAATGATACTATGGTGACATAACAAAGAACAGTAAAGGTCAGACCAGATTAATTTGCTACAGGATCAGCTGGAGAATATTAAACCTCTTAACTGTAATCCTTTGATAACCAGTCCTATAATGTAATCATCAGTGTACATCCAATAACACACACATGTTAATTACTTTAGAATTGTATTTTTAATTTTTAATCAAAAGACAAATTTTAAAGGATGCCACCACCACCCCTACCAGCCCCCAACAGCTAAAATAACTCGTTTCAAATAAAAAGAGACTATTTTTATGAGGTGGCTAGGGAAAAGTCAGCCTGGAAAATATCCTTATGAAGGAAGCATCTGTCAGAAGTCAAAATGTTATCGCTGGTCTCTGGGGAGATCCAGCCTAGGTACAAACACAAGTGAAAGACTCGGTGCTGACAGGCAAAACGTACATTTTGCAGTCTGGAGAGCCTGTTATTAAGCTGGGTTTGAGCAAGTCACATCCCCCCCCACCCCAACCTTGGGCTAGCTTGCAAATCAAGGTTTGGCGGAGAAGGAGGAGTTTTCTTTGTGCAGAGAGATTTTAATATTCATGGAGACGGGGCAGCTGCTTTGCATGAGACCCACAGGCATGCTTTCTCACGAATCCAAGAGCCATGTCCCAGATCACCCTCCTGGTCTCCTCCAGCAAAGCTCACCCTCCACAACCCCCTGGAGTCCATCCGAGGAAGAGCCAGAGCTTTGTGCCAACTAACTGTGCAGTAGTTCATCTGCTATGGGGGCAACTGCGTGGAAAACAGCGGGCTACGACCCACACATCTCTGAAACCCTTCCGGAAATAACTAACTACCCTGTGAAAGCAAGAGCACCTGTGGGTGTGCTGCACAGCTTGTGTGCACACATGTCTTCCAGAGAGGAGGAAAAATACTCCCAAGACTTCAATTTAGGGAAAAACTCTGTCCGCAAATTGGTCGCGACTTCTCTCCGAGCCAAAGTGTGGTTACACTGAAACACTGACTTCCCAGAGGGCGGTGAAGTCCTGAGCTTTTTTGATGTCTGCCCACTTCTTTGAGGACTAAATAGGAATTTTAAGGTGTGATCTTAAGCATTCGCAGTGTAACAGTTGGTAAAGTCCTAGTAAACAAATCGGTAAACCCCTCCCCTCCTCATTCCACAAGAGCAAAGATCAAGCTGGACGGGATCTGGATGGTATGGTCCAACTTTTAACAGAAAAGGCAAACACTGTTTTCCTTGAAGGAGCTTGTAAAGTCTTAAAGTCCTTGGGAAAAAAACAATCCCATGGGTACTCTGAGAAAGAGTATTTATACGTGACTTCAGTTCCAAATGTGCTGTAGAAGTCTGGATGTACCCAATTATAACGATGTCCTTTTTGATCCTAGCAATGTCATCGTTTCATGGTACAATTTCAGATTTCCATAACTCTTTCTTTGCTTTCAACACCCTTTCCAGTGAAATTTGCTAATCAGAGCGGGTGGTGGATGAACGAGTTCAACAGCAATTGCTGGGCCGAGACATAAGGTTCCTCCAGAACAAAATAAGAACTCAGGTTTCCTAAGATGGATGTTTGAAGGTGATCCAGTAGCACGTTTCTCTGGGATCCAACTATGCCATGCAGCTTTCTGTATGGGATGTGGTATTTTGGGGAGGAGGCCGGGTCTTGTTGGAAACCAGGGTTCAGTTCATTGCACCAACCTTCCTCTGAGAGCTCAGATGAGTTGCCTGAAGCCCATTTATATAATGTGCTGAATCCCTGCTTCTCTGAAAGAACTGAGCTGGGGCTGAAAATTAGTTTGGGAGGCCTCTCCAACCTGACTTGGAGTATTTGATGTATTCTAATTTTGAGGCCTGTCCTCATTTGTTAAATACTATGCTCCAAATGAAATGCTTCCATCAAAACCAAAATCACCTGGCCAGACCCATGAAGAAACAGCACATACACTTTCCACCGATAACTGGTCCCAATATGTTATTGCCCTTAGAAAAAAAGGGAAAGGAAAGTTGACCTTGGGGGCAATTCTTGCTCCAGTTTGTGCTGTAATGCAATAGGTTTTATAAATCTTTAATTGCTATTGGTTTGCTATAAATGCTTAATGAAAACATGATGTTCAAATGGCTGTCGGAGGGTATTAGTGAGCAGGCAGAGTTACAAACCTGCACTGCTGTAAGTAACCTAGCAATGGACAGAAGCTACAAAGGAGGCACATTTATTTCTCCTGCATCTGTTCTAAAAATGTGCCTGGGCTAACAGGGGGTGCGCTGTGTGCGTGCGTGGGTCCGTGCGTGTGCATGGAATTACAGAGCAATAGTTCCATCAGCTTGCCTGGGAAATTTTAGTTTGCGTGGGAAGGCAATTACATCACTTGAAATCGCTTTTAATTAAACCTTTAAAGGTTTGTTTAGTCAAAGAGATGCTCAGAGCTCACCACTCATTCCTCCGCAGAGCACTCGCTCCTGGTGACTTCACCAGTACTGTCCACCGAGAGCTGAGCTGAGGGGGAGGAGGTTGAAGGGGAGAGGTGGGGGTCTCTCATCAGCAACCCCAGCCCTGTGCTGCTCACTCCAAATGCCACGTGAGCTGCCACATGACTCTCCATCCTCCCCATCTGCAGGGCAGGCACAACCCTGGGGTCTCACTGTCAGCAGCAAAGGCTCTATGATTCACATGTTCCTGTTCTCATCCTGCCTCCCCTTGGAAGCAAAAGGGGAGTGGAGAGAGAAGGGAAAGGAGAGGTGCCCACCAGGTATGATGTGTCCTTTCAGGCAAGAGCTGACTGCTGGATGCAGATCAATTAAAAAGGGACTTCACGTGATGATTTATTTATTTATTTTCCCCAGGAAGCCAGGAAAGGAAAGCAGCACCAGACAAGCTCAGGGCTGTTCTCACTCATGTGGCTTCCTGAAGCTTTTACTCTGCACCATTTACCCAGCATAAATCAATTGCCAGAATATTAGTGCTTTGCTTCCTTGTTTACTCTGGAAGATTATGTCCCATTAGCAGATTTGTCTTGTAATTGAACTGAAGTGTAAAATGCCAATGTCCTGACAACCTGAATAGACAGGATTAACTCCTGCAGACATTTCTGTCCTCTTTTGAAACATTTTGATTGAGCATAATTAATCCAACTGAACTGATAGGATGATGGATGCTTCGAGCCACAGTGGTTTGCAAAGCAAAGCAAGGCTGGACATATATATCACAGTGAGATAAGAGGTAACGACAGACAACAGCTTCTGGTTTTACAGGGATGCTCTTTTCTCATTCATATGGCTGTATCTCAGTGGCAAAGCACCAACCCCACTTAGTGCCCAATTTCAGGACTCATGTCAACTCATTTTTACATCACCCCTGATGTGTTTAAATTTTGATCATCTGCCTGAGTGTCAGTTTAGAGTCAGGGTCTCATCCCCTTCAGAGGTGGCAGCGTGTGGGGCTGCCACTGACCTGAACACAAGCATTACCGAACCAGAGATTTTTTACTACTGCTGCTCTCCCAGGCACATCCTCAGGGTCACAGCAAACTTCAGAAAAGGCAGAATGCTCTTTTGTACGTCACATTAATCCAGCAGCAGAAGGGTTTTCTGTCCCAGACTGGATTCCCAAGTCTGCACAGTATATGAAGTTGCGATGCTCAGAGGCAAACTCTGAAGTTCTGTATAAAGGGGGGGTATGGCAAGTTATGCAGTGACCACTGTCATTTAACAATGAAAACAACAATAAAAAGCAAGTTTAGATGATTCCTATGCACTGTCCCACGGTCTGAAGGGCACAGAGTGAACCCAAAAGAGGAACTGCTGGTACTGGGGTTGTCTGGCGGTTGCATGACAAACTCTGGGTTCCCGTTCCCCTCCTGTCCAGCCTGGTCTTTGCCATTGCTGTTTACTTACTATTTTTATAATGTCGCCAGCCACATCTGCTCTGAAGGCTCAGGGCCAAAGCAGTGATTGAGGGCTAAAGTGGAGTGGTTATTATTTGTGGGGTAATGAAAAAGGAGATACTGGTCTAGCGAGACACGAGGTAAAAAGGTGAGATGAGTCCTGGCTTTGCAGTTGGCCTGAGCTATTTTGAGGCCTTCCCTTTTTCCTGCTGTTGATTTTAACCCTTTTCTATAAACACAAATGAAAGGTTTTTCAGAAACAAGGACAAATAGATGCTTTGCAGTTCTTCAGGGCTCAGCCTGCAAGCTCAGCTCACAGAGGAATCATTGTTCTCATTTACCAGAAATATTTCGGTTTCTTGTCCCTGACCAAAACTAAGTTAGAGAATTCTAAAAAACCAGTATTATTGTGGTTCACTCCTCTATCCTATCCTGCAATTACAGAAGCACAAAACAATGGATAAAAGGAAAGAAAATCAGAAGATACGTGTCGCCACGTGCCTTTATTTTCAGTCACTGCGAAGAGAACATCATTTACTGTCTCTCGCACACGTGAAAACAACACCTACAGCTTGACTCAGCTTCTGGGGCTCCTGCAAACTCTTGCACATCACGTACACCTTCCTCACATTGGAAATCAAGAGGCAAAATGAAATTATGCCCAAGGAGAAGGAATGTGCTCGGGTCGGGTTTCTGAGCGCAGCACCGCAGCCCTGTGCTTGCTGGGCTGGAAGGTCAGCAAGTGCATTGCTTGGGGAGTCATATTCTGCTTTATTATATAACGTGTATCTCTGGAATTAAAGTTTAATCCCAAAATGTGGCTTGGAGTACAAATCAGAAAGGACTTGCTTACATTATCAGTAACACAACCACCCTGTTTTCTAATGGGACAGTAACATAAGCATAAGCAACAGGGATGTTTTTTAATCTGAGCCACCATGTAAGGGAAATTAAGCCGCTGGTTCTCCTTTGCTGCAAGCCTACAGCAGCTGTCCAGAAAATAAAGGTTCTTGCCAGCCCTTTGATGAAACACGCAGAGTTTTGTATGGCATCGGGTGCCAAACATGCTGCTGATAGAAGCAATAAATCCACATCCAAAACCTAAAAATAATATTGGGATTGTTTTAAATTAAGGTTACGGAATATGGATTTAATTACACCCTGCATGGATCCTGAATAGCAATTATTACATATTTGTTCAGGTTTAAGTATTTTTATAGGATTTTTTTTTAAAAAAAAAATCCTGTTAGAATATTTTTCCTATGGGATGGGGATCATCATTGTGAGAGGAAGAATGGTCTTGCGGTTAAGGCTGGCCTGAGACTTAGGAGATCTGGGTTCGATTGCTGGCTCTGCCACAGTCACCCTGGGTGAGCTTGGGCAAGTCATTTAACAGCCAGCTTTTTTTTTCTTAAAATAAAAGTCCAAGACCCATTTAAGCATCTAAAAGATGCGGCCGCTGAGAACTGCTGAGTGCTCAGCATTAAAAAGAAGAAGAAGAAGAAAGCTGGCTGCCTATCTAAGAGTTGTCTCCTTTGGTCCCTTCAGTGCATGCTGAGAACCTCTGAAAATCTGTCCCTTCGCGTCTCTATTCTTCATCTGTGGAGCAGAGCTCAGAACACTCCTCTAGCACACAGCGCGGCTGGAAGTGCTAGCAAAGCACTTGGGGTCTAAGACTGAGATGAAGTTTAAATTATTTTACTTTGACTTTTATGCCAGCTGTGGGTGAAAGTATGAGAAATGTCATCGCTCCTCACCAGACTGGTTAGCCCATTGCTGCGGGTAGCCCATCAAAAGGAGGTGGTGGTGGAACAGCCTTTCTGGTATGAATGCATCATATTGGGTTTGAACCCAGGGGACTGATGGCACAAATTTCGGGAGTCATGTGCATTTGTTTATTGCACCCTCCAGCAGCCAAATTTTCAAACTGATCATAGAATCACAGACTGGTCTGGGTTGGAAGGGACCTGAAGGATCACAGAGTTCCAATCCCCTACTACAGGCAGGGACACCAACTTCCAGGCATGATCTAGACGAGGTTGCCCAGGGTCCCATCCAACCTGGCGTTGAACACCTCCAGGAATGGGGCATCCACCACCTCTCTAGGCAGCCTGTTTCAGCCCCTCACCACTCTCTCTGTAAAGAACTTCCCCCTAATAACTAATCTAAACCTTCCCTCTTTTAGCTTTAATCCATTCCCCCTTGTCCTGACATTATCTACCCTTTTAAAAAGTTGATTCCCCTCCTGTTTATATGCAGTCCAACCATACTTGTCCTCTACTAAACCATATTCCTGAGCACCTTGTCTGCCCACATCCAGGGTCGGTGTCCCAACCCCCTCCCTGGGTAGCCTGTGCCAATAACCATTTTGCTGAAGAACTTTTTCCTGATGTCTGATCTGACCCTGGCGTGCTGCAGCTTGAGGCCATTTCCCCTTTGTCCCATCTCCTGTCCCCTGGCTGAAGAGACCATCGCCCACCTCTCTACATCCTCCTGTCAGGTCATTGTAGGCAGTGATAAGGCCTCCCCTCAGCCTCCTCTTCTCCAGGCTAAACAACCCCAGTTCACTATTGGTGACAGATGTTCTGGTGACACTGTAAAATAATTATTAAATTAAATCAGGGTAGTAGGCATTAAAATCACAGAGGAGATCAATAACATGAGAACACAGTGGTCAGTATGTTCATTCAGGATGCACAGGCTTATACAAAACAAAAAGCTCTTTTGGAGGACGTGGACAGCACATAGAAATGGTACCTAGAGTCAGGGAGAAGAGTTTAGAACACAAGAAGACTGTAGCTTTGTTAAGTCAAAGATCGTGGGTACAGATTCAAAAGGTCAAAGCATAATTCTGGATGGAAGGAACCCTCTGCTCAAAGCAGAGTGAACTTCAAAGCCAGACCATATCGCTCAGGGCCTTGCATAATTGCATTTTGAATATCTTTATGGGTGGGGATACCACATCCTCTCTGGGCACCTGTTCACTGTCATGGTGAATTTTTTTTCCCCTTGTATCTAACTAGAATTTCCCTCAGAAACTCCCAACCCGTCTCTGCTGCTGCTTATCCTTTCCAGTGCACCTCTGAGCAGGACCTGGCTCTGCCTTCCCTGCACCCCTGATTGAGTGGATGAAGACAGCAATTAGAGCTGTCTTCAGCAATAAAAAACACAAAGCTGTTCCTGAGCAGCCTTGCAGCCACGTTCTCCTCTGCTATCAAGTCACCCATTACAATCTCTCTGTGCAGTTCACATGCTCCCATTCACTAGCTGTAGATAAGCAGCTCCTCATCCATTAATATTTTAAACCCAACTGATATTACCAGCAGCTCTTCAAGCACCCGATCCCATAATTGCCGGGGGCTGGAGAGAAAGCATCTCACTGAATGTGTCAACCTGTCCCACACTGTCACACTGACTCCTGTGATGGGTTCTCTAGGGGACAAGATGCTGGGGTGGGTGAGCTTTGGCCTGACCCCTCTGGGAACAGTTTAGGGGTACGAACACAACCCCCCTGCTTCCTTGTATTCGCAAAGAGGTTCCAACAGCATATTCACGGCAGGCAAGAGCAAAATAACTTCTCCTTTCTGCCAGTGGGCTTGCCCTTGTGCTAGTCACAGGGGTTGGCACCATGGTGCTCCCAATCCCATGCTGGTGGCAATGGGACAGTCAGAGAGGGAAAGTCTCTCATTGCCTGTTTGCAGTGGAAATTTTTTTGGGTTGGATTTTTTCTTTCTCAGTAAGCAGCACGTGCCCCGGAATGTGAGGAATGTCTCCGTGTGGATTTCCACCCCGTGCTGCTGGCCAGTACCGTGTTTCACCCTGGAGCGTGGCCAGAGTGGAACAGATTTGCAATATATTTCCTGAGTCACTTACAGCGGTTGGGTGAGTTTCCCTCCAACAGCTGTGTAAGGATCAAAAGATAAAACCAGAGCTCTGGTCCTCGTGCCCAGGCAGAGCAGAGGCTGGGAGTGGTACATACAGAGGCTGACCACCAGTACATCCTCTATACAGGTCATGGATTTCCACTGCCTGGAGTCAGCAGCATCTCCAAGTGGAAATTCCTCGTGGTTGTGGAAGGGGTTACAACTGACACTGAGTAGGTTTTAGTTGTTTGAATGGATTCCCCTGCAAAGAGCGGCACGGTATGAAAAGCTAGAGAGAATTGTATAATGCTCACTACTCTGCCCTGTGCACCCACTCTGAGCAAGGATTTTATTTTTCTTAATGCAAACCAAACTCACACTGGTAATCATAATTACCTGGATGTGGAGATTTCATTTAGGATACTGAGAACAACATAGGACCTGGGGAACAGGTCTTGAACAACATCAGCTCTGACTTAAGCGTAAGGCAAGCTTGTTACATTTTCTCATGGTTTGTAAACTTCATACTTACAAAAATGAAACTGTTTAACTCCCTTTTAGATAAACTTTTTGAGGGCCTCAGCTTACGTTATATTTCTCCCAACATTTTAGCTGAAGGAAGAGAAAGAAAATAGGAATTTCCCAGGGCACTCAGCATCCTGCAGGGCTGGAGCTTTAATTGGGATCTGAAAGGGCAGGGGTGGTATTTTATATACCACTCAGTGCCAAACGCATGGTTGGCACCCAACTAATCATCTGCCTCCAAGCAATCTTACAAGGGCCGTATCAGATCAAAGAGATTTCAGAATGAAGAAAACCGTATGGAAGCTCAGTGCTGCCACAGTTCTGCATTGACATGAGGGAGAGAAGAGCCTGGTCTGTTGGACATGGAGGCTAATGAGTGCTCTCACACTAGGAGATACACTGCCCAACAGTCTGTTCTCCAGAACTGCCCCCGAAGCCTGGTACTACTAGAGAAACTTGAGGGAAAAAGTTATAGATGCCTGCCTGCTTATTTCCAAAATGCTGTTTGAATTCTTTAGTCTATGATGAAGGAAGACAAATGTATTTGAAATATTAACTAACATTGGAAAAATAATTTTGAAATAGTCATCAAGCTCCTGACTGCTAATGATAATGACTCCCTGCTTCTGAGCTAATATTCCTTTTCATCTCTGCCTCTAGGGCTTCATTAGGCTATGGTGAAAAGAAATGGTGTTGTAGGACTAAGGAATGCTTCTGAACATAGTATATCACACGTCTGAAAAAGTCCAGGGACATCTCCCCTTTGTGCTCTGGGAAATCACAGTGTCATAGGAGTTGGAAGGGACCTCGAGAGATCATCGAGTCCAACCCCCCTGCCACAGACCATTGAAAAAGGGGCTGGTCATTTCCCCCTGCATCCCATACTTAAGATGATAAATCTCAGTTAGTTCACAGCCAAGGAAAGGTCTGAGATGGGCTACCTCCCATGACTGATGGATTACTTCTCCATATTGATCTCAAGAAAGTTGCTCAAGATTCCCTTGCCAGAGGCAGACATCTGAAATGAAGTTGTCATCACTCAGTTCCTAACCCAGCAATATCATCACTGGGCATTGGTTTGGTGCCCGTCAACAGAATATCAAGGAGTACTTTCCCAATAGGAATTAACCAGGTGTTAACGGTGTGAGGTCAATGTTATAAGCCTGCTTTTAAAGAGGAGAAAATAAAGGTGCAGACAGCCTCAGTGGCACTTAGCAGAGCCTTTCATTATGATGGATAAAGTTTTTCCCAATTTCCTGCTCTCACTTTTGTCGTGTCTTCTCACCTCAGCTGCACCAAGCGCTGGTAACTGCTCAGTGAAGCATGCAGCAAAGTTTGTTTGAACTGATTACACAGGGTAAGCACCCTAGAAACAACAATAGCTTGCCCTATGGTCAACATCATTCAAACTGAGCTCTAAAATCTGTGCTAACCCAAATTCAAAGAAATGTGAGCATGTTTTCTTATTAACTGCTTAATATTTGGATCTTCCTTGTATGGACACTAATTTTTGGATAATTTAATCCATGCATTGACCACGATGAGATCTCTTTGCAGGTGGGATTATATCCCCACTGCTACCTCACTTCCCACTCGCTTCATGCACAGCACTGTTTGAACACCATACAGTCTCCAGCAATTAGAGTGCTTTGCTGACAAAGAAAAGGGGCTTGATCACAGAGACAAAAGCATTTCAGGCTCCCCAGGAGATCATAAAGTTAGACTGTAATTCCATTGATTCATGACCTATGCATTCCCACAGTAAAAACAAAAAGCAACATCAAGTTCAATCCAAAAAAAGAGCCTACCAGTAGACCAGAATATAGAGGATAAATACTCCCACCACTGCTCTGCTGGCTGGATTTTAGCAGCACTTGAAACATCATCCTTCCTGCATCTGCAGAGGGATGACTTATTACAAATATTTTAAGAAAACAAATTAAAAAAAGTCTCCAGTGACTTCTGGAAAAACAGAAGGAAATAGAGCTGAAAGTTGGACTCCTCAGGCTGTGCAATACAGAGGACATAATTTTAATTTCTGACTTTTTGTTGCATCTTCTCTCAGACTAAGTCTAGCTTTTTCTGTAAACTTGAAAACAGGCACTTTTTCAACAACAGGTTCCATAAAGCATTGGGTCCATCGGTATTCTGAACAAGGTGAGGTAGCTGGGGTGGTCAGCCCTGTGTGATACTCTTGAGACAGAATCAAATGTGGGGAGGACCCCTGGAAAAGGCAAGCGCAGAGATGATACCATGTCCATTCATTGCTCAACCTCTTATGCTAGTATCCAGAAACAAACACCTGCCCACCAATACACCAGTTATCACCAGTCATTTCACCCAAGGCAGGAATATATGTCATTAAAAGGGATGGGGCTTGAGGTGTTTTTGTGGGGGTGGAAAGGTGAGCATTAAAAACCTGTGCTTTATCCAAATTATCCATCTAGAGCAAAGACTCGTGCTGTGTGTCAATTTGCACTTGTACTAGAGATATGCAAGGGGTATAGTCTGAGGTGAGCACCAACTGGAGGTCCAGTAGCATTCCTGGGCTCTGTCAGGAGGACAACCATTCACCATTTATGTCCATTCTTGTGGTTGGAAGTTAAATCTTTGTCTGGTGGATTACTGCCAGTGCATTCCTGAAACAAGAGTCTTCCTTTGCTTTTGTGTAAGATGTGCATTCATTCTTTTCCACATCAATAGTGCATTACACAAACCAGCATCAAGTGTGATTCAAAAAGCAAGAGGATTAGAGGTACCACACAGTACAAAGCATACCACACGCGCCAGACGAAATCACAGGTTCAAGCAATAAGCACATGGAGACATAGCAAGAGGGCATGAGCAGTGTGGTAATGGACTTAGGAAGCTAATCTTAGTTATTTGTTTGAGTATGACCACAAAAACGGGTTGAAAGGTTTTGTATTCTGCAGATACATCATACAAAACCATTTCATAAGCTGATTAAGTTCTATCTTTAAAACTATTAAGCATCTCTGCTCCCAGTGTTTCCCAGTGCTTCCAGTGCAAGGTGGTTGTGGACTCTTCCAGCTCAGGTTACTTGAAGTTATCTGATATCCAGCCTGATCACACCCATCATCATTTTAGTACCATTTGTTCTTCTCCTAACACTTCCTTCAGCTTCAACAGGCAGCTTTCTTACCACCAGTTGCATTTATGCAATTCTTGCTTTACAGACACCATTTCAAGGACAAATAGGAGGATGCCTTTAATTTAGTCTCATAAGAGGACTCCTACTGTTAAAAGTACATCTTCTCCGTTCCAGTTTGAATTTATTCTTCCAGTATATGGGCAACAGGGAGCATGCTATCTCTTCTCATCTCACCACTTACAAAGACATTGCCAATTCGCTCTCCTGGGGAGATGTCTCCAGGACTGATTGGAGTCTTTCACAGATAATTCACATAATCACACTGCAACTAACTCAGATCTTTGTGCTCAGTTCCTGCCACTGAGGTCTCAGCTCACATAACCACCCATGAATTTCCATCCAACACAAATGCTGGGTTCGTGTACCTTGTACAAAGCAGTTTGAGAAATGTAGTAAAACTGATTGACGGTTGATACACTGCCCTCCTGAAAAGCAGCCAATTATTCTACAAAAACATACCATTTCAGCTACACCCTCCCACTGAAATGCAGACAGCTTCTCGTGTGGAAGGTTGAATCTATTAAATACAACTACCACTCATAGCTGACAAGAAGGAAATCACCTTCTCTAATGGAAACAGAAACTTTAGGAGGCAGGAGGTGATGAGGTTTGCTCAGTGCACCAATATTGCTGAGTAGTGTCTTGTGAAACATGCCATAGGATCTTTAACGATGTGCTGTTTCATGAGTAAGGAGAACCTTTTCAATGTGACAGATGAAGGGTGCCAGATATTACAGCACAAAGCTCCCTAACTTCACTCATGAGTGTTGGTCCTGATGCAAAGTGAGTAGTGCCACCTACTGAATCACCACCATTCCCTGCAACCCCTGGGGTTTTGTGCCACTTATTTGGGTGAAGCCCATGGTCTCCCAGGTGATGCACTTAGCAAGAACAGGTGAAACAGGACTACATGCCTCCTTTTGATGATGTAGACGTGTTCTAATGGTAGAGGAACTTAACTGACTCTGTGGTACTTTGTTACCATCAGAATGAGCATGCACATGGTTGCCAAATGAAAAGGCATAGAGGAAACTGGACCACGAAGTAATATAACATTATGTCTTCCTTGAGAGAGGACAGGTTTCAAGACAATCATCTCCAAACCCATGGAAATGTCTATCAAAATGGAAGCTGGATATAAAATTTCTTTTTTTGGAAAATAATCCTGAAAATCTCTCTCATTCTATCTTTCTTTTACTCCCCAGATTAGTTAGTCACACAGTATCAGTGTGTATCAGTGCTTACTACAGCTGGTATTACGGAGAGGTCCAGCTCTAAGGATGGCAAGTAATCATCAAGATTTTGTTTTCCAGAGGAAACGGAGGAAAGTATCTCTTTCCTCTGACATTCTTTGGATGATGAGCAAAAGTAGTCTAAAAGTAATTTGTTAGCCTTAGTTTTGTTATCCTTTTACATTAAAAATATCAGAAGTGTCTTGTCTTTCTGATTTTGATGCATGAGTTTCTTGAGAAGTGCCTAAGCCTCATTTTCTGAGCCGATTAACTGACAATTAACCCAAATTAGTTTATACATTTGTAAAGACTAATTTAACCACCCACAAGTATTTGTTTCAGGATACCATAATTTGTTCAAAATGCAGCAAATATCTAATTTAGCTGTTCTTGGGGTTGATTAAGAGGTAGCAGCTCATCACTGTTGAAGATGTAGTGGTTAGATCTGGTTTGAATATTTTTGGAAGTCATTCTTTTTCCACAGAACCCAAAATTGTTTCATCTGATGTATCTTGGCTATGTCAAGCTTTTGGTGAATCAAAGGCTGGTTTCCCAATGGACCCATGCCTGAATTCATGATGGGCTTCTGGGGATCTGAGGGCTTCCAGCACTGGTGATTCCCAGGCAGACTCTGCTGCCAAGCTTATCCCAGTGAGCCAATTTGAAAGCCCTAGGAACATGGGTGGTGGTGGTGGAGAAGCAGGGGAGAAAATAGAGAAAAGCCATAGAAAAAAAATCTAAACAGTCATTTTATCTCATCTCAAATATCAGTTTTGTCATCCAATAATATCTCTGACACCTTCAGTTTATTTGTTCTCTGGCCATTCACTGTCTCCTGGAGGCATGTGCTGCCAAAGTAATGACAAGCAGCTTCCAGCTGGTGGACACTGTTGGGCCCAAGCTGAGAAGGTGCCAGGACCTCAGCACCTCAGCTGAGGACCCTGGGGAGGCAGCAGAGGGGCACTGTGCTCACAGAGGCAGCTTTTCCAGCCAGCTGGGGAAAGGGCTGCTTGACAGCTGCCTCCATGGTGCATCAGGGCTGCCTTCGAGCACAGCTCCTGTCTTGCATGGAAGAGCTCTGCAAGGCTGTGACAAACCAAATACTTCTGCCTCTGCCAGAAATAGTGCTTTTTTGGCTTTCTTCTTGCCTTTCAAGGAACCAGTGAAACCTGTGAGCATTTCCATCTCTGAAATATTCCTGTTTGAGCATCAGGAATCGGTCAGTATTTGCCATCCTGTGTCCCATAAAACTAATAGCAACATATCAGTATCATCAGCGTGTGTAGGAGAGAAAAGAACTGCAGGAGCCTCAGACCTCTCTGTCAGCTCCTGGTAGGTAGCTCACCTGGCATCCCCAAGAACACTGAGACATCTACACAAGTCACAGCACATTCCTTGTAAAGATAAATCACCCATTGCTCCTCAGAAGATAACGTGTACTTGACAAATGCGATTTACCACTGAAACAGGAACAACCTCACAACCTGCTGCTGAGAAAGAAATACCCAACCATGCCAACCCACTTAGAGCAATTTAAGGAATCTTGCTAAAAGAAGCAGTGTTGCTGCTGGGATGGTTTGCAGCTCTATAGAACACTGACAAAAAAGGGATATTCAGTATCAAACTCTCCCCACTCCTCATTAATTTACTGTTTCCACAGGCACAGTGTGGGCTGGGGTAAGCTGATACTGAGCAGTGTTGGATGAAGGAGTCTCTTGGAAAGTTCTTGGTGAGGTTTCTGTCTTTCTTTATTCTGGGACTGTTACTGCTGCTCTCCAGAAGAAACGAGGTGTTGGGAGCAGTGATGGTGTTTCTGCCTTCCCTGAGCTTCAACTTGTAGGAACCTACACATTTAGTCCTGACAGTATCTTTGCCCCACCCTCCCCGACACCAGCTCTCGCTGTGAGTCTCTGTGTGTGTGTGTGTGTATCCATACACGGCAATAGCTCCTGGACAGAAGTCTACCACTGGTCCCCTGAATTGTATGACTTACAACATAAAACTGCTCTTCAGCATTAGTTGGCTGTTTTGTTTGGATTTTTTAAATATTATGTTTTTCAAAGCTCCTTTCACCCTCTTTTTTTCCCCTCTCATCATTGCATTTATTTTTTTTAATTCAATGGGGATAATTCTGCTGCCCTGATAGTGGCAGAAGAGATAGGATTAAATAGCAAGAAAAAAAAAAAAAACAACTTTCCATGTTGAGTGGATTTAGGCAGAAGGTCAGTCTGGCAAAGTTGCTCATGTCAGAAGCAGGCACTGGGGTAAAACATATTCCTTTAAGTTGCTCAGAAGATGGTTTCTGTGTGAGGAAATAATTTGAAAATAGTATCTTGATCATATCTGCCAGACCCTCATACCTCTGCAGTTTGTGTATACAATTTGCATTCTTATCTCTGCTCTGATTTATGGTTTTTCATGAAAGCATTGCCTTGTAGAAGTTTTTTCAGGCTATAGGTGTAGAATACATTTATTTTAGGGTGGTTTGGCAAGAGGAAAAGAAGCTTAAAGTATTTAAAAGATATGTTTGACTATCTGGCCTTTACATTCCTTCTTCCTGGAATGAAGAGTTTGCAGAAGAAATTGCCAGAATAAGGACACGACGGACTGTCAGCCAGTGTGAAAAGGCAGATATGGAGGTACAGAAGGGGAAAAGCACCATTTGGCAAGAGTCCTTGTGCAAGAGGAGAAAATAAGAAGGCACAAGTATATAAAGCAAACCAAGACACCCGTGCTATTCACAAAGTTCATCCTGAAGGGAGGGGAAGATCTCATGGAAGTGTGGAGACGTTAGTTAAGACATGTAGGTAACCAAAAGCATTTTTGTTCTCCAAACTTTAAGAACAAAAATTATCTAGTTTTCTTTTTTTTAATTTCCTTTATATTTTGTGTGTGAGACTCCTGCTGCGCTGGTTCACAACGTGCAAAAATCTGCCTGCTTCTACTGACAGAAGCTGTTGTAGGAGGGGAGGAATTCAAGAAAAAGAATGTTACTCCTTGCTAATAGAGTCCCCTGAAAGAAGTAGTCCAGATAACAGCAGTAAAATGCTGGTCAGTAGTAACAAAACATGTTGAACTAAGGGTGGGGATAGTGTCCAGGTCAGAATCTGCAAAGGAGTATTTAGTAACGTGAGGGGTCAGCCCTGCTAGACAGGAGAATAGAGATTTGGCCCACTGAGTAAGGGAGAAGTCAAATCCCCGCTGAAGTCAATAGTTCCTTTCTTCCAGCATGAATAAGGCAGAATCTGACAGAGGATTTGAGGACTTGTCACAAGCCAAGATCCAGAAAGGACCCTTCCCCCCCCCCCCCCTCCCCGGATCAATAATTTTGTCCTCTGTTGCAGGGCAATTTTCTGTCTTCGCTTTTCTCTTCATAAGACAAGTTGTTACTTTTTTTCTCTGATACCAACACTGGATATAGAGCTGGATCTATAATTCATAAGAATGAAAACAGTGGCATTAGAAGGAAAATCTGTCATAAATTAAGCTATTAGGCTTTTAAATGAGCAGTGATGGCAGTGTGGGGATGCAGAACATTTATTGCGCTGCTAAATATAGAGATGATTCTAAAAGGTTTTCATCAATACATGTTAAGAACAAAACACTGAAGGCACTTTGAGCTTGAAGTTTTTGTTCTCCTCAAACTGTATTAAAGGTTTCTTTTGGTTTTGATTAAGGGGGGTGTGTGTGTGTCTGGTTTTTGGGGGGCTTCTTTGCCTGTTGTAAACAAGACTCCCTATCAGTTATTGGAGGACAGCTGCATTTTGAAAGTCGGACCTTTCCCCCCTCCTCTTCCGACAGCATCACTAAAGACAACAGTCTCAAATGGTGGTGGTGGGGAAGGAAGGGGCTGAGGCTGTTTCACAGATGCTCCTGGAGATCCCTCGTTGTATGAACAAGTTGCTTGGAGGAAGTTTGTCCAAAAAGTGCCACGGCTCTATGAGGTGGGAAAGGCAGAGACAGTACTAACAGTGCCAAGAGGGGACCTATCTCTCCTACAAATTCCCCATCTCTTGCAATCCAAATTCACTTTTTCACATGTTTACAGCTGTCCCAGCAGACACACTCTCAAGTGCCTAATTGCACTTGAGCACAAGCTGTCACCACTGACCCCACTGCAAATGAGGCTTATGTCTGATAGCTTCATAGGAACCCCTAACATTTGTTCCAACCGGATCAGAAAGAAAACGTATCCCACTGCTTTAATCTGGACCTGCAAAAGACCCAGATTTTTACAGCAATAAAAGGAGTCAGGAAAAAGATACTGTAAGATGAAATATGAAAGGAAAATAAAGCCGCAGCTTCAGCTTGTGTAAATCACTTGGAGCTCTGCCTGAGGTTTTCTATTTGAAGCTAAATATGATAGTTTTCTGTGGGAGTTGAAAAATACAAAAGTTCTCCTGGGATATTGTAAACATAATTCATGTTCGCTCAGGCAACCACTGACATCACTTCCGCCGCGCCGAGAGGCCAAGGCACTGAATGTGCCGGAGCTTTGTTAAAAATAGCAGCTTCATAAATCTGCCTATTCCTTTAATTAGGCAACCCTGATGACAGGATTAAGATTGAGTGCTTTCATTTCAGATTGGTTAATGAAGTGCTTTCTAATATTTTGTTATGCCGCCGACAATGGGCTGCCCTCGGAAGGTATCCTATCAGCCGGGATGCGTGGTTCTTAATTGCTTTAGGTACAGCCAGGCTGGACGAGCTTCCTTATCAAAAGGTTAAAAGGGAAGATTATGTAGACATTTGATTATCTCCTATTGTGTTTGTAGACTCCAAGCACTTTGCAGACAGATGAGACTGCGGAGCTCGGCTCATTTTTTTTAATTAGTTATTTAACAGAGTAAATATTTGATCAACATCAAAGAACATTCTCGTATTGTGTTTTGCTCCCCTGTCTAGCTTCTACTGAAATAATATTAATTGAAAAAAAAAACCCCTCTCCAAACAAACCCCATAAGAGCAAAGTCATCCACAAATGCTGCTCTTCTATTTTTTGGGTGAACCTCCCCACGATCAAAGAGATGAATTTGGTGCATCTGGGGAGAGACCAGCTAGCTGCAAGCAAGTTTCCACCCATCCATGCTGCCAGCTATGCTCCAACCACCCATAGGGACTTAAAGAAACTTAATTGTCCATTCCTGCTAAACTGGTGTCCAGGGGATTGCAAGGGCCAGGCAAGTTCTCTGACATATAGGAGATAGAAGTTACCTAATAGCTGAGCTGTCAACACTGTCCTATGCGAGATCAGTGGTTACTGGTGTGGCCAAACGGATTACTAAACCTCTGCTTAAATCCTGTTCGTTCTACTCAGTCGAACACTGAGTAGAACTCCTGAATCCCAAGGAGTATTTGTCATTTGTGTGTTGATAGTACTCAAAAACTGCTCTGAAAAGGGTGCAGAAGAGGAGAAAGCATGCTTTGCTCTGACGAGCTCGCCAACTGATGGAGGAAAAAGTCGAGGTGCTGGTAGGAAACAACAACGTGCAAAGCCAGGCCAGGGAAAAGGAGGGAAAATCATTTTTCCTGTTCATGAGCAAATGCCTGCAGTGGCCAACTTCTGAACATCTGGTCTCCCAGTGTGTTTTCTCACATCATGCCAATACCTGACTGGAATAAACAACTTTATCTAGATCCTTGTTTCTTACCATCAGAGGCCGATAAGAAAACTTACTCCTATCAGCGTGAGATTCAAGCAGAGGGAAGAAAGATTTATGCCTGTTTGAAACCAGCCTCCACCCTGCCTAATTGTTTAGTGCTGCAGAGAAATGTGAAGCTTAATCATGCAGGTTTTTCTTTTCCAGGAGGCTGTAGATCACAGCATCGGTGCTGCTCTCGCCACCCACCAGGCAGCCAGCGTATGGCTCCGATTTGTTTTTACATGGAAATGACAGCGTGCTTCCCCTCTGCAATTTACTGTAAAGCTTATGTTTTGTACTTCTCCGGCTCCCTTCCTTCCCTGGGCTCTGCCTGCTTGGGAAACCTGAATATATTAAGTACTAAGCCCACAAGGCATTCCAGCGGTGAGAATAATTTATATTCTGATGGGCCAACCAGGGCACATTACTATTCTGATGGCATTCTGACACATTTACAGCCTCATTTGTTGCCACCTGTTCAGAATTAGTCCCTGTCCAGTTGTTTGGATTCAGCTGGATCTGAATCTACCCCATGAGATCCACAAGATCTCCTTCTCCTGGATCATCACTCTGATCTGTTTTGGACACAACTGACCTTGCTGGTACGAGGTGGAGGAGGAGATAGGAAGGGATCAGCTAGAATAGGAAGAACAGGTTTAAAATGTTCCCCTGAAGAAACAGAAGTAGCTCCATGGTGAAGCCACCATGGCACCTGTAGGATTAGAGCCCAGCTATTCTTGTTTCTATTCTTGCTTTCTAACCTTTGAATCCCCTTCAGCCGTAGATACCTGAAAACTTAACATTTTATTTACAAGCCCTTTATACCCTCAGCTGTTTAAACAGATGTACTGCCTTGGATGGGGAAATATATTTGGAAAATTATCTATTTTCAGCTCTTATAAGAGCATTCAAGTGGTTGAAAGTCTCTTGTCATATATGCAGCTTCATAAAAATTCTTTTCTGTAGGTGTGCATGTTCTTTGTAAGAGTTTGGGAGCCGGGCTCAATTTTTCCTTAAAGTAGGCTCCTTGGCTTAGAGCATCTTAAAAGAAAAATTCCCACCTAATAGCACTGCCTTATTATTGTTACCACCTTGCATCCAACCCAAGCTTTGAATATAATAAATTAATTTAAATTTTCATATTTGGGACAGCTGCAGTATGCCTTTTTGATCTGTGAAAGAGAATGAGAGGAATTTTTACTGTTTACTTATTTTTACTGGTTTCGTGTTGAGGAAATGTTCGGCCAGGCAGTACCCATCCACCCCACAAAGGGGAACACACATGTGGGGGTTACAGGTGTGCGGGCACACGCAAAGAGTTTGGCTCAAGGTGGGTTTTGTGCCCAGTAAAACTGGTTATTTCTTTACACGCTGCCTGGCTCTGACACAAGTTCAGTACAACTGACGTTTCTGTGGCAAACCAACCTCTTTCATATAAAACCAGTTTGATCTGGGGGTCCCAGCTTGAACAAATAACTGGCTCGAGCAGTTTAAAAGTTCAAGTGAAGTACATTAGGGAACTCTCAGTGAAGTTCAGCATGACTGATGATCTCTGCTACAGAGAAGAACAAGAACCGGCGTTTCAAAGCTTTTCCCATTCCAAGCTTTCTCCTTTTATCCCTTCCCAGGCAAGAGGTGAGACACCCTGCGCTGTGCCTGGTGAAGAACAATCTCATTAACCTTTCACACTTGGGAATACCATGTCTTCATACAAAGTGATGCCACCCATTCATAGGGCTGATTGTAACAGGGTAAGGTGGTGTAGAACTATTCATTCACACATCCCCATTACTTTGGCCAAACGTAGCAAAGGCACTCTGAATGAGAAGTACCTACCACCACCTCTCTGCCTTATCTTCTGAGCATGTCTGAACAGGAGATTAATTTCTATGATACCTCTATTTAACATGATAAGAGTAAGAAAATAGCTACTCTGAGGGGACGTGGTATCTAGGTGTTTTGACATGCCTCTCTACCTCTTTAGGCTCTCGCACTATATCCATTCCTATGATATCTGAGCACCTTTTGACCTGCTAAAAGATGAAAAATCATTCATTCCTCTGTTTTGGGGGGTTTTGCTTTTTTTTTTTTTTGGAAATGTTAATTAAAACACCCTCTTGTGTCTCATGTCAAAAATATCACCTTCTAAGCAAGGGCCAGTAGAAACTAGTTGGCAGCATTCCTTACAAATGCTTTCCTAAAGAGCTGGGTTGGTTTCTACTTTCAGTGACTGTCTCAGTATGAATCTGTGTTTTGAGGAAGAAAAATCTTCTCAAGCCCTTTCTACGAGTACAGATACGTACAGGCATGGAGAGGTTGGAGGCTGCATTTGTCAGCTGTGCTATCTCCTCCCTCTTGCTACTCCAAAACAATTTAGCAGTGGAATTCACGGTAATTAAGTCACAGTCTCATGACCTCAAATGATTAGAGAACCTCTTCCATGGTAAGTACAGGCACAAATCATGCCAGGACTCAAACAATGGCTTCTTTGGAAGGCCAGTCTTTGAAAGGATTATGTATGACTTCCCAGCCTCAGTCCAAGTGACTGTCAGAGCTCTGGATTTCTGCTTCCCTTCTTTGTTTCCAAGCTCCTTTCTTGTGGCTCCCACCCCACACTCTGTATGCTGCACCCCTCTCCTCCGCCACTGACGTCTACACATCACCATGATGAGGAGATTGATTCAAGGTGTCCAGCTGTCATGGAGCTCCACAAAGCATGTAAACACCTCTGGGAAGCTGATTTGACAATTCAAAGGGGAGTCCAGAGAACATTTTTCCTTGGATTTCTTTAGGCAAAGTGCTAAAGTTCACCCTACTTCGCCTCCAGACAACGACTCTAAGAGTAATTGTAGGTTCAAAGGCTGCCAGTGAAAGGTTTCCTCCTCTCTCACCTGCCACCCCTTCCCCCTCTGACTAATTTTGACTGCATTAAGTCATTTTTCTCAGAACTCCAATCCCAGCATGCTTGCTGGCATAATTTCAGCTATTTGGTAGTTGCCTGGAGGCTGAGGACACTGTGATTCTGCCTCAGTGGTGGTTAACCGCTCCTCAGAGGTAGCGCATGACTGCAATAAAGCCACGGGTGTGAATAGGATGCTCATGAAGTGCAATGTGCTGGACAGTTCATTCACATTAGAACATTAGTTTCAAATCATTGGGTGTTTTCTTCTAGTTGCCTTAATTAACAAAATACTCCCCATTAATTACAGCGGCCAGGTCTAGAAGACAGAAATTATTGCTGCAAATACCCCATTCTATCAGCTCACATCCCACAAGGAAAGTGATTCCTTTATCCCCACATGCTATGACACTTCCATTGGAAATAATAGGTGGGTAGGAAATAAACTAAACATTCTATGTATTTTGTAATGGAAATTAAGTAAAGAAAATTCAGTATCCCTTTTCTGCAAGACTGCTGGCCTCTTCCTCTTTACCTTTATAGGTGAGTCAGAGATCAAGAATGAATTATATAGAAACTTAGATCTAGACAGAAGGGACAGAAAAAAATTCTGCCTGTGAGCAGGAATTTAATTCCAATTTAAATCCATATGGATTTACCCTAGGAAACTCACTGAATTGGATACCATTGTTATCACCAATTGTAACTGGGTCCTGAAGTCCCAAGGTGGTGGATTATGTAGAGACAGACATCCAGAAAAAGCTCATCACCAAGATGAAAAATATCCCATAAAGCAAAGCTCTTGTTTTCTTTAAAGAGCAGAAGAAAGACACAGCAAACCAGCCCATCTCAGACCTCACTGCTTGCTGCAGTATCCTCATGTGTAGTGCTATCAACTTCCCACCCAAATTTAGATTTTTAAGTCTCAGCAAATATTTAGATAAACACTTGGATCGATCCCTGGAAATATGCCTTTTAAAATGAAGTTTATTAGCAGAAATTGCCAGAAGGCAGTCTCACAGGGAACAATCCAGCACTGTCACTGGGGGAAATAAAGCAGGTGACCTGCTAGGCATTTTACAGCTCTGAGTAGTTTGCTAGTTGGTTTTTATCTATCCTATTGCAAGTCTTCACTGGGGTGCTTCCTATGAATCATACGCTAAATACTTACTGTGCAGAACTATGCACATAAAAGTTATGTGGCAAGGAGGAACCAATTGCCTACCACCCACTTAAGCTATTTATAACTAATGAAAACATGAGGCGTCCATATTAATTAAGATCTATTGAAGAGCATGTTAAATGGTGCCATAATCTGCTAACAAGAGAAAGGAGCTGGTTTGTTGACATGTCACTTAGCGCAGATACTAATACGATGCTTCTTATTTTCAGGTAATTAATTTCTGAGATGAAAAGGAAAGTCTCTTAGAACCTGAAGTGATTTATTATTGGTTTCATATTAAAGCGTGTGTGAATGTATCTGGCTTTATCTTTCTAGAACTGCCAGGCACTATCCAAAAAAAGGGAAGGAAGGAATATGGAAATATTAGGGAAAAAAAACCCCAAACAACCCACACACATCTTGAATGCTTAAAAAAAACTGCTGAAGGTTAAGGACTGATGGCTACTCAGTTCAGTGGCATGGTATGAAATATGCCATGACCTCAGGACTTTCGGTAGCAGCTGTTAGTAGTGGGCTGTGTGGGAAAGAACAAGGACAACTTTGTCATCCTGCAATCGGGCCACGTTCCCTTCAGATTATTAATTACACTAATTACAGGTGAGATTTTGGGATGTGGGAAGGAGTTTTTTAAAACTGCACTCATTCTAGACAGTGTGCTAGGGCTTTGTCCCACACACAGCACCTGGTTTTGGCTAGATAGAAGCTGACTGCGAATAGACTAGAGTATAGAATCAAATCTTTAGGGTTGGAAAAGACCTCTAAGATCGTTAAATCCAACTGTCAATTAAACCATGTCCATGTCTACAAGTTTTCTGAGCCCCTCCAGAGATGGTGAGGGATGGTGACCCCACCATCTCTCTGGGTAGTCTGGTCTGATGCCTGACCGCTCTTTCAGTGAAGAAATATTTCCTAATATCCAATCTAATCCTCCATAGGTTTGATTTATGCCTTTCAGGCTGCACTTGGTCTGACAAGCGACAGGCTGTAAATGAATTTTAATGGACATTTTTCTCCTTCAGTTTCTTTTCCCCTTCCTCCCAGTCTTTAAGGTGATAGGTGGAGGACAAGCAAAACATTAAAGGCAGAGTTTTTCTGAAGTTCATGCTGTGCAGTTGTTAACTGGGTGTTATCTTACTAAGACAAAAACCAACTCACAACAAACCAATGCACACAAGCAGAGGAAAAGTTCTGCAACTACCAGCTGGACACCCAGCAATTCACACAGCTATTGCAGGACCTGGAAGAGCTGGGTCAGCCACACTCGCTTGAGGTCAATGCAGAAACAGGATCTCTCTCTCTAAGCAAGAGAGGGATGATAAAAATTATTTGGGTGGGAGGGGAGAAGGTGAGAAGAGAGCGTGAAAGGTATTTGTAATACAGCCTGGGAGGTAAAGCCTTCTGGAAACTCAAAGTGATCCAAACTAAAATAAAAATAGAAGATGGGAGATCCTCAGCTCAGGTTTCATTGGGGAAATCAATCAAAGTGATGGAGGAGCAGGAGGGATGGTGCAGACTCAGGGAGCAGGGCAGGGAGCAAGCGCAGCAAGAACGCAGGTCTCATTTCTGCAAAGTCAGCTCAGGTTTCATTGCTGTCCTGGTGCTTTCAGGGTGAACGCTTAGCCTAGTGTGAGCACTTTGGAAAGCCCCAGCTACATTTCCATTTGTCTTTTCTTTGACCCCAACCTCCCAGCTTCTGTACACAAGTCTGTCTCATGAGCAGCCTGGGGACTGGATGAGAACCTTGCAGGTTTGCAGAAAGGTGAACCTGGAATTGAAGGTAGCTCTTAAATCATCATTATAGAAATCATAAAAGAGGAATTGAATTGCATGGCACAGTGTAAGCATGGTCCTTGTGCCTTTTAGGGTGAGCAGTCATGGAAAACCTGTATGGGCAGGCACCGCCCCGTGGGAACACTAAGGCATTCATCAAAACTTTAAGATATGCCTTAAAATAGCATATCTATCCATAAAACTGATACTGCAGGGGAAGAATACACAAATGATTTCTGCACACTGCAATTCCCATACATGAAAAGGATATTCCCCCACGCAAGGGACCCGCTGCCATTTCCCTTCTCTAACTGCTGTGGCTTTTGGCAGAGGTGCATCAGCAGGAGGACTGTAACTGGAAATTGGATTAAATTGGGCAAGAAGAGACAGCAAAAGCCCGTGCCAGCAAAAGGTATGCGGTCCTCATGAGAGCTGTGCTTTGGCTGTGTTGACACACATGCTTTCCACGCACAGAGTATCTTGCAAGTACTATAACAAGTCAAGGCAACATATAGTTAGTGTATAGCTGAAGTTTCCAAATACCAGATGTCACATTACATCACTTGATAGTGAGTAATGTTCTCTCATATTATGCAATGTTATGAGCAGTAGTCTGTTATTTCAAAAGTTGCCAAGAGGAAGGCTCTGAACTTTGAGATTTGTAGTTTTGTTTTGTTTTTATAGTCATTATTTTTGCAACAGAATCGGGTTCTCTTTTTATTTACCTACAACACTGTAGTCTACCTCCCCTGAGGAGGGGATGAAAGCGCTTCCAAAACTGCAGGCATGAAAAGCAGCTTACATTTTTATCGGCTACAATAAGGCACAGCAAGTGGTAAATAACAGCCTTGCTAAGGGGTGCATGGGAAGAGCAGCATCAATATTTTTTATTCGCAAAATTACACTCTCCTGCTTATGGATCAGTTTGCTCTAGAATAGTTTTTCACACACACCCCCACACATCCCCACACACCAATTCATGTTCCTGTACCGATAACCAGCCCATTTCTGCAAGTGATCAGCCTCTCAGCTGTTTGGGCACAATGGGGTGTACCACCAGATGAACAGAGCAAATGCAGACTGGATGAAATTCCAGGCTCAGAAGCAATCCAGCACCAGCTAGAGTCACTGGGACTATGGCCACATAGGGAGAGAGAAAGCCTATACAAGGGCGCTGAGTTCCAATCAATGGTGGTATTGAGTTGACATTACATGATGTGCCTCAGGCATCATAGGGGGGTTTGTCTTCCCTAGCTGTAGGTGTCTACACTGAAAACATCTCCATCTGAGTCTTCTCCTGGTCTCCTCTTGGAGTCCACAGAGCAGGCACTTCCAGCTTACTCCTGGCCTGACATACATTAGCTGTCTTTGGGACAGGCAGCAAAGTGAGTCCTACCCATAACGTAATAAAGAGTGATCTTAGGAAAGGTTTCCATGTATGAATGGGTATGAGGCAGCTAATGAGAGCCTCACCATCGAACTCATCTGTTTTACCCCAAATCTCTAAGACACATTGACAATCAGTTTCATACAAAACAGTCACAAGGAGACACCGACTCATGGGTTCAGTGCCTCAGTTTTGCAGCTTTGCTCCAACTGCAGCAAAATACCTGAGGTTTCCAGTGAGCAAATGATGGTATGAAACCGTGCAGAGCCTCTCCTTCCTCTGGGAAAGGATTCAGGGAGCAGCTGAATCTCCACACCCGCAGACTCCTCTGAGGTTCAGAGCCCTGCAGCATTTGCCGGTACCAGATATTTCCAAGACGTGGGTTCTGAGGGATGAACAACTCAAACTGCTTCATCTATCTGCTGAATGCACTATTTTAAATGAAACGGTGTGCACGTAGCAATGAGGGGGTGGGGTGGGGCAGGAACCTTGGTTTCCTTTTGCTTTTAAGGTCAAAGATTGAATCATGTGCTAACTGCCACTGCAAGCTCTGCCTTTTAAACATGCCCAGAATTACGACCTTTCAATTGTAGTCTAAATACTGGGTTCAGTTATAGGATCATCTTCATGCCCTGTGCATGATTTATAAAATCACGTGTCCGTGAGTAGTAAAAGGGATTTACAGCAGATTGTAGGTCAAAAGGGTTAGGGCACACTGGAAATATTGAAAACAGAAGTAAATTTAGCATAAATGAATGTAGTAGATACTGAGTGGATGCCAAAGCATGTATGGGATTTAAGCCATTGTTTTCTATGGTTCTGAGCCAAAGTACAACTTATAATGGTCCTAGATTGGTGGATTTATGAGTGAATGATTAAGAGAAATAGCAATCAAAGCTATTAAAAAGGAGAAAGAAACTGAATGCCGTTGCTCTGATAAGCATTTTAATGAATCCAACCTGAGATCTCAAAGGTAAAGAGGAATCTTTCAACAGGTAAGATCATACACTTCAGAGAGTTTCCATACGCCTATTTACATGCTGTCTTCTAGTGGGAAAAATCCAGATCTCCCTCACTTCTGCATACTTGGGCTGCACTTTGCATTTTAATTTCATCCTGCAAAATCAGCAGTTTATTTAATACTTCCCAAAACAGAACTGCCCAGAACACAGAAGGTCCAGCCCTGAAATGTTTTTGCAATAAGCAAATAGATTAATTATGAGATCCTGATAGGAAACCAAAGGCAAGGATTTGACCTGTTCTTGATGTCACCCGCCTCTCCTCCCTCGCTCCTTTATATAAGACAGTTAAAGAAACAAAAACACAGCCAAAGAGATAAGAACAAAACCTTAAAATTGTGGCATCATACGTGTTTTCTAAATTCCTCACTGTCAGCAACAGTAGAACAAAAGGCACAGGAATTTCAAACCCCAGAATACCTGCAGGCGCAGGAGATAACAAGCTATGATGTCCTACAAGAACCTTCCTTCTACCCTTCTTCTGGCTCAGTTCTCTTCTGAATGAATTTGACTTTCAGGTTTTTATAGTGCTGGGTTTCATTTTCCTCCCTTTTTGTAGCTGATTCCACATGGGTACTACATGAGGGGTAAGGGTCTCATGCCAATTTTCTACCTCCCATCCTCCCCCCCATCTTTCATTTTAAGACAGTACGCAGCCGCTACTGGGAGACTTTTCTCACGTGTGCTATTTCAGTCTGATGTGTCCATCCTTCTTATGCTTTCCTTGTTTTTAATATCCACCTTCCTGTCCTTCTCAACACTGCCCTTCCTCTCCCTCTTTCCTGGTTTTGTTTGATGACACTCATCTCTCCTGTCTTCCAGAGATGCAGTGCTTTAACACTGCTTTTGCTGGTTGTTCACACCCATCAGTAAACAGGAGGAAATTAGGAAAATGGAACTTCTGATGGCACTTATTTCAGTAATACCCAGTGCCCTATCGCCTTCAGCGCTTTTGAGCATGGGGTATGAGTACAGCTTTTTCCCCCAGCCACAGAAGAGCCAATGAAAATCCTTCATAGTCAGAGATCTCTCTTATTTTGCTCTTGCAAACTGGAATAAGCTACATCAGGAAAAGCACTCTTACACTGGTTCAAGAGAAAGAAGTTATCCCTTTGGCTGTGCTGCCATCATTTAAAAGGATGGAAATACAGATCTAGGCTGCATTTTAGGGGTTTTTCTCTGAAAACCCTATCCCATGAGTTTGCTCACCTCTTTCAAAAATGCTAAAGGACTTTGATTAAGCTTCAGAAAGAATAATTTTAAATGTAAAGAAAGTACTACCAGGAGGATGTGAGCCAAGTATGGTAATATCATCCCCCAGCTTTGCCAAGTTAATAACCCCCCGGCTGTCAGCTGGAGGGTGGGAGTAGGTGGTAGGTGGTGCTGCTTCCCCAGCAGAAGAGGCATCCAAGCAAAGACAATGCAAACTGCTCTTTTTCTTTGCTGCTGCTTTCATAATAGGACTCAAGAGTTGCTTTACATCCTTTAAATAACCTAGACTGGCAAAACTTCAGCTCAGCCAGAGCAGAACAGGAAATAAATATCTTTTGGGTCCAGCTTTAAATACGCAGCAGCATCAGCACCCACCTTGCAGTCCTGATCAAGGAATTAATGGTGGGTTAGAAGGTGTTGGGCTGTGTATATACAGCACCCACCTCTGCAGAGGGCTGCTGATGACATTTGGGAATGCTGAACTGCTGGGAAAATTTCTCTTGCCTTTTGTGTATATCAGAGCAGGGCCATGGACATGTGTCTGTCCATTTTGCCCATGAGAAGCACTATGACTTCTAGAAAGCTGGGGAGGGACTTTTTAGAATGGCATGGAGTGATAGGATGAGGGACAATGGTTTTAAATTGGAAGGGGGTAGATGTAGATTGGGTATTAGGAAGAAATTCTTCACTATGAGGGTTGTGAGGCCCTGGCATAGGTTGCCCAGGGAGGTGATGTCTGTCCCCTCCCTGGAGGTGTTCAAGGCCAGGTTGGATGGAGCCTTGAGCAGCCTGGTCTGGTGAGAGGTGTCTCTGCCCACAGGTTGGGACTTGATGCCCTCTGAGGTCCCTTCCAGCCTTAACCATTCTGTGATTCTATGGATATATTTCAGCATCAAAAGGCATCAAGCAGTTTTTAAAACAATGTTGGATGCAATAAACCTGGACTGTCTCAGTAAGAACCTCTCTAGTTTCAGTTGTCTTTGCCGGGTGTCTCCCAATGGAGCTGGGGAATCCACTATTTGCAATGTGCTCTTATGAACCTAATCAAGGGGAAGAGGGACCTGGGGGTTTCTATCCCACTGGGTGCTGTTTCCCCAACAGCTCTGCAGTGGAAGGGGTATGGGAGAGCTGGTAAGACCTTCCTGGAGATTTGCAGCTGTTAAAATCAGTAAACAGGAGAAGTCAGCACACCACCAGATCAGGCTGAAAAGTAAATACAGGAAGCTGACTTAAAACTGAAACAACAACAACAACAACCCCTCCCCCAAGTTTAAAAAAAGAGAGAAGAAAAGAGAAGAAAAAGAAAAAGGATTTAAAAAAATTTTTTTTTAATCCTCACAACTTGGAGTCGAGTTTGAAATAACACACAAAAGAACACAAAGCCTAGCTCAGTGCTAGCAGGCTCTCTAAATAATTTTTAAACAAGCAAGGGCCATAGAAAAGTAAGGAACAATGGAGCGGACCTACGTGTTTGTTTTGAGCCCCAGAAGCTCCTGCGATGGTTGGACGGTGGAGGAGCAGGAGCTTGTGCTGGGATTGCTGGTGATTTCCCCTTTGTCTATTCAAGGTAAGCTGCAACAATAACTTCCTGCTCACTCTCCTGTGAAAATACCCTCTGTTCGTGGGTATGAAAATAGCTCCGTGTCCCATAGTGCTGCAACCTCCAGAACACTTCATCCCTGGGCACGGAGCTGCTTGCTAACAGAGGCAAACCTTTGGGGGACAGCTAATAAATCACATTTCAAATGCCAGATGCCCCCAAGCTATATCTATCTGGCAATTTAAAGCATGAAGAACTTAAAAGTCATAGGCCAAATTCTGAAGGGTATTTGACAATCAAAGAGAAAGCACAAGGAAATATTAACTAAGGAAAAACAGCTGGGAGAAAAAGTATTTTCTCGTGGAATAATCTCAGTGGCAGAGTCAGTTGGGGTCATTCTGCTACAAATTCATTTTTGGACCTTTAGGATCTCAGTTCCCTTCCTCTAGAGGCTTCTGAACAATTTGGTGACAATTTTTATCAATTCAGCATGGTGAAAACAAACAATAACGAGAACTGAAAACTAAGATCTAATGTAATCTGGAGCATGTGAGAAAAAAACTGGTGGAATAAGACCTCACATTTCAGCAGGAAAATTTAAATGTTGATGCAATAGATTGTCAGGAAAAAAGGAGAACTGCAACAACTTGTTTGAAATTCATCTCTACACTAGGCAAATTTTCATCTCAGAATTCAGTATTGCTAAAACTAATTCTCTCCATTAAAAAAAGAGACCAAACAAAGAAACAAAAACCCCACCAAAATTCTTAAAAAAACCAAACACTAACACACAAATCAGAAGATTTTTCATTTCAGGTCAAGTGGTCTGGCTTCTCCTGCAGAATGAATTATCTTTGGTCTTTCTGTGTTACTAGAAACTGAAACAAAAAATAGGATTGCATGACACAAAGAAAAGAATTTTTCCTTTTTCTTTCCTTTTCCCCAGACCTACAAGGCAAACAAAACACTGAGATATTTGTATGTCTCTTCTAAGGATGCCTGTTGGGATTTTCAGGAGCACCTAAGGATCCGTCTACATCCTTAAGCATTTAAACAGTCTTAAATATAGCCCTAACAATGCCGTGAGGCTCTCTAAACCAACGTGCTTCTTGACCTAGGATATTGTCAGCTAATCCAGCTAAGAATTGAGGTTTCCTAGCTCTCATCTGACACCATTTCCAAAAGACTAGCCTTTTCCTAAGTGAATAAGGTATGTTTAGAGCCCCCCTCCCTCCCAAAATACTCCCCAGGATGGTTTATCTGCAGACACGTTATTTGACAGTTGTAGGAATCAGGTTTTCATTGACATCTGTTCTGTGAGTCACGACTGCCACGTGCCGTGAGAGCAAGCTGTGCCCGTGCTCAAATACAAGTAACCACCCTGGTGCAAGTGGGGAGCAGAGCCCTGGCTCAGCACACGCCATAGCACACGTTGGACTCTACTCATGGGCTGTACAACCCCTTAAAAGAAAATGATGAGCAGCAGCCAGCAGTGAAACTGAGTAATGTTATTTGCTAAAGGCTAAGGCTTCCCATTCAGGTAGAGGTAGCAGCCAGCTAAGAGATGTGAAAGATTAGCTCAGCCACAATTCTCTCTCCCTTGGAGAATATTTTTCCACCTGCTTCTTAACCCTGGGGTTTTTCTATTACCATGCTCACACAGGGCTCATGTTCTTGAAATGGTTAATGACAACCTTTTGTCCTCCCACAACCCCTATTTTAGGAACCTCTATTTTCCCTCTTTCCTGGGTCATTCTTAATAGCATCACCAGACACAGAAGGATCTGTTAAGCCTGTGAGCAGACGGGGCTGCGAGTCACAGTGAGAGGGGCACTTCAAGGTGAACTGAGTAATGAAGTATCCTGCAAAGACAGAGACATATGTAAGCTATGACATCGTCACAAGCCAGGTCCATACGTGGTAGGAGCCCGGCTGTCACGCTGGAGCAGCACAGACACCTTCCTGCCAGATTCAGCATGTTCTGGTGCCCTGGTCACGGTGCTTTCACAATACAGAAGTAGGGGTTATTTTTTCCCCTTGAACTAGTTATCTACCTTCTTTTTAATGAAAAAACCCTATTCTGAGAAAGCCCCAGATTGCAGAATAAACTTTACTGGGTGCACAATACATAGACGGTTCCTTCAGTGTGTAAGTACCTTCTATCTAATCCTCAATCTTGTCAATATGTATTTACCCTTAATAACTTGGATCTGGGTCATCACTTTGTCTTCCATTTGTTTCAGTGTGTCCTAAGCTGCAGCTCTATTTCTGTCCAAGCTAAATGCTTGGTATTCCCCCTAAGACCTGGGCTGTTTCCAGCTTCTGTCTCACAAAATAAAACAAGCTATAAACAAAGACTCTTTCCAGCCAGGCACTGTATTGTGGGCACAAAGGCTTGCCGAAATTTCCCACCCTTAAAAGTATGTCAAAGGTATTTTCACAGCTTCTAACCCTGTGTCATTTCTCCAAAACATCTCAAGTCATTTTCCTTTAGGAGAACAAGGGAGGAAAAAAACCCAACAACAACAACAAAAAAACCCCAACCCAAAAAAACAACCAACCCTATAATGCATGTGTCAACAGGTGAGGTCTAAAAATTTCATTAGGAAAAAAAAGTGGGAAGCAGTAACAGCTGCATGCGTGTTTGGAGGAAGTCAGAGGGGCACTTTCCATCTGGCATGTGCTCCACAGGCAAAAGAGTTTTTATAAGACTTGGAACTCAAACTCCACTTGTATTTTGGGGAGCGATCTATTCTTGTATCACTCATTTTAGGCAGCACAGCAACAGCCACCATTCAAAATACCCCACCATCCCACCTCAGGAGAGTTCACCCTACGGCTAAACACAGTCCAGCTGCAAGTAGGAAAGTGGACACAGCCAGGGTAAGGATGTCTTGGTTTTGTTTCAGCCAGAACCTGTTGTGGAGTGCTGGACTTGACCCTTCCATCTCCGAACTCATATTTTCTCCACTGATGTAGAATCTGACAGTAAGGATCTCTCCTTTCGACCTTTTCAACCACTGCAGGAGTCTACAAAAATGAACCAATGATGTAGATAAATGCTTCCCTTCACCTCAACTGCTCCCAGTGCTGCATTGTCTGGCATACGAGTACAGATGGTGCCTGCACCAAGGAGTAAACAGGCTTTGCTTTTCCTGTATTAACAGGTTTGCCCAGGAAATATTTTGTCAAAGTCTGAGAAAGCTTCATAACAGAAAACAAGTAGATTGTCTGTAATAAAATGAAGTTAAGACTTCAGAAGAGGTGGGTGTCTATAAAGGAAGGGGGCAGCTAGTAAAGCAGGGAATGCAGAACAGTCTGGGAGTTGAGGTAGTCACTGGAAACACGGGATGATCCATAGGTCCTTCCTCTACCATGGTTTTGCATCCCACAAGGGCCATCACTACAGGTCACAGGCTTGCCCTCCTTCTGGTTTTAAGGAGAAATTTCATCCTGGAAATTATCAAGTTATGTTTTTCCCCAAACTGGTTCATTGCTACAGAAAGGTTGTGTTTCCAGAATTCTACCTTATCTGAGGAAACCTTAGGAGGTCACACACATACAGAAACCCCTGATGTTAAATACCTGTAACTGCAGCAAGCCCAGGCTGTCCAAGCCATGACCACCGCTTGTGTTGAGCCCTGCACTGCTAAGGAATCAAATACACAGCTCCTGCTCCAAGGAGCTTACACTGTCTGCATAAAGATTGACAGTTGCAAAGGCACAGGGGACCGTTTCTCAGTCTCCACTGTCAGACCTGATTTGACTCAGCAGCTCCCCCGTTCACTGGGTTTTGCACAGTGACACTCATACCTTGACATCACCAGCTAGCTCCGTGCCAGCTGACCACTGCCGAGATGGTCTCAGTTCTGATGGTGTATCATCAGACCACAGGACAAACTGCATCATCTTACTCAAACCCTGACCCAGCAGGACCTGTAACTTTTAACTTTACTCGAGCAAACCCATGAAGCCAAAGGGAGTAACGTGGCTGGAGAAGCGTATTATCTCCTCTGGGAAAATCAAAGCATCACTCGAGCTTTTAATGGGCCATAAACCTTGGCTTATGCCCAGCTCAAGGTCATAAACACTTTGCTCCTTTCAGGGGGTCGCTCTGATACTTGGATGCAGTGAAAAAGCAGGTGCCAAGCAGACTGCTTTTTCTCCCAAGAAATTTTGGGCAAGCAATTAAACTTTAAAAAAAAAATTAAAAATCAAACTGAAATGCAGTCACATTCCAACTGGAAATTGTGCTTCTCAGTTCACAGATTCATGGAATTTTAGGGGTTAGAATTGACCTCAAGAGCTCATCGAGTCCAACGCCCCTGACAAAGGAGGTTCCCTAGGACAGGTCGCACAGGTTGGTATCCAGACTGGCCTGGAATATCTCCAGAGAAGGACACTCCTCAACCTGCCCTGGGCAGTTCAGGTTGACACATCAGAAATCCCTTCCAGAGATCAGAGCACTGAACAACACTGATTTCCAGTTCAGTGTCTCTCCTCTGATTGCTACAACTGGTTTTCTTTTTTTCAGGGAATGGATCTTTCCTCTGTCCTCTAAAGCCAATGTGCCTTGGTGGAGCTTGGACCTGTTAATTGTGCAGAGGTCAGCTCTGCTGCCTCTGAGCTACGTGACGTGCTGCCAGCCTATGGGCAACTCAGCATAAGGCAAGGAAAGATAATAGCGTGCTGCTGAGAGTAGGAGCACAGAAAGAAATCAGAGAGGTCAAAAGAGACTCTGCAGAAGAGAAATAAAAGCTCTGGCACAACTGCCTGTTTCAAAAACAAGCAACAAAGTTGTTTCTCAGTGATCAAGCTGGAAACAAGCTGATCAGCCATAACAAAAAGCTAACACAGCGGTTCCTTCCAGCAGGCTGAGTGCCTCCAGGACTTCACTATTCCTATGCCAAACAGGAAGATAGCAGCTAATCAAACCTGCTAACAGAGCATTTCTCACTCGTGTGCATCCTTTGCTGTTCCCCAAAAGCACTAATGTTTGCCACACAGCCTGGTTCCTGGTAGCAGTGTGGTGATTCGTGGATTTGCTTTTATGCAGCTGCTTCAAGAAGAGAGAAGCTACAACCAACAAAAGCAGCCAAACCAGTTAAGTCCACTGGAAATAACACACTTGTACTGGGATTATTCATATTTTAGAGTGTTTTAATCGTTGCACTCATGGTTGAGCTGGGGGGGTGGGTCATTCTGGGATGGGGCATTCCTGTACAAGATCCCTTCCAACCTTCTTCATTTTCCATATGCTGCTTCTACACCCCGCAAAGGCAGGTTCAGAGAGGTATGGGGAGAGGGTACTAGCAGACATGACTGTCAAGAGAGACAGTCACTGTCAGATGCCACTGGTATTTTTCAACTGAGCCCCAAAACTCTCCATAGTGGAATATTTGCTGGTTGAAATGCCCTTCTGGGAGCCAGGCCCCAGCTAGATGGCAGAGAATGGGGCTGCTCCTGGTAGGATGTTTGGTGGATGTTGGTGCGGCCACTGCTTTTCCCATCAGCTAAAGGCAGGCATGAAAATGGATACAGAGGTTGGGGGGGAGAGAAGATTTCAGAAGCAGTTACCAATGGGGCAGGTAGGAATGTCTCACTCCAATATTAAAATCTCCAGGCAGGAGGTTACAACTGTATTTACAGGGTCTGAACAGACAAGTGCATCAACGTGTGTAAGGAGTTACTGTGTGCATGTTCTAAGGGCACGTGTGTGTCTCAGCAGCGTTATTCCTGAAAGCAATTTCCCAGTGTTTTTCTTTTCACGCTTTTAAATGTAAATGTTAAAAGTTCAGAGCACACTAATAAAATATGAATGATGAACATTCCTCACTCCCTGGTTTAAAGAATGGCCCAAGTCACGAGTAACATAAACCCACAGATTTTTCCCAGGAGTAATAGTAGAAACTTCATTACTTGAATCATTTGTAATCAGACTAGACAAAGCAGAGAAGATTGTACTCTAGGGTACAATCCTGAATCACTTTCCTCCCACCCCGAGAACTTTTCCCCAGCTGCTAGCATGTGTCTTTACTTACAGATTACTTGCCAAGACAGGTCCTTTGCTTTCCTAAACATACCAGTACTAATGAACAAACTTCCAAATCACTGAAAGTTTCCATAGTATCACATCTACTTCTACCTAAATACCCAGTTGTGGTCAAGACTACTGGGCTGAATATTGCTCACACGCCTTTAATCTCTGAAATTTATTAAAAGTCTTCTGAGTTTTCTTGCTAGTCAGCTCACAAATCAATTGGCAACATGGGTAGAGAAGTAAAGATCTGATCTATAAAAGAAATTGCTTAAGGTTTTCATGGAGATTAATGCTCAAAATCTCAACTAATGACCACAAAAAGCTTCCCTTGTCCCAAGCAGCTTATGTCTCAAGGCCATGGCAGGCAGTAAGTGAGGCTGGGATTCCTAGCTTGCATGCTCTAATATGGCCAAAATGGACTCTGCAAAGGCAGATTTTCCTGATGCTTCCTTGAGAGCTTCCATGTTGTTGCAGAAATGAGATCTGTGATCTTTGCCACAAGAACCATGTTGACAGTGAAAATTCAGTGTAGCATGAAAATGAACATGGCTGAGGAGCACAAGTTCAAGAACTCAAAAAATGCAGAATCCAGATCAGAGAGAGGAATCTTGCCAAGTCCCAGTGCTGGTCACCTCAGCATGCTGAGGTTCTCACTAGTTTAGGAGCTGTTTTTCCACATACAGAGCTTTTCCTGTTTGGAGGACAGTGGTGATTTGTAAGCTAGCCTGCTGTGGTCCTGGCACCTTCAATTTAGGAGGCCCATAAAACATGGTTAAAGCAGCTCAAGTCTGCAGAGACAGATAAAAATACCAGCCAAGCTGGACTGGCTATTCGGTGACAGTTCTCCAAGAGCTGTAGCCCCTTAATCCTGTAGCTGGAAGTCACCACACACTTCATCTCATGTTAAGCGTGCTCATACTTTTGCACATGCTAACGTAATATTCAAAGAAGGGCTTGTATCAGATATCCAGAGTAAGTCACTGGGCTCTCCTGGTTTATCTCTACAGGCTTTAGCCTTCAAACTCCTGGTTTGCTTTTGGTGGGGTGCTGCTCTGCACACCCTGGCAGGTGTTCCCCGCAGCCTTAGGCAGCTCCAGGCGTGCAATTCAAAACCTCTCTGAAATCAACAGGCTTTGTTCAGTTTGTAGGAATGCATTAATACAATAAAACCTCGACAACTAGGAATAGCATCGAGTGCCCATGAATCACTTTTCACACTGTTTCTGCATCCTCTGTGCACGTTTGTCTTTCTTCCCAAGGCTATTCCCAAGCTATCGCTTCCCCCTGGAGCCCTATTAGCGTCTATTCTTTGTATTTACTAACAGGAAGCATCACAGATCTGTCCTCACCAGCTTTACTCACAGGCCCTCTTAATTATTAGTATCTTTCTTTTTTTTTAAAAGCTTATTTGGCAAAATCCATGTTCTTCTATTCTTCCTAGCTAACAGGTTATTTCTTTCTTCCTCAAGGTGGAAACTGGTTTCCTTTTGTTGTTAAATTCCCTAATACCGATACTTCCCTGGATATTGTGGGAAAGAGTCCCGGTTGACAACCAACTTCTTTTCATTTCCACCCTGATTAGCAAGCAAATAATAAATGGAAGCATAATTTATGGTTTGATTTAAGCCACCTCATTCACATTTGGAAGGAAATCTAGGATGACTAAATCTTGAAAGGGAAGGCAGGATAAGCAGTATTAAGAAACTGTCAGGGATTGGAATTGCATTAAACATTCCTGGTTTACTGTTACAGACTTTTGCTCTCTTGCATTAACACTAGAAAATACTAGAGAACTTTTACAATGAAAATACATGAAACCCAGAAAATAAAATAGCAAATTTAACCACAAAGAGGAAGCTAAGTCACTGGAATCCCATATCTCACTGTCTTTTGAGTTGACCAATATATTCCTTCAATAATTCCTTGGCACTGTTGCTCTGTTGACAGCTATGCTTTCTTTGAGCCACTGCTTGATGGTTGCATCCTAAGTGTCAATCTTTGAGCCACTAAAAAAAACCAACCACCCACAAACCCAAACAACCCACCACCACAACAAAACAATAACCCCCCCAACCAACCAACCAACAAACCCCAAACACCCTCACCCCAACAGCTATAAATATATTTATGTATTCATATTCTTAAGAATTCAAATTTTTAAGCAATTTTTCCTGTCTGCTGGATGTTCAGAGCCTGCACTCACCCTTTCAAGAGCAGCTCAAGGTATTTAGCAGATTCAGCTGAGAATTTCCTTCACCCCATCAAATTTCAAGGCTTTTGTTGACCGTGTTCCATCACAGGTATCAACATCCAGCCTTGGGGATCCTATCTCATATCATCTTCTAACCCACCCCACTTACTCATAAGATGGGCCTTTCCATTCCTTTCCCTTTAGGCTTCAAAAATCAAACACTTAAAGCCATGTCAGTCTTTAGATCTTCATAGAATCTGATGATCCACTAATGATGATCATCATTAACTTTATTTAGCACGGCTCACAAAAGATGGCATGACTTTTCCCCCCCCCTCATTGTGAAATGTTAGAGCAGGAAACCTCTCCCTCCTGATCTCCTCAAATCAAAACAGATTGACAGGGAAGAACCCCTCCTTCCCAACCCTTAAACATTAACTTGGCAGCCTGTGCTTGTGCCTCAGCCTCCTAACTCATGGAGAGCTCAGGACTAGATCCCATCACTGGTGTACCTGCCGGCCAGGATACAGAATCCCTTTCAAATTTATTTCTGAAACATGAATCACTATTAACCTGTCCTTGCATCTGAAAACACCAAGCAGTTTCAGTAACGACTTTTATCTAATTGAGTCTGAGATGTACGTGCTGTTGAATTTTTCCGGCTGCAGGTGAACGCTGCATCAGATAAACCAGCACGTTACACCATCCTACACCCAGTGCACTGCCTGGCTGGTGTCTCTCATTGACCTGCTCTGCACCTTGAGGTCAAGTTGTCTTGGTGTACCAGGGACTGGCTGTCCGTAGGTAGGCGCACCAGGGACCAGCCATCTCCATGGCAGGTGTTCTCAGGAACATCTCTGGCATTGTCCTAGGTTCCCTTCATGATCCCAAACAACACTTTGTGACTTTTCTCCCTAGTTTCAGCCACATGAATCTTTATCTTTGTAAATCAAAGGTCTTGGATGCCTCAGTAAAACAGCAGTGCATGAAAATGTCAGCAGAGCATCATGGGGGGAGGGAACCACCACCTCTTGACAAGTGGGTTTTATTGGTTAGTGCCATTAGCTAAGCCAAAGGACAGAATGTGTCAGAGGATGGATCACAAGGAAGGAATGTTCACAGGAAATCTTGGAGAAGGGAAAAATGCAAACCCCACACAAATTGCACACATGCCCTAGCAAGCAGAGCTGCACCAAGATCTGCAGTGTGAATTGGGAACTCATCTTGGACACATTCAAGGCTCCCCAAAGTCTCCTAAATTAATCACGGCCTCAGTAAAGCCTGACTCAAGAAATGTTTTTAAACTGAATAAAACTGGATTGTCTTAATTGCTCTTTCAATTAAGAGGGGAACAGAATAGTCTTTGGTCTGCTTGACATATTCCAAAGGAATTTTAATTTTGGAGTAATATACAGATAGTAACATTTTGTACTTTTTCACTTTCTCTCAAAAAGGAGAGAAAAATGAAAAAAAAATGGGAAAAGTCTTGGATTCTTCAACATTTAAACGCAAAAATCACATTAATCATTCAAATCCCACTTCAACCAGAGTTCAGGTCAGATTTCAGATCAGAACACAAAGCTTTAACACTGCAAAACTACACAGATTAACACATGAAAACAAAGGAAAAGCTGGCACCAAAAGCTGTGCTAGGGCTGGAGTGCAGCTCTGCCCACTCCAGCACAGCCTCAGAGCTGCTCGTGATGCTCTCCCACCCAGCCCTGGGCACACACCGTGGTCATGGCTGCTGGATGCTATCACCCACTGAGGAGATCAGGGAGAAAAATTGCTCAGGGAGTCCCAAGAGGACATCTGGCCAAGGATCTGAGCAGCAGCATCATGGAGGTGGTGGGAAGGAGTGAGACTGGAAGGTACAGCATGCAGAGAGTCAGCTAGACCCGTAGGAAACTGCTGTGGAAGCTGTTTCTCTGGGAGAAGGTGACACCTGAAATACCCAGATTATCTGCAGATTATCCACAGTTTCTCCATGCTTATTATTTGTCTTAGATGGGGGGATCCCTTTGGGTTTGTCCTCACAAAGCAATGCTTCTAACTGAGCACACCTAACGAACCTCCCAACATCCAGGCAGAAGGAGACCACTCGATTCCCAGTTTGTGCTGCAAGTTTCCACAGGGATCATTTGTGGCTCTTTCCCTTACACTTATAATGACAAATGCTGGTCGTTCCCAGGCATGAAATTATTTAAGCTCAGCTTGTTTCAGAGCCCACAGTCTATTTCCGGTGTTAAAGTACCAGATGGATAAATCTCTCCCATGCCATCCCCATCACATCACAAGTCACCAACTGTTGTGGAAAAAGGCACAGGTAAAACAGGAATGACCTTCTAGCAGAGTTTAAGAACTTCACATCGAGCACAGCAAACTCCTTGTGTAGAAGAGCTAAGCAATCCCTATCTAATTTGAGACCATCTCTAGTAGCTATGGTTAGGTGATGGGCACCCCTGTACCTCAAGGAGGAGGAAGATTGATCAGAATCCTAAATGGTCCTAAACCTCCAGAAACCTTCTCTTGTGAGGCCAGTTTCTTAGCAGGTGTAAAGTGACAAAATATCCTTATGCATAAAAATACACCCAGGGAAGTGAAACACAGAAAAATCTGACCTCTGACAGAACTGTTATAAATAGGATATTTGAGAAGTTTTCCATACAGCATCAGCTTCCCTTTAACCCTTGAACTGCAGGCATTTTCCATCCATCCCTCTGGCCAAGTACTGTGTGTTTGTGTACCTACACACACATATAACATACATACGTGCACATACACACACGTATTTGTGTAACCTGGAACCATCAGTATGTGTAGTTCAGCCCAGCTTTGATACAGAGCTTTATTAATTAGTCTTACCCTGATCACTTCCTGCAGCTGGAGACATACAGGGGCTCATTAAGTGGCCTCTGCTTTTTGCAAAACTCATTTGTGCTAATTCAAGCAGGCCAGTGAGTAAGATCTGGGGATCCACAAGGCACTTTACACCTCTGTGGCCAGCGAGCAGACACAATGCATAGGAAGCCAAGAAAGGAGAGCTGCAAGGGATGTTTGGATTTGATCCTGGATCAGAGCTTATAGCCTTTGGGCTGTTTGCTTGATTTTTGCAATGATCAATCACAACAGCATCACTACTGGTCATGGCTTCTTTACAGACCTCACTAGCATCACGCCTGAGTTGTTGACACACGTCAGAGCAGAGTTACACAGCAGATACACTCGGTGAAACTACACCACATACCTGCAGTGAGTCTAGGACTTGAAGAACACATTTGCAACAGCAACAACTGACCATGAAGCATGAAATCCACACAAGGATAATGGTGAGCATGGCCTTGGGTGCTGGCTTGGGTCCCTGAACCACCTCGGCAGTGTTTCAAGCATTTGGCTGAGCAGCACTCGAGCTCATGCCTGAAAACTGCTAGAGGTGTTCAGTCATGAGCACCAGATGAGTACTGTGATAGCAGAGGCATGCCCTGTAACCAGAACACGTCCCAGCACTCCAAGGAACACCTCTGAGTGCTGAGCAGCTCCTGCCACTTTCCAGCATCCATTTAGAGCCAGCAAAATTCAGGAGCAAAGTCCAGCCTTGTATCTGCGTTTCCTAGAGCTCTTACCAACACACCGCAGCATGCTGCACCTTCCCCTGCTGCTCTAGGGCTGTGCCAAAGGGAAGGTCAACCCCAAAACACAGGGACACCCTAAAGCACTTTATCACCTGCCTTAAATACAGACAAAGAGCACAGAACTACCCTTGAGGTGGCAGATGAATGACTGCTGGAGGGATGGGCAGGAAGACCTGGTTGCCTGGATGGAGCTGTGAACAGGTGAGCAGTATTTATCCAGGTGGGGAGAGACCAAATCAGCAGAATGAAATAATAAACCAGGTGATTTGCTGTGCCTCAGCAACCAGAAATGAGCTCTCCCTCCCCCAACCTGCTTGTGGGTCACACAGGTGCTCAGTAAAGATACATGTATTTAAATTAATTTATGAGTAATAAATGGCCAAGTGATCACCATCACCAAGTCCTGGGCTAATAAAAGCAATGTATCTCCTTGAAATGTTGCGAGAATCTTTTGTTCTAATCCTGTGCTCTTCTGATCACTTTATACTGGGGGGAATTCATCACAACTGAACCTGAGGCTGCATGTAATGCCTTTAGGAAATTCCATCCCTTTCTACAAGCCATCTCCAATGGAATTGGCTGGAGAACAACCTGGCATCCTTCCTCAAGGGCAATAAAAAAGGAAAAACTGAAAAACATTTCATTAAGCAAGTGTTGAATGAATCAACTTAGGAGAGATATTAGGATCTTTGGCAGACAAAGCAACGGAGTTCTTAACTGTGTTTGTGGTGCCTTTGTGCTTTACAGATGAGATATTAGGAGAGACTGTGCCTTGGCCGTGGACAGAGACATGAAATCAGACTGGTCTCACCATTAAATTTCTTGCACCACTTTTGACGTAAAACGCAACCTGGAGTTCCTGCCAGCCCTGCATGCACACTCATTTCACAGTGCTGACTTCATTCTATAATTAGCTTTGTTTGGGCAAAGATAAATTTTAAACAAACACAAGAATGGAAGATCTGAGAAAACTTTTAACTTCTTTTTAATTACACAAGTACCTTGTGTACTTCTCTGGCTACAGCTGCAGGCTGCTCTGAAATGCCCATCCTAGAGCTGAAAGGTAAACTATGGAACCACTCATCCCACTGATTTTTACCTGAACTAGATGATTTCCCCTTTATCTGGGAGGTCATTATTTTAAAAGGCCATTTACTTGCAATAGCTCTTCATCTGCTTTGTCCAGCCTCTCATTATAATAAATCTGTTGAGCTTTATCAGCAGCCAGCTACAAGCAAACACCAGAAAGCTGATGTACTGCTATGGCCTTTAGGAAGCTACTACCTGTGCCCTGAAAATCACTCTTTTTGGCTACACTTTGCCTCCTGGGAAAAAAAAAAAATTAGATAGTTTTGTGGAGAAAAGCCTCTCCCCCTTTATTCAGCCTCAGGAGACATGACTGTGCACCTCCAATAGCAGTCTAAACCAGAGCAGGATGGATCCAGGCCTGGAGACTTGCTTTTCCTTTTTAAGGCTGGGATTTACATGGGACCTAAAATAATTAGGTCCCCCAAACCATCTAACCCATAGGAGCTCTTTTGAGATTCTCTAAGCTAATTTCAGCTCCTGATAAGTGTCCAAATGTTTGGATCCCTATGGAAACCTTCCTGGGGAGTATCTGAACCGTAAGGTAGCAGTATTTGCATTTCCACTGGTACCATTAATACATGGCAAGAATGCAAGGACTAGGAAAATATGTTCACAGTCCCTGGCTGATTCTTCCAAGATGGTGCTGTTGTAGGAAAAAGGATTACGCGAGTTAAAAGTGCACAGGGCTCGGCAGTCATTAAGAGCTACAACTGCTCCTAGCAAAAATACTTGTTGCAGCTGCACTTTGGAGAAATGTTTCACGTGTTTTCAGTTGTTTGGTTTCTTGTGGAGATGTCAATATTCCTCGGGAGGCATCTCTCTCCACCTGCCATTTAGCAGGCATGACCCAAGGTGGGTGAGTAAATGGATTTGGTTTAAATTATGAGTTCTGTCAGCCTGTGGGGGAAATGCAGAAGGGAGATGTTGAGCTTAATGTAGAGTAATGAAAGGGTTTGTTTTTTACCCTGCTTTAAAGCACACTTCTCCTGGTAGTCATGCTGCCAGTGGTCAGTAGATGTGATGTTCCTGGGACCTCCCTGGCTCTGATGAGCAACCCTTTGTGGTGTCCTGCTCTACGGCCAGCTAGGTCTGCAGAAGTCCTTGCTTTTTAAAGCCAGACATCACCAAAACTGAGAGGTTAACCTGCACATGGCACCACTGAAGCCACCACTGCAAGCTTGGTCAGGTACAACCCAGATCCTCACTTAAAAAATAAAATTAAGCTGCTTCACCATAGCAACAGGATGTACAGCTGCAAGGTCTGACTGGGGATGAGCTTTCACCGCCTAAATTCTCCTGCTCTTCCCTCCCATGAGGGCAAGGGGAAGGCATTCTCCTAGAACTCAATCTTTCACCACCGCTGGGAAAGGCAGCCAGTTTTAAATTGACTTTTCATTAATTTTCCTGAAACAACATTTATGAGCTTCATCTCCACGGACTGAGAGAGAGATTCAATGGCCTTTGCAAACCCAAATACAAGTATCATGATGGCATTCTAATCTATTTCAAACAGATTCTTAGAGTCTAAGTCAAAGCTAAACTTTTGTTCTCAACCATGTCATATTATTCTCTTGATCCTGGACCTATGAACACTGTCCTGTCTCATTCTTAAGACCTGAAAGTAGGGAGAGTCAGTCCCTTTTGTCATTCACTTGTTTTGATAACTAAACACCCATTCTGTAGTCAAAGTGTCCCTCTGCCTGGCCACATTCCTCCTGTACTATGAGGCACAGTGCAGAGCACCTCAAAACTCCCAGTTTGAACAGAAATACAAGCAAATGTCCTGGAGAGAGGCAGAACCAGGCCCAGTCCCCAGCAGCAATGATCTGCAGCATCCCTGAAGGTGTGTCTAACATTGCAGCTTTCCCTTTTGCCTAGCTGTAGTAAAGACTCATCATTTACTCATCTCTGAGCAGGAAAGTGCCCCGTAAAACCCAGTCCTGTCCCACTCCCAAAGCAGCAGCTGCTTTTTCACTGGTTGAGGTCACAGCACCTCCAAACTTCCCACTAATCTTTCTGGCTGTAAGTCAGGCCCTTGTTGCTAGGCTCTGCAATAGGCTCAGCCTGTTGCTTTCACCACCCACTTGTGCAATATTTTCTTAGCAGTATCCTTGCCTAAGCAAACGCCAATCTGTAACACCTTTGCATGCAGTGGAGATTAAAAACAATAATTCAATAGTATTAAACCTCTGTATAACGCTTCTAATTTATCCAACAACTGTTCAGCAAACAGGAGTCTATGCCTTTGTCTGGCTGACTTCCCCTAAACTTGAAAAAAAAAACGTGTTCATGAAGTAACAGCAATATGATAAAGACTTGAATAAACTCTGTGGAGATACAGCCAAAACCATCTGTGCCCTCTGAGTGGCAAAAGATGTGGAGACCGAAGACATTCACAGGGCAGAGGAACACCAGATAACACGAATTCAGGAAGCAACCCTTCTATATTAAATGTAAAAATAAGAATTCACGTTCGTGCTCAATTTTAAACTCTGCCATCACAAGCAAAGTTGAGAGACCTTTCTCTGCCACCTGGGTCTTTCAGGACACGCAGGACAACATGCACTCCTTGGTACAAATGACAGCATCTCTGCAGCAGTGAGGATACAGACTCAGAGACCTCAACCCGATGATATGAAGCATTTCAGAGGGGGGAATAAAAATAGTGTTTGCTGCCCTGTACCACTTGTGTAAGAGAGGAGACAGTAATTGTTTGCAAAGAGAAAATGACAGGGAGCACAGGCAAGGACCAAGCCAATTCATCAGCTCAAGGCAGAAACAGAGGTCTGGTCCTGCAGGCCAAGAGGAGCCTCAAAGACAAAACCAAAGAGCTCATGTTTGCAGCGTGAAGTCACGGAAAGGGGTGCGAAAGGAGAAATGGCACAAGGAGCCTTGCAGGGTTGGAAAAAGTCATCTTTGCTGCAGCGCTCTCAGTACATCTGGTTAAGCCAGATATTCCCTGCTGAGCTACAAACGTCACCGTTCCTCCTCCTGCCACAACTGCTCAGGAGGAGAAAATACGAGACCCGGTGCGTTCGTGACTGCCAACATCCCTGCTCTTGAACTGGGTATGACCTTTGGGCAGGGATGGTTGCCAAGTGACAATCTTACATACTAAAGATTTGTTTTAGCAACATCATAATAAAGGTTTTGCTCAACAGTTTTTGAACCCTAAGTTTAAAACTAAAAGGTAAATATGAGCTCTTGATAGAAGATAGTGGCAAGGGAAAAAGCAAGAGAGCACACATTTTTGTATGTGAAAAAAAATCTATGAGTGACCTTTTATGACATAATATTTTATATCTCCTTTCATTTGCAATAAATTTATGATGATTTGCTTTAACTACATATATCACATTAACTCCAGAGAGCAAAAACCAACAACAAATGCAAAACTTTGTTAAAAGATGTATGCTTTCAAACACAAACCCCAGAAATTACAATCAGAGAATCTGGAAAAGCTTGAGTTGGGCCAGATCAGGCTGTCCCCTGGAGAGGGATGCCTGCTTACTGCAAATCACTGGGAACTTCAAGGCAAAGCAAGTAAGCACAGTTCAAAGTGCTGTCAGCTGGGCTAAAAATCTGCTTTAAAAACCCTTCCCCAAACACTATGGATAGCAGGAACTGAAGGAACACCAAAGTGGACTCTCTTTAAGATGTTACCAGTCTTCCTGACAAAAGTAGCATCAAGGATGAGTGCGAGAAACTTGTTCCTATCCTGTTTTTCCTGATCATTCAAACCTCTGCCTGTCTGGAGCAAGCCACTCAATACTCCAAACCTCTTCTGCATCAACATTTGTACCAGAGCCACGGTGAAAAGATGCTATTGTGAAAATCATGGATGCGCTCATCTTCCTTTGTTCCAAGACTGGAGTACTGCAGGGTCCAGAAAACACATCAGGTCATCAAATCAACACAGTAAATCTTCTCTTTTACTTAGAAAGACAAAAATAACCTTGACTTTTTAATGAGCTCACACAACACCAGAAGACATTTCAGACTCAGGAAAGTATCTCATTTCTGCTGGCGAAATGCAACCCAGCAGAAGTTGGACTGGGCTGCACTTGGATGGGCTCTTGTACTACAAGCCGAATCCAACTCCATCACAAAGAGGGAGCATCTCAAGTCACAGATATTTGGTAGCAACATCCTATATCCAACTCTCTTGCTGAATTCAGCTGGTGCAGAGTCACTGGTGTATTTGATGCCAGCCTTAATATTAAAGGCAGAAGAAGGAAGTTTTCTTCTGTAGAAACCGAGGAGGGACCTCCTGTGTGAGAAATCCCAGCTGCCACAGAAAGTGTGTAATCTCTTTTCATGATCTTAATTTATAAAATTGGCCTGATTTTTTTTTCATGTGTCCTCACTATTCCTACTGGAAGGGATTTCCAGCGCCTGTCTATTTATACCCATTTCTTCTTGTGCCAACATTGTCTCTTCACTTAAATAACTTTCCTCTGCCTGCTGCTTGCCTCCTTGATGCACTCATAGGCAGCTGTCAGATCTCCTCTCTGCCTTCTCTCCTTAGGCAAAACAAGTCAATCCCATTTAATGGCCTCTGAGAAAGAGCCTGCATCCCCTGACCTCTTCCTCCCTTTTCCCTAGAACAAGCTTCCTCATCTGGTGATGAGGGTCCTCTCTACAACCCTTCCCCACTGGGTGCTTCCCAAACACATTTTGGGATCATATCCTAATCTGAGGACTTAGAGGAAAGGTCAATTCTTTGCTTTCACCCCTGCCAGTAACAAAACAATCACTGTGTAATAACAACAATCACACCACACCCATTGTGTTACAGAGATTGGTGAGAAAACACTGTGTGTCACACTGCAGCACACCTACGTATTGCTACGTTAAACTTTGCAGCTCTTCAACAACAAAAAATCAGCATGTTGCTTTTTCTTCTGTAGTTTTAAACACCAGTAGAGATTCAGAAGTGACAGATGAATACGTCTATTTACCAGATAAAGAAGAGCACTGATAGGTAAAAGAGAACAGCTTCCCCTTTGTAGCTTAGTAAAAGCAATTAATTCTTTTATTATCATCATTACTGCCTCTCTTTTTCATCAACATCATACCTAGTCAGGGAAAAGCATCCAGCACAGGCAGACGAAAGACCTGTTTCTCCTTGAAGTAAAGTCAGTAGCAAAACTCCCATTGACTTCACACTGTAGCAAGGAGCAGTTCAGTGTTCTGGTTTTTGTAATGTGGACAAAAATCTCCTGGAATAAAAATGAATTTCAGAGATAACCCAGTTTAACAGAGCACTCCTGTCCAAGACAGCAAATACCAGAAAGATTCTCTAAAGGCACAGCTAGAAATGAGCTGCAGAAAGAAGAGTGGGGCCTGATGGATCCAGAAAGCAGAGCTGAAAATCCTTGCTGACAAGCAACAGTTCACCCTCTGCCCAGCTTGTCCCAGGTCCTAGACAGAAAGCTCTGTTTGCACACTCATTATTAACACATCTATAGCAGTTCTCTGCTGCTAATGAGCACACGTGGTGTTTTCCTAAGCAAGGATGATTTACAGGTTGGCTTTGGAATATACCTTTCCACAAAAACCCTGACACACACATCATGAAAGCCGCCCCTTGTGAAGGTAAGAAAGCACAGGAATAACAAGGTCTTGCAGGAAAAATCTGACCAACTAAAAACTACAGTATGTCAGGATTAACAAATACCTGGTTTATGTCAGAACCTGTTCAAGATAAGAGGAAATATTTATTAATGAAATCTAAGTATGGCCGTTGCAGGGGTGGAAAGAATGTGAGAGGGAGACTTTTCGATTCCCACTCGGCTCCTAGAAACAGGTTTTGCAGCCAGGTTGGTTTTTCTTATTTTCTATTTGGTTCAATCCCCCCACAGCCCTTGCCCTCTTCACTATGTTTCCTTGGGGAGTGGGCAGCCCAAGCACCCTGTGCTTTGCCAGGATCAGGAGTACACCCAGAGTAACGCCTACTTGAGGCTGCGATGTGCAAAGGTGAAAGGAAGTCACTGGGTGACTAATTCTCCTGCTGATTTGGAATCTCTGATACTGCACAAGTGGCAGCAACAATAGAATCCTGCACACACAGACTTATCCCCCCCCTTCAAACCAAGCTCACTTGTCCTCCTCACTGAAACACATGCTAAAATCAGGGGAAAATAGAGATTTCACGTTGCTTTGTTTGATTTCTGTTATTTCTGTGTCTCATTGTGGGTGGCATTTCCCTTCTCCCTTCCCTTTTTTCTTCTCCAGTGCAGAAAGAAGTGATTTACAAGGGAGATAAAGGAGAAAGTATCCTATGAGAGACCCTGTTTAGCCTGAGTACCATGTTTTGGTAAGCATCCTAAGTGAAAGAGAAATGAGGTCAAGTTTTGCACTGGAGTGAACTATTTTTGTACACACGAACTGGATGGTAGAAGACCAGTGCTTGGTGGATATGGGGTTAAGGTTCTCAGGCAGCACCAGTTAACATTGAAACAAGATTCACTTTTTTCCCCTCTCTCCCCAAAGAAAGGGGTCAGTGTTTCACACAAGATAAAGGACACCTTCACCTCTTGATGGTTAAAAAAAAAGTCTAACATTAGATAATCAGTTTGTACTTAAAATCCCTGCAAATGTTTTGGGTGGGAAAATTCTGTGGAAATTTGGGTTGAGTTGGGCTACATTTTTTCCTTACAATGACTTTAGTACAATCCAAATTTCCAGACCAAACAGCATTTTTTTCCCCCTGAAGATTTTTCATCATACGGTGACAATTTGCAATGTGTTATTTCAATTAATTGTCAACTATTTCCAGATCTCTGACCAGATTACTGTATATAAAACCGTCACTGCTAGTCAATTTGCTTTTCTTTCCTCTCATTTATTTTCCAAGACAAGAGCTTTTGGGTGACCATCTGCTTCTTATTTCAAACCTGTCTATTTTTGTTAATACCTGACGTCCCATGTCTCACACAAGAGCTCAAATAAAGATTGATAAGCAGGTTTTTTGTTTTGACACAAGTCCCCTATTCTAAGCAGCGATGCTTTATGATCCCAAGTTAGTCCTCTGGTGCAGATTCTTGAGTGCTTCTTTAAATTCCATTTTAGACCCACGTTTGGCAAGAGTTTCCAAATACACTCAGCTTTATGCATTTGAGTTACCTTATGAAATGAAATAGAGACATTTATGCGTTAAGATATAAGCATTTGTGAAACTGGTGCCTTAGGAGATGTTAAGCTACAGGCCCTGTCTATTCTTCCTTACTGGTTTCCATACTAAGCCTACTCAGCTTCCAGACCAGGAGAGTTTTATATGCCTAATGGCCAATACTGTTACATGACTAGTTAGATCAGGTTGGGTCTTTTCTACTCTTTTAGATCTAACGAAGTTGCTGTGAAGTAAAAAGCTGCAGGCAGAGTGCCAAACACCAGCCTCACCAGATCTTACAAGTGATGTTTATTCTCTTGAACTGTATTGACTTCTTGTCCCCCTCAGAAGGATAAAGCAGCTTTAAACCCTTCCCAGCAGTCCCACTCTTACTGACTTGGAAAAGGCTTGAAAGAAGAAATAGCCAATAGAGAAGTAAAAATCAGTGTCTGCTACCACAATAATCATCTTCCCCAGCAATTCTCTGTTCAGAACCACATGAGGAACAGCATCTGTCTGACTGCAAGGCTGGAGCAGTGGGATACACAAAGCTCAGGTGCTGCATGAAACCAGCTTTGCTTCCGGATCAGTTCTCCTGTCTGGAAAGGACATGATCTTCCTGTCCTTGCACTTAACTTCTGTGAGCAGGGCCTGATTCTTGTATTAAGAACACTGTCATTGCAGGGGTTTGGGTGGATGGAGAAACAAGAGCTGTCCTGGAGAGAGCCAGTCTGCCTAAAGCACGAATCATTCACTTTATCTCCCTCCTTTTTCTATCTCAATAGGCCAACAAAAATATCCAGGACAAACCTTAGCCAGGAACTTCACACTCTTCAGGTGGGAAGGGTACTCTCATCTCCTCTTTAATTGTCCACAAAAGCAATCAATTATACTTTTTCTCATCTACACCAGGCAGAACATCATCTGCAAGCAAAACCCCTAGCTTTTCAGTTTTTTCCCCCCTCTGTTTTCCTTACTCTGTTCATATTTTTCTCATCAAGTCTGTCACCAATGGCCAGTTTCTTTCTCTCCGTAATGGAAATTTTGGGAATGTCTGACTAAGAAAAAACCCAAATTCTAAATCATTAAGCAATAATTCGGAGAGATTATCTTACCGAGTAATAAGCAGTTTTATAGCAGATTTTTCAACAGGACATATTTCACTTAGAAAATCATCATTTTTTCTCCCTTAGGTTATAAGGTGCTTAAATCATTTTTTGAAGGAAGGAGGAAACAGCTGTGGCTGAAGCATGCTTTTTCCATCTGTCATTTTTTCTTTATTTTCTCTTGTTGTGCATGCAGCACTCAGAGCAAAAGCATTAGCAGTGGTGCCAATATTAGAAGTTAAAGAATGTAAGCTTGAACTTGGATGATTTTGGTCAAGGTCTGAGAGTAGGATTTCTTTTTTTCCCATGTTCTCTGACTGGGCTGGAGATCACAGTTGTGCTTTCAAAGGCAGTGTGAAAATGCAGGTGCTGGGATGTGCTAACCAATGCTGTAGCTGTCTGTGTTCCCAGCCTCTGAGCTAAGCCATAGGGAGGTTTCTTAGCTGCTTCCAGTTCAAAGGAACAACCTGGATCAAACTTTTAATCTACCAAAAGGAAGGACAGGCACTGATGCTGCAGCTGGTTTTGATTCAAGTGTCTGGTTTATGGGGATCACTTTAGGCTGAGACTATTGAAAATAAAAAGTTTAGAGGGACCTGAGCAGAACCAGGCTGATGATCTGCATTCAGTTGAGATACACCCCAAAGTTCTCCCTGCTTGTTTAAATAGGAGTTTTCCCAAGTTGTCCCTTCTAATAGAAGACTTTGCTTACCCATCACTTTCCTTTCTTGGCCCCTCTTGTGTTTGCTCAGCTCCATTTTCAGGAGTCATCATTTTGGGTCAGATCTTCTCTGTCACCTGTGAAAATGCCCAATTCAACCTTTTACAGAAGAAGCCTCAGGATGCCCAATAACCAGAAGGTATGCAATATCAGCCTGGAGTTATGCCATCCCCAGCATCGTTAGCAATACCTGCTTAAATGCTAAAATCCAACAGCTAGTATTTAAAACTCATAGCATTCAGGAAAATACTCCCTAAATCCAGTCCTTATTCCAGAGTAGGAGAGTAAAATACAAACAAGGCAAAATAATAAGACAGCTTCCATCAGGGGAAAACACAGGTGAAAATTTCTAGAGGTTTTGATTTCATCTTTCCCTTAATTCCTGTAGTCCCTACTAAGGAACAGAACCCATGAATTGGGAGCTTGAAAGCAAAAAGTCCTGTTCTCTTCTGGGCTGAGAAAGGTTATGAAGCTGGGTGAGACATCAGGCAATAAAACTCAACTATTTGGATGAAAAGAGGCACATATAATCCCACAGTTATTGTTCACTTTTGTGCCAGCTAGAACCAGATTGGCATCTGTCCCAAAAAAGCTAGCACATATTTTGATTGTGATTTTCATTTTCTTCTTCCTTTAAAAAACTGTCCCTATAAAGTCAGCCAGGATTTAAACAAATACATCTATAGCATGATAATACAGCCATTAAAAAAAATAATTAGGAACACAGCCTGAAATAACTATGTAAAGAGACTTGAAAACGTAAATCAGCCCAAGTGTTTGAATAACAACAAGGTGATGATGGAGACAACGTGAGGTGGTCGTGCTTGAGAACCAAAAGGCTTGTTTTGATAGAAAGAGCATCGAGCAGAGCAGGGCAAGGTCTGTGTGCTCCACTGCGTTCTCAGGCCAACCCGGCTCCAAGAAAACTGCCAGAAAGGGCAAAAGGGCAGTATAATTCTTCCCATGCATTACCTTATTTTGTGGGGGCTGAGTAACTTCACACTGACAAAGACAGATCTAACCTCTGAAATCCATGCCCCATCAGTATTTTTTTTTTCATGGAAAACACTGACTTTCTATTAAATATTTTGTTTCATTGTGAAGCTATTTGAATGCTATTATTTCAGAGATTTATATCTCCCCTATAGATCCCTACAGACTTTTTATTGATGGAGATAAATATTGCCCCACATTCCTTTTTATCATCTGCTGTCAAACATGCCAAAGAGCTTGACTCAACCATGCATTACAAAGGGAGTTTTTCAGCATGTTTGGATTTAGTTCTCAGCTTACATCTTTATCAAATGATTTCAGTCTTTTCCACATACATTTCCCAGAGCCACATGGATGTGCTGGTGTCTCTCCTTCTAGAAAGCCAAGGAAAACCAACAGTAGGAGGCAGCCCAGGAGGGAAGTCATTGCGATCTGGAGAAGATGCTAATAAGAACCAAGCCTAGAGACTGTTCAAGCCTGTTGCACCTCTACTGCACTACTTGCCCCTCCATCCTAAACAATTCCACTTGCTGGAGTTCTCAGACTCAATATGAAGGCAGCCAGTGGCTTTCTCATGCTCCTGCAACACAGTTGAGCCTCAGTTTTGCCATGCACCACCAGTGCCAGTGGCAAGTCCAAGGCTGCCTCCTAAATCCACAGTTTATTTCACAGCCCATCTATTTACAGTCTGCAAACCCCAAACAGATTTCCAGCTCCATCACTGCATCCCTCAGAGAAAAGACAGCCCAACTAAAGCACCCCAAAGCTTCAGTCCATCCTTTCTCAACCAGGACAGCACCACACAGAGCTGGGGTCCCTTTCGATCCCTGCAGGTTGCCAGCCCGATAGTCGGTCATTGTCACGCAAGGTTTTCCTCTCGTCAGGTTCTCTGATTCAGCACAGAGAAGGTCGTACAGATCTTCCTCTGTGCTGAGTCACAACCTGTTCCTCATTCTCTCAGCAGGAGCTGTGTCTAAGGCAGGACGTTCCTACACAAAACGCACAGGACTCAGGGAACATGAATGAGTCACTCTTGTAATTTTCTTTTATAGCCTGCATTAATAGATGTTAATAATAGCTCCTCAAAACTCCATTACAAATACCAATTTGTTTCATGATATCGCTTCTCTACCCTATTGCTAAGCTTTAGTCCTTTCTAGAATAATTGGACAAGAAGCTTAAAAACAGAGAAGTAGTTATTGTCCACATTACGCCAGCGAAATCTTACTTTGGTTCTCATGTACATCCACCAAGATCAAATAAAGCTCTGAAACTTTTCTCTTTTTAGTGGAAACCAGCTTATTAGTAGCGCTATTGACATTGGCTCAGAAAAGCAGATCTTCATCAGGGACAGGGAAAGCTGTTGCTTTTTCTATCATCAGAAAGGTGGGGAAGTGGGGAGAGATAAGACAAGGCGTATTTGGCAATGTGTGGCATTACCACAGATCAATATTTTTCAGACAGAATGTTTTTCTTAGTTGAAAAATGCTCTGCTTTGGCAAATACAGCTTAGCACATGAAAACAGACTTCTGGAACTTTTCATGTTTTGTGCATTAAGTTTTAATGAACTTAAAATTGTCGTTTTTAGAAAGAAGCCCATCTTTTCCAAGTGTAGCCTCAATTATAAGCCTTATACATTTGATTAGAAGCAAGATCTATTCAAAGTATTTTGTTTTCAACTTGGGGAAAAAAAGATACTCAGAACTTCAGGATTTTTCCCTCTCTGATGAGCACTATCTTGTTCATGCCCTTTCAAAATCCATGCTAGCGTGCTGGGAGATAAAAGCCAGGAAAATAAGTATAAAAATGATTAAATGATGGAATGAACAACAGCCAGAAATGCCTGTTAATGAGGGTCCTGCTAATGCGTATTTATGTCTAACAGGGATGAGGATTCTGGGCCTAAAATGTGCCATCCTTGAACCAAGGTTTAAGGTTTGCAAAAAGTGGTAAAAAACCTGAAAATGCGTTTTTGAGTGGAAAGGTTTAGTCAGCTTCAGAAACAGTTTTCATTTATAATGCATGGAAAATTGCTAATCTTACCAAGTTTGTCACCAAACCAGGGCTAGAGTCTGAATGGAAAAAGTTTTGCAGTCATTTCTGTGAAATGTCATGTAATTCAGCAGAAAAGGAGAAAAACAAGAGAGCATTATTTCTGGCTTTTTTCTTGCATGGTCTGGTAGTTAGACTTTGTATCTTGTAATCAGGAGCCTGGACTCCACTGACCCCTCTCAGGAAAATCCTTCAGGTACCAGGAAGACATTGTTGATGGGGAAAGAGCTCCCTGAGGACACCCGCTTGACCTCAGAGCAGAGTTCCCCAGCTTCGGAGATTACTATTTCCTGCACATAAAATTAGGAATTAAGAGTACTAATTACTGTAGTTCCTCTTCTTAACACATCTGAATGAACATGGTAAGTACATTTTACACTAATCCGATTAACAGATTTCTTTTCCTCTTTTTTATCTCCAAAAAATGCCTTGCAGCCCATTGTTTTGCTAGTTAACAATTCTGTGCTCTTACTTTAGGGCCAAATGCAAATATAAAACAGATCATTCCCATTTAACCAATTTTGGGAAGGGAAAAAAAAACAAAACCCAAAGCTTTCTGCCTACATAACAGAGTTCAGTATTAATACATCACATAGATGAAAAAGCAAAGCAAGGACCTGTATCACAGAAGTGTAACTGATGCAGGGACAGAGTAAATACCAATGTCAAGGAAATTCATTAGCTAATCTTATCTAAAGAGCATATCTAAATGTGTCAGGTGATAAAAAGCTAGACCAGCTCAAACCAGCTCTCTTAAAGATGCCTGCCTATCTGAGCCATGGAAAGAATGAAAACACACATACTGTATTACATATCACCCCCATCGTGTTCGACAGCAGCAGCAACAGTCTGGAGATGACAGAAATCTCATCAAGCACATGGATGCTGGAATAATAAGTCCTACTACAGATCCTACACCTTCTGCTCCCTAATGTTTTTGGCTGGCTGAAAAGTGTGTGACATAAGGGCTTCCTAAGAGTAAAAAAAAACATGAAATAGTTAAATACAGGTGCTCTAGCCTTATTGCTGCTGTCACTCCAACTCTCCAGTGCTGAACTATTTTCTTCTTCAGCCCACAAACTGGGACAGAGGAGAGTGGTGTCTGGGGTTGGGGTGCAGCCTGAGATACAGGTCCCCACAGGAGCCCTCTCCCCTTGTCTGGGGGGAATGACAGGACAGGGGACAATGACACGGACAGACCCCAGGAGCCCTCTCCCCTTGGCTGGGGGAGGAGGGACACAGTCAGACCCTGGGACCCCTCTCCCTTTGGCTGGGGGGCTACAGACACACATCAGCCCCAGCAACCCTCTCCCCTGGGCTGCAGCAGCAGGGACAGCTCCATACCTGGGGACCACCTGCTAAGGATGGGCAGTCACAGCTCCAGGGGAGAGTACACAGGACAAGCCGTGAGGCTGGGGAGGAGAACATGAGTTGCACATACTCAGCAGCTTAGAGGTCTCTGGGAGCTGCATAAAACACACCAGGAATTACACCATCCCTTACAACAGCTTCTCTTTGACTAAGAATGTCACCTTCCAGGCCTGACTTAATGACAGGACTAAAATTGACATTGGTATCCTGTTATATGTCACAATGTAACAAACGTGGTGACAATGTAGCAAGTGTAACACAGGGGAACTAACAAAGGCAGCTGGTATCGATGTAACAGATGTGAGGATGTAATGACCATAAGTGTATCATTGTATCTCTATGACACACAACAATGTAACAGATATACCACTGCAACAATGTAATGTGTCACAAAGGTAACATCTCAACCCCCATCCTCTGGTTTCACCCTCAGGAACCATCTCCCCACACCTCCTGAAGCCTGACAGTCTCTTGGAAACACCGTCCCTCTCTGCTGGGTACCTCCTGTATCCTTAACAAAACCCCCTCCACGTTCCTGAGTTCACAGACAGAACAGCTGTGCATCTTTATTACACATATGCTGCATTCTGGGTTTGCTTGTTAGCCAGCAGACAGGAAAGTTTTATTTTTAGGCAGATGTGAAAGCCCTAATTTGTTGCAGAGGGGAATAGAGAGCCTAATAATAGCATACAATACAGCCAATGCCAAATTAATTGAGACCAAAACAGGTTACAGCTTACGAGCCAAAGCTACTATTTTCCACTTCCCCAGCCTTCCTCCTCTCTGAAACAGCATAGTAAAGCTAGAGCTGGAAGACAGACACCCTTCAACAACTATCCATCACTGGAGGCCTTCTGCTGTGCCTTTGAGTTACTACACAATGAGGTTTGTCTTGATCTCACACTACTCAGTCAAAGGGACCAACTGGCTCATCAGCCCCAGATGATTTTCCTCCGCAGCTGACCAGCATCTTTTGAGTCCCTTGTTGATGAACATGCCCTGGCTTGTTCACAGATGAGCCCAGCACAGTGGGAAGGAGCATGGAGAAGGAAACCTCAGAACTTCAGAGAAGGTTTTGAGGCACAGCAAAGCTTCTGGTGTGACCAGCTGCATCCACCTTCTCGGTTTCAGCCTCCACCAGCCAGGGGCAGATGACCCAAAGGGATGCTGAGAATAGTCCGCTGCCTTGCTCTGCTCTCGGGTGACCACACGTGTTTGCTGTCAGCTCTTTCCAACTAGGAGCAGGAGCCTATTTTAAGCGCTCCCTCTCCTCACGCATACACTGTTGCCATAGCTGCAAAACTAATGCACATGGAAAGAAAGGTTCTTACTCTATTGACTCAGCAGAGAGGCATGTTACTGAATCTCTCAGTTTCTTAACTCATGTAAGTGGAAGATAGTGGGCCAGATCCTTCCCCAGCTGGTGCTAAAGTGGCATGACTATTGGCTTAGTGAAGCCCTATTAATTCACAGCAGCTGACATACTAGCCCTTTGTTTTCCATTGCTACGCCTTCCAGAGTTGTTCATGGTATATTGTAATTAATTCAGCTTCTCCTCTCTTACCTCCCCTTGAAGGATGTAGCTTGACAGACAGGAGAAGATCATACTCACTCTGCTGCTGTCCACTCTTCATTTATCTGAGGATTCAGGGAGTGAGTGCACATGTCAGGCACATGGCAGACCTCAGCCTTTAACTTGCATCGAATTTCCAGGGTCAGAGACAGGAATTTTAGGAATATTTAAGGAAAGATTTGAGTGCCCTGTCAGTAAACATTCATTCCAACCTGGCAGCAGCCTACACACTAACAGTGGCTCGCACTGATTTTGCTCACATTTGCAAACTTTCAGCCAACTCAGATTCAAATATAATTGCTAATATTTTGTATCTGTTTGCCAGTTACTTTCAGAAGAAACCATCCATACACTCAAAACAAGCCCACTGCAGGTTTGGCTAGCATTTTGAAAGGATATTTGATTTAGATGCTTAAACTTTCCTGCCCATTCCCAATCTTAAATAGAAAATCAAATTAGCACTTTAATAAGAGGCAGTCAGATCTTAGTTACCATGAACTTACAGACCTCCTTTACATTCAAGTTTGTTGAAGCTTGAGGGTAAGACAGACACAAAAAGACCTGGATCCTATAGGGAGGAAGATGCTCAGGATACACAAAAGCAACAAGTTTTCCAGTTCCTTGACCATCGTGATTACAGAGTTCCTTGTGGAAAAGACTGGAGTCTGGGTACCAGATCCTGAATAAAAGGGTAGGAGTCACTGTGAGCCTTAGCTGGGGAGATGTGGATGGCAAAGGCTAAATCACTCATTTTGTTGCTGGTCTTCAGCAAGCAGATGACACAGTGTCCCACTACTGGAATAAATAGCAATGGCACCTGGAGGAGTGGAGGCTGTAGTTCTGCTGAGCAGCAGGATCACAGAAATGGCAGACATGAGGCTAGAGAAGAAAAAAGTGCCAGGGACTAATGTAGAATGTGATTTCTGACAATAAGGCTCATGCCAAAAAAAATGGGAGAATAGGAAATGGTTGAGCAAAGAAAAAAACCCTGGAAGAGCAGGGAGTGAGGGCAGGGAAGGGGCTTTGCCTGCATTTTCTCTTGTTTTTCTCTGACTTGCAAGTCTCACATTAGTTGGTACATTAAGGATATTAAGGTTAGGTGAATGTATCAGTTACAATCACAGCACTGACAATCCCTGGCTTGTAGAGGCTAGGTGGGAGTCTGACAAACAGGTCCTGTATATACAGTGAATGCACTGCAAAGGTTGCCCAGCAGAACTGCTACAGGACTGAGCCATAGGGATACGATGGTATTGCAGAGATTTACTCTGGGGTTGTTGGTTTGGAGTTGGGTTGGGGTTTTTTTTGCATATTTTGCTTTTTCTTTGCATAGCTGTGACAGGCAGCATCTATAAATAAAGATGGATACCGATGTGCTCATGGTGAGCTGAAAGAGCACCCTTGCCTTAATCTAAGAGATTCAGACTCCTGTATCTCATCAGTTACTCTTTGAGAAGATAAATCACCAATTTACCTGGAACCTAAATTAACTTATATATGTGCTCATATATAATTTATATTTGAGACTTACATGTGTGTTGGGCTTTGCTGTTTCAGACAGCAATACCCAATTTTGTTCTCACCAAGAAAAGTTTGTAAGACTTCAGCACCATTGAATTCCAGCACCATAGCTCAGTTTAGAGCTGTCAAGCATCATGTTATAAATATTACCTCCTAGCTATTAGTACTTATAAAGTGATCCAGCTCTTTAAAAAGTCAAGCCATACCATACACTCATGTGGCTTCCTGCAACAGTTAATTCCAAAGGCTGCTTAAACATGTATGATATTTTTCCTTTGACATGCTTCAAATGTATTTGTCATTAATCTTGACCCTTTGACTGTTCCCCGAGGGACAATGAAGCAATCAGACAGCTGTGCCCCTCATAACTTCTAATACTTTAATTAAATCCCCTTTGGACCTTTTTCACTTCTCTATTCTTTCTTTAGGCAGCCACCAAGAAAAACGACCACAATTTTAACATCTAAACACTGGAAACTATGAACATATAACAATGCAGAAATAATTTCTTATTTTTCAATTTACTTAATTATTTTTAAATTTAATTTCTGGAATGAATGAATGAGAGTTCTATTTTCTTCTGAAAATTCTTTTTGAAGTCACAGTGGTTTGGCCTCGTGTATAACCATAAACAGAACTGTACAGCTTTGGACAGATACTTTTAAGAGAGAGTTCAAATCCTGCTCTTCCATAGTTTAACAAGACAATAGTCTTTATAAAACATTTACCCACAGAAATAGTTGATCTGTCCCAAGAAAGGTCAATCTCATTTAAAGGTAACTGGCTTGGCTTGCAGATGAAACAATCCCTATCATTTTACTATCCTGTTCTCATGCTTCACATCCAAGTTTTGGTTGGTGTTTGGTATTTATTGGCATCTATAGGAATCGCCAAATATGTCAGTGAATTGGCAAATTGCAAATATCACTGACATGAAAAAAACCCAAGAAATTATTTTCCACTGTCTCAAACTTTCCATTAATCCATTTTCAAGAGCGAGTATCACTTTTGATTCCCTAACTTTTCTTGGAGGAATTAAAGAAATCAACCAGGAAATGAAAACATTGCTAAATTAGTTCACAGTATTTGTTTTGCATAGTGCAAGTGAGAGCACATTGCTGGAGTTCAGTTTGGTTTACACCGTCCCTCTGGGGATTATGGGAATGCTCATAGATCCCATTAAATACTAGAACTGTACTTTTTTTGTAGAGGTACAGGTAAATCTCAGCTCAGCAAAAGGTAATTTTGACCATTGCTGTTAAAAATAACCCAAATGACATAGGCTTTTAGCTAGTTTTGATCTTCTGTTGCAAGCTGACAACCTGCTTACTTGGAAAAATGTTACAGGAACTGGGGCCAGTTCGCAGCTTTGCCCTGGTGTGTACCTGCAGTTTAACAGCTTGGCACAGAAAGGTGTCAGGTTTGACTTAATTTTAACTCATTAGAACTCAGAAATTGAAGATAAGCTCAACTGTGTGCTCAAAGAGAGCCAGCTTAAACCCCTGCAAAAACAAGTGGATTTTGTGGCACACCTTCCACTCACCCAGGGTCAAATGAAAACTATTTCCCAGTATCCAGAAGATGCAGGAGAACCTCCAAAACAGACAGACTGCAATACTGTCATCGTCATGTTCTTTGGACTGGGAGCCCCCTCCCAATTTTCTTATCCAAACTTGCTTTGTTATAGAGAGATATGGTTCTCTGGAGTCTGTTCTCCTCCATCCAGGACCCCAGAAGTTTTTGTGCATCTCCTGTTAGCTGCATGGCCATGAACCCCTTACTTCTCTAGAACGCTTACACAAAGGACGCTGAGGTACTGTGAGCATCCCCATTCAGCAGCAAGGCTTTTCCCAGCAGTCTGGGAGCTTGGACACCTCTGAAGTTGCAACCTGTTGTATAAGGCATCCCTAACCTTTCAGTAAAGGCAGGAAAGTCCTATTTTTAGACATAGATATCCCCAGCCCAGCAGATAAGTTATCCAGCAGTGTCATCACTTCTGCATGCTAGAAAGCCAGCCACAGTTTTTACTCATTCAACCTACATTAAAACAAACCTGCCAGTAAAGGTGCCTTTGGGGATAATTCTGATGCAGAAGCAGGACAGCTAATAAACAGCTCTCATAAGCCAAATTCCTTTTCCCTTCGGTATGAGGGGGGCATGCCCTACAACAAGGAAGAGCCACTGCCTCCCAAAGCAGCTGAAGGGGGACCAGACCTCTAAGCCCGACCACAGAAATGTTTCAATGAAGCAGCACTAGATGGAGCAAATTTAGACTAACATGGCAGGGAGGAAAAGGGTGTCCGAGATAAAAGCAGCTTATAAAATAACTTGGAATGTCAGCACATGATTATGTTGTTTTCCCCTCAATCATTAGTTAGACTGCTGTGTTGCAAAACACCCTGAAGCTTGAGAAACTGCTAATGGGCAACAGCTTTGGAATGTCATAAATGTGAAGTTTTACTGGACTGGAAAGACAACTTATTGTACAGTCAGAATTCAGATGGGGAAATATTTGGACACTTGCAGCTTGTAATAAAATGAGAGAAAGTGGATTAGTAGGTTTTGTAACTCATTAAAAGGGAAGAGCTGCAGAAGAAGGTTGTGGGGAAAGCTGCACCCACAACAGACAGCACCTCAGCCAGGTTCTTTCATGCCCCATACCTGGACAAAAATAGCACCATTAACTCCCTCTGCCCCATCAAGGACAAACAACCTCAACTTAAAGAAAATTTACTGATGAGAAGATCCAACATATGATAGTACTAAAACTGGAAGATCTCAACTGTGAATAGGTAACAGGCTTTGCTTATGGTTTGAAGGTAAGAGAAGCCTCATCTTTCAAGACAGCAGGACCTTCACATTGCACAGCAAGCAGTTGCTGTGCGCACAATGCCGAGCCCAAGCCCAAGCCCAGATGACTATAGGCCTACGTGGCTTTTGGCTAAAGCAAGGAGTAGGATGAGCTTGTATCTGCCTTCAATAAATCACATTGACTTGCCCCAAGACTGATCATAATGGAATGAAAAAGCCTTTTACTTTAATAAAGCAGAGGGTGATTCCAAAGGTAAATTAGGAAGAGATACATTATAAAGAACAAAAATTCCTTTTAAAGGTATTGGAAGACACTGAAAGGCTGTAAAATACCTCACTGGCAGCCTCCATGCTTAGCATCAGCTTTCTGCTCTTTGTTCTAAGAGATCTAGTTCACACTCTGCAAGAGATAGACATGCAGTAACAATGCCTTTTACTTGCTAAGATATGGCAAAGTTGACCTGTTAGATAAACAGATTTGTTTAACCATTACATTTTCCCCATGCCAAATGAAAACACATAAAAATGAAAGATTCAACAGCTTTGTATATATATTTTTTTTGCTTGAGCTGCACAATGGAACTTGTTTGTACTCTTTGCCAGAACAGTAAGGGCTCTGCAGCTCTGAATTTGGCAGGGATGGAGCCCAGTCCAAATCACTCTCCAGCGATTGCTGGGAGAGAAATGCCAACAATTTGTTTTTACACTTACAAGATGTGTTGTGTACAGTACAGAGTGATCCTAAACAATTTGAGCTAACCATCTGATTGATCTTAATTAACATTGGAAATTCTAAGAAGCTACCAGAGCTGGGTGCTCCCCACGGGAGCGCAGTGAAGGAGCAGTCTGTGTGTGGTATGTAGCAGTTCCGTAGAGGATGAGCCATCACCCACTGAGGTTGATGGAAGGATTATCACAGACTTCAGTGAATGCTGGGTCAGGGCTCAAATACAGCTTGATTACAGCCCCTTAATTAGAGCTTGCCCATGACATCTGTAAACTTTGCAGTAAGCCATATTATTCAATACCAGCATCGTTAAAGATGCTTGTTAGAGTTCTGTCATTAGGCAGAGGTGAAGGACTTTGGTAGAAATGAGTTGGAATTATTGTCAGTGTTCATTTTTACTAATAAAGGGTTAAATAGTCATTCTAGACTGACAGTTTTCTTTGTTGTATCTATAAAAGCATTAGTTTTTCATTTTGATGTTTGACTTTCATTCTGATGCTATGACTCTTTACATATTTATTTGCTTAGTCACTTGCCTTTGACTCTCATGTGTAGGTATTAAGTTCTTCTACTCATTTTTATACACGTTTTCTACAAACTCCACTTGTTCCAGCCTAATTCACACAACTTCTCATGAATATAATGCTTGTTTTTGCAAGCATTATTCTAATCAAATTTATAATGGGACAAACATTTGTCAGACATTGAGCACTCAATCTTGTTACATGCATTTGTCAAAGTGGCAAGTACATTTCTCCACAACTGCCACCTGATAATTACAGCATAAAAAGCTCCCTCTCCCTATGGAAAATTAAGTAACTTTTTATATGCTGCAAGTGCACAGTTGCAGGCTAAATATTGTGTTTGGTTTTATTTTACCAACAGATAGCTTAGCTCCATAGCTTGCTGAGCCTTGTAAAGCACTGTATTAGTAACTGTTGATGTGCTTAAGTCTAAAATAGTTTATAGGTGGTATTTTTTTCTGACAATGCTGACTAAAGTTACCATTTGGTATACTGGAAATTCTTAAATAGCACCAACAACAGTGCACTAATAATAACCTGAGTGGCTGTAGGAGACTTGAGCTGGACCCTAGGCCAGCCTGTTGCTGGGAAAGAATCCTATTGGGCAGGAGCTAGGCTGCCAGTTGGGATTTTCAGGTGCATATTCTCACCTTTTGTAAGTTCCAGTAACTTATTTCCCCAGACATCTGGGACTGGTTTTAGAGAACACCTGGTGTTCAAACCATGTGCATCTCAAGGGAAGAGCCAGACACTTGAGTGCCAGTTGTCACCAGAGACAAAGCAAAACACCTTCGCCAAAATTATTTACATCCTTCATGGAGACAAAGCTTTTGCAGTTACATGTTACTTGCCTTGATTATGCTTAGCAGGGAGAAAGACTTCCCTATGCCATGAAGCCAAAGCCTTCAAATAACTCCCACAAGCTGGCAACGTTATTGCTGCTATTTGATCTGTGCCAGTGACTGCAAGTGGGGCTTGCTAACCTGACTTGGCTGCTGCATCTCATGATGCTCCTGCTTAGAACAGCACAAAACCTGAATATTTTTCCATGAGATTTAATTGTGAAATGATGCAATTTTCCTATTTTTATACCAAGAACAAATTACCTTTGTCTCCTACCACACTCTTCCAGTAGGAAAGGAATGAACATCCAGTTCCTTACATCAATTAAGGCTCTGAGCAAAACTGATTATTTTAATTAGGTTTTTTTGACAGAGCAGTATGACCATGGTAGCCTAAATATAAGATTCTCATGGAAAGGGGTATTAAACATTAGGATGTTTGTTTTTAAAATAAAAACAACCTAGCATAACAGAAACAGATGATAACTTCTGGGGGATCTGGAAATGTCTACAGACAATAGGAGAGTAATATATGCAATTAAGACAAATGTATAAGTTATTCCTACAAAGGATTATTTTGAGGTATGTGTGAAATGATGTAGAATTGTGATTTACTTTTTGAAATGTATTTTAACATCCAAGCTTAGGAATAGGATAAAACTTGAGATCAGCATTCACCACATTCCTTGAGATCCAAACCACTCCGATTGCCATTTTTTGTAGCCACAATTTTACATTTCAGTGAGTTTTTAGCAAGCAGCTGAAATCACTGTCTGGTGAGAAATCATTGCCATTTCAAATGCTGTGATGAATATAGATGTTTTCTTATTTTTTTTTTAGTAAGCCAGGGACTTCTCCCCAACCTTACACTTCAAGTGTCTGGAGCCAGAGCAGTCACATATACACTGAAAAACAGTATGCCCCTGCTTTGACAGCTGCATGGTGGCAATGGTTCTGCTGAGGAACCATAGCACTGTTGTTCTACCAATGTTCAAGTTCCCCCATCCCTCCATCTGAGAATCACAGAGAAATCTGGAGACACAGATGGACCAAAACTGTGAATCCCAAATGACCCAAACTGTCACGCATCCTTTCCATGAGCTAACAGCAGTGTGCTTGCTGTTCTTGTATGCACAACCAACAAACAAGGTATTGTATTATATGGGTTACAGTAACAGTAGGCTGGAAAGTAAGACCTGTCTAACCTTTCCCCATGTGTATATTTATTTTACAGCCTTGTTTTTCCACAGTTGCCATTGGGTGTAGCTCCACAGCTGTCCTTGCTTGCTGGCAGTGTATTTTTATTCACTTATCTACAACCTAGCAGTTATTTTTTTCCATCAGTGCTGAGTTTCCAATTCCCTGACCCCCTGCAAAGAAGAGAGGGGTCCTCTTTTCACCTCTGAACTTGGTCCTTTCAGCAGCTTTGTGAGGGATGCTCTGACTTCTGAGGTTTGGGACAATCCATTTAGACTCTCTCACAGGTTTCTTACTTTAAAAGTAGCCACGAGCTCTGCTGGTGGGAAACTTCATTGACCTTCCAGACCAAAGTATCACAGTGCACAGAACATCAGTGTTTCATCCAATGTTTCCTCTTACTTCCCCCCATGATCTGCAAAACATGCTTCCCCAGTTAAGAGGTAGAAGCTTTAGTTTTTACTTGGGTTTAATGCAAAGAAGCTCCTCTTTTCAGCCTGCTGCTGAGTCCTTAATTTTGATTAATTCACACAGACACGATGTTATAATTCTTGGATTATTCAGCCAGCTAAGAGAGGTTTCAAAGTCAAAAGACTCAGGATCCCCATTCTACCATGGAACAGACTATGACCTTGACCACTTGTTTTTGTTATTTAAGCTTCCCACTTGTAAATCTGAGACATCTCCCTGTGCTGCAGCACTAAGTGGATAAACACAATGAACATTAGAAGCATTCAGAGAGGCAGCTCATAGATCATGGAACTGAACATCTGCCATGTAAGGAAGATAGATTTGAAGAAAAAAAAGCATAGTTAAAAAAATCACCTCAACCTCAGGGCTTATCAGCTGAAGAGTGAACTTGTGGAGTAGCCAAGACAACCAGCTGACAAAATGATTAGCTGAAGAAGAGACAGATCAAAACACCTTATGGCCAATGGCCTTTTTCCATTAAGCATGGAACTCACCAGGAACCTCACCAGGACCTGATGGCCACTCAACCAAAAGGTCCTGAACCAGGAAACTTGACTTAAAGAGAAAACTAACCCTTTTACTGAGCTTGGAGAAAGACTCAAAAGTCAAGGGACAAGTATGGAGGTGGTTCCCACCACCCCATCTTGTTAATTTGGCCAGACTGGGCTGCTGCATTCTGTAAATAGTTCTGTTAATAGAGCACAAGTTTAGTTTTACAAGCACGCTTTCATGTTCTTATTCCACATGTGATACTTGAAACATATTTAGGTACCTAATAGTAGGCAGACAGATACCAAACTTTTGGCCTTGGGTTTTAAGAGCAGAGATGGGGAAGAGTCCCAAAAGCAGATCCAGAGCATCTTAACAAAGGGATGGGTACACATATGCCTGGAAAGCACCTGTTAGTGGAGATTAGCAAATAAATCTTTGAGGAATAGATGAATAATTCCCCTACCCATGACACAGGATTGGAAAGAGAAAATGACATCCATAAAAATAATCTGCAAATATAAAGTCCTGGACCTCTAGACTGGAAAGCTTATTTTTAAGCCGTTATTTTTATGTGTTATATGTTTCCACTTAACATTACAGGCCTAATCATTTGCAGCTTAGGAAAAGGGTTGAAGCCCACTTGCACACACCCATATTTCCATACACAGCCTGTTTGGGAGCATTATCTTCATGGCCTAGCAGCTGCTTGACTTGATCACAAAGATGAAAGCTCCATACATCCCAAATGCACTTTCCTTTGCTTCTCCACCTTCACTTCATGACAGTAAATGCTCTCACCTGCTCTGCTGCTTCTCAGCATGCACATTTAGAAAATACGTGGAAATGTTTAAAAAGCAACCAGCATGGCTTGCCCTTGCTACAGTAGAAGTCATCTTGAAGACTGTATTTGTTTTCCAGCTGGATATACCTTCCCAAGCATGGTTCTGAGTCAGAGACGGTTTCAACACAACCAATGTATATATCTAATAGTTACTCTGAAATCACAGAATCACATGGGTTGGAAGGGACCTCGAGAGATCATCAGGTCCAACTCCCCTGCCAAAGCAGGGTCCATAGCTCAAATTGCACAGATAGACATCCAGATGGGTCTGGAATATCTCCAGAGATGGAGACTCCACAACCTCCCTGGGCAGCCTGTCCCAGGGCTCCCTCACGCTCACTGGGGAAAAGTTCTTCCACATGTTGGTGTGGAACTTCCTGTGCTCCAACTTGCAGCCATTGCCCCTTGTTCTGTCTCCACAGACACTGAAAAGGGACTGGCCTGCACTTTCCCCCTGCATCCCATGCTTAGGATATTTATAAACATTAGTAAGGTCCCCCCTTAGTCCTCTTTTCTCCAGGCTGAACAGTCCCAGCTCACTCAGCCCTTCCTCACAGGGGAGATGCTCCAGGCCCTTCATCATCTCTGTACCCATTCTCTGGACTGACTCTCTCCAGGTGATCCCTGTCTTCTTTATACCAGGGAGCCCAGAACTAGACACAATATTCCAGGTGGGGCCTGACCAGGGCAGAGTAGAGGGGGAGGATCATCTCCTTCAACCTGCTGGCCACACTCCTGATGCACCCCAGGATCCCATTGGCTCTCTCAGCCCCCAGGGCACATTGCTGGCTCATGGCCACCCTGTCACCTACCAGGACCCCCAGGTCCTTCTCCACAGAGCTCCTCTCCAGCAGGTCACCCCCAGCCTGTACTGATACAAGCAGTTATTCCTTCCCAGGTTCAAGACTTGCTTTTGTTGAACCTAGTTTGGTTTCTCCCTGCCCAGTTCTCCAGCCTGTCAAGCTCTCACTGGATGGCAGCACAGTGTGCTGTATCATCGGGTACTTGCAGAGGGTGGATGCTATTCCCTCATCGAGGTCATCAATGAAGATATTAAACAGGACTGGACCCAACACTGAGCCCTGGGGAACACTGCTAGTCACAGGTCTCTAGTCAGACTCTGCTCCACTGATCATGACCCTCTGAGCTCAGCCCAACAGCCAGTTCTCAACCCACCTCACTGTCCACTCATCCATCCTGTGCTCTCTCAGCTTTGCTATCAGGATGTCATGGGAGACAGTACCAAAAGCCTTGCTGAAGTCAAGGCAGATGACATCCACTGCTCTCCCTCCATCCACCCAGCCAGTGATGAGATCATAGAAGACTATGAGATTGGTCGAGCACTATCTCCCCTTGGTAAATCCACACTGACTACTCCTCATGACCATCTCTTCCAATTGCTTGGAGATGGCATCCAGTACAAGCTGTTCCATCACCTTTCCAGGGACAGAAGTGAGGCTGACTGGACTGTAGTTGCTCAGATTAATAGATAGCAATGCCAGTGTACAAACCAGGAGCCACTCCATTTTATTAATTCAAACCTAAGATTCTCAAACTTTCCCTATTTATTCAAGTAAGAAAAACTTCAGAAGCAAAGATGTCTTCCCCATGAAGTTTTCAATCAGCAGAGATCTGCTGCTGCAAATAGGAACTCAGTTTGTCAAGAAAAGCAATTACTGAAAATGCATTTTCCAACTGTTGCTGCTCATCATCTTTGCTCTAGTCTGTTCTCAATATTTTCAGCCACTCATTTAGCACTCAGGGTCCAGCACACACGTTCCCCTTTCACATATAAATCAGCCTGGCTGTGTTTCAACAGTAAACCCCACAACTGAACTTTCCCATTTCCCCCCACAAAATAGCTGAATTTTGCTCTACTAACCAGAGCAGACAACAGTTAAAGCCTACACAGCTCTCAGTATAGAGCTTTCCTAAGCTTCTTGAGCTGGGATTGCTTAGGTTTATTGGAGGCTGATAGGTTATACTGCTTCTGGGAACTTAAACTTGCTGTTGCTCAAGCATTAATCAGCTGGTTTGAAGTCCAAACCTCACATAGGTCAAGAAATGGGTCAAAAAAAACAATCAAACCCAAATATTTAGAAGCATGACAATCCAGGGCTAGTTGTATTAGGTGGTATCCCCAGATACAGGAGTCCTGTCATCCCATGGCCATGTTGAATATGCACAGGAAGAAATGCTACAGACCAGGAGTCACACAGGCAGAGCTCATGTCAGTGAAGACTGAAGTATTTTGACACTCGGCATAAGTAAAGCATCAGTCAGAAACGTTCCTCAACCAACCCTCCACTCAAAACCCTTCTGATATTGCAACAGGAATCCCCAATAATCCAGCCTATTTGCAAGTCCATTTTGCTCCTCTTGTCCTCTCCTGAAAAGGGCAGAACAGATCTACAGCAAAGCCAAACTTTGTCACCCCAAGAACAAGAGGCAACTGCTGGGCTGGTGTTGGGTGAGGGAAAGTGAGAGCTGGAGATGGGATGGACTTCAAATCTGGTCTTCTATTCCTGCTGCTGAGCAGGAGCAGAAAGCTTGACCCTTCACCAGCAGCTTGGACAACCAAAGCACTGGTGAAGCATTTGCTGGATACCTTTCCTGTCAGTGTCTTCCCAGAGTTCTTGAACAACAAAACCTCAGGCTCACAGCTCCTCTTTTGCACTTGGCCATCTGCAAAGCTGGGCAAAGCTATTTGAGAACAACCATCTCTTCAGGTTACTTTGAAATGGTGGCCACTCACTGTTCTCAGCTTGTTGATTTTCCATCAACTGTTCCAGAAATTATTTCCAGAAATACAGAGGGAGCTCTGCAGGGTAGCCAGCCACCACTGCCTCTGAGCAGCTAGCACGTCTGCTTCCCCAGCCAGCTCCTCTCTACTAGAAAACAGAAAATCATGCTGTAACTGATAGCAACAGTGGGTGTAACCTACTCTCCATGGGGAAAGCTGAAGTAGTGCTTTTCATTCCTTCTAATCCCCCCCACACTGTAACACCCCTCATGGAGGCTCTAGCAAGGTCAAAAGACTTGAATGTGATACTAAGCTGGTGAGCCAGGTGGCTGGCAATATTCCTTTCATCCAGCCCTATTTTTGCTTACCTGTCATTTGAAGGCCATTTGTAAATATAGATCAGAGGGTCCACAAGCAATGGGGTATGGAACACCTTGCAGGAAAAGTTCTAGCAACAAAACACTTCTTTCTGAACCTTTCCATTTTCTTTTGTAGGTGGAAAAAGCTGAAGCCCAGCGACCAATTCTTGCCACACAGAAAGAATCTCACATTCCCCAGGATGGAGATTAGGTTTTGCAAAGTATGGGATATGAATCCAAGATGCACGTTAGAGCCATCACTGACAGCTCTTCCAGTTAGCACGCTATGGTCTTGCAGGAAATTCAAAGAGTTTCTCAGCTCTGCTGTGTTCAACATGAATCTCTTGGGTAGCTTGTTCTCCCCTGCACATTTAACAGCAGATGTACACAGGGGTAGTTTCTCTGGAGAAGTAGCCTTCATTACAAACTCACCCTGCAGCTGGTCTTCAAACAATTTATTTCTATGTCTACACCCAAAAAAGCCCCCTTTCAGGAAGGGAGTGGTTTTCTTGGAGATGGGCATAAGTAAGGTGCAGAAAGTGCACGAGATGGTTTTCAGTCCAGATGTGACCTAAAAATTCTTCCTCCCATTGAAACTCATGACACAAGAGAACACATTATCATTGCACAGAAAGATGCTACAGACACAAAGGGGCTGAGCAAGTGACTGTCAATATTTTATCCCAAATTATCAATTAGTGCCAGCTTTGGTTAAACTAATTGTGTCTTCCCTTTCTTTACTCTGATTCCTTAGCACACTCCCTTCAGGGAAAAAAAATTAACACTTAACCAAGATATGAAGAATTATTTTTCCACTAAAGTTTTCTGGAAGGTCCTTATTTTTTCAGGACACAAAGCTCCACTGAAGGAGGTCACAGACAAGGGCATACATAGAAAAATAGGCCTTGGTTAACTCTGATCTTCGGTATTTCAGTGAGATTTTCTAGAACGTTCATCCATCTCCCTGGCATGAGTGGTGCTGAGATAGCCCCCAAGCACTTTCGAAAATCCCACCTGCAATGATTAATTATTCACAGCATTGCATACAAACCCCTATGGCTCTCTGACAATTCAGTGTAGTAAATTAGGCACTGATTGGATTTTTTCCTTGTCTTTATGCAGCTTAATATTATTTAAGACAGGAATACCTAGAAGATTAGAGTGTTTACATAGAAACTGGAAAAAAAAATTGATATTCAGTACTCACATGAACCTCCAGAATGGGCCAGATCCCTCTAATGAATACTTAACAGAGTCACTGAGGGTTACAGATTGTTTTGGCCCTGCTCATCTTTGCTACTACATTCCTCATGGTGAAAAGCAAGGTCTTGAGGCAGACTACTCCATACAGATTGAATAGGGGTTTGTGTTCCTAAACAATATCCAGTTCAAATCAAACAGAGAATTGATTTTAAAATTCACATTTATTCTATGATGTTGCCTTCTCGTGGAATATTTTGAGAAAATAAGAGAACCACAGCCAATACAAAAATCAAAGTATTTTTGTTGAGTATCAGAACTTCTGGTTAATCAACAGATACTGGATGAACACACATAGCTCAAAATTTAGTGATGATCAGGTAGGTTTAAGCTGAGCAAGAGCACCACACAACTGCTGCCTTAATTCTGACAGCAAAGAAATGGCCAAGAATCAGGTTGGAAAACTTTTTGTATTTTTTTTTAGAAAACATAAATAGACTTGATTCAGTTAACTGATGCATTCACCAGATGTAATCCCTAACCAATGGATTATACACAGTGTTCAATGCATAATTCTGATCTGCTCTTTATTTATAAGAGAATGAAAAGGATCAGGTCTATTTTTAACTTCCTGGAAAGTTTAAAAATAAAGAGCAGCTTTCAATAATGCATTAAACAGGAGGTTTCTTAAAAGGCTGTATCAAAAAGGTGAAGCTCTGCAGCTCACCAAGAGCAGTGTGTGAGGAACAAATGGAGGATGTATGTTGGTAAACACAGGTACACTGCATGTGCATGGTTAGATTCAGGGTATGGCAGGGAGTCTGAAAGTCACTTGGAGCTTAATTCCCATGCAGCTCAAGAGGCATTAGGCAGAAGGAACAGAAGTACACACAGGCATTGCACTTGCAATGGAAATACATGCACAGGCTGGATTTGGACCTTTAAGATCTCCCCAGTCCAACTCTGCATCTTTAAGAATCTGGAGTCTCACTTTGAGATTTTTTCCATCTTTTTTCCCCTCCCAAGGCACATTTTTCCAGCACTTTTGTGCCCTGTGCCTTTCACTATTTAATATTCAATTTAAGTCTTCAGTCTGGGCTGGGTTTACAGAAGTACATTGCACAGCAAATCCTCTGTGCTGGGGAGAAGGTGGCCAGTGGTCACAGCACCAGCCTTTCTGGACACCCACACCTGGGGTGACTGAAATAGGATGCACCGGGGACTGTGACAGAGCTGTTCCCATCCATCCTCCCCCTCCTTAGCACCTGTAACCACTCAGCCACACTGTCACCTTAGCAGCTATGGCACAGGCAACCCCATGTTCTGGGTGGCCACCGTCCTGCAGATGGAAGATGGGGGGGGCAGTCTTGGTGGGAGAGGTAGTAACATCACCGGAGTGGGTCAGCCAGGGCCAGAGTGAGCCATCCCCTGTGCCTGCACGTCAGGCCAACCCAGCAAGTCCTTCCTCAGAGAAACACCAACGAATTCAGATACAAAACGCTTTGAAAAATTGCATGTTAAGTGTCAGCACAGATGAAACCTCAGGTTACGGAGAGCCCAAGACAGATACAACTCTGACCCTGTTTTCTCCTATTATTTCTCTCTAACACTTGGCAATCATTTTCCCTTAGGCCAAGAAAAGGAGATACTAACAATTAAACAACCAATTTCACATCAAGAGCTCGAGGCAAAGGTCAGCAGTAAGCAATGCCCTGGCCAGCTCAGAGTGTGGCCACAGAAACCAGAGAAGGGAATGCCTAACAGCATTCACACTTGGTTTGAAAGACAGGCTTCTCTAAAGAAAAATAGAGGACATAATGTGAGCCTTTGTCTGGAAACACTGAAAAGAACCTCCACAGCAGAAGTCATTCCTTCAAATCCAGTATCAGGTGACATGCAATCAGAAGTATTTTCCTCCCAAGTGCTGACTGTGTGTCCAGAACTATGGCCATACACAAAACATCGCCCACCTGCTGCGTTCAGCAAGCAGTGATGCTTTGTACAACTTCATCACCATTACAGCAGCAACCTGAAACCAACCCAACACATAAAGCAGCCCTGCAACAACAACAAAAGCACCGAGAGCACGAAATCCAGTCCCACAGCACTGGCAAAAGTGGATTTTTATAGCAGCAAGACCAGTTCATGACCTCTCTTTGCCCAGCGCTCTCAGCCCCAGGTTGCATTAGGCAAGATTAATATACAAATTATCCTGTATCATTGCAACAGCCTTGCTCAAGCCCACTGTGCTGACAGGCCCCATCACGGCGTGTCAGCGTTACGCTGCTGCTGGCTGGCCTCCCCGCAGCACCGAGCCAGGCCAGCGCTGCCGCCCCTCCATTTAATAGCCTCACACTGGCTCACCACATTACAGCTGAAATAAAGGACAATACTGCTCCAAATGATCAGCAAGTCAGTTTTAAATCCCTCAGGTAGCTGGCATATCCCTCTCACCTACACTTCAGGATGGGAAACACTACCCTATACAAATACTATAGTAAATTTAGCTGCTGAAAGCCAGTAACAGTCTGGCTTTTATTGGCACTCTTCTCCATATGCCCTGGCTTCCATTTCCCCATATATTTTAAGCATCAGCTTCTGTCCATATTGGTACCTTATGCTCAGGCAGTTGCACACTGTAAATATAGAAAACTTTTAACCTGGGGCTCAATCCAGACCTTGTCCCCACCCTGCCCCCCCCCAATATTTAAGGAGAAAAGGTCAGAGTATTCCAGTGAACTGACGCACTCAGTCTAATTTATACAGCAAGAAGCTTAAAATTGTGCGTCATTTGACCATTTTCCATTTGTTCATGCTGAGATTAAGAGATGGGCTTATTGTTGAGCTTATAGCTGAAATTACAACGAAGAGAAAAAAGGGTTATAGGGGATCAGTAGCCGCAGCTGGGCTTTGATTTATTGCTGCCCAGTCATGGCAATGTAAATTAGAAAACTTGAAAAAAGCAGCTCATGGGGATTGAGAGAAGCTGAGTAATTAACCATTTCTAAGGTAAAGGTTTCCAAATGAAAGTGGGGAGCCAGGGCTTGCTGTGAGCAGTAACAGCTTGTTTAATTGCTAAAAAGCATCTGTGACAAGTGAGTGGTATGCAGCTGTGATTGCAAGGGAGAAACCCCCAGCATCAACATCAGAAATCATTCATAAAGCTGACGAGTCAGCATGTTCTGTACTACTTCATCACTGCACCATACCTCAGGTCAGACAGATGGCAAGCTTCACGCACCCACCAGAAGACAACTCTTCCCTTACACACCTCTCCAGCACTTCTTCCAATAGACAGGAGGTTTTAACCGTATCAGTAAACTCAGCATCAAAAATAACCTCTCCATACCTATTCTTGAATTTTTCTGCAGCAGAGGAGAGTCCAGAACAAGGTAGAGCTGGTCAACGAATGGGTGTATGAGCAGCCGTGAGCAAACAAGTAGCTTGTTGGGAGCATAGACACACACATTTGTCCAAAGTGAAAGCCAAACCCCAATGCAAGCTCAAATATTTCAGCTGAAGTTAGTCAAGCCATGGAAATTTCTACAAGCAGAACTACAGATAGAGAGTTTAAGGGGTTTTCTTCCCCACAGATTGCAAATTCATCGTTTTTTAGCAAAATAGGAAATTAATGACAATGCTTGCAGCCCTCCCAATTCTTTCCATACTCTTTTAATTTTGGATACCATAAGAATCCCAAATAGATTAGTATTTACATGAGAGTGGTAAGAAGGGTAACAGATTTGCTGACATTTTCCTGGAAGAGCTGTTGCTATCTATAGCATTTTCCATTTTCATCTGGGATTTTTTATGGGCCTGGAGACAGATGGATTTTTCTAGTAAGGTGAAAATAAGAACATCACCATTTAAGTAATGTATTTCCATGTGTGGCAAGTCATTAATACCGTAAGATTTTGCTCAAACTAAATTTATATATTTTTCATCACCAAATCGCCTCCTTCACTGGTGGAAAGTCAATAAATACCACTCCCCAACTTCACAAACTTTTGTGAACACTCAAAAAAGGTGAAAACTGACAAAATGCTGATGCCAAATGCTGCTCAAGCTGTTCCTGACAGCCAGTCTCCATGCAGGGTAGGTATTTTGCTGTTTAGAGAAAGATTTATGAAATATCCATTAACAAGATTTTTTTTTTATAACTACAAAAAATACTTGATGTTTTCCAGAGCAGTATCATTCTTGAATTGAAGTACCAGAAAAATTGGAAAGTCTAGCTGCAGGAGAGAGCAGAGCATTGAGTCTAACACATACAAGCTAAACCCAGCAATCTAAGGAGGGAATTGCTAACTCCAAGCAAGCAAATAAGATTTTCAATCAATATTTAGCTATTATGAAAGAGCTTGTTTATTGTCTGTAGCTATTTGTGTTTCACATTTTCTTGACCATCTCATTTGCTCCCCTCCTGCATGCACAGCTATCTCTTGTCTCAACATTGACAGGGTGCAAATTCTTCCAGGACTCATCTTCATCAAGCCAGGGGCTAATATTTTAATGGGCTACTTATCCATCACCTGCAAAAGGGCTTCACCCACAACAGGTCCACTTCAGTGATCCTGGGATACAGAAGTTTAAGACCATAAACTCACATGCAAGCAAAGTTTAAATTGAGATCAGACTTGAATCTTTGAGATGCCATCCCCAGTAACAGCAGAGTTATCAGAGTATGATTGTTCACATTGTCCTCATCTCAAAGGAATGGTATCTTAGTCAAAAATCCTACCCAGCTTGGGGTCAACTGCACCCTACCACAGCAGGGCTTTCCTCAGTGACACAAGGCTTTGCCTGCACAACAGAGGCAGTTCCCTGCCATGGGTCAGCCTTACCTCTGCTCAGCACAGCTCATTTTCTATAAAAAGTCAAATTCTTCTCATTCTGAGGCCCATACACTAAACCCACATGCACCATTTATCTTCATCTGCTGCCAGGGAAAACTTTTCCTGGGGCATGTTGGTGAGCTCTAGATACATCAGTATCTAGCACCAACTAGTACCTTAGCACCAACACAAGCATCAGAACTGTTCTTCCCAGGCATGCAGGGGGGATATCAGCACCATTCACACAAACATGGTTTTCTTTGGGCTAAAACCAGCCAGGGTTTTGCTATATTACCTTCTAAGCAGAAATAACACTAAATGCTAGAGATCCTATACATCTGCAGCAAGGTATCTCACAAACTTCCAGCCTCTATTGCATTGAGAAGTGCTGTAAGATACAGAGGTAATTTTAGCCAATTTTTGAAGCAGCAATCCAAGGCAGAGACAAGTCATCATGCCTGCCTAGCTCTAGCATGGCATTTTTCCACTGGAGACCTCAAAGTGCTGACAGAACAAGAAATTCAATCCAGGCTGCTCCAGCCCAGTTTAGCATCCTCAGTTTTAGACCACCTGAATTCCAGCTCTCTCTCAAAACAGGGTGCAAGTGGGACCTCTTCTGATAGACTTGGAACAAGTGTCCTTCCTACTCAAAATACACAGGTAAAACACCTAAGAAAACAAGACAACACAAAAGCGTGATGCAGCAGCTCATTAATTACCAAAATGGGTAAAGCTTTTATCTGTTTAAAGTTGTCTTTTCCAATAACAAACAGAAGAACCTGGCAGCAGGTCTGTACTAACGATGTTTGTCGCCAGGCCAATCTAAAGGTCTCCTGTCAGATAAGGCATTTCAGAGCTTTACAGAAAAATGCATTTAAGCCATGGATGCACTAGGGCAAAGCAGATCAACTGCAGTGCCTAAATTTATGAAGATTTAAATGTTATAAAGACATTAAACACACTGTGCCAATTTTGCAACTTTAGCAGACATAGATGTCATTGTCTTTCTAAGAAGAAAGGATCTATTCTTGTTTCTTTTTTTATTGACCGAGGCAGATTACCCTTAATCTCACTAAATCCTCAATCACCCTGCGTGATACACTTTTTTTGGACATTGCTGTGTCATTCAGAATATTCTACTCAGCAACAAAAAAAACCTCTTGCTTTATTCATCCCCACTTTTGTCCCTCCATCCCCTCCCTTCAAAACTCCCCCCCCATGTCACACATCTTTTTGCCACCTAGTGAGACTAGCTTTAAATTTGGCATTGAACACCAGGGTGGCCAAAGTCATCACATTTTACTTTAAGCAGCAAGACATGTCCAGAAAGGACAGCAGCCAACTGCAAGACATTTCCTTCCTGCTTTGGCTGCAGGATAGAAAGACAAATTAAACTTGCCAAATTGGATTCATTTTCCTGCTTCCCTCTGCTCTCTCCCACCTCCCCTTCAGAAAAAATATTGAAAGCTAAGTCCCTAACCATAACAGGTGGGGGAAAAAGAAAGCACTAAAGAGAAAACCTTTTCAGCTCCACAACCATGAAAAGTCTGATTTCTTCAGGAAACTTGATAAAGATAAAACTTGATGGAAATACATTTATCAGATGGCAGCATCTCTGACCATGGGGAATTTACTTACTGTACTGTGATCTGTCAAAAGGAGCTGGCAGATGGGATTTTTGTGCCAAAGACTATTTTATTCCTAAAGTTGCTGGGGACTAGTCAAAACCACAGCAGTCTTGCTGAGAGGTTGGATTAATACATATAAGGCGAAGTAAAAGCAGTCAATTCCTCTGATATAATGTAGGCTTGCTGAAGCCACTTTCTACCCCAGGAACACCACATAACTGCCACTGGGATTTGGTACCCAGGAAAGAGCCAAAGATTTTTATTTCCCATAAAAGCTCATTAGCTGCTCCCTGCAGGATTGTTCTGAAGGCAGCAGAGCATTTCTGTTGGCTCAGTCTATCTTTGGATGGGCTTCTGAAAGCAGCAGTGAAATGGGATGCTGAAAACTACTTCTTCAGAGGAACGTGCACACCTGGACATGCATGCACATTGAAGGATTTGGCAAAGAGAAAGCATCATCTTAGGCTGGTCAGAGGCATTCATCCCATTAGAGATTGAAACCCTACAAACAGTGCTTTAGGAGGACACCAAAGCAGGTTTAGCCTCTGTTAGGGGCAAGAAGGAGGTGAAAGGCAAACAGGGCTGGAGACCCCAACCCCACATGCTGGCTGTAGGTTGCCTGGAGGAGGCTGAAGCTGAACAGGGAATCTTCTCTCCTCATCACCACCAAGCAGACCCAACAGTAGTCTGGGCAAAAACACAGCAGCCAGCCCCATCTGCACTCTGAGGCCACTCGGTACAGAAGGTAGGAGGCTTTAACCTGCCCATAACATCATGCAACACTAACAATGGTGGCAGTTTGATGGGAGAATGCCCTGCCAAGGCAGGTGGTATAAACTCCTTGGACATGGAGTTGTTGCCTTTTGCACCAGTTTCTTTGAAGGAAAGTCCTAGCACCTTCCACAAACTGACAAGCAGGGAGAAATTCTGGAGAAAGACATCAGCAGGGAGCTTTATCCCAGTGTTTCCTCACTGAAGGCATTCAAGCCAAGTGATCTGGGAAATACATGAGGGCCCCTCATTAGTCCCTATATTTCTTTTAATAAAAAAATAGTCAGTATGACAAGCACAACAGCAAGTGCTTCAAAGTAGAGGGGCCAAATTCTGCCTTCATGCAGTTACCATATGAGCACAGTCATCATGGGGAGCTTCAAGTCTCCAAGCTTTGAATTCTTATGCAAACGTTCCAGAGCTGCAGCCCTTATTTTGACAAGTGGGATGTTTATCTGGGTAATGATGGCACAATTTCTCATTTATTCTAATTAGAAAATAATTAGTACAAGAATCCTAATGCAATGATAGTGCCATGGCTTGCTGCTTATTTCTGTTAATCGGAGCCTGGCACCAAATCAATATACTTTCCCATAACAAAAGGAACCCAGTCCTACAGAGCCATTTCTAATAATTTCATTCAGCATGCTACAAAGTAAATTCTGATGATTTAATTGGAAATGATGTTTCTAATAGGAGGCTGTTTTTGCAATTACCATTAAAACCAAATGTCCCTTTTGCTATATCTAAGCCATGCCTTTTGCTAATGGTGTTCTCTTGGATTACTGTCTTTTTATCAGTTGTATTTTTATGAGACTCATAGGACCCAATTTGATGTTCCCAGGTATTTCAAACAGAACACATTGTTCAAAAGTAGTATTATTAGAAATGTGGCTAGATACATTGTGTTAATTTTTTTAGAGAATTAGAAGATCTGGATTCTCTGAATGTAGTCATATTACTCAATAACTTTTTTTAAAGTTTGAAGACAAGAACCATTTAACAGAAAATATTGTTCTGAATCCAAATAGCCATTATTGGCTCAAAAACTCACCCTTCTCTGCTCTCCATCCATCCCTGTCTAGCACCAAAACCCAGCCACTGCTTCATGTGGCCTTTGCCATCCCCATGGTCATTTGGGGAAAATAAATCACTGCAGACCTAGGCTACCCTGGAGTTGTGTTTAGTCGGAACTGATGTGACAATGAAGACCCATCAGCCCTTACAAGGCAGCCTCAGTTCACTGAAACCAGTAATACCCCCCCTCCCCCCTTACAATTTCTGATGATAGACATTACCCTCAGCCTGGAGCAGGAAAAATGCTTACATATATTCTATCTGCAGATAGGCAGTGGCAGATGGTAACTATAAAAGTCACTTTTTTATATTTATCATCCAGAGTTCAAACCCTGATACCCTGGCACAAGGTGGTGGGTAGAAGTGATCAATTTATCTTCTCTGCATTGGAACCTTTGCAGTACACAACATCTGTAAAAAGGGAGTTTGGTTTCCCATCATGATGGGGACTAGTTAAACCATCCAGTAACACAGGCATTGCCCTCTGCAGTCATTAGGCTGCAGCATCTTGTGCAGAAAGAAAGAGTTAAGTCCTAAAGAGATGCACAGGTAGGAAAATTACCTCACATCTGTACTATACCCTGCACTGACAGGTGTTTTGTCATAGCAACACTCCCTTAGTTTATGATCCCCCTGGTACAAAGACTTACCTCCCACTGATAAAGCACTGAGCAGCTCCCACAGCATTTGCTCTTTAAGCTGACTGTGGTCACATCAAACACCTGGATCTCCTCAAAACTGAAAACTAAAGCAATAGTCTTCCAACTCCTTCCTCACATGGTCCTGCTCCAGCCCACCAAATTCAAGGGCATCTGCACAGTGATCCAGGCTCACAGCATCAGGCCCCAGGTTTTCAGTATCCCACATGAGCTGGTGCTTCATGCCTTTTTCACTACCCAGTTTGCATTTCCTACCTCATACCAAAGTTTGCCTTCATAGAGTGTTCAAAGAGCACATCATCTGTTTACCAGAGATGACATTCAGGTGGCTGCAGCAGGTATTTAGTTTCGGTTTGTCATAGAAAAGCCTAAATAAACAGCAAAGAATCCTTTCTGCTAAATGCATCTGAATTTGCTGCAGTTTCTGGCTTGGTAACACAATTTCCCTCTTCAGGAGGTGTGCATCATTAGGGGTTACCATGCAAGCAACTTGGGTGTGGTGTCCATGCGTTCCCACACCTGTCCCTAGCCACCCATCACCTTGGCACTGTTGTCAACCCATAAGCTCTTTGGGGTACTTCCTGCCTTTTTGTTTGGTCAGCAAGAACAAGAGACCTGCGTGGCATTTAGGATCCCAAAGTGGAAGTAAGTGTTCCCACTCCTAACAATAATAATCAGAATTCTGTCTATTACCAAGCATGGTAGCATGACTCAGGCATCACAGACTTATTCTGGCCTCCATCTGCCTGCTAAGATACTGCCCAGAGCCAGAGCTGTTTGCCATTTTAGGATTAATGTAGAAAAATATGCCAAAGTTGGAATACTGGTCAGTACTTAACTGAAATATCAGCAAGAAAATTGCTGCAGAAGATGGATGGCTGGATTCCTATTTATCTTTCTTTTTTATTAAAAATATAGCTAATAAAATAAAAGGCAGCTTTAAGACTTCAAGCACAGGAGAGGAAGCTGAATGCAAGCACTCTTGCCCAAACTGATGAGCTCTTTGGAAAAGAATCACATGTGTCAGCAAAAACTAGTTTGCTCAAGCACAAGTGAGAAAGCAACTTTTTTGCAGGCTGTGAGGAAAACACACCAAGGTTGGTAAGATTGCTCAGAAGACAAGGAAAAAACCAAACAGAAGAGGAGACAAAAAATGAGATTGAGAGGATAGAGGAAAAAGGTGATAAGAGATAAGCAGCTGAGCAAAAGAATTAAACTCCAGGGAAAACCTGTGAGCTCTGATAAAGCTTCATGCACCGGAGTCAGGGTGAAATTTGGGAAGGGAAGAAGGAAGAAAAAGTGAACTCTGATAAACACTTGGCATTTTGCTCTATCCTCTCCTGTATATTATTCACATGATACTTTTTTTAAGGGTAGTTAAACAAGCAAGTTCCAGCTGTGACCTGGTGCTCAGGCTCAGAAAGAGCAGGGCAAGAGCCCACTTGCCAACCTACACTCCTGGGATAAGACCAAACCTCATACTGTCACCTGTTATCCAACCATCCAGGTCAGATACTGTCATTCCAACATCACCCCACTCAGTCACCCCTGCCTGATTTCAGCCCAGATGTTCACACCACCACATGCCTACAGCTGGTGAGCATGAGGCTGGGTTTATCCTTATGCTGTGCCATTGGATTTCTCTGAGCCTTCCTAGCTCTGTGCAAACTCCAAAGCCAAATGGAATTACATAGTGCAACTTGTTATAGGCTTGTGAGTTTAATTACTTGAGTCACTCCCCAGCAGCTTAAGCAGTTGAGCTTGGTCTTCTCCAGCCATTCTCAGGAACTCTCCAGAGCACAGGACTGATGGCAACCAGCATCATTAGACCAAGTTATAGAGAGTAAATGGCAAAAACTAACTTTTAAGAATTGCCTTGCTTCTATCAGTTCAGGGTGGGGGAAAGGGACATGTTAATTTGTTTTGATTTCTTGGAGAGATGGAAGCTGGGTAGCTGCACTGATCATGCTGCTATTCCCTTTCACACTCATGTCTCCTGTATCCTTCAGCTCTGCCCATACATTTGGGATGAGGTGAGAGGCCAGAGCGTGCTGCTCAAAGGAAAACCAGACAACCAGAGATGCACACAGCTTTTCACACACAAACCCAAGGCAGGATGAGGCTGAGAGACAAGGTGAGAAACCAAAGCAAACTATCTCCACCCCTGACCGAAAGGAAATGGATTCAAAACTGCTCCCAGACCCTCCCAGCAAGCAGGGCTTTGTCAGCAACAGCCTTAGATCAGCAAGGGCACTCATGCACCTGACTAAGCATTCAAACCTTTCTCCATGCTGGCAAGACCACCCCTGAGCACAGGAATGAGTAAAGTTTGGGAAGAATGAAGAAAAATGAACACTGATAAGTGTGGGGGCAATCTGAGAAGACAAGCCACTTTTTTCCATGTAGGAGCATTTTTTCCACATGAGCTACATCGTTATGATAAAAGCAGTCATTTCTGGCCATAAATCTCCATCCTTTAGAAAAGTGGGTCAGCCCTTGCAATGAGTTATTATATACAAAGCCACAGGCCAAAAAACACTGCCTCTGCCCCAGCCTGTTCCTGAATACTTTTCAAAGGTGGATGCGACCCACAGGTGAATATATGTATATAAATTAAATTCTCATGTCAGATAAGGAAAGGAAATCTGAAAAATCCATTAAATCAAATGCATAACCTGGGAGATTCTCATTGATGCTGAAGTCAGACACACCACTCTTGGGGAAGGCAATGGGGAGGCAAACACATTTCCCACTTCTTCCTGTAAGCATTTGATGGTTAAGTTTAACAGCAAATCACTGGGTTGCTCTACTGTAAAACTATTGCTGTAATACATTTGGCAATGCATCATGTGTCACCCACCCCTCATCTCTTGGACTGAGGTGGAATTTTAAGAGAGTCATTTCCATAACTCCAAGTTTCATTCCAGCCTTTTTCTTTATTCCTGTACAAGGCAGGACACTGAAAAAAGTGGGAAGTGACATTTCCAAAGTTCATTACTCATTCCAGCCCCATTCCTGAAAACTTCCAAATTAATAGGTGGAATACAGGCTCACCTCTGGAATCATCTGTCCCACTTTTTAACTGGTGAGTGATGGCTGCTGTCAGTGCTGCTAAGCCCAATTCCTTTTCTGAATCCTCCCTTATTTTAAATATTAGAAGCTACCAGCTGTGGAAGTACTTGGGTGAGCATTAGACGAGAAGTAACACAGTGTTTTACCACAGTAGTAATATCAACAGTTGTAGCATTTGTTCAGAGAGGACATTCATAGCCAAACCAAGAAACCCTTTGAAAAGGGACACACAGCCTCTCCAAGCAGAGCAGTATGAGCTGCTTCCTATCTGGAGTCATTCTGACTGGTCAACAACAAACTAAGCCAGGAGATGCTTATTTTCCATTTTAACTTTTATGGTCTATTAGATTTAGTCACCTCATCTGGTATCAGTTATGAAAGAAGCATTAAGAAAACATCTTCAGAGGGTGAATGCCATTTTAACCTTCATAAACAACAACAACAAATATCATCAATGCCAGTTAGCCAGCCACAATCTGCTATTAAATTAATGATAATAAACCCCAGAAGAAATAGTTCTGGCAGCATGTCAGATGTCATGCTTACCATTTACATCCTGGGCTTACAGTTGGCTGATTAAGAAAAAGCTTATCACAGAGGATAAAATTCACGACTATTTCATCTTGAGGAAGGGAGAGAGATCACCTGTAGCCTGCTAATAAAATTCAAGGACACTGGTAGGAAATAACAAGGTTGTAACTGTAAAACCCAGTACAAGTTATCTGCTTTTTGGAAGTCAGTTATTATCATGGGTTCATTCACCAGGAAAATGAAAGTTTAAGAATCAGTGTCTTCAAGTGGGTGTTAGCCTGATGGAGAAAAGAGCTGGACATGACTTAATGACCATTTGAAACATCCCAAACTAGTTGTTAGCTGAGTGATATAAACTAAGTGGGGTTTTGCTTTCTCCATCCCAGAGCTATGGAGAAACATGAGTCCCAATAAACAAAGAAAAAGCAAGCTCAAAGCAGAGGTCAGGAAACACTCGACACAATCATAAATATTTTATTGAGGCAGAATTGCTGGTTCATTCAGGAAATTATTTGATACCATCAAGGGCTGAATACAAGTTGGAAGTAAGAAGGGACTGGGCAAGCCAAATAATTACTCTAATTGTCAGAATCAGTTGACTTCATCCAGATCAGCAGCTGTTGTACAGAACTTTAATAATTACTACTTTTATTTGCACATTTACTAAGTCAACACCAAAAAGGGATATGAGTAAGCATACCCACTGCAAGGAAAGCATATCACCTGCCAGGTTGGGACAGGTTGTCAAAGCAGGTTAGGGAATTTAAACAGCCTCAACAAATTTCAGGAGGAAACTATTTTGGCTTCTTTGTTTTAACATTCTCCAGCTTTTCTCAGTATCACTGGTAAAGCAGTAATCATTTTATCCCTAATCTCCCATACAATCATTGTGGGCATCTTAGTGATGCATCATCTACTCAGTCCATTCTCTTTACTTTCAGTTGGCATCAAAGACATTTCTCACTTTCATGCCTTGCCATGACACTGCCTGTGTCACCATGACACTGCCAGTCTAACTGTCCCCCAGCAAGTGCCTGTGTCTAATCTTGCTGGTCCCTTTTATCAATAACAGTAAATATTTTAAAAAATACACTTGCAATCCTAACTTGTGACTACAACCATCCAAAATAGAAGGATTTGTCCTCTGGACCTTTCTCCTTAGGCTGAGACCTGTTTGAGTTAAATAGACTTTTGATAGTTAAAATTAATTGTCCCATTGTAGTAGTCACACTGAAGGGACATCCCCACTTTTGTCCTGTATACTGGTCCACCTTGTGCTGGGCACAAGGGTCTGGCACTCAGCCCTGGGGAGGACAGGAGGAGACCTTGCATGTCTTGCAATTTGCATTTATATTCAACCTCTTGTCTGCAATAGGAAGAGTTTAAGAGAATGAAGTAGTGAGGAATTCCCTGGCCTGCTTAACCCTTTTACAGCATGATATGATCAAGCTATCTATGCACGAAGAGAAGCGTTACCAGCATTGATGGGGAAGATGGCAATTATCCCATGGTGTCTGACTATGATCACAACTCCTTCCAGTAAATTAAAAGCTGCTATTAAAAGAAAACACAGAAGCTTTCCCCATTGTGTTGTTTGCAGGAGCAGTATCACACAGATAATGAATCACTGCAGGGTGAACACGGATGCCTTCACAGTTTCCATAGGAATTCAACAAGCAGTTACTCTTAATATCAATGTTGCTAAAATAAGGTGTTACTCAATCCTCTAAGCAATCATAATTATATACAATCAGCCTGGAACCAAAGACCCAAATATACCCTAGGTGTCAACCTCGTGAAGTTAAACAACCCTATTTTCAAGCACAAAGGTGCTAGCAGAGATGGAAGGTAAAAGTCATGGGCTATATTTATTGTGGAGTCATCTCTGCAACCTGTGCTGGACAGTTTGCAGCAGCACTTGCTCAGCAGGTTGCCTCCAGATATATTGGATTAAGAGGAGAAGCAGAAGAAACACCCTGCATGGCTATTAGCAGACTTCAAAGACACAGATTTTTAAGCTGCCATGACACTTTCAGAATATGTTGCTTCCATTTTTTGTCTTATAGGGCATGTAAAAATCTCATTGCTTTTGCTTTGTTAAAATGATGGTCAGTGTTACACTCTAGATCAGCTTTCTCCACCCTGCTGATTGCCATGAAGTTGCAGAGCTCCCACCAGCTTTAGAACTGTGTTTTGAGTCCCATCACTGCAGACTGATGTGACAAACTCCCCAAATTACCAAAAGATAAAAACATCCCAGGTAAATGAATTGCAGAGAAAGAAGAGTTACCTTGATATATGCACTGCAGTTTGTGAGCGTGCCTACATGTACCTGCACATATTTACACACAAGCTACTCCTAATTGCAATTAAAGGCTCCTGAATTAAGGTTGCCTTTGCCTGGAAAGCCCCTGCCCCTGGAAACAGGCAGCAAGGAGGGTTTGGTGGCATCATGGCAGCACTTCAGAGGGTGGGAGCAGGCTGGACAGTGAGCACAGCTGGTGCCCTGGCAGAACCCCAGAGGCACAGAGGGATGTTCTGGGAAATACTCAAAGCAGCAGTTAATAAGTGACTCCTATTTGCACTTCCCCTGCTCAGAAGGGTTTTGCTGCCAACTGCTGCCTCTTACATCACAGCACAGATTTTTTTTTGCTTTCTACTGACACTCGTGGTATCATTATGACTCCTCCAGTGTGTGTTTTCAGATGCTATTTATTATATTCTCTTTAACTCCACAGGGTTATGGAGAACCTTGGGACATCCCCTGCCACGCAACATTCCAGTAACACCCATGGTGATGGATAACTGTAACACCATAAGACAAAGCAGGAAGGAGCATGACGCAAGGATCACCTATTATCTTAGGACAGCCTTCGGTGCAGCAGTCCTTCCACCTTCTCATTCAGAACCAGAGCAAAAGGCAACATGTTTATAAATAACATCCCAAAAAATGTTTGCAGGAATTAAGAATCAAGACTGTTTTGCCTGTAAAATACTGACTTGCCAGGTGCCCCCAGCAGAATGAGCTGCACCAAGGGTGACTTACAGCTGAACATGGGAGTAGGAAAGAGAAAAAAATATCTGTTTTCTATGACAAAGCCAGAAGGGGAAGGGACAGGATTTCACAGGCCACAGGGAAGTACCCTGCAGCACTAGCTGACCACTTTTTCCTCAGACAAAACACTTGAGAAGCTTACACAGGGATGATTCTCCTTCCCTCAGCATAAAACACTGCCCACCTCTCAATTCCTACTACTTTTAAGCTAGTAGCAGAGACAAAGAATGAATGAGGTTCTATGAATTGCAGTTTAGAACAATCAAATGGAGGGATCAAGACTTTCATCTGGTGCCTGTGCATCCCACTGAAGTGCCTCACATACCATCAGTTTTCTCCCAACCCAAGAAAGTGAACACAGGAGTAGGACTGCAGCACACAGTGCTGATCTAAAGCTGGTTTATAAATCCTGAAGTCATAGCTTGCACTTTCACACCAGTTCATTCAGGTTTACATAGAAAGCCAGAGCCAACAGTGGCAGTAAATGGAGTTTCCTGCCAAATCAACCCCAGGAAATGCAGGAATCCCAGTTGTTACATATCTACACCTCACCGGATTTCCAGCATAAAACAGAGGCAGTAAACTGGCTCTTTATGACAAATGAATGCCAGTCTTGCTAAAGCCTGCCCAGGAAAGACAAATAACTACACTAACAGAAAGGAACAAGGAAGACATCTGTGCTACTGATTTACATTGTCTTCAAATTAATTATTCCAGCTTAGAACTGGGTAAGTTACAAGAAAAATATTTGGCCTTGATCAAAGCTGGTAAATGTTCAGGTGAAGCATCACAATTTTGGCCAAGGGAATCATAGAATGGTGGTAGAAAAGCCCAGGTTGAAAGGGACTTTGAAAGATAATCTAATCCATCCTTTCATGGAAAGGAAGCCTAGATGAGAACAAATGCAATAAGCTTTACAAAAAAATACTGTTTCACTATTTTTGAATTTAAAACCTTCAGATTTGCATTCAGGAAGAGACTATTAAATCCTCAACTAGAATCAGAGGCTTGCAGTGAGTTGTCATCAGAACAGTTCATCCAGCCCTCAGCCAGGCCCTGCCAACACCTTTGAGGGAAAGGACCTTAGGCTAGCATGCAGTGTTCATACCCACCCTCTCCTGCTGAAAAGGCACTATCTGCTCCATACTGTTTTTATTTTAAGAAAATATTATTTAAGAGAGACACATAGATCCCAATTATTCACATCATGTGACTCACATGGATTTGCCTAGAAAGCTTCCACTCATGCCTGTACCTGCTTGCATAGCTTTGGGTTTCTATCAAATACCTAAGTATAGTTTTCAAGAAAAACCTGTCTTTGGATTGATGGAAAGAACCAAGAATAGCCAGTGACTGTCAAGGGCTAAATGCCCTCAGATAACAAGTTTAACTTGCTTATATCAATGCAGTTAACTGACCACCTGAGCCATTTTCAAATGCAAAGCCCCTTCCATAAAATGGGGATTCTCACTTGTTAAAAAGAATGATTCCATTATGATTTTGTATTAAAAAGTGCTCCTGAACAGTCTCTGCTCTACAAATTCCAACAGAAAACTAAAAGGACAATGAGATGCAGTGCACACCCAGTCAGGTTGGATGGGGAAGGAAAGGTTTGGGTTACATTAAAAAAGTTCTACTCCTCACATGTTAGAAGTACAGGCTTCTAAGTGGGCAGACTGGGAATATGTAGGTCAGGCTTTGAGGCTTTTCCTACCTTCCCAATTCACTCACCTGAGCAATAGCTCCTACTTCCATGAGACCTTACAAACACCTCACTGCACCTGAGTGAGTGGGATCAGTGGCAAAGACATGCTGACCCCAAGAACCTAGGGAACACACCTGCCTGCAGAGAAATCCCACCTCTAGGTTATACAAAATGCTTTATCTAATATTTAAATTCACTTCTCTCAACATGCAAGAAGCCTGTTTCTATTTCACTCCTGTAAGTTCCCAGGTAGAATTAAAGACAAAAAGCAGAGAGTCTAGGCATATAAAAGATGTCAAAAATAGAGATGGAAGAGAGAATTGGAAGTGTTCTGCTTCTTCCCTTCCCCAAAGAGAGGTGGAAGCTGTGATTGCCCTGGAGATCACTGTCTGTAGTCCCAGCTCCTGCACAGCTCGACCCGGAGCAGCAGATGACGTCTGCTGGCTGAGGATGCAGAGCTGCAGCTGGCTTCAAAGTTATTACCCTGTGCTGGCTTTAAGAAGCAGTACAAGCCCCAGCTGAAAACAGTGTGAAACACATCATTGAAAACAAGCCCTTTAAACTGACACTCAGGGCAAGCTGGAGATCCATAGGAAATTTAAATCACTGATAAAGGATTATGTCCTTGGCCTGGCAGTAGCTGACCGATGCTGAACATCTGTTCACTGACATCCAGGACTTCCAGCTTTTTGGTATGCTGGAACTTCCCATCTTCCTTTCTATTAAATCCTAGCCATAAAAAGGAATTTCCCCACATACTACACAATTCTGAGAAACCAAGACCTTCACACCAGGCTCACGCTCGTTGTGATGCCCTGCTTTGCCAATGATGACCAATTTAAAGTGATTTACAGTGAAAAACAGGAAATTAAGAACGACTTTGTGATTGCACCTTCTCAAAACCCAGCACAAAGCACCGATGGCTACGGAAGGCTTTTCTACTGACTGCCTTCTGGCAGCCTATTATTCAATGACAGTTTGCATTAGAAATACACCAGTGCTCTGGGATTTTTCAAGCACCCAAATGCTTTTGAAAACTGCCTTTAAATCACACATAGTGGGCTGGATCCTGGACTCACTTGTGAGTAATTTGATCTGGTTAACACCCTCAGAACAGGGCCAAACACTGACAGCAGCCAAGGCCAGACGGATAGTTGCTTGTCTGGGACTAACATCCTCAAGAGCAGGAAGATTAAGTAGAAAGCACTTCTAGATAAGCACACACTGAGAGCTGCTCTGTCCAGGTTTTATTGTAACAGCAACAAAATAACCTACAGCAGCATCTTTCCCAGCAATACCTAGAGCCCCACAAACATCAGGTACCATCATACTGTAGCAGAGATGTACAAGGCTCTTCAAAGTCTAAATAACTGAGTTTGAGACACATGCACAGAGAAGCAGTGATACAGCCAAGGCCATGGACCAGAGCAGCAGACAAGCCAGAGAAGAACTGCAGCTCTGAGTTTCTTTACTTTATTATGCAATGTCTAAGCACAGGATCATTACCCTACCTAGTGAGGTGCCTCCCCACCATCTCATTGCATGGGAAAAGCTGCATTATTTTAAGGATCAGTTACAGTTGTGTTGCTGAAAGGCCCATTTATTTGTTGCTATGCTACAGAGCAAATATTTTTGCCATTCGATTTGTTTAATCACAAACAAAAAGCTATGGGGAAGTAATTCTCTGTTCTGATTTACTACAAGGAAAACCAGTCCTTAAAATGAGAGCAGCTTGCCTTCATGGGCAATTCCTAGAAATCAAACACAAATGACTGTACCTAGTGCCAAGCTTCAGGATTACCTTGAGGTAATATGCACAGAGAGCAGGGAGGTGATGAAAATTTACAAGAGCTCTTCCCACCTTAGGCACCAGATGATGCACGTGACAGACAGATCAGGAGCAGCTGCACCAGTGTGACTCCATCCACCATGGTGCTGAAGCACTTTAACCATGTTTCCACCCCAGACCATCAGTCAGATGCTCAACCACGACAGCCCCAGCAACTCAACTGCCTTCATTTCTGCCACCAGCTCTACAAAGCACTAACATCACCACCTCCCACACTGACCAAGCTTTATTTCATGAGACTAATGCTGTTCAGCTGGTCAGGGATGAGTAGGTGCTGGGCTGGATGGGAGAGAGGTTACTTGCTTTGCTTGCAACTTGATTTCAAGCCAGGGCTTGGCTGACTTTTTCCCTTTGTGGGTGAAGTGTTTTGCCGTGTGCTGCATACACAATACAGCCCCTTCTGCAGACAGGATCTCATCCACTTGCAGTATATGACATCAGAGCACTTTAAACTTGCTCTTAGTTCAACAGAAAATTCATTGGACTTCTCATTTTGCTGCCAGAACAAAGAGGAGAAAAAGGATTTTGCGGCTTTATGAACTCTGGTGTTTCAAGGGGGAAAAAAATAATGGAAAGAGTTCAAATCACCCTGAAGTGCTTCTGTATTGGGATCTTGAGCTGTAAGTTCAGATGTTTCCAGGAAAGATGGCAGAATTTAGTCCAGCAAAACAAAGGGCCATAGAGGTCATTATCTATGTCAGACATCACTTAACATTTCAAGTTGTGTCACACTGACCCAAAAGACAGTGAGGAATGTGACCTACAATAGTAAGTGTGGAAGAGAATCTACAGATGCCCCTGATAAAGGCTCTGTAACTGTTACATTTGAAAGAAAATCAGGAGCATAGCAGTTCTTAAAAATAACCACCTGTGTTCAATGATTTGGGGATGAAGGAAGAAAATTAAGTAGATTTCAAGCAGTCATTACTCCAGAAATTAAGTGATCTTTTCCCAAAGCATCACAATAAATGGATATGATAAAGCTGATAGAATTAGTCTTTCGTCACAGAAACACTATTCCTTATCATATCACACCTATATTTAAGTATAAGATGATGCATCCTTTGTAAAGGTATTTTCTCTCCCTACATCTAAACCCTGATGCTACAAGAAGTTTTTAATCTTCTGCATAATCCATTCACATTGTCATCTTCCTCAACTGCCAGTAAAAGAGGAAAAACTTCCTTCCCTTGTATTTGCACACATCTGTATTATGTAGAAGCTCATATAAAACAAAGCTCTAACTTAGAGGAAGCAGGACCAGTAAGAGAATTACAAGAGCTTTTCAAAGCATGCCTGCCAACGTTGGCTCAAGTAATGTTTGCTTGGCAATAGCCATAGCATTTAGTCAGGAAAAACATATTAGAATATTTAATTTGATCTTCTGTGTACCAGGCAGCTGAATTTCAATCAGTCATCTGCAATACTGAATAAAATACTTGGGTTTGACTATGCCCAAGCTAGCATCCAGCTAATATACATTCTACTCTTGGAGGAATAGATTCTCACAACCTTTGAGTATCTTCACTGCCCTTGGCAATTTGTTCCAGAACATAATCAATAAATTGCATTAAAAATGTGCCCAGTCTAATTTCAATTTGTATGACTTCAGCTTCCAATGAAATACTACGTATTCTCTGGCAGATTAAAAAGGCCTTTAAGCACCCAAATTCTCTCTGAAAGGGAAAGTGACTACATTTAAATCACCACTCAATCCTTTTTATAAGCTCAATAGAAGATTTTAAAGCATTTTGTCCTATCTCCAGCTAATTTCTATACCCTTACACTCTTCATTTTAGACGTATTTTCCAAATTATTAAAACCTGGAAGCAGCAGCAGTAAAGGGCTGCCTGATCAATCCCTCCCTGCTTTGAAATGTTGCATCAGTCCTGGCAAATGAAGCAGGTTTTTTTTACCACAGCAACACCAGAACAAGGGTAGGAGCACTGCACAGGGCAGCCTGCAGCTCTCCAGAGGGAAAGCATCATGCAAGAGCATAAATTAAGTTGAAGTAGCCATGTATGCTGTGAGAACACATTGGCACTGGCTAAGGTTCTCTTAGTCTCTTGCCTGCATTATTCCTTTACTGTCTTTCACAGCCTCTGTGGATTATAAAATGAAAGGGCAATGTGATTGACAGGGTATTAAAAGTCCCTGCAGCCCTCCAATCCGATTTGGATCATTCTCTACCCATCAAGCTCCTGGAAAGTGACTCTGGGTATAACCTCTGGAATTTACCCTTTGCCAGTGACCCCAGTCCCCACGATCTCAGCTGAGCATCAGCTCCTGGCACAGCCTGGGAAAGCTCCCGGGCATCTGTTTGGCAGCATCAATCCTTTTCCTACTGTAAAATTCACACAACTCCATTTTGTCTCTGTGCTCTGAGCACACCCAGTGCTGTTTGGACACATAGGGAAAAAAAAACCCCAACCTGCAGACTTTGCTGGGAAAAGAAAAAGTGAAACCGAAGTGCTGCCCCCCTCCAGCTCCACACAGCACTCCCAGAGCCTCTTCCCAGAGCAGCAGCTACACCAGTGTTGTACTTGGCTTCGAGTTTTCCCATAAACTGTTATCTTGGCTCTGGACTAACCAAGTAAATCTGACAAGAGCAGATAAGTGATGCCAGCAGTGACCTCTTGTAAGAGAAATTTCTCTTGTGCTTTACAGTTTGCAGGTTCCTTCAAAAAAAAAACCAGGAAGGAGACCAAAGATTAAGGCTGCTTAAAAATACCTTGTAATTATCCACCTAGAAAATCCATTTACTCACATCATATCTTTCTACTATAGCTCTACAGCATTACTATAGGCTCTAAGTCAATAAAAGCTGATAAATCCTGGGCAAAATATCACAATCTTTACACATTTGAGTAGACTCTCTGGACAAGGGTTTTCAAATGAAGGAGCAGGATTTAAGATGCTGCCCACACCATAAATCAGGGAGCTATCAGACAGTGCTAAAGCTGCCCTTAAGCACTGTAAGCAGCAATAAAGTTCTGCAGGTTTCTCTTAGCTTGTTCTCCCCTTCACAACCTTATTTTTCTGCTCAACACTGATTTATTCAAGACCCACAGAAAAAAAAAAACCACCAGGGTATTTGCTGTCACTTGCTGAGCTTAGTTTCAGTGTCAAAACAAGTCATTAACTTAGATCTTAAATCCAGACCACACAGTGAATTACATTCACTTGCAAAGATGCTGTACAACCCATGGCAATAAAGAGACAGACTTCAGCCCCATCAAGGGATGGATAGCCAGGTAGCATAAATCTTCACAGTCTACCCATTTCAGTAGCCAGGCTGTGTCCTGATCTCGTTTGCTGCAGCATAAATGAATAGCTTTGCAAATGTAATATTGCCCACAGCACATAACACAGCTTGTAGCTCTCCTGCTGGTACACCCCAGACCTGAGCACCATAAAAAGCCCAGCATTGTTTCACTGCACTCAAGGCTAGTAAGGTCAAAATAAATAGCATCAGTTTGTCCATACATTAAGTAGTTCTGGGCAATTTACAATGGGCATTTCTTGTACTAGAAGGGAACTAATTTAAAGTCTGATCTCAGCCAGAAAGAGCTGAGTCACCAGTAGACTGTCAGCTTCATCTAAAGCCCAACAGTAGTTAACAAAATACAGTCCTGACTTGAAGTCTCTGAGGGCATTTATACCCAGCAGCACCTCACAGGAACAGCAAGTCCAGCACACAGGCAATAGCTTCACTCAGCAAGGAGCACCTTACTGATCTGCCATGGATGACAGAGTGGGTATTCAGATATATAATCAGCAAAAGTTTGTTCTGAAGTGTTCTTTCCAGGAGAAATCCAACTCAAAATTCTCAGGACCAGGTATTACTGAGCCTGAGGTGGAAAGATTTTGATAGTTGCAGGATGCTGAGGGCACAGAACTGAACTTCAGCCTCCCAGGATTTTCAGCCAGAACTTCACTAATCATACCCAGAGCTGATGGAATCAGATTGATGACACTGGCAGTTGGATAAAACCTTTTGGGAAGGAAGAATGTAGAATTAATATTTTTCCACCCCCACAAAACATGAGCTTTCTCTACCTGGCCTTGCTGAGGCATCACAACCCAAATGATCTCAAATAATGATAGAAGTCTGGGCAGCTTGCTAATACAACTGTCTTCAATTTCACTTAGCAAACATTTAATTTGTCATCTGCTAATTAACTAAGTAACTGGCATGTTTTCCAAGATGTGACAGCAAAGGAGAGTTCTAGGCTCTCTCAGAGTGGTGTCTATTTTAAATCCAACTATGCACAGCCTTTGGCTTGGGGTTAGAGAGAAATATCCCAACTCATGTCCAAAACAGGAATCTGATTGTGATGCAGACAAGCATTATTGCTTATTTCTGCACAATAGCCAGGGATTTCTTTTTTAATCAGAGTCCCAGTTTGCAGCTCTCAAACCCTCATAGCTATTTCTCTTCTCAGCTTTGCTACGCACTTCTAGCTATCACTTTACATTGGTCCTTTAGCAAACACATTTCACATGTTTTCCATTAGAAGACTGTTGTAGACAAGTAGCTGAGCAATCAGCATCATTTTAAGGTAGGTTATTTTTCACTGATCCATCAGTGTCTGACTTTACACACCTTTATTTACATGGATTTGTTAACAAGACTTGCAGCCCTGTTTTAACCATCAATTTCCACTCTGAAGGATTATTTCTTGCACTCCTGCTATTTTCTCATTTGAGTTCATATTTGATTAATGTGATACATAACCCCAATGAACACAATTTTTCTTCAGCTTGCAGTAGTTTAGCCATTTCACTCTGATCCATTTTCATCAGCAGAATACATTCCTGGCAGCACACTTGTTCTGCCCTCCCAGTTAGCAGAAACACCTGGGAGTCAACTGGGAATGTATTGATTTTTCCACATAGCTGCTGGCTACAAATCCATATTCATAATATAACATAGGATCTCTGGCTTTTATCAAAATATGAAAGAAAAATGTAATTGAAGCAAAAAAATATATGCAAAAAATACTAAATTAATGAACACTTTGTTCAGTCCCTTGGCACGAAGCTATTGAAAGAAAAGAACATTTGTTATATACCAACTCGCTTTGCCAAACTCAGCCTTTGCTGCCTTTGTTATTATTACAGCTATCTCTGCTTGGACAGGAATGTTCTCATCATATTCCAGCCTAACTCTCAAGAGAAGTTGTACCATTGGGAGCCTGTGGCTTTACAGCCTCCTGCCATCTATAAAGCAGCTCCAGCAGAAGCTCTGGAAAACACGTTTTCACATAGTTCCTGCCCAGTCCAAAACCAGTATCAGCCAGTCTGTGTGTTGAGGCTCTTTGCAGACCAAGGAGATGTCCTCCAGATCTTTTCTGAAGATCTGGCCAGAACACAGGGACAGCACAACCCAACAGTACTCAGAACCAAAACAGACTATGAATCCAAGACACTTCAATAGTTCACTATGTTCTCTCATGTCCCTAAAGAAATATCCCCAGAAGATGTTAGGAAGAGTAGAGAAATGATGCTGTTAATCCTTTGTCTTTACAATACTTTTACAAGTCTGTGCAGCACCTCCTGTCATACTAAGGGTGGTTCTCGCTGCTAAAACCAGGACTAACACACAGGTTATGTCCACAGCCTCAAAGAGCAGGTGTGTGCTAAAAGACTGTGAAGCTTTACATCACCTTCACACTGTGATTGGAGAATTCGAGTGGAAGATGCTATGAAGCTCAAAGCCTCCTCAAGCAGCAACAGAAGGGACATCCTGCACCAATGGCCAGGCCTGACATGGGAATGCCTCAGAGACCCACCTGCCTTTGAAGATGAAATGAATCTCCCATCATGCATGAGCACAGAGCACCCAGACTGGTCTGTGACTGACAGGGCAAAACCACACTCAGATATACTGAAAGTTAATGGCTGTGGCATTTTATAATGGTCAGTTAATAGCTCTGCAGGCTACTATATTAATACAACTTAAGCCCATTAAAAAGTTAATTAACTCATCCAGGAACACCAGCCCTTACCTGCTCAGCTGTCTGCTGGAACTAATTCATTTTAAAAGGAGCAGCAAGTCTTGGCATGGAGAGAAAAGAGCAGTTTTTAAAATTGAGCTAGCACTTTTCTTCCCTCCCCAGCTAAATCTAGGACAGAGTAATCTCAGAGTGCTTGAACATCCAGACTGAACTCGATGACAAACATACACAGCAAATATGAGTTACAAATAAGCAGCCCAAGCACTGCACAGTGGCTACACCAAGCTGTCTCATCTCACCATTCCTTTCTTTTACATTACTGTCGGTATTACAGGCTCAATAATTAACACTCTACCATATTTTATTTGCTCCAAAGAGCATGGAAAGACACATGCTCTGTTCACACAAGTTCAGCCTGGTAGGGTCATACTTGTAAGAGACAGCAAAACAGAAGGTACACTATACTGGCCTTAATACAACTGAATATTTAGCATATTAAATCACTTAATTTTGATGAAGCTAACAGGCCTGATAGATGCAGAGAAACAACCCACTTACAGTTCTGCTAGCCCTCCTCCAAGAGTATTAACTGCTGCAGAGACACAAGACAAGCAGGTGGAGGGGTTGGGGTCAAACAGGCCAGTCTGCAATCACCAGATGATGCTGGAAGGCATCTTTAATCATGATTAAGCTCCATTTGCCCATAAAGCTTTCCTGCTGTCCCATCTAGCCTTACCCTTCATGTTTTCAAACACTGAACAGGGCTGCATCTCATCCACAGCAGTGCCAGACACAAGAATCCCCAGCCCCTTTTGCACCCCCAGGAGCTACCGTGCTGCAGGCTATTAACAGCTGAACACATCTTACTATTTCACCATAAGTAATGGACCTTAAATTCTCTCCTGCTGGCCTTCCACACCAAGATAGAGCAGGAAGAGCAAACACAGAATCAAGAGAGGCTATAGCTCAACCTCCTCCACAGCTGGAGAGTGTCACTCTGGGCAAAGCTGACTCCACAGCAGAGAGGAATCAGTTATATAGTGGTTTTAAGAAGTTTTACTGGTTCATTAACTGTTGAGTAGCAATAGCCTATTCTTTTAGTTGCATTAAAGCCCAATAAATCCTCCTTGCTCAGAACAACTTGTATGCAGTTTAGACAGAGTTATTACTAATGAGGTCTTAGGTTCAGATCCAGATGTTTAGAGAGAGTAACCAGCTCTACTGTACTCTTAATTCTGGAAAGTCTTCATGGGAAGACCCCTTTTATTTCTTTGGTCCAGCAAAATTGAGACCTTTAAGCAATAAAAGTTTAAAATTTTTCCCCACATACGTATTTAAAGACTTGTCTGCAGCACAGGCAAAGTGATATTGCTCTTGGAATTAGATTCATAATTTCTAGAAGGATTTCACTACTGAAGTGATATTTGGAGGAAGTCACCACACTTCTGCAGCTAATGAGTTGTGGCACCATAAGCAAATATTTTAGAAGGTACCCATAACCACAGGGGTTTGAGTAATTCTCTTTACAGTTGAGTCCAAGGCAAATGCTCCTGCTGCTTTCACAGGGATGGAAACCAAAGCCTGTCCCATTTTCAGAGAACTCTTTTCTAAGCATATTCTTAGAGGACAGCTAAACTTAATAGAAAACAACCTTTACCTCCTGCCAGCACTTCACATGGGCAGCAAAGTCTCAGCATAGAAAAATGCTTCAGCAGATTTTCCTCACTGAGAAAAGTCTTGCTAAGCAAGATGCTCCTTTACACGTTGAAAGCAGAAATCCTGATTAACATCACATTAACTTGATTTTTTTTTTTAAGCTTTGGCAAAGCTCATTCTGTTTGAGCCACATGCATGAGGCAGGGTGAGTTGTGTTCCTATTGCAGTGCTAGCTATTGAGCAATTTTCAAGTAACATCCACATTGGCCCTCTGCTGTGACACTCTAAGATCAGTCTTTACTTGAGTTTTAGACCTCCAACTGACATGGTAAAGCCCCAAGAATTTGGTACTGCAAGAAAGAGTCTAGAACCTACTAGTATTTGCACACTCATGCCCCTGCTAAGCACAGTTCCATGTGGTTTACATTCACAGAAAACATCGTTGGCTCATGGCATAGCAATGACTCCTCCCTCACTGTCTCCATGCATTTCAGGGCTCTTACAACAGAGGAAAAAGCAAACTGAATTGGGAAGGGAAGATTGTGCACAACTTGTAGTTTTAGTCTACAAAAAAGTCACCCAGTGGCATTTCTGGCTGGAAAGACAGTCTGATGGAAATCAATACACTTTTGGCCAAGTGCATTGGCAAGCCAAAAACTAATGGTTTCCAGTGAATTTTAAACCAGATATCCCATTCATCACATGGCACCTTAACAAAAGGCATCAAGAATATGGATAGAGCAGAAACAGGGCTTTGAGTCTCCAAAGCATATTCATATTTTAGTTATATTTCATAAATGCCAATGTGATCACCAGTTTCTAAAGCTATGCATTCTTGCCTTCAAGATACGGTGGGAGTTAAACTGACTTTCTAAACACAGCCATGTCCCAGCTAGCCAGCCTGACGGCTTACCCCAGGCTAACTCCACAAGCTCCCTTAGTCCCAGGCTGACCTCTTCTGACCTACTGCAGAAAATCATTTTCAGTGGTGCCCTGTTTGCACTGACTATTTACCAGGTAGAGAAATTTGAAGTTAGTAACATCATTTAATTTGATATTGACGCTGACATTTTCAGTGCAACTTTGCAGATATTAGATGTCAACATTAAGCCCAAAATCCCCACTTTTGTTTTAATCTCTGGTATAAAACTCATTCTGAAGCTGACTTTGCTCAAAAGCTCCCAGTGCAGTAACTTGTGGCAGAGTTCAGCAGCACTGAACCCAGTAAAGTTTGAGGAACTTCTCAAATGAGCTATCCCTTTTACAGATACAGAACACAGACATCAGAAAAAATAATAACAGGTTTTATTATGTGTATAAATTTTCCTGATCCCCATCTTTGGAATGGTTTTCACAGGATAACAGCCATCCTCATCAGCCCCTGTGCTAAGGGAGCACACAGCTCAGCTTTTGGTATTCCTCCCTGTCATCCTTCCCATCCAAAGAGAATTCTTCCTGGGTCTCCATGACAGATTAGCACTCTTACTGAGGTGAAGACAAATGGCCATCTGGGTAAATGGTGCACAGAGAATGGCAACTTAAACTGAACAATTTGTTTCTGAACCTCTCAAGCACATTTCACCTTCCAGGAGAAGAAATCCTGCTGATTGCTTATTTCCAGTCCAGCTGTCACAAACCAAAACAGGTTCCAATCAGCTCCAATCAAGTTTCCAGGCACCTCTCCCTACCAGACCCACACCAACCCAGCTGAAGTGTTTCACTTCTACCATGACAGGAGCTAAACATTTTCTGGAAGATAAATTGTCCCGAGACAAACATGAAGGCAGCAGTACAGTCTATCAACATGATAAATCCAAGCAGACAGTATTGTCACAAGTTCCTAACTGCTTTGTTAATATTCTTTGCTACCCTTTCCAACTACTTTTGTGCTACCTGTCCTTATGCTGTTCCCACCTTCACCTTTGTTTTCCTCTGCAGCATCCCTTTGCTGCACTTGCAACAATAATTACCAGCAGTGCAAATTGATACTAGACTGACATCTAGTTCTCAGCCTCTGAAGACAACATAAGTGCACTGGGATCTGAAGTAGTTGCCTGAAAAGTCACAAAAGGACCTGGAACATGTTCAAATAATCTCCCTATGTTTTACAATCTTAATGCACTTTGAACAGAGCCATAAACTAATTGGAGAGAGGGAAATGTTGTCATTTGAAATAGAAACGTTTTAATGAAAGCTAGCTATGTTCCCCACATTAGATGGATAAAAGCTTTCCCTTCTCCTGCTGTAGAATTTCCTTCAGTGAAATCCCACCCGTAACACTATACGCTGCTAATCACTGACGAGCACCATGTACTCTCCACAGAGCATGAAGTGCTCTTTAAATACACCAGCAAGCTGTACAGGGTGTTCTCTTACACTGACCCAGAAAGCAAATCTCACATTTAACACCTTTTCTTGAGCAGGCACAGAATGAGCCCGTAAAGGGTTAAAGAAAAGCGACTGTATCTTCTGAGCAGCAGCACTACATGATCTAGACATCAGTTATAGCCAGCACCTCAAAATCAATACTGCCACACACAAAATATCTTGTGCAGTAGCTTTGAGGGACAGCTGGAGCTGAACTGCTGTAGAACTGATGTTGGCCAAGAGGGAGGAAAAGAAAAAACCCACAAATTTAAACCTTTTACTGTTTCCAGAAAGCACAAGGGGACAGAATTGAACCACTGCAGAATGCTGGCACAGAAGCAATGCACATATTAATTGCACTTTGAAATATTTCAGGTGCATTCTAGAAAGCAATTCTAGAGACAAATGAAATCCCAGAGCTATCAACCAATATGTGTTTTTCAACACTTCTTTAGCTCCTGGAAGAGCATGCCCAGACACCTGTCTCCAGCAGCAGGTGACAGAAGTCCCCAGAGCCAGGAGCCCTCACTTCCCAACCTCAAACCATCCCCTGCACAAAGAGCTTCTGGTGAACATGCAGCGTGCTGACCAGCTCGCCGTGCCCGCCAGGGTTACACACCAAACAGCCCTGACCTCGCACACAGGGAGAGGAGCACCTGACAGGGGGCCCACGCCATCTGCACCATTTAAAAATAGATGTCACCTCCATCAAAGTTTGACCTTGAATCTATTTCTCCACACAGTGCAATCTATATAGATAATGATTCGAGGGAAACCAAACAAATCTGCAGGGAAGGAGGCACGAGGTGTCTGTTATGTCCCTGTTCTCATTTCCATCTGCAACTGCTCACGCCCCCCTTCCCTTCTCAGCTTGTTATGCAGACTGCTGTTGAAAAGAAGCAGCACTTCGCTCTTGTTCTGAGAAAGCCTTCCATAACTGGTAAGACCTCCTTGCTTCTGGATGGAAAAGGCAAGCTTTGAAAGCCAAAAAGCATTGCTGAGAGCTGGTTAAACTTCATCTGATCAAAGTCACATCAATAGCAGAAGACATGATATTTTTAAGGGCAATACTTTTTATTTAGCTGGCTGATCCATCTTTTGGCTGTTTGTGCTTTTGTTACCAGTACTTCTTACTCTTGTAAGCACACCATCCTGTCAGCATGCACATTTAATATCATACAGGTATCTGACAGTAACCTGTCCATAAGTATATACGTGATCAGCCGATTTATAAAAGCCAGAGGGAAATGCCATTCGCAGTATTCATAGGTGGCACTCAGATCTTTTTTGTAACTCAGTTACATTTACCCAAACTCTGTTCACTCAGACCTGAGGTTTACCCAAATTCCCCCCACAGCTACATCAAGCTCTTTGTACTCTCAAAAATGGAATTGAGATGAATCATCTGTGAGTCCACACACTCAAAGTGAATCTATTTTATGCCAAATTAAGATAAGGCCATGGAAGAGCTGGAATCAAAACAACCCCTTCATTCTATAAAACCTTTCTTCTTTTCAGCAAAGAATACTTGTTTTTAATTTAATGAAAAGATGTTCCTGTTTCCCAAAGCATTCTCCAGCCTTCACCTATGCTTGCTAAGGCTCTAACTCATTAGATGCTTTCGTGGTCAGGATGGAAAAGATCATGGCCAGAGGACATAGCAATAATTACCAGTAGTTTGATATAGACAATTTAAGAGGATGCTTCAAAGTTCTGTGCATCAATGGTCTTTCTCCAGTTCATCAAGGCAGTGATTCTCCAGATTCCACCCCTAATGTCCATCAACAAAAACCTGACCATTCCCAGTCCAGTGAAACAGCCTTTAACACAATCCTTTCACCACCTACCAGGCCAGATGAACAAACAGCATTACATTTATGAAGCCTGCACGCTTCTGTTCCACAGATTACCTCTCCACACATCAGTATTTCCCTTTCTCACACAGCTGTGGAAGCCCAGGAGCTTGACACATTGATGACCAAGAAGAAACTCTACTCATCAACAGAAGTGCCATACAAATACCTGGGTTTCCATTACAAGGGGAAACTTTAAAATCTGGTTTCTAACAAGCAGGTATTTTTAACTAGAAAAAAGATTACCAGCCCTCACTATCCACAGCACAGCTCTTTGCTTACTCACTAACTTAGATTCACTTCTTTATTTCTCTACCTCAAGTCCACTGGTATGCCAGAAACATTACTGCACAATTATTTGAAGGTATTTTCTCTTCACATAACCATTCATTTGTCAAAGCTGCCAATGAGATGATAAACATTTCAAGACCATTCTGTAGGTCTCCCATTTCATTCCAAAGAGATGCATTTGCTTGCTGCATTGATCTGCAATACATTCATACAGCAATGGATGTATTTTCTGCATCTCAATAAAGCTGCTGAGGTTTAAAGTTAACTGTGTAAACTTGATGTGATGAGCTTTGCACTACTGTGAAAGCAGCTGAAGACAATATTAGCACTTGGTGTAGGCTCAGTTTTGATTCTCAAAGGTTCTTATATACCTAAACACTCTGAAAGCATCATTTACACATCTTATTTTGCTCTGAAATAAAAATTGGTCAGTTATACCAGCACTAACTAGAGGACAACACATAGCTGTTGGATGGTCTGTCATACATGCTAATTCCTTAGCTATCACAGTTGAGGACAGACAGACCTGAGATGGAGGAGCAATTCTTGACTCTTTCCTGCTGAGCTGAGGTCTCCACATGGTAGAGGATGAAAATCACTGCAGTAATTTTTATATGATTGGGAGAAAGCCAAATTGATGGCCAGACACATCAATCCAGCCATTCTGCAAATTATATGAAGTGTTTTTCATTCCTCAGTAGTTTTATTTTATACCATTTTTCAAAAGGGATCCAGTTCTCTTACAACTGGCCAAGACAGAAAAATCACAGCAAGAACCAGTAGCGCTCCAGGAACATCAAGTTCCTATTGTCCTGGCATGGTCTATATAAATTCATACGGTGCCAAAAATGTCTAAAGCAGGTAGTTAAAAGTGGGGTGAATGGGAGGTTATTTGGACAGATTAAGTGCTTTTGGAAATAAACCAGAGAGCACCTCTAATAAGAGAGGAGCCACAGATCTCTAGACAAGGAAATAAAGAGTGCTCCAGGTTCCTTCACAGCAGATGCCACAGAAAAAGGCTCTAAGGCCAGCCTGTCCCTTGGTATGCAAGGATTTTGTTTTCTAAAGGCTTCCAATTTACATTCAACCATGATAGCTGCCCATACCTGGAGCCAGAGCCCTTTCAGAAAGCCTGGCAGCTTTTTATGTGAGGATATTTTGTGATTTGGTAGTTGTGACAGGGGTGAAGTCAATGTAGCAGTTAGAAGCCTCATGCATAAAGCAGATGAGCTACTTGTTTTATCTCAAGGAGGTATCTCAATCAAATTTCAATACTGATTTCCAAGGACACACCATCAATGCTAACATCTCTTCTGTCCCACACAAACACACACTCTTCTAGTGAGCTATGTGTAATACAAACCCAACAGCTATAAAACCCCCTTACATATATAGTCATACACTGGTCCCCAAGTCTGTTCCTGCTACACCTCTTGCCACTCCCAAAGCAGTTCAAAAGCCCAACACAAGTGCATTGGTACAACCAGGCTAATCAAGAACCCCTGCAAATGGACTGTTGTCCCACTTCTATCACAGGCTGCCATCTAACACTCCTCAGCTGCTTTCAGCCTCCGGAGCTGGTAAGCCTCCAAGAAGCCTTCAGTGCACAGCCAAGTTGTTGAGAGGGAAAGGGAAGGTCAAGGTCACCTCACTTCAGGTAACCTGCACTTCCCACTGGCACCTATTCACATCCTGTCTCCAATTTATCTGGCACACCTGACACTGGGAAATCACTCACTGTATGGTGTACAGTACCAGCAGGAGGAGGGATGGACAGGAAAGTATCAGAAGCACCTCGTCTTATCTGTTAATACTTTTCTGCAATGATAACAAGAAGCCTCAGAGAGGTCCCAGACACTGTAAAGAATTACATGTGAACAAGTTTCAGCCACCTCAGAGGGAAATGCTGGCTAACACATTAGCATAGCTAATTGGATTCTGACCTTTAAGTGAAATGTGAGCAGTTGGCCACTTTCAAATTCCTCAGCTGCTGTCGTTTGTTTTGCTTCATGCAGTTCTGTTTATAAGTGAGCAAGTCAGTGACTTCTTACCTTGTGAGTAACAGGCCAAAAGGACTCAAGACCCCAACAGGGTAAAGCAAGGAAAGGTATATTTTGTGAGGTCACATACATATATAAACCTACATTTGTATTTCCATAAAAGTATAGCTCTTGCTGGAGAAAGTCAGGACACCTGAAGGCCACAGAAATCATGTTCACATGAGACTAAAAGGATAATCAAAGGTTGTTTATAGAAGTGTGAACTTAAAAGCTGTAATTCAAAACCTGGTGAAGTTATTCTATGAAGTCCCTGAAGTTTGAGTAATTTAGATTGAAACCAGAAGCATTTGGCACTGGCAGATCAGCAGGGGATCCATGCTCAGCTTCCCAACAGGTGAAGTGCCTTGCTGTGACAGGGTTTCACACAGATCCACATGCTCTGACAAATGTACCAGGACATTTGCAAGTGTGGAGTAACAGGATGGAGAGCAAGTCTTCAGGGTCTGGAGACAGACTTAGACAATCATGTTTGTGTATCCTACTAGTCTCCCCCAGGTTAGCAGGCAGCACCACAGCAGGAAGCAGCCAGTTCAGACCACACCTGTAACCCTCCAGCAGGAAATAAAAGGGAGATCACTTAGTTCCAGCCTGATAACAGGACAGGGAGAAGCCGTTTCTGAATGAACTTCTGTCACTGTTTACTTTTAACGAGCTGTACCTATGAAGCATTTATTACAGTGCCCAACAGAAGCCTGACCAATCTGGATATTGAACGCATCCCCATTTCCAGGATCATTTCCAAGCTGAACCATACAACACTGGGGATCAGCTCCTTATGCTGCCAATGCAGAGTTTCAATTAAGACAGCTTGATCAAATTGCTATGTCAATCACCATGTTGGCTTAGCTACAGTAAGCCATGTACCATCCTGACAGAGCAATCCCTCTCCCAAACCAAAGAGAGCAACTCCTCTTCATGTAAAGAGAGCTTAAACAAGACACTAGCTGAAGCCTGCAAAAAGCCGACCCAGGTCATCCATTTGGGGTGATTTTCCCCTTATTCTCACACTGTGAAAAAAGTCTGGAGTTTAACATCTCTTACAGTTGGTGCACAAAGATTTTGCACCTCAGCTGCGCTATCTGTGTAGTGCTCAGATAGGAGGAGGTACCCAGAGCTCTAGCAGAAAGTATAGTCAAAGTGATCAGAAACAGAGCAGGGATAACAGCACATGGCCTGAGCCACCCCCAGGGATCCTGTGCCCAGAAAGGATGTCGGATCCCCAAGGATCTGAGCTTTCAGCTAAGACACCGGCACAGCAGCTTGGGAAAGCTGTTCTCAGGGCTTCGTTGTGCCTCAAAGGTCCAGCTGGAAAGCTGCTGCCCTGCGAACACAGCAACCCATCTGCAGAGCTCCATACACAGCTCGCGTGCCGCTGGACAATAGCTATTGAACTGGGGGGAATGGAAGAGCAACACCACACAGGTGAGAGGCTGCACTTTGTGGCTGCTAGGAAAGAGAGGAAGTCCCTCACCGCCTCCCCACCGGGAACCCATTCTATTCTCCTCACCCCCCGCCTTGGGCCTGATCCAGACCCCACTACAGGCAGTGGAAATAACCCCATTGAGCTCTGCACTCTCCAGGCCAAGTTTTACATGCCAAAGGGGGAAAGAGGAGAAAGACAAAGAGGCCAGGTTAAAAAATACACTTGTGTGATAGTTGGAAGTGAGCCCTAAGCGGATACGGGACCACATGTTCTCCTGCTATCATTATAGCCAATGCATTGAAAATAGCGTATATATATACACACACATCCCTAAATTTATCTCTAGCTGCTTGGTTATACGTGGCACCTCTCAACTTATATACCCTCTAGCAAGGAAAATAAAGTACTACATGTTCAAGCCTATCAGGTTACTTCCCATCCAAACCCAGCTGCACAGGTGGTAAACTAGCTTCAAAACTAAAATACTACTGTCATGTCAAGAACACAAGTATCCATATGGAAACTTTTTTTTCATTTAATAAAGACTGCTATCTCGGTTTTGATACACCACAGCTCTTCAGAGCACTACCAGGCTCACACCAGCACCTGCAGTTAAGGCATTTAACTCTCAAGACTTTACACCCTCTAAAATATTTTATAAACATTACTCCTCATAGGAAGAGCTACCCTTACACATCCTATACCATCCTTTTTCTAAGAAAGTGAAGTGAGAAGACCCTCTGTAGTCCTACAGAAGCCGGACTCCTCAATGCTGCTGCTCCAGCACTCCCTTACTCACATGCTCTGCAGCTAAGGAGGCTTTCCCTCAAAACTTCTTAACGCAGCCAATAAGCCCAAACAGTGAATACTCCATTTCACCTTTAACAGACAGAGAAAATAGAAAAGCATAAGCTACAACGACAACTGTTTTATACTCTAACCCCTCTTTAACAGATAAGGTCTTACAACCTGTGGGCAACTTTGACCCTACACGAGCAGGGCTTACTCAGCAAAGTGTAACCTGACAGACATAACCCAAGCACCTTCCTCCATCGCAAACAGAAAGACGATTAACAACGCAAAAATATTACCTTTGTTCCCTTTACACGCCACAGAAAACACCAGACGCCTGAACTGACCCACAAAACGAAGAGACCTGAGCCGAGCGCGCAGAAATGCAGTTTAAAAGCTTCAGAAAATTTCGATAATATATAAAGCTTATAAGGACTTACTTTGAGCTGGTCCTGCTTCTCGCTCATCCCCCAACTCAAAAACAAACAAATGAAGAATTAAAACGAAACAAAAAAACTCCAGACTACTTCTTCTTCGGCATGTCTTTCAGGAAACAAAAGCAGCAGCAGCCTGGCCCATCTGCTTTAATACTCTTGCAGGAGATCCATGCCAGCTGGGTGCAATCTGCATTGCCAGAGCAAGCACCTGCGAATGTCCCATCAGGTGGGGTGGGAAAGAGGTATTTAAGGCTCTTTTCTTCCTTTGGCTGGTCTAGGACAGATTGCAGGGGGTTCTTTTGTGGTGGGTTACTAGTAGTTATAGGTGGTGTAAGGAAACATAGTATGAAGCTTTTATTGTGTTTGTCTGGTTTTGTGTTTGGGTTTTTTTCTGTGCTGGTGCTTGCTGGGTCATGGAAACTTTAAGGTGGAATGTTGTAGCGTAAAAGCTTGTTTTCCTCTATTTTTTTTCTTTAAGTTGCAGACCCCTAGGCTTTGTTTTGTGACTGAAGTGGTAGTTTGGGGAGCAGGCAGGGGTGTGGTGCTGCCTGTCCGCGTTCCCCTTGGGTTTGTACCTTGGTTTACAGATGACTTTCCTTCCTCCAGAGAGTAACAAACTTTGTTGCTTGCTTTGTTCTACAGTTTTTAGTACTGTGGAAAAGAGGATAGAAGTAGCTCTGGCTTCCAAGTTCCTCTAGCCTCTACTTGCTGAAGGCACAGACAAACCCGAAATGGGCTCCCTGCACTCCACAGTAATGTTGGCTGCTCCAACTGAAGCTAGGCAGCTGCAAGACCTTCACACCATGCTGTATTGCTCTTTCAACTTGTGCTGCTGCCACTATCCTACTCAGCCTGTCCTCTGCTCCCTGGGATCCAGCCCTGGCTCTGAGGCTGCTTTGCCCGTCCCTGTTAAGGTCAGGCCTTGGTGAAGTCATGAGTGAGTGTGTTAGAACAGGGATTTGTCTTTTCCCTTTGATATGGGGAAAGCAAGCAGACTAGGCTGGCTATAAAATGGGCTTTTCTAGTAGCAGAGGAGCTGAATTTGGCTGTCACACGATTCTACTTTAGAGAGCAGAAAATGGAGTGTGTACAGAGAAAAAGAAAAGCCCTGAGTGCAACATGCATTGAGAGGAGCAGAGGGAAGATTATAGGACTGTCAGCCCTGATCCTCGGAAATACTCTGTCAGAGCCAAGAAAAATCATGGGACTGAGTTAGAAAAAACATCAGGCTTTTCAGAAGTGATACATTTGGGCTCTTTTTTGTTTGAATTCTGGTTTCTGAGCCTCTTGGTTCATATTTTAGATTATTTTCATTCAAAAACCACAATGGCCAGAAATGTATGTGTCTTGTTGATGGCTGTGCTTCCTTTTCACTTTGACTTTCCTATAAATCAGTAGATATTGGGAGCTGGCTTCAAAACCCAAACACGGAGCAGGAGGCTTAGGATAAAATCCTGAGAGCTGGTAAAATTGTTCATTTTGAGCAGGGGAAAAATAACTTTGGGAAAGTTTTGCCTTGTAGAGGGGGTTGGTCCCCTCTGCCTTGGGTGCTTTAGCAGGTGGAGGTGCTGCAGTGACACCCTGGGCTGCTACTACTCTTCAGGAGAGGCCATACTAGGGTTTGGAGAAAGTTCAGACTGAAGAAAAGATATTTAATAAAACCCACACACCTCTGGAAGAGAAAATTCCTCAAAATGTTTAATCAGAAACATTGGAATGTTTTACTTCAATAATAAGGAAGCATTATACTAAATATTCTACTGTGATAGGAAAATTGAAGCAAAATGTTTACTGTCTTGAAGTTAAATATTTTACTGTTACTGAGAAGAAGAAATTGAAACAATCCAGCAAAACATTTCAGTTTTGACAAAACTGCATTTTCTCATTGGACTTTTCTGTCAAAACATTATGACCAGCTCTAATAAACATATGCATAATGAGTATAAACATATGTTCACTCTAAAGATGCTGGTTTAAACATTGCTGCAAAATTAAATCGTTGTTTATCCACAGAATAGACTGAACATGGGCAACAGCTGTTCAGCTTTTCACCACCTCATCCCTTGGTGCTCTGTGGAGATTCTGCTTGGGGTTTGCTGACTAAGGGCTTTTGGGGTGCTTGCCCATGAGCTGTGGGGGCTCATCATGCCAACTGGTGTCGCATCCATCCTGAGACTTAATTTGTAATTGCGAATAGAGTGTCTGATTGACAGTGAGCATCCATCCTTTGCTCTATACTCTTAAGCCAGAGGATCACCTTCATTGCAGGTAAAATTAGTTATATTGGCTGTAACTTTCAAACACCCAGAAAATGGAAACCTGCAGAAAAATGATACCTCAGCAGCTCTCCCCAAACAAGAGGTTTTCATCAAGGACTTTCCATCCCTAGCTGTGCAATCAGAGGCTCTAAAACAAATGTTTGCCAATATATACGCTGCATTTATTCAGGACAAATAAAGAATAAATCAGTCAGTTTGTTGTGAATAACTTACATGGCTGATGGTCGTGTACTGGTTTACTCCAGCTATGGAAACATTCGTCAGGATCCCTCTCCCCTCTTAGGGGACATTGCTCCTCTTCTATTTTTAGGTCAGGTCTTGAATTAGGGACAGATGGAAAGAAACCAAATGGATTAAAATTAGGGAGAGGAGTAAATTGCCCTCTATTTCTATAAAAGGCAAGTGAATAGATTATTCCTTGGAAATCACAGCTTGTGTGGATAAGGGATGTGTTCCCAGTGACAAGAGCCTCAGCAGGCACCTGCAGCCCATGGCAGCTGGTCACTGCATGCTGCTGTCAGCTCTCCAGGCTCTGAATGACATTAGTCACTGTAAACCTCCAGTTCTCATTGTCTCTTTAGCCAAAAGCTGTGTATTTGATTTAAGAACAATGAGGTCTCGGAGAGAATCACCTGGGTGAGGAGGTGTTTGAACACAGCCACGCTGGTTACCTCTGTGGAGATTTTGGCAGGGGGCTCTTTAAGCCTCCCACCTTCTGCTCCTGTCATGGAGATGAACAGAGAGACGTCAGCAGATGACAAAAGTGGCTGTGACGTGCCTGCTGAGGCTGCTTCCATGCTCAACTGCCTTGGGTAAGCAGAACACCCATGCTCCCGGGTGATGTTCTCCCCTCCCACAGCCAGGCTTGCTGGTCAGTGCCCATATGTGCAACCTGATCTTGAAAAAGTTTGGGACAAACCTCAGAAAGCACTGAGAGGTCCCAGAGTGACCTGTAATTGTAAAAAGGGCTCCTGTGTTCTTAGAAATGCTTTTTAAGCTGAGCTCTGCAAGCGCAGGAGGCAAGGAAGGGATGTCACCTGTGGCACCCAGCAGAGGTGACAAGTGGGAAACACAGCATTCAAGTTAAGGATCATCTTGCCTGGTTGTTCTTTTCTGCCTAAAAGAGTCTGCAAACAGCCAAATATCTCCATAAAGCTGAGCCACCTCTTCCAGTGCAACCCATGGAGAGTCAGACAGCACCTTTGTTGGGGCTCTTGCTGCCTCCTAACAGAGCTGGGGTCCCCTGGCACTTGGAAATATGTAGAATTGTGTGAATGACACAACACAGTCTTGCCTTGTTGACAAACTCATGTGATGTGCTTCACCTTATCATTGGCCACCCCTCCTTTCTCTGTTCTTTTCTTCTCCTCAGTCCATTTATTAGATTTGTTTGTTAATAGAATTGTGAATGAATACAGTACTGCAGTTTGTGTGCCTCATTCATCAATAAACGTGACAAAATGCAGGCTCCTTCTTCAGGATTTTTGTACTGCGCTGATTTTTTTCTGATCATCTGCTTGAACTGTCATTTTATACCAGAAATACTCTCTTATCCAAAATTTGGTGATTTTTAGCAACTACTTGTATTTTAAATAGCAGCAGAAGAGGAAAACCTCTTCTCCTTCAAGCTCTTCATGTAAAGAGCTGTTTTCCACGTAAAACTTGGAGGAAAACGCGCAATGTGGCTTTCAAAGGCACAAGTTCTGCTTGTGATGTTTAACTGCCCACCCTCTGCCCACCTCTGCACGTTGCAGGAATAGCTGTGAACTCCTCCAATTATTGGCACCTAATTCTGCACAAAAGGCATAAAAGGCTAAAAAAATTAGGTATAGAACTAAAGCTGGATTTAAGACACCTGGGATTCCTTCCCCCTCTGCACCCCTGGCCACAGGTTTTTAATAAAGAACTCTAGAGAAGTAGGTATTAGGGTAACTCAAACTCTTGCTCTAAAAAGTTCCCTTTTCTCCATGTTTTATTATCCCATGTGAAGTCAGCTTTGCCACTGCAAACATTACAGCCACCATCCATGCCAGAGTCGCTCTTTTTCTTTTTCCCCTGAAGTGTAAGGTTTGGATGAGGAAAAAGACAGTGCCATCTGTGATTGTTTGTCCACGTGCCTGTTTGTCCAGGGGCCAGCTCTGCGTGGACATCTGGGTGCTCCCGTTTGTGCCCCTGCACAGGGTCTGTGCGACCAGGGGGAGTGAATGGGAGAACACACTGATTGAGGGTCCAAACTGTGGCACTGATGGTCTCCAAGATGTTCATTTCTCTACTTGAGTTTCAGAGCTGACTAGATGTAAGGATATTGACTCTCCTTTTTTAAAATGCTTGTCTTGATCTGCCTGCATGAATGTTTTCAGTTCCATATCCCACCATAGTATATACACAGCTCTGAAATGTTAATCTATTACTCAACAGTAATCTTTTCCCCTCATTTACCACATAGCTTTAGTAAACCAGACTTATTCCTACCATAATTTATAACTTACCCATACTCCAGACAGTTCAGAGTTGTTTTATCTAGAAAGGATTAAAACACTTGCAAATATTAAATTTAATCCACTTTAAGGGAGGGAATAAATTCATCATAATTAAGCCTCAGCAGCTGTAATTCTTAGCATAATATATTATCTAATGGGGATTCTTGCTGAAGAATAGGCATGACTCATTGGCATCCTATTTCTTCTGTAAGCTTGTGCTGCAAATCAATACATTTAATAAAGTAATCAAACAAAAATATTAAATGAACAATTCTTTTATTCAAAAATCAATACAAGGAAATTGATACCCTGCCTACGCGTATTTTATGGCGCATTTCTCTCTCTGAAGAACAATAAAAGGCTGAGTGCAGAGCATTCACAAAGCAGGGAAAGAACATCTTTTATTAGGAACCAAAGCATGAGGACCCACTTGCACAAAAGCCTGAGAGCACTCAGGTCTTTTTTAACCCAGCAAAGCTGCAGGAACTGAGAGTTCTTATCTCCCAGCCAGCCCCACGCCAAGTCCAGCTAGTCTGCAGCTCAGCTAATTGCAAGGAGTGTTGGACACAGTCCAGAGTTAATAAAACTCCTTGAACTTCAAAGGAATACTGAGTTGTTTGGGGTGGAGGTATTTGTTTGGGACCACCTGAATCCACTGCTTGCCTGATTTGCTGCAGCTCTAGCTCATTCGTTACCTCATTAATCACCTGTAGGAGGTTAATTTCTATTTATTCCTCTCCAAGAAGACAGACCTCCTGTGCTGGTGCCCTGTAAGAATGATGAGCTGTGTTCCGGAGCTTTGTGGAAGTAAGTGAAGAAGTCTCTCTTTAGAAAGACCTTGGTTTAGTTGATGTGGGTAATGGAAAAAACTATCTAGAAGATTTGGGAAGTTGTTTGGCTGCGACTTAGCATCCCTTGGATAAGTTCCCTCTGTGCAGGACAGGCTAAGAGTTGCTTTATGAGTACCTTGTGGAAATGATATGCCTGTGTACCTCCCCTTATCTCTTACTAACCTGTTCTACTGGTGTCTGGAAGTGTCCAGCTTCTGGGGCCATCAGAAGAGGTCCCATGGATGAGCTTTGGAAACTTCTAGTCCTGTTTTATGAGATCTTGCTGTGTGCTGAGGCTTTAGCAAATCTTCTCTTTGTGTATGTACACTGGGTTGCAGGGGGAGGACATTGATAAAAGGCCCTCATACAAGGCAAAGCAGAAAAACCAGCCATTTATAGTTGCAATAAGATACAGGCCTTCTTAAACCCCAACAACGTGAAAATAATGTGATGGTGCAGGCAAGAAATTATTTTGTTTGGATTTACTGCTGTTGTTTTCTTGTTTGTTTACATCTGAGGTAATCTTTACCCCAACTTCCCTATTTTCTTCCAAAAATATTCAAAATATTAGCTGGCTTATTCATTCAGTTATAGCTAAATTTGGTGTTTTAATTTCAGATAGATCTTTTTACTGCCCTAAATGGTAATACACGCAAAGGGACATGCTTACCCATGATGAACAGATGTTGTGCCTGAAATACTCCTGTAAACAAGGTCTTCCCATCTGAGATTTTTGAGGCTCATAGTAATTTACAAAAAAAAAAAAACCCAAAACAGAAAAACAGTTCAGTTAGGTCGTTATTGGGATAATTATTTTTGTCTTCCAGTGTGATAAATCTGAAATAATCATGTGACTTCCCAGATTCCTAGAAACTGCTGTAGAACAGAAGCTTGTGCTATGGATATGTATACCAGGTGCTAACGTGAGCTTGGCTTTCCTTTATTCATTAGAACAAATAAAACCTCGGTCCCATTTTCTGCCCAGTGAAACCAGTGGGTAAATAGCCAGCCACCTTTGCGTGCGCTGTGAGATGCTCCATGTTTAGCTGGCACTTCCTAAATGATGATCTGAATCGGAAGAAGTCAGACAGAGGCACAGATGGTGTTCGGACAGAATTTAAATCTGTCTGGCTCTTGGTTGTCCTTTCTGCAAGCTAATGAGTGCATTAATCAGTTTGCTCGCTCGTTTCCATTAGGTAACTGGGTGGTGCATAGATCTGTCTTCCTCATTTACTGGGCTCCCGACACCTCCCTTGGGTGGCAGTTGGCCAACCTTTATTATGAAAAGTAAAAGGAGGGCTTTGGTATTTCTGTGGCTGCAGATTCCTCATCTGAAACAGGCAGGTACTCATTAACCTTAATCAAGGGGGTTGTGCAATGTGTTTGACGTGCTCTGGGCTGCCTGATTTGCACTCTTATCTCCCGTCATCTACCACCTGTCTTGCTCATCACAGGACCCTGAGGAGCTGAGGTCGTGGTGCTGCGTTTCAGCTTGGCAGTGCTCTCGGAGGAGCAGCCAAGGCTTTGGGTAACCCAACTCCTTAAGGACTGGTAGAGCACATGCCGAAGCACTGACTGCAAAAGGTGCCTGGGCTGTGTCCTGGAAACAGCACAGAAAAACATATTTATCAAGTGACCTTTTGCCAGGGCGGCCTCGAGCTGTCGCGTGTGACAGCTGACAGCGGCACAGCACTTGGGCTTAAGGGTGTTGTGTCATCGCGGAGGGCAGGCAGGAGATGGGCTTGGGCTTTTGGTGGCTGAAAGGGCTGTGGGGTGATGGGGGTGTGGAAAAGGGCTTGGAGCCCTCAGTGCCACCCTTGGCCAAAGGTGTCTGCTCTGTTTGCTGCGGCCATGTGTTCTCTCTGGTGACATATCACACCCCCAGCCTATCTGTTGTCCTTGATCCTCTGTCCTCAGAGACACTGCGCTGTGTCAGTCAAAGCGAGCTGGGGTAGCTTAATTTAAATCAGAGGTTAATAAAGGGCTATCAACTTAATTGGGAAGAATTGAAGATATATTATGTGTGTGGCTGAGCTTTGGCTGGGAGATGGTTATCGCTGATGGAGTGAATGTGGTCTGTACATAGCTAATGTGAACACTGCCTTGACCTTTCCACCTGCCTTCCCCTAAAATGTTGGCCAAAACTCATCAGTTCTGGCCCCAGTGATGTGGATGTATCTGAAATACATCCTGGTCTGAGCAATCAAAAGAGAAATACTGAGAGTAGCACTGAATGCCTGAGAGCAGAAACCTTCAGGGCCCTAAAGCATTGCCATCGCTTTGGCTGGCTTTATGAAAGAGAAGATTTGTTCCTCTTGGCCAGCTGTAATCACCTGTCAGTTATTGGGAAGGCTCTAAAGTGCAACTGGTGATCTGGAAGGAGATGTGTTCGCATCCTGCTGGGCTGTGGAAAATGACCAAGCATGAAAAAAAGTAGCAGTTTGAATAAAATGGCTATTTCCTCTGTCATCAGGCATGGGCAGCAGATATGAGTATGTCAGGACTGGTTAAGGGGGAAATAAGTGGAGTATAAGCTGCAGAAAGCATTGCATTAATTGTCACTTAGTAATTATAAAAGGACACTGCTTATTCACATAAAAATACTGGTTAAAGCTGACGTGCTCAGGGAGAAATTAGACTGTGAAGTGCACTCATTGTATAGGCTATAGACGTGATATGCAGGGTTGTCTTAATGGATGGACTCCACTGATCTGTTTTGCAATTGTAAGCTAGAGGAATTAAATATTTATGCATAAATAGCACTCCTGGGTATTCAAGGAGAACAGCTTTTGACTGGAACCTCCCAAAGGTGGGGATAGTGAATCTCACTGTCACCACACCATATTTTGAGGTGCCATCTCCTGGTATGGACCTGCTGTACTTATAGGGGAGCATCCCACAGCCCTTGTGCTATCTGGGCTAGCCAAGAGGAAATGCTGATAAGATGGCCATACCTGGGGGATTTAAACACCTGCCTCAAAACAGGTGTCACATCCTTCCTCTTATATAATCTACAGCTTTTATCCTTTAAAATAACCAGGGTGAGGTAACTTTGTTCTTTTCCAGCACAGCAGCTGGCAGTGCCCACTCATCTCATGGTTTGATAGTTGCCACGTTGGCTTCCATGCCCTTGTGCCTTGCAGGGATTCATCTGGACCAGCATCATGGGTGACACCACCATACCACAGAGCTGTCTTTTCTTGATGAAGCTGCTGTACTTAAGAGAGAATTATACAGTGGTCCTTGAGCTAAGGAGACTGAGCAGCTGCAAACTGGCAATCCAGCCTGGCGATCTGGATGTGAGAGAGGAAGGCTTCTAAGGACACAAACCTTCATGGGTTAATAGTTCTGTTCTTCTGTGGCTCAAGCCCTTAATGCAAAGGAAGCCCAGGGACTGTGTAGGAGTGTCGAAGGGCTGGGTTTACAGCACTGGGGCTACTCAGGTGTGCGTGAAGGCAGCACAACGTGTGAAGTACCACCTACCTCACCCCAGGACTGATAGATTGTCAACAGGAAAGTAACCGGTCCCGCAGCACTGTGGGCGTGTGAGAGGAGAGACATTGCTGGGATGCCATTCTTCAGAGTCACATCTCGCAACAGAACATCTTTGCTTCATGATCTCTTATGTAAAGAGTCGGAAAATTTCTTTCTGCCCCCCACCCCCACCCCAGCCCCCAATCAGGAAGGCACACATGTCCTTGTGCTGAGGACACTGCTGGCCTGTGCCTGTTCCCAACCCTTGCAGAGCCAGTCCCTTGCTGCCACCGTGTGTTGAACTAGGACTTGGCACACCTGGATGCTCCGCCCAGGAGCCTTTTGCCAGCACTTTGCAAGAAACCTTCCTCTCTGCCCCTGGATTCAAGCTGTCTTCATTCTTTCTAACATGTTCCACTACCACCCCCTAAGGATTTGCGTTTAATTATAAAAAGTTTCGTGTTCTTTCAGCTTTTAAACAAAGAACGTGTGATGGAAAACTCAATTCTACTCCAAAATGTCCTGCAAACTTTGTTTACCCCCAGTGCAGCTTGCACAATGTGTAGCACCACTGAAAGTGCTTGTTGGGTTTGGCACCGAGCGCTTCAGATGAAGGAGGCCCGAGCAGAGAGAACTGGGACATGTGAGGATGGGATATGCTCTCCACCTAGGAGAAAAGCGTGTCCCAGACTGAACGTGCTGCAAGAGTGCTTCGTACAGACTGTCAGGGGTCTCAGCTTGGGACTTAGCTGTGTCAAGGAATATATGGTAGAGCAGGTTGTTGAAAAGCAAGAATATTTCCTTCTCCACCAATAAATGTGATTTGGGGGTGGGGGTGTGTTTCCATGCAAGAGGAATAAGTTTGATACTTAAATTTTAGATCTGAAGAATTATTGGAATAAAAGCTGTGTAATATAATTGGAAAAAATGCTCGGCAAGTAAGAATTAAATTCAAGTAAGCCTCTTTTATAATCAGAGAGACAGACGTAGGGAAAACACGGTGAGAAGAGCTGCCAGAGGGCAGCGAAAGCTCTTGGAGAGCTGGAAGTGCCCAGCAAGGCGTTTGGTTACCCACAAGAGGGAGCTGCCTTAACACCGATGGAATTCGCATCAGCTAGGACTTTCCCCAGAACTGCATCTGGGCCTGAGTCAGAGGGATCCCGGTGGGAAGCACCATGAACTCATATTTTAATGCCATGCCAGCTTAAATTCCCGGCACTGCACTGGGTAACCTCCATGCCAAAGTGATCAAGAAGCGAATCTATGGAAGACGAGTCAGGACACGGTTACAGCTGTGATGATCTAAAGAGATGCACCAAACCAAGTTTGCAGGAGCAGATGATAGCTGGGGTGTGTTTAGCACCACCTCATACAGATTCACAGAAGGGGGGAGCTTTTTGGGGTAGGTAATGCCTTGTGCAGATCTTTAAAGCTGCTGCTTCTGTTTAACGTCTGAAGAAGCTGCTGTGGACTGGGAAGGCTCTTCCCCCCTTCACCTACATCAAGGGTACAATTCTTACAAATATTGCCTCTCATGGCATAAAGAGAGGGAGGGCACCCTTTGGCAGCTCCTTGTTGGCATTTCCAGAAGTCAAGCTTCGTCTTAAAGGTTATTCATGCAGGTTCTTGGGATATCTATTGCCTTGGAGCAGTAAGTTACTAAAGAATGCATCCGATGTCTTTTGTGCTTTTAAATAAAACAACAAACACAAAATCAACCAAACTATAGGACTTTATATAAAACTCAATCCTGAGAGGACGGTGAAACTAGCAGCATCAGATCTTGGAGGCACAGATATCACCTTCCAGAAACTGCCTGGTATTTAGTGGTCTAGTTTTGACATATCTGCCTCTTTTTTTTCCCACTTCACTTTCTCTGTCCTTTTCAACCAAAACTAGAACTAGTGAGACAAGGAGATTCGCTTGCTGATGGATGGGACAGGGCTGGTGAGCCTCCACAGAATTAGAGAGATAAAATGCAATGAGAACAGCTACCCACGCTGTGCCAGGACAATGAGTAAAAGGTGAGTAAAAGCTCCCAACTCGGAGCTTCTTTCCCCATCCCCAAAGACATGGCTGGTACACAAACTCCACACATCTTGCCAGCCATGCGTGAAGACGCCCTGTTCATCCCTGCTCTCTCAGCCAGGGTGGTCGTCTGTATGGAAAGCCTAAAGCAAACAAAGGCAAGCTGCAGCCAGATGTTGGGAGGCTTTCAGGTTCACTTAGCATTCCCGGGGTAGGCAGCACATGCGTGCCTGCGCTCCCTGCTCGGAGGGATAAGCCTGAGCAGCCATACCCTTTAAAACCTTTCCCTTTGCAATGGAAACCACTGCTTACCTTCCCAGAACCATATGAGCAAATACGGCCCTCGCAGCAAACGTCAGCAGGTCCCGATCCATCACGGCTGTGCTAAACAAACCCCCACCAGCAGTTTACAACTTGACCTCATGTTGTGCCTGTAAATGGATTCTGTGAAAGGCCTTTTCCCCGGGTTAGTTATTTTTTCCTGGTGTATACAGCAGGATAAATTAGACAATTCAACAGCTCCCCTGAATCCCCTTGGTTTTGCTATTGGGGGGTGGGTGGGGGGTGTCATTTCAGAAGGGACTTGCTGCAAATCCCTGAAGCTCTGCTTTATCTCTTAGGCAGGAAGTGTTTTCCTGTTTGTCCAGGGTAAGAAATTCCGTTAATCTGTGAGAAGAGGTGAGATTTCTGCATTACCTTTATTTGGGGTGTCATGTCTCTGATGAATATTCTTCAGAAAGCCTTCACGACTTGCAATCAGTTGCTGAAATCAAATCAACTTATTTACAAGTCTCACATGCTGGGTTTGGAGTGATTCCTCAAGTAACATGTTTTAACAGTCAGCCTAATATTTACACGAAGAAGTTGCTGTTCTCAGCTTGTCCTATGCAAGGGGAAAAATCACTTCTTGTGAGTACAGCCTGATCTTGTACAGGCTACAGAAACTGAGGCAAGCACTCTGCTTCCCTCTAAGAAAGAGGGTTTATTATAAGTACTTCCTTGGGAAATCAGGATGGCAGCTGTAGAAAGGCACAAAAAGGGGATGACACCAAAGAACAGCAAGTGAAAAATATCACACAGGCTGCCAGAATTTTTCTCATCTTCCTCTGGATACATTTCCAGGTCATGCAGCCACCCAATGCATTCAGGATCTGTAATTGCACAATAAGTCTTCTAACCTGGACATGGGAGAACGTGGCATGATGTGTCTGTAAAGAACACACTACCTGTGGATAAAAATGAATTTAAATTCCTCTTTCTGTCCAGATGCACAAATGCTGCATAACTCTTCCCTGTGACCAGACCCATCGTTTTTTCACAACCTGGGTGTAAAAATACTATAGAAATGGGGAAAGCTTATCTGACTGAGAATAATTGTGGTAATATTGCTACAAAATAGTGTTATTGGAATAAGTGTCTAGATCTAGGATGTTGTTTGGTGTAAGGCTGGAAAAGGAGAGCTCGTTCTCTGTGACTGTTGTTACGGTGCCATTTCTTGAATCGAAGAGTCGTGTGATTCTCCTCTATGATGATATTTAATTAATTTAACCTCTTGTGGGTTTTACAGGCAGACTAAGAGCTGTCAGACACATCTCTTCTAAAAGCTACTGCCAAGACAGAAGGGAATAGTTTCTTTTCCCCTGAAGTTTGTTCCACTGGCTGTTGCTGAGCATATCAGATCTGGGACTTGCTCTTCATGGTTTTACATTATGTTGTTTTTCTCTCCAAGTCAATGATGAAAACAGGAGCTAAGCAACCACTCCACTCAGTAGGAAGAATAGATCAGGTATGGATTTCCAGGAATAGGAAATCACCAAGTATCCTGTCTTTCTACCACTGCTAATTGACTGCTGTCTCATTGCCTCTAAAATACGCTGATGCCTCTGCTGAAGTCATATTTTAACTGCTAGTGGTGCTGCCAAGTGGGTCTCATCCCTATAGCTGGGAGCATCAGCGTTTCAGGTTGGGCTTCTGCTGGGAGGGGACTCATCTCCACTACTGTAATCTGCCAGGAGGAAAACTGTGTGAGCCTAAATGCCTCCAGAGATATAACGTGGTGTAAATGAGTAACGGTCATACTGTACACTCCAATAATAGTATAATACTGAAAATAAACATCATCATTAACATTAAATACTGCTTTCATCACTGCCATCTTAGTCATATGCATATTTAAGTGCTCTCAAGGATGACTTAAGTACTTAGGAGCCTTGACGTATTTAAGATTTCCCTCATCAGCTATTTCAGTCAGTAGCCTTGATAAACAGCCCATGACCTACACCAATGAATCAGCTCAAGTTAAACCCTACGGCAGGTCTGAAAGAATGGTATATATTGGGATGATTATGGGATACCATTCTTGTTTCTAAATTAACTTTCCCAATAAAAAGAGCATTTAAATCATGAAGACACTTTCCTGTGAAGAGATCATGATCTTGGTCTCCCAATAATTCATGCCTGGATTACATTAAAATAAAGCAGTTAATTTGAAAGGCTTTCTTGAAATACAGTTTAGTCTCCTTACACCCCTGGTTAACCAGCTAATGAGCATGAATGTGACGGATTTAAAGGTAGGATTAAGTACTGTATGTCTTGTGAGGTCCTCAGAGCTGCATCATTTTATGCTGCTTCCAGATCTGATGCCAGCAAGATGACAGTGAAACATGGAAACAGGTATCCTGGCCAGAACACTGGTGCTTTCCAGGCAAGATGTTAATCTAGATTCATGCTCATGGCTCCTAGAAAGAGTTTGCTATTTAAATGTGCAAATAATATGAACATTCACACATGAAGAAATACTTAAAAGATAAGGAATATATTATTCTGATGGAGTCTGAATGACAGGTAACAATGAAGACCAAAGGTTAAGTGTACTTTTACTAGCATGTATTTTCTCTAGTATGTATTTTTCCTGTATCCTCAACTTCTCTCCCCAAACAAAACTAAAGGTCCAGTGCAGAGCAGAAGGAAGGAGGACACATCTGTGGTAGGGCAGATGCTGAGCACTGGACCATGATCTGCGTGTGAGCTGCAATTCTCACGATCTCCAGGCTGAACTTTGTAAATAGACTTGGCAAGAATTCTTGCTGGGAGAAAACAGGCTTGGAGAAGATGTAAATAAATAAACAAACAACCTTTCTCTCCTTGTCCTTCCTCTCCTGACCCAGCTCAGGAGAAGATATGTGTCTCGTCCACTGCAAATTGGCTGTGATATCTTTTTATTTTGATGAGGCAAAACATTTGCAACACTTTATACTGTCCTGTCTCTGAACAGGGGTCAGAGCACACAGTCAGCAGCTACAGAAGGGCAGATGATATTCATTCTACTGTAATATGTGATTTAAAGTCTCAGATACAAGCTACAAAGCTGGGGAGTGAATGAGAACATGAGCTGTTTGGAACTTATTATTTATGATAGAGACAAGTGTTGATTTTATAGTCCAGAAATACCATGCACCCCAGATCTAGCCCCTGCACCTCTCTACTGTCTACCAATGCTATTAAGTATGACCAAGAATGGGCAGCTGGGAACATAGAGCCTCCTGCAAGCGTGTCTTCACTACAGCATTAGAACGCTTTCTCCACTGTTATCTCTGCAAGTGGTGAGAAATCTCCCCCAAATTCTTTTAAAGCTGATCTATCTTAAATCTGAACATTGGCAGCAGCTAGTGAGCTCCTGGAGGGCACCAGGTGTCCCTCAAGATACCAAGTGTTCTTCACCAGATAGTGACTCGTTGGTCTTAGAGCAGCCAAGATGTCACGAAAAATCTCAGCACTTCCCAGGAGAAGCCATTCCCCTAGGAAGGTTCAGCCCATTGAGTAAGTCCTACTTAATGTTGACTGTAGGGTGTGTTGGGATGCTGCCTGGAAACTTGAACCATGAAAAAACCGTCCTTGATGGCCAAGCTGTGTCCTGCATACAAACAGGAGCGCTCGGGCCCTCTGTTTGATGCTGATTTGCATTACAGAGGCAGCTATATTATTCAGGGTGGAAAGAAAAAGCAAATCAGCCCTTTTCAACAAGCTGGTGAGCCACCAACGAGCTGCCCACCTTTTATTTACTGTAAGGCTTGGGGTCTCTATTGGCAGCACAATTGTGTATCTCTGCACAATCACGGCATTGCCTCTCCGCCTTGCAGACAAAGAGGGGACGGCATTCACTTGCCACTGCCTGAAAGCTGGCTTCAGCTATTCCTGAAACCATAGATACATCTGCCTGTACCATCCAATCCCCGACATTTTCCCCAGAGGGTGAATATCCAGACATTGTCATTTCAGCACAAGAAGCTCGATGCATTTATTAATCAACCTTTTTGCTGAGTGGAAGTCTGGCTGGTCTCTCCTAATATAGTCTAAATCCCTCAGTCTGTTTCTATTACAAGACTTAGACAAAAGAACATTTTCTTCCTCTCTCTCTTACAGAAATGGGAAGACTTGAATGCTTTTTCTTTTATTTTTTGGGTTTTTTTTTTCCCCTGGGTCTTCTTTTGACTGACTGGGATTTTTCATGGCCGTATCAGAAAGTTGGACTTTCCCCTTTGTTTCGGAAGCATTGGGTGATGGATCACATTTTAATTGGCGTTGAGGTTTACAGAAAAAGGGAGCACCACAGGAAGTTATTAGAATAACAACACTATGCATCTGCACAGGAATTAAAACTGCAAATGGAGGGGGCATATTAATTGCTACCAAATGCTTTGGTTTTCTCCCCCTCAAAAAAGCCCAGCTCGACAAAGACTTTTTCCATGTATATATTCCTGTCTTTCTGTTCCACTACAAATGTAAGTGATTAGATTTGTGAGATTTCTGTCTTCTGCCTGAAATTTCTCCTATAGCATGTTTCAAAGCATTTGCAAGAGATAAACGTGTTTGTTTTGACAAGGAGGATACTGATGGCTGCAGACAGGTACGGCTTGTCCAAGACTCTTGTTCCCACAGTGAGAATCCAAGCATGGTCTAGAGACTAGTTCATGCCAAAGATGGTCAGAATGTTTTGCTTTTCCTTTTTCTTTTTTTTTTCCAAAGAAATTATTGATACGTTGCCACAGAGCTATAACTCTTGTTGCTGCTGAAAATAGAAGGAATATGTGGATTGTGAATAATTTTTTCTTTAACTTGTTATGTGTTAGTTTTGTTAACAAGGGGAGGAAAAACAGTAGGAAAGAAAGCAAATATTGTTCATTGACATCTATAAGCAATTTCAGCTGATCAAAAATTTTATTTTTTTATTTTCAAGAAAGGTTAGAAATATTTTGGACATCATGTCCCAATCACGCAGGCAGTGAACCACTTCAGTATCTTCCTTTCTTTCTACCTTCAATTTAGTCCAAGAGATTATTTTTCTCTATTCCTCACTGATATTACTCCAGAAGTTTTCCCTTATGCTAAATCTTAAAGGCAATGTCCTGTCTTTAATAACTGTAAAGGGGTTTACCTAGAGCTGATGGCTTTTTTGGTAGCGATTATTATACACAGAGCAGGTCTCAAGGAGGTATTAGGTACCTGGGTTAGTGTCTAATTTACATCAGAGCACCCATTATGTGTTTGTCACACTACTACCAACAAAGAAAAAAAATCAGAAGAAAAAAAAAATCATGTAAACTTATTTAATTAAATTATTTTGCATTTCTACTACCAGAGCTGGAACACAGCTGTTCGTGGCTCTTAGAGCTTAGGTGATCCTCACTTAAGGTTAGGTCTTTTGCAGCTGACAAATATTTCCTTGAGAAAGCAAAATACTGGGTGTTTCCTCAGGCTTGGTGATGTTTTACTGAAGACTGCATGAGGCAGGCTGTGCCAGAGGTTGTCAGGGAGGAGAATTCTTGCTATTGAAGACAGAAAGTAAATGTAGGTTTCTTTTTGCTGATACCAACTCACTGTGTAATCTGCTGTTTGCTTTCCCATCCTGGAAATGGGAAATCCTTTGAATGACCTGCTTTGGGAGGGCTGCAGGTGGATCACTCAGACATCTGCAGGAACTCCAGCTATCACCAGCTGCAAATCAGCAGTTTATTTAGCTCTTCATGTGCATTTCATGTTTCTAAATATTTGCTCAGTTTCACCCCTGAGAGGGAAGATCTGCATGTTCAGAGGTGATTTGATGTTGGAGCAGTGCCATGATACAAGCCCTGAAAGGATGCAAAATGCCACGTCAAAATGCATGTCTGTGCTATCAGAGTTTTGCCATTTTGGTCTTCCTTGTAAGGATATTCACCTCCTAGTTGCTCTTGACCTTCCCCAGTTTATTGAGCTGACACATAGCCCTTCTCCTGCATATGAACTTCAAATGCCTTGGGACTGCCTCATGTAGAAGATCAGGGGAAAAAATGAAAAAAGAAAAAAAAAGGAAAGAAATGCATTGGTTTATCTCAAGCAGCAATTACAGGGGAGCTCTTGAAAGGTGTAAAAGCCTACACAGCTCTCCTCAGCCTTTGGCCTTCCCCCAGCTGGTCTTGGCTGAAAAATCTCCAGTGCACAGGTGGGATTTTAGTGAAATAAACAGCACCATGGGGATGTCAAGTGCTTGTTGATAAATTCAAGCACGAGCTTCTCCGTGTCCTGGTCTTCCTCTTCCATCTTGCACATCTGTGACTTTGGCATCAGGCCTAGAGGAAGGACACACAGCTCAAACAAAGAGACCCAAGCCAAGGAGGCAGGCAAGAAAAATTCCTATCAGATGGGATACAGACGAAGACTGTGCAGAGAAAAAGAAAGCCAAGACCTGGAACTCTTCAAACTCAAGAAGACACTGCAAAAGACATGCTTAGCTGACTGTTGGTGTGTTGTTTCTGCCCACTCATCCAGTGACAGCTCCTTTTCTTTCAGGCCAAAACAACAACGGGTTTCCTAAGTGGTATGTTTGGCACCTTACAGTTATACAGGACACCAGCTTTCCGTGTGTGTTGGCTGGCCCAAGAGCCAAGCATGGCATTGCCAGCTAGGCTTTTTCCCTTGAACTAATACTTCAAGGAGGAATCCTGCCCTGTGTAAGTGAGTTTCCAGGCATTACCTCATAACAATTGTTTCTAAATCTCCAGTGTTTTCACTGCCTAAAAGGGTTTGCCTTTATTTGAGAGAATAAAAAGAAGTGACAGTAGATGACAGCTGCAATGGGCTGTGTTTGCTGGGCACTCTTTGTTCAGTGTCGCTGCTGAATTGTTCTGGCTGAGGGGGAAAATAGGCAAGCCGCTGACTCAGGCAGGCGTCCCTTCCCCTGGGCTCCAAAAGGCTGCTCAAAATATTGCCCTCAGCTGCCTGATTCAGGATGGCCAGGGAATTTCAGATGCAAAGCTTATTGATGGGAAGTGCTGATTCATCAAAACAGAACCCATTCATAGAAATGGAGTGTTTTCAGGAGCCTGGCAAGTGAAAAAGAAAAGCTTTTGCTGTGGGGTGAGAATACGTGTGGTTAGTCTAGATGGAGATTGGGAATTAAGACAACTCAGTGGGTGTGAGAAGCTGAAGACTAAGGTGTCTAGGCCAGCCTAGGTAGGCTGGAAGTAGGGCTGCTGTCCCGTCCTTCGTAACAGACAGTGCCCTTGGAACTGCAGAACCAGAGTTCTGCCACTTCAAAGCTAAATCAGACAGCTCAAGGTCATACCCAGATGATTTTTCTGTATCTCCAAGGCTGAAGATCCCACAGCTTCTCTTGAGAACGTTTTTCAGTGTCCAGTCACCCTCTTGTATTATCTAATTAATGCTTCCCTCATCTTCTCCCACTGTTACACATGGTCATTTTCTGGGATCCCCATCTCCCATGGGAAGTAGTGCAGAATTCCTTTTCTTCAGCACCAGCACAATTAGTGGAACACTTTTGGCCCCAGATAATCCTGCAAAAGCATTTATTTAACTTCTGTTCAGCCAGTTCATGGTGCTCGTTCTCTGCTTTGAACAGCTGTTCACTGTAGTCTGCTTTTTACACTGCTCAGCAAGTGTTTTAGTCTCCAAAGATGAATCCTGCCCTGGAACTTTGCCTCACAAGACCTCAGATTACTTGATTTGTTTTTTTTCTCTTTAAAGTATTATGCTTTTTTATAAGCATATATAACTGATGGTTTTGCTTTTTAAAAATTGTCTGATATCTGAATGTTCTGTGACAGCCAACCACTTCTCCAGGCTGCATGAGATCTGCAGGGTACAAATGCATACCAGCTCTCTATGATATTACAAGATGCTCTTTCTGCCCAGTGGCATCAGTGTATTTACTTTGGGAAGGCTGATTATTCTCTGTTGTCATTGCATAATTTCAGGAAGATCCGGCACACCACAAGCAAGGATGCACCATCTCTCATTAGATATCACGTGGTTCCCTAAAGTGTTACTCCCTCCCTGAGATGGTTTATCCATCAGCAGATAAAACCTAGCCCAGATCTTTCAAAGGTTAAAAGGTGAGGTCTATATGTAGCCCTAAATGATGTGTGCATGAGGGGTGAAGTCTCCTGGAGGGAACGTGGATGGAGGAGCTTTGAGGTCCTTCAGGGAGATGTTTTCTAGGTAAGCTGGAAGCCCATGAGCCACCTCAGCTCTTGCCCTACTGCCTTACAGTGAAGGAGATGCCAAACTCATTAGCATATTTAGAACCAAAGGATAATCAGAAAGGAAAACAAAAAAGGGAATGTGAACATTCAGAGCACTTTGTCATGCAGCGGGCCTGGTGCCAACTCTTTTCCCCCCAGTGCTGTAGTGCACATGCCTCCCCTGCCCCTCTCCCAGCCCCCCAACACCCACCCTTGCTCCAGGACTACAAAGCCATCCCAGGGAAAAACCAACACCACTCCAGAAAAACAAAACAAAACAAAAGCCCCCCTTACAACAATAGTCTGTCAGGCGTGATTTACTGTGCCTGCATCCACCAGGCAAGCTTCACTGAACAATCTCAATCCTCTGGGTTCCCACACTGGTTTGCTTTCCTGCAACTCAACGGGACACAAAGACACAAGTAGATGGGCAGTAAATAAAACTGATGTCTTTTGTGTCATTGTGTGGGGGCCTTTCTCTGGGGGAGGCAGAATAAATGAAGTGTGAAATGTGATATGAAATCAATTTCTTCTCTCAGGGGGCCGGGTTGGGAGGGAGTAGGTGGACTTTGTCATGGTCTCAGGGATACCCAGTGATGCATTCTCCATCAGTCTGTTGAACTGGTTAAAGCAAACCACACTTTGCTCCTGCACTTGTCCAATTTCTCACCTTTTTTTGTATTAAAGATATCTGTGAGGCATTGGCACCCCTCTTGATCTGCCTCAGTATATACAAGATATTATTCTATTCTTCTGCAGAAGCAGAGCTCCCCAACACCAGGTAGCTAGGGATGGGGGATGGCCTCCTCTTTCCTATGCTTCAGTCTGAGTTTCTTGCACACCCTTCTGCCCTCAGAACTGGCCACATCACCACCTTATTACTCAAGCACCCTGCAAAATGGTCCACCCTGGAATATTAGAAAGGATTTTAATGGAGAAACAATCACTGCACCCAATGCAGCATGTCCTCACTTCAAATATATGTGCACAGCACCATGGGTGTCAGCAGAGAGCAGGAGCTTGTCCGTGTCTGATGATGTGGCCTCCAAGTGTGGTTGTTTTCTTTTTGTTCTCTGGGTTTTTTTATTCAAGCTGCTTCTGATGAGAAGTGTGAGATTTCTGCAGTTATACAAAAATGCTAAAAACTAGAAATCAAACGCAATACTTGGGAATGCTGGGGGAAAAGAGCAGCAATATTTCTGAACTGGATATGTAGGTGAGATTCTGCATCAATAAACTGCCAAACTGTGTCACAATAATACAAAACATGATTTATGTCTCCTGTATCTCCCACAATACCCCTGCCCTGTCTTGCTGAAATAATCCTGCTACATGTATTCAAGCAGTTTGAGGTCTTAAAATCAAGTTGTTACTATAGAAGTGTCATCTTTTCTCCTGTAAATACTTGAATTTTCCATCCTCAGATTCTCCTAAAGTACACCAGGCTCAGTTTTGTTGTCAGCCTGACCCTTCCCACAACCACCACCCATCCAGCCCAGCCGCTGGACCAAACCTCGGCTGGGGCAAGGACATCTTTCCTGTTTGTCTGGCTCTCGCCATCCCAGATTTTTATCTCCACATATTTGTGCTAAGCCTTTGTGTCACTGCACAGTAAACAGCAGGGGATGATCCTTTCCAGAAAGCACTGCATTTCCTCAGTGCCTTTTACCTTTTCTGTGTGTGAGGGAAACTGGGAGGCGTGCTTACTGCAGCCAGATTCACACCGCTACACCTGGACTGGTTTGGAACGCTCAGGAAATAGAAAGCAGCTTTTAAGCTAATTGAACGGGTTGTTTGACAGCTGCTTTGTATCACTGACACTGCAAACCAGTCAGAGCACCCTCAGCTTTGTGGAGGGCAGGGCGGCTGGTGGGGTGGACTCAGCTGGGTGCTGCAGGCCCTCTGTCTGGGAGCATCTGGCCCATCCCAATGTGCATCCAACCTGTCCTATGCCTGCCCAGCTCTTCCTGTGGGCTGCAGAGGGAATGAATGCTTGGACACCGTTCTTTTTACTTGGTAGAGGTAGCCAAGAGGGCTCTTGCCACAGGGCATTACTTTGAGATGAATCACAGATGTTAATAGTGCAGAGGGTTTTTTTCTGTTGCTGTATTCCTTTCTCCATTGAGCATCATGTAAGGATCATCTGGCACAAACAGGTTTCAGCAATGTCTATCTGTCACACATCACACCCTGGATGGGTTGATGAAGATGCTACAGCATAACTAGTAAATGTTGACTCTCACACTTCTTAATCTGGTTAGGATGCTTTGTTTCATTTGAAAATTGCAACGCAAACTATAAATCCTGTGCTCCAGATCCTCGTACCATGCAGGGCCCTTAAATCCTTTTTAATGGTTCTCAGTTTTCTTCTATGTAGTTCATTACTACCTATTTGGAAAATTAAAAGTGGATAACAATCCATGGGCCTTACCAAGGTTGGGAGTCGCTTTGTTAAGTCCCTAACTGAGGCTCCCTCCACCACCAGAAACCTTCACATCAGCTTCAGAAAAGCTGCTTGCTTTTTTTTATATATAATTCTTGTAGGACTTTCATCTATCTCCCTGCATTTGCTGTTACACTGATAGATTTCAACAAGAAATTTCTAGTGAACCTTCATAACACCTGCAGATGCAGCGTGGTTTCTGCCAGCAGAGTCGGCAGCGTTCGCAGTAGGTGAGGCTGCGATTTCTCCCGGGGAATTATTCAGGGTGTTAGATTGCTTCTGCAAACTGCCACAGCCTGATAAAGGCGGTTGTTTCTGTGCTCAGCACATTGTTCACTCCCTCAACAGATGGAACAGATTAGCTGGGCCCTGAAATGTTGTTAAATAAAATACGCAAAAAAGAAAATACAATTATTGCTAAAGTGAAAACATACCGCATGGGATTATTAAAAGACCAAGATGTTTTACATTTTAAGGATGTTCCTCAGGTTTTTTTTCCATCCTTCATGCACCAAAACCTTGCAGGGATAACGTTAAACTTTTCCATCTGATCTCACGGAGCTTTCACACTGCAGAGCGATGTCATCCCCGCGAGGGATGGGGTTGCCCTCTCTTATCCCTGGCTGAGTGCTCAGGGCTGCTCAGGGGTGAGATTTCCAGGGCTCCAAGTCAGCGCTTACTGCACTGCCACTGAGCACCAGGCTTGGCAGAGCTTGTGTCCACCATGTGAAGTACAAATTTCTTCTCCTATGTCTCCCCCATGCCCAGGTGGAGTGAAAACCTATTGCCAGGACCTTTCCCTTCCATAAGAAAAGTTCTCTGCCCCTGATTTCTCACCAGATCCCACATACTCCAGGTCGCACGCCATGTACTAGAGACCCTGGCCTCTTAAATCCTCTTATATGCATATTATTCTGTGATAACCTCAGTCTGAAGGGCTAAGAGCTATTGCTGTCTTCAGTACTGCTAACAAAGGTTATTTGTACAGTGGTCTGCAAATTTTCTTGATGTAATGGTGATCACTTTGGATTGGAGTTGTTTACTGATGTGCAAGAAGATGGAAGGTGGAGATAGATAACACAAGAGCTGGAGTGAGTATTGCTATAGAAAATATAACCGGGTTTAAAATAGCATGGGTGATGCCTTAATGATTCCCCTGCTCATAGAGTTAGGCAGTGCTGGGTTAATGAGTTTATTTGAGCATGTGCTAAATGGCTTTTCTGACTCTGGCTGCAGGAATGCAATGCCTTGCAGACATTTTCAGGTGTGTGATGTTAATAAATCACTTTTGGAATGGCCTTAGAAAGGGAGTCTTGAATTAAGCTGCATCCGTTAATGTTCGAGCTCTCTCCTGAGCATCACTCAAGCTCCTTAATGGCCCTCAACCTAAATCATCTCATTAATGATGTATGAAAAATATATCCAGCTCCTTGAAACTGTTCTCTTCCATTTGGCTTTTAATGACTGGGGGGATGCTGGTGATTGGTGACTGATGACAGAACTTCTCCCCAGAAATCCAGACTAACTTTTCACCATGCTGTCACTCACTGATGTCTAGCCACTGGAAAGGAACACTGCTGGGAGTGAGCTTGCAAGAGATGCTCAGTGCAGCAGATCTGTACTGCAGAACTACTGCCGAGCACACAGCTGGGGAAAGGAGGAACGGAACCAGGGGCTGCCATACTAATTAATTTGAAAGTACACTCATTGGACAGCAATTGGTCAACACAAAGTAATAAATAGAAAGTCCCCACTTCAAATAGATTTTCTTTCAGCCACATGGAAAATTCCATCCACATTAATTTTAAAAGGTTGGTCAAGTTATATTATAGAAAATTTCAGAAATTAGTGGAACCCCCCCCAAGACTGCTCTAGCTAATATGTTTTGCCAATAGAAGAGTGGGAATGTTTGCTGATGACTTACCAAATAAATTCTGAAATTATGAAAACACCTTTAAAATAGGACACAAAGTACAGTCCAACTGATTTTTATAAGGTAAACCATGTACCTTCAAAAGAACCATGACCTTTTTAGCAGAAGGCTGATGGGATCACCAGGATTTTTCCTATCGTGGCACCTTGAGAAGGCGTATGTTTGTGTGCATGTGTGTGTATGTGTGTGAGTATATATATATATATATATATACATAAATATTTGTTTAAAATTTTGTCATTTCCTGTTCAAAGAAAAAAAAATGGCAAGTCTGCGGTATGTCTGATATGCTGCTTTTTTAATGTGCAGGAATATTTCTTCAGTGGAAAACTTTTCAGAAAATCAAATATTAGCAAAAGTATTATGGAATGTATTTGCCATGGCAAAGGGAATAACTGGCAATATGAAACTGCTGACCAATAATTTGCATTTAAAAAACCTTGTGCAGATTCATGAAGAAGAGGGAGCCCAGTGAAACTAAATGGAGTTACTTTTGATGACAGTTTCCTTCCCTTTAAATGACAACTTGCTTATGGCAGGCTCAAGTTAAAATGGTGAAAAAAGTGAACAAAGTTTTTTTCTAATGTTGTAACTGCATGGGAAATTTGCCCCAGGCTTTGCCATGCTGAACCAGGTTTTCCAGCCCTATGGAAAGATTGAAGATAACACAACCCGGTTGTGACCTGTCCTGCTGGGGACCAGCCAGTGTGGATGTACCTGCCCATGTGTGTCCTCCAGCATGGAGGAACACCAAATTAACATGACAGTTCATGTTAATTGTCCTGGGTTTCAGCTGAGATAGAGTAAATTTTCACAAGAAGCTGGGAAGAGACACAGCCAGGAGAGCTGGCTAGGACGGCCATATGACATCATGCTCAGTATATAAGGGGGATCAAGCTGGCTGAGGGGAGGGATTGCTGCTTGAGGATAGGCTGGGCATCAGGTTCCAGGAGGCTGCATTGTGTATCACCGACTTTGTATGTTCTTTTATTAGTATCATTGGTATTTTCCTCTTCCTTTGCTGTCTTGTTAAACTGCTCTTATCCCAGCCCAGAAGTTTTACCTCGCTATTCTCCTTCCCATCACACCCTGGGGGAGGAGTGAGAGAGCATCTGCGTGGTGCTTAGCTGCTGGCTGGGGCTGAACCATGACATTAGCACAGGACTGTGCACTAGTCTGGTAAAGCATCAGCTTCTAGACAAGCCAGCCTTACCACTGCCAAGAGCCCTCACCGATTTTACTTCATTGCAGTCATATCACTCAAGATCAGATCTTAATAATCAGGTTGACCCTCTCTAAACACTGGTTTCGGCGCATTGGCTCCCTAAATTCCTCCTGGATGACCAAGCCAAAATTTTAATGCAGTGTTCTTGTTAATTAAATGACCTTCTCCAAGCTTAGACCATAAAATCTTCTCAACTCCACAGGAAAACATGATGACCATTGGCTGGGCCTCATCCTTGCATTGGCTTCAACCCAGTGCACAGAGATGGTGAATTGGTTACTCGAATAACAGGCTGGATTTATATCTCAACTCTACCACAACCACCCCAGGTAATTTTATCAAGTCAGTTAATCCATCAGTATCTCTAGATTCCCCAATGAGATTTCAGGAAGAAAAGCATTTTCCTACATCACATGAAGTGTTCAAGTGTTTTGCAAAGAGGCCTCTGTGATGTACTTAGGGATTTCCTATATGGAAGCTTAAACACCTAAAATCCTGTCAGAACCCCTCAAAATGTTCCAGTCCAATAAAGTTCAAATGGGGAATAACACATTTGTTAAAACAGGCAAAATTTTATATTAAGAGGATGACATGGCCAAGAGACCATACATACCTCAAAAGAAAATGAAGACAAGATTATCCAGCCAATGTAAACTGAACTGGCATGGTCAGTGTTTTTAAGATTTTAGAGACACTTGGAATGAAAGAGGGAAAAAACCCACAGCCAAGTCTCAGGCACTGCACAGTCCGTGTACACTCCAGGAGGAAACTTGGGTTATGAGCAAATATTTTAGTACAAATCAAATGCCTTCCAGGGATAAGCAGCTGGGAAGGCGGGAAGAAATTAATATTGGAAGCTTTAGAACTTCCCAGAACTATTCTCTACCTCCTTGATTGAGGGAATTAACTTTTATTTTATTAACTTTTTAATGCCCTTCTCCCATCCAGGGTGCTCTGAATTGCTTCTCCCCTCCTCCAAACAGGCTGCCCTGGGGATGTTGCTCTTCTTAGGCTTTAAGTAGCAGCTGGCTGTGATTAAGTGGATTGGGAGGATCAGCGCTTGATTAACTTTCTGCTGCTATTGGTTTGCCCAGGTTCCTGCAAGAGAATTAATCTCCTGGTTCGGCAGAATGTTGGGCTCTAATGGATACCAGACATTTCAAGCCCACCCAGAGTATGTAGTGCCAGAGTTCTTGTTTTAACACATTTGAACTTCATACTCCTGTTCTGCTAAAGGTAAAAGTCATGCAGATGGTGACAGGAGTTTTTCTGCTCTGCTCTTTAGCCTAGGTGTTTGGAAACTCCCCAGCAGCTTCTGCCCAGCTCTGCATCTTGCTTCCTGTAAGTTAATCACTGCTGTGTTTGTTGGTGTATGTGAGTAGATGCTTTCTTCTTAACCAGAAGAAATCTCAGTGTAAAGCTAGCAAGAAGTGAAGCATGTTGTGTTACATCAAGTGTTCTTGTATTAACCAAACTAGGCACGTGTGCTTTCCTGAAGAGGGTTCTCAGTTCAGAGCCATTTGGCTGGATCATTGGCCAGGCTTTTGGAAATCAAGGGATAGGGTCTCCAGGAGGGCCAGCCATGCAGGGGACCATGGCCTTGCTTTGCTGCAAGGGCACAACTTGCTTTACAAAAAGTTCTACTCACTGTCCAAAAGCTGAGTATAGGTGTCTCCAGGCTTTTGACAGATTTCATAATGTCCTTTTGCTTTTTGAAACTGAACCCCAGAAAGGTGGAGGAGAACTGAGATGTGCACAAGGCAAAATGCACAGCATTAATTGATCAAGGCTAACTCTGATATTGCTGTCATTTCCCACCCCAGAGAAATCCTACAATGATGTTAATAAATCACTGTGCATCAATTATTGAGCTGAAGAGGTATTCCCAAAGAACTTCTACTTAATTTAAGCTGTAAGGTAAAAATGCTAATGATTTTTATTTATTTTTTTTAAATCAAAAGAGTAAAAATGGAAGTTTGTGTGTTCCTTCATGGAAACAAATAAAATTCAAATGAAGTCCCTGGGCACCTCCTAATTGTATGACAAGAGTTTCTTCCACTTTGTTTTTCATGAAAGACTTCTGATTTCTCTTTATTATTTTCCATGGAAGCATAATACATTGGTCAACCAAGAGAAAGGAAGTGAAAAAGATCAAACTCTTGATTTCTCTTGCTCTCCATGTTTGTCAGGATAGCTCAGTTGTGAATTTTAAACTGGGTATGGAAATTCCCTGCTTGCAATATGGCTAGAAAGAAAGAGCACGGATGATTTAACAATTTACATAACCTGAGAGACTCAGCTGCAAATTGAATGAATGGACCTCTTTGTTTCTTTAAACTGAAATAAAGAGAGGGGGAGAAGGAAAAAAAAGAGTTTTCTTATGTAATTGTCTCTGTGACTGGCATGATAGGAAGTTCTACATCGATTGGTGGAATGAAGATTGGGACATACTAGAAAACACAAAGCAGTGAAGGGGCAGTTGAGCAATTGTACATATCAACTAATAGAGAGTGACAGAGCCAGCCTTGCTCCACAAGCCCATGCCATGCTGTGCATTGTTGTCCAGGCTAGATTTGGCTCCCGTTTTGAGCAGTCAGCCTTTGACACGTTAGCCTGCATCCCCACCAGCATTGGAGTCACCACATCCCTGGAGCTTCTGAATGTGTAAGGATCCTGAGAGTTTAAAAATGCTGCATGGTTATGCAGGTGCATGGTCTCCTTCAGGTGTGATCCTGTGGATTCAGTGTTCTCCTGCTGATTGATGCTGAATAAATCCTTTTACTGCAGAAGCCAAGGGGTTAAATAGTTTGGGCTGTGTAAATGACACAGTCTCAGCTACATTAACACCATCTTCCCTCTGGCCTGGACATGCACAAATCCCCAAATGTGGAAATATTTCGCTGTGTTATGTGGGCACATATAGTGCTGAGTGTGAATTCCTACAACAAAAGCCAGGCAACCCCTCAGTCGTGCTAGAAACCCAGTAACCCACTGGCCTCCAAATATTTACCATCCTAGGATGCCTGACAGACAGCTGCCTCTGCTTTACCTGCTGCCTGGATTAGTAGTCTTTAATTTTTAAGGCCTGTTAATCCAGCACGTTTTCACCAGCCTGAAAGTCACATTCAAATAAACAGCTGGAAGTGAAAGTTGGGAGGGAAAGGCCATGCTCACCAGAGTTCAAACCTCTGGCAAACATCTTGCTACAGCTCTGTGTGCAAGAGCAACTGGTGGCATATGGTGCGTATCTCCTCTCCAAAGCTAGTTCAAGAGGAAAAAACAAACTTCACCTTTTGGAATGTAACCAGCAGATGAAAACAAATTAGCCTCTTTTTTTTTTTTTTTTTCCTTTTTGTTGTATATTTTAACCCAATGTCTGGTTTAATGTCCAGCTTTACAGCTTTTTATGATAAATTCCTCAATTTGCCACCTCCCCCTGAGCAGAACCAGTCCAAGTCAACAACTTCTCCATCAATCACAGCCAGGACATTTTGTTTCCAATGCCTGGACCCCGTTCTCTGCTTGCTGCCCCACTCATTGCTCTGTAGACCGTGTTTGCTTTCCATGTCAGACATTGTCAGCATTATCAAACAGTGGTCTATGATGTCCATGTAATTTAGGAGTTTTCCCTTTTTTCTAATTCTCTTTTTTTCCCAGAATGGACCTTTAAAATTTCATGAAAAATCTTAGTAAAATATCATGGCATAACGTACATGACAGAGTGTATTTCAAGCTGGCCTTGACTATATAGTCCACAACATCTTTGCAATGCTTATTAATAAACACCCAGGGCCTCGTACAATTAGCCCCAGTGCCTTTTGAGCCTGCATCAGCACCATCTCCATCCCCTTTTAGTGCTTGTATTTTTAAGTGTGAACAAATGCTCCCAGGGAACTGACTTCACCACAATGACATCTTTGATTATGAAGAAAATATGTTTCTAAAGCACATAAATTGTTTCTCTGTGACAAAATTTACAGCCCATGAGATAAACAAGTTGTCACTGAGTGTTCCCTCTTCTGCTTCAGAAGAGACATGAGTAGACAATAAATCTGGCAGTGCTAGGAGGAAAAAAACTTCTCTGTAAGGTGTCTGGGCAGACTGGCATCATTAGGATAGCTTTAGTTACGTGGGATTAACATTACAAACTGCTTTCCTTCCTCCACTCTGATGTGCAGAAAGTTCTAGCATGCAGATACAGCCTGGTTGGGCTTCTTGGCTATTAAGGAAGCTGCAGGGTTTGGTTCAGCTTGTGGGACATCTCCTCCTGGCATATCTACCAGCTCTGCCCCGTGCAGTCTAATTTCAGCCTTGGCTTGGGCACTGTAGCCTTTGCTGCCACTTTATTGGAGTCAGCCCAGCATGAAGCCAATAGTAGGATTTAGCCACATGTGGAAAACCAATGAAGCACAGCTCTGGCTTTGATACATGATTCCTCAGATGCTCACCTCTCCCAGCAAGGCAGAGCAAAGGCAGTGCTGGAAGGTCTCCTCATACCACCCTTCAGAAACGTGCAACTTCTTGAGGCGAGGAGAACGGATCCACGCTAAGTGGAAGGGTCACCTATGCTGCTTGGACATGACAGGAACTGCATGCAGGTGACTCCATTTACCTATAATGTTATTAAAACTTTCTGTGTGTTTTTGTCTAGGTACAGAAGTCACAGATATGATATACTGCTAAAATTTTGCGCAAATGAACAAACAGCAGAGATGCCCAAATGCCTGGATGCACCACTAAGGCCAAGATGGCAGTGGGAGCTCAGCCTCACCATTAGGCTCTAGAGACTTCACATGGAAAACCAGGTTTTTGCATTTTTAAGCGTAATAGTGTTTTAATGAAAGTCAGAAGCTTTAGTCATTGTCATAGTAACACAGAAACAGAATGTTGTTTCCTACCTGTAAGAATCACCAGTCTTTGAGTCAACAAAAGTGAAAAAAAGAAAAAAATACTCTATTCAGCACATTACCATGAATATACCTATGAATACTGGCCTACTTTATCTTTCCTTCTCAAAAATTTGAGATAGCCCAGACTGGTCCCCAAAATAATCAAGTATTTTGAGGTTTTGTTTTAGGGTACATTTTTTTCTCCTAAAAATTAATAAATGTCAATATCTGAACCACATTTAGGTATTTTATTTGATCTTTGGCCTGCCAACTAAAACACTTATTTCTGTCTTTATATGAAGGCACTTCACCATTTAAAAATAAATATTTAAATACTACTTCACAGGAAAAAATATTCATGTGGTTAGATGAGATATGCTGGAAAAATTAAGGCTGGTCCTCAAAGGCATGTCGTGTTGTTACGCTTTCCTCTTCTTAATTTGGTTAATCCATCTTCAAATTAAAAAAAATTCAGATCAGAAGAAAAATGAAGGTATTTTTAAAAGAGCTTTGGTACTCATAGAGGATTTCTTAATTAATTTTATTTCATCAATTTGTTGCAAAAAAAATAGGTATGAAATAACTCTATATAATTTATCTGTTTTCTTGTTGATCATATATAAAGTCAACATGTCTGCCAGCAAAGGACTGTTCATTACAGGGCCACTCTGGAAGCCCAGTTCAGTCTGGTCTGCATTGAAAATTCCTTTGAAGCCCATGAAGATGTTCTTGCCCTGGGATTGAAGCCATGGAGGACCAAGGAAAAATCTGTTTCTTAGACATCATCATTTTGGTCTTGAAGCTTGAGTCTTCCACCTTTTGTGCCTCACCTCATCTTTCCTAATTAGCTACTTCTGCTTCAGGAAAACCAAATCCTGATTGCTACCTTCACTACCCGTTATCTTCAGTGAGGGGAAAGATCTTGCTTTGAATTGGATATGGCTCTTTTAAGCAGTGAAGTATCAGCTTTCAGAGCTGCAATCCCCTGCACTGCAGTGCTGTTAAAGGATAACCCCTATCTTTGCTTGGTATGAAAAAACAATATTTTCCCTGGGGCACTGAGGCAAGCGTGAGGTAGCAAATCACACATTACTGGATTTCCAAACTATATCCCTTTGGTCTACCTCATAATACCATTTTCCCTCTCCCAATGAATTGCATATCCGTTATTTTACCACCCAGTTTATTTGATCATCAGGGAAGATAAATGGCTTCTGCTGAAATATTAAACAAAGGGAAAATTAAAGTACTGGGAAGAGTAAACAATATAGTAAAGCACAATTTCCTTTCTGCTACGTGAACAAAATGTGTGTCTCTCTCTTGCTAAGTATGGGCACACATGCTCAGATTATGTCCGTCAGCACAAATGTATCACTTCTCACCAAGGACAATTGGATCTGTACATTTCTGGGTGAATTTTGAATTCAGGGTAAGTGGAGGAACTCTTTCTAAATAAGATTCATCCAAAAATAAAATTTATCAAGAAGTTTAGCATGAGGAGCCTTTTAATTTCACTGTTTTTCTTCATATCCTTTTGCTTTTTTAGCATCATTTTAGCCAAAGATGAAATAAAAATGGTTAGGAAAAGCAGGGGGAGATTTGTCTGGACAAGAGCCTAGTCTGGAATAAGAGCCTTCAGCAAAGAGCAAGTACTGGCTCATCCCTCCAAACACCAACACTGTCCAGGGACCACCAGCCCTTCCTCACCCAGGGATGTACCATGGGAAGAGCATCCTTCAAGCTGGAAGGACTCCATTTGGCAGACAGCTCGCAGGACCAACTTTATCTCTGAGGGGTGATGTCTTTGAGGTTGAATTCCTCCCAATCTGGAGAGAAGCAGCTCCCTCCATTGCAATGCCACTCGTGCAAAGGGGGGTGTCATGCTGGTGGGGACAGTCAGCTACGACCTCAGGCAGCAACTTTGGCTCAGACATTGTTGGAAGCCAGGATGCAGTTTGCTTTTGAAAACTCCCAGGTGAAAACATGAAGTAATGTCCAGGACTGACAGAGTTGCTCACACATACTTTTTATCCCCACTGCTGCTTTGGAAGGTGGTGCTTTTGTTTCAGTTGTCTGCTGCTGCTTAGTTTAGAATCTAAAAAAGTTTCTCAAAGTCTTCCAGAGACTCGATACTACAGCTCTGAAGTAACTGAGTTTGACAGCTAATTGCAGGGAAGGAAGGAAGGAAGGAAGGACTCACTGCACAAGCACTTACCTCTACTCCATAGGAACATCTGAGGATCCCATCGATTTTACCCATTCTCACCCCGTTACAGACCAGTGTCTGAGTTTAGGTTCAGTAATCATCAAAGAACTCATTCTGATGGAAATATGAGGACTGACAGCTGCTCAGGATTTGCTCCACAGGTTTTGATTCTCCTCAGGTTTTGTCCAGTTTTACTCTGATTCACTTCCTTCAGCCAGCTACCTGAATGCCTGTACTCAAGGCATTCCTTACTGCAGGGAGATGAGGCATCAATTTATTATTGCTGAATTATTTCTGGGATCTGAGGTGGATTTTCAGGCAGACTAAGCAGGGTGCAAAAAACTGACAGGAACACGAAGGATTAGGAAGGGGGGCAGCAGGACAGCTCTACTCAGAGTTTACAGGAAAGGAGCAAAATCATGGATTGTCTATAGCTGCAAAGACAGTGTTGAAGGTGAAGCTGAAATCTCTTTTTGGAAGGCAGCAGCCTATGCTGGGGCTTCTCCGACGCTGCCCCGGCAGTGACCTCCATCCCACCCGAGAGAGATGGTTTCTCCAGGGCGAAGGTAATTCAGATTCCATGCTAACTGAGCCCTGACCTTCCCCTTGACAGAGATGGATGCCCAGCTCTGCTAATGGTCTGTGACGGCTTTGTGCTGCGGGTTTGCACCTCAAGCACTAACCTGGGACAAGCAAGCTCGCTTCCCACTCAGACTGTGCTTCATCCGTGGTACCTGAGATACCTGCTGTTTAATACACCAACCACATCTCGTGCTCACCCTATCCTTCTCTCAAAGGTGAAATACCACCGGGCCCCAAGGCACGCATGTGTGTACATGCACATGTACACAGTCATACTGGCAGGAGTATTTGGAAGTTGCAATGGTTTTGCAGATACCAATCCTTATCTGCTTTATCTGCAAAGACAGAAACTGCACATCCTTTTGCACTCTGCATTTATGTACAGAGAGAGAAGATTGCAAACTGAAATAGTGTAGACATGTATATTTAAGAAAAAAATAAGGGGGGTAGGGGTGTGTTAACCCTCTGATGCTGGTACAGTTTTGTTGTAAGGTATTCACCAGGCTAAGGAATGAGTGGCTTTTGACATCTCTAATATTTTTAGTATTCTGAGGAGAATAGCAGTTTGTAGGCAGGACCTAAACAAGACTTAGATGAGAAACACCAGCTAGATCAGCCTGTGTGCTAACCATCCACTTTCCTTGTCTTCTTCTTCCCCTCTCACTCTATCCAGCCCTCTTGACCCTTCATCATTCTGGCAAGGAATGATAATCGCCCAAAGCTGGACTGATTTCCACAGACATCCAGGTTAACGAGGTCACGGTGCTTTTACTTGAGAGTTGTGCTGCCCTGATGGGTTTGTGACATTCAAACAGTCTGTGAGCCTTTAGAAAGTGCCAGTGCTGCAGAATGTGGGTGGTTTCCAGAGCAGGTTTTGCCCTTCTCCTTGGGATGGTGGGAATGGGGAGGTGTGGTCCAGCCCAGCAAGTGGGCTCCACAGTTTAGGATAATTCAGGAACCACCTCCTCTGTTTTCAGGGCTGAAGCACGGCCCTGAGATGCAGCGAGGTACATTACATGCTCATTTTTAGAGCTGCACAGGAGAAAGAAATTAATTTTTAAAAAGCCCCAACAAACCCCAAACAATCAGAAACCTTTAGAAAAAAACATTTCCTGGACAATTGGGGGGAATGTTGGGCACCCTCTTTTTGGACTGCAGTGGCTGACTTCAGTCCCTCCAGGACACCGCTTTAATTTAACAAAGCATGAATTTAAATATATTAAGAGCTAAACAAAACACAGAGAGATTCAGAGAGGTGAAAAGTCACTGCCCCTCCTTGTCCTGCTGTCTTCTTTTTGTTGGCTGCTGGGCTGGGAGACACAAAATAAAACTGAGCAACATAACCTGTCTGAGTTTTATTCAAATAAGCCAATTAAAACATCAAGTTGAAATGTCAACGAACATGTTATGGCCACTCAGGAATTAAAGCAGGAAAGCATCTGTCTGTCTTCACCACAAAGAATTGAAGATTTTTAATTCCACTTCTGCAAAAGCTATGACATTAGATTACAGCCATGAAAAACACCATCTGCAATGTGCCCTGACTGGCTGGCTGTCATCAACTGTTGCTTTTACACAAAATTAGATTCAGTTAAACACCTTTTTTTTTTTTTTTTTAAAATAATTCTCAGGAACTCTTTATCATGCAGCATTTGTTTCTCAAAGGTGTGTACTGTATACCTTCTGGAATGGAAACAACTTACCCAGCTCACTTGTACCTTTGCTTATTGCCCAAATGCTGACACATATCAGAGGAAGACCTAGTCCATTCTGGCATGAGAACAGCCAAGATAGCAAGTCCTCTAGCTTTAGATTTTTTTCCAGTACATAATCTTGAGGATTTAAGGCTGAATTTTAAGGATCTCTTGTATATGACATGGGACATGGAGTTTGACACAGCCATTGTTCAATCACATCCACATCTTCTGAAGCTACATCCTTCTGATAGGAACATGAGGTTGACAGCCCCACACGTTGCAAGAGATCATTAGTTACCCTGGCTACTCAGGCATCTCTTGTTAGCTGTGCATAAGAAATTATTCCAAAACAAGGTTTTGTCAGGGTTGATCTGTTTCCACAGAGATGTGTGGTTTCAACAGGTCATCTTTCCTTTTAACAAAAATATTTTGTGTTCAAAAATTCCCATCTGAAGGTAACCAGATATTAGGCTGAGTCCCACAGAAGTGCTTAGGGTAGATAGATTCATTAGACCATTTCTTTTTTCTTTTTTTCCTTTTTTTTATTTGAAGTGCACTAGAAACATAAGTATTATATTCCAGATGAATGTAATCCATACTTGGTCTAGTCACTCAAGGCAAGTCAAAGTGCTCCATTAGACGTGTATCTTACAGATACAGATGCAAATGGAAACCAAATCTCCAACATTTCATACACTAAAAAAACCCAAAACAAACAACTAAACAAACAAATCTCTTCCTAATCCACACATTCAGCATGCAAATGTAAGTTTCCAGTTGCAGTAATTGGCAGGATAGCTTCTCATAAAAGTTACGTGCAGTGCTGCTAGAGCCTGTGAAAGTAATATTCTTGTCCCTTGGCCAGATCAGGATCACAAATAATGTTTTGGAACTGCTCCTGGGACGCAGGATTTGATATTTAGGTAAAGCTGGGGCTGTTTTCATTTTTTTTCTTGACTTCAAGTCTTATTACTCTACAGACATAAATGCTCAGCTAGTAGCAGTGATGCCTCTGGTCTTAACTAACAAGATTTGGGCTTGTGTCCAACAATGACATGAATACAAAGGCCACAGGTTTGGGTGTACACAGTCCTGGCTAAAGCAGCTTTTATTGGATTAGGCAAAAAGAGAAGACACGTGTGTAGTTGACTCGGAATGATGATCTTTACGGGCCCCTTCCAACTCAGTAGATTCCATGGTTAGTCGTGATTAGCAAAAGGGAAAGACACCATGGCAGAAGGATGTAGTGAGGTGGAACAGATATGATGCAGAGTGATGGTAACTCATTTGACATGACTGCTGCTTCTTCTCTTGCCCCTTTCTTCTTTGGATTCTTGGGGCAGGATATGTAGACTGATGATATTTCACTGGTCTGCTTGATCAAATCCTGCATTGCCTGCACAGTCACAGTAGGGCAGGATGAGACTGTAATAGCTGTAGAGCACAAAGTGGACACGATGTATGCCTGCTCTGTCCTGCTTTTTGCCTTGCCAAAAATGTTGCTCCAAGAACAAAAGCAGCCTCGTGATGAACTGTGGGCTGCAAAATGTTCAGCACTGCTGCATGGACTCTGATCCCTGCAGTAGCCCATCAAATGCACCACTTATTACAGACATGATGGTGCAGTGGCAGAAAATAATGACCTGGTTCTCCTTCCCCACCATACCAGGCTGTGACTTCCTGCTGATCCTCTATCCATACCGAAAAAGGCAGCAGAAATGACTGCAAATACATTCTTGCTTTGAGAAGAATGTTAGGAACATTTCAAAAGACATAAAGAAGATATACTTGGACAACATACATAACAAGCACGGGTATAGGAGCAATGCCTAGACCAAAACCTAATCTTTCACCCAACTTGCAAATTAGATGAGTAAAACCAGGTATTTTCTGATTTTTCAGAGAGATTGAATTACAAGCAAAACCGGATGAAATCCAGGGCGTTCCCTGCAAGCCAGAATTTCCTGTGCAAACACCATTGCCCATATTTTTGGAGAAGTGCATAAAAACAGTTGATGCCTGCAGTAATTATAGTGTGTCAGAAAAAATTAACATTTGCAATTCCCCATATCCTGAGCAAGAAAGCACCACTCATCATGCAGACCAAAGGACAGTTAAAATAAACGCAGGCCATCCGAAAGGAAAGCATTCCTTTTAAGTTGGAGTTTTCTGAAATTAATAGCTATTTGGATTTTTCATCTCAGCTAAAGTATGTTTAAACAGGTAGATGTAAAATGTAAGTTTGGGTTCTCCATAAAAGCCACTGGTGATAACGGATCACAAAGTCTAAGGGGAGTTTGCGTTATCAGTGTTATTCTCATTTGAAGGTTTAGAGCCAGTTCGTAGCACCTCACATCCAGTAGCTATCATCTGGGTGGAAATAGTAGCTTGAAGAGGGTTTTTAATTAGTTTCTTTTTGCTAAAGACACAATATGTTGGGCTGATTTCAGAGTCAAGAAGAAGGAGACGTGGATCAGGGTATTTCATGCAGATGCAGCATCTGTTTCACTGGCAGCCCTTTGCCTGAAGGTCTGAATAAATGCAAGAGTGTAAACTGCACCAAACCAAATCCAGAAGTAAAACCTAGAGTCATAATGTACATTTTAAATAATATGGAAGGATGTGCATTGTGCATACCTGTTTTATTACGACTGCTCCACCTCAGGAGGTTTATTTCCTCTATAAATTACCTTGTGCATCTTAGTTAAAATGAGGCCAAATCCTGCGCCAACCATGTCCCAGCAAGCAAACATGTTGAAACAGGAACAAGTAAAGCTTGAAAAGTTTGAAAGGGCCGATTTGGTTTTGGCTGAGCACCCAAAAGTCTTGTGCCCCAAAATGCCTCATCCCCTGAGGTCTGACAGATTGATCCTTTCACTGCCAGCGGTTAAATGTCTCCTTCTGAAAGGACAACACCCACTTGGAAGGTGCTGAAGCCAGGGATCAGCTCTGTGCCAGGAATGCAAGACAAAACTTCCAACGTTATCCATAGTTTAATGTAGCTGATCAGGGAGCTCTTCTGCAGGCAGTCAGGAACATTTCCCAGTATAGCCTTTCTGCTCCAAAGGTAGGTAAAGATATTCAAAGGAAGGGCTTGCTCTTCATCTCTGCTATCACTTCCAGATCATGCAGGAAGATGGTATCTGGAAAAACCTTGTCCTCTGAGTAGTTTGGTGTATTTAGTAAGAAACAGAAACAGGAAGAGCATTGAGAAAATGTGGTTACTTATGTATTCTATTCCTTTCAGGGAAATAAATAAATTAATAAATCATCTAGCAAACCATAGTCCTCCTCTCAAACAAAGGCTATGGCTTCCTGACACCACAGAGGCACTATTGTGCACTATTTAATGAAGGTTGAGGTGGAAACATTAAAATGATGAATCATCACAGACTGATGTATAATCGAAGTTCATGGCAGATTTAGTTGGCTGTGATGGGTATCTGGCTTCAAGAGTGATGGAAAAGAGAACAAATTGGAAACATACAGCTACACTAGAGATGCATGCACATGATGTAGTGGGCTTTTTCCACAGCATTTCTTCCAAACTACAAGGTTGTTTATTTATTATATGTCATAGAATAACAGAATATACAGAGTTGGAAGGGACCCATAAGGATCATCAAGTCCAACTCCTGCTCCTTTCAAAACACTCTGAAATGGTCTATCTCCAGTGGGGAGCCTCAATTACAATCTGAAGCTTTTCATGGGAAACTTTGGAAATGAATAGCAAATTCATACATGGCAATGAAACCCACCAGCCGCTCAAGTTTCTGAGTCTTCAGAATTGACTCCCCAAGGTTATAGCAATGAGAGTCAAAATGCAGATTCCTCCACTGGGAAACTCCTTGTTGATGGAGGACCTAAGGGTTCCATGTGTTTGGGTAAAAGTCCTTTTCCCAGCAGAGCACCCTGGGTTAACGTGCCGCCCTGCTCACCCTTGTCTGGGGCTGGGAGAGGGGAGTTGGGTCAGTTCAGCCCAAGTCACTTGATCCTGATCTGGGTGCAGCAGGGCCAAGCAGGACCCCCCCCTCCTCCATATCACATGCCAGGCAGACAGACAGCAGGAAGATCCTCTGGTTATGGAAATGGTTGCTGCCATTGATGTCTAACAAGCCCAGCATTGGTAGCATCCAATAAACTGTTGTTTCAGAGAAGCTTCAAGATTAACTTCATCCATTTCAGCTGAAGGCTTCAGAAAGGTTTGAAATATTACAGAATGCTTAATAATCCCTAAATCTATAAGGCCAGATCTTTGCTCTGCTGATTCAGAGCTGTACTAAATTTTACCGGTGAAAGTTCTGACTCAAAAAAGTTAGAACTCTCTGAGATGGGCTCCACACCAAACATATTTTTTACCATAAATTATTCAGGTCAGTTATAGATTACCTATAGCAATTTAATTTTATTTCTTTAAAAAAAATTAAAAAAAAAAATCAGGGCAGGAAAAAGGAATTCCACTGTACAAATATCCCAGAGAACAGATTACTTATTGTTCATATATATCGTCTTTAATAGCATTACCAGAGTGGCTCATGAAATCAGTCGTTTAGTAGAAAGATGGGCTGATTTCTCTCCCCAGGCTGGCAGTTGTGAGGTGTGCTGGACAGGGAGCGCAGCAGGGCTGCTGTATGGGAATAAATTCATGTACGGTTAAAGACTAAACTACGCTGTGAATAAGGAAGCAGGAGATTTCATTCTGCTGCTGGCCCTGTTGTTGAGATGCCCTTGAGCAAGTCCCTGTTTTATGAGCTTCCACTTCAGCCTCATCCATCCTGTGGCAGTTTCCAATCTGACTTGATTTGGTTGAAAAGTTCCATCCAGAGAAGTTAACCCCCTCCAAAGGAAAGCCCTCTGATGTTAACTGGACTGGTTCACAGGTACTTCTTGGTTCAGTCACATCATTCATGGCAAGTCTTTTTATTGCTGTCATTTTTATTTTAATGAGTAGCTTGAAATGACAGAGGCTAAACATTGTCAAAAGAAACTTGCTGTTCTTATCTTGCTCAAACATTTCCATAAAGTCAAAATTATAATTTCTTAAACACTTGAGTTCACACATAGCAGTAATGTTTGCATTTCTCCTCTGAACTCAAGATTAAGAACAAGTTCTCAGCTCCTGAGCCCCTTCTGGGCAGAATTCCTGTATTGACACTGATATTCTGGTTTAAATTTATTCAAACACTGTATCTGTTCACCACTAATCTGTTTTTACAATAGGATTCCAAGTTCTGCTGAGGTTTTTGGGGTGCTGCTGTAACAGGAGTAATAAGCAAAATTATGATCATAAAGAAATTTTATTTTTAGGGAATTGGGACCACAACTTCCTGAAAACTACCAGACCAGATAATGTCTTTTTCCCTTCTCTCTCTTTTATGGCAGGCACTTGTTCTAAAAAAGTTACACAACTTTCTTTAAAATGGACTTTTAAAAATCCATCATTTAATGCAACTCTGGAAAGTCAGCTCCTGTGCTATTTCCTTTCCTTCCTTCCTTTACCTCTCTTTTTCTCTCTTAAATCCATCGCTGCATTTTAAATTAGTTACGAGAAATAAAGAAAAAAGGGGGGTTACGGGGTTGAAATCGCTTCAGTGTGACAGGGGGATGTGGGGCTTTTTGTGTGTGTGTGTGTGTGTGTATGAGTCTAAATGAGGCTTTAGAAAATGATATGGCATCCTTTAAATGGATCTGCTATGGTCAGAGACCATTAGGCAGTGGAGGAAGATTCCTCAGGGACAGCTGAGACCAGACGTCTGAATCTCAGAGGATGGAGATCACTATTTACTTTTCTGCATGGAGAATTAATATATGTCTCCATCTTCTACCAGCGGCCCTGAACCACTGAACATAAAGGAAACAGAATGAGTGGGGGAAAAAAATGGGATGTGTGTTTTTCCCTTTTGCCTTTGGTGCAGATTCATTCTTTCATTCAGTATTTGCACATTATTCTTTGCTTTCTCCCTGTAGGATTTTATTCCCTGACTTGGAGGCAATTCATCTGTCCTAAGAAGGTACCTAAAGATAATGAAGAGGCACATAATTTAGTAATCTTGGCCATCTTTTCCTCGGAAGATTAATTTTGGCCTTTAAGTGTCAAGGTTGGTTAAACCGAATCAGCAGCAACACAAAGCAATAGCCAGAAGTAGACAGGAGCCTGGGCTGGTGCAAACTGCATGAAATAAATGAGTCATGGAGTCATTTCACTATCTGCAAAATGATAGACTAATGATTATTAAAACAGAAATACTCCCTGATTCATCATGTCTAAGTTTAGGGTTTCTCCTTGCATTTTCTTTCCTCTGCCTACTCTTTTTTTTCCACAGAAAATTATGTCCTTGGGCCTGTCCTGTAACTCCCAACTTCTCATCTGCTTTGCCATATTTTCCTGAGATTTGGAAAACTGTTGAGTCTCTTCAGCACAGGACGATACCACGAATGGGTTTTATGTACGTTGTCTCCTAGAAGAAGGAATCTGTCTGGAGATGGGAGGGAGAGTAAACGAGCTTTTTACTCTGCTCACAACGTTAAAAACACTAGAACTCTGATAATGAACTACTGTATGTGCAACTGCAATCTGTCCTCCCAGCTTCCCTGTGTGTGTGACTTGAAGTTTCTGTATGTTTTCTGTAGTAGTATATTAAAAGCTGGAGGAGGTGAGAGTAATGTTCCATCCAGCATAATTCATCCCAAAAGAGAAGCTGGAAAAAAAAAACAACCCACCTGAGCATGAGTTTAGCTTCCAGGCAATGCTAATTGTTAATAACAGTCTTTAATCTTTACCGTCATCACTCTCTGTCTTTACATTTGTCTGTAATTTTGCAGCGTGTAGCTGTCTGCTTGTGGCTGGGTTCAGTTCGTGCATCAAATGTTAAGGGTAACTGGGAGCCAGCTGCTCTGGCAGTATGAAAACAACTTCTTACCCAGCAGATCAATTATGCAAACTAGAAAATATGTTTATATTTTAAGAACCGGATGGAAAATGAGGAGGAATATCAAGAGCAATGCACCTCTGTTCCTGTCAGAGTGTTTTTAAGGAGGGTGGGTGGGACTGAACACAGAACAGCAGCATGGAAATCCTGAATTTATGGAGTAGAAAACTAATCTGAAGTCTAACATTTCTTTCCTCTCAGTGATCTCTATTTCCAAATCACTCTGGATTCACTGTTTGCTTTCATATGCATGTGAAATAACAGAAATGGAAACTCTGCATATCATTTAAGAATGATAAAGTGATTGTACATCCACTCAAAACACTCTGATGTGTCTATCACAGGTATATTGTTTCTATTATTCTTTACTCAGTACGTCATACGCATCTGAGACCCCCTGAAACGTTTCACAGCTGGATTAAACTTGTCTTCTGTGAGATTTTCTTTTTCTATCAGTGAGTGAAGACAAGGCTCCAGCCTAATCCTATTTTACTGTCATCAGCTACTCGACACTTGTATCCTCTATCATAATTTCTGTGTGTATGTGTGTGTGTGGCGTAAACCTGTAACCGGTAACAGATCCTGTGTGATTCCCAGGGCACAAAGGCCCAGGCTGAGCCTGCCAGCAACTGGAAATATCCCATGTTAGAGCTTTCCTGGGGCCGATACTCAGCCCACAGCCTTTCACACAGGGATCTTTAATTTTTTTTTTCCCCAGTTTGCCCAACCTTAGACAAACAGCACTGTTATCCAAGCAAGGACGGGTGAAGGTGTTAGTGGCTTTCTTTACTGGCAGATTGAGTGCCCACCGGCATCTTTCTCACTCCTTGGACCTCACAGCAAACATGAGGTCCTGGAGAACTTACTGGGATTCACAAGGCAACACGTGGTGCCTCCCAGTAACCATTTCTCCGTGTTCCTCCTCATTCTGAGTTCAGGCTTCTTGCACCCTGGGTTAAGGGTGTGGGTGAATGTTGTGGGGGAGCAGTGTAGTATTTGCTGTTGCAGGATGCTCGACCTGTCCTTCCCCTTGCACAGCAAAACCCCACACACCTTCAGTCTCAGGAAGGAGCATCCCTACAGTTTGTCTGTCAGAGCCCAGTGACTCTCCTAGAAATACAAAAAGCTTCTACTGAATTGTGTGTTTATTTGTTTTTTTCTTTTTAAACCGTACTGATTTGGAAAGTTTTCAGCTGATTTAATTGATTTTTAAATCAACCTGAAGAGCTTAAAATGAAAATGCAATCTTTTCAAACATACCCAGATAAAAACATGCCTTCCTTCTATTTTTTATTTCAGGTTTTTTCATTTCATCTTAGTTTTCTTAATTCAAGACATTAGAAAGTGAAAAAGTGAGAAAACATGAAAAAAATGAAAATATTCCTTTTTATCAATTAGTCACTTTCTTATGAACTGAAAAAATGATTTGCTATTATGCCATCTTGAAAAATAAAAAAGGGATGAAAAATGTTTCTACCTCATTTTTACCAGATATTTTTTCCTTTTCTGTTGTTTTTTTCCAGAACAGAAAAGGATGAGTAGGAGGGAAAGGAGGAGGGAAGAGTCAGCAATGAGGGAAAGAAGTTATGTGATAAAAAAATCACAGTCCTTCAAACAAAGCATAGACTTTTATTTTTATATTTTTTAAAACATAGGAATAAAGGGACATCTTAAGCTGAAAATGTTTTTCAGTCTGACATTTGAAAATGAAACACAGGTTTTCATTGGAAGGTATTACTTCATATCCACACACGCACAAAATCAAAATGCATTTTGAAATGAAAACACCACAGGGAGAATGATATTTTCAAGTGAAAATTTCATCCTCCCCCTCCCCCTTCCTCCTCCCAATAAATAAATAATTTGGTTTTCCAGGAAACTCTAAAACAAGGAACAGAGCGTGAAACATAATGAAACAAAAGGGTTGTTAGCTGCACTAAGCATCAGGGTTTGCTGAAAAAATGTGTGCATTAACATGGATTATTTCTGGCATGTTAATTCTTCTCCTAAGAAAGAATCTGCTCAGAAACATATGGGCATAATTTACTAGTTGTAAATAAAAGGTTTGTTATTATTTAGGTTTTTAACAGTTCCCCAGGTCATGGAGTTTCTGCTGAAGTAATAGCTCAGCTCGTATCAGCTCACTTTTCCTACAAAGGGTATTTTGGAGACATTGGTTACAGTAATAGAGCAATAAAAGGACAACGTTTCCACCATTAACAAATGGTGCATGTAATTGGAAAGCTCCCTCTCACCACCAAACGTTCTTTGGGATCTAGTGGCTGCCAGTTTCCATATGGGCTGTGTGAACCCACATGTTCAGCACGAAACAGACCCCATTGAGTGCCCCATGGAGCCCACTGAGTGCCCCATCGAGTCCCATCGAGTGCCCCACCAAGCCCTTCTGCTTAGTGAAGCCTTCAAGAGATGTGGTCCTTGGTCCTGTAATTTTGTCTACACCACGATCCAGAAGCACCTCTGTGGCTTGTACAAATGTGTGCCCCTGAGCTGATTTTAAAGTGACTTGGGTCAAATTGGAGCATGGCCAGTACTAACCCCCTTGGGCAAGTAGGAGATGGCTGCAGTCTGTCTGCAAGCAGAGGCTCCTCTTGGTGATCGCTCTGCTAGCTGCAAGCTTGGGCTTCATACCTCCAGGGTGTGGTGCTGAGATACCCCAAAAGACAGCGCAGCAACGTTTAAAAGGCTGTGACAGTTCCTGGCCCCATCATGAAAAACCCTCGGTGGAAGGTCAGCAGATGTGGGCTGTATTTACAGGACACATGTGGAAGCTGCTCCTGGGTGGGAAGCTCTGCAGCTGTCCATAGGGCAAAGCTAAATACACAAAACCTGGGTTTGTGGTTAAAGGCAAGCCACCTAAGAAGAGATGTCGTGTTTGCTACAGAAGAATGTGGATGAAATGCTGGGTGAAATGATGTTACAGCCATCGCCAGCTCAGAGCATAATCCCAACTCACAACATCGACATACCCTGATTTTTCGCTGATCTGAGAGCTTTATCAGTCTTGCAGCCTGCAAAGGGCTTTCAGATCTTTGGCCATGGAAACTGCAATGTCAGCTTAGCCAAGATGCCTTGGTTTTTATTTTCTAGGAGAGCACACACATCCATTACGCTCTGTGTAAATCACTCCCAGTAAATGTACGAGGCTGCAAAGTAATTTGGGGTTTTCAAGACTTTTCCGTGAGTTCTCCACAATCCGAGGCAGCTGGCTACAAGCAGAAGAGATGAAGTGTCGGTGCACAGGGAGGAAAATTGTGCTTTTTGTTTCTCTTTTCGGTATATAAACCACACGCTGCATAGCTGGGTTGGAGATGAAATAAGCTTGTAGTTCTCCAGCTGCACAGACTGTACTTTTTAGCATTCTGTTACGTAAAGAGCATGCAAATATATTAGCAAGAAAAAAAGCTGAATTTGCCCATTAAGGCATGTGATTAATGCAGTGCTGAAAGCTCGTTTAAAGGACTGTACATTGCAGCTCACTTGAGGAACAGAGAGAAGAACACGAACACAAGAAGTGAGCCGAGTGTTCAGGCTACGGATGAATTCGGTGTGGCTGTAGAGGGCACTAAAGATCTTTGTGATTTCTGGGGAAGGAGGAAAGCTGTGAGTTGCTTTCTACACTTCACTATTTAAAAAAAAAAAAATTAACCCTCTTTAGGAGCAAGTGGGACCACATCAGACTGAAATATTACAGCCTGTCCCCTTTTAACCGCTAATAACAGGTCGAACGAATTTCTGTTTGGGTTTGGGGATTCTTTCTCCCATTTCTAAGAAACGGTTAGCTGTGTGGAGCCCTCTCGTAGCACTGATTTCAGGGAGACAGAATATGCTCAGCACAAAGGAATCTCATGCCTTCAAAGAAGAAATCTGCCTGAGCTGCTGAGAAATGGCAGTTTACCACGCGGGGTGTCATGGCTGGAACAGAAAGGGACCAAAAAGAGATCTGGTCACATTAACATGGATCCTAGAAAACCTTCTGTTTGTCTCAAAGCACTCAGGATGTCTTGCTTGTTTAGTTTTGCACATCTCTGAAGCTTCTGAGGTTTGCTAGAATAAAGCAATTCCTTTCTTGTGGTATTATCTGCCATCAGGAATTGGAAATCTCACAAGAAACCCTGTTCTGATGAGATTCCCAGCGTGACAAATAGCTTACCAGAGAGACTGCAGATCAAATTTTGGATTTCAGTGCTTCACATGAGATAGCTCAAATTCTCCAAGAAATAATGATATTAAATTCTCTGCTGTAGCCTGGGAATTGTTTCAGATTGCAGCCACTGACCCAAGTCCATTGTTAAAGGCAAAGTCTGTGTCTTCAGTCAGCATGGGATATCTTTCACTGCAAATTTCTAAGGATACTCAGCATTTACTACGTGCAGCTCTGCAGCTGATCCTACCGCCTGAGCACAGGCTCCTCTCCAGAAGCCTGCACAGTCATCTTGGTGTTCCTGGGTATCCCATCAGCTTTGCTACAGACCCATATTAGAAAGCTAAGCATGACTAAGTCGCCCGTCTGCCGCCTAATTATATTGCTGTCGTTGTAGTGGTGTAGTTTTCTCTGTAGTTTCTATTCTGGAATAAGTGTGCCTAATAATAACATTGTAATTACACTCCTACAATTTCAGTGGTAGCCTGCCCTGTGTACTCAAGTTGTAAGTGCATACCCGAAAAAATACAACCCGGTGCATAGGGATTGTGACAGACCCTTGTGCACAAAATCCACAGAGCCAAGCTCAGGCATCTTTGGGAGTGAAAATCACTTGATTTACCTTGGGTGATACCGAGGAAACACACACAACCAGTACAGATCCCTTATGTTCTGAGCCACTCAGGGCATCTTATTTTTCAAGAGCTTCACTATCCATTCTGGGAATGAATTGCAGACAGGGAGGCTGAAGGCACTGAGATATCCTGGTGAAGTGTTTTAACTGTGCTACTGGAAATCTCACAAGTTGCTGATTAATTTTGTCAGCTCTTTCTGAGCGCTTTGTGAGCTGCATTTTGCCTTTAAGAAGGAACTTCTGAAATGGAGATGAATCAAAGCAGTGTGTTTTAGCGATGGTTTGGGGACAGCTTTAAGTCAGGATTATGGTTCAGACGATGTCAAGATATAATATTGCAGGTATAAAAGGCATTTTCAGCCCAATGTAAGCGGGAGAGCTGGTAGGTGTTGGAATTAAGCTCGAGGCTGCTGTCACACAGTGGGCAGGAACAGGCTGAGAGCACCAGGGAGCAGGATACAAGCTTGGCTCCCTTTTATCCCAAGATTCATCAGAATTTGATCCTCAGATTCCAGTTTTAACCCATCTTTACATAAAGCCAAGCAAGTGACACAAGATTCACACCCACAAGCAGCGTGTCATTGGTTAGTTGCTTACCTGAGCATCTGTCAGTCACAGAAATGCACATCAGCTCCTTGCTCCGTGCACCATTCCCAGCTCATAGATAAGCTCTGGGCACTGATAACACATGCTGCTCTAAAAAACTACACCAGACAAGTGTGGGGTTTCAGTTTTAAGGAGTCAAGAGAGGTTTGCTAGCCTCGTTTGGACAGAGAAGTCTCACTGTATTGTTTCTTTTCCCTCCCCTGGCTGAATGCCCGTGCTCTTTGGCAGGGATAACTGCACGTTCAAACAGGGCATTTGGTTTCCACAAACTCATGTGCATGTGACCTCCAAATTCACTTCCACAAACATTTGTGTCATCGTAGGTTAATGGGTGCCTGAGTGGTACTACATGAAAAGAGAGGTTACTGTGAAATTCCTATTAGAGCAGCAGTCTTTTGCACTTGAAAAGCAGCAAAATTATATGGGACACTTCTTGTCTCGGGTACGGAGAATTCAATCAGCCAGTCGGACAAGGTAATTTAATATCCACTTCTAGTTACAATAGGGTGCTGGTGACAAGACCAGAATGGTTTTATCTGGATTTACACTGAAAGACAAACCTGTTTTTAAAAGCATTTGGAAAGGGAAAATAAAGATCCATTTCAAACATAGAATTAAAAAAATAAAAAAATGGAATCTGGAATGCAAGCTGTCCCTAGGAACCGCAGATACTCTGAGGTAACAAAAAATGATGTAGCTTAACTTATAAAAATAGTAAAACAGTAAAAAGGTACCACATGTTCGTCTCAGACTGCAAGCCAAACAATTGTTATTACATTTAAATCATGCTCTGACATAATGCTAGAGAAACCCTGGAAAAAAATGGAGCTGACATTGCCGAGCTGCGGTGTGCTAAGAGAGCATGGAGTGTTTGGAGCTGAGCATCTCAGCTGCCCTCAGACACTTCGTGAGCCACTTTTCACAAGGGGTAAATAAACCCAACAAATAAAGCAGCAGATTCCCCCATTCTCAGTAACCAACCTGTACTGCCATAGAACAAATGAGCTTAAAATAAATGACACCTCAGCTCAATAAAGCCCGCAGCCCGAGTGCTGGAGGATTCAGCTGTTAGCCATCGGTGGCCTCAGTAGGTCCTGGAGTCGGCTCTGCCGAGGGCGATGCCAGATCTTGGACAGCCACAGAATACTAATTGGCAGCTGTGGAGTTGCCTGTTTATTTTTTCTTTTCAAAGAGCCATGCAAATAAGACACTGGCACCGAGTGTCGGTGCCCCTGGAGCTTATATATATGATACGTGAGGTTCATTGCTTTCTTTTCCTTGTTCTCTTCCCCACTTCTGGTTCTTTTTTCCCTTCATTTGCTCTCTTTCTTGGCCATTCTGTCCCCCCTCCATCTCCCAATCACAGACGAAAGCACAGTTCACCTGGTGACAAACCTGACAGTTATTAACAAGGCCCTAATTTTTCACCAGTGACTTCAGACTGCCCCCATGAGCCTGATGCCCAAAGCAGTGAGCCCTAACTCTGAGATGGACATGAGTCCTGTCCTGGGAAGTGTCTCAGCTTCAATTACATCCATGGGAAAGCATGTTAGTCAGAGCAACACAGGGAGCCCAGAACCAGCTCACTCAGTTGTCAGGAGCTGGGTCTTGATCACCACAGTGTTGCTGTATCCTCAGTCAGCTGCAAAAGCATAAAGTCAGAATTTTTTTGCACCTGAAGTAAAAGCCACTTTTTAACCTATAACATCTTTAAGTCCTAAGATATAAAGAGACTTATGTCCCTGTGAGACTCACGGGCATTTATGGATCTAAAAATCCGAGGTGTATCTAATTCCCTCACCCCTTTGAAATCACAGCTCTCGAGCCTTGAATCAGGGGGTAGGGGCAGCAAGGTGTGAAGAACCAAGAACTCCAGATCCTAAAGTCATAGCACCTCAGCTTTTTAAACACCCGCCCTTATTGTCATTTGGTTAAGTGCATGGGAATTACACTGATACAAAACTGCTGCAGGTAGAATTTAGGCCATGAGGTTAATGCTTTTTCTGGTGTCTGAAGCCGCAGGAGTCTGCTTTTCCAGACAGTGTCCCAAGTATGTTTGCCTAACTGACTCCTCAAAGGTATTTCCCATCGGTTAGTGACTTGTATCTACACAGCCCTCAGGTAACTGCCTGGATTTTTTGCAGAAAATAGTAATGAAATGGAACAAAAGTCTCTCATTGATGATTCCTCCAAGTTTAACAATAAACTTTCCTGCTGCCACCCTGCTCAGTAGTTTGCAGTGGTGTCCCTTGTCCTTCCCCGGCTCTCCCTGCTGGCTTGTTATCTTCTGAACTGCGTTTAACTCTCAAAATTAGTTTAGAACCTTCTTCAAGTAAGGACGCAGTGGACCAGTTCCTCTTCGTGGTGACATGAATGAAATCAAGTCAATTTTCACCATCTGCAAGGTTTGAGCTCATGAAGGTTTTATCAAAGTTCACTCTTCTGGCCATTTCACTCCGTGTGCCTTCTATATAAAATAGCTTGAACACACTCTCAAAGCGAAAGGCATGAAGTGCTTTAGCCCCTGAACCTCCCACAATCACCAGTTTAGCAGAGGCACATAATTAGTTTCCAATTAGTGTAAACAAGTCCATCCAGATTATACTGTATTATGAAAACGGGTTTAATTGGATTCAATCGCTTCAAATGTGAGCCTGTCACAGCTTATTTGCATGGAAAAAAACCACAAAACCCAAACCAAATAATGTGGAAATATGGCTATCTTTTAGTTTCCAGAGTGCTTTCAGCTCAGTGAGGTCTGGGTGGTCCATGAAAATGAGATGATCGGACAGGTATTAAAATGAATTGCACGAGCGTTTGCTATGGAGTCAGCATGTCCCGAGGCGAGGGGCGAATTGGATGGGCTGATGGAAAGGGCTGCAGCCAAAGGTTTGTGGCACAGCACGGAGTTCCAAAATCTTGTAGGCTGTAAATGAATTGAATATTTCATGTTTGAAGGCATTCCTTTTTCTTGGAGAACATCGGTCATTTTATGTGGATCTAGTGTCCATGTAAGCGCAGCACTACCTTGAAACAGTGGAGGACAAGGTAGATTTTAGATGGAGATTCTGTGGCTTTGACTGATGTCTGATTTTGACTATTTCCCAGAAAAGAATGAGTCTGTAGCTCCTCTCAAACACCAGATCCTCTGCTGCAATGAAGATGTGAGAAATCATTGCTGAAACCTGTTATCCAACGATGCAAAATACTCTTGGCCACACACTTCTGCTGCATAGCAGGGACTTAAGAACTCTGTGGGAATGCAGTATCCTGTATCAGAGGGGAGCGCTTGGGATCCAGGAGTAAATCTGAGACGCTTACTGTGAGCAGAGCTGGAATGTGTTACCCTGCATCCCAGATCTAGCTTCACTGTATCTTAATCAGTCTCATCAGAAAGCAATAGGATAAAAAAAATACCTACCCCAAACCCACACCAGTTTTAGATTTCAATAGCTGAAGTACAAAATACCTTCAGATATTGAATTTTAGCTTGCAGACAACAAGAATGCATATTTATGTCTGAATGGGAATTAGATAACTTGGAATGCTTGCTTGAAAGAAAAGAAATGCAGTCTCAACTCCTTACTCCATCACACACATGCTGGGATGTGTCTTTATCACCCATGGTGCTGGGATTAATAGTTCAGGCCCAGCATTACATTAGCACTGTTACACAGCTTCTGCCCCAGAGCTGCCTTTCATCCCCTCGGCTGGGAACACGCACAAAACCAGATCCTGCTCGCCTGTACCATGGACGTGGACACACTATACTCACTCGAGGCAGAATTTGCCTCCCCTGACGTTAGCCAGCTAAAAGCAGGATATTGTCTCTGCGCCTTGTCTCTCCTCTGGGAGAGAGGTTTGCTTCAGCAGAAGGACCTTCCCTACACCCTTACTTCCTCCTGATAGGTGATGCCTCTTTGGAGGGTCTCGGGCCAACCAGCTGTGAAGACAGCATGTAAGATGAGGAGTTGCCCAGGTATCTAAGTAATGAGGCTAGGAAGGCACTTTATTTTTAGTTTCAGACATGCCTGTGTCCTGGATGGATGTCTTGGGTGAGGAGTCATTATACAATTCCTCTGCACCCACTCTGCCTGAACCAGTTACCAGCTATTCCCTTGACTCTTGTTTCCCAGGCCAGGTTCAGCTTGTGCTGCTTAATGCTCTTTCTTGGATCTTCCCAGCTCATTTTGAAGTAAACAAAGGGTCAGACTTTCCCGTAATCCTCACACATCATTGGCATCTTTGTATGTCTCTGCCACAGAGCAGAACAAACACAAAGACCTCGTCTGGATGTACCCTCTGCACCAAGTCCCTTCAAGTGTAAAGTGAAAACGTTGGCAGAAGAACACGGGAAAGTTGGGTACTTGCCTGTGCCCTACCTGGCTTGCAGATAAAAGAATTAGATTGCCAAGTCTGCTAGTCTTTTGAGCTTGACAAATCCACACACTAGGCATTTGAATAGACATAAAAGGTTGAGGGAATATCGTCTCTAGAGCCACAAAGCTTCACTTCTTGTATTGCTTCCCAAATGAATTCAGATAATCTTATAAAACTCCAGGCTCCTTTATTTCTGCCTTTCATTGTGCTGCCCTGCAAATCACAAATTCCTATTATACTCGTCTTTTCCATTCCACCTTCCTAAATTGTTTTATTTCCTGTGTCCGTGTGTCTCTGCATGTGTTCCCAAAAACACAGTTGTTGTTGCTCACAGAAATACAGCCTGGCTTTATGCAGGCTGCAGCAGAAAGAATAGCACTCCCCAGCCACAACAATAAAACCTTCAGTTCTTTCTGCATCGCTCCTGGGTGCCAATCCTGTACAGGTGGAAAAAAGCCCCTTAGCATCCCACTTCCTTGGGCAGCTGATGCTCAGAGGGATCCACTAGTGAGAATGGTCGCAGAATATTTAGCTAATAGTCTCTGAGCTTCCTGAGCACCCATGTAGATGAATCAGATTCATCAGGCAGAAGGTTAGAACTGATCAGTCCCATTTTCCACCACAGGCTGATGCAGGAGAAATCCAAGATCCTTTCCCACCAGGGAGCCCACAGAGCTTTCCAGTACTCTGGAAGCAGAGGGGAAGAGGAGATGGCAACCCTCAGGATCATTCGCAGTTTCCCAGTATTAGAAGACCTTGTGTCTGTTGCTTATTCTCTAAAGGTATTTTTTTCATGTAAGTTCAGTTTTTGGATGTTATTTGCTAATTACCATTGGTATTTAATTATGGCAAAGTTTAAATTACACAGGCAGCCACTAATCCACATTATTCAAAGACATTTCCAAAATTCTACTCTAAACATTCTCTGCGGTCCTTAACAAACAGAGGCAGTTCTTGGTTGGCCCAAAAGTCACACTGCAAATATTTTCACTAAAGCAAGGATGAGCAAAATGATTCTAGGGCCAATTCAATTCATTACACAGACTTCCACCCATGTTTAATCTGGAGAGATCCATTTGTTTTCCTGAACTCCCTTCCCAACCCTAAATGAAATTAGGACCAAGCCTACTTGGACCATCATGGATTGAAGAAAAATATGCTTTAAATTAATTTTCAGTCTTCTTACCATCCTCACTACTGAGACAGAAGTACTGTTCTCTCCTCAGTGCTCTATGTAGGAGAGTATTAACAGAAATTAGTTCTTCATTAGCAGCATAGCTCCTGGTTTTAGAGGTGGACATTCGTATTCCTGCTTTTATACAGATTACATTAGTTGTCTTCCTTTGCCCATCCAGAAAATTAACATTTCCTTAATAACTGCATTGGTATTTACAGTGATGAGACATGCAAATAGTACTGGGTGGGGAATTGAAGCTGCTGTGTGCTCATGTAAGGAAATTGCCCTGTAACAATGGCATAAATATTGACAACAGTGAGGTAATGTTAGTGTAAAGATGTAAACATTATTATAAGCCATGCAGCACATCTCAGTCTAACTTGATGGGACTCTAGGAAGAGCAAACAGGAAAGCAACTAAAGAAATCTTGATAATCTATCTCAAGGACATGCTGGGAAGAAAACAGGGCAAGCTGTTAGCTTCAAGGGTCCTTGCTCGATAAAACTGGAGGACTTAGTTTGCTAATGATAAAAGAAAGTCTATTAAATTTCCACCACATAGTTAAAAGACCTTCTCAAATGGAGACATCTGAATCACTCATAAGAATCTATCTAGGGAGGTGGGGTGATAAAGAAACCAAGGCACTTGGAGATGCATTCTGGTGTTCCTGGTCACAGGGAAAGGCTGCCCATGCACTGTGGACACACAAGCTCTTTTGGATCCAGCGTTACCAAAGGATGGTGCAGCCTCCAGCCTGCACGTACTCCCTATCCCTGCCTCAAAGCCAGTGTTTTCTGCTCCCCAGCTTTGACTGGTGAGCTGCCTTTAGAAATGGTCCATGGCCAATTCATCACAAACAAGCTGAATCAAGCTTAAGCTGTTTAAATACTAAGTCTTTGATAAGATGGCAGAGTAAGGAAAGCTCCTGGAAGAGATGAAGGAAAATAACGTCTGTATGACTCGCAGAATGACGTCTGGACTGGGCTGTTGTCCAAAGTCCTGGAGGAAAGCAAGAGCGTGCATAAACTGGCTCACTGATCTCCAGACTTACATGCATTTACACCAGAAATGGTTTTTGTTGTGAGGAAAGAGGGGGGCAAGCCCTAGACTGTGGATCACAAACACATCAGCAGGCCCAGCGTTGTGGGGTATTCACAAATACATGGTTATGACAAAAGGAGCAAACCACAAGCTTCAGGTTTAAATCCCCCTGAATCCTTTTGGCAAGCACATCACATTGGTTCAGGCTTCTTTGTAGGGGAAAAAAAAAGGAAAAAAGAGAAAAGTTTTAGGAGTTTCACTTAGATTCTTTACTTTTCTCCTCCTCCAAATTTTCACTCCCTAATACCCCCTTGGAAAATCCTTGTTTTGTTTTGTTGACTCAAGAAACAACTTTAAGGTTCCAAGATGCACACGGTGTATTTGGAGTAGATTTTTCCATTCTTTCAGGTTCTTGTTTATGCAAGTTTCACCTGAGCCGTTTATTGGTTGTCACAGCTTTAACAAAAAATGCATCCCATAGAAAATCCTTCCTGCAGGCATCCAGGACTCTGCTGGACAGTGGTAAAGCTATTGTGACCCTCCAAACTTCCTGCAAAAACAAAGGTGGTTGATGTGCCTGCACGCCAGAGCTTGATGGATATTTAATAGCCCTGCCACCTTTGGGGATGCATTCATAAATTGCTAACAGAAAGATAGGATGTCTTTGCCTTGCTTTTTTCCATGTCTTCTAATCTTGGTGACACTAATGGATTGCCCAGAGCTCAGATGGCCTGCTCTGGTGAGTGTCCTTTAAAGCAAAACAATCATTCTCTGCCCTGCAACCCAGGTGAGGGCTTGCTGAATTTCAGGTTGAACTTTTTTTTCCTCACCAGCAGATCCCCATTGTCCTGCACCCTCAGTCAGTGTGTTGTGTACTGGATCTTACCCTGCTGGATGTTATACAATGTTGATGGAATTTATCCTGTGTCTACTAATGTTGGGATTTTATTCTTCGAATCAGTGTTATTTCCTATTTTAGTTGGTTACAAAGGTTTAAGTTTCTTTGGGAGAAACAGGATACAAGTCTCTAATAACTGTTTTGGAAACCACAAGTATGGCAAAGAATTGATTTCTTCCTGTGGATCCTATAGCTTACTTGTTTGTAGTAGAATTACAAGTTTGTAGTGTTCACCCAAGTTAAAAGTTCACAACTTGAGTATTACACAAATTAGGAAACTCCCTGAGAAATCAGAGAATCTTCAACTCTACATTTAGTCAAATCCCCTTATTCTGCTAACACTTTACAGATTCTTATTGTAACTGGGACTAATTTTTCTCCATTTGTGACCATCTAACTCCAACCACGACTCTGTACCTTTCCATGTAGCCTGGAAAGAAATGAGTGAACAGCTCAGACTTGGTAAATGGACCTTGCTGCTTTTAAACCCCTCATAAAATCAAATATTATCTTAAGAAATCCTAATCAAATTAATCTTCAACTCCATCTTCCCTCTCTTCACCCTATGACTTCACCCTGAGCTTGCCTGAATATGACCTGAATCTCATTTACTTCCCATCAGAAAAAGTGAAGTGAACTTCTAAAAAAAATAACCTTTCAATTACCTTTTAAACTCCTAAAAGAGGACTCATTTTGGCCATGACATCATCCACTGATGATTTTAGCACATGGGCCACATTCCCTGCTTGACCTAATTTATCTGAGTTAACAGAGATAAGCAGACAGTGAAATATGAAAAGTCCTTTGTAGTCATTGGTGAATTTTAATTATTTACATTCGTATCTCTAGATAGATACCCACACCTTATAAAGAACCCAAACATTAAGTCGGGTGGGTGTGCAGCCAGATACCTGCACATATAAGCTGGATGAGAGCTGGATGCTAGGACATGTATAAGCTGAGATTCATGTGCAATAACTTCAGTTAGACATCTCAAGAAATAAGCCCTTCCAACGAGCTATCCATCTCTCCTTTCTCAGACACCTATTTTAACATGTGATAGATCTCTCTCCAGAGAGAGCCATTTCTCTCCTCTCATGATAAAGGGAGCCTAGGATGACTGATGTCTAAATTTAAAACGTCTAAAGTCCTTGAAGATGGATACCACCCCAAGCAAACAGCACAGCTATTAGGATGAATAGATGGATACTTAAGAACCTGTATAATTCTCAGAGGGTGTCTAATCAGCCCTGTGTAAGGAGGATCTAGTTCAATTCATAGGTTGTGTGAATGTGTAAAACTAATCTGATACCATTTTTCTCTTAGAGAGGCTTGTTAAATCAGCCTAACTGTGGCTATGTGGCGTGCTGTCAGCCTGTTCCCATCTACCTAAAAGCAGACTCACAAGTCCATTGTATAGATATATCTTACATCCTAAAAACTACTGGCCCTGGTTTAATGATGTTGTTCTTATTCTCCAAGAATCACATCCTAAAAACTAGAAATCCGTATTTAGCCCAGACACCCAATGGCCAAGGACTGTGGAGAACAAAGCTGTCAGCATGCTGCTTTCATCAGAGGCCTTTCTGATGGCAAGGTTTTGATGGCTTTTCTTCTCAAGCCATTGCTCTAGGACTGTACCTGTGTCCAGAGCTGCAGCAGGGCAGTGGGAGACCTGAACCCTTGGTCACAGGTCCAGCACAGTGCCATCAAACACAACCAATCCCCCTCACTTCGGAAGGGCTCATTCTGTGTGTCAACTGGTTTTGGTGGGGTTTGTTGTTGTTAAAAGCTTTTTAACAACAAAAAGTCTCTTTATATGACTCATCTTATAGAGATGTGTGGTGGAGTTTGAAAATTTGTCTCAATGTTCTGCTGAACTTGCCAGCCAGGTGTTGGTACAGAACCCAACCTGGCCCCTCTCCAGTATACCCACCATGACTCACTGGATGTTATGCTAGAACAACACGTTAGCATCACTCAAATCTAGAAATAATGCAGCACTTTGTCCTTACAGATGGCTTCTTTGCTAAGTCATTAAAAAACTATCAACCTCACAACTGTCTTCTGGACCTTTACAGCTGAGAGGAGCCTAGCCATTACCTCCAGTTGTGGTAGAATAAAAACCACACTGCGGTTTTCAAATAAGGTTCCCTTCATTTCCTCCTTCCCTACCCTTGTCTCTGCAACCTTTCTTTCCTTAACCAGGTCAGCCCTTTTCCAGCACAGGCAATTGATTCCCTGCCCTCTCCTCCATGACATCCTGCTCTGCAGGAGCCACTTGTGTGCTCCTCCTGCTATATATCAGGGTATTTATGAGACACTCAGCATCAACAGACTTAACGTATGTGATCGTTCCAGGTAACTCTGCCAACCTGCTGCTCCAAAGAGCTGCTTGTAAGTCTGTTCTCCATTCCCAGCCTCTAAAGTGTTTTGCTGCTGTAGCCTGGACAGCCTGCCCTGCTGCATTAAGGTAGCCTTTAACATACCCCAGAGGAGCTTCTTGTTTTGTTATTCTTCATGGATCTGCTTACTCATTTTCCATTCCTGCAAGATAGGTTTTAATGGATTTGATACAGTACCAGGAAGGCCTCATTGGAGACGTAATTAATGGATGCTCAGCATAGGAAAACTTTGACTTAGAAAATGTCATATATCATGTGAACAGGACCAATTAAGGTAGCCAGGTTTTCAGCAGAAGTAGCTTTAACATCATCAGGATTTCCTACTGAATGTACTGTTTGGAAAAGGTGAGTGGAATCGGGGGGTGATGGCAGGGAGGGTGGAATTTGTTTTTCCATGGTGGAAAGTAATCTGCCACTCTTGGGAATGCTTTACCAACACCAACTGCAAAAACATCCATGTTGCCAGTTTACATTAGGGATAATATTGTGACTGCGTTTAAACTGGAAGAAACCACTCCATCAGTCAAAGGAGGATTTCAGGGGATATGACCTTGAGTAATGTTCTGGCTTAGTGAAAACTGTGGATTTGATCATTAATAATATTTTGCATGATCCACTTTTTTTTTTTTATTCAAAGCAGACTTTGCCAGCCAAAGGAGTGAAACCCTCTCTCATGTTCCATCTTTCTCCATTTTAGTGCAAGCAAGAGGAATCTCTATGAAAATATCCTCTGTTTGCCAAAACTCAAAAGATAACATTCCTGAGAGTGAGACTGGATTCACCTAAGGTCTCTTCAAGTTATGAGATGGTCAAAGTTGCAGTCTCAGCAGCTTGGACAGCAAAATATAGCTAAGAAAGAGGGGATTTTTCTCTCCTGGAAACGCCTCATGAATCTGGCTGTGAAAGCCTTTCGTAGTCAATAGTTCATGTAGATATAGCACAGCTATTGTCAGCCAGGTGAGCTGTGTCTGAGCCACACAGCCACAGCTGCTGCTGGGAAGACCCCTGTTCAGTTTACAGAGAACTGCTACAAGGCCTTAGCATTTTGCAGATTTCTGGATGTATTCTGGGCTTGAGTGTCGGGAAATGATGGAATATGCCTCCTGGGAACTGGGGAGACTGAAGCCAGCTCCCATCACACTACAAGGGGTGCTTCCCTACAACCTGGAGGATAGCTGGGTTGTTGCTACCTTTGAGCGTAGGGAAGTTCTTGCGCTAATACGTCTGCAAGTGGTTTAATTCTTCTCACTGCTAGTTGGCATTGCCCTCATTGGAAGCCCTGCATTGTGTTTTCCTGTTTGTTACCTAAACAGCTGCAGACTGACTCTTCCAGGTCTCAGAAGAAAAAGCCTTTTCTGCCTAGCAAAGTACATTAGTAAAGGTGGGATCCACAGTAGCACACAGGAGCTCATATCCAAGGCATTTTGCCTTCAGCAAGAGAAACTCTTTAGCACTCACACATCCATGCTCCCGTGATTCACCACAGCAGCACCAAAGTCCAGCTCAGCAGGGTAAGTTATCAGTCCAGATTCAATGAAAGATTAGTCACTGTGGGAGTTTGGTTCCTCTATTATTCATGCCATTCTGCTACAGCCAGATTTATGTGTCAGGAAAAACATACAAACGGAATCCGATTTACTTGCAGAAGTTCCTGTTCTGTTTGATTTATGTTTGAGTAAATAAAGACATATGTCTTGTAGGTATTGGTCTCTGGCTCCCTTTCTCTTCATAGATCTATGTCTAATTTATCAGCTTCTTTCTTTGCTGGACTTCTATTTATGGGAGTTTGCAAGAAAGGCAATGCTAGCTGAAGGGAATGCCTTTGTCAATTTGAGGTTTAACCTTGGGAATAGTTTTGCACTGCAATTTGATGCACTTGTAGCAATGTCTAGCTGCTCATCTTGAAAGAACTTTGTGGAGACTCCTAAAAACACATTATGCCAGGAGACAAACAGCCCTGCCTGCTGATTTTGAAGCCATATGGCAGATAAATTACTGAATGAGGCCAAGGAGTTAGAAGTCCTGATAGGTCAAGTTCCACAATCTCAATAAGTGGGACTTAAGACTTATTGTTACTAACCCGTACTGTTTGAAGCTGTTTCATGCACATTGAAACACAACATAATGAAACAAGTGTTTCTCTACTTCAAAAATTAAAGAATTCGTGGAATCAATAAATTCTGTAATTTGCTTTAGAATTTTTTTAACTGAAAAAGAAAAGTTCTTTTTTTTGTTCTTTTCATCCACTGGAAACAGTGAAGAGAAATGGTGACACTAAGTTAAATTGGAAAAACTTCATTCCTTATTTCCATATATTAAGTAGTTCAGTCCAAATCATATTGCAAATTCATCATTGATTCCAAGTTAAAAAGGACGAGTGCTAGATATTGTTAGATACCTGTTTGAGATAAGTATGATGGTTGGATTTTGCAAAAACAGGATAAAAAAGAAATTAATGAACCCACATATTGTCAAGAATTTGATGCAGACCAGTCCTCCACTCAGTGTAAAATCAGCCCTGGCTATTCAGGCCCAGGGAAAGATCATCCATTCTCATGGATGCCCAGTTGCCTGTGTGATGCCCAGTGCCACTGCTGAATTCATAGCAATGGGGCACTTAATAGAGCAGGATTTTAGGAAATCTGAGAGATATATTGGGAATTAAGGGAGGGAAGAGTAATATCTGAAGCTGAAAATAAATATTAAAAGTTCTGAAGTTTTGGAAAATGACCCAAACTCCTTTCTGACATGAAACAGCTGTCCATCCATCCTGGCTAAGAGGAATTTCCCTAGGACACCACGCTGCATGTGCTGTTCCCTTGCTGGGTGTCCCGCACCGTTTCATACAGAAGGTCAGCAGAAGCCTTTTTCTAATGAGTTTTCCCAGGTCACCTTTCATCTCCTACACATCAATGTACCTTTAATGGCATAAGTGAGCACCCACGTGGCTAGAGGCAGCCTGCATCCCTTGGTGGCCAGCTCCAGCAGCACCAACGCTGATGGAAAATCAACTCCCTAACGTGAATGTTTATTTGGCCACTCTTACTACCCGCAGTTCCCTTTGCTGTTCAGTTCTACTAAACAGCTTGAGAAAATATTTATCAGAGGAATGTGGTAACAGATTTATTAAATCCCCAAAGCCTGAGGTCAGCTTTTTAACATTGGGAGCCTCTGCAAGTGAGGGAGAGCAGGCAACACCTCAGAAATAAGAGGCAACCCACGAGATCACTGATGTTCCTGCTAATTAATAGGAAGTCTGTGACCAATAAAACTTATGTAGAACAGAGGCTGGCAAGATCTCTTGCCTCTTGAACAAGCCCTGGAACTTACCTGAAAGATGTGCATAGTTTCCCTGCAGCTGCAATATTTATGAGCATTCTGTGGGAATTTGGTTAAATAGATTTTGGGACTTTTTAATTTATTTTTTTTTTAAAATAGGATTGACATTTATAATGGTGCTTTTGTTTTAATCTGCCTTGACATTTAGTTCAAATGCATGTAATAAAATGCCAGTCCCAATAAAAGCTGTGGGTCGAATGCAATTTAGAGTAAGACCTTCTGTGGGACAGGAGCATGGGGTTCATCAGCAATGGGACTCATGAAGGGCATCGTAATTCGATAGAACCTCATGGATTGGGCGTAAGACAAGAAATCACTCTCTTTCTATAGGGAACTGAAAGGATAAACTAAATAATGTGGACTGCAGTCATGACTGGCATTTCAGTCGTAGTGCTTTTACTCTCAAATACATGCAAGCTAATTCCCAATGGCTTCATTCTATCCATTTCCAGGAGCCACATTTGGTGCTAGTATTTTAACATGAACTTGAGCTATTACAGCAAAAGACAGAAGAGGCAAAAAGGAGCATCTGCAAGGCATTGCCAGCTTCTGTGATAAAGCTTCTTCTGAGAACCAGACAGAATTCACCTCTGTACTATTGCAGACAACCACTCGGTTGACTCATTGTGCAGTGTTGCTGCTTCTCATTCTGCTGTCAGAGAAGAAAACAGGTCTGTAGAGCAAATAAAGAGATGAAATATGTTACCATGTGGTTTATGAGAACTTCCCTGGGTCTGTAATATAATTTTGGGTAGAAAGAGTAGCTGATCTGAAATGTGTGTTCCTCTGTGTACTAACAAGAAGAAACCCCAAACCCTCAATTTAGCAGCTGGGTTCATATTCCTCTGTTATGTCTACACCAGGCAGTCAGAACCCTGTTTCTGCATTGTCTCCCATAAAAAAGCTTCATTCTCTGGCCTGTAAACTATTCAAACACCCATGTGAATTTATGAAAAATCTAAAGAATTTGGCCCATGGGTGAGTGTGAAGTTCTTTAGGATGAATGCTGGGCAGTAGAAGGAACCTGAATTTTTTGGCTAAATGCTCCAATAATACAAACGTTTCCCTGAAGAGCAGTGGTGTTACTCCACATTGTCCCCTGTTTTATCCTCTAATAAGAACACCCTTTTGGGTGGCTTTTAAGGTCTTTTAGATCTACAAATGATATGCTTTTGATGGACCAGTACATATAAGTACCATATATATGAGTTGGGGATTTTTGTTTCCTTCTTGCATTGTAAAAATTCTTTTAAAGCTAACAACCATTTTTAAAGGAGAGGGGTAACATCAAGAAATGCCATTGCCATAAAGCACAAGATCCAGCTGTAATGAGGGAAAGACATGGGATTGTGTCATTTCTTGGGCAAGCTGTCCTTTTGCAGCACTGAGGTACAGGCAGTAGTTGCATTTGCACTGATGCTTCTCCCCAAATATGTTCCTGTGATTGATCTAACGAATAGTGTTGTGCAGGGTTATACAGCTGCTCCCTTTAACTGCACCTGAAAAACTCATCAATCTCACACCACAAACCAAATAGGAACAAGCAAGCAAGCAAGCAAACTACTCCTGTCATCAAATCCTCTTCTGCTTTTGATGAGAAGTACAGACTTAGGTTGTTTCTTCCCGTAAGAAGTATTCTGTTGAAAGATAAATCAAATCAAATCAAATCAAATCCCTTTACCTATGCTTCTGCATACTCCAGCTGTCACGTCCCCATCTAGTGTGTCTCTTCACTGCTCATCAGCTTTATGGCTTGTGTGAGATGAATACCTGGTAGGCGCCAGCCACCACTGGCCTTCAAGATGCATGCCAAGCAGAGAGCTTATGTTTTGTAGTGGTTTTCCATCCTCTAAAGCCAGATCCTCAAGGCTGGATCCTTAGCTGGTGGAAAGCAAGATTTGTCTGTGGTTTTCAGCATAGCTATGCCAGAGAAGGATCTGTCCTCTGTGCTTCACACAAGGTTAAATTTATCTGTTCTGAGTCTTTGGCAGCTCTGCACTATTTTGTTAAAAAACAGCCCAGGCCATATGGAAAGATTTCTACAGAATGCAGAGCAGCTTCCACGCATGGGTGTATTTCTCCCTTTTCAGCTCACCCTTCTCATCTTTTATCTATTCTAAGAGACAAAATCCCTGAGCAGCTTCACATAGCAGTGTTGATAAGAAGAATGAACATGTGTTTGGGTCCGGTTGGAAATGGCCATGCTGATTTAAGCATCATGCCTGAGCAGCCAACTAATTTCTCCCAGCTGTTCAATACCTTTCCTTCAGCAGAGATGAGGCAGTAAATGACTCTCCGAAGTTTGTTCCTTGCTTTCTGTGCAGAGCAAACAGCAGTTTAAGTCAATCTTTAAGCCATTATCATAAAATCATAGAATCACAGGATGGTTTGTATTGGAAGGGACCTCAGAGCTCCATCTAGTGCCCCCCACTGCCATGGGCAGGGACACCCCCCACCATCCCAGGCTGCCCAAGCCCCATCCAATCTGGCCTTAAACGCTGCCAGGGAACCAGGGCCAGCTCTAGCTTCTCTGGACACCCTGTGCCAGGGCCTCCTCCCCTCCCTGGGAAGGATTTCTGCCTAATATCTGATCTAAATCTTCCCTCTTTCAGTTTATAACCATTACCCCTCATCCTATCACTTCAGGCTACAGGCATAAATATTGAAAGTTAAGGTTACCTGCTAACACTCAGCTCGTGGGCTGTTATGATATCTCAGTGCATCAAGCAATGACACCAGAGAGGAGGGTACCATGCAATCCAGTATGCACCGTGACCTGGAGCGTGGCTCGAGCAGGCGGGAGGGAGGAGGGAGATGCAGAAGCCAGCGGAAGTGATTATGGTAACTGCAAAGAAACCCCAATCTGCAGCCCCTGAGTCAGGCCAATGAGTCCCACATGGTGTTAGTATTAAATTGATATCATATGTCAGTGTTGCTGCTGAAAAAACCCACAGTGGATCTTTCCCTTAAAGACTGATAAGAAAGCAAAACATGACAACCTACTGCGGTACTTTTTTACACCTTGAGACATGGATAAAAGGATTTGGAGAGAGGTCAGATATTACTCAGGAACTTGGCTATGGGAAGGAGTAAAGAAATTATTACAATTTACATTTATATATTTGCATTTGGGCAATGATTGGTATCAGTTCTGCAGATAGTTTTGTTATGGACATTTTCTGAGTGCATGAATAATCCAGCAAATGTGACAACTATCAAAAAAACCCCAGCCAAACATTAATTATTAAATAAATGATACCAAATATCACTTGAAAATTTGCATCCACCCTTTCAAAATTTTCTTCCTGGAGCCTAGGAACTTCCAAAGAGAAATCAGAAGACCATACTCTCTGATTACTGCACAGAGCATCTAATGTTAGATGCAAACAAGAAACTGAGTTCAGAACAAAGAGAAAGCCAAAAAGTATTTGCAGAAAATATCTAATGAATACTTTCTAATAATGAGCACATTTAGAAGATCGACATCTGCTCATGGATAATTCATGACGAGAAGCACAGTCAACTTCTTTAAGGGGAATTTCTGTATGAATTATTCACTGAGCTGTAAGTATTACGGTGTATAGTCCCTGTTGTTGTTTGCCAAGGTTTAACAAAAGAGGATGTAGACACAGATGCCAGCGATATTCCTAAGCTATCAATCTCCTTTGCTCCCCGTGCTAGCATGAGGGACTGTGAAGAGGTGCTTGCTAATAGACTCTTTTCCCCCTCAGCTGGAACTTGTGTTTATGGCACCACCGTGGGCTCTTCTGAAAATTACTCCAGTCTCATAAATTCAACACATGAGTTGTCCCTGCAGTGGGATGGAGCATGACAGGAGGAGGAGATGGGACCCTGAGGGAGAGTAACCACTTGTTTTACTGCAAATGCCTATGATAAATAACAAAGGTACCAATGAGAAAACAGAAGTGTAGGAAATTATGTGTGTTTACATTAGTACTACTTTTGCATATTTGTATTACAATAGCAGGCAAAACACAATCAGCAATGTAACCAAGAGGAAAGCAGGACAAAAGAGCTTGATGTAATGATCTTGAAGAGTGTTAGTATCTCTTGTGCTGCTGTTGGAGAGCAGGATTTCATGCTTGTCCTTCTGCTAACATTCCCTTTTCAACCTTGATGGCTGTAAATAACACTGCAGCATGCCTAAAACCATTTACTGTAACACATACAGGTCCCTGCAAGACCAAGATTTAAATGGAGAATACATGTATATTTTCCTTTCTGCTCAGCACCACACACAGGTTTAGTGTTAATTTTGAGTTGACAGCTGTGGCTAAGGTGATGCATCTCAGAGAACTTACTGGCAGAAAAAATATTGTTAGTCAGCAATTAGAACTTCTTACATGTTAAAGGCTATTTGCTAAGACACCAAATGCACGTCATCTTCATTAGATTTATCCACACCATCTTTCACATGGGCTTAGCATGGTGGAATTCCTACAGAATACCATCTCCAAAGAAGGGATGGCTGGTATCTACTGACTGTTTCACAGGACAGAAACCAACCCCAATATATTACAAGAGCTCTGACAAGTAACTAAGGACTTCAGAATCTTTCTTATCCCAACAGTGTCTCACTTATTAAACAATATCTCCTTGTGGGGAAGAAGGACCTGTGTGGACTTCACACCATAGCAGTGCTCTAAGGTTTGGTGGTGCTGAGGGTACTGAAACACTGCTCTCTTTTTCTCAAGTCTATGTGTAGAGGACCACTTACCTCAGTGCAAGCTCTCCTGACATGGAGTGGCATGATATCCACACTTAATAATCATGGCATCATTTGATATCACATGCATTTCAAATTATGAACTCGGTTGTGGACACTACATTGCCCACCAGCACATTGGCAAGACCCTGTGTTCTGTCCTCTGGAGAAAGCTGGAAGGAAACATTTCACTCAGCTAGATTCTATCATCTGCAATGCCAAAAGGGAAGCAAGAGAAATATAAGGAAGTTGCAATGATAATACTAAAATAATCTGCTGCTCTTACCACATGTTATAGTAATTATACCCTTCTCCTTCCATCCCCAGATGTTCTGTGTTTGAAGAGAGATTCATGGTTACATAATGAATCAGGAGGGAGATGCAGAGAAAGGATGTGAGCCATGAGGATGATGTAAGGAAAAAAGGGGGAAAAAAAAAAAGAGAGGAGATTGTTGAACTCTTTTGGAGGGGAAGGAGGAAGCCTCAGCACAGGGCTCTCAAAATCTCACATCAGTCGGATAAGAAGATTACTGCAGCGGAGAGGAAGAAAATCAATAGCATATGAAGCAATTCGGGAGAGAAGTGAGCAGAACAGAAGCAAATCAAAGAGCTGCTAAAAAATCAGACCTGCAAAGAAGTATTTTTCAGTCAGTCTCTCATTAAAAAACAGGGTAAAACACAGATTTCATGAGGGGTGCCAGGAAACAGGGAGCATGGTAGCTGATATTAGAAGAATTTATAAAAAATAGTGAGCGTGATCCAGTGCATAGAAATGAAGAAGCAGGCAAATTTGGCTGGGAGACTCCTCAACAAATATGATTTATGACTGAGAAGAAGGGAGACGTTTGGCTAAATCTCATGAATGTTTCATTTCCTCAAAATTCTCCTAAACTTAAATTTTAGGGGTAAATGTTGGCAAATGCTTGAGGGAAGGGAACCTATTTAACATTTTAAATTACATTTTCCTCGATATTTCCAGCAAAGTGGTTGAACTACTTTCAAACAAGGGGAAAGTGAGTAAGAATGCTTTGCCCACAAAGTGAAAAGTGAAACCCTCCCCTCGGAGCTACGAGCAGTTCTGATGATCCCTTGTATCTCTATTAGCAAAAGCTGTGCTTTGACTAGAAAATAGTTCCTACCAGCAACAGGTGTCTTTGATTATTTCAGCATCATTTTCAGCACTTCTTATCCGTGTTTCATGGTGTGGAAAGTTCAGCCATTTACTCAACAGGGAGTCCTGAGCCTTGCGAGGAGCATAAAGCTCTTGTGTTGAGTAATGAACAGCTCATAGGAATGGCTCTGTTCTCCATGCAAAGATGCATGCTGAGGTCTAGAGCTTGAGTTGAACCGAAGATATGCCGAAGGGCAAGCCAAAGAATAAGGTGCAAGAGAAATCACTTAGCCCAGCTTGGGGTTGGAGCTGCTCCGCCGAGGTGCACCTGCCTCTTCAGGGTCCCTCAAGAGCTGTTCCCATGCCAGAGATGGTGGCTCCTGTCCCCTGGCCACACGCAATCTTCGCTCCTCTGTGAGGACGCCAAGACCATGTGGCGGGTGGGCGACGCACCAGCTGGCTGCCGAAACCAGACCTGAGGGAACAAAAGGGGATTTGGCTCAGAGTGAGCAGAGTTGCATGGCCAGCACTGATCAGTTGGTGTTTCTTTGTTCCTTCTTAAAATGGAAAATCTCAGCCCTTTGCTTCACACAGCTCAATGAGGGAGGAGAAGCTGTAGGAAATGGGCTGCAGTATGACAAGCAAACAAGGCATGCTGCAGACGGTGGAAACTGCAGAGACTAGGAACACTCAGAAAAATTAGGAGACATTTAGTAGCTTGTTCATGTTTTGGGGTTTTGGGGTTTTTTTAAATTGTTGTAATTATGGAGAAACCAAGGGTAATGCTGCTAAACGTCATGTTCTTGAAATGCTCAGCAGGGGCCTGACTCAATGGTCTTTGCTATGGCAAGGAATTAAGAAATATTGGACTATAGTATTTCACTTTCCTGGAAGGAACAATGCTATTGAACAACAGGGAGCAAAGGTATTACTGGAATAATAAAAAAAAAGCCCAATTATTTTTAACATGATGGAATATCTGTTAAAAAATGGTTATTCTCTTACCTGTTTCAGTGCTAATTGCCTTCTAACAGTGCCCTTCGCTAAGACTGCAGAGAAGGCATGAATAAAAGCAATGACAAGTGACTTGGACATTTGCATTTCTTCTGTTTACAGGGCCAACACTGGGCTGTGCCACCTACCCATGGTCCAGACCTCCCTGGTATCTCATCAGCTTTGCAAGGAGATAAATTCTGGCAAGCTTCACGCAGCTCAAGTGTACAGTCTCTTTCTACCTATGCTTCATTATAATACATTATACTGACCACATAACAGCAAAGGAAACCGTGCAAGCAGGATCCAGGAAATAGTGTAACTAATATGTGAATAAAAGGGAAAGCAGATGGGAGGGATGCTCTTCCGTGAACCATGGGAAGAATTTGCTGCATGGCCAGGATTCCTCTTCTTCCTCTTTCTTGCTGACAATCCAAGAAAGTTGTGGTGTCTCAGGATAAACTAAACAAGTGACATTGATGCAAATGAGATCATGATTGTTTCCTTTTGCAGATGAGGTCGAGTTCCACTTTCACAGAACAGGCATGGTCATGTCTTTGAAGTGAGAGAAGAAGCCACCACACTGTAAAATAACAGCAACAGAAACTCTTTGTGGAAAAGCCTCCTATCAGTTGTGAGATTGCTTGATAATTTCAAGATTTTCATAAATTACCTGATAATGCTGAGTAGAAACTTATCACCTCCTCAGACACTTCTAAGTGAAACTGATGGGAAAATCAATGTCTCGGGTTTAAAAGAGCAAGTCTGTATAGCAAAAGTATAACAGTATTTCTGCCAATCTATCTGCATTAAATGGTAGGTGACTCTTCTGTAATGCATTTATTGATATCCATGACCACATTATACACAGGCCTCATTAATTACTCCTTTAGCTGCCTTTCAGTGCTGTGCATAGTAATGCACTACAAATAAAGCAGCATGAAGCTAACAGAAAGCATTGATGTCAGTTAGATCTTTTACAATGTCCTTCAAAGGACCATGGTTAAATCTTAATTCCTGATACAGGGATGAATTATTACTGTTCCCATTACAATTATTTGACCTTTTCTAGCTTACTTTGTGAATTCCTTCTGTTGAACAATTCCTGCCCAGGATACACTCAAGAAATGAAGAATTGGTTGTTCCAGTGGATGTAAAATCTTTTGGTTTTCCACCCAAAAAGAATTGCAGGGAGTATACAGGTACTGCACAACTCAGGAATGGCAATTATAGAGGCAGATCAAAGAGAACTCAACCAAGTTTTCCACTCAGAGCATGGCAACAGCAAAACCAAACTTAGGAACCAATGAAAGCATAGCAAATTTCACAATTTCTGACAAAAAATATAGAACAAATTCTAATGCATGAAAATACACATAAAACAAGACTTTTATAACTGGCTTTAGCAATTTTACTTTTAAAAAGTAAAATTGGTTAGTTCAAATTTCTCCCCAGTACCATCCAATCACCCACTGTACTGGATTATGCCCCATTTCTGGATTGGATATCTTGCTCAGAAAATTGCTGGGCCTCAGACCAAAAAGGTGAAAAGTCATGAAAGGAATATGGGGTGGAAAGGCAAGTAAAGTGAGACATAAATCTCTCAAGTGTTAAGTGGGAATGAGCTTAATTTTATTCTTCAAGTGTGTTGTCTGAAAGCCTACAATAAGGAAAAAAACAGCCTACATTTTTCATCTTAGTTGATAATACCCAAACACCTGCTTCATTCGTGGTGAAGGTAGCACTGGACAAGGCCTGAACACATCTGTTTTCATTCAGCTGTTTTGTAGGGTTTGACATCATATAGGGCTTGACAGTCAGTGTAGTCCATCGAGTCTTCCAGATAGACAGGGCTACTTTGTTCCTTTGGAATAGATTTTACCTGGCTTTACTGATTAACTTTGTAAAATTCAAATTAGGAACAGCTAGTCATGTCAAATACAATGATATCAAGTTGAAAACTAGGTGAAATTTATTTGTTTGAAAAGGATATATAGAATAAAGAATGAGTCTATAAAACCAGCTTTTAGTAACTGATTTTTAGTCAATTGACATTGTCTTAAAGGATCAACTGCTTATATTAATATTTTCTACCCATGAGAAATATTTTTGAACTACGATGTGCTGCAGGATGGATCTTGAGTTAGCAAAGCCACTGGGGGAAAAATAAGAGTTATTTTAGAGTGATACTGCAAGGAAATCGCAGCGAATGCTCCTCAGGGTTGAATCTGCACTAAGAGAAAATCTAAGGACAATTTAAATTCTTTTCAGATAAAAATCTTGGTGTAAATTTGACAAACAGCATGCCTTTGGGCAAGCAGGAGTCTCTCTATTTATCTGTCTGTTGGCTTGTTTCTCAAGACAGTCTGAGGAATTAAGGCGTTGTATGATAGTTTCTGGCTCATTTTGATCAGTCTTCATTATCCCTTTTCTGTCCCAAACCACAGGAAGAAATGAACCTGAATATTGGCAAGATATTTGATTCCCTATTCTTCCCTTAAACCCAAGCAAAATATGCATATCCCTTTATTCACCGGGATAGTCTTCCCCACATTTGATGTAGTTTTCTTTTCCTATTTCTAGAGCTACTCAAGGATATTGGTCCTTCCATTTAACCACAGGGGCCCTGGAACAATCTTTAATGCATTTAGGATGTGGTCATATTTTAGGATGTTTTAGACTATAAAATCACACTTGAGGGCTATTTAAGACCTTGAAAAAGTGCGATGGACACAGCTGTATGGCCTGCCAATCTCATAACTGTCCCTCCTGCTGTCCCTGGGAGACATCTGTGTTAGGGAAGGGGTAAGAGGATTAGTCTGCCTACTGTGAGTTCACCTGTTTACCTAGGCTATTATTTATTGAAGATCAAATTGACTGAAAATCATTCCCGACAGAGAGCTGGCAAGAGATGACATTACGAGGGGACCAGAGTTTGTATTTTATAAGTTCAGTTATCTGTGATTTAGGGATCATTATGATCTCCTTAAAATTCTCCAAGCTGGCCAAAAAAACTAAAATTAAAGGAAGGCTGTGCCTTGCATTAAACAATTTAGAAAACAAATGGGAATAGAATAGAGACACCATTCTGTTGGGCTAAACCTTTTCTTTAGTTTGACATCTATGAATTTCTTTAATGTTTCTGAGTTTGGTTTTGCCAGCTTCAGTGCATGAGGGGGAAACATTGTGATGGGCAAAATATTCCTACGAATAACTTGTCTACAGTTTTTAGGATGGTAAGTGCTCTTAGTGTGTCCTTCAGCTGGAGGAACAAGACCAGTTTATAGTGATTAGAACTTCCCTCTATTCCATGGTCTGAAATTTTGGTGTCTGAACTAGTCACATGGAGAAAGGGAGACTCCCAGGTCTGAAGGCCTGGCTTGAAACACCTGAGAAAGAGTGGTGATGATGGCTTTGTTATTCTGAATTCAGTGAATTACTACAGCGTGACTTCCCTTGTTTGTATTGATGTTTTACAACTACTTAGCAGTGAAAGGAATGGATTTAACTCTGTAAGACAGAAATGTGTGCAGTTTCCGGCCCCATTTTCAACAATTTTGAAGTTGGCAAGGGAAATGAATCTGTATAGACTTTCTGCTTTTAAAGGACAGTGGCTTCAAGAAAAAAACAGGGATTTCATCAGTAAAAAAAGCAGCCTCTTTTCTTAAGCAAAGCCCATCGGTTTTACAGAGCAGTTCAGTTTAGGCAAACCTGCCATCTAACAGGGGAGTCATCTATTTTCCTCATACTTTTGCTTTGTTTTATTTTAGCAGAGCATTTCTTCCCTGCTGTTTATCCTCTCAGACAAATACAGGAAAAAGCCCACTTGCACCCCTCGACCTTTCTCCTCGACAACTGACAATTACCTTCCTCAGCCTAAAGGCATTGCTTTTTTTGGGAATGCCTTATTTAGAACACATGATCAGCATTCAGTGCTTTCCAGTAGCCTCCAAGCCCCACTGAGTATTTATTTACATTGTATAAAATTAGAGGAAATGAAGGGGTATGTGTTTGAACTAAAAGCAACAACCTAATTCTGCTTGTTATAAACTTCCCTAATGGAAGGATTTCAGTCAATGTCATCTTAGGGCATGGAGGGGAAAGAACACTACTCCTGGGCATTTCCAGCATAATGGGGCATGATGCCTGACAATAAAATACATTTACCAACTCTTAAACAAAAATAATTTTGTGGATTTGAAGTGATTTTTACCATTCCACACGAATCCAGTTTGTGTTCTTGGCTTCCTCTCTTACCAAAGAACATCTCATAGAGGTATCCTCTGGGGCTAAATAAAATGAATAATTTCTTATTGAACAAATATATTTTTACAAAAAGAGATTATTTGCGTGTGAAAGGAAGAGGGAAGATTCCTCTGCAAGCGAAACAGATGGGTCCCCATAAACAGCAGACTGACTAAAACATAATACGTGTACAAATTACAGATCACTAGATTGGATGAATGCAGTTTACATTGGTACCTGCACTTATTCTCTGTCTTTCCAGAATGAAGGGAGGACTCATCGTGTCTGTCTGGCTTCACTCTGCATTTTGAAGGTAAGTGCAAATGACATAACCACAGAAGGAAGTTGATTAGACCCAGGTTTGTGTTGTGAAAAAGAATCAAAAGATTAGTTACAGCATAATTACTGTAAAAAAGCTTTTTCTAGAGCTAATAATTACAGACTCCAAGATGGATCTTAGTAGGGAGCCTGGAAAGGAAAAACCATAGAAAAAATTCCAGACATCCATAGCATCATTAATGGTAATCTAGAACAGATCCCCAATCCTGGTGCCAAAGTTATTTTAAAAAACATTTATAGCTCATTGTCATTGGTGCCAGCCCAAATTTGTCACTGCCAAATTTAGCACCGGTGTCAGTGCTTTGCCATCATTGGTTTGGACATGCCTATCATCCACTTTTTAGAAATCCATAAGGAAGTGACTGTACTTCCTGGAGCTACTGAATGTTTTACCAAAACGGTCTCAAATGTCTGTAGAATTGCTTATTAGAAAAACATTCCTGCATTGTCCACGCTGGTTCCCTTTAGTTTTATTCTGGGGATAGGACAATTACCAAATTCTCTTCAAAGCAGCCCTGCTTTTGAGAATAATGTGTAAACATAATCAGAAAAAAAAGTTGTCCAGAACACTTGATCAAATTACTGCTAAAATTGTTCCATTTAGAATAATGAACTTTTCTCTGGGCTGAAAGAATGAGGGAAAAAATGAACGCTAAATGCTGAAGAAAGCAAAGGTCCTTGTCTTTGAACATGAGTGTGTTGGGTTCATATTGGTGTTTGTGAGGTTTTAATTCTATATAGAAAGTTTCAAGGCTGAAGCTATCACCAGGTTTGTGTTCTGTGAGGTTGAGTGGGGCCCATCTTCTTCTTACTCTTCTTCTTACACTTCTTACTCCAGAAGAAGATAGTATTTTTTTAAAGCATGTAGAAAGACCCCAGTATCACAGTAAGGGATTTCAGAACTAAGGTGTTTCAGGCTTGACATGCTCTTCTCTCTCAGTGGTATCCCCAAACTCTGAACATAATTAGGTGCTACTAATATCAGCCCTGCGAGTTTTCCAGGGAAACTAGCACCAGCTCACAGGAGACTTTAATTCTGATTTTCATGTTGCATGACATAGAATATCCCAAAAGTAATTCAGTTGGAAAGAAAGTTATCTGAAGCTTATCTGCTATGAATGCTGCTCAGCCATCTTCAAGACTACAATTTCCTCCCATGCTAAAATCCTAAAGATGTGGGAAATTTAAAACCTCTACTCCTGCATCTGCTAGGGCTCCCCTTGGCTAGCAGCCTCCTGCACGTTCCATGGATGTCTTCGCTTGGCTTGCTCAGGAGAGGCAAAGCAATGAGCTCTGACCTCATGCAGGTCTCATGGCTTTAGCTGTAAACAGTGACATAAACATATCTGATGTTCTGATGTTCCTATGTGTGCAGTCGGTAATAAACATTTATAACAACTAAATGTGCCATTTAGTGCTTATAACACTAATATATATAGATTCAAACATATATATATGTATATAATAGCCTGGGGAGTGGGATGCTCCTGCTTGCAGACATGCCATTGAAATTCCTTTAAAAACATCTATTTTTTCAGAAGCAGGTTCCTAAAATTTTCTGAAAACCAGACTTATGTAACAACATTTAAATACTTCCTCTGACATCATGAGTCTTTTTTTTTCCCTTTTTTTTTAAACCAAAGAGCCTATGAAGACCTTGTGGCTGTACAAGCCCTCTGGAAGGCCAGCCACTGAGTCTGCAGAAAAGAGTTCAAACCACGATGGAAAGAGCAGGTGAAAATGTTAGAAATTCATATCAACTTACAGCAAGAGCGGAAGAGAAGAAGTTGACTTGTCAGATAAAGGCAGAGCTGTGTTTGATTTCCTGGCATTTCTTCAGAGGGAACAGGGAGAGAAGTACCAAACCACAGATGATAAACAAGGATGGGGATTCTTAAAAGAACTTATTTATTTGTAAATCTTCTACGTAAGCAGAAAAACGTGTTCTGTTAATGACTGGGAATTTAAACAGGGTGGGTTTTTTAAAAAAATAAAACAAATAAATATTCCTGCTCACCTTTAAGGCTCCTCTGCTATGATTTATGGCAAACATATCAACAACATAAACCACTATTCAGTAGCTCGAGCAATAACTTGCATTGAAGGTCAAGTAAAATCTCAGTAAAAACAAACAATTTTTCAGCAGTCTTTCCAGAAGCAGAAGCTGAAAACAACAGATCATATGTTTAGAAAAAACATTGGAAAATTGTGAAAAAATGTCAACACAAATATTTGGCCTCCATAAGACACCGTTCTCTGGCTTTTCCTAAAACGATGCTTGTGAAACATGCTTTCTCCGTGGGGATATTTTGTAGGGCTGCAGCTTTCTTGGGTCTGATTCAGGAACCTTCAGGAAGTGGCTGAAAACTGTGCGGTGATGTAACTGTCAAATTGACACAGGAATGGTTCTGTTGATATTAGCCGGGCTAATCATTCCGCTAATTGGACAGCCATTCGAGCCACAATGCAAAGACAGATCGGCTTTCACTTTAACTACTCACGCAAATGAGGTTTGACTCAAATGTAATACTTTATATCAACACACTGGATGACTGTAAAAATAATTCCACATGTGCTGGTGCCTCTTTTTAATAAGTGTCTTCCTCAATTTTCCCTGCTGTATGAGGCACTTTAACATACACATAATTAAGGTTATTTAAGGGATATCAATTGAAAAATGCACCCACAGGAGGCTAAACATGAGCGATAGAGCTACCAGTATAGCTCCCAGAAGCCAGTTGCCATAATTTCATGCAGGTCTTCTACAATATGATCTTCTACATGTTGCGTGGGAGAAGGATAACCTGGCAGGCTCCTGCTCTGCTCTTTCTGAAGTCATTTGCATTGGTACAAAATGGATTTAAAACGCTACTTTTCTGGGTTAGTAGCAACTTATTTGGGAATCACATAGGGTGAAAAAAGCAAAAGGCATAGAGAAAAGCAGAGCCAGAGTTGCTTTCTGTAGCTTGTGGGTAGACAGGTAGCACCTTTCTGCTCAGATCTGGTGATTCAGAGCTGCAAGGCAAAAAGCACAACCAAACCAGGGCAGAGACCTGGGGTGGGGGGGGAGAGAACTTCCCACGAGGTGCTCCTAAAAGGCTTCTGTTAACTAAAAAGATAACTGTTTCTGTAATCAGCACAGGAGATGAGGCATTAAAGCATTAATTCAGTGACTAATCATACTGGGGATACTTCAAGCTCTGATGCAGATGTGCTGCCTTGTGCTCACAGATGACACCGAGTGTGCAACGCAGCAGCACCAGCATTAAAGCATGTTCACCACTCCACAGACAGCACTATTGCAGGGACACAGGCACCATACTCATGATATAATCATTCTGCTCACTGAAAGGCAGCGATTTCATTGCAATTGATATTTTCCATGTTTCTACTTTAGAGCTTTAATCTCAGCAAGGGTTCTGTTTACCATGAAGCCTGTAAATGGTTTTAGGGGTTATTTGATAAAGAGGAAAATCAAATGTGTGCTTTGCCCAAGATCAAAAAGGGCCTATAAAAAGTTCCACAAATCCAATGATAAAGAATTGCTCTTGGAGTGTATCAGCTAATATCATGACGATGTTAAGGTCCTTAGTGTGGTATGTTGCGACCGTGTTGCACACAGCAATGTACTGAGCACTAGCAAATGACAATCACCAGCTTCTTTTTGATGCTTTTAATAATCTAACCTATACCTTTAATGAAAATATTTTTACATTTTCTTGTTTGCAACTTTTCTACTTGCTGGGGTTTCAGTGAGAGGGAAACCAGCAGCATTTTGCAGATAAACTATTGCTCTGGCATCTGTATTTCTCTACCTCTTTGCCCTCAGCTATGTTTTCACTCTTTGGGCCCTATTAGATTTTAGGCCAGGCTCTTCTTGCTTCAGGGTAGATCATCTGAGTTCAACCTGAGAAAAAGTCTCAAGATGGAGAAAAATCCTCCCTGGTACATACCTGTCTGACTTCAGTCCCCTCAGCATCCAAGTTTCTCTGCTTCTCTGGAAAGTTATCATAAAAATCATTATGTGCCCTGAACAGATGTGACCTTAAAATGCAGCTTCGTGGAGAGAAAAAAAAAAAAAAGAGGTGGGGAATATAAAATAGCCTGTGGTGAAAATAACAGCAGGAAAACATTATAAAATCTGAGCCATAGCTGGCTGGCTTCCTCTGATTATTGCTTTCTCTTTCAAGGACCCGTCCTTGAGAGTCCAGATATTTGAGGGTGATTTCATGAAGGCAATTTTAACACGCTGTTGTTCTAATGAAACAAAGCTGCCACATAGACCTGTAATAACCTGGTGTTTGAAGAACATCCTCGGCACATGATTTAAACAGCCTCAAAGGCGTCAATGGCATATCATTCTTCATGATTTTCATTATAGTGCTAAAGCAGGAGGGGTTTCTTTGGTGGGTGATGGCAAAGGCTGTGCTAACTACTAAGCTGGAGCCAGATCTTGCACTGGAGGGACTGTGGCCTACATAGGAAACCAGCAGCACCTTGTTCAGCATGGCACAGATCCGTGGTGAGGAGCCATGGAGCTCAGACAGACCCGGGTCAGCCTCAGCTCGGCTCCCAGTGTCACCCTGGGGCAAGCACGTTCACCTCCCCGGCACTCTGAAGAGTCTCAGGACATGGAATACATCAAGGGGGTTGGAAAAGGGCTACAAATGCCACATAATGGTTAAAATATAAAACATATGACTAGTGAGTTCAAATTGTAGATGGATTTGCAAATTGCAAGCCCCTCTTCTACATTCACAGGGCACGGGTCACTTCTGCTTCTAGCCACCAAGGAAAGCTTGAATTGCACCTAAACTGGGATGTCTGGATTCAAATACATTAGGTTGGATTAGGATCAGAAATAATCTTTTGAATATGAGAGGAAATTCTAAGGTGTGACTGATAATATTTGGATGCAGGTATGGTTGGTCATCCTAAATTGGCATACAGCTTAACTAAGGTGTTAGAAATGAAGAAACCTGATGTGTCTCTCATGCTGCACGATACTCAAGCTACAAACAAACTGAGCACCACCTTTTCTTTGTAAGATACAAGGTATAATAACTTTTGCAGCATGTGTGATATTTGTACTGATGCAATATGTAGAAAAAGTCTAAAGCATGTTAAGGTCTTGTGAAAGACAATGATATTCAGTTGATTATGTAATGTGCTATACATTGCAGGGGAGGACAGGGACACACACACAACAACAACCACATGATGAGACTTCTCGTTGTTATAAGCAGCGTTCAAGTGATGTATGCATGTTATAATGGCAGTTTTCCCACTGATCAGGGGCTGAGTTTTTTACTGGAAGTCTGGCTTGCAAGTGCCTGGAGAGGAGAATCTGTTTTCTCCAGGATTTTTTTGTTTTGAATTTTTCCCTTCAGCTCCTTGAGAAATTAAATGCCAAGAAGCTGTGTATGAGGAGAGTTTGACACAGTTCTTCCACACCTATCACTGCAAAAAGTTTCAACTCCTACACAGATTTGGCAGTTCTTGTCTGGTGAGATACAGAGATACCGGGTTAAATCCTTTCCTCTTTTAACACCATTGTAGAAACCGTTCCTGTTCGGTTGGTTGCCTTTTTCTTTTTTCTCCCTATTTCATCATCCAACACTGTCCCACTTTCTCAATAACACTGCCAGTTCCATTATCAGATTTCAGGTTCTGGTGATACTGGAATTAGAAATTAAATTCCTCTGCAGGGACACAAGCAGCTCCGGCAGTCGGAAGCTCTGGCACTGCGTTTTGCATGGATAGCGCAGCCCAGACTGAGACTGAAAGTAGCACTTTATTCAGGAGCTCTGCTGCATGTGGATTCAGCAAGCTTAAAACTTTGGGTTCACATCTACATCCAATGGATTAATTGGGATCTGGACTGCTCACCAACTGCTACATAACCAAAGTTGGCTGATGCTAGAGTTCCTGCTTATCTGATGCACACTGATCCCCAGGCAAAACCTTCTGCAGGATCTGTTACTGCCCTGAACCCCTCAGCTGTCTGCTCAGTACTTCCCTGTAGGCTTCCTTGCTTCAGCAAAACTTGTTCGTTCCTGGTCCCAGGTGAATCCTTCCCAAGTATTGAATGTGCAGGAGCCCCCTGACTTGGATGGGGTAACACAGCACATGAACACAGGGCCGGGTTTACAGCGCTGTGGGGCACTTCCCGGTGTCAGGGGGGAGCTGAGGGGCTTCTGTTGTTGTACCACAATCGCTGGGGGAATATTGTTTTGTTTTTGGAAGAGATTGCTAAAACAGATGTTGCAGGCGAGATGGCGTTTTTAAGCCTGCAGCCGGCAAGAATTATCCTCCAGGATGAAAAGTGACCTCCAGTGAGCAATAGTGCCTTTAATCCAGAGCTTTGGGCACTGCTATCGGCTTCTGATCACTTTTTAAATCTCCTCCCTCCCACTCAGCCTTCCTTTTCCCGGGAAAACTCAGCTTAACAGACCTCGGTGCCTCCCTCCTGGGCTGCCTGGGGCTCCCTCGTGAGATGCTCCAAGGAGCTCAGTCTCTGCCTGCTTCTCTGACCTGCACAGAAGCCGGCCAGAAACTTCCAGTGACTTTGCAGCCATGTACGAGAGCTGAATTCCTACTGAAAACAACCAACCACAAGCTGACCCTCTCTTAGCTTTATATTTTCATACTGAATATATGCCAATTCCTGTTGTGATTTTGTAAATCACCTTTAGGAAGGATAAACCTCCCTGCACACATCCCTGGAAGACCTAAACGTGGAGAGCTAAGGGGTATACCTCAGTTGGTGACATCAGTGCAGACTTGGTGTTTCAAATCAAATACCTATTGATCTAGACCAGGCAACAAAGGAAAAGAGGGAGCTCAGGTAAAAGGTTTGACCATGATATTGCTGCAGCCCAGGATGTCCCAGCCTGACAAACAGCCTAGAGACAGCACCATGGAGGTTCTCACAGTTAAATTATCGATCCAATGATGAAGAACAGTTTCCCTGGAGAGCAGTTGAAGTCCAGCTAAGGCTTCCCTAAGGGTTTTTACGAGCTCAAACTGAAAAGGTTCTTTGCTCGGGGCTGAGTTTCACTCTCTAAAAAGTTTTTTTTTTCAAAGAGTGAACGTGTAGAAATACTCGAAGCCATCGCTGGGCGAGCCCTGCAGAATCGTGGTCTTCCCAAAGAGGGCACTGATGCTCTGCACACGAAGCAGAGGGGAAAGCTGAGAATTACATCGGTGAGGCATAAATCTCTGAAGAGAAATCTGTCTTAGCACGTCTACCTCAGGAAAAGGGGAATTATTACACTTAATTAAAGTGTATTGACACCACATGTGGCCCCACCTCTCCCTTTTGGCTTTATTAATGATAGCAAAACTGCAGGCTTATAAAGGTGGTGGAGGGGGGTGTCTGTGTTTCCAAACAGTAACCATAGACTGCTTTGAAAAATATGAATGCAGCAATCACACTTTTTAACAAGCCTAATTTCTACCTCTGAGCTAAGTTACATTTTCTAGTCAGTATTTCTGCTTCTTGGCTGATCTGGCAGAGGGGAATCAGTAAAGTACTGTTTTCTGAATTACTCTTAATGCCATTAGAGCAATACGTGGGTCATTCTTCACCATGTTTATTGACAGAAAGCCTTCATTAAGCAGTTGGTATTTGTGTGTTGTGGGTCGTTGGGATTATTATTAATTTTTTTTTCCAAGAATGCTGTTTAAATGAAAGTTGTACACAAAATAATGTTTCACTTGAGCAGGGACTTTTGTCTACATTTCATGAGATATCTCAGCTGAAAGAAAAAGTCTGGTTAAATCTTGAGCTCTGTGCATATATTGATCCTCCCACTGAGGAGCCCTAATTTAAGAGTGCAGTCCTTTAGATCCCAGGGGTGTTTAAAGGGTTGAACTTCCTAAGGTGTGAATTTTTCTCCAGATGATTTATAATATTTCATTAGCACCTAAAGGTAGGAATAATCTGGGATCACTGATCAAATGTATTTCAGATGTAGCCCGAGTTTCTCATACAGGTCTGTGGTCCCAAGCCCAGATTAAACTGAAATCAAACCAGTCTCATTTCTTTGTTCAAACAATTTAAATAAGCGACCTAGTTTCCCTCTGCATTGAAATTCCTTATCTTCTCTCAACTTGTAAAGAAGTAGAAGTATGAATATTTAAATGAGATCTCTGCATTGCTATTTTAGTGTGTCATTCCCTTGTCCCTCCCTGGCTCTAGAGCTGTGTGCCTGACAGAAGCCTTATCTACTCCTTGCCTTTTCCTTACTGGTCTTGTTAAATCCTGAAGTTAGCAGAAACTGCTTTTCTTTTCTAGCTCCCAATGCTGGGATGCAGGAGAACAGACTGAGTAACAGATTTAACATTTTCCTTTCCTAAGTTGTGAAAATCATGGGTGGCAAAAGCGTCATTTTCTAAAATCTTGGAGTCATTTCCTAGTAAAGTTTGGCCCTGACTGGAAATTTCACATAAACCAGTGGCAAGGGTTAATATTATTCCTGCCATAACATTTTGTACAATTTCCCATGAGACCTCTCAATGGTTTTCCACTGCCACTGGAAATAATGACTCTCAGCTGGACTAAGTTGCACTAACACGTGATATTCCCGTGCCAAGTGCTCTTTGAAATGAGCTTGTGTTGCTTTTGCACACTCAAGAACAACAAACACCATCCTCTCTTGGTCAGAGTTTCTAACTAACTGCCAATATTCCTGACCAAGGTGTTCTTGAGGTGAGTTTACAGTAAAATCTCATGGAAAATGAGAGCAACACTAAATTTAAGTATCACATCAGCCAATGTGTTGGTAAGAACTGAGGAGATAGTAGTCTTATAGGATGTCTAATTTCTGGAGTGCTTATGAGTAGGTGTTCCTCCTTTTTTTTTTAAATGTTAGCCAAATCCCAACCTTGGATTTCTGTAATTCACAAAGATTCTGATTTATTTTACCCACCTGTTACATCGGAAAAGTACAATTTATTTTAAACAAAGCTAGGGCCAAATATCTATGCTTTTCTGACGCGGTTTAGCCCTGTCTGTCTGACAATAAAAGGAGATTTATAAGAAAATACATTGGCCCATTTTCTTCTTTATCACTTTGAATCCCTACTTGAATCATGCAAGAATGAAAAAAAATAAATCTATCCTTGGATTGACAGCTACATTGTAATGAGTTATATAAGAATCTGGCCCATTTACTACAAGACTACAGAGGATAAGCACAGGCAAAGCACCCTTGCTTCTACCAGCTCCACCATCCCAAAATACAGTGTCCTTCTTTACCTGGATGTAACCATGTGCAAAAATCCTCGCTGTAGGCTACAGAAGTTGATTATGTGCATTCAAGAGAAATTATTTACTATTTTGTGAATCATACTAAAAAAAAAAATCCATCATTTATAATTTGCAGATCCTTTCGGGATGATGGAAAGATAAAGGTTGCCAGAACAATACATGGCTGGGATTTCTGTAATGAATTCAAGCCTTCCAGTTTAACTGGTGTGATTTATTGTTTTTTTTAGATGTTAGTGCCAATGAGCTCATTGTACAAGAGGAGCTTAACAGGACTGTAATTTGAATTATGCAAAATACCATCAAACCAGCTCTTCCCAGTCAACCTGGGAATGTAACGCTATACAATTCCTATTAGAAATGATTGCTGTTCTACCAGAGGTTGCATGCATCTCTTCAACACTGCAATCACTGCCAAGTTATCAAGGCTGGGAGTGGCATATCCAGAAACTGGAAGGTTTCCAAGTCATGATCCCTCACTGCTCAACAGCAGTAAGTCTACGGCGCTAATATGCTAATACTAGTGGGTCAGTGTCATGCTCTGAGCCTGTCTAGTATCAAGGTGATACCGTGCATTTCACCCTTCCCAAGCTGCCAAATCTTGCTGCAGAAGAGAAAGACTTGACTATATTTAGAGTGTTAAGTCCCCAACACCCTCTCAGTTACCAACATCCATTGAATTTAACATTTCTATTTGGCTGACCACGTTTTGTTCAACATGCTCAGGTAAACCAGATGTGTCATTCTTCTACACAGAGAAAAAAAGAGGGTATCTCAGGAGTTTGCAGAGCAGCCCAAAGTCTCATTATGAATTTATAACTGGTTATGACAGGGGTTAAAATTATCAGGAAGCAGTATCACCATTTGATGATGTCACAGCTGCCCTCTGGGAGAGTGAGGTCACTAACAGAGTTGTTCAGGAAGATAAGAGTCTGTTAAAATAAACAGAAGTGCCACGTAATTACCCACACTGCAGGAGGAGGATTAGACTGTTTGGAAGACCCTGTGTCTGCCTTACGCTGACTGTCACTTGGGTTTGTTTAATCCTTGGGCAGAGGTGGAGGGAACAGTGTGGTTGAGATCAGTAACTGCGGAGTCTGAACAGGAAAACCAAGGAAACTCTGCTCTTTCACACCAGTTAAAAACCCGTTTCAGGAGCATTACACACCAATGGGTATACCAGTGTTGGGTTATTAAGCGGAGATAGATGGGAAATTTTCCCATCCAACAAGACTAATTCAGCAAAAGAGAAGAATTTAATGGCAAAATGTTGCATTTAGAAAATCTGGGGTATGTGCCAGCTCTGGCAGGAGTGGAATTAAAGCACCATGGGTGAGTCAGTGCTCTGTAGCGAGCAGCAAGAGGAAGGGACCCTTGGACATCAGCTCTCCTGGTCAAATCCAGAGAGGGTGGTGTCTTAAGACCATGCTCCAAGGATGCCAAGTGACTACACACTGCTAAATACTAACCCTGCTCCCAGGAGAAACAATGTTCTCGCCTATTACATCAGGAGAAATCAGCACAGCTCCAGCTTTTGGGAGATAAGAAATCTGTAGTAAAGCCAGTGGAATACACAGCAGGCGTGCATTGGCTAGTGTGTGGACCAGCAACACCAAGAGCATGGGAGGTGAGACTCGACTGCCATCTTTCCCTTGCAAGCACCACATACACTGCACATGCTGGAGCTTGTATTTCCCTGAGTAATGGTTCTGAGAGGAAATATTGAGAAATCCTGAAGCAAATAACTATGCTGCCATCCTTTCTTTTCTTTTTTTATTATTTTTTTAAAAAGAAAATGGAAGAGATGACCAATAGGTTCAGACTGTCTTGGAGGCCTGTTTTAAAAGTTCCCATTGTACAAACAAATCATCAGGGCTCAAACCACTTTAAAACACTTGCAATTGAAAACATGCTTTTAGTGGTTTCGCGAGAGGGGAGACTTTTACCATCTATTAATACTCTGCTAGCTTTGGTTACTAAAAGCATCATCCTGGGCACGCTATTTTTGACACTCTATTTGGAACACAGCGAGAGCACTAGACAGGCACTGTAGATGGTTATCCTGAGCATTCATGATGTTTAAAGGTCTCCCAGAAAGTATTGTAAAAGTGTGTAAATCCTAGGAGTCTGGACAAATTCCAGCTTCAAGTAGTACATTCTCCCAATGTTCCTCCTGCAGTTTCAATTGGAAAACCATCCTGAAATGCTGTCTAGTTTTGCCGTGTGCTGTGAAACAACTGCCATATTTTACCCCAAATTTGGCTGCTCTTCTCTTTAAATAATTTGTAAGTCATTTTGTAAGGAGCTCTGGGGTAAAAAAGAGCTGCATAAATATATTAGCATTGTCATTAATTCTGGCACCGCTCAAGACCACCAGTATTTAGAATCAATTAACAGTTCTTTTCCTATTATCATTGGCATTTTATTTTTATTCAGCTAGAACAAGTTTCTCATAAAAGTTAAAAACAATCTGTTTTTGGAAGCGATACAGCAACAGTAAGGGAGACCTGGTGAATTCTCATTAGACTTTTACTAACATGAGACTTCTGGAAATACTTTTAAATGTAGAAGTTTTGGACTGGTGTACAGGCTGAGACCACATCCAGTAAAACGAGTTAACCCTGCTTATTTCACACCTTTAGCTCATCATGTCTTTCTTTTTAGGTCATCATTAAAGTACGTCAAAACAATGTCAGTTCTAAGCTCTAAATGCTCTGAAGCAGAACCTAAATCCTGTTCTACATTTTGGCTCAGAGAAGCCGAGTCAAGGTTGGATTTCTTTAGCTGCTACCAGGTCTCTGTCAGCAAAGGTAACAGTACAGTTCTGTTCCACAGCCCCATGTTTGACATGCCTCAGTGACAACAGCTTAAAAGTTTTGTCAGTAACCAGAAATTGGCTAAACAGAATGGACTAAATTAATGTTGGGCAACGGCTTCCTATAGAGGGTATAGCATCACCAGGGTGTTTTTCTATTATTAATGACTCTGAGAACTCTGGAATTTGCATCAGCCTTTAAATTCAGCTGCTTGTTCATGAGTTTTACCAGAAACACCCTCTGTGTTACATGAAAGCACCATCCCAGCCACCTGGTATTCCCCACTTTGTTTGAGATAAAGTGGAAAAAGCCTTGACTTTTGTTTTAATATTTAGTATTTCTGAAACAAACCTCAGGACAAAACATAAATATGTTTCCAAACATATAAAAGTTAATTATGTCAAGTGATTCCACTAATAATACTTGATAGCAGAGCTTTGGGAGGACTTCTATTGTCTCCAAACATAGAAGCATCACCTGAATGGCACAGGGTATGCAGATCTACTATTGTAAGGCAACAAGGAGTGTCTAGAAGCAGCTGGAAATAATTCAGTAATAGAGCAGAGTGAAAAGGAGTTTGAAAACCACACAGTCTCAATGATATTTTCATAGTGCTCCAAGCAATTTACTTCCACAAGTTAAATGGTTTCAAGACTATCCAGCTCAAAATTACATACACAGCATAAATGCCAACAGTGGTAAACTGCAGAGCATCAGGCCAACGAAACAACAGCCAACAGCCCTCGAGGAAATTGCAGTGAGATTTATGAATGGCATTCTCATGGCTTTGATGGATATCACCCAAAGTCCTCTCATACCTGTCAGTGTCTATCTCATATGTGTCTCACTGTGGAAAATAATTTGCATTTTATGCCAGTATTGCAAAACCCATTGGAATCATTCAGCCCATAAAATCTTTGTCTCTCTCTCCACCTTGCTGCTATCGAGAACATGAACTGACTTATGCAAGTAAAGGACTATTCCATATAGATTATACAGTCAAAAATTTGGACTATTTGGAGTCCACATAACTTTGTGACCCAGTTAAAGCTGTTGTTCTAATGAAAAGCACCTCCAAATTGTCAATGTGGTAAAATAGACCATCGCTTAGGTAGGGCACATGTTCATGTATGCTCCAATGATGGGAAAAAATACTCCCAACTTTTGTTTTGAATTTTATTATTCTGCTAAGTTACTCTAGGGGAAGATCACATTTTTCATTGCATGCATCATCCAAACAGTTTTTATTTAAGGTAAACAGATGGGATGATCTGCTGTACTTGGAGTTTTCTCTGTACTTTGACTTGAAGTGAGTGAGAGGTGAGGTATTTGGCAGATGTGAAGGTTACTCAAAGACTCAAGTTTATGTTCTGGAGTGATTTTGGACTCAATATATTTTGCAATCTTAATGGGAGCGTGGAAGTAAAAGTTGGAGAAGGTAAATAAGTAAAAGGCAAAAAGCAAGCAAAGATTTTTGGCGTGCAAGTGTTATCAGCACTAGAAATCTTAAGTTGAACAGTATGGAGATTTTTCATGGGTCTGCACACATCTCAAGTTTGAGACACATAAAAAATTAAGACTATATATAACCCCCCTGTTATATGGTTGGTTTTTTTTTTAAATTAAATCCTTGTCTAAAATTTCACGTAAAAGTCCCACTGAGCTACAGGAATTATTGGAAGGATTTCAGAAGACATGACTGGCAAAGAGACAGCAGGCCCAAGGAGAAGAGCAGGTAGAGCCACACAACTACAAACCTTCTGCAGATAAGTCAACTGGGAGCCAGAAATATGGCAATGAAGGCGATCAATAATCCTTATCCAAGAGGACTATACTACAAGAGAACAGGACCATGGAAATAAAATAAGTAATTGATTTATCTTCCGGGTAGAAGCAAAATCTAGGAAGACAGATGGAGTTTGGGGGAATAAAGTAATTGTTCTGTAATAACATACTTTGCATTATCACTTAGCTGAAGAAATTAGGAAGTGAGAAAATGGACAAAAGGCCAGATCATAGTGTAATCAAAGACTCTGACTTGTATCAATAAAAGGATTTAAAAATGAATGAGTGAAGCCTTAAAAAGACGATGTGTGCATGTTAAACTAGCAATTGTTCAGTCATTTTATTTATGAATGAATCAAGACAGAAAATCTAAGGAAAGAGCCCACAGACACAAGATAGCTGAATTTTAGCCATCTCTGTGTGGATTAAAGTTCAGAAACATTTTATCTAAATGATACAACTATGTCCCAAAGTACAAATCCAGAAGGGCCTCTCTCCTGGGTAAATTGATGAGTTTCTCCCAACATCACAAAGAGCTGAAAAATGGAAACAAATAAAACATAGTTTCATAGAATCTTAGAATGGCATGAGTTGGAAGGGACCCCAAGGATCACAGAGTTCCAACCCCCCTGCCACAGGCAGGGCCACCAACCTTCAGGCCTGGAGCTACACAAGGCTGCCCAGGGCCCCATCCAACCTGGCCTTGAACACGCCCAGGGATCGGGCACCGACCAACTCTCTGGGCAGCCTGTTCCAGCTCCTCACTACTCTCTCTGTAAATAACTTCCCCCAAATATCTCATTTAAACCTTCCTTCCTTTAGCTTTAATCCATTCCATAATACAATAAAGGAGAATCGTGAAACATTTCTGCATCTCTAAGCTTGAAATGGTGAACAACATGCCCAAATGAGCTATTTTGGTAAAAGGTCTTTTTTACTTTCTAGTTGGGAGGGGTTTTTTTCAAATATGTAACTTCTGGACAGGTTAGTGTCAGTTGGTATCTCTAAAATGCATAAAGGATGCATTAATTGAAGATGTTTAACATTCTGAATGCAGAGCTATGTGATGTAAGGCGTTATAAAACATTGAAAAGCTACAGGGGGCTAAAGAAAGGCAGAGGAAGATTTGCAAGTTGGAAAAGAAAAACTTCTCAGGAAAAAAATTAAGGTGTTGAATTTCTGCAGTTTGCCAAACAGAAGCTCAAGACTTGATTGTATCACAAGAACTGTCACGTGGGCTATAAAAATCAACGTGGGATGCTTCTGTGCATTAAGGCTGTTGAATTTAATAGAGGATTTCTTTTAGCCAGATGAGCTAGGTTAATGCCAACACAGGTAAGCACACTTGTGCTGCCTCATACATAAAGGGAACAAAATATCTGGTAAGTGAGGCTTTCCAGCCGACAGCAGAAAGGCATAAAACCAGCTAACTAGAGCCAAAATGAAGATAAAAATCAGGCAACCTTTTTCAGCAGGGTGAAGGATCTACTTTTTATAGGAAGGACCTGAGAAATGGGTGGATTCTCCCTCTCCTGAACTCCCTGATCTAATTTAAACCCCGTCTTGGATGATGTGTTAGCTAAACACAACTTATTGGCCTCACTACAGGCACAAGTGTCTGAAGTTTTGTGGCCTTAAAATGCAGGTGAGGAGATTCCCTCTCCTAACGCCAACACAACTGTGGGTACCGCCCGCGCCCGCTGGGTCGAAGCTGGAATTGCTCTATAACACTTAATAAATACGGCTGCAAATCATGGGGAATGTGTTGCCACAGAAAAACTGGGCTAAAAGGCCAGGCTTCCTCGCTGGCCGCGGCCGTAGCCGCAGCGCTGTGCCATGTACCTTTCAGTACCCATCGCCGTGATGAAGAAGGATGTGAGGGATTTTGGACAGCAGGAAATAGCCACAGACACAGCTTGAAAAATACAGCAAGTTGACAAAATATATTAGCCTGAGGTAAAATTTCATTGAATCTTTGCTTGATTATAGAGTGCTCCATCTCCAAACCTGCATATGCACTTTTGGAACCACTTTTTGGTGTTTTCAATAAGCTGCAATTATTTTTGCTGGGTTTTTAAACAAGTCCTCAATGGGATTTTGGTATTTTCCAATGCTGTCTCAGACAGTTCTGGTTTAAAATAAAACCTGGCCAGGCTGAGGGTTGGGTCTCTGGGCTGTGCAGAGGGATGCAGCAGGGCCAGCTCAGTGGGACCAGCCGGAGAGACTCAGGTGGATTTAGTGGAGAACTTGGCTCAGTATCAAAAGCAACGGGATGCAAAGAAAACAAAGAATAGAAATTACAAAATGAGACTGACCTTAGCAAAGAGTGAAGGGAACCACCTTCAGTGCCTGAGCTGCCAAAGGGGGAAAAAAATTAACAAAAAATGGCTTGGGCTTATTTTAGCACCAAGAGCCTGCAGGTGAGTGACATGTCAAGACTAAAGTTTTCCTCCTCAAGGTCCCACTTGGGCTGCTTTATATGTATGAAGAGAAAGCTACAGCTCATGTGGTTGTTGGGCCTCAAGGTACAGCGGGATGTCAGCAATGCAGCAGCTCCAAGTGACCCAGCAGGGAGCACCCTGGGGACACTGCCGGGGACATGGAGCTTGCAAGCCTGTGGTACCCATGGGTACAGAAAAGAGAAGTCCTCAGGGAAGACTTACACATTGACTATCCCAGCTTCTTCACTGCTCCATGCCATCTCCATGGGGACCTGAGCACTGACCATACCACAGGGTGCAGAGTTGAGACATTGGGTTCCAGAGTAGGACCACTCTGAGGCTGGACCTGAACTTCTGGAATGTTCCAGAATTTCTTTTGATTTTTATGCTGATTTGGAAAGAATTTGGAGAAGGGAACGACTGGTAGGGGGCAAGGTGGGATGAGCCTTATTTCAGCTACATTGAAATTCCTCACTCCAATATCGACTTCAAAATAAGCTGAGTTCACAGCAATTGTACCAAACTTCAGGGGGATTCAGTTTGAACCCATAAAAATAGAATATTTCCCTTTTAGCCCCAAATTCAGAGAAGAATTCAACCTACTGTCTATCACAGCTTCCTGCTTTGCCCTGACTTTATCTCCCTTATCCCCCTGAAATGCTGGGGGAAAAAAAGAGATGAGCCATGAAGCCATAACGATAGAGCCATAAAAGCAGCCATAAAGATACTATCTCTATCCCTGGAATGGGATAATACTCCCTAATCCTCAGTGGTGATTGTAAATTTAGATAATTAGCATACATCAAATGTTTTTGGGGAACCTTAAATCAAGAGGCTATGGAAGTCGATGTGATTGTAGTTTATTAAATGGGGAGGAGTTGCTCAAGCTGTGAGGAGACCTAAAACAAGTTAGGAATCGAAGCTTCTTACTAATGCTGAATGCTGAGTGTGTTTGGCAACACTGGCATTCTGCAAACACTTTGGGACAGTGTTTTTTGCACACATGTGTCTCATTTTGCACATTACCTCAGCCTTAGGGTCTGTGGCTTTCCAGAAGTTGACTGACAGCTCCGAAAGCGTGCTCTGAGCTGTCAGATCAATCGCCGATTATTTTAGTCCTCCTTCCAAGGCTTTGAACATCCTGTTTAACTCACAGGGAAGAAAAAACCAGGCTACCCCAAAAAGAAACAGATCCAGGATGTTGCTATAAGGCTGAATTTTACTTTGTGTTGCAGAAATTGCCCTACAAGAGCGGGGGATGTGTCTGAAGGAAGCCTGGAAAGCTCTGCTTTGTGACTGAGGATTCACACCGCAGTGTAGTGGGACTGAACAAGGGTAATGAGATTCCTTTGGCTCTTTGGGAGGTGGTTGAATCACCTTCTCTGGATGTGTTTAAAAAAAGGGAAGATCAGGTACTTAGGGATATGCTCTAGCATAGGACAGGAGCAGTTGGACTTGATGATCTCAAAGGTCTTTTCCAACTTTGTGATTCTGTGATTCTCTGATTCTCTTGCCCTTGTACAAGCCACAGTTTCAAGCATCAGAGCTGGTTAATTGCAAACCCCTGGGCACCCACGAGTGAAGTTAACACCACGTTTTGCCCTGTTCTATTCCTGCACATTACACAGCCTTAGAAAACAACAACTTCAATTACGTATGTACAGAGAAAGAGGCAGCCCCATCCGATTTTAGGACCAGTTTTAAGTGGGTTTGCCTGTAAAGCAAACAAAAGAAGTTAAGAATCACTGACAGCTTCCAGGTGCTGTTTCCTTTTCTGCTGGAATCCTGGAGTTCCACCATGGCTTATCAGACATGCAAACAGCAGCAGGGTAATCCTTGAAGTCCAGCCATTTGTTTCAGCTAGAAGAAAAACAGATGAAAATAAAAAGAAAGAAAAGCAAATATGTTTCAATTTGCAAAGGACTGAGTTACACCATCTCTAAGGCTGGTTTGAAGCGTATCTAAATCTTCAGGAACAAACAGACCTGATTCAGACCTCCTTGGCTTTGAACAAGGTTACAGGAGGGATGCAGTTGTAACTTTGAAGGTGACAAGCTTTGGCTGAATAATGCTTGAAAATAAAACCCCTTTCCTGCTTCTGTCTGATACCAACGATTACTACAGCCAGAAATAAAGCTGAAATATTGAGGTTTGAGCAATATGCAAGTGAAAGCAATATGGAGTGATTAATCTATCTATTAATCTATCTCTATATATTTAATAATCTCTATATCTATATCTAATACTCTATCTATAGCAAATGTCTGCTTTCATTGCCATATTTTGTCTCACCTATCTCAAGCTTCCATCCCACAAAGTAATTAAGTGTGTGCTTGGTCTTTGGACAGTGGGAAACACTATCAATATCAAACAACCAACCGGACTGCTCAGACTACAGCATGTGCCTAAGCAGGTTTTTTAGACTGGGCTCCCAGTAAAAAACTTAAATGAATATTTTTAACTAAATTTATTCAAGACTGGACTTATTCCATACACTTTTTGACTGTGATCAGCTCTCCTCGTTTCACAGGCTGTGCATTGCAGCAGCTCCTGTCTCCATGTCCATCCTTCCTGCGTGCTGCAGTCAGGGCTCTCCCAGGAAAGAGCCACCACCCTGTCCTTAACGAGGTTCATCTCACATGTCTGGAAAGTGGTTAAAATTGTTTATGAACAAATACAAGTCGAGAGGTGGGGTCTGCCAGCCATGAGAGATCAGCCAAACTCTTTAGTCCTCTATTTTTGGATGTTTTCTCTAAAAAGTTTTTTAAATCCTTAGCGAAAAAGTTGCTCCATGAACCCAACATGTACTAATTAAGTGAAAAACTTCTTTGCAAGGACTACTTTATAATTATGGGATTAGAGCTGTGGCAAAGAAAAATTTCAAATATATTTTTTTAAAAAAGAAGCAGATTATTATATTTAGAGCAAAGTTACCCCCACTTTTTCTCTCTCCCAGGATAGACATGAAAACACCTTTGAAAAGTATTTTTTTCCCCTAAGTATGGTTTCTTTCCCGGGTGTAAGTGTGTTCAAGTGAATGTAATTACATCTTGCATTCAACAAGCCAAATATTTGATTTCATATTAATATGTTTTCTCTCCAGCTAGTGGTAAATGTGGCTTCGTGCACCAGATGCAGAATATTTTTAAGAGCTGGGCAAAAACACTACATATTTATATGTTTATGTAGGGATGTGTGTATGTATATACATGCATAAATGTAAATGCTTACCATGGAAAAAAGCTCCTGGAGATGAAACACTTTCCCTCCCTCCAATAATTCAAGTTTTGTGGATTAAAATATATAAATGTGAATGTTTCTGATCATTATGATGATGCAGCAAAAGAACATAATGGGCGCTGATGCTGCTGGAAGGGGTTTACCCACCCTGTTGGTGCCCCCCCACTCTGAAGTACACACATGGTACTTTACAGCCAGTAAGAGATCAGTTCTGACCCACAAACTGGAGATCCAACCCAACACAACACCCAGCAAACCTCAGGGAACTATCCAACAAAGAAACTTGGGGAGCTATTACTGAGTACAGCTGTGTCTGGGGAGTTGGGCATAACGCTACGACTGCATCAGAGGAAAAAGCATCTGAAGACACAAATTTATTGCTGTTCTTGCCCAAGTGTGAAGTGAGCTTCTGACACATCCTTAGGTGGACTGGGCAGAAGTTGAGATGAAAAGAGTTCTTGCAGCCGAGTGTTAAGGAGAGGCAATGGAAAAATAATGCTGAAATGTTTAATTGACGTTTCACGCTTTATCTCTGGACTTGGCTCTCTAAGAGATACATGGCATTAATCTTGTGGCCTTTTATGGAGGTTTTATTAATATTGTCATCAAAAGATTGGATTGATAAATGACCTGATTTCAAGAAAAAACCCATATAAAGAAATATACATCATTGACTTAATGTAAACCACTATTTTTCTTGTTCCTGGTATCAGATGACCATGCTTATATGGAATTATAGTTGCACATAGAGCAGCATGTGAATGCACATCTGTCTCCTGGTTAAGAGTTTGGGAATGAACTCAGCAGCTTTAGAGACTCAGTAAAAGTTAAGAAAAAAGAAAGTTCTATCTCTAATTTTAAAAAAAAGAAAAGGTTATATCTACTAATTTGATTTTAACAGTTTTACCACCAGCAACTCATGACTACTAACATCAGCACAGGTAATCAAAGGGCTTTAATCATCTCACTTAAGCACCATCATGACTTTCAGAGCGATGCAAGGACCTTCCTCAGGGTTGCAGTCCATCATGTGAAGTTCCTGTCACAGTCTGCTCTCAACAACACAGACATTTCCCAAATGGAACAAGATATAACCTATGGAAAACTACTAGCATGTGAAAGAGGAAAGTGGCCCTAATTATGTTTTGGAATCTCTATTTTAGATTTATGCCAGGATATCTCTTGATACACATACTGCTCCCTTCAAGCCACATCAGTAGATTATTTTTCCAAAATTAATACACTGCATTTTTTAATGAAATTGTATGATTTTCCCCATTTTCACAGTTCATGATGCAACAGCAGTTTTAGTAATGAACAGATAATTAAATTTTCACTTTTCAGCCTTGATGCTTTGCTTATTTAACAGGCCTGATTAAGAAATAAGTACCCCACAGTCTGATATCACTCCAGCTATTTCCAGCATCTCTTTATGTTTATTGCAACAACCCACATCCAACCCACCAGGAGTAGCAGGGAGACTCCAGAGAAATACCATCCTTCGATTTAGTAGCTCCAATCAAAGAAAATATTGGTTTGTTTGAATTACGGAAGGGAAAGCAAGAGAAAAATAAACTGCAAACCAAAGTATGTTCCTACTTATGGTCCTTTGCCCTGGATTAAGCAAGAGATTCAACAACTTTAAATCATAAATGATAAAGATAGAAAAGCTTACTCACTCTAACTTGACTTAGGTAGCCAGGATGTCATTATCATAGACAACACCGGGCCCATTATGTGGCTCTTCTGATCTAAGTCGGGGAACAAAAACTGATGCTGAAAGCATGATACAACAAAAGGAGTCCCTGGGTGTAGAAATTGCACCTACCAGGCCATGTTCAGACATACTTTTTTTCTCCCCCCTGTTCCTTTTCAGTTGCTACATCTGTTTGGAATCAGGAGAACTGCAGATGTCACGAAACTCTTCTCCTTATTCCAGGGACATTCAGCAAATAGAACCAGATTCTTCTCGCAGCTATGAGAAAAGAAGTATTTTCACCAAAGTGGCACCGAGGGCTTCGGGGGTGCTGATGAAGGCTTTCTGTTTCCTCTAAGCTTATCTGCATCCAGAGAAGCTGTTTCTGGGAATCCTTCTGGTTCAGCCTCTCCCCCACTCTGAATGCGACTGATTTTCACATGTGACATGGTTCCCCTGACAAATAACAGAGGAAATGGCACATCCACCTCCAGCTATCCACTGGAGGTGCTGGTTCTATCCAGAAGTTCTCTTGAGGGTATTCTGCTTTTATATAGACACAAATGCACTCCCAGCTTCCACTCACATCCAAGCAAACATTGTAGATTCACTTATTCCCCCATTCAGTATCATTTCCACTGACCAGAGGTGAGCTGGGGCACTTTCCTGCGCTTTAGAGACAGGAAACATCTCCTTCCAACCTACAAACAATGTCTCACTGTCTTCTCTGTATAGACTTGATTCAAAGATCATTGGGGAAAAGAAATGAAAATTAGTCAGTGATCTTTGCATTGATTCCCTCCAGTGATGAGAGTATCACATCGGTGTTTAGCATGAGGAGCACCGAGCTGTGTAAACACTTTTTGGGGCTTCTAGTGGGAGAAAATAGTAGGGTTCACTAAATTGATGCAAGAGCAAAAGGTTGTAATTATTAAACCAAAATATGTAACTCAGCTAGCTTAGGTAAATAGTCTCATGTCCAAAGTCAGCAGTATTTTTCTGTATGTGTCTTTATCCTGTTATGGACCATCACGAGGATGTAAAGGATGATAGCAGAATTATATCTAAGAAGAAACCTAAGTATACTGGTACATGTCACACACTGAGGGTATGAAGTGATACAAAACCTAGTTCCTGAAGCAAAATGATATGAAATCAATTGCTGGAAGCTTCATGTAGAGGACTTGGCTGTGGACTCCCTAAGCCAGAGCTGTGAATGTAGGCAGTTAAGAAAAGTGGGCAACTCCAGGAAAATTCAAGGAATACAGGGAAAAGGCTGAGTCCTGGACGGGAGCCAAATAAATCTTGTTGAGGAAAAATAAATATCTCTGCTGGATGTCATTCAGAGATACTGCTTATTAAGCTGGTATTTCCCAGTGAGGTTTGTAATCACAACTGGAGCCTCCTGTGGCAGCAGTGACTACTTGTAGCTATAGAAAACTGAGTCTGTGTTCAAGAATGAAAACGGGTGTCTAAGGAAATGCCCCAAATTTTGCTAAAAATGCATCATCTACATGCCTTGCTTCTTCCTCAAAAGCTCTCCCACTACCAGCCCAGTATAACACTTCTATTATTTCTTTCTTTCATCCTGACGCAGGGAATCTACAGGATGCCCACAGATGTCAACCTCAAGCAGCAGCACCAGTGATGTGACACACAGGACCTTCTGTTCGGACAAGTAAACATCAGTTGGGTCATCTGCATTTTTCTCCTCCCACCCATGGAATTAAGGTGGGTTCAATGATGCACAACTGATTCTTCTCCCAGAAAGATTTAATTCCTCTCTGCGGTGCCCATCAGGTCACTGGGAGACACAGAGCAGTCACACACACAGAAACCACCTCGGAGCCACAGATAATGACTGTGCTGGCAAACTTCCACCATATGCCTGAGCTGCTTGCACATTCCTCCCATGGCATCTGGTATTGATCGCTGCCCGACAGTAAATGGAGCAGCCAGCTGCCACAGTACAACTTCTCCCACGTTCAAGTGGCTGAACCCAAGAGGTGTCCCAGGTCACTTCTGAAGCTGGGCGGCTCACTAGAGCCAGAGTCCTCATTGCCAAGAAAACAGTCAACAGAGAGCATCAAACTCCAGCTGAAACAGGCTGATCACACCGACTGACCATTGAATCTGACAGCACCTGAACCAGGCTGGGTACAAACCTGGGAACCATGGATTTTCTGCTGACTTTTTCATCTATCCAAACAAGAATTTATTTTTTTCTTCTTTTTTTTTCCCTTTTTAAAAGTTAGCAGGATAAAATATCGGCCTGTGCAGAATGACTGGCTGCTATATTTAACTCAGACAAACACATAACAAATCACTATTCTGCAGAAAGAAGGCACACCTCATAGGCTATATTTTTTTTTCTTGAGACCTGGATGTAAGACCACAACCCTCTAAATAATCCTCCAGAAATAAACCAATGAAATGTTCACTCTGACAACAGACACAGTATTATACCTGCAGCTGGTAAATGTTTCCACAGTTCAACCACCTTTCCTTTTCGTTTCCAGTAAAAATTTGATCCCAGGGGAAAGAGTCAGCAGCTAGGATTTTAATTACTTTTCTGCAATAACGTAGAATAGAGAGTAGCATTTTTGGGTTGGTTTTTTTTTTTTTTTAATCCTACTGATGTATTCTACTTTTCTTCTCTTCCTTGAAGGGGAGGACAGAGGAGGGTTTACAGCAAAGGACGATGCCCTGTGGACAGCCATCATGTTTGTCTCTGATACCTCTCACCCTGTGGTATTTGTATGCACAAATATCTTGAGAATATGATGAAGACTTCAGAGAACATTGTCCTGCAGCACTGCAGGCTCAGGCTTTCAGACCAGGCTCAGAGCAAAGCTTATCTCTGACAGCACCTTGCTTGCCTAGAACTGAAACTAAAGGGACTCTGCAACTGGGGATTGCCATAAGTTTCAAGTTTAAATCCTTTATTTGGCTATGAAAAAGTTTCAAAGCCATTATGAATCCCCCTCACCTGTGAGATTGCCTTTGGAAGTTGTTTGGTTGCCTGTTTGCTTTAAATAAAGAAAACAAACCCTAGGATAAGTCTGATTCACCATCTAGGTTTGAGTTTTCACACACGTCTGTCACACTTTCAGACTCCAACATTTCCCTTTCTGCCATGAGAACGAGAAACTTTCCCTCCGATTAAAATAACTGATGTTATTTTTGCCTGATTTCAGCAGGGAATAAAGGAAATATGGCTCACACATATAACCATATATACACACAATTGTAAGCATAATGTATATATGTCTGTTCACCATCACATAAATATGCTGCCAACTCCAGATACACAATATTGCAAGTGTTGAAGTACGAAGCCTAGGGCTGGTTTTTACGATGCGCTCCCCAAAAACGTGCTGAATCCCATCCTCCCTGCTGCAGCACAGCGTGCTTCTGCCAGAAGGTACTTAGGGACCCGTCCTGAGGAGAGTGGTGAGAAAAAGTGTCTGCAGGTAATGGCACTGGGAGCAGGAACTGAGCAGAGGACAGCTGGACATTCAGGACTGCTGGTAAATACAGTTTGCACTGTGGGAGTGATGGACAAGAAGAGCAACTGCACAAGTGGAAAATGAACTTTTCCTGTTTGGATAAATCCTTTCAACTTATCCCATTATTCTAAGAGGTTGGTCTGGTCGATCTTCATGTCATTTTGCCAGCAGGCCATATACAAAGAGCTGAGATTTCCATGGTGGGAGTCCCTGGCAAGGGCAAAGAAAGTGCCATGAGCACTACTGTGCTCCAGCACTGTGCTGGTAACAGCCTCTTGGAGTTTCTTAGTGGATTACCCAGGAAGAGAAGAGGGGAATGACCAGGGAAATTAGGTAGCAGGCAAGCCCCACCTTCTTCTCAAATGGCTTCACTTTTGCAGTATATCAATACGTATCCAGCATCCTTCCTTGACACTTAAGTGGACATTGTATTTTTCTTCTGGGATCTCCCTGTATTTATGCATATATATGTATATATGTCATTTCCTAGTTCTTTAAAGCGAGAGGCTTAGAAATAACTTAAACATAACCTGCTTTCGATTTCTGTACTAACCATGATTTATATTAATGCTGTTTTATTACCAGCTACCCTCTGCCCTGCACTCATAAACTAGAACTGTGCTCCCAAATTTTGAAATGAGACTTCAGGATAATAAAGCTTGCAATATTGCAGCCTTTCTCTGTCAATATATTACCCCTCATCCAACTCACAAATTATCACTTAAAGCCTTTGCTTCTCAGAAGGGGAAATACCTTTTTTCAGTGCTCACATCAGGATGTGGTTTGATATATTGACATCCAGGAGACTGAATGACAACTACTAGCCACATCTAATAAAAAATGTAGATACTACTATGGAAAGGGAACCTTTCTAATTGGTCACTATTCGATCCTGCAATAAGCACAAGTTTAGGGCCAGAAGTTAGGTTTAATAACAGTAGAAAGAGCTTTAAAGGGATCAAATCTTTTGCATTACAATACAGGGAATGCTCACTTCGAGTTTCTTTGACAGGCACTTATTTCATTTTTAATATGCAAATCCTATACTGCAGCATTGCGAATAACTTGCCCTCTCATAGTCAGGGAGATCCTGTGCATGGATTGCTTTGGGTTGGATAGCATTTGTCAGTCAAATAAACTCCAGAGATGATGGGTACATCAAACCTGCAATGAGGAATGAATGCTGACAAGTTCAAAACTGGAAAATATTCTTCCATAACAATAAAACATTAACTGCTGGGTCTGACTCAACAGTTCTTAGGGTTTCAGCAGTCCCTAAAGTATCTAATATTCGATAAGGTATTTCAAACCAGCAATATTTCACCCTGACGGTAGCAGGCCACGTGATGCTGCGCAAGGAGCATCCATCCCATCCCTCACCCGCAGCAGGACAATGTGCCCATTGTTGCTCCATGTCTTCTCTTCAGCTGGAGGCTCAGTGCCTTTTATGAACATTTCAAAATTTATCCACAGATAGATTTATTTCATTTTTTCCCTATTTTGCTATGAATAAGACGGGATCTTTAAGAAATAATATTCCTGTGGCACTTGGATGGGAGTTGGGAGCCTTGGCTCTGTTACTGGTACTGCAGACTGCAGTTTACCAGTTTACCAGTGCCACAGCCCTGGAACCTGATCATCAAACATATAGTTTGGGTTTTTTGTTGTTTCCTTTTATTTTTTCCTTGTGGCAAAGAAACAGTTTATTTTGTTAAGCTCACAACAAGAATCCTCTTACCCAAGAGAGTCCCTTGATTTTAAAGATAAACCTTGGAAATACAACCTCTCGTGCTGCACAGTGTTGTTGCTCCTTAGAGTTTGCATTCAGAGAAGTGCAAATGCTTATACAGGCTCTACAACGTTCGAACACATTCTGATGTATGGTATGGCTGCAATGCTGTTGGTATATACCTGTCACAGCTACCGCTGCTTCTTTGCTATATGTCTTCAGATTACCCCGTGCATTCTCTCCTGGATTCCCAGAGGAACAAGAGACTTACAAACCAGCACCACAGAAATGAGCATGTCCTAATTCCTGCTTACATATCCTCTCTGACCAATAAACATTTTCATCTGTAATATTTATGATACTTGAGTTACTGGCTCTTTTGCTGCTTGTACCTTGTTACCACGAAGTAACTCTTTGTGCGCTGCTCCTCATCCTACGGTGGGATGCTGGCACATCCCCAGGGGAAGAAGAGGACAGCTTTCCTGTAGATCAGCAGGTAACTTTCTGGTGCTACCCCTGACATCACAGTCAGCTTTAACGAAATATTAATGGCCCTGCTTTTAGTTGGCATTTCAGCACAACCTAAATTAAGTCATTGGAAGAGAGATATTGTCCCGTTAAGAACAGTAAAAGTTTAAGGTCCCTTCCTGAAGAGTAGCCGTGGGTAGTTAAAGTGACAATCAACTTAAACAGGCGATATTGCTTTATAAGTCTCTGAAGTGTGAAGTCCCAGCATGCCTGATGTATTTCATTTTAATTTCCTTTTGGAAAACAGAGCTGTGGTTAGCAGGGAACCTCACGTGCGCGCACACACACACGCAAGAGAAGCCTTAGGAGTGCAGGAAAGGAGGAAATTATTTAACCCTTTCAAAAAGCTATACAATTTCTTTAGCTAAGTAAAGAAAAATAAGCATAGATACTTTCTCCTTTAGTTCCTGTGTAAAAATAAACAATAGCCTTGCATAGCTAATAACTATGTCAGGGCCCCTTGCTAATATGTGCTACAAGTCCTGAAAACTTTGTGAAAAATCTTTTTTTTCCCAGTTTTCCTTCACTTCAAGCAACTTCTAAATCAGCAGCTCATGCCCTCTATAGGGGAAGAAGATAAGGATCATGTAATTTCATCTGATTTCCCATTTCCAAGCTGTTTCTCTGACATCAGACCACACAGGTACATGGAGACTTGTTATCAGATATAGCTTACTGTTGGTTTCAGGTCACATCTGATGTTTCCAAGATGGTAGTGCTCCCAAAATGGAGTAAGAAAGTGTTGAGACGATCCAGCAAGAGATGTGATGAGAGAATCTCCCTAAACAATCTTCAAAAGAGGAAAAAACCTATACCCTGCTTCAGGCCTAACTATACTAACTACGACAAAAATATCAGCTGTTCAGGGAGATTCTCTCATCACTGTAACAGGAATAAAAGCCTTTCCAGGATCTTTCCTTATTTTACTGGAAACTGATTATTTATGGATAATGAATATCATCAGGAGCATCCTACTATGAATTCTTGCTAAAACACAAGTAAAGACAACTGACTTATGCCCCCTAACAGATGGACCTGCAAAGAAAATAAACAGCATTTCTGGTTGGAAGTTGCTTTACCTTTGCTTGTAGTGCTCTGAAGTATTATTTTTAATAGAAAGACTGAAACCTGACCTCTTACAAGGTGACATAAAAGTCATGCACATAGTTGAATCTCACGAATATATTTTTTTTAAAGTGGAAACAGACACACAAATAAATAATCCTGACAGTTTTATTATCATATCTATAGGATCACGGTTCAACTACAGGCATGCGTTAAGCTGGTAATGACTTCAATTTCATGGGAAAACAGATAGAGATGTGCTGACGACATAATCAAGGGCTGTAACAACTGTCCTACAGTTCAGCAAGTCGTGCTACATTTGGAGGAGTCCTGCTGGTGTATCTGTGAAGGACAGGTCTGTTTATTTGTAGTGTAGTGCAGTGTAGAAAGAAACTAAACTTGTATTTATTTTGCATATGTATATTGCATTTGCTAGCATGAAAGGAAGGCTCTCTATTTTCCCAGACCAATCAAGGAGAAAATTTTAATGGTCTAAACATCTACCCCTTCCTGGCTGACAGCAGCTTTTGAAGCCCAGACCCAAAGTCGGCTAAGTTAGACAAGGTTCCTTCTTGTCTCATCCTTTCATCAAGGTGTAGGAACAACATGGCTTGTCTGTGCCCCAAGGAAATTCAAAGCAAGGGGCTCCCATATGCTACATTTAGTGCCGATGCCCATCACCAAGAGAACTGTGAAAGGCTTCTTTAGACTTAGGGAGCTAAATGGGGTATATCAAGTTGAAGTGGTTTAGAAATGTTGCATTCAGTTTTTGAGTAGGTGGTGGAAAGTGAGGAACTTAAAGATTAAGGCTTGAAAGGCAAAACTTACAGAGCCTTGCTTTTCAGGTATAAAAAACAAACAAAGCCTGCACACTCGCCGAGCTCAGGCCTGACTGCAGCCTGCAGAAGTGAGCTGTACTGTGATCCAGGAGCTGATCCGTGAGGATGCTCAGTGTGCTACCCCCACAAAACCCCCCATCTGCATCCTAATGGGGGAGCTATGCAAACTACTGCTGGCCCAGTGGTGGGGATGTAAAGTTTGCCTTCACATTTTCTTTTGCCTTCAAAATTTCATTTGAAGTTTTTAAAATCTTCTGCAATGAACAGAAACCCCACTTTATTCATTCTTCAGCTGCACATGATCAACCCAAGGTACCAGATGAAATCCTGGGTCTCCTTTGAAGCTTGGCTTATTTGCTGTAAGCCGCCCAAAACGCCACCTGCAAGAGCCTGTACATAAAACATCCCGACTTTGCAGGGGTGTGTAAGAATCAGGACAATGTTTTACTGAGAGTTTCTATGCTGGACAGGGATACATGTGTTACCTGCTCTCTAGACTGAAGTCAGCAGGGAATAGCTTGAACCCAGTTGGCTTTTTTCTACTCCTCTAGGCTACAGGTCTCAACCCTCTTGGTGGGAGAAGGAAAACACTCAGATTAGTACCCAGAGTTAAAAAAGCCCAGATACTGAGGTTAGAGACCGAGTTCAGAAGTCTTGGACTGCAGATACAAGATTTGCAGTTCAAGCTTGGTAGCTTAAATACTAGAAATAAATAGTCCTGAATTTACGACAAGGATTAAAATTTGGGACCTCAATTTCCCAGACCTTTTTATGTATCTCTAATTATTATGAGGGCATTAACTACTTTAGATCAGCAGTGATATTGTATTCAAGGCATCAAGGTGTGTGCTATTACCAGTCTAACTTTTAGGAGGTTCAAAGAAAGATTCCCTTCGATGGAAGGCTGCTTTTCCTTTGTTTATTATAGAAAACAATTTATATATTTGGCAAAACCAGTGCAAATAAAATAAGGAAATTAACTGGAATGTCAAACAGTGCTACCAGCAAGCCTCACAGTATTTTACTCCTGAGCCAAACCAGTAAGTGATAAGATTGGTTGCAGGTGGAGCTGGTTGGTGGCCAGGTATGTTTGTGGGTGGACCTGAGCACACAGGTGTGAGCAATTGCCCCACAGGGCATAAATCCAGCATCAATTGCCTTAGAGAGCTCTTCACAGCAATGTCTTGACTTTGTGGTCATGCTGGCAGCCTCAGTGAGCTTGGGAAGAGTGTGTTCCTGGGAAGTAGGAGTCCTCAGGTAAGTGCTGAGTTGAATTTGTTATGAGGGTGTTGAAGTATCTGGATTTTTGGGGACCTTGGTAGTGAGAATGTTTCATGTTTAAGTCCCTGAGTGTTGTTTGGATGTTTAAGCCTAAGGAAAAACTCTAAACCAAGAGTGAGTGGAAAGGGAAGAAGAAAGTTAGGAAGGATCACGCAGTAGGTAGTTCCTGACAGTGCTATGTGGAGGGCTTTTTATTCCTAGCCAAGTGACTGGCAGGACCTCTTTCTGAAATAGTCTTTTTAGGAGAAAAGTATAACTCTAGCTAGAAATGCTCCTTCTTGCTGTTCTCCTTCTGCATTCCACCCTTGGAAGTGCTTTTAATGTGCTGCTGGTCTCTTAGTGTTGATATTTCAGTCCTTTTTTTATTTTAACTGATGCTGTAGTGATGTTGTTGAAGTATCTGCTCCTGTGCTTTGTCATTTGTGGGTTTGTGAGACTAGAGAACAACAAGGGTGTAAAACTGGTAAGTGGTAAGGGTTTAACAATGTCCTTGGAAGGTTTGCCTTAGCTCTCTCTGCCTTTGAGCAATCTGTGTGTATTTAATGTGTATGAGGAGGTGTGTGTTGATATGGGTTTCTGCTGTGGTGTTCTGGTTGCTGGTGAAATGCTGCATCATGATGGTGAAGTCTGGGGGAGCATACTCCCCCTTGGAAACCAGAGGAAAAAAAATAAACCAACCCCCCCTCTTCCCCCCAAAACCCCAGAAGGTGTTAAAGCTTCCTAAATTGAGATGAAGTGGGGACTAGAGTCATGGGCAGGAAGTCAGGAGTCAGAGCCTAGTGAAGCCTATTAAGATGGAAAAAATGAAGTAATCCAGTACAGTAGGCTATTCAGGTCTGAAAACAGTGCAGTAAGAAAGGCAAAGAGGACAGGGAGATTGAAATTCAGATGAAATTCAAGGGTCTCTGTGTAGCAGCTGTAGATCATGTCTGGCAAAGCAAGTGTTTATTTGGACAATAATAGCCTTGAAGCCTCCTGATAAAACCATCTCCTTGCACTTCAATCCATAATACTGCCAGAGGTTTCCTTAAGCATTCCCTTCTACTGGGATGTAAACCAATCTCTGTTCCAGCATCGGGGCTGTCACTGTGTATGGAGAGCGGAAGGGGGTATGAAAATTATTTCCCTTAAAGTGGGCAGGCAGAAAAAAGGAGAGGGGGGGAGATTGGAAAGGAAGGGTCAGTCTTTTGTTAAACTTTTTTTTTTATCCCCATCTTTAATTATTTCCTTGGAAAAACAAACTAAGCGATGGATCCTGTGCTTCTGAGGAAACAACAGAGGAAGCAGCCTGTTTTCTGAAGCCCCCTTGCCATGTGGCTGCTGCTGTGTGCCTTTTGTCTCACCAGTTTCCTGAACATGGATGGAAAGCGTGTCCCTTTCATAATCCAGCTTCACTTCTCTGCTGCCCTCCTTCTCCCTCGCTTGTCTCTGTACAGTTGATAGGAGAAAGGAACCAGCTGCAAAAAAGTCTTTTCATGTCTATCGTGCTCCTTGACCCCCCTTCAACACCTCCTTATGCCCGTTGGGATTTTCATGATTTCTAATGTTACGTTATGGCAAGCTCCTTCTGCTGAGCTTGATGGGAGTTTGGTCTCAGGAACAGCTGGCTATGCAGTTTTAGCACCATTTTTAGAGAGAAAAAAAAAAGAATTCTGATCCATTTTCTCCTCTGTTAAGCAATTCAACTCAGGTTTCCCAAAATAGGAGAACATAGAAACTGGTATTGAGTTTAAAACGTAAATGAATTAAAGCAAGTCTGGCTTTAAAATCCAGGCTTAAATATGGAAATTCATAAAACATGTGGATGAATATTAAGAGCAAATTCCACACCGTACTTAACTGCCTTGTAAAGTACTAGGTGCCTTCACTTCCTTGAAGCAGTTGTAAAAAAATCAGCCTAATCACAATTACAGAATCCTCATCCCTTGGTGGGGGGAAGAAGATGAAAGAAATTGTGGTTCTCTTGTTGTTTGAGTCACGATGCTACCAGAAAACACCAGATAATGCTGTTTTCTGGAGGAATTGGAAAGAACAAAGAAAAGTGTTCATGAAAGTTGTGTTAAAGGCTTTCCTATGGCTGCCAACTGTTCTTCAGGCTTTATTTGATTATTTGTTTTTACATTCCCAACAGGAATGTTCATGAAAAAAAGAAATTCTTCCTCTCAATGCATTTATAGAGTAAGAAGGCTAGCTTTTAACTAACCCCCCCAGCTCAGTGACACTTCCCTGATAGATGAATATAATTTAAATCTTGAAGGCTGTCTCTGCTTGTGTACTTTGTCATCAAGAAGTTTAAATTTTGCCCTGTAGCCTCCTACCAAGACTGAAACCTCTATCCAGAACATCATTAGTAGAAAGGTACCTGCTCTTGACCTGAAGACAAGACCACCTTGAGAACTTCTTTCTTCCTTAGTAGCTCCCTTTGCTAATGACACTAAACTTTTCCCCACCAGGTTTTGGTTTATTTAGCAACTGGTGCTTTCCCATTATGAGGTACTTTGACAATGCTATCATGCTACTTCAGTCTTTGACAAACCTAAACAGGTCTCTCTAAATGGCTGTTTCTCAGGGTCTCTGGCTTTCTTTGCACCTCTTTCTTGCACCCTCTACAGCTTTTTTTTCCCCACACACATCTGTTTTAAAACCTGTATACCAGAATGGGATCAATCTCCCCAACACTCACCAAGAATGTACCTAATAAAAAAGACACAGGCCACATTGCAGGAAAGCCGTCAGCACACTGCAGTGACCAATATATAATATATCAACCTGAGCTGCAGAGATCTAAGCTTTATTTAGTATCTTTTATGAGCTGTTTCTATGGAAATGGGCCTCCCAAAATAAAACCTGTGGCCATTGATGGTCTATATTCAGAAAATATTGGTCGAGCTGCTAAGAATATATACTTAAATACAAAAGCCAAGGAAAAGAATGGCAAAAATAGAAAGCCCTGGTGGAGGATATCACTAAATCTTGCTGCTTTGCATCTATAAGCTGCTGCTTTATCATAGGGAACCCAGAAGCTATCACAGGTCTTTTGGGATAACTAGCTTTGTGCAGGTTTGGCTTGTGTTAATGTGCTGTGCTTTGGTTTTGGCTCCTCTGATGGCTGGGAAGTCTGTTAGCATTTTTCATGTGTCTATTATTCATGAGATCCACCAAGGATTTGTCCAACCTAAAGCTGGGCACTGCTGTGGGGTTACTGTTTAGTCTATTGAGGTGGAACTGGGATCTGTCTTTCCGTTCCTTTCCACTGAAGCTGCCCATCGTGGCCGGCTAAGCTGGCGGAACGGTAAACGACAACTGTTACAAATGATCATTGGTGGTTCCTGGGACACCCAGGGAGTTGAGTATATTGAATGGGGCAGGATGTTTCTGGCTGCTTGAAAATATTTCCATCGCATGTCTTCGTAGGTAACTGACAAATATACTTAAAGAACCACTGCCCCATCCAACTAAGCTGAGCAAAGACTGTTAAAATTTATTACATATTTCTCCTACCACAGTGTTTCCCTTTCCATTTTTGTTACTGACAAAAATACTTTCATCTGAAAGTAGAAGACTAATCTTTCCCTTTTCTAATAATCTGCTGCTATCTATCAAATTAGAGACTGAATCTAAAATAAGGGGTGTAACTGCCTGCTTTTCATGGTGTTGGTTGTGTTGAGAGGTTGCCATATTCCTCTTGCAAACATCAGGTTTCTGACTCCAAGTGGCCTGATATTTGGGTTACTTGCATAACCATCTGTCCAATGTTACTAAAAACCACTCTTACCAGTCTCTTGGAAATAAAAGATCAAATCAGCTGCTGAATAGGATCAATACAGGAACACACAAGTGAGATGAAAGGATTAATCTCTACTTGGCCTGAAATTACCACTTTAGTGTTAAAGCAGACATAGAAAATCGATGCTGCTCTTCAGGCGCTGGCCCAACACAGGAGGAATCAAAATAAAGTCCAGCAATTTTCTTAGCATTCCAAAATACACTAGAGACAAATAATCTGCAATTTTCACCTTCACATTGTTTGCAAATGGTGGATTTGGCCTTTGCAAATGTTAGTAAAACTTCTAGTGTGTACATGGAATAATTCAGCAAAGAAATTGGTCCCAACCATCATCAGAGCAGTGAGAAAACAAACACAAGTGGATTAACATAATTGTGTAATCAACAGCATTCAATGAAGGGCCTGCAAGTGTGCTGAATTAATCATCTCATTGTGAGGTGCATTATAAGTAATGAACATAATGAGAACTTTACACAGCTGGGAACTATTTTAATCCATTAACAAGCAAAATAAATAGGTCTAGAAAAAACAACACTTCTCCCTTTTTTAAAACTCTATAACTAGCCTTGATATTGAATTTTGGGAGAATTTAAAGCAGGAATCATCTTCTAAACCTCCCAACTATGAATGTATGCCTATGAAGGGACTTGTCATTCCCTCAGCCAACATTCAGGGAATCTACATCTCACCAGTGACTGTAGTATTTAGTGATATCAACAGGCTTCCACAGGGAATGCTGCACAAAATATCCTCTCAAATCAACATGCAGGATACAGCCAAATCCCTTCATCAGGCATCATGATGTTGATGGAGACCTATGGGAAGATTTGAATATCATCTTTGCTTCCCAGTATACCTGCTTTAGTTCTGTTGGAAGGCTGGTGGCCTCTACCTTGATCCTCCTGAAGAGCAGATAAAGGTGAATCTCAAATGTTTCAGACACTGAGGCATGGCTTGCATGGACTGACTCCTTGGCAAAGGATAGATGGGGACAGGCAAAGCCTGGGGAGGGCAGGAGGATGACATGAGATTAAAAACAACTTCATGTGCCTCAAGAGAAGATTGCTTAAAAATAGTATGATGCACTCATTCAAACAGCATGCACTTTTAATAGGTCTCTGAGCTGGTGTCAGCTGAGGTCCTACAAATGCTCCTTTAGCACCAGCTCTGGCTGCTGAAGTCCTGTTAATTTGACTCAGCTCAATGTGCAGGAATTTATTGTACTGTTTTTTAGTCTGACGTCTTCAAAGGAAATATTTATCCACAGTCATCACTGACCTGTGATGACTCAATCAATCGCAGACTGGCAAGGAAAACCAACTTGCTCCAAGGGATTTAGGAGACAAAGTGCTTCCTTCTGGCTATAACTAATACATCTCTGTTCCAGTCCTCAGGGGTCACAGTTGAGAGCTATACAAGCATCATCTCTTCCACTCCAGCTGGCCATTATTTCACAAGATTACTTAGTTAATAGTGAATATGTTGACCTATAAAGCATATATAACATCCTCTCTCCACTTTTTTCAAGTGTGATCGTCTCCTTTAAGAGCATGAAAATGAAGATGAAATATATTGTAACAGGATAAAGCAAATAGTCATCAGCGTGTTCCGTGGTTTGGCAAACATAGCCAAGGGAAATCTCTTATCTGTAGGCATCCTCCTCCAAATCCATTCTGTCTCCTCCATGTGCTGTGCTAAATACTGCAAAAATCCTGAGCTGATCCTCATACAACTGATAAGGAAAATGTCAGGTTTGTGTTTTCTTTTTCCCCCTTCCTGAGGTGGGATGTTCAGAAAGGAATACTGTCCTGTTAGGAAATGCTTGAGGAAAGCACAAGCTTTGAATGAAAACAGAATTACGTGTTGATCACTGCTTTGATTTTCATTTGGTTATTGAAATCAGGAAGGAGGAAAGGATTTATTTATTTTCATTTGAGAACGGTTGGCAAATAAAATCTCCAGATAACCAGAAAGCTAAAAATGCGTCTCAGTAATGAATGTTAGTTCCTAATACAAATAAAAACTTTAGAGAAACATTTTTACAGTACTTCTCCTGTTGGCTATATATATAAGGACTTTCTTCTCTGAACAGATTTATGGCTATTATGATCAGCTTTCATGCAAACTTGGATAATAAAGTCTTCTGAAGAAGATATTTATGCTTCCTTCAGGTTAAAACAGGTGATTTTGAATCACTTTATCACTATTAACACAACTGAGCTTTTTGATTGGCATTTCTTGGATGTTCTGAATTTATAAACCAGTGAGAAGTATTTTGACTTTTCATTCAGATTTTTGGTGCTGTTAGATGTGAAAGCAGAGAGTAGTTTATCATGGTTGATAATCTATGCTAAAGCAGCTTTAGGATAAGGTTGTTATCCGCTTGGAAAAACTGATAAAGCTTAATGCTGCTACCATAAAATAGTCCTACAAGTAGGTTTCTGTGTGAGTAAACAAACATAAAACAGAGGAATAAATAAAAATACTACAGTAAGTGTTTTCTTTGGAGGAAAACACTCTTTCTGCAGTCAAGAATAGTGTTCTCTGTGCATGTGTTGCAGAATCCCTGGCTCCACCTGACATACTGCTCCACACAGCCCTTCTGCTTGTCATCCCCATACACAGCCTGGACACAGCTCCCACCACAACTGGATTGTACATGTGACACCAGTTTGCATATAAACTGTACTAATTAACGGGACAGGTTGTTTGCAGTATGCCAAATGCAGGGAGTCTGCATTGAGAACAGGAGAGGCTTAAATTCTAAAAATCCTCTTAAAATGAGTTTCCCTCCAGCTTTTGCAGCCTCAGCACCTGAAACCTGAGTAACAAAAACTAGGTGTTACATTTGGCATTTGAACAACGCTTCCTACTTTGCAGCCAACCTCGAGGCTTTAAAATTTGATTTAATTTTACATAAGAACAAACCCCAAACTTGTAAAATATTCTCACAAAACAGAATGGTGTCAAACCATATGCTTTGGGATGGAAAGAGACAGGTTTTTCAATGCCATATTTGATTTCTGAGTGACTGGAAAGGCAAAACCAAAAATTTTTCCCCTTCAAGGTTTTAATTAAACTACATCATCAATATTTAAACTTGGCAAACTGATATTTTGATAAAAGGATGTTTAGTAAAATGGCATCTAATAACCCCTAGAACTTTCTTCTCAAAAGTGTGGTAGAGTTAAGGTGCACAGGAATATGTGGAACCTACCATGCAAAGTTGTACTTGTGCATCTTCTGCACAGAAGGATCTGGGTGTAGTGACTCTTAAAGCTGTGTGTCTGCTCAGCCTGAGCTAAAAGCATTTCACAGAATTAAACCTTGATGCTCTTATATTTAAATGTAGCAGGAAAAGAGAAGGGTAGAGAAGGTGTTGTGCTTTCTTCTGATGTGCTGCACAGGACAGAAAGGTTCTTAGCCTGGATTTCACTGTTCTATGTGGTACTCCCAAGCTGAATTTTCAGAGAATTGAAGGTTCTTTTCCTGGGGAAAAGAACAACCCTCCTGATTTGAGCAGACTACCAATTTCAGGGTAGATCCTATGCTCTGGTGTGGGTCAGGCAAAGGAAACTTGCCACAACAGCACGCTCCAGTGATCCCCTGCACTCCCAGTGCCACACACATCTGATGGATGTATTTACACTAGACAAATGATGCAGAGCTTCAGTCACCACTGCCCTCTCAGTATTTCTGACATGAAGCCATCTGCATGGCTGCATTCTCTTGTAAACCTTCCTAATAAAAAGACTCCTCAGCCTTTCCTACCCCTTCCCTCTGGGTCTTTTCCCCTTTCTCAGCTGGCTGGTGGTGCTTCATGCTGATGCTGGGGCTGTGCCTGATGAGGCCTCTCAGAAGGTCCTTCTTTTCTGGCCCATGTTCACATTGGTGAAAAACATGCCTCTCCTGAGCCTCTGAGCTGAAGGCGGATATGAAGTCAACAAGTATAATACGAAAATAAATAAAAATCCAGTTCAAACAAACCACTTGCCTTGGTAAATAGCTTCTGGCCCCCTTTCAGGACTGCCCAGCAAATCTTCTTAGCTATCTTGTTTTCAAACAGCTTGAAGGCCTAATCCTTCAAAGCTTACCTTGTTTTGGAGCACTTAATTCAGCTTTTACAGAAATTACTCAGATATTATTGTGTATCGATGATTCATGATGGGTCTGCTGGAAAATGAAAGCTAAGGAGTCTAATCAATAAAATAATTTAGTCTCTTTGAACTAGTTCCAGGTCAATTTTTCTTGGCAGTTTTTTCACTTCCTGAATTATACTGACCAAAACCATGAATAATGATCTAAAATTACACAATATACAGAAACCATCTGTTAGATAGAAAATGGAAGGGTGATGTCATCAGGCTACTTCTAATCTGAAGCTTGTATGTTGCCAGTGATGATGTCACAGGCTTGGCAACTCACTGGTTGAGTTGGTTAAGCATGAGTAGCACTGACTTTTCTCCCAGTTTCTACCAGAAGGGTTTGCTTGTGCTGATTTCCTATGGAAGATAGGGAAGCACTGTGCACTTCTGTAATTCAGCCTACCACTGGATACTAGTGTTAGTGGAACTGTAATTCACTTAGAACTAGCTCATCAACAAAACAGACCAAAGTGTTGTGGACTTGCATGATGATGTTCTCCCTTACAGATTGCATCCTGATCGCTCATGTCCTTAAAACAGTTGTTTCTAACTAGCTAGATGTGTTTCAGACAAGTCAGATGCATGCAGAAGTAACTGTTAATTCCAGACAGCATCCTGGATGCTCTGATTTAAGTCCAGCTCCATCAGGCCTTGCATACTGGACCAAGTCCAGTCACACTGAGGATAACAGCAAAACTCCATATAATTTAAATGCAATGAGGGTTCTGGGTTGAAATTCTTTCCCCATCTCAGTGATAATGTAAAAGGACGTGGTAAGCTGGAGCCAAAGCTTATCTACCAGGAGGTTTTGACTGACAGCATCCGCTGGCAGCTGCAAAGAAGGATTAAGGCTGTCCATAGGGTGCAGAACTGTGGAATAACTTGTCCCTATACCAGGTCACAGTCTGATCTCTGCTGGAGACTGCATTAAGGACTGAGGCACGAAGCTCACTGTCTCTTTCAACTGTTAGTTGTTACTCCCACCTTGATGTGCATTTGAAGTGGTTGTTTCCTCTGATTGTTCTTCCTGAATATCAGAGATGGTGTCTCCTACCACATAACAGTGCATGGTGGAATGACTGTGAATAGAGATCAGGTATTTTTCTCATCTTTGCTGTCATTGCACCTAAACCCCAATCTCTTTGTGCCTTCGAAGAGAACACCAGCACATTAACTTGCAGAGTGTAAGCAACTGCTAGTGCTTGGTGTCTAACAAATTCTCCTAAGACTGCCTTTAAAAGATCTGAGTTTCATTTAAACTTTGTATAAAATTTCACTTAATTTGTGCTTGTTTATCAAGATGTATAATTTAATTGCTCTAAGTGCCTGAAAATATATTCCTAGTTAGATGGAAATCTGTAAACAATCAAGTTTCTTATTTTAACATTATTTTCATTCTGCCTTTAGGGCTTCGTAAGGTAATAAAATGTTAGTTTTTCTTTCTAAATGCAACAGTCACATGTACATCACTGTTAAGGAAAGTCTAGTCAGAACATTCCTAAGTTCTGTTTTTAAACCTAAAGCAGCTACTTCTGACTTGCAAGTACTAACTCCCTTCAGCTCTTACCCAATAAATTGTCCCACAGACTTGCTGGCTGTTACTGAAAAAAATCTGACAGTGCATTCAGTGAGTTTAGTATTGCTTTGAATTAATTAACAGGAATCCATGCACAATTTTCTCTACAACAGCTGAAACAAGGAGATTTTGGAAATATCTTGCTTTGCTGTTTCTGCCTGCTATCTACTCTGTCAAGATCCTGTTTAAGTCAGCCCTTGCTGGCACAAATTGACCCCAGACTCTCTAATGATGGAAATAAGTTACCTTTAACAAATATAAGGTTAATCAGTTTTATGTACAGACAGATTTTGTCCTCTGAGGTGGCCACTGCCGCACCAGTGTCGGGACTTCTGCTGCCTTTTCAAAGCAGCAAGCAGTAATTTCTGAGAAATGAGAATGTGTATCCAAACTGATGGTGTGATCCTGTGGTCCCTAAACCCATAATGTAGATATCTCCAAATGGCAATGAATTACATTTGACTGTTGCAGGGCCAGCCTTGTTACTTCTCATTTTAAAGGGCAAGGAAGAATTAAAAAGGTCAATTTTGAATCAGGAGGAAAAGTAAGGTTGTGCTTTCTTCCCTGAAGGAATCACGATTTGCAATTGCTTAGCAGTCTCAGAAGTAAATTCACCATTTTCTGTGTGCTCTGCTAAAGCCCAGAAGCATCTAACCTAGGAGCTCGCCACTGAATCAAGGCTTTTGTTAAAGTCCTGTTGATGGAAATCTCTGCTCCCACTGCCCTGGCTTACTAGATCTCCGTGGCAACCGCACAGTTGATGCCTGCCCAATATTTTCCTTGGCAGCCCATCAAAGCTTTGGAGAATGTGCAAAGTTTGGGGCAAGGGAGGCAATCCGTGCTGCCTCCGGAGACCAGGTCCCGTCTCGCTTTGTTGCGGGAAGTCACTGGCTGTATTTGAGACAACAGCTTGGTCAGCAAGGCTTTTTTTTGCATTCTCTTACAGTTCTTTACCTCATACTCCTCAAAAAGAGGGGTGGGGTGTGTGTTTTGATGGGGTTTTGTTTTGTTTTGCAGTTGAACACTGAAAAACACTTGGAAAAGGAATCTCGGGTTTTCCTTCATGGAAAAGCTTCCAGACCCTGATTGCCACCCAATTTCTATCAGAGGATCAGCACAGGAATCGATGATATGTAAATCCCTAGGGGATTACAATACCAAACCCTGTGAAGTACCTCTATAATTTAATGAAATTGACAAATGAAAGGGGCTGTATGTTTACAAAACAATTCTATCCAGGGTTCAGACTGTTTGCATGTTGCTTTGCCTTAGATGAGAGAGACACTGGGAGGATACTTACATTACAACACCCAAACTGTGTCAACAGTCTTGTGTTACATCTGCAATGCCGGATCAGATTTGAAAAGAAGCTTGACTAGGAAGGAAGCCCGGATTTGTTTTAAAGTCTGGCAAATTTGAAAGCCCTGCTTTAACAGCAGTAGAATAATAAATACCTTTCAAGCATACTATATATTTAAGGGATACTGTCAAGTTGATTTAGGCCCCCAAATTTAGGTTTTCTAAAATGAAAGAAAAATTGGGGTGGGTTTTCTTCACAATGTAAGATTGTTACTCTTATCAAGTGTTTAGACTCATGTTGTACAACAGCTCTTCATAGACACAGGTAACATTATGTGTGTGGATAAGCCTGTTTTCTTCAGTGGGGTTGCTCAGGTAGGGAAAGTTCAGATTTTGTTTGGCCTTAATGTTTGTGTTAAGCAGAAGCTAGCATTATAGGGGGGGTTGGACTCAATCTCTGGAGGTCCCTTCCAAACTCTACCATTCTGTGATTATCCTACAGAGCACTACAAACCTGGTAATTTAGGAAGTCAAACTGATAGATACTTCTGAATGCTACAGCTTGCATGATGCTAATGTCCCTGTCCCTGTTACACAGTTCTAGGGGTTAAAATGCCATGCAGATAGCCAGCAATTGATTAATTAACAATCCCCCACCCCGATGGCAATGCAGTTCCCTAAGAGATCATTTGACTAGAGTTCTTCTAAGAGAGACAGCAGCAAATAGCCTTATTCTTTTTCTTTTATTTTTATTTCCAAAGAAATTATCTGATTGTCTTGATTTCCACTGCCCAGAAAAATGGGAGAAAGTGCTCATCTTAATTTCCATTTCTGGAGGAGGGGGAGAGAAATACACATCTATAAATCTGTAGCCCATTCGGGACTTCAAATGCTTCACTTATCTGGTATTGTAAACTTGGAGCTGTAGAGTAATACTCACCAGACAAGTCATAAATCATGACTAAAGACAGGTGCAATAAATACCAGTGTCAAAAAGTTACAAAGTAAAATTATATTGTTTTGACAAGACGTCCAGATGCGTTGACAACAGAGCAAGTAAATGGTCTCTCTCTGAGAGTCTGTATTAGTGCAGAGGAGGCTGAGGAAGAAAAAAAGAATTGAAAAGACCCAAGAAAAATAACCCAAAAGCTTAAAGGCTTATCATGAAAACTATGTAACTACTGCAAAACACCTATGGACACATTCATTTTCTGCATGCCTCTTCCTCCTCTTTAACAGTCAATCTCAGCAGAGAGTATCTCCTACACCTCTTTTTTTGGGGGGTGTTTTTTCTGCTTTGCTATTTTGGGTGAACAGTGGTGGGCAAAGAACTATTTCTCTGTTGCATTGCACAATATCCATGTGTATTCTCTTTAACTAGGTTTCCCTCTCATTGCAAGAGCATTTGAGTAGCTGTGATGTATTTAATGTTACTGCTGCTCATCCCAAGACCTGAGTTCTTCTGTATGCTACAAGCATACAAAAGCATTTCAGTTTATGCTCTGAGAATTCAGCTGCGTGCTTGTGTATCTTTCTGAACAGTGTTTGGGCTGCTCTCAAGTTTTATGTTAATATGGGGCTGTTCTGAACTTAGGGCAGAGACTTCCAGTTTTAAGCAATTTGTCAAAGATCAGGGAGAGGTTAATGTGGAAGGAATAGCTTTTAAAATCCAACCAATTGCCCCAATCATGAGACCACCCCTAATTCCTTGCTTGCATGCTGTCCTGCTGATGTTGGTAAGTGATGTGCCAGAACCTTGGATCTTTTATTTTTCTGTAACTTCTGTAGATTGGGTGGAATTTTTTGTGATTTTTTTAAACTGAGTATTCTTGCTGAATTCTAGCAACAGTTTTACAATTCACCTTGTGATACACCTGGCTTTTATTTTATTTTAGCCTGTATTTTAAATTCTGAGGAGGAGACTGCTGCTCTTTACAAGAGGTGAGCACCAATGAAGTCTTCCATGCAGTATATGAATTAGTGACAATACTGCTGCGCTCCCTCACCAAGAATTGCTTGAGGCTCATGATGTAGCTGAGCTAACAGAGCCACCTAAGCACTGTGCTGCAGTGCTCAGCCCTCCTGAGAAGGTGCATGAAACCAGGTGGAGCTTTCTGCCAGCACAATGGAACTGTGCTTGGCTCCCTGTTTTAGCTGTGGTGTTTGCATGTGCCTTCCCCTCCTTCCAAAAGCACACTGATTTAGGCATTTTTCCCCGAGAGAAGTTCCAGTGGCAGAATCTTTACATCAAAAGCAAATCGTGGTACTTCTGCTCAGGTGAAACTTCCACAGTGTTTATGAGAAACTTGGCCTGTGAAAGGATGATGCTTTTGACTCCCCAAACCAGGCTTTGCTGTGGATGGTGGTGGGACTGTTGGGGCTTGAGCTGCTGGGCCAGACATCAGCACCCTGTAAAACCAAGCCCGTATGTTTCTGTTGAAAGGAATGCACTACCATAAATGAAGGCACTTGAATGTCAAAGGTCACTGTGAGTAATTAGTCCAGGCCATTAAAGGAAGAATAAAAATCATGTTTTACAAGCTGATAGAAAAGAAAGTTAAAAATATGCCTTAGAGAAAAAAACAAAATCCAGCACCACATGGTTGGCTGTGTGCATGTGTGTGCACATGTATTCAGGAGTAAAGACATGCACACGTATTTTCTTTAAAGTCTGCTTCTGGCTAACTCTATGTATATATGTTCCATTACCACTCATCTGAAATTTTGGGGAAAAAGTAAATTGTCCAGTGCTGTATATAATATTTTAAAAGCTACCTTTAAATTGGTCTTTTTATCATCATATTATCTCCTTCCTCCATCTTAAAATCTGTTTGACATTGGAAAAATACACAAAGTTTGACAGCTGGGATAAAGTGAAATCTGAATAGATCCTAGGAAAATGTTGGCCATTTCAAAGCAGCTCTTGGGAGATCTGGAGGGATGCTGTGCTGTAAGAGTACAAACAATCCACAAAGGACAAGCAGCCCCTTGCCCACTAACCTGATGGATGAGTGACCCATTAAAGAGCCCCCTGGGGCTATACAGTTGCCCGTTTTACTTAAATGAAATCAAATATGTTTAAAGCTGTGGAGGCTGTGCTACAGTTGCTAAATTGTATAAAATGGGAAGACACTTCTAGCACAAATTAGAGAAAAATCCAGCTCATCTGTTTGTGGGATGGTACTTCAGTCCCACACCAGTTCAAGGTGCTGACAGGTTGCTGGGCAGAAGAATGTAAACACGTTGCAGTGCAGCACTGTTTCTTCTTTTTTTAATTCTCAGATGTACTTGTAGTTAAGGCAATTCTAAGAGATTCATCAGGAGGTTCCCCGTGGCTGGCTCACAGCTGCCTGTGTGCAGAGAAGGCAGAGGTATCCAGAGCAGGGTTTTCTTCCTGGAAGGCTCCAGGTGCTGTGGTAGCCCCACCTTCACCACGGACATCTTCTGCTAACCGCAGAGAGGGTTCAAAACACGTTTGGTTCTCTGAGCACTGTCACAAAGGACTCTCTGAGCAGTTGCACTGGCAGACTGATAGTTGTAACAAAAATAGCCAATAAGTTATCTAGAGTCGTTTCAGGAAGTAAATTAACCCCATTTACTTTCCATCTGCTTCCTCCCAGTTCTATCCCAAATCCACTGCTTCCCTATCGCTGATGCTAGATGTAGAGAGGGTCTCTCTGTGACAGGGGTCAGGGATAACACCTCATGTTAATCAGCTCTAAGATGGTGACCAGTTCCTCCTGAGACCTCAGGGCTGTGGAGGAGTCCCATCAGCAGCAATTACCATGAAGCACTCCCAGAAGAAAAGGGACCTGGTTAGTCTATTTGCCTCTCTGGTGTTCCCAGATCCTTCTTCAAAATGAAAAATGCCTTTTGATAATCAAAAAGGACATGTCACTCTTAGACCATCTACTTTAGCCAAGAGCTTTATTATCCCTTGGGTCTGTGGCATGAGTAAGTAACTGAAGACGGGATACCAACATTCATACACTGGCTGGGGCCAGAGCAGTATGAATAGTGAATGAATAGGCATATAGCTGGCTTCTCATGTATGCTGCCTTCCTCTGCAGCTCATGCTATTAAATGCTGCTTTCACGTGCCCAGAAGGAGCCTAGCAGTCCAGGTTTTGATGGTGTGCTCTGTTTAGCGTGTTCTGGTACACTCTGTCTTGGATTCATTCAATTTTATTTCTGGATAGAGTTTTTTCTTCTTCATTGGGGATTCTGCCATGATTGGATAGTGTATTGTTTAGCCTGGAGAAGAGGAGACTATGGGTGACCTCATTAATGTCTATAAATATGTAAAGGGTATGACTCAGGAGGACAGAGCCAGGCTTTGGTCAGTGATGGCAGTGATAGTACAAGGGGCAGCGGGTGCAAGCTGGAGCAGAGGAAGTTCCATGTGAATATAAGTAGAAACTGTCACTATGAGGGTGATGGAGCACTGGGGCAGACTGCCCAGAGAGGTTGTGGAGTCTCCTTCTCTGGAGACATTCAAACCCTCCTGGATGTGTTCCTGTGTGACCTGATCTAGGGTTGGACTAGATGATCTTTCAAGGTCCCTTCCACCCACTAACATTCTGTGTACCCACTTGGAACACATACATCCTGTCCTGTTTTGGGTTTGCTGAAGTATTTTTTTCTGACTCTTCTTTGTTTCTTCCTCGCCTTTACATCTAGTCCCCTTGGTAGACCCATGTCCACAACTTGCCTCTAGCATAACCCATCTCCTTTTCCCTGGTAATGCTCCTGTTGATCCTATGCATCTCTCAGAAGCTGCATCCTTCACCCTCCAATTCCCCACAGGACACTTAAACATTTGCTTTTAATCTGGAGTCTGAGTTTATAATGAATTCTGTAAACATAATCATGGGGACTTTCATAAAGGAAAGCACACGCATATCACAGCCATTTTTGCTGACACTTTTGACTCTGGGCTTGATCTTTGCCCAAGTTGCAAAATAAAAAGGGCAGAGGGCAGAGTTCAAAAGTGGCCATTTACCTCTTGGATTATTGAAAATAAAACACCAGCGGAAACCCTCCTGAGTAATTTGAGGAAACTTCTCTCCCCCTCCTCCCCCAGGAAGGATGTCATTATATTGTTTTCTAAGGTTAGGTCTGTTTATAGAAATAAACACTTGAGTGAAAACAGGCATGAAATGCTAGAAAGCCAGCAGAGAGATCCAGCCAGCACGTGACCTGAGCCAGCATGCTGATACCAGCAACTAATGCTGAGCAGTTGCCTCAAGTTCAAGCACCTCCACACCTCGCTGTGGTCCAGCAAAGTCTGGTTTAGTACATACAGTTTGGTGATTTACCTATGAGCTGATAGGGATGGCTGCATGTGTCTTTGGGGGTGTTTAGTGTGAAGCTAAATGAATAATTAATGCAGCAGTAAGACAACGTGCACATTCTCTTTTGCAGACCTAGTTATTCAGCGGAGGTTTTAATGATCAAATATCAGTAATTAGCATTTTCAGCTCCCATTCAAGGCATCTAAAGCTAAGCCTTCAAAACTACAAACAGCCCAGGACTGTCAGGCACTAACAATAATAATGGTAATAATAATACATGCTGTAAAGATGGGTCTGTGCCACTGAACCACGTTCCCTGCTCTCAGAGTTTGTGTCCCAACCTTCTCCAAAGAGGTGCAGTTGTGTTTTCCTTTTTCCTCCTTCCTTTCAATATAACTTTCTTCCCTTTCTCTTTTATGCCTGTGAACTGCAGCCATCAGTTTGGATCTCTGGCTGTTTCCATCATGTTGCAGCAGTGCTTCACTGTTCTCATCCTGGTGCTTCTAGATCAGAGTATTGTTCCACCTCCCTTTCTGTCCAAATTTGGAAGTAGAAATGGGTTGAATAATACTATGTGGACAACAAAATTATAAAACCCCTATGTAGAAACGGGAAGGGGGGGAGTCTATAAATCATTCTTCCTGCCACATCTGTTTTTATTTTGAAGTTTATCAGCCTGCTTAGTCGTAACAGGGATTTTTTGGGGTAGGGAGAGGAGGAGGAGGGACGGGCTGCAATATTAATCTCCCAATGTGACTTATAGAATATCAGAGAATAAGGGAAAGAAAGGCTTTTAGCTGGTTTCTGCTTTTCCTTCCTTAAGACTGGAGATAAAGATTGGCTGCACACCGTGAGCTTGGCTGAAAAGGGCAATTCATGCATCCCTTCTTATCAGTTCTCAGAAGGGAGAGCTGGAGTTCACCCTGCACGCTGTGCAGCGATAGTCCCACTCCCACATGGGGAGGTTGGTGGGTGTGTGAAGATAAGACAAGCTTAAAACTGATACCTGTCCAGACAAAATGGACTTTTTTCCCCTCTGGTCTGCAGGGAACATGTGTGGGCATCTTTAAAGACACTGGCAGTGATAAGTTTTTGTCTGTTCTTCACGTCTAGAATCAAGTGGCAGTCAGGGGGAGAGGGAAGTCGGCACAGATATCCGGCTCTAATGAGCCTTCCCCCTTTCCCAGAACTTTGAGCAAGTTGTGAGCAATAATCTCCTGGTTCCACTCCCTTCTGATAATGGTGTTAGTCTGACATCTTCTTCCATCCTGTTCTGTGACCACAGAAGCTGATACACTTGCACTGGGTTTGCATTTTCAAGCCCTGACAGACGATGTTCATACAGGTTTTCTGTGTGTGGGGATGATGTAAAACACACAGAACAACTTCCTCCTCCTTTTTTTTTTTTCCAAGGTGCCCCATATTTTACAGTGGCAGAGCACAAACACACCTCACAGGCAGTGTTACCAGAATGAAACCTTCCCAAGTGAAGTGTAGGTACTTCAGACCCATATACTGGTAACTCTGATGGTCTCCCTGCAAAGGCCAGAGAAATCAAGGGAAAAAAATAGAGAAGTAAGAACTTTTTTTTTCTTTTATTAATTTAACTGAAAACCTTGACTTCCCCTTTCCCCCCCCATAAAAGTCCACATTAAAACCTTCTTCTCTTTTAGCCAGCTCTAGGCACCCTGACAAGAAAATGTCAAGTATGAAGCTTCCCTATACTATTAAAGATTGATTCAATTCCAAAGTGATATTACTCACCATCCATTTCTTTGTGACAATATCTTAATTTTCTTTTATTCCCATTGCAAATAGAAATACTCATTTATTATGATTCTAGACTAAAACTCAACTTTGAGCCTGTTCTCCATCTTGGGTGGGTACAATCTTCCCAAACCCCATTCATTTACTCCATCATTCTGAAGTCTCTTCCATCTTTGGTTGCAAACGAGATGTGGATGTTATGATTCTTTAAATCCTCATCTGATGAGTCAAAACTGGTGTCCAGGGCTGTGCTCTACACAGCTAGCACTTACAATCAAGGGTCTGTAATATGTTGGTAGCGTCATATTTAGAAACACTAGGACTCTTATTCTCCCCTTAGTGTAAAAAAGGATTAGCAGAGGTATTGGAGTTACATCAGTGCAGCAGCAGTGGAAGTGAGAGCAGAATGCATTTGGAGCACTGATGTGTCTTACGAATGTATATTCTAGAAACACGCAGGTATCACCTACTTAAGATGGTGCAAATGGGCTGGGTTCCCATTACTGGACCTGCTAGTGAAGGAAAATATTTACCTTGAAAGAGAAATCAGTGATGCCAGACAGACGGTAGACGCGAATGATTTGATTCAGATGGAAACCCTGGGAGGAGAAGCAGCTACCCCTTATCAGCCCACCATTATACTTCATCCCCAGCTCAGTGGTCTCCTAGTCTAAACAGAAAGCCACTTACACACATAACGTCATTTTTTGCCCTGCTTTGTTGTTTAACTGTAGTTGTTTGGGTTTTTTTAGAAAAAAATTGTGTCCTTTTCCTCCAATCCTGTGTTCAGAGCTGAAATTCCTGTCTCTGCTGGAGTGAAAGGGCTTCCTTAAAGCGGCATTAGCATGGTGTGTCCCATGCTTTCCACCTCCTGATCAAGTCACTGCCTCAACAATCATCTGCAAAGGGTCTGGGTGAGGGCATGTGTAACCACAGCTCGAGGCATTTAAACTCAGAGGGGAGATTGCTGCAGCTGATTTCTATCTTGCCCATTTTTCCTTGTCTTTTATTATTTTTATGACCAGTAAAGTCCACTGAACCTGGTGGGAATTCTTCACCACTGCCTTTGTACAGAACAACAATCATGTAGTCATCCCCATTCTGCTATTAGCAGTTCCCAGGATTTATGTTCCAACTTGCTTCTGGTTTGGACTCTCATCCTTCAATGTGAGTTTGGGATGAAGGAAAAAAATAATCAGGCAAAACTGCCAAGTTTCAGCTGTCAGCTTATTGTCATAAGGCTTTTCCTACTTAGAAAGCTCTTCTTTGCAAAGCTGATGCCAATTTTTTTAGTCTACAAATCAATCTGCAGATCACAAGGATACCCAATGTCTGCCTGCAGATGAAGGAGAACAGATTTCAAGTGACATCTAGTATATTATAGTTCTGCTTCAGGTCTGCAATTAACTGAACAAGAAGGAAGAATGGAGGGTGGGTTTTTTTAAATATTGATAACTTTTTCCAACCAAAATAGATTATATATGGAGCTGGAATTTCTGTGGAGATGCCAGGATTGTGGTTCTTTTATCCAGATTAGTTTGTCCTACCCAAGCAGTTTATTCGTGTTCTTTCTCTCTCTTTTTAGCTGCCTTTTAAAAATAAGGTGAAGCAAATCACTGAAATATAGTTTCCAAGCTCCTGTTTATACAGACCATGTTGACTTAGCACTTGAATTGCTTGTCTCATTTAACTGATTCATGGTGCAAGAGGATGCTGCACTCTTGATTTGTAGCCCAATTGATATTTTGCTTGCCCTGAGGCTACCACAAATGCTGGGGCCTGGTTTCCATTGAGTGATTAGCCCTGACAGCTGCAGGAGACAATTACCTTGCCAGGCTCACATGAAATGCTTGTGTTGGACTGTTCTTTCCCCAAGGACTGAGCCCTACCAAACCCAGTATGTCGGACTGGAAAGTTGACTCCCAGAAGATGAACTGTGAGATGTAACAATCAGCAAAGTGAAGCTTAGCCAGTAGCAAGCATGGAAAGAGCTGCTTGCTTTAAGGAAACCTCATCTCTTTATCAGTAGTCGGCATAAAATTTTTGTGAATTTCACTGATTTGCAAAAGTCTATTCCAAAAAATTATTTGCTTCATCAGTACTAAATTCCTTCAGTATTATGTTTACAAGCAGCAACTCTTTTCAAGCACCCTGATTTTGGTAGGAGTTCCGTCATTTCCCTTTTCTGCTGTCAATCAGCACATCTACAGAAGAGAGGTGCCTGTTTCTACTTGTGTCAGGGAATGACAAGTTAAGAAAGGCTCAAGATGTGTAAATCTGGAACAGAATCTTCAGGTCCCCAAAACTGACACACAGCAGAAACCAGTATTTCCAGATCCTCACAAATTCACCTCTTCAATGTGCACCCCTAAAACTTGCCTTAGGCAAAAACCTTAGACAAAGGTAGGTTCTCTCTCCATAGTCCACTGAAGCTTCAGGAGAATGTAAATGACAATTCAGAAGCCCAGAACTTATTTAATTATTTAATGTTGCTACATCCTTAAAGAACCATCCTTTAATGACCACCTTTTTCACCATATAGGCTGGCTGGAACTTTTGGAGAAGTAGTAGTAGAAGTGGGTTTATAAGGGGGGGGCCTACAGGCAAATATCTTAATTAGCTGTTACCAAAAGCTCTGAGCCGTATGGCCACCATAAAAAAGGGACTTTAATACACTGTTCCATTTTATGTCATCAGTTGCAAGCTATGGATTCACTCTCACCCCCAGTAACTCGTGATCATGCAGCAGAAAACCTCTGAAGTGAAAACATAGACCATCTGTTAGTGATACGGGTAAGCCATGTATTCTCTACATACATATATACATTTCCTGCATTGCATATGATTTCAAATATTTGCTCTTGGAACTGCAAGGTGTCCTACTGTCATAACAGTCAAGTTATTCATTAAGCTGTCAGCACCTTAGCGTATTGCTCCCACACAGGGTCCATTTCTGATTTTTCCATTCCCCCTTGGAGAACCCACTCACTCATCACCAAGTGCGGTTACTCTCATAACGGGTGCAACTGAGATCCTCATGTCAACATATGTAAACCAAATCTATACCTTTCTATTGCGATGGTTCCAACTGCCGAATTTCCTAGGGCACTAATGGATTTTGAGGGCCAGCTTGAATTTGCAAGAGTTTTGTTCATATCAATGTGATGCAGTTCTTGGCACAGACTTCTGAGTCAGTGCTGTGAAGTATTAAAAGCTGAGAAGTAGAGCAAACAAGTATCAACCAAAAGAAAACTATGATTGATTTCAAACCCCGTGTTTTGAAATGAAGCTAAGCAGACAGTTTACAATAGCAAAGCCAAGGCACCAAAGCTGTACAGATCTTTGCCTAAAACCCAGCTATTTTGCACAACCTAACCCATAGGCTGCCCACCTTCAGAAGAAAGGTAGTTTCAGTTTATTACCACTACAGTGGAATAAATAAAACATATATCCTTCAAATAATGACTAACTTCTAAGGGAGACTTTATGCTGCTTTGTTTCTAAGTTTAAATATTTCTGCACATTTCTCACCAGCTTCTCAGAAGCCTGAAATTGAAAGCTGCCTCATCGCTAAGATAAAATATCATACCTTGCATTTCTTGTAATTTGTCATGACTGGGGTTGACTGCACTCTGAGTAGAGGGTAGCTAATACACCATTCATTTCCCTGCTTTAACCTATGGTGAGTTACTAGGCTGCAAATTGATTTTCTGGTCTGATCTTCAGAGGTACCTTGCCCCATCGCATCATCGTGTCACCAGCAGAAATCAGAGCTAAGCCTCATCAGAGCAGTGAATGTGACTAATCATAGGAAAGGATCATCAGAGTACCCCCAACAGATCACAAAAGAAAAGGGGCTTGACTGCTCACACTGGATGAAGGGCAGTAACGCGTTTGTGATCAAAGGTATGCCAAAATGTCCTGTCTCTAGTTGGGGTCTCTCATTCCTAGGGTCTTTGGAACAACTTCCCTGGTTTTGTCCTGAATAGCCCACTCTGTGCCTGAGTTTCCACTGGTGAGTTCAGGACAATGCAGAGTCACTGGTACCAAAATAACCCCTTAGTGCGATCCTGTCATTGTACCAGCGTTTAACTCTGGCCTGGCCTGCTACTGCAAGGTACTGCAGTTGGATTAGAGGGCTGCTTTAGGTCCCTTCCCATTGAACTATTTTAGTATTCTCTGGACTTCACTCCATAATCTGTTCAGATCCAGTACTGGGGCACTTCCTCAGGGCCGCAGCGTCCCTACCGCAGCCTCGGGCTGCCCCATCGTGGCCCGGGCACCGACTGCCCCCACCCTTTCTGTCTGCCTGCTCCTGCCGGCCTCTGCTAGCCCCCGGCCCGTCGCTGCCCGCCCGCCCGCCCGGTCCTCCCGCTCCACGGAGCGTTGCGGCGGGGCCCGGGCCAGCGGTTCCAGCGCCGCCCTCCAGATGGCAGCGGCGGGCCGCGCTTCGAGCAGGGTCCCTCGCTCTCTCTGCCTCCGCGGCACAGCCGGGCTCTACCTGGCGCTCGCGTTTATATCAATCAATATTTTATCGTAATTTCCAGCGATATTTATCGATCAGAGGGAGGGAGAACCGGAACGACGCTCCTGTCGGTGGGGAGCGCTGCTCCCGGGGGAGCTGCCGCCCTGTGCGGGGGGGGCAGTGGATTCCCGGGCCTCCCGAGGCCGCTGGCGCTGGTCCCGGGCGGGGACTGCGGGGCCCCGCGGCGTGTCGGGCCCTGCGAGCCGGGCTGTGCGCCCGGCCGAGCACCTTCCCTCCGGAGCGGAGCGGGGACGGCCTCGGGTTTCATCCAGGCACCTCGGTGGCAGCGGCGTCGCTGGCCTGCCCCACCACAGCCCCAAACCGCTTTTCTGTCACTCCAGTCCTGCTGTTTGGGTAGCATGTGCCCGTGTTTTAACGTGTGAGGTATCAGTGGCACAGGAAAGCCCATTGGCATCAGTGGAGATCAAACAGCTCCTCTGGCTGTGATACCCTCCCATGGACTGATCAACATCCTGCTGGTTCCTAAACGTCCTTCCCTAGATGCCCCCCTTTAGGTTACTCTGGTAGGCAGACAACTTGCTCTGAAACAAATGGAGCAACAGTGTGTGTATGCAGTACTGGATTTAGGCTCCTTTCCCCAGGAAAGGAAGCAGGATCCTTCTCGAGGCTGCTATCCCCATCGGCTCCTCTTACAGGACCTAATGGATGGGCTGTCTGTGCAGTAACAGACATCTTGGAGGAGGCTGAGCAGGGTGGAAGGCTTTACGGTGACCTGTCCGCACTTGAAGCTGTTTCACTTTCTGCAACTATTACCGCAGGATTCTTGTAGAAACAAACTGTATCACTCACTAGCAATCTGATTTAAAAGAGACATAAATAAGGTCCGTGCCCAGAGTTCAGAGCAAAACACCTTATATCTTTCCCCATAGTAGAGGCAAGCTGTTTTTTTCAGCTGCGTGTCAGTGTTCTCTCTGGACCTGTTTTTATTTCTTTCATCGCCATCAAATGCCTACTCCTAAAGCTCTACACACTCATGCATTTCCAACCAGCTCTACAGGTTATAATTGAGAAGGGGTATGTTTGCTATGACAGGAACTCTCAGCTGGCTCATTAGACCCTTCAGCAGGTGGGGGAGCCCAGAGCAGTTCATCCATCTAAATACAGACGTTATTATGGCTGACCTTAGTTTGCAGTGTGAGTGACCTTCTGAAGGCTTTTAATAAATGTATCCGATGCTTCCAAAAAACAATCCCATGCTGGGCAGCCAGATAAGAGCAGTGTCACGTTAAACATTCCATAGGAGTTACATCAAATGACAGTTGATGTAATCAAATCTCAGAAAAATAGCTGATTTATTAATCCTGGCCAAGTGTTCATAACAGCATAGTTCTGAGTAGAATAAGCTTTAAGAGCTGGAACTAGCACAAGTTTTGAATAATCATTTTCTAATTCTGCAGAATGTTCTGCTTCAAATTGCTGCTCAGTTTTGGGCCGCTGTGCGTGGTTTGCACTTACAGTGTGCATGGACAAATGTGGTTGTCCTCACAGTGATCTTAATAGACTCACACAAAAGATAAAGGAATGTTCATATCCAATGCCAGTGGCTTTATTTTCTCTGTGCAGAATTAATCACCAGCACAGCAAACAGTTACCAACCTTCCAGAAAAAAAAAAAAAAATCCAAACCCCCCTTTTTTGTTTTGTTTTCAGGTAGTTTGAAGCTCATCTGAAGTTTCAAAATGTTGAAATAGATGTAAAGTGAGGGGAGTTTTCACAGCTTGTATGTAGGATGCTTTCCAACATGGTCTGCTCTGCCTGTGAGCACCAAAGCAAGAAATAAACCAAACCAGCAAACTGAAATAAGAGGTGGTCCAATATCCCCAACAGGGGAAAATATTTTCTGGTTTAAATATTTTAAAGCTCATATTGCTTGCATCCCTTTCATCATTTCATTTTTAAGCATCAAGATAAAAATTTTGGCTTTTTAACATGGGTTTTGTTTTGGTTTTTTAAATCTGATTGACTCAAATTTGCAAATAGTTTTGGCTGACCTAAACTGCTATTTTTGGGATGAAAGTTCTAAGTAATAATATTGGCTCAAGCCACCAGGCATTCTTCTATCATTAGGACTAAACGTGGTAAGAGCAAAGACCTTTGCTTTCTTCTGTGTCACTGGAACCAGCAATAAAGAATTAAAACCTTGGCCCACTAAGATCAGTTACAATCTCATTGTTCTCTCTGATTGTTAAGAGGTGACTCATCAAGAGCTGGAAGTCAACAAGAATGATATTCAAGCCAGAGTCTATTTGGAAAAAATCATGGAACATGTCAGTGATAGCTGTAAGACACTTCAGGAAATATGGTCCTATTTCTTGGAAGTATCTGATTGCGCAAATCTTTGGTGGGATTAGTAATGGGGCTGTCGAACTGGTTTTGCATGTCGTTGTTTTGTCTGAAGCTGTGATGATGTACAGTGCAGTTATTAGGTGTGAGTCTGGGATTTAAGTATTGCATGTGTATGGCTTTTTAATTGCTCATCTCAACCACAAAATAAAGGCAGCGAGACAAATACTGTTCTCATATAGCTCATCTGTGGAAACCTGCTGTTTCATCACTGCAGCAGTGCGTGCTGGTCACATTAAAGAGGGGAGGTTTGTTTCCTTGGGGTTTGTCCATTTTTTATTTGGTTTTTTGCTTTCTCCAGTAACCTCTGTATTGTCAGCACACGTCCAACAGCGAGAGCTGCTCTCTGCAGAGCACAGCTCTCCCACGCCTGCTGCTGCAGCCTGATCTGGCCCCAGATGACTGTGCAGCACAGAGGTCAGCACGTTATAGTTTGCTACTGCTACCTGGGAGGGAAAAGCCAAGTGCTTTCTAACCTGGACTGCGAGGCTTTGCTGTCTAGTGAGACTTTGCTGTCAAGCGAGATGTCTCCTCCACTCTGAGCAGAACAAGAGATATAAACCAGGTAGAAGCAGCCACCAAATGGAGTAGATTTCTTATCATCAAAAAAGTAAAATAACAGTGTTTTCTAGAGTTTGCTTTCCTTTCTATTTCTTTATCTTCTTAGCCTCACACGTGGTAGGAGCAACCATTAGTGCCTAAATCACTGGAACAGAAATAGGGCTCAGCCAACAGTTCCCAGCTTCGTTGCTCTTTTCCTTTTCAACAGCTCCATTAGTCCTATGTGTTGTAGTTGCATGGACATACAGTTGTAGGAAAATGGAATAAAAAGCATGCTGGTATCAAACCCTGTAGGCTCAGACAGTATCATGGTTGTCTGGAGATGAAGCTGAGAGAGCAGTGCATCCATTTCTGCTGCCTGTGTGGAGAGATAACCCAACCTTCACCACAAAAGGATCTACTGTGATCATGTGCAGACCTCGGTCCCCTTCAGTCTTGTCTGTAAATACTGTCCTGGCTAGATGAATGCATAAGTAGACAGACAAGGTAATACAAACAGCAACCGGTGTAGATAATGTTATCCTAGGAAGTACATGTTTTCTTCTAGACCTTTCTGCAGAAAGTAATTGAGCTAGGTGAAAGTGTTCTGCTCAAACATATTTTGGTCAAAAGAGCAGTGTTTTAGAGATACCTCTAGGTTATGTACTCACCTTGATTTTGATTATTTATTCATTGGTTTGATATACCTGTGTATGTGTATATAGGAAGTATTCTGAAAACTTCCATTTGAAATTCGATGGTTTAATACTTTCCTCCCTGTCCTGCTTTTCAAAGCTGCCCATAATTCCCTTTAAAATATAAGTAAGCAAGCCTGACTCAGAATGAAATGCTGAGCATTGTTTTACCCCCGAGAAACACATTTTGATGTATCGATTTGCATTAAAATATTTTTGTAATGATGTGATCCAAAAAGCCTCTACTTGAGTTGGCAGTAAAAGCAGCAGCCAGTTACTTGTGTAGCTCTATGGAGAAGTACTCATTACAGCTTCTGCTGGCCATGGTGCATGATGTGTGGACATATGACTCATGTATATATCACCCCTTCTTCTTTTGAAGAAATGTAGTAGGAATTTTAACTGCAGAGATGAACATAAAGGACCCAAAGTTAATGGTTCACTTAGGAATAAGTAGTTCCTCTTCTTGACACTCACACACAGAGTGCCAGACCTCAGCTGGACTAAATCAGTAAATCATTAACTTTAATAGGGATTTGCCAGTTTACACCTACGGAGGATCTGGCTCACATATTTCAACGACAATTCTCCTCAGACAGAGCCAACACGTCAGGCTTGGGGTCCTGTCCGCATCAGTCAGTGGCTACACATCTGCTGTTCCACTTGGGACGCTGAAAACACACGCCTCTCCTCAAGACAGGACATAATGCAACTTTCCAATCATATATCAGATGCACGAAGAACCAGACTTTTGTGCCCATATAGCTACTGTATTTTTTTAATGAATCAGACAGGAATAGTGCTTAAACTGCCTACCACTAACTTTAATTTACAGTGTGTGGTAATATAGTGACAGTAATGTTGTCATCGTTCTCTCTCTTCCTCTGTGGCATCAAGCCCAGACTTTCACATTCTCATTTGTAGGATGGTGTCAAGCTGACGTTTACCCCCACCCACTCCAGCCCCTGATGAAATGATATGTTATTAGAAAACAAATAAGTAAATAAAAGAGACCTCATGGATAGCTCCACAATCCGCTGGTTTTTCTCTTCTGCCTTAATGTGCTTTTCATCCAGGGAACAGAATGAAAATGCATTTTCTACGGTAGTAACTGGCATGTTCTAAATGGTGTCAGAATTCAAGAACATGACAAGCAAAATACAGCTGGACTGGAGGGCTCCACCACACATAGAGTAGGAAATATTGCATTCCCATGCTGTTTTCATGCATGCAAACGATCAGCCACATTACAAACCCTTAAAAACATTGTGAGAAAACTTGACATTTCCCAGATGGGCAGCTTATTTGAGACTAGCCCATCTGACTTTCCTTTCTCCAAGGGAATTTAACCCCTTGGAGCCCCTATGGGGGAAGTTATGCTTCCTTGTCATTTGACTGAAAGCCTGATAAAATGGTGCTGGTTTGGCAGGGTCCAGGTTGTCACCCAAGTCTTTGTGCAAAGTGTGATCGAAGACGTGCCGGTGGTTCTCACTCCTTGGTTTTATGGAGAGCAGCTTGTGCCAAGCTACGATCTGCACAAACCGCATTACAGGCTGTAATGAGACAAAAATCAGCAATTGCTAGTCAGTCTCCACCATGTGTAGTCCTAACAAGCATCATGGCCTTGCAGGTTTTAAACTGTTCTCCATGTGTCAGGACCTCTCGAGCTTAAACTCAATATGTTTTCAATAACTCCATGAAAAATGCATAAGCTTGCTTTAGCTTCAGGGCAGATCATTGGGGGAACAAACTCACCATTTCGATGGTTTTTGGCATCTCTAATGCACCACCCTGAGCAAATCTGATTTGTATGTAACCAGTATGGAACACTGTGCAAGTGGTTTCATATTTGTAGAACTCTTAAAGCCCTTAAATGTATTGGTCAAAATGCACTCCTTACCTCTATCCTTGATTTTGTAATAATCCTTCCTTAATTATGCTGGCCTGTAAGCCCAGTTTAAGGCTGGCAGTTTTTTAAGCTAGACAAAGTTTTGCTCACTGTTAACCAGGTGAAAACGTTGCCTTAGCTTTCCTGTGCCAGGCTGCTTGTATTCGGTAAGTCAGCTAACCCAAAAACATGAAAGCAAGTCTCTTTAAAATCAGAGAAATAGCACGAGGGCATCCCACTGCTAAACAACTGAGTATCGTCAGACTCAGAGGCTCAAATGCAAAAGGCTGTATCTACTCTCAGTATAAAGATGGTTTACCATCTAATAACCCATATGATGCAAATCAGGGATTTAACCATTACTGTGTCTGCTCCCTTTTTCTTTCTTTCATTCTTTCCTTCTTCCCGCTTGATCTCTTCCCTTTTGCTCCCCCCTCCCTCCCCCCCCCAACCCCTTTATCAAAAATAACTTCTGGAAGGAAAAATAAACACTGGAAGACACTCAGCTGTTTTGGCAGCCATGTGTGCAAGAAAGGCCTCTTCCCCCTGCGCTCTTCCTCCAGACTGAAAGGAGCTGGAGCTCCAGTTTGAAGGCAGACAAGAAGCCTGTGAAACTTCAGCCAGTTTTCATCACAGCTGGCCATGCCTGTGTGATTTCAGACAAAAGACTTCCGTCTTTATCTGGCGCTTATTGAGACATCTCATTCAGCTGGAGATAAAAGGGAAAAAGATGTGCTTTGAAATTGAACCATTAGGGCGTCAAAGAAATCAGCATGCAAATGCCACACACAAATGAATTCAAGATGAAGCTTGAGGATCAAATCTCAGTGCCAACGGGAGTTTGCCTGCACAGGGACCCAGCAAAGCCATTGTAAAGACCTCAGGGGAGTTTGGCCCTATGTTTGTTAAGGGAAGGAGGTGAAAGTTGGATGTGGAAGCAGTCTTAAAAGTAAATTACAATGGGATGGATTGTTTCAGAGGAGTCACCCTGGTTTGCCAAAAGCTGGGTATGTTATTCACCAGAATGTCTCTTCAATGAGCCATGGAGAATTTTGTTCTGATTTCCCACCTTGTAAATGCTCATAGAGCTTAACGTGCTGCTCCCTGCATGTTTCTCACTTGTCCCACTGCATGTGCTGGTGCAGTGCTGGCCTGCCATCACGGACCCAGTGTTCTATGTAGGGACTGCTCGGCAGGTGGAACGGTCTGAGGTCTCTTGCCCTAAGTGTTTGGTACCCTGTTTCAAAAAGCTAATGTCTTTTTCTCACTGTCTGTAAAGAATAGTACTGGTTGAAACCTAAACAATCTCAGATCTAACAAGCTTGCTCGATTTTAAAGGCTGAGAGACATGTCTCCCAGTAGAAGAGAATCAGGATTCAGCTGAAATGACAGTAAAAGAGAGTCTTTGTTGGGGTTACTGAAGGTAGACAGACACTGAGGTTTGCTAGCTCCTTCAGTAATTTATCATGGGGTCATGCTAACTCCTGGTTTGTCCCATATCCAGGCTGCGATTGCTGACCAGGCAGATCAGTGGTCGTTTCAAGGTCTGTAATTACCTGTAGAGGCTGAGTAATGGTTAGCAAAGAAGTTGGGGCAAGCTTAAGAAATCTCTGCTTGCCCACAGCCCGAGTAGACATGCTGAATAGAAGTATTTCAATAGGGATTTTATTCTGATTTCATTTGCCATTTTTGTCCTTCAACTGAGACACACATCATTGGCCTTTTAAGTGAAGAATGGAGCATTTGAGCTTTCTATCAGGAGAAATGTTCCACTGAATGATAGCTTTCCACCCACTGAGAAAACTACCACTTAATAATGTGCAAATCTCTAGTTAAAGAATTACAGAGATTAGCCTGAAGCCTGACACTCATCCTGCAGGAGGGAACCTCACCAAAATGCTGTTGACAAAGGGAAACTTTGTTAAGCGTGTTTAGTTCAGCCCTGCTATTGCAAGGATCCCTAAGCTGCTTTGTTTTATGAGACTTAGGGCAAAGGATTTTCTTAAAGCAAAGGGCAAAGGATTTTCTTAAAAACCATATTCCTTCTATAAGGGTGCCTAGTCTCATGGGATCTAGGGATTAGGTGTTCATTTCCTATACAAAAGCTTCATAATTGTCTATAGGATGCCTGGATATTAACCAACCTCCAAGTAAAATATCGAGTACAGTGCCTGGGGAAAAAAAAATCACTTAATGTTAGCTGTACTGGGAGTTATGTACTGATAAGCAATGAAACTCCTGAATTTCTCTGCATGGAAATTGCAAGAGACAAAAGATTTATAGTACCTGAAGAGAAACCAGAGAGCAGCGTGCAGAAGAAACTGTGTAAAGCAGTGATGATTTGATGCTGCAAGTAAGTCCATCAAGGAAAGTTCCTGCTGGATACACATCCTGTAACCAGCATCTCCCATGATGTACCTGGACTTCTACAGTTCCCACGATTAACTGCACACATCAGTCCGGAGTGACATTGTATCGTAGAGGGGATGGCTGGGCTGCACAGCGGAAAGAACTGTGTGGATAGTTGATGGGAACTGATGTTCCTACAACAATAACACAGGAGGCACCATGAGGAGATGAAGTTTCATGCTGAACTAATTTGAAATGAAATGCTCAATATGCAAGAATTGTAGTGAATTATTTTCATAAAAGAGCATGTTTTCCATGCTAAGAACCTGAACTACATCATTCACTGCCCCCTTTGAAATGACTCCAGTGCATTGCTGAAACAAAAAGGCATGATGCAGAAATAAAAAAACCCATAATATGTCACCAGTGTAGAATTTTTCTTGATCTCTACCTGCCAATTTAATCTGACAGTGTCCATTAACAAAACTGCTAAAACATTTGGTGCCTGTTGCTACCTGGAGTTTGGGATCAATCTCAAACCAACTATTAGTTCCTTTTGAAGGAACAAACATTCATATTTTAAATCTCAGCTTCCCTTTATGCCATTATGTCTGGTGCTATCCAAGATGATGAAGACTGTTCAACCAGGTCATTCTCCAATGTAAGATTAGTGTTTCCTTCAGTGATACTTGATATGTCAACATGAGGCTTGCCTCACAGGGCATTCCTGATTTACGTGCAGCCAGTGTTTTATGCAATTGTATCTCCCATATCTCAACTGGGCAACGCGCTAGCTTAGCAGAAGACAGCTGTTCTACATTTATTGCTTTCCCTGGATGCTTTCTCAAGGCAAGCTCTACCTCTTTTATTGACTGAGCTATTTAATGGGGACCCTAACCCTGCAGGAGGTTCTCCAAAGCCGTATCCCTCTGACCTGATTTTCTGTTACTTCTCCTGACGTATCAGTTGTTCCTTCTGAATAAAATGTGTCCTTTATTCCAGAGAGAAAACAATTAGGACTGCACAGTTGAGGTCCTCCCCAAAGTTCTTACAGGTTCACTGAAAAAAGCCCTTATCCTCCAGGTACAGATGTATAATAACCTAGTTTCAGAGTCTATTTCTCCTAAGCAGCAAGGACAGCATGTGTGTATAAAAAAAGCTCTGTGCTACATACCGGTGTTCATCTTGTCTACATCAGTTCTTACAATGACAAATAGCATTAGAGTGGCATGTAGAATAATTACACTGTTGTTATGGCTGTAATGACTATATTAAAATCACACTTTTATTGGAGCAATTATTCCTGTTCCCTCTCAGCAAATAAGCCTTTTTCCTCCCATTGGCTTTCAAGTAATTTTCCCACTTTTGACTGGGGCATCTGGGCACCATGATATCCTTACTGCCCGTGTTCCTGTCTGAAGAGAGATGTCAGTTCAGTACCACCTCTCATATCAAGCTGTGTGTGCAGGGCATGCTGAGCAGCCTTTGGTAGCACAGAGTATCTGAGATTATCGGGCAGTAGAGGAAGGAGTGTGCATTTCTTCAGTGTTCATTTGCTGTGAAACGAGTTTTGCCACTCTCATTATTTAATGACACAAAATATCCATTGCTTAAACAGTTCTGTTGCCTTCACACACGAGTTCAGTGTGTGTGAAGAGCGAGAGCAGTGACTGACAGCTTCATGTGTAGCCTCTGACCAAAGAAAGTTTAGACTTTTGAGAATAGCCTTGTTCTCTTTTTTTTTACTTCTTATTTTAAAGGTCTGTCTCTTTTTTCCTAATAAACCCTTCACGGGGCTTGCCTCGTTGTAAAGTGTATAGTCTGAAGTTAGTTTTGGGTGGCTACTCCCTCTAAACGAGAGATCCTCGTGACCATATGTAGCGTCTGTGCTTGGCTGCACTTCCATACAAACCGTCACCAGCAGGGAATGGGTTGGGATGGGATGTTGGTTGCCACTGTTTGATTTTGTACAGGAATGGTCTACATGGTGATTTTTTTAGATTATTCTGCAGAGCTTTTATAATCCTACCCTACATCAAATAATATTATTCTAGAAGGTGCTGTTAGATGACTTGAGTGGGTTTGAGATCACATTTTCCTCCACAAGGAGTTTTAGTTTCTATAGAAGATGTTACAGAGGGATAAAGGATCAAAAAAATGGTTTATTGCAGGCATCCCTTCCTCAGATATGCTATGTGCTCCTCTATTGACATAAATTCTGACTGCAGGCTTGGCACCCCAGGTCTTTCTTGGTGCAACCAGAGTAATTTTTTTAAAATTAAAGCCGAAAACTAATGGGTCTGGCTTTTCTCTTAATGCTGATGTTACTGACTTTCTGTGAGCTGAAATTGCTGTCACTAAAATCTGAATTGGAATAAATCATAGTGGTATTTTGAGCTGTGGTCGCTGTAGGTTTATAAGCTGCTGCTATGAGTGGAAGTGAAAGGAAAAAATAGGCTTCTCTTACCTTCTCTTTCATTGATATTGAATGTTATTGCTACAGATGATCAAAAAGATATTAAGAGGCCTGGTTTACAAAACATCTTTGTAATACTCATCCAGTACACCCGGGCATTATGGAAAATGAACTATGGAGACAATCCTGCCACTGCCCTGGGAAATATACGGGTTGACTCATAGAGCTTTCTGCCTTTAATTACTATGAATCCACTGATTAAGACCAGGAGCTCTCCTCTTAATCCTGAATTACTCATTTTGACCCTCGCGGAGTTTATATGCCTGAGCCATGACACTGTCACCCCAGAAATCCCGTGCTGTTCATCGGAGAGGCAGTCGCCACTGGCTGAAACAGAAACCAGCAGGTACTTTAGCAGGGCGACCTCCGTGTACATGCCAGCATCCGTCAAGGCAGCCTTTCCTTAATTGAGTTGCTTACATTCCACGCTCAGTTACTGTCTGCTGACTTGCAAAAGAACAAAGGAACAGCTACTTCCTATTAAGGAAGGTAATAACTTAATTAAAACCAAGTTCTATGCACTGCAGGATCTAGTTTGTCATCAAGAGGCCTTCCTTGCCTTTCCCTATAGTTTTTTATAATCTATGCCAGATATTTAATCAGTGGATACCCCGGTATAAAGCTTCTAGCCTCCATAACCAGTAGAAAGCTTGTCAAAATAAATTTTAACTTCTGACCGTAGTAGAAGACCAACTAGAAGGTATTAACAGAATCAGAGCTGTCAATCAGAGCTTGGGCTCGCCGTTTATATTGTTAATTCCAACTCTGGTGGCATGGTCTTGGGATAACAACCATCCTAAGCTGCATTGGTCCAAAAAACACAAACCAGGAGCAGAATATATTTCGTGCTGAGGTGACGTTACTGACTGTCCAGAGAAACCTATTTTTTTTCTTTTTGTCTTTGAAAGGTGATGTTTTATTAGATTATTCTCGTTGCCAAAAGACACAGCTACTGTCTGGCTCCATTTGCTGACTGTTTCTTCTAATGTAAAGATTTATTCTCCATACAAAAGCAACCTATTAAGAGAAAAGCAAATAAATTGTTGTTTGTTTGTTTGTTTCTGTGAAGTTCTTCCTAATCAGTGCAGCATGTTAGGATGGAGACAGGGAATTGTCTTTAGTGGGTTACCAAGTGCAAGTGGCCTCACAAATTGAAATCTATCTTGGAGACTATGAGTTGGAGGTATTATTACAATGCAAACCAGCAGGAAAGATTCCAGAGAGAAAGAGGAGAAGTGTGTTAATTGAGAACAATAACATGCCGAAGACCTCCAGAAGCTGGTGGCCTTAATAAAATGAGACAATGCTATGTTGTTGCATAACCTGAACTTCAAATTCAATTTCGGTTATAGTGGAGTAGAAGTGAGGCAGAGCTCAGTTTCTTTTTCTCCATTCACTTGTAAGGCCATCTGAATAGAGAAGGTTTCGTGGGTCATGTTGAAAAGGGCTTGAGCTGTATTTCTCACTCACTTCACCGTGGAATAAATTTCAAGGGCATTAAACACACAGAAGGTGATATTTGCAATCAAAGTAATTAATAGTGGTGGCACAAGTTTCCATTCCATCCTATCGTGGTCTGCTTGCTTGCCCTGTGTGGTTCTGCTACTGTTGTGACTTTAACTGAGGTCATAAGGGAAAGGACTGTTGACATTGAATTGGTTCTGAAGAGTCCGAGATTTCAGAGGGTTTTTTAATCTCATGGTTTTCTTCATCACCGTGAACCAAAGTAGGTGGAACTTGGCCAGAGCAGTTCCAGAATTCCCCTTACCCAGACTGTGCTCCCTGGTCCCCTCTAGGGCTAGATACACAAACCTTATGCAGTAAGGCAGTGCTGTGGGTGAAAGGCACTCTTTTCCACTCCCATGTGGGAGAGTTTGCTTTTTATTCACTGCAATAAAAGAAGTAATTAATTAGGAGCAAGAAGCTGCCTTGAAGTCCATGAGCAAATCCATGAGTCAATTTGTACAACAGTTCTAAGACATATGAGAGATATGTGGGTGTCTGCAGCCCAGGGTGCCTGAGGACATTTCATGGCAGGGATTTCTTATATGCCCAGAACTCTTTGGCAAGTCTTGTTAGCATTATTTCTTGTACTTGTCTGTGAGAATCACTTAGCTGCTGATTTCCCACCATTGAGTTTGATACAATCTTCCAAATGGACATGTAGATTCTCTTTGCTGGATAAAAATGCTTCAGAGTGAAGAAGATGGGAGAATGCCTTATACTATTAAAGATCCTGAATATACTCATTTAAAGTTTATATATAAAGCCATAGTTATCATCAGGACCCAGGGACCTGGTTGATATTCAGCAGTCAGCACCTTTAACCTGGTTAGAGAACGACAGGTTAAATGCTACCAATGAAGCTGCTTTAGTTTTTAATAAGTCTGGTGTGAATAAGATCACAATATAAATCCAGAAAGTAAACACAGGCTTTAGGATGTTTTAAAACACTCGTAAGGTATTCCTGAACGTTTTATGAACTGAAAAACAGTGGCTCTTTCCCTTCCTCCTCTTTGTCTGGGCCATTCAAACTCAATTTCATCATTTATGAACTTGTACAACCTTTGCTGAGCTGTGTATGTATTTCAGAGCCATTATAGGGGACAAACTACAATATCTATTATAATTTTCCTCCTCTGCTTCTACAACTCTGCAGTATCCAGCGATGTGGTGTGTGCCTGCATGGGGTATGCATTACTGGGATGTATTTGCACATATCAAAAGCAGCTAGGCTCTCAATCATTCATTCAAAGTTCCAGTTGGCTTAAAGTCTTCCTGAAAAATATGTTTATTTTGTCTTCTTGACTTACTTTTCCTCGTGTCTGAGTATTGTGCCTCCAGGAAGAAAAGCTTAAATTGCTGAAATAGGGCTTTTTTCAAAGCCTGCCAAGAATAAAGTGGCTTAATAAGAAAGCACACAGATTTTAGTTTCTTAGAGTAAAAAAAAAAATACAAAAAAGAAATAAGTCATTTAGAATGAGACTGGAAACTTCTTTAGGAGCAGTGGATACTATTTAAAAGTGTAAAGATGGGAGCATTTTGGGAAGTAATATGGAGCTAACTAGCCGTGAAACTTGGAGACGGACTAGGACCCCGCCAACCAAATTTGATCTCTGAACACACGTTGATTTATGCTGGTGGAAATTATGTAATGGCAAGTCAACAATAATATGTCCATGGAGTGGTGTAGCTGGGCAGCCATGAAGCATCTCTGTCACCGCGGGAGGTGTTTGCCTTGGGCCACGCCAGCGGCTCTCCATTTTGCAATAGCCTGAGTGTCACCGCGTCCCTGCTGTATCGATTTGGGTGAGACAGCCACCCTGAAAGACTGCTTCATTCAGGAGGTGGATGCCAAAGCTGCTCTCACAGCATGCATTGCAATCTTTCTTTTAGGGCTTGGATGTAAAATCAGTGTCGGCCCCCTGACATGGCTGTTCCTGGCTGCCGTAGTGTGTGGTGTCGCTGTCAATAAGCTGAGATCACAGTTGTCCATTCGCAGCTTGACCACCAAAATAGATGAACCTTCCATTGCTGCAGTGGCTCGGGGAGGCTGCCAGCAGTGATTATTTGGTTTATTTTGTCTGAGCAATGTTTGGATAACAAACACTATCACAGTCCTCCTGACTCATCTTGGTAGCTGCAGAACACATGTGATTCCTGTTCCCTCCACCAGCAAGGGTTGTAATGCTGGGAGGGAAGTGCATCCTATGGGGAAGGACAGAGTTCCTCCTGCTGCTGCTGTTCATCAGGAAAAAGTGAATCCAATCTTAAAAGCCCAGTCAAGTCCTCGAGATTTAAGGCTGTGTGGAAGTAGGTAACAGCCGGGTTGAGATGTTCCAGCACTGCCATCTTCTTGGGCTGACAAAATGTTGAGTAGCTGAAGGTTAAGGGCAGCTTGTATTTTCTCTTCCATCAGACCTCCTCCTCCTTGAGAAAACCAAGATTCATTTTCACAAGTGCAAGCTTACAGGGGAACCTAAGAAAAGTAAAAGAAACCAATATGCTGTATTATGTACCAACAGCTGGAAGTTTTATGCCTTGTCTTGCAGAAGGCACCAGGAAGAAGACATTGTGTCCTCACTCAGTGCCAGATCATCCATGCAGTATTGACTCAGTGGGCTAGATGCCACCTCTTGAGTCACTTAGCATCACTTCTCGATACACCTGGTCTTTAATTTATTTTTGGAGGTTTCCAGTCTAAGTACAAATAAACATGCCCAGCCCATCTTAGACCACAGCCTTAGGTGGAGCAGCTACAGATTTCTTAAAGATAATGCAACGCTGGGAAGAGGCATAGAGCAGTGAAAAAAAAACCTAAGGCAAACGTTTCTGAATAATGGGAAGAAGTAAATCCTGAAATAAGTATATGTTGTCTTTAATCAGTAGATTAAAGGTATTTAACACTCAAAATTGTTTGTTTATTTTCACTGGCCACGGAGTTCAAATGAATATACTTGCTGCCTGACAGCATGATTGCAAGAATTATTCAATATTCTGGTATTTACCCATCCAGAGCTCACTTGCTGTGACTAGGTATTGTCTTAAATTCAGCTCCTGCAGTATTTTCTGAAATAGTCACAAATAAGTTATGAATGCTGTATGTGGAGATCCCCACATACCAGAGGTGAGCCCTGCGTCTTCAGCCTGAGAGAACAGCAGGCTGAAGCAAGGAAGGCAAAACAAGGCTGAGAAAGGTGATTAGACTGAGAAGAGCAATAGAGAGAAAACGTAGCTGACCATCACCATTAGGCTTATAAATCCTAATTTAGTTGGATTCTACCCTAACAGTTTTATCCAGGGTCTGCTGAAGTTAATTGTATTGCATAAAGATCTCAGGAGCTGAGCCTCTGAGTAGGGGAAGGTATTCAGGACTCCCATGTCCTGACTAAACTTTATTTTAGATTTAGCAAATGAACAGATTTTTAAAACCTCTCATTCCACACCAGCAAAGTCACCTGTTTTCAGAAAGACACTCACTGGAAAATGTGGGCAGGCAGATTTCTCTGCGGTTCAGCCGCTCCTATATTTGAAGCCCTGCTCTGAAAAAAAAACCCTTGAGGCTTCTTAGACCTGGAAAGGGCAATTTGTCATAATCTCACCTGGTTTTGAAGAACTATCCTTTTTCTCTGAGTCTTCTACTATCCTTCTCTCTGTACCTTATATAAAATCAATCTTTGGCCATTTCTTTCACACGATGACTCCTGGCTCCTGTCCCACTTTTGCCAGGCTCCTTTAAAAATTCCTTGAGCAGATTCATAAATGAAGTGAAAACTCAGCATAGGATGGGGCAAAGAATCTGTTAGATATTTCAGAAATGTCTTGTGGTTAATAAGTTCTGCTTGAGCTACATAAAATTCCTGCACTGGCAGCTTTCGTTACTTTTCATGGGGAAATGTGTTTGTTGCTTTGCAAAGTAGATAGATGCATGTCTGGTTCTTAATCTAAACAAAGTCTACTTTTTGAGAACTCCATAGGACAATATGGTGAAAAAAATAAAAATAAAATAAAATATTGAAATATAAAAGCACAATTTTATTATTTTCTATAAAATTAGCTGCCACTATGACCCACCAGCCACAGCCCTTGTTTAACAGCCCTTCTTATATTATGAAAAAGAAAAATCTTGAGATAGAGACTTGGATGTTCAAGGCAGGATTTCACAGGCAGAACAGCCACATATCTGCTTCTGACCATCTCCTTTCATAGTGAATACAATGCAGGCTGTGGCTACAGGCAGGAAAATGACATCAAGTTTTCAATTCATTAAAAAAAAAAAAGAAAAAAAAAAAAGACCTACTATAAAAAATGGGTTCCTGGAATGCAAACAGCATGCAGAAGTCCAAGGAAAAACCCCAGCCTCCGTCAGGCCTAATATTTATCAGGAACCTTACACCAGTGTGGTCATTTTTGCTTGTTTACTGTTGAAATGGAGGTTATTGAAATTTGTAATCTACAAATTTTCCTTTAGGCTCCTGGGCTGAAAAGGGCACTTTGGGTTTGGATGGAGTGGACTGAAGGAGGAGAAGAGATGAAAGGAAAGGGAGGAGGCAGGGAATAAAATCTGGCTTGCCAAAAATGCAAGATACATAAACCAAAGTTCTTTGCTGGTCATGTCTCCATTTCACAGTGGTGGGGATACTGAGTATTTGAAAATGAAAAGCAAATTACATTACGTAGATTTTGCCCTTCTTTGTCCCTCAGAGAAGGTTGAAAATTGCTCAGGAAAACTTTTCAGAGCGTTGGAGGCTACGAAAACATTTGGTAGCCCAAGCAGAAAGAGTTAATAATGTGCATTATCCCAAGATTATAAATTCTTCCTTACCCCTTCCAGAAAGCAGCTGTAGCCCATTTCAGATTTCAGCTTGTATCGATACAGAAACAGTGACTGTGAATTTGCACAGTACAGTTTCTCCATCCCCCCTTTCCCCTCCCTCCCAAGTTATGTAATCTTTGCTTCTGTATCTCTGGACAGATGTCTGCTCCAAGAAATTCTGCAGTGTGGCTCTTGCTGTGCTGCCCCCTCTCAGCTCCTCCCTGGTTCAGTTATTTATTGCTTTATTCAGATCATTTATTCAGATCACGGGCTGGTATCATTGATGACATTTATATTTAAGATCTGCTGCGAACGTGAAAGACACTGGTAGAGATGCCCCTGCTATTGAGGTGGTCTTTTGAGGTACGTTGAACATTCAGGATTAAAATTAGCAATGTCCTTTTAGCAAGAGCTTTTCATATAATATGTACTGCTTGCCTGCAGCCTGCTCCCAGGTAAATTGCCTACAGAATGTCCTACAGCATCAGCCTGCACGAATAGAGCACATTAATGCAAGTGTAAAGGAGAGGGGGTTCTGTTTAGGTGTAAGTAAAGAAGGTGGAATAATTCTTGTTTTAAAAAATAATACACAGCACAGCCTGGCATTAGGGAAAGAAGTTATTTCCTTTGAAGAAATTGGAATACAGAGTACAGTCCCTCCTTTCCATTAGCTGCTTGCTTGAGATAGAACCTAAATGTGCAGAGGAACAGGAATGTGATACATTAAAATGATGCTTTCTGGCTTGACCTGTCCTTAGAAAACGATTGATCTGCTTTCTCCTATGAATCCATTTCGAGCGGCGTCTTGCCTGAATGTGTGTGCTAAGATAACTCTCTGAAGGAACTATAGAGAAATGATCACACAGAAATGATTAAACATCCACAAACCACTCTAATGAGACCTAATTTGGTCTATTTTAAGCTCTGATGATTTTATTTTTTTTTTCTTCTAATGGCTCCCAGCTAAAATTTGTGTCTCAAACCAGTTGAAATGATAAATAGCTCGTAGTCTACCACCACCAGGACAAATTTATAGCTGCCCACATTACTTGGCAAAGGGAAAGGATTTTAGAAGGATTAAAAAAGTTAGGCGGAGGCAGTGGATGGAGTAAAGGCTCCACTGGGAAAAAGAAGTTGAGATATCAAGGTCCATATTGTATGAGACTGCCAACTAAGAGTGAGACAGAAAACCACTGAGTATTGCAGTTGCCTCATTTTTGTGAGCGTAGAGATCTTCTCCTTTTTCATCTCTCATGTTTTTTGTTTTTTTTTTTTAAATAATTAGCTTTCTTAGCTCCAAAGAGGTTGGATCCCAAGGATTAAGCAAAACATCCATGTGCAAGTGAAGAAAACCTTGGCTTTTTAGCTTTAAGAGTTTATGTTGTACACAAATGGCCTTCTTCCAAGCAGCAAATCCCTCAGCACGAAGTGCAGCTTTTCTGACAGCCAGCTAGAAGCGCAGTGACCATCTCCCTCAATATTTATGACACAATTTGTTGAATTAGGTTTAAAGAATGGGAAAACATAAAGCTCCCTGGCAAGTTAAGCATAGGTTTCTAGTCTGAAAAGTGCACGCTGTGCACAGTCAAATAATGGAAAGGAAATGGTGTGGAGAAGAAGTCAGATGCGTGGGACACATCACAGTTTGGTTTCCAAGTTGGAAATAAACATAATTTTCATTTTTTTTTCCATTAAACTATACTGCTTCTCAAGAGCAACGATGGGCACCTTATGTAGTTATGTATAATTTATTCATCATCCCGTCTTGTTCAGGGCTGTGAAATGCTTATGTAGAGATAATGAGGAAAATACTATAATCAAGTCTTTGTGGCCATTTATTTGAGCAAGAACGAGGGCTTCTCTCCATCATTATTCTATACACCTTGTTCACTTTTTGGGAACATTGGCATGAGTGAGAGGAACATGTTGTGAAACTAAGCAAATACTTACATAGGAATATTCCCGTACCATGTGTATTTACATAAATATTCATTTGAGAAGTATTTAATGGCTGCTTTGACAGGGTATGTGCTGAAATGAGCTGAAATAATACCCTGTAACTTGGTAACCGGTTGCCCAGAGTAAATTTGGATCTAATTTATTTCACAAAAATGAAGTTGAGAGATGCAGAGAGACCTACGCTATGAGGACCCCCTGGTAGCTTGCCAGTGGGGTGAAGGAAGAGAGAGAGCCACAGGGACCAGAGCATCTCTGGAGGCAGGGAAATGCCAGGCTGACAGAACCTCTCATTCCTCAGCCTGGATACTCAGGCTGTGTGCTTGGGGCAAGATTTGGCCCCAGAGTGCATGCAGTACACACACACAGTACGCGGGGTGAATGTGTGTGAAATGTTTCAATTACCTCTAAAATAATGTTTAACATGTTCCAGACATACTGCATTAAGCAAATACCCAAGCAGTATTTGAAGCATATTCTGTTTTTCATTTTAATAGATTGTAAATGTATTAAACACATGTTAAGAATATATTTCATATACTGCATTTGTAAAATATTATCAAATTTATATAGGCGGAAACCACAGAGCCACCACAGGATCGGCCCGAGAGCAATACCATTTTGTAAGTTAACCTTTTAGCACCACTCTATCAGAAGGATAGAACGGGGGATTTGATTTGATTTCATTTGATTTTGTTCAATTTCATTTCGTTTTTAAAGAAGAGCCTCTCAATGGAAACCCACCCTGTCCTTAACCCGTTCATCCCGGTCCTCTGAAGGAGAGGCTTTTGTGTGGAGAGAGATGCTGAATGTCAGAGCTGAAACACTGCCCTGTAGCCATACGAATAGATGTTTCAAGTACCTCCTCAACTCATTCAATAAACATCTCTATTAAATGAGTGCTTCAAAGCTGACAACCATTGTTGAGAACTCAGAATTTGACTCAGCCTCTTTTCTTGCAAACTGTTTGAGCAAATTGGAGTTGGGTTTTGGTTTTGCCCCAAGCCAGGGAGAATGGTTTGGGTTTGAAGAAGTATTCAGAGTTCAGACACCCCCGGGTTTCTTTGAAAGTGGAACCTACAGCTTGGTCCATTCCTTGGAAATGATTCCCATCTCCTCGCTGAGCTCAGCCAAAACCCTGGAAGTCAACACTTAACACGAAGCAGAGCTTCATGTCTGTGAGACAGCTTGACTTAGAACTACAGGAATTAATTGCAGGTACCCATAAAGTCCCACTCCTTCTTCAAGTGTGTAGGAATCCAACACATTTCAAGACTCAACCTCCATCACTTGCAAGAGAGAAATCATTTCAGTAGCTGGCTGCTATGTTGGACTTTTCTCCTTTTATGTGGATGAAAGAAGCAAAGCCAGCCCAGACCCCTAGTTTCTAGTGAGAGGTAAGACTTCCAAATTTCACACTTTGCAAGTACTGAATAGGGATCCCACAGCTGTAGGTGCCTGAGGCTCAGGTGGACAAATCCATCACTTGCCTGTCACTCAAATCGCCCGCTTTGCCTCTCCAAGAGCATGGACACAGCAACTTGAGGACAGAAAATTGTTGCTTCCAAAACTGGACTGAAATTATTGTTTTGCTTAGAGGAACTCTAGAAAAAGCCACTGATGGGTGATGCAGAGGAAAGTGACACTTCATCACACAGCAGAAGTTATCATCATACCAGCGTGCAGATGAATCAGGCCAGGAACTCAGCACAAAAACAGCTTTGTAAGCATCCTGGAATAATGAGCTATATCATAAAGTTTATAATTGATACGTGTCCTATTTCTTTGACTTCTAGATCCTCCACCAGTTTATCATAGAATTTAATACTGCAAATTTATTTTCAACTAGAAAGCAGATTTTGAGTATGAAGTAGCTTTTTTTCCTCAATAAAGTACTAAAACTAAATGTAATAGATTAATGAAGGTAGGATTATTTTAATTGCAGTTTGTGTCAGTCTCTGCTGCCTGTGTTTGGGAACATGGATAAGCAATCTGCATTTCCCAGCGTGCTAAGCCGACAGATGCTCTTTTTGGTGCTTCAGTTTGGAGAGGGGCTGGAGGTTTCATCATCATTCTCACTCCACTGGCGCAGTTTCTCAGCTGCAGTAGAGATGCTGTGTTAATATGAGGCAAGCAGTTGGGTAAGAAGTCTGTTGGAGGCCAGCATTCCATGAAATCAGTGCCCGTCACTAGGTGAGAAAGAGGCAGGGCCCTGGGGAGGTTTTGCTCAATGCTTTTCATCTCGAGTCCATGCGCAGAGAGGAGGTTGTCCCAGCTCAGGCAGGACACCGTGGAACTGCGCACCCTGCCTGGTTTCCCCACATCCTCCGTCCCTCCCCTCTCCCTGTGCAGCCTGCTGGGACAGGACACCCCAGCTAACACTTCAAGCAGGTTCACAACAGGTTTTTATTTTTTTCAGCTATGGAAAATGAGATTCTGGTCCTATTTTTTGACCTTCAGTTGGAGCATTTTTAGCTAAAATGTAATGGTGGGACTGTCTTTCAGACTGGAAATTCTTACCTCACTGTCCAGTGCAGTACATGGAAGCGTTCCTCGGCTGCACAGGGCTCTGCAGTGCTGTCCTTTCCTTGTCTGGGAGTTCTCAGAGTTTCATGGGGGAATCAGGACTTCTATCAAGCTGAGCGCACTGTGCTATGGTAGCACACAGCACGATGCCAGAATCCCACCTAGGTGCTGCTCTCCTCCTGGAAAAGGAATTCCAAAGCTTTCTAAGCCAGTGCACAGGTGGAAAAGATGATCCTTTAGAACAAGATGAGACCTTGGCATCATGGCATGCTACCACTGTAACTGTATACTGTATTGACACTATAAAGCATATTGCCATTGACCTGCGGATATTCAGTTTCCATAGGTCTGCTGCAGTTCAGGAGATACATTACAGCTCTGAGTATATGAGATCAGACACATTATGAAGCTCCCCATAACAGTTATGACAGATGTGTCATAGAAACTTAACTATACCCTGAAAAAATATTAACTCTGAAGTGTGTTGGTTTTTATAGGCTTATTTCACACCATTATCCACTTAACTATCCAATAAGGTACCAGGTATGTCCCACGAGTGGCAGGAGATATTTGCTGTGCTTTGACTTCCCGATTATTTCGTGTGGATCTTCGAGATGAAATAACAGTCAGACCCTCTGAAAAAAGCACTCCAGTATTCACCAGCGCTGTAAAAGAATCCCCTTCCTCTCACTTTTAATAATGTGGGGTTTGCCTCATCACATCTGATAAACTTTTGCTGTGTTAGGTCTCAGATGTGCAAATCGAAAGACTGAAAGAAGCACGTGCCCCTCCTTGCTGTATAAAATGTGGGGTGCAGCTAGGTTAAAGTTTTCACTTTTCAGGCAGGAGAAAACTCAGTAAGCAATGCAGTCAGCATTTTCACTTGATGAAACCGCCACCTTGCATTGCCTCTGATTTGGGTTTGTCCTTCCAAACAGCTACTGTGGGACCTAGTGAAGAAACAACTTCTGGAAGTGATTTTCCCCATATGATAGCATTTTCCTTTTCAGTAAATGTGCAGAGTAACTCAGAGAAAGAGAGAGATCCCAGATTTCTTTCTCAATGCAAAAATCAGAGTGTCTTTCTCAACCAACATATTCTCCAGGAATTCAGCTAACTATTAAGGTTTTCTTGCCTTGGCCAGTTCAAAAGCCAAATGTGGCTTCAGTAAAATCACATTAATATGTTTGCAGGAGGGAGAGAAGTATAGAGTTCCTGCTCTGCTCTGTTCTGCTTGCTTTTATTAAAGGTGGGCTTATAAACATTAAACATGTTAAAGGTTTTGTAGACATACAGGTATGAGGGAGCAAAATCAGATGATGTCCTAATGAGACTAAGACAAGTGCGTGACTAGAGCCGAATAGAACAGAAGACAACATAATATTTACTTATCTGATCATAGACAATCCTATTTTTGAAAGCAAACCACCATAAATTCATCTTGCTGGTATTTTTCACACTGGTTGCCCTTGAATCCAACAGGTATTAGATGTGAAAACATGGGGGTTTTAATGTCTAAATAAGGAGGGGGGGGTGTACATTCTGTTCAAAATAGAACCATGTATGTGATAGTAAAAGGAACATTGTATGTCTTGCCCACTCCCCCTTTATCAAGTAGCTGCTACTGCCCTAAGTTTCACGCTGTCACATAAATTTAAAGAGACCTTTGATAGTTACACACAGCTTTGATAGTTACACTAGCAATAGATTTAACCTAAGACTTTTTCTGTGCAAGCCATGAAATATGTAATATGACACAAGGTTTGAGAGCAGCCACCTTGAAACATTCAGAGATGGGTACATTTGGGTTCCCCAGCAGTCACCGAGGTTCTGCTAAGTGAGGTTTGCTGAAGCAACACGTTGTCCCTTTGTGGCGTGACGAGATAGACTCGAATTGGGAATTAATATGCGCCATCCACATCTGTCTTCTGCAAATCCTGCTCAGCTCCGTGCATTCAGAACAAATTCTAGGCAAGAGGCCACTGGGAAGTTGTCCAGTTCTCTGTACCCCGTGCCCAGCTCTGTCAGACTGGCTGCAGAATAATTTATTTCATACAGTTCCCCCAGCCAAGGAAAACATATTTGGGCCTTGTGGCAGGGAAGCTCTGCAATGAAGGCACTGTGTTGCAAATTATACACCCCAGGGGTTGACCTTCGCTCGTGTGCCTTCTGACCTGTAGGAAACTCCACCAAGTACACAGGGACAAATAAGAAATGCACTTTATTGGTCCTTATGCCTCCAGAAATCAATTTATAACCAATGGCGTGTGTTAACTTTCTCTTCACTTCATAAAAGTCCGTGATGAATTGATTTTGTTACTTTTCTTTATTTACAACTATGTGCAAGGTAAAATTTGTTTCTAAAAAGCTGGAGAAAGGACCCTTCAACATGAAATATCAGGACAATGTTTTATGTCTCCAAGTGATTCTGGGCTGGGGGAGTTGGGAAATGGCCGTGCAGCCGTACCCAAACTTCATTTCCTTATGTTTTCTCTGGAACATACGGGTTTTTAAAAGGTATATTGGACTACCTTTTCATTGAAAGCAACCCCCCCAACAACCTCTGTTCCTGGGCTCGATACCCCAGAAACAGTTGATGTTGAAGGACTGAGTGCAATGCTTCACCTCAGTTATACGTTACCTTCGTGGAAGATGTCACTGGAACCTAACTTGGGGCAAACCCTTAGCAACTTCGGAGTCAACAAGTTACCACTGAATCCAGCGGGACCAAGAGCTCACTTTTCAGTTCCTCCTCTTTGCTCATGCATTCCCTGTGGGTCTGGAGCTACCAGCCCACTCTTGAGGCTGTGTGACGTCTTTTATTCTCCTGAAATAGCAGTGTGGGGATGAGCTGTTGTTGCTGTGGTGTGGTAGGGCTGCCTGGGAAGCTTTTCTGCTCTGCTGTGGCAAAACAGTGACTGTGACAGGAGTTATCTTTATTGGTGGTTCACACAGAGAAGGTTATCTGAACATGAAGGATTTGTTTCTGAATTATAACTTCCTTCCAAATTTTCTTAGGATTTTAATGCCCAATAGTTCCGTGGAGCTAAAAGTTTCATCTCTCCCCTGACCCTGAGAGTGTCATTGAAAGCCAGTCGGATTTTTAAATCTGTTACAAGCTCTGCCACTCCCAGCTACTGTTTCCCCAGAAATCTGTTTCAAGACTTCTCAGGCATTGCTTTTCTCAGCTCCTGAGGACATTATCAGAAGGGTGCAATCCAGCAGACATTTTTCTGTGTAAGCACAGGAGGCCAGAGCTTTAGCTGGTGTGAGTCAAGTCAGTTTCTGCTGAAGTCCCAACATCTGGCATGTTAGAGTTCTTCACATACACAGCACGGGGGCTACTCATGTGTGTGTCTGCAGGACCTCATTCCTAATGATCTAGGACACCATATTATAAAAAATAGTGCAAATTATGCTTTCAGTTACACTAGTGCCAACGTGATGTAACTCCTCTGACAACTCATTGTATTTACTTTGGCTTTTCAGTAGCCTGAGTTCAGTGGAATCACTGGAGTTTCTCTAGATTTACAATGGCATAGCAAAAAACAGGACTCTGGGCTTGGAGAACCCGTGGTCAGCTGAAGACATAATAGTTCTGAGGAACTGCTGTGCTCACCCTCCGTGAGAGGCTGCCGGAGGAAAGGTATATGCAGAGCGACTTGAGTGCATGTATATTCTAATTGGAAATGAAAGCCTTGCGGTGAAATGAAATAGTCTAGTGCAGACATTAAAGTTAGAAGATCTTTCAGCCTTTGGCTGCATTCCAGTTGTTAAATTCCTCTGTCCCTTCTGATGGAAAAGCCAGAGGATCTTTCTCGATACAGTGAATTTCATTTTGATTTTTTTTTCTCCTGTGCATGGAGAGGATTCAAGCTGATCTCAGGGCTACTGTAAAGCCCTTCTGAACCATGTCTTCTTTCCTCCATGTAGTTCCTCTGACCCATCCCAGTCCTTTTTACCTAAGCTTGGAGGCAGATGTGTGTCCCAGGAGGGAGGCTGAGAGCGTGGCCACTCCATTGGCTTCACAGGGTCCCTTCCAACCCAGACCTTTGTACGACTCTGTGCCACAGGGTGGGGGTATGGATCTGTCAGCAAGGGAAAATATGTTCCTGAGAGACTCCCATACACCATGTCCTGTGAGGAACCAGCAGTGTCCAGCCTGTGGGACTCTGAAACCACAACCCAGGGAGTCACTGAAGTCTCTTTTAAGAAAAATGGGAGGGACGTTGCTTTGAAATGTTGCACAGCGGTTTCCTACCTGAGGAAATGTGTGAAAGACTTGGCTCAGCTCCCGCAAGGACCTTGCCCTGTTATCAAGTATATTTGGTTTCAGTCAACTCACAAGAAAACAACTTTTAAATTCCTTGCTTTATTTAGTGGCTTCTCAACTCTACATCCACACAGCTCAACAGAAGGGCTGAAGAGGAAAGCAGTTTGTTCATTCTCTTCTTGGATTTCTCAGCAGCCCCTGAGTGTGCATCTAATCAGATCTTTCCCAATCACATCTGCTTGTCGCATGATAAGCACAAGTCTACCTGTGCTGCTCTGTGTACACGGGTCTGTAGGAATTCCATCTCCTGGGTGGACTTTGTGAGTGTGAACTCCTTGCTGCATCCCAAGCTACACCTTTTGGACTGAATTTTTATGGAACCATAAAGGAAAGAGAAAGATTCCTCCTGCTCATACCCGTCTTTGTCTGTGACTTTCCTGATGCTCGGTTGGACACAGCCCTCACAAAGAAATTGGCTGAAATCAGGGCTCAGAAGAAAGGGAGGTTTTGTGTGTAGGTGTGGGTATGTGGAAGGAGGTAGAAAGGGTAGCCTACCTACATTTTTAATAGTTTCTTTATGAGTGTGATACAGGTATTTTCCTATAATAAAACAGCAATGTTCCCAACCAGCAAGTGCTGTTCTTGGCATCTCATTTTATTCCAATTTGCTTTTCTTGCAACTGCGGGCAAGATTCGTGAAAGGGCTGTGCCTAACAGGTAGGTAAGAGAAGGCACTATTTTTTATACAAATAAATGTCATTCCTAAATTATCTAGCTTGAGAGTACACCATATGGTTCTAGCCTATCCATGCCTCTCTCCCACCTTCTAATTGGCAGCTGCCATGAAGTACGGAAAGGTGATTAAATAGTGACTTGTTCCACTGAATTGGCAGCTAACCTGCTGCCAGAATTGAAGACAAATGAGGGCTTGCACATATCAGTAAGTAGAACTGATTTAGAAGTTTCCTTCCAAACTAATAAACCCCTGGAAATCTCAGGTTTAATTTTTTGGTGAGTGCTCCCGTTTCCCAGCAATTTCTCAACAAATGGCTGAAGATTTCCCATGTTTCTCAGAGAGTAAGTGCTCAATGGATTTCAGAAATTGTCTTGGCATAAATAATCCACAGACTAAGGAAAGACCTATGAGTTGGAAGTCAGGGAGCAGAAATCTGCTCTCCACTGCTGTTTGCCTTGAGCTGTCCTCAGTAATTTCATGTCATTTTCTGTGCCTGTGTATGTCTGTAAAAAACAGGGTCATCCTACTCACTTCCACAAAACATCTGGGAAGCAGAGACCCAGCTGTGTCTGCACAGGGTGATGTAGATACACATATACATATACAGATACAGATACTTTTCCTTTACATATAGATAGATATACATAGATACGTTTTGGGAGATATACCTACATGATCTCTGAGCTCCATGTATGCATCTGGAGTTTTGCTGCTTGATTAGAGTCTTTTATATGAAGTAATTCTCTTGTCAGCCAGACCATTTCTGATGAGGCTTTTAATGTTCCTACTGAGACTGGGACATGCAGTTCAAATACCACTTTAGGTTCCGAAATTCATCTTTAATTACAGATTGATTCTGAATTGATTGTTTCTGGTAGCAATTGAGTTAGACCCATTTTTGTGAAGTTTCTGAATGGGTGGTAACGCTTAGAACTGAGTGTGAAGCAAGGCATTCCTCATCAATATGATGTGGATTTTTTCTTATCATAGTAATAATCATGACAGTAATGAACATAACAGAAATTACTAAAGCCACTGTCAAACTACCTCAGGAAACTAAGAAGAAAGCATTGTTTAGGATAGTTTTGGGGGGAAAAAGGTGTCATTTAACGAAACTTGAACTGTTTGCAGAAAGCTGCTGCTGAACGGGCTGCTGCTGTCAGTAATTGATGGGAGTTGGATTATTTAGGCAAAGATGTTCCTCTTTACCTGTTTGCAAGCACCTTGCTTGGTCCTTCCACACTGTATCCTGCCTTTGAAAGAAAAATGGAAGGACTGTTCGTAGCTCATCTGGTTCTAGAGCCTTGGAAAAACTGTGAATCAGTGCTGGATAACACTTCAACCTTCTGGTTTTTCTGCCACAGGCTCAAAACCACTTTACAAATTAAAATCACATTGTGAAAGAAGGGATCAAATCTCACATTTCAGAATGCATGGAAAGGGCCTCTGGCTGTAAGTCAAAGGTTGAGGGACATCCCGGCTCCCCTTACTTTGGAGGAAGCTTGGCCCGCGGGGACACTTCTCCAGGTGTGTGCTTTCTCTGCAGCACATCTGTAGCTTGGAATACCTGACTTGGAGCTGGTTGTGCTTCAAATCTGATCTGCGAGCCTTGGTGTGAGTTCTGGAGATAACACTGAATGGAGATGGGTTATTTGGCCACACCAGCCAAACGTGAGCTTTTCTGTAGGAAATGTCTCTCTTTTCCGAACCGAACACAAACTTCACTAACATTCCTGAAAGCCCTCCTTAGACTGATGGTAACAGTAAACTTCCCACCTTGCAATTCCAGGAATAGAGCTGCTGAGGTTTTCCTGTACCAGCTCCAAAGGGCCAAGACAAACCCTAGTGTTGGTGGTTCCTCCAAAATTCTCCGGTAAGAATAGGATGTTTCCATCCACCACTGTATATTGACTCTTGCTATGCTTCTGACCTTAAATCATTTGATGACATCACATTGTTACTTTGAATCCATGTACAAATAAGCTGTATTTCCATTAGGGAACATAAAATGGCCCGTTTTGACTCACTCTGCAAACTGTTTATGGGTTACTTGCAGCTTTCAGGATTTTTACAAGAGAACATCCACTGTTCATTTCCTGGCTCGGCTCCAACTGGACATGTTAACTTTGCCTAATTTCCAAGACATTCGGTGGGAAGGCTTCATAATAGAACCATGTTTTTCCACCAGGGAACTTAGACCACTTTTTTAAAGTCTATTTTTCCCAGACAAATTAAACCAACTTTTTATGAGCTTCTTCTAAAGGGTAGAACAGTAGCTCGCCTTGTTAGATATTAGTGCTTCTGTTCGGAAGGGTGATCGTGTAACTGCAGGGCCTCAGTATTTTACACTTTCTGGAGTTCATTAACCAGAGGCTTCTGTATTTGAACCTGTAACATTTTAGCTGGACGAGACCCAGAAAGCGAAATCAATCCAGTCCCGTAGCACAGAACTAATTGTCATCGTATCCAAATGTGCAAATATACAAGAAGCATACAGGGACTGAGGCAGGGGAAAAGGGAGGGCTTTAGTTTTTAGGGTATTATGTTGCTGAAAAGTTTTTACGTGCTTCCTCACTGACAGAAAATACTAAATTGAAAATGTGTTTCCTATATTGAAGTATCTATTGCAAATTGAATGGTTTTCTATACCTACATTCATCTAATCAAATGCTTTCCGTTTAAGTCGTGTTTGACTATGTATTGGGCTGGGTAGGAGTTGGAGGAGATTTCTCTTCTTGTCAGAGCTTGTAATGTAATCAGATAATACAAGGAAAGAGACACCTTTTTCCAGCATCTTGTTCTAGCTCGGACCCCAGAAGAGAAGGCAGCACTGTGACCCAGATCCTCCTCACTGCCTTGGAGAAATTAGAGACTCTCTAAATAATAATATTAAATGATCCCTGATGAACTTATGAAGAAATACGTTAGTGCCTGGCCAGAAGTGGCATCTGCATGTGCTGGTGAGGTGTAGGAGCCCATTTGTGCTCCACGTCCCTGGTCCCGTGTCCCAAAAGTGACTTTCTGCATGGAGATCTGTGACTCAAGGGCATCTCCAAGGTCTCTTGCTTCTGTCCTGAGACCAGCATGCAAAGAGAAGCTCAAAGCTGTTTGCAGGACTCATTTGCAGCACAACAGCTAGTGTCTATCAGAATTTTTTAACTTCATCCAAAGTCCTCTGTAGCCTTTCAAATGACAGCCCAGAGTGGAATCTCCTTCCAGGGATGATACTGTTATACCAGTTACCTGGCATGGCCGAGGAAAGCTCTCATCCTCCAATCAAAGCCCTAATTTAATAGTCTGCACAAAAACTTACTTTAGCCAAAATTAAACACATTATTCAACTCAGAGACGAGGAGGCTGTTAATAGAAACACAATCATTAAGTTATCTCCCGTTGTGACTTACAGCAGCAGCATATTGGCAGTTTCATTCCTGGAGCAGAAATGAGGGGTCTCTGTCTGATCCGAACAGATCCTTTCTAAATGAATATGACTGCATTTAATTCATATACATCTTGAAAACTCCAAAGATGCTTCCAGAGAGGGGCTTTTTTTTTTTTTTAAGGTGTTGCCATATGGTTTTAATTTCTCAGAAATATATAGACTAGCTTGTTCGCTGAGAGAGCCGTGCCAAATACGGCATGTCAAGATAGCTGAAAATGTAATTTAACATCTAGTCTTTTCCTATAGTGACTTTACTAATACAGTGCCAGTTAAAGAATGAAATCTAACATATTTATTATTTACTGGAAATGGAAAATAAATTATTCTTTTATAGCCCATATTTGCTACACTCACCTGATAAGCAGTGACTTTGACAATCCTTTTAAAAATCATAAATAGTGTTTGCTACTGCAGTTGGAAATTTAGGACAGTTAGACAAATAAACCACACAGATTTAAGGGCAAGAAATATTCTCTGGAAAGATAAAAGCTTAAACCCCAAAATTACTGCACTGGTAATGAGAAGCTATGGCTACACTGCCCATAGTTAAATTAATAAAATACGTCGTTTAGGTTTTCCAGTCAATGATTTCATGACCACTGACATTCATATCCTTCTCCCTATCTGTTATGTGTTTATTTTTATGACTCAGATATGAGTGTACTGGGTAATTAAAAGTGAATCTTACATTAGGGACCACCACTTCAGCAAAACATTCGCTGCGTAACTATAAACTCAGAAGTTGATCCATATATTTGCCATCACTGCGGTTGGTCCATTTTCACACTATTATTATTTTGTCTCAGAACTCCTGTGTTTATAAAATAGGGACAGAAACACAGACTAAATATAAATCCAATCGTCTTTGCACCGGAGAAGCTTAAAAAAAGAAGCCTGAATTCAGAATATTCCCAAATATCCTGTAAGGTGCCTAAAGGTTTCTCAGACATAAACCTGAAATAGATTTTGTCCTTGGAAGGGCCTGGGGAGAATGACATAGGTTATAAAGTTATTTATGGATTAGTCTGGTGATTTATCCTTGTGGGATTCTTTAAAGTGGGCACCATCCCTCAGGGCTGGATGGGGGGGGTGAAGTCTCCCTGGTCATGGACCAGTACAGCTAAGGATCCCTTCGCCAAACAGTGCGGTGGTCTTGGTCCAGTTTTCTGCTGAGGTCTAGAGGAAAATATGTCAGCCAATTTACTGTGAAACAGGGAGAAGGATCAGAGCCTGCCAGTCATCTAACCCCTGCCAGGGGACTGTGGGTGATGCAGAACCACAAAGACAGACAGCATGATAACACCCATGAGAAGGCACCAGCTTCTTCAAGCACCAGCACCAAAAATCAGATAAAAAGTCCTGTCGAAAAGAAAGAGAAGAAAGAAGAAAAGGCATAAGGAGAAAATGCTAATTACAGGCATAGCAGCAACAGCCTTCATAATGTAAAGGAAACAGCTCACAGTATTTTGAAGGGCTGAAGAATGCAGCAAGACAAATTTAAAGGAAAGATTGAGAATTTCACACAGTAAATTCTCACCCATGGAAAGAAACCAAAACTGTCCCAGGATTTTTTCCCTGTTGATCGAAGTAGAAGGATATATTCTTGTGGATTAAGTTGTAGATATGAACCCCAGCACCACTATAATCACGATAAAGTGCTCTCAGCTTTATTCATGAGGGTCTAAGAGCACTGAGGTCTTGGATTGCTCTTCCCGTAACAGTGAAACAGCTAACCTATTGTGACGAAAATAGTAATAAACTTGTACTTTTTTTACATTTCCCTTCACTCTCAGTATCTCCTCCCATCCAAGCTTTTTCCTGCTTAAGTCCTGGATTTTTATAATGGTTCTAAAGCCTGGACTGCCTATGTATGGCAAGTCACTGTGGAGCCCAGAAGAGATGAATGGGTTTTTGAATGTATATTATAAGACACATCTAATCCATCATTTCAATGATTTTTTTTCCTCTAGACAGACATTAAGAAAATAACCCATTACAGCAAAGACTTGATCTGTAAAACAATTGGATATAGCATATGTATTTGGAAACCTGCTTTTCCTTTACATAAAGCAAATGTGGTGACTGCCTGGATCACTGTGTGTGCTGGGTTATCAGCTGTTAGAATAACATGCTTTTATCTGGGAGCAAAAACGTGACACTGAGCAAGCTCTTTTCAATGGCCAAAGAGCCTGGAAATGCAGAAAAAGGTTTAACAAGTCACACAGAGATAAATAGCAACATTTTGAATGTTCCTTTTGCTTTTTAAGATGTCATTAACAAATGAGTATCCGTAAAGTAGAAATGAAAATATATTCCCTGCTCTAAATCTCCACATTCCCCAGTTACTGTGACCTACCTGAAAGCACATTGTTATCTGCAAGAATTGTCATTGCAAAAGTGGTTTGCTGCTAAGAGGTATTTTTGCCAAACGCTGCCTGGCAGAATGCAGTGCTGGAAGAGAGAGGAAAAAGGAAAAGGAAGGAGAAAAAAATTGCAAGGGTGTGTAGGTGAGCGCGTGTGCGTGCACTGATGCACGTATAATGCCATTGAGGAGCTGTTTGGGCTGTTTTCTGTCTCAAGTCTCAAGCATTGCTTGTTCCCCCGTGCTCCTGGGAGCAATGAGGAATACCGCTTGGGCTTAATGCTTATGGTTCCACCGAGCTGTCAGATGCAAGCCTGAAAAATATGTGACATGCAAAGTTTGCCTCAGGTAGTTACTCACACAACCATATTGGGAGAGAAAATCTTCAAGGCCAAACTGGAACACGTTGGCAACTCGATCCCATTTTTGGTTGGTTCGTTGGGTTATTGGGGGAAAAAAAAGAACAAGTTTTGGTTAATGCAAATAAACAAATAAATCTGGAGAGGTATTTTCACCACCCTTCTGTTGACTTTGGATCCTGCTGTTTAAAGTATAGCATCGACAAGTTAACTCTCCTGTCTCCTTTTGCAGAAACACCCATCTGCTCAGGGACTGTGGGTATAGCTTGGGTACAATAGCCTTTACTTTCACTTTTTGAAACTAGTTTCCCACTCACTATATATGTGTGTGTGTGTACATATGTATATGTCCAAGAATTTTGTACTCTTGACTCAAGCACCATGAGGTGGTTCACAGCCCATGAGCCTGGAGAGAGGATTTCTATGGCCAGGATCAGGGCATAGCATTGGGATCGCAGCTGGGACCCTGGCTTTGTTCCGTTATCTCATGATGTATCTGCGGGGCAGCGTGCTGTGAAGTAATGAAATCTAGCAAAGGATCACAAAACCATTCATGTAGTTATTGAGTCATTCCTTGGAGTAAACATGCAATTAATCACAAGCAAGTATTAATCATGGTTGCATGTTTGCAGAGTCCTGTGGATATTGTCTGTGGTCTTGTTACGAGCGTAGGAAAGCACAGCCAAAGAAAGCCAGCATTCATTGCTGGGCGCTGCCACCCGGTCTGTGTGTTCCCTGATAGTTGGAGGCCTTGGGACCACCAAGGTCAGGCCAGGCAGTGTGGAACTGGCTTCCTAAACACTCTGTGTTTGATTGAAATTTATATCACACCTAGGTTGTGATGCAATCCTCATTGCAGCTCTTTCTCTAGATGCTTTCGTACCCCGTCCTACATGTTCTGGAGCACTGTTTAGCCTCACCTTTTCTGATTTCCATGCCTATGCTGGTGAATATGCTCAACCATTTCCCCACAATGTGATAGCCAAGGGAAGGAAGACAGAATTTTCAGTCAGTGTCCCAGTCTCCAGCACGAAGCACCTCGTGCAAAGCTCGTGCTTTACATTAGACCCCAATTTTCTATTCTTCCTCTCTGCCGCGGCTGCTAATGGCCAAATCCCCATCTCCTCGGCCTCCTTGGAAAGCGAAACCACGGGAGCAAACTGAGACAACAGCATTTGCATCTGCCTGCAGCCTCCCATGGCGCCCTGCAATTGGAGAGCGGCAGCAGAACATAGAGGCCTTTCTACAAAGCAACGCCAGCGGAAATCACCACCAATGTTAATTCGAAACAGAATGAGATAGCCACAGTGCAGGGCCTTGAGAGAGCGCACAAAGAAGGCCTTTTCTTGTTCACAGGGTGCTGACAGTATGGGCGAGAGTCCATCCTGTGCAGCTGATGTGAGGAATAGCACATCCTTAAATCTCAACACCTGGGCACAGCTCGGGAGACCTGGGGAGAAACTTAGAAGGAAGGTTTCTGCGAATGACACTGGGGAGATCCCCGGAGGCTTCTGCAGCTGGCTAGCTACATAGCTGCTAAAAAGGGGGTTTTTAAATGAACTTTGAGATCTCTAGAAAGGCTCATTTATCAATGTAAACAAAGTTTAGCTGTTTAATAAATCTGTTTCTTTCCTCCCTTTCATCAGACGTTGCTGTTATGGCTGATGGCTCTCATAATGTGATCAGCTGCGGTGTTAATAAGCTCTGCGTGCAATCAGGCAGATAAAGATGAGGGAAAGGTGGTTTTTTTGGTAATTATTTCTATTAAATAGTAGCTCAGTTTGGCCAATGTGTGCTTAGCATTCCTCTTTTATTCCATCTCAGAGCTGCATCTTTTCTAGGGATGGGTAAATTGCTATGGAAAAATAAGAACTGGCCAAACCAAACCTCAGCCCAAACACTGACATCAACCCAAACATTTTTGAAGGTCAGTGTTAGTTTGGATAAGTAACCCATCTACCCAGTCATAAGTAGGGCTGGTCAGAAAATGGATTTTCCACCTTCTAAAAAATGTGAGGAATATATCTCTGTTTGTAATCACAGGCTTTGAAAAGCTAATTCTTTTATACTCTTTTCCAAACCCAAGACAAATCAATTTAAGTGAAAATTTCATTTACATTGTATCACCTCATTTTTTATTTGGAATTTTTTTTAAATTTTAATATAAAGGAAGAAAAGTACCCATAAAATACAGGCAAGGGAGTGGTTGATTTAGTAAATCTATCCCTCCAATCAAGCTGATCTCTGATATTTTGTATGATTATTATGGTACATAGAATTGCATCTCTCATGGGTTTGCACACAGATTGGGGCAGAGGGAACCATGCAGCTCCTTGATCCTATAGCCAGGCTAGGAAGGGCTCACAGCTTGGCCATTCCTTGTGCTTAGTGTGACAGCATTGCTCTGAGATCCAGGAGGTTACCAGGATCTGGAGAAGAGATGCCTGAGAGATGTGATATCCAAGCGCCATCCCAACAAGACAGGAGGGTGTATTGTAACAGCTTATCATGTAGAACCCCAAAACTCAAACTGTAAAAGAGAGAACAAGGATGATACAAACTAAAAAAAAACCCCTAATTAATTAATAAATGGAGAAATATTTGTATGTGTAGCCCAACTTCTGGGGCTTGTTCAGGCAGAACCTTTCTGCGCTCACGTGGACACCTTCCCCTCACTGCCATGGCCATGTCTTGCAGCGTGATGTGGAGCTGCCAGTAGTCATGGCAGAGTGAGGACAAAGGAAATCTCAAATACTTTTATCTGGAATAAGCTTGAATGGAGTATTAGTTTCATTTCCGTGTTGTTCTTGCTATAAAAGTTAGAACCGTTTGAGCAAAACCTGGTTCCACTGAGAAAAATAGTTATAATTCCATGTGTTTTTATGAGTGCAGTGGTTGTCATCCTAAAACACAGGGCATGCTAAGGAAGGTTGACTTTGGGCAAAAGTGAATTGCAGAAAATTCGGGAAGAAAAATATTGGCATTTTTTTAACATGTTTGAAATAATAATAATAATATAAAAGCATGTTCTTCAGGAGGTCTCTTTTCACTCACAAATTGAATATGAGACCAAAATAATCATGAAGGCAAATTCAGACACTTCCCTGTCTTTTTCTGAAGTGTTAATTTTATATTTTTTCACGAGCATTTAATTAGATACTGAAAAAAATAGGCAAACAAATGAGACCCCAGCAGCTCAATACTGAGCTTTGTGTATAAAGGAAACTTCATGAAATGTGAATCAGGTTAAATAGTTCAATTCTTGTCCATTGCTTACATGTTTGAGAAGGAGTGCAACTGTTTGAAATTGTTTAAGTAGTTAGTAAGGTGATCGTAACATTTACCAGCAAATGACATAAATCCAGAATTAATTATAATGGCTTAAATAGTTAAAAAGAAAGGGGATCATTGGTCCCATGGTTTATTGTGAACTGTCAGGATAATGGAATTTTAATCAGTCCGTTTATTTTAGGAAGGATTAATTGCATGGCGTGATGCAGAAAATACAGTGACTGACTTTGGAAACTGAGCTGACTGCGTAATTTTATTAAAGCAGATCAGTTGTAGCATCTTAATTTCCTCAGACATGTTTATGGGGAGCCATTTGTTTTGTCAAGATTCTTTCCTGGCTGCTGGAGTTGCTGAAAATGAGTGTGTTTGCTGAGACCATCGCCTGGGCGTCTGTCCCCATCCCACCTGCCCTGGCCGTGGGATTCAGGGGGGGAGGTCAAGTGGAAAAGTGCATCAGGCTGGGGTGTGGACATGTATAAAGATTACCTGGGGGGTTTCACTGGAAGCATGCTCCTAAAGTCCCCTGATTTCCCAAGATCTTCCAGAGATTTCCGATGGGCTTTTCCTATAAGCACATTATGATTTGGCACAAAGTTGCAGGGTTGTGACCTCCCTGACTGATTCACACATATGGACAAAGGAAAAAAACCCAAATATTTGGGAGTAAGAAAAGGGTTCGGGAGTAAAAGAAGGAAATGAAGACACAGGACAAGATCCTTAACACGTCTTGCAGCTCCACATTGCGTTTTAGCAAAATATTTTGGTCACAGGAAAAAAAAAAGTCAAAAGAAAATTACTTCTCTTCAAAGTGAAAACATTTCATGTTGAGATGATAAAATGAAACCATAATAATTTGTGCTATGGGAGAATTTTCACTCAATTTTCCTGTGATTTTATTGCAAATGACTTTGAGCACTAATAAGTTCCAAACCAAAGAAGTTTCATTTCTCCTGAATGCATTTTTTTGGTGAATAATTATTTGCTCAACAGGTCCATTCTCTCTCTCCCCTTCTTAACTTTGGGTTCGCAAGAGATTTGGAAACTCAAGTTGTAGCTACGGGGTGTCTAATTTCTGATACTTCACTGGGGTGAGGTACAATAGCAGTTGTACCACTGTCCTCATTTGACACCCAGGTTCCCATTGTAGTCAGTGAAGACAGAGGAAACCAGCTCCAGAGGTGACCCAACCCATCCTTTACCCCTCAGCCTTTCTTCAGCAGTAGACTAGAATAAACACATATTTTTTTAGCTGGGTTTTTTAGGTGGCTGAAGGTGACCTTCCCCATGTAGGTCCAGGTGTCCGCTTTGGCATTCAAGCTCCGAAGAGCTGTGAGATAGTTTGGGTTGTGTAAAACTTTGCTTAGTTTATTTGCCTTATAGAACAAAAGCTCAGGAGATTTCTAGTTGACTTGTACTCTGGGAGGCCACATGTGGAAATTTCAGTTAGTTGCTAATGGCTGTGCCACACTTTCAGTTGCTTTTCTTCTCATAATTAGAGGGAAAGGAGTTATTTTCAATTGTTTAGTATCAAGACAGGCTGTCCTTTCTGCAGTTATTAGGCTGTATTCGCCAGCTGGTCTAAATTAAAAGTTGGTTATGTGGTGGAGTTTTACTGGTGTGCTAAAATAAAGGGACACAAAACAGGAAAGGTGGAAACAAGGTTTACAAGTAGCATCACTTCTCCTTCCTTCTTCCTTTAAGAGGAACGGAAAGTGTGATGGTGTAACCTGGCAAAGGGGACACATGAATATCGTAAAAACAAAAAATAGAGAAAAGCAAATGTTGCTGCAGTGTCTGAGCTACAGAGGGAAAATATTTCTACCAAGAGTACAACAGCAGCGAGCTCAGACTGGGAGGCAGCTCTGGACCAGCTGCCCGTGCAGCCTCCAGCCTCCGGCATGGTGCTCAGTGTTGGTCCCGGCGCATCCATCAGCCTGCATGGCTGGGATTTCATCCCTCAAATCCCTGTCTGATTGATGGGGCAGTTGCTCTACCTCCTACACTGTACCTGCACTGGCTTCCAAATGAATAGGAAGACTTCCTAATTCTGCTTACAGAAGTTGACAGAAAGGAAGTTTTGCTTGATGCTACTATTAAGAAGGAATTTCTTTTTAGCTCGGTTCCCGTGCCATTTCTATGTACGCTCCCAGCTTAAATTACTCACAGCAGGCACATTGTCAACTCAAAGACTTTTCACTGTAAAATTTATATTCTCTGAAATTCATTTCCAGACAATCAAAACCCCATTTTCATGTATAAATATTATATTCAGATATGCCCTGAAAATGAATGCAGTTCCTGCTCATTTCCCAGAGCCTCGGGACTTCCAACTGCTCTGCTTGAAAGAAGGACAATTATTTTTCCTGAAATTATTTGCCATTTTCTGGTATCAACTATAGAAATCCTCTAATCATTGGAAGCATTCATGGTGTGAACAAAAAGGCACAGAAGAAATTTTCTGGACAACCTGAAAAGGCACAATTCGTTTTTTTTAAGAATTAGGCTGGGTCCATGCTTTAGAGTTCAAGAAACTGAGAAACAGTGAGGATGAGAGTAGGGTAAAGAAGCACAGAAGGATTAAAACTCCCCATCTTTTAGTCCTTCAGTAAATCCCCCAGGCCATGCTGCATCGTGTGGTACCGTGGTCTGGGACAGTGCTGCCTGCTATTAATATGAATAGAGCTTTGTCCCATACGTTTGGAGTTTCCTTCTCACCACAAATGTTTTGAAAAGCAATTAAGTTATTTAAAAAGCAGCCAACATGCCTACCAGTTAACAGTAGTCAACATTTAAAGTGAATAACTAGAATGTGTTATTTTTTTTGAAAGATCAGACCTTAATCAGTGGATACTGATACTCACATAACATGAAACTGTGTTTTTATTTTAATATCACTTTGGCATTCAGAAGGTCTCTATCCTGGCTCAAATTAGTTATTTGCATTTTTTAAAACTGAGAGAGAAAAGAGTCAAACTGGAAATCCTAGCTGAATCTGAGGATTAGCTTTATATTCTCGGAATTTTACTGCAATCAAATCTGAAGTGGTAAAACCAGAACTAATAATCAACTATCGGTATAATTTTTATCCTTGTGAACAATGATTTCTTAAAACCTCCATATGTATTCTCACATGCACATGCATATATTTAGCATTCGAGGACTTGAAGTCTCATAACCTGCAGTATCTGCCTGATTTGGAAGGATCTGGACAACCTTGCTGCCATGGTCTCCATACTTGCTGTCTCTGGGGCATCCTTTGCTTTCTCATGGACTGCTGGCCTCTGCCAAGACACAATGGTGGGAGAGTGGTCATTGGTTTGATCCAGTCTGGGAATTCCTATCATCTTCATCAGAATCTGTCCCAGTTAAGTCACCCTTGCAGCACAGTTAGCAGAAGCTTGTCTATCATGGTTCCCCAGAAGTGAAGCAGATTGAAATGAATATTCATTAGTTTGTTTAAAAAAAAACAAAACAAAAAAAAAACCCCAAACAACAAAACAAAATCCCAAACCACTTCATTTTTAAGATGTAGCTTTTTAGCAAGAGGTGATTCAGATTTGCCAGAGAGCAAACCCAGGCACTCATGTGTGCGGAGCACGTAACCACTGCTGTGTTGGTCACAAAAGCCAGCGACAACAGAGCTACGGGGAGCTGAGGAGGTAGGCTGACATTTTCTTCTTCTTCTTCTTCTTTCTCTCTCTTTTAAAAATAAAATTATTTGTTTAATTTGAAAGACAATACCCGGCTGGGCTACAGGGAGCGCGCTCCGTGAGCTAATGCAGGCAGCTGGCAGAACCATGGTGAGCAGAGCTGCACCCTTCCAAGAGGAAAAAAGGCTCAGATGACAATATAAGTTACTCAAAACAAACAGCAATGAAATGGAGTGGAAGAGAGTTCTCCACTTGAATTACTATAATGTTCCATTTATAGTTTCAGGCTTCTTGTGGACTGTGATTATAAAAACCTTGGCTGGCATCTGCAAAAAGGAAAGAAAATATTCTCCTGGAGGCAAAGAAGCTAGATCATCAAGTGGATTTTTATTTGATATCAATGATAAATCACCCCTGGCCTGATTGTATGGCAGCCAGACTAAGCTAGGACTAACTAGGACTGCAAACACTATTCTGTACAGCACCTTACACCGCAGGGTCCGTGTTGTGGTGATCTTTCGGGGCCCTCTGGTCACTGGTAGTGTGTGATTCAAATCAAAATGCTGCTTCAAACTAGAAAATAGGACTTTTTTTTTCCCCTCCTTCTTCTTTTTTAATATGAAGATGATGAAATGGGGCATTTTGACTCTTCCAAAATACTGTTTCACCTCAGACCTGTTTTGAATGAGGATCCTCACTGCAAACAAACCTGCAAATGGGTCGGACCTCAGAACAATGGTATTTTCCCACTGAGAAATACTTTCTTCTGACTGTCCTTGTTAGCATTGACCTACCCTGCCTCGGGGAGAAGCCCTTGGAGGGAGCCACAGCCTTTCTCCAAGGGAGGCACAGACGTCCCAGGGTGATTATTTTTTCAACCCAAGAAAACACTTGCAAGGTAAATGTTTGGAAGCAGCAGTCCTCTGAAGAGAAGTGACAAAGTGGTCGCTTTGGTTAAAAACAAAACAAAACAAAACATACTCACCACATTTTTTACTTTTTTTGTCAGAAACACTGTCCAAGGGGGAGAAGTGAATGGGGTAGAAACAAAAAAAAAAAAACACAAAAAAAAGAAATTAAAGAGAAGGAGAAAAAGAAGGACAAGAAATCATCTGAGGATAGATGATAATAAATGAGTGGGAAGGCCACTCTGTCATGAGGAGCTGTTTTAATGTGCTCTCTTCCTGCCTCTGTATATAAAAGCTTTTTTGTCAGACATGCTTGACTAAAATCACATGGAAATATCCTTAGCAGGAATTCACAGGACTGGGACTGATTTCCATCATGCAAGAGCCCAGTCCAAATGCTGGGTGTTGGTTTATGCCATGACAGCCCCATCTGCACGTGCCCAGGTGCATTGGGGCAGCCCTGGTTCCACCTGCAGTGTGTGGTCCTGGGTTTGGCTCCTGTGGGCACTGAAAATGTGTGATGAAGTTTATAGAACTCCATGACTGTGCCTGAGGAACGGGGCGGGGGGGGGGGGGGGGAAGAAAGAAAATGGGGTGATGGTGGATGAAGATGGGCAGAGACCCAGCACGAGCCCTGCTGCCCGCCCAGCTCACTGGGTTGGAGTTGGGAGCAAGGCAGGAGAGAAGCAAGAACAAAGTAAATTTGCCACCCACTTGTTGATTAAGTTTACTCCAAGTCTGCAAACCAGTTTTGTGGAGAGGACAATTCAAAGCAACAGAAATATTCCAAGCTGCTTGCTTTGCATGCTGGGAGGGTCATCCCCCAAGCTCAGTTGCACTTGGAAGTGATGCGTCCCCTTCCTGCAACATGATTAGCAGTTAATCTCTGCCAGATAAATAGTGTGGCTTCTCAGCTGGAAAACCCAGCATTAAGAGAAGATAAATACACAGACTCTGTCTATGGAAGCTGCGTTCAGAGGTCGATGGCTGATGGGAGCCATCCCTTTCCCTGCTCCAAGGATGGGGTCGTTGGCAGCGCTGCCAGCCCCCAGGACCCTGGCAGTGCTCGAGAGGGTCTGCCTTTTCCTCCCCATGTGCAATCTGTGGTTTTCTCTCCTTGGCTGTGTTCCCCACAGCGCTTGCAGTTACCTGCGGAAACCGAAAAGCACCGGTCTACGCAGGCGGCTGTCTCCATAGTCCCTGTGTAGACAAGCGGAGCCAGAGGGCTGATCCCCCGGCCCCAGCACACAGCCTTCCTTTCAGCACCTTACCCTTACACAAAGACCAACTTATCCCACCTTTCCCCCCCTCCCTGCTCTCTCCCTCTGTCTCTGCTCCCCGTAGCCCTCGCAATGAAAAGGCCTCCACGCGCAGGCTAATAAAAAGTCCTGTGGCACCTTCTCTCCCCCTCCCTTCCCATCCAGAACAGTGCTGCCAAAAAGGAGGGGAAAAAAAGGGGGGAAAAGAGGAGAGTGAAGGCTGGGGGGGAGTTAAACCTGGAACTCATTTAGCAAAAGGGACTTTAGTTAACAAGAAGGTTACCCATCATGAACTGCCGGTAACACCTCGAGTGATCCTAAATCCATTACCCAGAGACTTAGCCCTGGCTGAGTTTGATTTTATGAACTGTGAGGCTGCTATGTTGAAAGTCTGCAAATTGGACATAAATTGGGCTGCAGAAGGCTGGGGAACTGAAAGGGTGGGGGGTTTTTTTCTCGCTCTGGTGACGTAACAGGCTTTAGCTGTGGATTCGCACGCTCTGGAGAAGCTGCTGTTGATGAAACTCAAAGAGAGCAGCTGGACAGTGAGTGAAAGCTCACGAGCCCATGATTTTTGGCTCTGCTGCTGCCACATCACCTGCATGAGGATGCACATTGCTGCATTTGCTGTGCCTCAAATCCTCCCCTCGTGTATCTTGTGAGCTTCCACTCCCCTTTATTCCTGTGCTGTCTTCATCACCTCACTTAGGTTTGTTTTCATTGTAGTTCAGCCTCCAGAATACTGTGATACGGGTCAAACTCTGATAAAAGAAACCAGATTTGGTGAAATACTGAAAGCTGCTCCCCGTGTTCCCAGAACAAAGATGCTGCTCCCCTGTAACAACGGGATGGCAGGTCAGTTTTCCCCCCAGGATGCTGCAGCTTTTCCCATTCTGCAGACCCAGCCTCAGTGTATCGTGTTGTCTCAGGCATAGTCTGAGTCTCAGGTAACTCAGGCAACTTTCAAAATTCAGAAGCATCGTGCTAAGTCTCAGCTAATCTTACATCCTTGGATAATTTACACAAAACCAGAGGATGTGGCAGGGTGCAACAAGGCACGTCAGCAGCAGGTGGATATTGGAAAGAGAGAAGGCTTCAGGTGATTAGAGGCAACACACAAGAGAAGGGGCTCTCCTGGTTTTACCACACTTTGTATCACCTGTATTAGTCCTGCATTTTAGAGTTTTGATAGTATTTTAGTTCTTTATTCTGGTTTTATTGTTATAAAAATCTCCTGGGATATATGCACAAATTGCATTGCTGGTGATGGTGCTTGGTAATTCAGGAAACCTAAGGAAAATGAAGATGTAGCCTCAGAGGCAACATTTGGACCTGAATTTAGGGGACCCATGCCCAAGCAGAATTTCTGTTGCCATCGTATTTCAGAGCACGATGACCCGGCTGCAGCAGAGGAAAACTGGGTTTGGTGCTCACCCTGATAACCCAGCAAACATCCTCCTGCACCCTTCCCACCAGCCAGGCTGCTGCTGGCTTCTCATTTCCCTTCTGCTGGTTTTGGAGTGAAAAGAATTTTCCCCTAGGTAACAGATATAACAATCATCAGCTGTCATTAACTGGGGCAGGAGAAATAGGTTTTACACATGAAGTTGTATGAAAATTCGATTTTTCAGCTCAATGGCTGAACTAATTTCTTTTTTGTTACTATTATGACTCAGGTCAAGCTGAAGTGAACACCTTTGGATTCTGTAGTGAGATAGAAAGTAGAAACACAAGTCAGAAAAAAAGCCTTTCTTTTCCTCTGATTTAATGTTTCTTTTTACCAGCCATCTTTTAAAATGCAGACAGATTTCGAATCAGTTTTTGAACAATGAAAAATCGAGATGCTTTCCTTTAAATAAATCATTCTAATAAAGAAAGATCACTGCCAACCTGCATTTTTTCAATCAAATAAATTATTTCTTGCATCCATCCAATGCTTCAGGTTGGTTGAGCAAAGACTTGCATTTTCAAAGCCATAGAATCACTGCTTTTGTTTCCCATTTAGAACTACATTCTATCTTTAAATTAAGCATGCATTCAGATGCATGTACAGATAAACCATCCCCACCTGATCTCAGCACAAACCTCGGGAAATTTGATTTAAAGGGTTAGCTAATAAAATCCTGCAAGATGCCTCTCCCTCTCGTAGGTCCTCAAGCACCGGTTGGTACCAATTTTGGGTCATCTTTTGACCCAACGTAGCGTTGCACAGCACCTTCTCTGTTATTTGATAAGTCAAGGTAACACTGTGAAAAACGTGGCTAATTTTACCAGCAAGGTGGCAACAATTCAGTATGTGATATGTGAGGGCGAAGCACAGGCAGTTCATTTGGGTAATTTCTTAGCCTTCTGGCTTCTGCAATGTTTCTTTAGGGGGCACTGAATATGAGTGATTGAGTGAGAGAGAGTACGACAGAATTAGCACACACTGGATCTTTTGACCAAGGGGGAAAGAGGGAAAAAAAAAAAAAAAAGCAAAAGCCAAACCCAAAACAAAACAGTCTAATGTTGGTCTAGGGGCACATTCCCTTAGGATTTGGGAAAGAAAAACACCGAGCTGCGCTCGCTTGGTGCACCTCGAGCAGAGCAGCGCCTTCAATTAAAACCCATTTCAACAAAATGGAGAGACACTTAATCTGGGATCAAAAATAACTACAGAATAGCAGGCAGCACCACCCAGCCCCAGCAGTGGTGGCATTTCCAAGGCAAATTCAGCTTGCTGATACTGTCCCGTGAAATGTGCTTCTAAGAAATTGCTGGCAGTGCCCTCCCTGAGTTTCCTGCCTCCTCACCGAAAGCTCAGTGGTACCTCCCTCCTTGGAGTCACCCCTTGGGGCCACAGAGAACTTTCCTGTTAGTTTGTGAAAGGGTATGTTCATGTTTGACATATAACCTAAACACTGGTAAAATTCCTTTTCTTTTTTTTTTTTCCCTCCCTTGCCTTTTCTTTTCCTCCCTTGCCTTCCCTTCCCTTCCTTTCCCTTCCTTTCTCCTCTCTTTTCCTTTTTTAAAAAAAATTAATTCTTGTTCCTGGATCAACCTGTTCTGCTCTATGGAAAAGTCAGTTTTTTCCTCTTTCCTTATGTACTTACTATTGGACACAATAAGCACCAGGAGAAACAATACCTAATTTTAGCCCCAGCATCTTGCAGAACGTCTGTTTCACAAACCTTCACCGTGCCTTAACCCGATCTGATTGCTGTGCTGGGAAAATTAAAGCCCCAATTTTCAGCTTGTCCCTTCCCTTTGCACCTGCCCTTCTCTGAGCTCATGTAGTATTATCTGAGATATCCAGTGATATCTGGTTACTAAGCTGTCCTTCGAGGAGTTACATTTCTGAGGCTGCGGCTAGCCTGCAGTGACAGCCACATCACCAGTGCCCTTGAAGCTGCTTGCTTGGGCCTCAGCAGTGGGAAGGGAAGGAGGGCATCGAGTGCAGCCTCCCTTCTCCACCACCTTCCTGGACAACATGGTCTTCATACCCTTGACTTGAGGTGGTCATGTTGCCCTGGTGTCTTTCATCCCCAGACGGACCTCCAAGGCACCTGGCAGTTGGAGGAACCTCCAGGGCTGTCAGATGTTAGGGTTAGCTCATCAAAACATGGTGCTTGTTGGGTTGCAACTCTGGATTTAGTCCGCAGAGGTCCTCTCTGAGCTGCTAATCTCTTTGCTGAACCCATCTCATGTTTATTTATTATCATGTGCAATACAGCCTGTGGGCTTTTAAGGCTTAACATCCACAAAGGCTGCGCATCCCTGGGTCCTACTTACCATAAGCCACACAAATAGCCTGCAACTCCACTGATCTCTGGAGTGTGTGATGGAGCTCAGAGGAGCAGTCACCTCAATGCAGCTGCATGGCTCAGAGCTGCGTACTTTAACAAGGGAGAGCCACACTTCTCTCCAGCTCCACAGCCAGGGTCCTCCTCACATGCAAGTTCGAATTCCTCACTCACTACCAGGAGGGCATAAAAAAGTCTTTAAAGATAATTTATTCTTGCCAAGCAACAATAGCAATAGTTAATCTCTGATATTAAAACATTTAATGACTGTGGGGACTTATGAAACCATCGGAGCCTGTTTAATGAGAGCCTGCTCTGGCCCACACTTTTCAAAGCTTCAATCTTTAATAGAGCAGGAAAGAAATTCACAACAATTTTTGGGGGGGACTGTTCTAAAATTTATGGAGCTGTTTGGTTTCCAGGACTCCTGTTCCTGCTGGGCAATGCTCTGATGATGTATTACGGTAACATGTCATCAGGGCAATGGAGCTTCATGATGCATTACAGTAATAAGTCGTTTGTAATACATCATGGGAGCAGCTGCTGCCCCAGATTGGGAGTCTCAAACAAAAATTAGGCAAGCAATTCAATACACACCAAGGATGCTTTTTTCCTTTCTCTCCTTCCTTCCCTTTCTCCAGGTCCTTCTCTCCTTCTTGCTCCCGATCTCACCCTGCCAATAGCAATTTGCTGGTAATTTATTCATTCTGGCTCTCCCATGAAAATTCCTTTCTGGTGGAACCAATCGAGCACAATGCTCTGCACCCCAGGAACGCACCGCGAGGAAGATGAGGATGACTGTAATGAATTAGATGTGTAATCCCTTCAGACTGGTATCCCAGGTCTGACAGTGACCGGCACCAGACGTTAAAGGGGAGACAGCTCATGACGGCGAGTTGTAGGGTGTAGGGCAACGTGGGTCCTATTTCACTATTGCTAATTAAGAGTTAATAGTTAAGCCCCCCCTTTAGTTGTGCCCTGGTTTTAGTTCTCATATTTTTGTTCTGATAACAATATTAACAATGCACTCTGATCCCAGGAAATATCCAAAATAACTTCAGAGATGGGGGCAGACTCTCAGCTAACGGAATGACCGATGCCAGGAGTCTTTAGCAAGAAGCTCCATCGCCTTTCTCGCCTGTACTCAAAAGCTGGGCAGGTTCTGGTGCCAGGCACAGGTTGGGAGGTGAGTTACTAGAAGTGTCCAGCCCAGTGGCATCCCAAGATCCATAATCTTGCAGTTGCCTTTCCAAGCTTTTCCCATCTCTTGTGCTTCACTTGGCCTTTTACACATGTGGCAAACAGACCTCTGGAAACTCACCAAATACACTGAAAACCCTTTTTTTTTTTTTTACTTTGGCCTTGAAAACTCATTTCACTCTGTTCCTCTTCTGCTGTTTGCTTTAGAGAGGGGGCCCAGGTGAAATGTTTCAGACCTGACTCTCAAGTCTTCCCAAGCTCGAAGGTACCTGGACTTGGCAGCACAGCCAGGCTGATGTTTCACTACATGACAGAGAGGAAGAACAATTTGGACCAGATGTACCTCTGATAAGGTACCTGGCTGTGGGAGCTGCCCTCATGACTTTGCTCCAGAGCTATCTGCTGGTCCCTTCTATGGAGTTGGCTCAGGAGATAACATAATGTTCAGTGGGGAACCACTGGATATAGTCTCCATACACACACACCACAGAGCACGTTGTGTTTTGAGGGATTGTTTTGATTTTTTACTTTACTTTATTTATTTATTTTTTGTACTCCTTTAGCATCCAATGCCCTGCACTTATTAAATCACACAGCACGGCGGAAAGAAAGAGAGGGAAATCACATCCATGGGTTGTTACGATGCATGAGGCATAACCAAGTGCTTCAAATCCCCGAGGGGATTACTTCAAAATCACCAGGCCACCTGGAGTTTCATTATGGCTCTTACAAACAGGCTTTTAGCAAGAAGGATGAGGTGGGGGGAGAAGGGGTCTTCTATTTAAGCACTGAAAAGAGATAAAGTTCAGAGAGCCGAACAATGACTTCCAATGGGCTCAGCCGAGTCAGCTGAGAACAGGGACTGGAAAGGATTAATCAGAGCGAAAAATGTCAGCTTACAACAAAATCTTTAGCAAAGTGTCCAAGCCACAGAGCTCAGTGGAGACCAGAGTTAGTCATTCTCTAATCACGTACTACTTTTTCCCTTGCTTAGTCTGTGAGTCAAGAGTTTGTGCTTGAATCCAAGTCATCCTTGCTGTATCTGTGTCCCAAGCTGTTCCTCAGCCCTTATGTCCCATCTGTATGGGATCCCCTCTCTTGCCTCATGTATTTCCTGGCCCATTAGTTGTCCCATGCATCTGCCTCTGACGTGTCTACAGAAGCATGTTACATCTTTGGAGTAGTCTTAACCAGGATGGAGGAGTACGTTGCTTTAGTCTTCGTGAGTACATTCAAAAGCTCCCCTGCAAACTCTTGGTGGTCTGTACCCAAGGTGCAGGGCTGGGAAGCTGACCCTGCTCACCTGAAGGAAAGACCTTGCTTGGCACAGAGCTGTGAGGAACACAAGCACTCCTGATTCCTTGGACTGATACAAAGCAAAGGTTTCATCACTCGAGCTGCTCATGGACAGAATTTGCTTTAACGTACTCTGCTGCTGCTGTTTATTTTATTCCAGAAACAACTACAATCCATGCAATGAACAAGAACCCAGTTCTTGCCTGTGCTCAAAACATAAAGAAAACACAACAGCCATTGTTCCCCAAGAATTTCATTCCAGGTCCAAGAGAGGAGTTGCAGAGAGTATGGTGAGATGCAGGCTGGAGGGAGGCAGGTTTGAGCCATGGTCAGGCAGGTAACAGGATGCTCACTGTTCCTTTCCCTGGGGTCTTAGTACTTCGTGTGTGCATTGTGGTTTATACCATTTGTAAGATTTTATTGCAGTAATATGCACGATTTCCTTACTTATGAGCCTGTTCTTTATGTCCTGAAATTTCTGGTGACTCCTCTCTCAGTTCAATAATACACTTTGTTTGGTTTGTTTTCACATAGAGCAAAACCCATCCTTACTAGGTCTACTATTTCTTTTCATTAAAAATGGGATGTTCTTCCTGATATCCAAGCACTTTGCTCTGCTTTTACTTAGAGAAGAATTAAATTCCCCACTTTTTCCTTAAAAGCTCAGTCAAGAACAGGATGCATAAAGCCTGCTAAGCCAACAGCAGTGGCCCTTTCACTGGAGGATGTCATGGTGAGGAGCTAGAGAACCTTCTACCCACAGCTCCCAGGGACCTGTTTTCAAAACAATGTACGTAACGTGTTTTCACAAGGACTTTTTATATCCCTGCTGTCCTGTGCAGTAGGGAGCCGAGGTTCCTGTAGCTGGTTATGGAGAAGCTTAGTCACTGTAGGTTGCTTTCTGCAGGATTGTTTTCTGTGATATACTGAGCTATGAAAGGGGAGACGTGGAGTCCTTAATTCATTTTTACTCCATTACATGTGTAGAGGAGTCCTTTAAATGTGTAAAGGACTCCATTAAACATGTAGGAGTTTGGACAATCAAATATCATCAGGTCTTGATTTTACACCTCAAGACAGCTATCACCATGACTGCAGTCTCGTAGCTGGTGACCCACACACAACTGCCCTGATGGCACATGAAGTTACAGCCGTTGCATCTTAGCATCCCTCAGGTTGGCAGGATCTCTGTGCTCCACTTAGGAGGCCCAGGATTTCAAGAATGCCATGGTGAAAGTTGTCCTCTTTGTCTGTAAGGGGTCTTCCCAAAGTCAAATTCCCAAATTCAGGACTGGATATCAGTTCTTTAGCCTGAGACTATAAAAGTACATCAGTTGATGTAAATCTATGCAAAATATCTTCTCCAGATAGATGCACATGGAGGATTTTTTATTTCTTAAAGTGGCAGGGCTTATTTCTCAACATTAGGGCAGTGAGTAGAGCCAAGGCTTTTAAGAGTCCTGATGGTGAGCAAAGCTCTTAGAAGTACCAGCACCTGAGTGAATAGATTGTAAATGTTGTGGGTTGGTTAGATCTGAAAGACAACCAGCCGTTTGGGCTGGATCTTCTTCCCCTGGCTCAAAAAATTTCTAGCATACATCTTGAGAGGAAAAAAGTGAATATATTAAAACTCTTCACCCTTGAACCCATCTAACACCTCTCCACTCATTACTCTGTCACACAAACATGTAATTGCAGGACACTGGGAGGAATGTGAGGTGCTTTTTTGGTGATATTTTGCAAGACTGCTATAAGGAATCAGCAGGTAAAAATCTTCTGTCTCACATTAAGAAAACAAGCAACCAGCTATGAGGACTGTCCTGCACGTCATTTTCACTTAGAGTTAATCCTAGGTGGTGAAAGAATGGATGACACATCTGTAAGGTATGCTGGGCACTATTCTCAGGCTTTGCAAGAACAATGCATGGTTTCCAGCTTAGGAGTTTCTCTGTAGGAATCTATTATGCATTAGACTTATAAATACGACTTATAAATATAGACAGTACCTCTTATGTACTCTTGGATAACCTGTCACTGTTACAAACTGTTTGCTTGCAGACTTAGGAATGAAATCCTAGAAGGATAACTGGGATTGCATGTGATGTCTTCAGCTAGCACAGGAATATGCAGGGAGAGAAACCCATGCAGAGGCTGAGGCTCCAGGGCTGGGGAGTGTGTTTCTTCTCTCTGGATTGTCCTTTCACAACCATCCAGGATTTTTCTTTCCCTGTGCTTTTAGGAGACTTGAAGTGGGGATTCCTGAGCACTGCCCTGGGAATGCTGGAGTCCTGTTATGCCTCTAATCCACAACATTTCACCTCCTTGGAAATGAGAGTCAGAAGTGTGAAACAGCACATACTAGTCCATGCTGACTAATTCCTGTTACACAGGCAGAGCACTGAAGCTGGGCAGGAGTTTAGGAATTCAGATTCAGGGAACCCTCAGGTGACTAGAACATCCTTTTTTTTCCTCCATCTCAACCTTCATCATGTTATTGAGGATAAAACGTTTGCTATCAAACGCCTTTACGATGGGTCCAGGAATTAAAACCCCTCATCACAAGCTTTCAACTGGATGCCAATTTGAAACTGTAAGGAAAAAAAAAAAACCCTAACCTAACAATGTACTTATGCATTTGTTCTGTCACTCTGTTAAAAAAGAACAGCTGAACAAATTATCAACAGTTTGTGAGGATTAGGAAAATTGATACAGGCTGACTCACTGCATGCCTATATAACCCAAAGTCATGTTAAAACCCAGGAAATGAGACTGGGACTGGAAAGGCTGAGAGAATTATTGTATTATTGTAGCATCCTATAATGCCAGATTATTGGGCTCAGTTTTCCATTGCCTGTTTATGCTCTTGTAAAGGTTGGAACATTCTTGCTCCAACCTGATCACCATTTATTGGTGTGATGCATCGATGTTTCCCTCCAAGAGCTTTGATACTCTCTGAAAGCACAACTGGCATGAAATAATTAATTCATTTAAGCTGCGGAATATCAGAAACATTAAAAACTCTTTACAGACCAAGGGTTATTAAACTGTATTTCATACAAATCAATGGGTAACAAGATCTTTTAGCCCTGTTGGGAAGCAAAGGAGCTAGTAAATGTGATTTTTACATTGAAGAACTTCAAGGAGAGAAAAAAAATCATTTCACAGTAAGGAGGGAACAGGTATTTTCTATAGATTTCCAACTGAGGGAAAGAAAAGGTATGTATTCCCAATTCTCAGTGTTAACTTGCAGTGTTTGAAGGGATGGGATTTATATTTGCATCTTGTTCAAAGTGGGGAATTTTATTTTGTCTTTTTTTTTTCTGCTTGTCCATCTACATGTTTAAGCTAGAAGAGATGCAGCAGCCTTCAGCAAGCTTCTTCCTGGTAACAGGGTTACATTCAGTGCAGCACAACTGCTGGAAAAGTCTCACTTCGGTGCCAGTTTTCAATATTAGTGACATTATTCTAATTAGAGAGGAATCTGACCTGTGGAGGTCACTCTGGCTGCTGTGAATTCTGATGGCTGTTTTTTACCTCGGGGATTTTTCGCCTGGCTGGTGGATGGAGCAGACTCCACATCCCTCCAGCTCTATCCCCCGAGGCCAGGACTTTCATTGTAGTCCCAGTGCTGGGTGAATAATCGATAAAACCACGCTACATCTTGCTGAGCCAGAGGAAACACGGTGCAGCCAGTCTGCAATCAGCTGCTTCCCTGGCTTTGATCCTCCGGACCCCGCAGCCAGCGGCTCCACCGAGCCCAGTGTGGGCATTGTGCATGGGGCAGGGATCACCTGTCAAAGTGAATGGTTGCAACCTTTCCCTGGCCACGGGAGGCCTTTTGATGCAGTGGGTGTTGATAATTAGGGCCTAATTGAGTGATTAACAGCCCCAGCAGCTCCTGCCTTTAAGGTCTGTGAGGAGCAGGGGCAATGTTTCCCTCCAGGTCCCGAAGATGCGTTTTTCCATCTCTATCAGCCCCAGCAGAATCACTGGCCGTGGCTCCAGGTTGGGCTCCTTCTCTGCTCAGGCTGAACACGATCTCCATCAGCAATGTGCAGAGCCAGCAAAATCATAGAAGGTGATTACATTTTCTCACGAGTGCTATAATCACTTTCTCTAAACCTCTATTGATAATAACTGTTGCAGGAGTAGGCTCCCATTTGCCAAGACACATGGTCTCTGCAGGCAATGAAAATCTGTCTAGATACACTGAACTTAATTAACTGAGTTTGAAGAGCCTATTAAGGCGATATTAAAAGAAGCCTATCTCAGCAGGCCCTCACAGTGGGGAGACGCAGCAGAGCTTTCAATTTAAGACTTATTGCAAAGATATCCTGCTGCCCAGCTCCGTGGTCTGCCTGGGAGCTGTTTAATAGATGGCTTGGGAGCAGGGTAAAAGGGTTTACAGAGACCTGGGTAAGTGGTGGGTATATCAAAGGAAATCAACCTGTAATATATCCACTTTGTGGATGGGGGGGGTGGGAGGTATATAAATGGGGAGATTATTCAGCACTGAATGAAACAAATGACAGTGTGGACATGTTTAAAAAGCTTAAAATAGGACTTAGAGAATCCAAAGATCAGCTTTTGATGAATAATTTTGACGTACTGCAGTGCAGCTGTAGTAAGAAGCTTCTAGCCAAAAAAAAGTGTGAACTTATCTTATAAAAATCCACGAAATGCTTCCTGCATCCCCTGTTTTCCTTACCTTGTACATAAGTTACTAGTTTTGGAACCCTCTTTACTTCTCCAGGAAAATAAGTGCTGTCACCAGTCTGAACCCTGCTAGTGGGTTATGTTCCTGGCTATAGCAGAATACAACAAAGCTAAGAAGTTGCCTATTGCCTGACTGATGAATAAGGAACTCTGTCTTGCAAACAGAGGCTCCCTCAAGCCACTATTTATTATAAGCTGCCAAATTGCGAAATTACAGTAAAAATAACAAAAAGTGTTGATTTTGCCTTACAGAGTACAACCTGCAAATGGAATACTCTGGAAGTTTAGATGTAATAACATGGCTAACAATAATTCCTGGGTTTCTTCTCAATTTAGTGGGCTGCCCAACTGATACGTGCCACATTGTGAAACCAGTGTTTGCGTTAAATTGAATGGTAAGGAGTTGAAGTTGATGTGAGTTAGAACATTTAGACCCAGGGGAATGCTGCTGGCCAGGCCAAGGCCCAGCTTTTGAAATCAGTGGACTATGGTTGGGTGTTTATTGAGATAGGAAGTTCAGTTTTAGTTCTGATGGTTGTAGAAAGAAACTTGGAAATATGACCTGAGTTGACTCTGTTAAAAAGGGTGTGGATGGAGGAATTCATATTGTTGTGAGATAAAGTCTCAGGGGTTTTAACTGAAACAAATGGTCTGTTTAAGGTGTTTGGTGTAGTAATGGAGTATTTCTGTCTCTGCCTGGGGCTGAATTGTCCTACCCATCCAGTGCTGGATAGGTGAACCCTTAAGGTTTGAACTGATGTTCAGTAGAGCATCTCCCATGAGATCTCAGGACATCTACTGATCTTAAAAGATGGGGCTCATCTCATGCCTGCTGGAAGAAAAGACTGAGAATTGCTATTCTGTTTAGAAACTTGTAAAATTAATGTCATCTTTGGATGGTAAATTCCATTTCAACCCTATCAGCCACAACAACTCTGGCTTTTTCTGGAACAGCAGCTGCCTGGGCAGGAGGGAATAACTGCCCCCATTTCCACTGCAAATAAGAGAGAAGGAATTCAGCTTCCCAGATTAGCTTGCTTAGGCTGACACATTATTTCTTTCACTCTGTGTGAGAGGGAAATAAAAAGGCAGCCTTCTCCATATGCCAAGCTCTACCACCCTTGCTTACAATGCATGTAAAGACCCCAAGTGACCAGGGCTTCCTGGGGAAGCTGCGGTGTGAGCAAGATGAGCAGAAGCTGCACAGGCTGGATTGGTGGAGAACAAGCACTTTGAGTGCCCTAACTCTTATATTCCCAATTAGAACAAACCCAAAATTATTATTTACATGAATAACATACAGTGCCTGTGTTTACACTGCAGTTGTTCCCAAAGCTTTATTTTTATACCAAAAAACAAGGGGCTGTAAAGCCCAGAATCCTTAGCCAGTTTATTGCAGTAGCTGAATTAAAAATAGAAGATCCTACTGAAGAATGTCTATTCAGTGCAGCTGAAGCATAATTGTGTGTGGCTTCAGTTTGTTTGGCATAGGAAAACCCGGTGTAACTTGAGAATTCATTACCAGAAAAGTACAGGACTCCTGCCATCTTCTAATGGCCTTCTTACAGCTTTAAATGCAAAATTTACAAGGAAAGTCTTAAAGAAATGACAGGAAAATCTGAGAAGATAACGAAACTGGACAAGGAAATTAATAGAAGCCTTGGGTTCTCTAATCCACAGTGATTAATATCTTTTAGTTCCATGATCCTTGGTTTCCACTGGAATTGATAAATTACCAAATGTGGCTTCTCTGCTTTAAATCAATAATAATAAAAAAAAATCTGTCATCTTGCTTCTAGGTGAAGGTTAGACATAATACTTTTTAGCCTCAACAGTAATACAGATTATTTTTTCCAGTTGCATTATAATTTCTTTTTTTATTTGAATTCCATTATGCCCAGAAGAAGATGGTGTGACCAGCATTTGAGATGCAAATCCCTTTTGGCATGTTGCTAGAGCCAAGGGGTTTAATGATGGTCTTGCCAAATTTTTAAGAATATCCACCCCTTTAGGTATCAGTTGGTATCTTGGGTATCTCAGGTCTGGCCCCACAAACCACTTGCTGCTGTAGAACCTCCTGGCTGTCTGCTGGAGTTCAGGTGGTTCATATAAACCAGGCAGGCACATGGAGGGGGACATATGTTGCTAGCTTTGTTTCTTGCAGATGTAAAAACTGAGCCATGGAGAAGGGGAGTCCTTTTCAGCAAGGACTGGCCTCCTCAAGGCACAAGTACACTGATGAAGATGCTCCTGGGCACTGCCACCATGGAAAATGTGGTGGACTTGCAGGGCTGCTTTTAAGTAGATTATCTGAACAGTGTCGCTATGAGTTGGGGTTCTGTTTCAATTCTTATTTTTAAATGTGCTGTCTCCTCTTTTGGGGAAAGGAAAAAAACCCCAAAAAACAACCCAAACCTCCCAGCCATGCTTTCCTGTGTCTTTGCTCCACGCTCCCTTCCTCCCTTTAGCTGCAGTCTGTTTTCCTTCACACTTCCTTGACATCATGGAAATTCAATTGATGCCAATAATTTATGAGGGTGTATGTGGGAGACGTAGGTGTTTCTGTCATTAGAGCATTAGATCGCTTTCCCAGTTCCGCTCTCGGAAGCAGCGCGGCAACAAACCCAGTACGTCTGCCAGCTCCCTCGCCTTCCAAGCTCACTGCAGAGCAAGGGTTACGAAGCCATCCTTAAGCTCACGTCTCACATAGCTGGCATGGCCATCCTTGCTGCTTGAAGGGCTGTCACTCACTAATATTTAGATCTCTGTTCTGTAGTAATTATTCCTCCCAGATCCCCTCACAGGAGGGGAACTTGCTAGTTTGGAAAACGAGCATGTCATGATGAGCTGCCCTTGTGTAAATATATCTTTTTTCTGTATTAAATAAGCCCATAATTCAGACATATGTTGTGTTTATTTTTGAACATGGTTTTTTTGTCAGGGAATGTGCAGCTCGACCTCACACTCAAGGGGAAAATGTTTATCCAAAGAGTTAATGCAGATGAGTAATCTGGGACACTCCTGCCAGTTCTCGGGTGGTGGGATTCCCGTAAACAGCCAGACACTTTGAACTTATGGGTTTTACTTTATGTCATACTCCAACCACTAAAACAACACGACACCATGGAGTTCTTCCCTGTTAAGCCAAAACACAGATTAAGCCATGGAAACTTAGGCTGGGAGTATCATTTTGGGGGAACCTTCTGTTCATCGTCACGTCCTCATTAATTCACTCAGTCTCGGGACAGGCGGTGAAGCGTCACTTGTGTAGTATGGTGGTTTATTGCAACACTAGTAAAGCTGTCCTGAGCCTATGCAATGCTGACAGATGAGGAGATGCAGAAGGCATAATTCCAGATGTGAAAAGTGAGGGAGTATTGATCTTGGGGAGCCTAAAACTAATGTTTCTTCCTCATTCCTTTCCCGGGAAACTTAAAGTTGGGCTGGACATTCCTTGTCCCCCAGCTTCCATTTCCCTCTTAAATGCCCACACCAAGGTATCTGGGATGGTGGAATCACTGCTTTGACCCTTCAATGCCTGTACAGATCACCTTTCACCTTCTGTATCTGTTTGTATCTATTATCAGTACTGCCAGAAGGTCACTTTTCAAACTTGATTTCATGAAACATGTTCATTTATTGCAGGATATAATTATGCATACAACAAATAAATTCTCTTGTATCTAATTTTCAAGTTGATCCTAAAAGCTCACTTCAGGCCAGTTATTAGTGCTCAACATGGACTTGATGAGACAGCTGTATTGATAAGACTTGCAGATTTTCTGTGGATGTTATGCAGCTCACATACTCATGGATAATTGCTCAGTATTAATACCATGTGGAGTTATTAGACTGAAGTATCCAAGAAATAATGAGAATAATATGCATCACATGTTAAGGGCATTACATAATCATTCTATTACACTGGCATGAGTCACAGTTGAAGTGCCCTGTATATCTTTCAGGGTGGATTAAGGATACAAGCCACTGGGTACCATGAAAGCTACAACAATGCTCCATAATGTCTCTAAAATGTGCAGTGTCTTTTAAAAAAAACCTATGAAGAATAGCCATTTCTCATATGCAGTAAATAACTTGCTCACTGGGGAGGTCAAGAGCTAAAGGCTCGCATCCAGGCTGTGGATTAACGATCTGCAAAATGCCAGTTTAAAAATAGGCTCTTCTTCCACTTAAAGACATGCAATAATGAAGCATCTCCTACCATTCCTTAGCCAAGATTCAGACAGAGAAATGGGGTTTACACTGTTTGCACAGGGCTGAGTTAAGCAGTGAAATAATGAACACTATGTAAATCAAGGGCTAGTGGCACTGCACCCTGTTTCTTATGTTGTCAGGATGTGGCACGCAGGACCAGAAACATCCCAGAGTCATTCTTTAAGTCAGAAACAATTGTGAGTGAAGAGGCTGAGATGCACGTGCTTTCTCACCATGTGCTTACGTTGGTCCAATGTCTGATGACAAGTCATAAATGTCCCTACAGTGGACAAATTTCCATTGCAGAAGGGGAATATTTATTATGAGATTAAAAGGTATAGAATGGTGAGAGGGAAGGCAGAAAACCAACCTGTCCTGTGCTGGGAGGATCGATGAGGTGACTTAGTCCTTCGTGCTTTGTGTTGTAATGTCCTTGTATGTATGCCCGTGACTAATGGATTGGGCTGGGCTGCTTAAGAGTAATTTTTCAGAGAATTTGGTGTCTCTCAGGTTGCCAAGATGGTTTTGCAATATGTTAGGAGGCCCTGAAGTTTAAAAAAAAAATAAAAATAAAATGTTCTAGCTCAGCTTCTTTTGCCTGTCTTTTTAATGAGGTTAGAAGCTGTGATTAGAGGGACTATTTCATGCCTCAGAAAGGTAAAATGGAGGCAAACCGAGCCAAGTTCTAAAGAGATCTCCTTTCACATGAAGTGACCAAAGGATGAAGCCTATTCTGCCTCATGTGAGCTTGCAGATATTTCTTTATAACCAAACAGGGCTGATAGCCTTGGAAATGTTACCAAAACCATTCAGCAGCTGAGAGCTGGTATCAGACATTTTTAACTCATGATCATCTGTTGGAACAAGCGTTTCTTTATGTTGATTATCCAGAATCACAGCATTTTCTTCACCTGCAGCAATGGAGCCTGTCCTCCTACAGGGTTGCTCTGTCTTTTTGCCTTTTGTTCCCATTTCCTTCAAGCCCAGAAAAAAAATATTAAAGAATTAGGGAACTGTCTAGCAGACCAAGCTCTGCTACTTTCTTATGCTGCATAGAACAGGACAGATGCTCTGTTTTTCGGTCTGCAAAGAACAAAGCTTCCTCTTGGTTTCTTTATTTTAAACAGGAGAGGCCACCCACAGCTCCAAACGCGCCTGCCGCGAGGGAAAATAAATGGCTACGCTCCTCACGAGACATGTATTTGCAGAGCATGGCTGTGAGGATGAGCTGTTTGGAGAGCAGCCTTACCATCCCACCCAGGTGCTGCTACTGGATGGGTCTGGGGGTATCGGCACCCACGGACACCGGGGAAGAGCACTGAGAGTGCGCCAAGATGGTACATAACCATAAATCACCCCTGCACGGGCAAGGGGAGCATTCAGCAAGCCAGGCCAGCACAGATGTTGAAGGTAATTTGGGATGCCTTCACCAGAGGGATGCCAGCTTTCTTGCATTGTAGGAAGGCAAAAGCCAGCAGTGTTTTAATATCCAGTAACAATCCCACCACCGTCTGAACCAGCAGATTTTTCCTAAACAGCAGCAGAAAAGGGTGGTTTGCCCTTTTGCAAGAGATTGATTTGCAATGGTTACCTTCTCCAGGATGCCTTTGGGTGGTTATGGGGTTGGCAGATGCATGGTGGGGAGATATAAGCAAGCTCTGCTCTGGCACTGCTTGATGACACTGCCCAGCGTGGGAGGTGTCTCCTCTCCAGGGCCCATATAAACCACTTCATGAAAGAGAAGGAGGACTGAAAATAAAGTGAGGAGCCAAATATTTATTATTTCCACCCAGTTAGCTCTTTCTTTAAATGTCCCCTTCTCAGCCAGAGCAGAGATAACCGGTGAGCTCTGCATGTCTGTAATGCAGTTTGTCATTTCGAGGTTAATTGCCACTGTGAGTGGTTTGGGGGTTTTATTTTACATAATCATTTTAAAACATGTAGAACACATGAGGTGGGTGTTGGATTTGGAGGTTTCCCATGCCTGTTCATAGGAAGTGCCTTCATAATGCAAAGGAACAAGAAGGGGAGCAGGCTCCCTCCAAGGATGGCGTTGGCTTTGTGAGTCAGCTGAAATTTGAGATTCACATTCAGAATTGTGAAACACTTTAAGAAAAAACCCCAAAACAACAACAAAACAACCCAAACAATGCTTTCATGCCTTGCTTCTCTACACAGACTAAAAAAATCACTTTTCCTTTTAATGGAAAGTTGAGACTCACCTACAAAGTGTCATTAAACTTGGGATGAAGTCAGTATGTTGAGTTGGCAGCACAGACATGCCATTGCTGCCTCCTTCATCCCATTATTTTGTTTCAGTACATGTTCAACCATGGGTAAAGTTTGTATCCAAGGCTTGAAAGCAAAATTGCAACGTGTGTATTAGTCGAACTGCAGGCAGGAATTACTCAAAACCCTCAGTGTTTTTACTCATTAGGTGTGTGTATCATTCTCCATGTGCATTTGTAGCAATGATAATCTATCTGTTGTTTAATGCTTCCCCTAGACAAAGACCAAACCCTGTGCTAGGTTAAAACAGGCTACATCTGAAGTGGACAGTGGAGCAGTGTCAGATCAGGTCAGCTGCAGATAGACCTAGGAATGCTGAAGATGTGTGTGTGTTACATGATGCCAGGGTACATTTTGCATTGAAACTGTTTAACAGCAGTGCTTGCCCATGAAGAAAATGAGCGTGTGTTCTGCTTAATTAATCTGGCAAATAATGTGCACAAAACTAAGTCTTGGGGAAGGGGCTGGGCCGGTTCCCAGTGGAGCGAGTGGGTCTGGGGAGCGAGTGTGCAGGCTGGGAGGGACGATTGGCAGGCACAGAACCGGCAGCTCATCGCATTCAGCTCTGCCGCTGCTGCCAACACCCCTGTTCCCAGACTGTTTGTTTTCCCTTTCATTCCTCTCTCTGTATATCCCAGTGGAAGCAGGAGCTGTATTTCAGCGTTTCATCCCTATCGTGAGCTACCGTGCAGTTAACTGGCAGCCCGATAGCAGCCTAGTGCCGGAGATCAAGAGGTTGTTCCCTGGTTTCAAAAACCTCCTTTTATTTCATCCTCACTGGTGACAAGCAAGATGACTGCAGCTAATACTGTGTGCTATGCTTTAAAAAATGAATAAAATAAAATTATTGCTTAGGGATCATGTCTTGATAGGTTTAATAAGTTGCAATTAGAGTTGCATGGAAGTGTGGGAGAGCAAAGCTGAAAGAAATGCAGCACTTGAGGGTCCATGAATGGGTCAGTGTTATTCATACTTGTGGGAGGCTCTAAGCCAGAGTTCTGCTTCACTTTTCAGGTTCAAACTAATGAAAACCCTCATGCAGACCTTTAGTTTCATCAGAACAGCATTGTGCATGGCTGCCTTCCACCCTAAGTTAGACAAAATCCACGTGTAGCATCCAGCTGGGTTTGAATATGAACTCCAGTGAGTCTTTCCTAGGTCGAGCAAGGGATGTTGTGCGTTAAGAACAACTCATAGTAGCAATAAAAATGGGGGGGGGGGGGGGAAGGAAGTTCACATGCACAGAAGTTGTTACACACGTTTCTGTATCGGTGTTCTGCTGAGCGTGTAGCAGAGAAGAAACAAAAATGCATTTGGATTTTTGATACCTTTCTGCAAGTCCCTGTTTCCAGAGTGTTTCCTAAAACCCCACTCTCTTTAGCATGGAAAATATTCAAATAGGAAATAATTTTATTTGTTTTCACTTTATTTATTTGTTTATGTTTCACTATTTATTTGTTTATGTTTCACTAACCACATACATTTAAACTCTTTGAGATACTCAGGGAAAAAACAGGATGCTTCTTTCTCCAGAACTGCTCCTATTAATACATTTTCTTTCTCAGATGATGTCAGAATCATCTGTTTATGGCGTAATGGAGATTGCTGCAGCCAACTGGTAAGCATTATAATGCAGATTTAAATCATCTCCAGATTTTTCTCAGCTAATATTACTTCAGCAGAATTGGATGTGAGTCTTCTCAGAAAGGCTTCTTTTTCTTTTCTTTTCATTTTTTTTGTCTCGGAGGTAGTAGCAATGGTTTTGCTTGAGGCTATCCCAATGAGAGGCTCCCCTGAGGGGTTATGCTTAAATAATTCCTTCTTTTTTTTTTTTTAATTATTTTAAGTGTGAATATGTGAGAAGGTTTGCAGAGCCAGCCTATTGGATTTCTGGAGGTAAAAGGACTAAGGAGAAAAGTTCATTTAAAAAAGCAAAATAAATGCGAAGTACATAGGTTACAAATCAAGAACCAAGAGAGAGGTTGATAAACTTAGCAAAAATCAGCATATGGAAATGCTGTTTTATTTTTGGAGCCTGCATACAGCTTCACTTCATTTGAGAGTTATTCACAGATCCTGTTCCTGAAACCACTCTGGCTTTGAAAAACGCAACGCCGAGGTCCAAGTGACCTCCCTTTCAGGGCACGTTGGACACATCTCGCTCTGTTGGTGAGCGTGCCGGGGAGGCACGGGCCCCACGCTGCAGAAACCCTGCGTGTCCAGCCCAGAGAGCAGCAAAGGGGGACCACCAGCCTCGCCTAAACCCCAGATAAAAATATGTCAATTTACACTTGAATGCACTTATTAGAACTTTTCAAGTAATGTAATTTTAGAAGTGCCTTGGGTCCGAAAATACGACAATGCATTAAGCGCAGAATCAAACTGAGGAGGTTCGTTTTATTCCCATTAAACTCCACCGTGAATATTGCAGAAGCTTTGGTTTTATTATTGCTAATTCCAAGCATAATAAATACGCTTCAGGATCTAGGCTGATTTATTATCATTTTAAACAGTATGATATTTTCAGCTTTTCATAAACTTACAATAACTATTTATTTCCAATTTCAGCCTTTCTTTTCATTAAACTTGAGAGACACCATCAGTATTAAAATCAGGCATTTAAGATATATTAATTACTTTCCCAGCATCATTAGCTAGGTCTTCACTTACTCAAACTGAGGGAATATGGGAAAGATTTGTTTCTTGTCAATCTGAAGCTGTTTGGTTTTATTTTAAAGGCAGCTAAAAATCATTGAACTGAACCAGAGTTTTATTTTGGTTTCAGAAGTTTCCTTTCTGCTGTTTGCACCTTTGGTAAGTTCGGATAATGAACTTAAATGATCACTTGCACTTTGTAATTTTAAGAATCTAATTTTGTTCCTGTTAATAGTATTGAGTAAGTTACCAGATATAAAAATGGTATCAGCTAACCAAACCAGATGCAAACTTTTACAGTCTGTCTTTGTTATCCATCCTGTCAAAAGTAAATGGTCATTTTAGATTTTTATGCCAACTTTTTTCACTGATATGAAGCCATTTTCTCTGCAAACACCAAATCCCAGTCAGAAACATTGCAGAAAGGGCTTGTCATTTTTGGCTCTGGGGGTAGAAGCACGTACATAGATATTTACTAATGGTGTGTTCACCCCAAGGCGACTAAAGAAGAGAAATTCCCACAAGTCCTTTTAGAAAAAGCATTGGCTTTTTGTTTGATTAAGGTAGTCAAAATGAAATCTGAACTTAATGGCTCGGCCCAGAAAATCCCCAACATGGCTCACAAAATTCAAGCTAACACCCAGACAAGTTTTGCTAGCAGGTTACTGAAAGACTGTTTGCTGTTTTACACTAATCAGTTCAGTCTGAAAATAATCAAAGGGTTGATCAGTCCCCAAACCTCTGACCTTCTGGTCCAGAGAAATGTGCCAGTGAACTGATGCTCAAACCCTTTGCCCAGCTGTCTTGAGGGTGTCATTGCTGCATGTGCAGAAGGAGATCAGCTACTTGTGTTCTCTCTTGTGCTGACCTGAGTATCCATGGCACTCATTATTGTTGTTTAAATGAGTACTTTAGTCATGTAGCTTGTGTACAACCTAGTTCTGACACTGTTCATCTGCTCTAAAGACAGACAACTGACCCAAGTCTCAGCATTTCAGGAGCCCGACAGCCTGATGAGTTATTGGAGCAAAATGAGATACAACAGTAACCTGTGGCTTTTAGTGCCTAAGTGCTACAAGGGCCAGTGGGAGTTTAAATAAAGGACAAAACATTAAATCTTCAGGAACTATTAACTGTAGTTGCTTGGCTTGCAGCTTGTGTTGGTTTCTATCCTGACATGTTTGTCATTGCCTTGATTTCAGGGGGTTTGTGATTTGCCTGTTGTGTGGAAATTAGTGGTGGAGGTACAGAGGGCGGTGGTGTTCCTGCGTCAATGGGACGGGCTGATGGGCAGCAACGCAGATGGAGTTCTCCAGAATGATGGGACTGCCTCCTCTGTACCCCAGACTTTTAGCACACCCTGAATTTTATCAGTTGTAGAGGGCTGGGATGAGCTGGGGCAGGAATTCCATCTCCTCCTTTTAAACAAGTATTAAAAACCGAATATAAATCCCTCAGAGGGCAGCGACAGGAGAGCGATGTGGGCATTTCCCTTCAGCACTAAAAGCACTTAGCATTAGATTAGAGTCCTGCCCTAAATAATTTCTGCCCCTGATTTATTCCCTGTAGTGGTTATGGGCTATAAGAAAACAATCCTCCTGCAAATTCCCATGTCCATCTCTCTTCAGCTTACTTTGGAAATATGGATCTGGATTATTTTCTCTCCTACAGTTCAACAACTCATGGAGTTCTTTACTCAAATCTGTATATTGGCTTCAAACCTCTCCTTTATCACAGCTTTGTCCCAAATGGTTAGACAGGCAATTACTTTGGTGCTAAGCCACCATGATTTTTTTAAATTAGCTGTGTTACTATATAAAACACAATTCTTCTGCGTTTTCCAAGAGTACAGATGTGGGTTTCTCTTCCTCATTATCATAGTAGAGGGCATGATGTCTTTCATGTTTTATATTCTTTGGAGAGCTGCACCAATTCATGAGATGAGTCTTCATGGTGTTAGCTGCTTGGCTCTTTTTTGTGAGTCTTTCAAGATTTTACTATTAGTTGTTTAACTGCCTAAAGAGCCATTTGCCTCCTGAAAATTTAGCAATATGCCACACCAGGATAAGTGGCAATGCCCCAGTCAAAGGAGGCAGCAGACCTGTGAAGAAACATGAGGAGACTCACACACCTACAGTGACACACGGAGAAATGTTCATAGGCATGTACATTTTAACACCAGATATAGAGATAAGGTATTCCTCAGGACATATATATGAGCTTCCTTTGTCACCTACACACTAGTTTGTTTGCAGAAATCCTTCCTGCTCATGTGTACGTTTACCCAGTGGTTTCAAATCCTTCTTTGCAATGTGTTTCATTCAGTCTCCTTTCTGACAAGAACACTGGTATAATCCTTTCATACAGTAATTTTGCTCTTTATTCACTAACTTTTATTCTGACCCTTTAATTTTATTTCTTTAAATGTTTAAATTCAGTTGGGTCCTATTAGATCAAATACTGATGCTGTACTTTGCATCCTGAGGACTACCCAAAAGGACACAGTACAAAACGGTGTGCAGATACTTCAGAAGTTTCTCCTACATCTCTTTGGTTGAGGAGTCATTGATCACAGTGTCCCCTGGAATACGAGCAAGTGCTTTCAGGAAGGCAAGGAGAGGTGATCAAACTGAGGGGTAATGCTCCAACTTGGCATCAAAACCCAACTGAACTAAGAGTAAAGCAGGAGAAGGTGAAATAAATACCTTTTCAGGAGTCTTTTCTCTAAACAGGCTTTGTAATATTGGCTATTGATTAACATGTTTGCAGGGATGAGTGTTTTAAACTTATGTTTCTGTCTCTTAATGTGTTTTGAATCTCTGCAGAATTGCTTTGATTCAGTTTCTTCTGTGTGTAACGCTTGCTGGTCAGTCACTGGTGTGGGTTCTCCAGTTTACTGTAGTTTTCTGTGGGGAGGGAGCCCTGTGGACTTGCTCAGGGACATCCTGCGACTGCCCGTTGATGCCAACACCACCAGGACCTTGTCTTCCCAGCGCCCTGTGTGCCCACACGTGCACAGATCCCATCTGCTCATGCACAAGCACGCAGAGGTGGGAGGCAAGGTAGGATTTGGCTTCCAGAGGGTCTGAGCTGTCGTTTGCATTTGTGAAACAATTTCTGTTGGACTCCACCCCTTCTCCCTCCAAACCAGATGAAATATTTATTGGGTTGGAGTGTAAGGGCTCAGTGTTTCGTCTGCAGAGGAACAGGGGAGTCCTGGTTCTGACCAGAAATTTCTAAGGCTTCTTTGTGGCTACTAAACGTTGGAGGAAAAACCACAAATTACCATTGCAGTGGGGCTGGGCCCTGTGTCCTGGCTCCAGTGCTTCCCCATTCCCTTTCCCCTCCCCTCCCGTTTTAAAGCGCACTGCATCTGTGTCAATAAGTACCCCGTGTATACAGCAGGGTAATATTTAATGCACACACAGTGTGTGCAAAATTAGCCACTGGTAGGGCAGGGGAAGGAGGGAAGAGCAGAGTTGTAATTACACGCAAAATTAAGCCATTACTGTGATTAAGATATTTCTTTAATACGTAGTTGAGGAACCTCCTTTCCCCCTAAACTAGTCACAATTCATCCCCTGTGTGTCATTTTCTGGCTACTCCTAAATTAATTTTTTTCCCCTTGCCACACCTAATCCCTGTATTACCTGGGGTAGTCCCACCTCACTCTGCCCATGGGCGAGGTGCTTCTGACCCAAGGTGGCTGTAGCCTGGCTGGAGGGCCACCTCCCTGTCTTGCTTTGGGGGACACCAGTTCATTCCCCATCATCTTGGTCAGGGTTCTGAGGTCTTAGAAGCACTGAGTTCTTCCCAACCTATCCATCCCCATGTGTCTCAGTGTCAGTACATCTGATATTATCATCTTAACCTCCCCATGAGATTAATATGAAGACAGCTTTATGAATTTTATTATTCCAGAGGTGGGAGTTGAGCATCCATAAAATAATAGTGTGATGGGAAAAGGGTGAAAACTGGGAATTTTGGGCATATTCAATGCCAATCTGTGTTGGAAATGGGAAAGTGAGGAAAACAGGTATGATTTATTATTGTGCTGGAATTGGAAAGAAGAATCCATCCACCCAGCATCTCCAAGATGGATGGTAGCAAGGATGGCAGGAGTTCAGAGATGCCCACTGGAAATAAAGCTTTGCTGAGCAGCCTTTCCCTCCTCATCAGCACGTACTTGAGTCGCAATACCGTAAATAACATGAATTTTTGGGATGATTGTTAGAACCACACGAAATATTAAAACATGAACTATTGTGCTTCCGCAAGCAGCATTGCTTGCACTTCATCGTATTCCAGGTGGCCCTATTTTACACTTGTTTCCAACATATTTTATAAAGTAAAAAATTCTCTATATGTGATTAATTGACAAAGGTTTGGTAATATTTCCAGGAAAATATTCAACAAACATTGCTCAAAAAAAGTCAATTGTTTATAGAAAACGGTGTATTTCAACAATATATCATCACGTTCAGAAAAATTATTTTCAGGAAAATGTCTTTTTTGAAATGAAAATATTTTTCTTAGAAATAACATTGGTCAGCTGTATTAATGATATTGGGAGAGTTCGAAGTGACAATGAGCAAACCATGAAAAATGGACAGAAAACAAACACAGAATCACTCCAGTCCTGGACTGCTTTTTAGTTATATTGGAGACTTTCCAGGGCTTCCATTTTTCCACCAGTGTTTAATGGGCTCTCTGTTTGCATTCATGTTTTCCTGATCTTTCAGTCTGCAGAAATGGCTGCTTCTGGTGGGGCTCTGTTAGCATCGCTCCCTTCATCCCCACTTTTGAGCCTGTGTGTGCCCCTTTTTCCTGAGATGGTAGGAAGGAAATGCCCAGGTATGAATGTGTAAAGGGGTAAATGCAAAATACCTGTTTGGAAATCAGGGTTTTTCAGTGACTGTGTGGGCTCCATTGGAGGACTTAGCTTGTACACGCACTCCCTGGAAATATCCCTGCCCCAGAGGGTTGATGCCAATTAACGTTTTTAAATTACATCAGTGAAATTAAGCTAAATTTTGCTTGACCTGGAATTTAGGTCAGTTTAGATCATCGTTTTGCCAGGGCTAAGATTCAAAACCAAGCAGAGAGCTATAGAAACAGAAATGTGCTTTAGAGCAGAGGCAGCTAGGGGGCTGCAGGTGAGATGATCATCAGCACTCCTCTTGCTACCCATACACATGCTGATATGAGAAACCACCCAAAGAATGGTTAAAGGGTTCACAGTTGGTACCCGAGGGCACCAGCAGCTGCATGGTGGCTCAGGGAATGGATGGACGTGGTGCATCTTGTTCCAGGAGAGCTGGATCCCAGACAGGTTGTGTTGGCCAGTGTGTCTGGCAGAAGGCAAAGCCCCTTTGGGTCAGCAAATGTGAATCCTTGGCACCATGCCCATGTGCTTGGCTGGGACTTTAGGTGGCTCTTAAGCCTGCTGAAGTTTGCTGTCCTTGACATGTAGCATCTGTAGTATCTGAAAAGATGAAGGACGGTATGTTCCCTGTGTCCCAATCTGATTTGAAGTCATTGACAAAGCTCCTACAAGCTTCAGGGTCTTGTTACTCTTGTACTCTTGTGCAGGCTTTCAGTGCCAAAAGGGTTTTTGCACTTGCACAGGTATGTACACACATCATTCCTACCCCGACACACACGATATTGGAAACACAGTGACCTCCCCTTGTTTAGCTGCACTCTTCTATCTTCTGAGGTGATGATGTTTCCATAGCTTGCTCATTGCATGGTTCCAGCACCAAAAAAACCTAAAAAGAGAAACAGTCAGTTGCCCACTCCTTCCACTGCTTTCCACCTTGTAGTACAGCCTCTGTGGGATTCTGTTCCCAGTTTTTCTTGTAGCCATTGGTGCTGTGTTTGTCCTTGTGCATAACTCTTGGCAATCATCAGAATAGGAAAAAAGCTCATTAAAATAATGGACACAGCTGGTCTGCTTGTACTTAGGTGCAAGTCCATGGGATATTTTAGGGACTGCATTTACAGTCTGGCCATACTTGCTTATTCTTCCTTCCTTGAGCTCCCAGGATGGACACAGGTCCATACTTATATTCACAGTGCATTTAATCAGTAGCATAACGCTTCTTTCTTCACAGGGCACTGCAGACTTGCATACAATTAAATATTTTCCACTTCTCCGATTAAAACAAATGGCCCTGGCAAGCAAGCTTAGTGTTTTGTTCCTGCAAAGCTTGTTCTGATCAAATGGTGGCAGTAGGTTGCTTTGTAAGAATAGTTCCTCCATGGATTTACATGCCCCACCCTCATGTAAATAGAGTTGGGATTTAGAAGGTGTGAGCTGGCATGGCAAAGAAGTCTGCAGAATGTAAGCTGCAGTAGCCCTTTTTCCAAAGGCTTGACAGTAAGCAGAGTTAAATAAGAGACTGGGATCTCATTCAGTATCTGTGAGTGGGAGAAGTGTTGGGGAAAATAGTCATGCGTTGCTCTAATCCATTCCTCCCTTAAAGCTTGCTGTGGTTTTAGTTGTTTTTGTTTGTTTTAATGTGAGGGCTTTTTGTGCTGTTGGACGTGTTCCACAGGAATAGCTGCGAATTATCACGGTATCAGCACAGAGGTGTGGGTGGCAGAGACTGAAAGCTATCTCAGCGTGCGTTTCCTAAAGTTGGACTGATGAGAGGTAACCTTTTCAGAGCATGTGTGTGCTGTCCAGAAGGATGAGGGCTTCCAAGGACTTAAGTCACTAATGGCCGAGAATACGCAGCGCCAAGCTTGGAGATGTTACAGGCTACTTCAGCTATATGTCCTTGTTCTTCAGGAATCGGTCCAAACTCCGAATACAGAAATCTCTCTCTGTGTTCAGTTACCCCGTATCCGGCTGCTGCAGCAGTTGGTACCCGTCGTTGCTGTGGTGGCTGGAGCATTGCAGGCAGTTTTGTAGTTCCTTCTGTCTGCTGGAAGCACTTGGCTCTGCAGCCTTCGTGGTGGGCTCTACAAGCATGGAGCTTGGCAAAGAAGCAAGGAGAGAAGGTCTGGTTGCCTGTCACTATAGTAAACTGAATAGAGATTTTTACCTCTCAATGTCTTCATGAAGCAGAAACCTTGGGTGCTGATTTCCCCCAGGGAATGCCCAGCACAATGTATCTGCCATTGTGTCACAGGCAGCTTTAACACCATAGATAATACAAATTAAATTTGTTCAGTAACTTTAAATAGTGATAAGGACACTGCTCCACCCTTCTGCTTTAATAGTGGGACAAATCTGCCCGGATTATGCCACTCCTTGGCAGGTACTGGAGATCTGTATGTGCAGCTGCCTGGTATTAAGAGTTCAATTATTAATTTCTATAGACCCTCTCATTAGGTAATTTTTCTTCTTATGTTTGACAGCTACCCCTGTCAAATTCTCTTTCCCAAGTGGCATCTTTTTTGTGGTACTTTAAAGTGATGTGCTGACATCTTTCAAAGAAAGTCAAAGCCCACGTGAATTGTTCTCAGACTTTGCGTATTTCCTGAGCTGGGTTCAAAACATTGATTGCTCCAGGGCAAAGAGAGGACAAGGAGCCTGAGCACTGCCAAATTGGCACTGCCTTCAAAAGGGGACTTCTTCTGAGTGTGGTTTGGATCGAGCTCTTGCAGAAGGAAGAGTACAGCACTGAAACATAGTCAATCTGGGGTGGTTTCCTACCTGCACTGCAGGATGTTACACAACAGTGGGTAAATGGGTGAGATGGGATTCATCAACTTAACCATAGTCAGCCAAGTTATGTAGACTCCCTTGATAATCAAGGGAAGGATGACTCATCCCTCTGTTAGATAGCTGTCCAAGAGGAGTGGGTTGAATTGTTTTTCTGGATATATCTGTCTCCTCTGTTAATTACAGAGAGTTTAGGTAACTAGTTTGGACTAGATGCCTAATTTTTAGATGGCCAGAGTGCAGGAAATGTGCCCTAAATGTCTCCCTGCCTCAGCTGTCCAGCTGCAGACCATTTGTGTGCTTGAGTTTTGATGGTAAACTCTTCATGGTGTGGTCTACCTATAGATAGTGGTAGGTGCATTGTTCACTAAGAAAGGGGATTTCAGTTGGTTTCTATATTTATCACAGTAATAGGTATGAGTACAAAGCTTGGGAGCTGCAGTTGATAGATCTATTGAACTTCAGGTCATGCATGTGTGGAGGTTTATTGTTTTCATGGGGAATAAGGGAGCGAAGCAATTTCTTGTGAGAAAATAACACTACAGCTGGGATCATCTTATTTCACATACTATGTTGTCCTTGAAAGGTTGTTCCTCAGCCTATGGAAGTTCTGGAGAGCAGGGGTTGTAGTTGCTATATTCCATTAAAGGATCAGCAGAATTTACCTAAAGTAGTTCTAGCTTTAAACTTTTCCAATCAAAACTCATGATTGGAGAAGCAGGCTTCCAAATTTTTTATTTGGTTTAGTTCAAAAACTTGTTTTCAAGCACTTAGGCAACAGGGAAACCCACATTCAAGAATTTGCCCATTTTTCTTTTTTTTCCATTCAAATGTGAGCCATAATTATCAAAAGCTACAAGAAAAGAAACTTACTTAGTTGCTTTGGTTTCCACATATGGACTTCTTTGTTTTGTTACACAAACCATTGTGAGTAATCTCTTAATAACTTTAAAATATGCACAGTGTTATTCAGATGTTGGTAGAAGGTGTGGGGAAGTTGTTGTTCTGGTTTGGTTTCCAAACACAAAGACAACTAACGTGGAAACTCTCTGGCCCCACAGCTTTTTAGCAAGAGGAACAAAAGCTTTGGTTCAGGACAGTCAAAGTCTTCCTTTGGAAACAGATGCTGTCTAGGTGTTATCACCTGGATCTGAACCCTGTACCGTTCACTCTAAGAATTTCCAGTTTCCATTTCCTCTCCTGGGGATACTCACAGGAGTCCTGATAATCTCCACAACAGCAATACCATGCTTTTTCCTTCAGAAAAAACCAGACGCCGTCACTGGTGGGTTGAGCCACCTTAGACATTCTGGTCCTCAAAAGAAAACCCGGCAGTGACCTCGCACTCCATCTAACCTCACCTCCATTCAGCAGGCAGAGGCTCCCCTCAGCTCTGTGTAAGATACAATCACGTTTTGTTTGTTCATTTGCCAGGTTCTTGCTGGTTTAAAGACATGACTCCATTAGGCCAATCTGGGTCTAGCATGGCGTCTCCCAGCTTGGGCGGCTGCCTACTCTTAGGTGATTGATTGGAGCTTTGATCACGGGAGTCAAGACAAGTCTGCAAAGGGGTAGCCGTGCTCTGTAGTCTCTCCACATCGAGCCCAGCTATATGATTTGTATGAGTATATGTTGCCATTTACTTACAGATTAATGTGCTGCACTCCCGTATGAAACAACCCCACTTCCTGCTGGATCAGAAGCCTTGCAGGTATCTTTGCAGCTACATAGCTTGTTGAATGAGAAAGACTAAAATGAGTGGTTACCCAAATAATTTCAGAGAAGGATAGCAAATACAATCATGTATTTTTCTCTGTTAACTCATTAGACAAGATGGAAAACAAGGTCCATACATCAGATTGGCAACTCTCAGGAACTCATTCTTCAGCCGGCTTCACCTATGGTTGGAAACAAAAAAACCCACTGTTTCTAAAATACATCTGTTCCTAAAAACATGCTCCTGTTATTCCTACCTCTTTTTACCCAGAAGAAGTATGAGCAACAAAAAGTGAAGGCATCACAGCCACAAGAATGTCCCTATTGTTGTGTACACATTGCTGGGTTTCCATAAATACCAGCCCAGCTGCTGTTGAAATAATCTTCAAGTATTCAGTCTATTCTATTCTGCTCATGTGTCCATATTAAATGGGTTGTTTTCATAAGGCCAAAATACCTCTTTCCAATGAACTGAATTTAGCATTCAGCAAATGCTGCTCAACCATCCCTCAGACCATGACGTTTGTAAGTTATTTTGGGGGTTTGGCAAAGCCATTAGCATCAGCCTCAGAACAGCCCTTCGAAATGTGTGCTCAGCTAAATTCACTTAATATAAAAAAATATTTAAAAGTCCAACCAAGTCGCCCACCTTCCTTTTTGCTTCCCATTCTATGGGATTGTTTTCAACTAAAATACCATGTGGGCGTATATATTCTACTGCCTTGTCCAAATGGATGTGGATATGGATTATTATGATTAATTTGCATGTATTTACATTCTCCTGAAGAACATTTTGGGAAAGGGAATGTGTATCTTATATTTCACATGCAAAATTTTAGATGTTAAAAAAAAATAAATTAAAAGTGTCCCCTGTTTTTTTAGGAATCTGGGGTCAGTGGATTGGAGGACATCAGCTGAGTCAGCAAGTTTGCAATCCCCTGCAGCCTGAAACGGTCAGGTAATCCATAGTTAGTCCAGGAAGATCCAAAGAAACATCCAGTCCAGAAACAACCACATACCACAAAGTTATAAAACACTTACTAAAAACCCAAGTAACTGCTTACTGTCCTGTGTGAAGCTGACAGACAGACAGACAATCAGGTGGAATGCTCAAAGTGTCTGGTGTTTTTAAAATACCTTGAGGAGCGTTGCTCTTCTGTCTTTAGAAACACCAAGTAGTTGCTCAAATTGCCCCAAGAGGATTTAAAAACCACCTGTGATTTGAACCTCATGTAGTGACCTTGTCAGATGTGTGGACTTGCAGTAAGAATTGTGATACTTCTACAACTTGATACTACAATTTTATTATAATTTTTAATATTAATTTGTAATAGTAAAAACTGTCTTGTTGACTCAGAAGATTACAGTTTAAGGCTGATCTTCCTTTTATTTTCCCTGTCTGTTTCCTGTTTGCAGTTCAAGAAGGAATACAAAATATCCTTGACTTAAAACATGATAGCAGAAAAGTTCTGAATGGGGCATCAACAAAAAATATCTCACATAAATAACTGTAATCTGGCCCTAAGATTTGATTCAGACTCACAGGAGCATTTCTGGAAACTGAAATAAAGTTCAGAGAGCTTTATTCATTTTTGCACATTTTTCCTCATAGTCCCCTCTCTCCTTCCTTTGTCTTTTCAGTTTCATTCTTATGTTTCCTCTCAGCTGTTTTCCTTCTATTTCCTTCTCCCATATTTCCTGTGGCTGTTTGTCTACTGAAAGACAAAGACTTCAGTTAGCACATCGTTTTGTCTGCCCTGTGTGGGATGGAGGATGGAACTGTGGGAGCTTTGCTGGAATGGGGATGTGGGGACTGGATGTCTTGGCTCAGTTGGGATCAGTGTCCAGCAGCCTGGATGCTCCTCTTGTAAGTGGCCTCATCCTGCACAAGCTGGTGACTCCTGCTTTAAAGAACAGAGGAGTGGGAGCTGAGATGGTGAGTAAACTCCAGGTGTCTACTTAGTTTCATAACGTTTCTTTGTTTCTGTGGAATCTCTGTCTAACTTCTGCGCTCCCATCTCAGAGGTGATGCTGATGTTTCTCCAACCAGCAGCTGCTGATCACCTCATTCGTGTTAGCTGTCGCCCCCTCTGTGTGATGGCCAATGCTAATGGAGTCACGGTGCTGGGTCAGCATCGTTGGCACCTGCCAACAACAGCAAAATCAGCTTTTCAAATGCATGTTCCCAACTCTCTGCACAAGACTGACATTTCTCCAGCCCGTGCTCTCTTCCCAGTCTCCACACGTACCCTAGGTGCCTGTGGAAGAGGCCCAGTATTTAAGCTGTAAAATCCAGGGGTTGTTATCTTATTCTACAGAGACTGGCTTCTTTGTGTCACCGCTGTGTTCCTGGCCAGGAAAGCCATGTGCTGAAACTGCCCTCGTGATACCTAAATAGTGGATAAACAGAGACTTTGAATTTTCACCGCTAGCATCATTCTCTGGGCTCTCTAAACAAGAACTGCTCACCAAATACCATGAGCTCTTGATGGATGGATGAACGCTGTCTAATCAAAAGTGCAGAAAGAGGGTTTTGTTGGGATTTTTTTCTCACTCTCTTTCAGATATTAAGCAGATTAAACAAATAAAAATAATTCCCTTTCACTTGTGATCCAGTGTAAGCAACTTTATGACGTTTGTTGCCTTGGGATTTCTACATTAGAATAACTTTTGGTTCCAACAGTTTTGAAAGATTTGCCAGCAAACATTGGTCTTTAATTTGGCCTAAGCTTCCCATCATGGAGGATAGGAATAAACAAGACCAGGAATGCTTCTGCGTTGCTCATAGTAGTCTACCTTACTCATTTAAAATCAAACTGGGACTAGTACAAGCAAGGACTGAGTTTGCATTTAAAACCAGCGTATGGTAGATGGACTTCTGGCAAGTTCCTCCCATATCCCTGTTTACTTCTTAGCTGTGGTGATGTACAAGGAAATCGATCTACCAGATTTGGCTGATGGTTTAAGATTTCCCCAGACATCTGGCAGATTCAGTGTTGGATCAAACATTTTTTAAGAAACTTTTCAAGTAGATACAATCTAAGGCACAAGATCCAGATCATCAGACCTACTTTAGGGGTGTTCAGGATCTGTGGTTTTGGTTTGGCCCCATCTTATTTTTTAATGTCGTGGTTGACAATTCCTCCCTGTTCCAATGTGCAGATTGGCTCTGAAAAAAAAAAAAATCCAAAGCTAAAACAGTGGAAAAACTCCTTTCTATGTGAGCAAAACATAAAACCATTCCCCTGCCCTCTCTGGTATTTTTCAGGGGAATTGAAACCTTCTGAATGTCCCCACAAAAGACCCCCCCAAGAAAGATTGTAGTTTTACTTTGACCAATTACCTCAAATTTTCAGGAAAGATTCACTGCTGGGGTAGGCAGGTGTGATTCTCTTGACTATCATGGCTGTCTTGAAGGTAACCTTCCAAATTTATTGGTGCTGTGTTTGGTGAACCTTTCCCCCCCCTCACTGACCAGATCAATCTGCTACATAGCTGGCAGAAACAAGAGCATGATCTTTTCACTCATTGCCTTTGTTCTTTTCCCTTCCTGCTTTTAGTTGATTGCTCTTGCCTGTTGGGAGCTTTTTCTCTTTATTTGGATTCTAAGAACATCAAGACAAGAGTAATGTGTCATCAAAGTGTCTCTTCCAACAGTTGCATTATATGCCTTTCTGCTCGGCGTGTGGGTGGAAGAACAAGCTGGAGGGTTGTTGTTTTTTTCATGGATAATCTCTATGCCAACAAGCAAACACTGCATTATGTATAATAACAAATAATGATTCACTGAGATGGTGTTAGCAAGGGCCAGAAGCGTTAATGAACCTCATACAAGTTCATATCTCACAAAATTGCTGCTGAAGCTCCAATCTCCAGTGCTTCACAGGGAACAAAGTAGCAAAAAACACAGAGCCAAATTATGCACTGAGGAGAAGAGGGGAATATTTGTTTTCCCTGGAGGTGATCAGCAAATACTATGATGCCTGCGGTCACTTCATTAGAACTGTGATGTAGACAGATATGAGCAATAAAACTCCTTTTTAACTTAAAGCAGGTATAAACATTCCTATTAATTTTTCATCAGCAATGTTGCTTTGTTATCTATTCAGATACATGTCAATTTTAGAGCATATAGGCTTTCTGTCCAGTAAATGGAGAAATCTGGGTATCTTCAGATGGTGATTCAATCCATCTGTCTTAGCTTAGGATGGGATAACTTACCATGTGGTAGAGCAGCCCCTCTCCTTTGACTCTGGCTGGATATGACTCCTATTTTTGATTACACATTTAAATATTTGATGGATATATTTGGATGAAATAAATCTGAATGTATTTCCAGAAAATGAGAAGTAGGGTTCTCTTCTTTGTTTTGCATGCCTTTTTTTTCCCTTTTTTTTTCTCCTTTTTTAAAGTTATAACAACTTTGTTCCATACCTGGCAAGACAAATCCATCATTTCATTTGGGGAAAAAGAACCCAAACTTTCCTCAAGCCAAAATCCTCATGTGGATCTGTCTTCCAGCACATTTATCAGTCCTGATGAAGTCAGTGCTCCCCTGGAGAGAACAGATAAGTCAGCATGAATCCCACGGTGACAAACAAAAAATAAGCACAATCAAAATCAAAGTATTAATTTTACATTAGAAACTTTCCGGGCATCCTACTAAACCCTCCACAAGGGTATTGGTGTAGTTTCATGCTGGTGGAAATGAAGTTAAATTCTGTAGCTGATTTTCCTTGAGGTGAATTTATACTTAATAATGATGATAGACTAATGTTGATTTCCACACAGTTGGTTTCAACATAAGCCAACAGAGCTGTCTTACAAATCGCTGCCTTTCTGATGACAGGACAGCAAGATGGCAAGGCAATAGGTATAAATTACACTTAGTTTACTTAAGAAATAAGCCTGCATCACCAACATAGGAAAGACATCCAGCATCACTTCTACCATGAGCATGCAGTCCAAGGAAAGCAAATTACTAGCAACAAAAATCTCAGAAGGAGCCTTCCTAGGGCATTCACAGGTCCTCTTGGAAGGATAAAAATGGTCCACGATCCATCATTCATAAGTTCACTGATCATATCAGGCTGTTTATAAGCAAATTTGGTTTCATGTGGTGCCAGCCAAAGATGTAAACACTGCCTGGTGCCAGCAAAGAAGATCACAACCCACACTGCGCCGCACTGCACTCAGACAGAATACGTGGGAATGAGAAGGGGGGTTTATTTTGGGAATTAATAACAGTTTAAAGCACTGAAAATCATTGTTTCGCTACAATATTGGGAGAGGCACGTTACAGTCTGGGCTGATTTTCTGGTAATTGCTTCTGCAAGTCTGTAGCTGGCTAAAACTGTCAGCAACTAAAAAGGATGTGTTTGGAAACGGGCCTGCAATTTCCAAGGATTTCGAGCTCCTGGGATTGCTCCCCTAGGTGAGGGGAAACAACTGCTGTCTTGAAGGCAGGAAAAACACAGCCAACGGTCAGCGAGTTGTTTATAGTAGAAACTATTGATACCCTCATACTGTGCACGAGGTACAGAGAAGTAACTTGGAATTGGATAAAAGGGATAAATTTGTAATAACACTAATGCGTGCTTCCACCAACAATAGTGCGTAGGCACCAGGGATTAATAAAGGTTATTAACCTTGCCTGTGCTTTCTTAAACTGCATATTTGCTAAAACTGATAGTGGTGTGTATTTGCAAATTGTTTAATATCTAAAAGATATGTCCAGCACCACGTGATAAGACTGGAGGCTTTTAAAAGCTTTCCCCAAGTAGAGATGGAGCATGAATAGCTGCTGAGCCTGGCATAACGCAGCAGTCATTTCTGGCTCTGCTTTCCACACCACATCGTTATGTGCATAGAGCCATGTGTTCTGCTGAAAGAAGTGTGAGCATCTCCAGTGATGCTGGCCTGAACTAAACACAGACCTTCCCTGACATTGGTTTGTCTGACTTGCATTGCTTAGTGGTGATTTTAACAATACCAAAATGAAATGACCAAAGCAGCCTGCTCGGTTCCCCTGAGGACAAACCCAGCTTTGCCTCCTCCTCGTCCAGGTAATGGAGCTCAAAGTCAAGTCACTCTGAAAATACTTCATACAGAGATCACAATAGATGAACTCTGGTCAGTGAATCATAGAATGTGTTAGGTTGGAAGGGGCCTTTGGAGTCCATCTAGGCCAACACACCCCCCTCCACCCCCACAGTGAGCAGGGACACCTTCACTAGATCAGGTCTCTCAGAACCCATCAAGCCTGACCTTGAGGATCTCCAGGGATGGGGCCTCCACCACCTCTCTGGTCAACCTGTTCCAGTGAGTCATGGTCGAAGAGGATATTCAGGGTTTTTTTCCCCTTTTCATCACAGTGCCTGACTGGTTAAATATCGGTGGGTTTATGTGTCTGTCTCTGAAATCAAGGAAAACAGGATAAAAATAATTAATCCTGTATTTTGGTTAGGTGGAAGCTCGTTGCTCCCCTTTACAGCACTCATTTTTAGTCAGCAGGATTTTTTCAGTAGCACATCACCATTTATTTGCCTTGAGAGACAGTTTACAGCTAGGTTGTTTGTTGGTTGGTTGTGGGGTTTTTTTTTTTCCTGAGCAATGCCTACGTTTTTTATATGTACTTTAATCCCAGCCCCAGCTTTGTCAATATTTGGTCTTATCTTAACTCCAAAGCAGGGTTGAAAGAAAGCAAGCTCTCCCCCCAGGAAGCAAATAGCAATTATTTAACCATTGCCTCAGTCAGAAAGCACTCTTAGGACAATTCAGAATAGAAATGGCAAGGAAAAATTGGGTTCTCCAGACAGACCCATGTCGTGGTTTAAACCCCCTGGCCCCTTTCCCCCCTGATATAGAACAAATGTGGCTTTTCTGGCAGTCAGCTGTGCCGTGAGCTCACCAGGCAGAGTGGCCGGTGGCAGAGCATCACCCGCTGTGCAGTCCCTGGAGGTAAAACTTTGGCTGTAGTAAAACCTGTGTTTCTTTTACTACTGGCTACAAGAGCAAATTGTCACCTCCACCGTTTAGAGTCTGAAAGCACAATTCAAGCAGGACTTATTTATGGCTGGCTGCTGGAAATACACTGGGGTTAAATTGCAGAGCGGGAGGGAAGCATTAGAATTGGAGGGTGAATTTAGAGCAAGAACTACTGGGTGTAAATGGGGCAGTGAATGTGTTTTGGCTGGAAACTGGAATGAGGATTCTGACCATCAAATCAAAGCAATTCTGGAGCGATGTCTGAGCATGAGCAGAGGCTGAAAATCTGCCTTTTTAAAAGATAAAAATGAAAAACCTCCAAAATCTGTTGCATTTTATGATAACCTGTCATTCGTTGTTGTAGTTTCACAGTGATAGAGCACCTATTAAAGGTGTAATATCTGTTTATTTCCATTGCAAATTCCTGCTGTGTATCAGGGATATTATTATGCATGTGCAAATTAGCTTTCAGTCTGTTAAACCCTCCTGTAGCTTTGAGCAGGCAGCATAGTGGCAAGGGGAGATATGGAAATAACTAGCTCAGGCGTTTATATTTACCTCCCAAAAATACCTGTATAGAAATATCCCATTACAGATGAAAAATCAGAAGCTTCCCAAGCCCATCATGTCACTGGGGACTTCTCACACAGCGCAGTCTCCCTCTTGTTAACCCGCTCCTCTCTTTAAAACTGATTACTGGACTGTGGAGGGACTAAGAGAAAGCAGCCACTGTTCACATCCCTCTTACTAAATCCTTTAAAAAAATAATAAAATCAAAATTCATTGAGTTCAATACGCTGTACCAGTGGTAATTTTAGTGCTTGCAAACCTTGTCCAACTGCACCTTAGAAGTTGAGGCTCAGAGTATCAGTGTCAACTTGGTTTGCCAGAATGCATCCTTGGAAGTAAATTTACCAAGCAGCCCCAGATAAACTCTCTGTAATGCCTGTGACTTCCTTGCAAAGCAATGAGAACCTCCACAGAAGGAAGAATAGGAATGGGAAAAGAGAGTAAACCACGCTCTAATGTGCCTGTAGGAACCACACAGGGTTGAACCCTAAATTTTGACCATGTCCATGAGAGTGAATCTATTGGGTTCTAGCGGCTAATTCACACATACAAATACCACGATAAATCTGATAATAGGTCCCTGAAGCAGAAGGCTGTAAAGGGTTTATAAACTCCTTTGTGTAGTGGTAGTGCTAGAGAATCAGCCTGGGTTAAAGGAGCCTATGTGTTAATACCTCACACTTTTATAATCCCCCTTCCCACCTCTTTTATATTGATAGCTTTGTGACTACTCCCTGCCTGAGCTTTCTGGTTAGGCATTATATCACTTACCACATGGTACTGTTTAAGGACTCTGATTAAAAGACACATTCAATTACTGGCCAGTAAGGCTCTACAAATAGGACACTGTGAAATTACTCTAAGTTTACAGAATTTAAGAGAGCAAATCATTTAATATTCCTTCCCAGCAATGCTGTATAACAGGCTTGGTCTTCTGAGGATGGTTTAACTTAATTACATGGAATTTAAACTTCTGTAGCATAACCCCTGCTGTATCCAGAGAAGTTTCCAGAGAGCGCTGCTGGATTCATCAGTATCAAACCACTAAGGTCTCAGCTCCCACTCACTGTTGTGGAAGAGCTGAGCTGCAAAGCTCATGTGTTGTGGAGCTTTAAGACACCTAATTTTGCTCCAACATCCCAGCAGCAACGTTCTGCAAATCTGTTTGCTTGTTCTGTGGTGTCTTTTTTTCTGGTGAAGTCTGAGGAGAGTCAAGATGAAGACTGAAGGGTCAGAAGGGATGAGCCAGGAAATGTTTTGCTTCTACTATAGTCCCCCCAAGAGTGGAAACTTTGGAGGAATCTCTTCTCTAAGATAATATTGATTGTAATTTATTACATACTATGTTTCAACTAGCTAAAGAGAAAAGAAAATAGTGAGGCCAGTGTTTGGCTGTGGAGATCTGCCTGGTTAAAAAAATTTAAGAAAGCAAAAGCTTACACAGGCAAAGTGTGTAAAAAGTGGAGAGTGAATCACTGGCAACGGGAACTCTGTCAGAATTAGGAAATTAAGTTCATTAAAGGTGTGGTAACTTAATTTTCTATGCAAGCATGTAATGATGAGGGTTGGGCAGAAGCAAACTTTCAGACATCCAATTTAACACAAACCCACCCAAACTTGGCAAGGTGGAGCGTCCCCAGCTCAGCCCAGCCTCCTGCCTCCCTATTTAGATTACATTTGCTCTAAATAGTCCAAATTAGCCAGGACTGTGTACCCTCCTTGTCCCCTTCACCAGTGTCCCGTTGTGTCAGCAGCATGAGAGCAGAGGGGCTCTGTGGGCTGCCATATGTGTTTCTGTGGAGCTGCTCCCCAAAAGCCCCCTGAGGAGCCCCATGTCTGAAAGCTGGAGGAAGATGCACCCCAGAGGGAGACATGGCCCCGCTTTCCCCCCACATGAGGCACCTCCCAAAGTGTAGCCCTCTCCTCCCTTCCTGCTGCTGCCCGGGAAGGAAGGACGGGCTCCTCTTTCCCTGTGTTCGACCCATTTGTTTTCGGAGCGTTCCTGTTTGTGCCATCAGTTGTTCTCTGACCCTTCTCCAGCACCCAGGGGACCGTGGCGATTGCTTTACCCAGTGAGGTTCAGACTTTCTGCTTGCTGAGCTCTTCAAACTTCTGTAAAGTGCTAACATGAATGTACTGGAATCATCTAATCCTCCTGTTAAGCATCAGCATTCCTGCAGGTTCCCTAAGACATATTTATGCATAAATATGTGGTAGGTGAACAAGTCTTTCCCCTGATTATTGAGAGAAAACTCAGAGATGAAACCTGAACTTCTTGATTCAAAACAAAAGCATTAAATCAGAGCAGCATCTGCTTTGACCTCATCACATGTTCTTTTCTACAACTTAAACTTTGGAATGAACTTGCTTCAAAATCACTCTTATTGCTTTAAGAGCACTCTCATTGCTCTTAAAACACTTCAACTGAAATAAAGCACATTCTGTTTCCCAAACAAATCTAGGTTTTCCTCCTTTCTAGTCTTTCTGAGGATTATGTGGTTGCCCAGCCCAAACTGAGAACCTGGATTAATGTACAAAAGCCCCTGAAGTCACTCTGCTTCATATCTCTATGCCTAAAAGGAGAATCCTGTCCATGTTCTTTAATTCTCTATGTAGGGTTCTTGCTATAGCCAGAATTTCTGGTGGTCTATTAGCATTATATAAAACTATAAAGATTCCCTGTTTCAGCAGGCAGCAGGTCTCAGGGAAAAGCTGAACTGGATTACTTCAGGGAAAGTCAGTCAAGAGCCACAGTGAGAGGCATCACTGAGATGCCCCCAAAGGTTTCTGCTGGGCACCCTTTCCTCACCCACTACTTCCAGCCCAGCCACCCACAGCACGGTCCTACCTCTGGCTTGGGAATAAAAGGCTTTAAGAAAGCACCTCTTGGGGCCAACAGTTATTTCGTGGCTGGTATAGCAGGACCTCAGCTGAGATCCCAGGGGATATGTAAGAGCAGTCTCGCGGCTTCAGCAGAGCTGTGTTGCTCCATGCTGAGAAGAACAGGGACTGAAATTCTGCCTTCCTTTCCAACTGGTGGTTGTGTGTCTCCTTCGGACTCCTAACGGGTTTACTAATGCCGGCCTCACCGCCCGTGCCCAAAAGGCCGTCATTAACCCAGTTGCAATTAACGTTCGTTTCCACACCACCTAAATCAAACTCTGAGCTCCGGCCTCCTAAGTAGGAGACAAACCTTGAGCGTGCTGCCAGGCACCGCGGCTCCATCCTCATCATCATCAGCCCATGGAGCTGGCGGGGTGGTGGGGGTGCACAAGGGGAGCTCCCGCCACGGAGGCGAGCGGCGAGGCAGGTGACTTGTTGTAACAGGGATTTTCGACACCGCACCTTTTCACTGAGGATTTGCTGTGTTTTTATTCCACCTCCTGAAAGCTGTGAGAGTGAACATTATTAAAATTCAAAAAAAAAAAAAAAGAGAGAAAAAAAAGAGAAAAAAAAAAAAAGGAAAAAAAAGGCAAAAGGAAAACAGTGAAAAGCAACAAGGAAGGTTTCTGTCCAAAAAAAAGTCCGAAACTGTCTCCAATTGGACCTCGGTACGGAAATGCTGGAACTTGTACCCTCCAGTGGCAAAATAAAACAGGCTACCATTATTAGAAATTTTCTACAGCTAAAGATGTAACATCATAGCTAAATTCAGTCAGAGACAGGTCGAGCAACAAAAACCAGGAGCCAAGGCAGTCTAGTCTGGTCTGAAACTTGATTCAGGCACCAGATTATGAATAGATTTAACTAGTTTGCCAAATGAAAATGTAGATTTTGGCAGTGTTTGGGCTTTTTTTTTTTTTTTTTTTGGTGTGCTATATGTGGAGTCCTATTGCACGCTGTGGGGATATGAGAAAAGAGCCTTTTTATATTATATAACTACTTGACGCGCATGTGTGTGTATATATAATATAAAAAACACAATTAACCCCATAAATGCTAAAAAACCTGGAGGACCTCTGCCTGATGTCCCTTAGTAAGGAACATACCCTGCCATAGAGGTCCTATGCAGTGTCATCTAAAACACCCCCAAGACAGATAGATGAGTATTTCAGTGGGGAAAAAAAAAGAGGTTTGAAATACCCCCCAATGCTGCTCCACACATATGTGCAAGAAAAACAAACAGGCGATCCCTGGAGATGTGTTTTGATGACAGATGCCAGTTCTCTGTGGTCAGATTTCGCTCTGATTCCAGTCAGGTATGTGATCTAGGAAGTAGTGAAAAAGGTACAAGTTTAAAAAAGGAAAGAAAATAGAGGTGGGGAGGAGGTGATTGTCAAAGGAGAAGGAAGCAGATGCCTCCTTGGCTGTGGGCTTTTTTGGAGTATTTCATTAAGAAGGGAACTGTCTATCATTCTGTGCCCATGTGCATTTGCCAGAGGTCAGAGCTGAGTCTTGGCATAAGGATCTCGATTACGATTTGAGCTCTGGAACTGCTGCCACCGAGGCAGAGGACACTGATCCTTGTTCATACAGCACAAGGTTTCAGCATCTCATGGTGTCGCAGAGCACTCAAGCCAACCATGTGCATTAATTAATTGTAGCGGAGATGCCATGGGACAGAGAATGGGGTTTTGAGAGTCTTATACATACATGTACATGGGAGAGGGCACAGCTGTCAAGCAGAGACTTAGAACCACCTGAATTTTCTCCCTGCTTATGTATCAGATGTATTGCACAGTCAGTTGTTTTGCAAGTTGTAATGCTAAGGATTTTAATACTAAATGTTTTAAACATTTGGAATAACTTGGAATGAATCTCTTCACCCACTGCATGCATCCATGAGTTTACTTACTGATTGTAGTCTCCTATTTTATGAAGTTATTCTGCTCACACTGGATCACTTGAAATAGCACCAGCACATCTGCGCACCACGTTTGACCCTTTTTTACTGTGGGAGTGTTGATTGCCTTGGTCCTGTAAGAATTGCAACATCTCCTGGTGTCTGTGCCAGCTCTAGGATCAGAAGAAACACAACTTTATCACCAGGCTCTTGTGTCTCTACCAGAACAGGTTTCACCACCTGGGCTGCTAACATTGCCTGGCATTGTCTTCCCTCGGGGATCTGCCAGATCAGGTCAGCACAAGGTTACGTGTCCTTGTACCTTTGTGCTATCGGCACCTGCAAACTATTCCAGCAGCGTTATACTGGAATACCCCAGTTATCCCCTCAAAAGTCCACCCAGAACGTAAAGAGTTACTACATGCCCCAAAGTACCGAGGCAACCCCAGGATTTACCGTCATCGCTCCTAATTCAAGTGCTTGTCTGACTGTTGGAGGGTTTGCCGTCTGGCCCCTCTCCTAAAGCTCTCCTCAGGGATGCTGATGGGGTAGAGGTCAGACTAAACTTAAAGGAGACATTTCTCACCTCAGAGAATACTGCTGGACTCTCAGTTTTCTCTTATACATTGTTACTTTAAGAGAAAAACCAGCCTGGAAAGATCCGGTGGTTAGAAACTGCCTTTCCCAGCGATGCCACATCTGCGAAGGGGACACTCTGCAAGGCAAACAGCAGATTTCACACTGCGCTGAAGCATCACAGAGGAGAATCCACATGCTGGTTTTGATATTCATTAATCATCCAGCTAATTTGTTTTTACACAGGAGCGCTGACAGCAAACGAATGTTATTATAGCAACGGCGCACTGCATAATCCAGACTATTATGGTATTAGCATCGATGAAAACGGCTGCTCTGTGTTCGCCTATGCTCAATTCTGTATCCAACTGCAATTGTAAATATATCTATTTTTATTCACATCTGCTGAAAGAAATAGACCTACCAGATGTGGCCAGAAGGATAAAAGGATTGCTGCTGTCTTTTTCTTCCTCCTCCCTCTGGTCCTTATCTCGGGAACATGAGTTGAAATCTGGCCCAGAATTTACTGACTGTTCAGAGACTTTTTATGAGCAATGCTTTCTCAGGCTGATATTGAGAATATATATATTTATATACAAGTGCACACATGCATTATTGTGCCGAAGGTTATATCTCCAGTAAATCTCTTTCATATTTGTATACAGTATGCATAGGAAGTATTCACACAAGAGAGAAAAATTAATCCAGTGGTAAAGGTTAACTTGGGATTTGAGAGACCTGGTTTTAATTCTCCCCTCTGCCACAGGCTTCCTTTTTAATACATACATATATGTATTATATATATATATTTATATATATACACACACACATATATACATATACACACACACCCCATGGGAAAGGCACATAGGGTATTGTCTACGCTGTCCTTCAAATGCCAACCTGAACCCACACTAGAGCCTAAATCTGCATTGCTTTGGCATGTTATGGAGTCCACATTCAGTGAAGGGTTTTGGTGAGCTTTGACCCTCAGGGGACAGGGACAGACTTGGGCCACATCCTTCAGGACAAGAAGAAAACCCACTCAGCAATTCCTTTCTGTCCAGACACACGTAAGCTGTAATAAAACTTGATACTGCCCTTCGCTCTCACAGGGAGAACTCATGGGTAGAAAGTGCAAAGGAAAAAAGGATCCCACATGGTGATCAACCTTGCCAGGGGATCCTCAGGAAACCTAATGAATTCATTTTTCCCCTCTCACTCCATTGTTCTGCTGGATCCTTTCTAGAGCCAAAAGTCAGGGCACCTTTTATGTCAAACTGCAACGTGGAGGGCAGGGAGCAAAATCAGGCTGTAAAAAGCCCAGCATGTTAAGGAGGCTTTCACATTCCTGTAGGCATCCTCCTTGGGTGAGATGATGGAGGAGGAACCTGTAACACAGCTGCAGATGAGGAGGCACAGAAATCGTGTGGCTTATCCAGGAGGGCTGTGTTAGCACTCTGTCAGCACAGTTGTTGTCACACTGAATAATGGATTCGCTGATATTCAACACCACATGATTTTAAAGCATTTAAAGCCTGGCTGTAGCTGCAAGGAGGGTTTTGAAACAGATGGGCACCTGGTCTTTCACAACATGGCAACTCCCTTACTTTAAGCAATGTGCTCATAAAACCCCAGCAGCCAATGGAGAGAGGAGAAGAGGGTTCCCAGGTGTTTAGTGGCTGCAGAATTATTAATACCAGCTTCAAATATGAGATTGTGTATTTACTGATGGGACAGGATAAACTGAAAAAAAAATCACAAAAATAGAGTGGGAGAAAATGTGAAGTCAGTTAGTGCAGTAGTTGCAGGAGATGTGCATGTGGCCTTTATTAGGCTGAGATTTTAACCCTTTGGGGTTGCTACAAATTTGTAGTGGGGTCCAGCTTTACACAGCTGCCAAATGATTTATAAGAGTTCATTTTAGCCATTCATTAAGCACAAGCTAAGGAGACTACAAAATGGACCAAAACCCCCAAATCCAGCTTCAGTCTGCTTTGAGGAAGACCTGGAGAGATATAAGAGACCAAATCATAAATACTCTGACACCCGGTTCTACCTGGAAAACCTAATGGGCACGGAAAATGAATTGCTCCTTCTCCTATCTGTTTGCCTTCCATTATTTGTGGTCTCTCACACAGTAGGAAAGTTGTGGTTCCCCTGATTTGCTCACTCATTCTGTTATTAGAGGAGATCTTGCCCTGCACCACGGGGACCCATTTTTCTGTCCTCACTCTTTAGCCAGCGCGGGGATCCCCGTTCATCAAAACCGTTTGTCAGAAAGTTAAAACATGTCTATGCTTCTTCCTTCCCATTTTCTGTTGTTCAAATACTGACAGCCAAAAATGTGTTCATATGCTTTATGCATGAGGAAAGGTGACTATTGATGCTAGCAAATGTGTGGTCATTTTTTTCCTTGTCAAAAATCAGTCTCTGGAATCACTGATGCCTTGTGAAATTACAGTCTAATGTAACCAACTGGAGTATAATGTAACCAATTTCTTTACTTTTTAAGAAAATTGTTCTCCTGGAGGTTGAAACACAAAACCAAGAAATATATGAAGTTATTTTTGTCCCTAGTCGGGGGAAATTAATGAAATAGCACCTCCCATTCTGTTGACATTGGCCAAGATTGCCAAAGTCCTTAGTAATATCGGGGTTCCCATTATGGGGAATACTGTAATCACAGGAGGGATTCGGAATATTATACTGGTGGGAATGTCCATGTAAGCTCCAATGCAGCTGAGTACTTAAGCTCATGCTTAACTTTAAGCAAATAATCAATTGGAGTCAATAGTTACAGGGTTATGATGAAATACATGCTTAGATGCTGGATCAGATGCTGTAATGGAAAATACATGCACTGGAAGCCTGACTGGAAACCTCAGAAGCCATCAGTAAATATCATCTGAAAAGAGATTTATTCAATATATATTCAGGAGTATGGATCCATATTTAAATTTTTGGTGACTTCTACGACTGGCTTAATTCTTTTTATTAATCATAATGCTTTCAACATAGTTTTTCAGATTGCAGAATCTTGGTCTCTGAGCCAAATAAACAGAAGCCACTCTTCCCTTTCAGCTCCAGTGGGACAATTCTGCCCAGTACCTTCAAACAATTTACCTGAGCTTTCAGCATCTTGCCACTGGAGTCCTCTCAATATCAAATATTGTATCACTGCCTCTGTGTGATGAAATTGTGAGGGAAATAAACAGTGAAATAAGGAGCCCTGGTAAGAAGAGAACACATTGTTCTTGGCTAAACGAGCCATTAGTCACTATCTATTTTGATAAGGATCTTTGAAAATACAGGTTTTTCTTCACACAGCTAGGTTAGTTTACTGTGGTTCTCCCTGGACTTTGGCATCCTTCCTTACTTTTAAACTGCTGGTTCTGTGCTACACCAAAAGCTCTCTCCCAAATAATGTGTGCATTAAAAAAGAATAGTTACACATATTAATAAAACATGCCTAAAAAGTTAAATATGTGAACTGGAAATTGTTTTTAAACTAAATGTGGTTTTGGAAGTTGTAATTGACATTCAATTTCATTTAGGCTAAAAATGTATTGAATTTGCTGTCTAAGTGTGTAATTATATGCCTTGTTATAATTGGTTTGAAGACATTATTCTCTTCTCATATAAAGAAGAGCTATTATATGAAGTTTTATTTGGCCTCCAAAGATACAGTTTCCTCGGAGTAAATCCAGTATCCTTTTAATTTTTTTAACCTCTGTTTATAGAAAGCATACCTAATGAAGAGCTAGATAAATAGCCATCAGATGAGGACTAAGTCCAGTCCAGTTTCCACTAGTGTTACCATGGGATAAATCCCATCCACCACAGTGGACTGGCTCAACTGCTTTGCCATCACAAATGGCAAACAAAGGATGAGTGGACAAGATAGCTGGCATCAGCCCAGCTGTTTCCCTCACCCCACCCAGCACCCCCAGTGCCATGGAGCTGGTAGACATCCCATGCCGGAGAAGGGTGGGGTATTGCAGCAACCCCCTCCCCATGTTTGCATCTTGTTTGGTTTCCTTGTCTCTTTGGATGATCCTTTGCAAGTAGAGCTATGGTTACCCAAACAGGGATGCTGGACCAGAGCCTCATCTTGCTCCACAAGTCCCAAAACCATCTCCTGGGGCTTAATGAGGTGTAGAGAACCCCAAAGCACGGCAGGATCAGACTCAGTGAGAAAGAGAAGCTGTACCCAAAACTAAAAGAGAAAGAAAACTAAGAAAGTTATTACAGCATCATGTAGCTCCTTCTCCTCTGAGAAAGACCCCCAGAAATATTTCTCTTCTAATCTTCCCCGTACCAAGTGTAGCAAATTGTCAGCAGAGGTATGAAACCCGAAACCCGGTCCATGAGCATTCAGTTAGGAGCCAACTTTGGCCAAGGACCCCTTCCCTTTCATATCCCATCCCTGTGTGCCCTCCCCCTCTCCCCCCATCCCTTCCTTTCCACCCATTGTATGGCTTCCAAGATTTCTCATGGAAATAACCCCATGGCTTGTTTTCCATTGCAGGTTAATACCGGATTTAAGGCTGTTATTTTCTTTTTCCTGACATGTCGCCCATCACATTATGATTATTAGAGTTTTCTTTTTGAAGAGTTACCTGAGGTGAAGTCTAATTGGGCTGGAGGCTGCTGAGGAAGGATGCCAAGGCTCGGGAGCGCTGCCAGCTGCCGATGTGGCTCACGCACAGACAGCGATCACGGCAACGGGCTCGATTTCATGCCGTGATTTAAGATACAGTCTGTAAGGGTACACCGATGATAAAGCTTCAGTGCCTGTTAGAGAGCTGGAAGCAGGAACAGGCCCACTTCAATGCACAGAGCCTGGTCAGCATTTAATACAATATTTAATGGCAAAAAAACCCCATATATCAAATGACAGAAAGCAACAAAGGAGAGGTTGAATGGCTGCTACCTATAACCCCCTCGGAGTTCCCAGTCCCTCTGGTTTTGGGAATCCAGTAGTGGCTAACAGAAACTGCAGAGCCTATTGATTCATGGCTTAACTAGAATTATCTTGTATATTCTGCCTTATTCTGCAGGATATTCTGAATTCGTTCAAGATTGCACAGAGTCTGTCTCAGGAACTGTGGTACTTATCTCACCTTTGCATCACCGCTCGCCTGGATGTTAGTGGTGATGCTCACACAAGGGAGTGCTGCGCAGTGGAGACACCACTGAGAAATCCCTGGAGGGGCTTGAAAATCTGGGGGGGGAGGGGTTTGCCATTTTCTGTCAATGTATTAAATAATGGAATGAAAAGTAGCAGCCAAACAATGAGCGTCTCTGGTGTCACTCTGTCACTTTCACTCCATCAATTTATCTGGTTTCCCTTCAGTTTATTCCCATTTTTGTCTGCTCCTGGCTGAGACCTGGCTGTGTGTAATGAATGAAATGTCAGATCTGAAGATACCAGCTCTTCCTGGGCGATTCAATTGACTTTAAATGCTGATGGAAAAACAACTCTATTTTCTTCCTTGCCTACTGAGGTACCTATTATTGTTTTTTAGCTAATAACATGAAAACACAAGGGAGGGAAAAGGACTAAAATGTTATCACAAGTGACTTTCTGGACCTCAAGGTCTTGGCCAAGAGGCATTAGCAGCAGTATTAGCTACATGTGTTTTGTCTGTCCTGGCATTTTGGAGTACAAACACCAGCTAAATGTCCAAGTCAATTTATTTTCATGGGGTGTTTTAAACAGAAACATTTTAATCAGGAGCTGAATGGGATGACAGTGGAGCAAGGAGATGGTGGGGGGAAAAAAAGAAGGAAAAGAAAAAGAAATTGAATCCTAGCAGAAAAATAAAAAGGAGAAGTAAATGGTTCAACCAATCTTGATTTTGTGTCTCACTTATTTTCACTTTAAACAAGCTCTAGAGAATGTTTTGATGTGGACTGTGGGATTGTTACCTCAGAGACAATTACAAATGAATCCCATCAGGCGTTACACCCAGTTTTATCAGCCCAGATGATGGCTTACTGGGTACAAGCACCAGCTGACCAACTCTCTCAAAGCATTTTCCTAACCAAAGGTGGGAAAGGCTCCTTTAATGAGTTCTAAATTTCCATTTATAAAAATGTCCAGCAAGCACGTGCACTCCTGCACACACGGGAGGGAGAAACAAAAACCTTTATTTACCATTTCTGAACAATCAGATGGTTTAGAGATTAGGAGGAAAGGAGACGGGGGAGAGGAGGAGGGGAAAGTCACATGGGAGGGAAGAAAAAAAAAATCAAACCATGTTCTCTATCTCTTCCTACTATTTTTTTTTATTATTATTGGAGGATTATTATTTTTTTTTTCAGTTTCCAGCCCCATGTTGTGACTTTGACAAATGATGATGCGTAGAGAAGATTTATGTCAGGTCTCGGAGCATTAGCACATTATCACGAGCAAAACAGAGCCCTCGGTCGACATCATTGGGGACCTATTGAAAAATCTTTGGAAAGTGATATATGGGCCAAAAACCCATCTCAGAAGGAGCTGTGGTGCTGTCCTGGCGGATGAAGTCTGGGGAAATGCCCAGAGAGAGCCAGGTGAAGACACTGAGCATTAGATGAGAAATGGTTAGTAAAAACCCGTTCTGGAAAGGAAAGAGGAACCTCTCTGCTCTCGAGGGACCAGCGTGTTGAATGATTTAATGGCTACCTTTAGGAAATGCCTTTTGCTTTATTGCTCTCTTTCTGCTTCTTTTTCTTTTTCTTTTTTTTCTTAAGGAAAAGAAATACAATGGAGGCTCTTCCCCTCCTTTTCACCTCAGCATCCCAACTCACCACTCCTGCAAGGCCACAGCTTGAGACCTGTCATCTCTGCAAAAGACTCCCAAAGTGCCTAAAGATGATTTTATTGATCATTATGAACAGACTAGTTGTTAGAACATAAAATACCAAAAAAAATTTCCCAGATTAGATGAATACATATTTGCAACAAATGCAAAAGGATTTCTGAGTTCACTACAGAGGGTTTCCACTTCGGCTCACTTCATCCTGAAGTTATTTCCAACACAACTCCAGAGCAGGAATGTAGCTCCCAAGATTAAGCTGCACAGACTTTCCACAGAGGTGTCAGAAACTATATGGAAAAGTGGTGGGATTTTCAGAACTACTTGAGGTGTTGGCCCAATAGTCTTTATCCTGCTTCACTGCCAGGACTTCTTGAAAATGCTTCCCATTCCTCTGCACAGGGAACTGTGCAAAACTTGATTTGTATGGAGGCTGAGCTGATGACATTTATTGTGGTTTTAGAACCAAAAGTTGGACTTTTAGTATTTCTCTGGAATTAAGATTTTCTTAAATGTTGGGGGTGAGCATTAGCATTTCAATGGCAGAGTCTTATTCTCCAATTTGCTTTGAGACTCAAGAAGATTATACAGAATTTAGAAGTCTGTGTTTCAGTTCATCTGTGACGGAAATCTCAAGATGTTATTTCATTTTTCAGATTTTTTATTATCTTGGGCCAGAAATTTCAAGGAAGGATTAAGATTTCAGAACAATTTAGCTTCAAACAAGTAATTTTGGAGGAATTTTGGCCTGTTCTTGTAGGAACTTGTGTACCTTTGCTAGAGCTACATAAGATTTAGGAGCCAAACAGTCACACAGATGTTATTGAGAAACCTTGGGGTACAGTGTGCCTGTGAGATTAATGCACATACAAATTTTGTATGTGGATGAGGAACTGTGGAAATAATCTATGTTATCCCTAAAAATTGGATCGATTAAATCTGTCTCATTGCAATGTTCATTTTTTTTCCAGAGATGGCAAAATATTGGTAATAGATGTATCACATTTTAATTCAGTTATTTAGGTCTTATCTACAGTACGCTGAACAACCTGTGCCTCTTGGAATGCCACAATGTAGCTAGAGATCTAAAATAAATAAATAAAGAGTGACAAAAGACTGGAATTAGCAGAAAATATTTAAAATTGAAAGGGTAAAGTTACCCTGAGTAGGTTCTTTATCAGCCAGAAACACGCCACACATCCATGCTTTGAATAAAAGTGCTGCCAAATGAAGAAAGCCTCAGTGGTTCTCATTTCATATACAAACTACAGAAATTAAACACATCTTGTAAACAATGACCAGGGAGCACAAAGATTTCACTGCTCTCCTGGAAGTTTTTAAGGGTGCACACAGATAAAGAAAACATTTCTTGAGTAAATGACTTGTATCTTTTCAGCACCGTTTCAAGTACAGTGTGTCAGGATGATTGATGATATAAGCCTGTAGCAGTTTCATGACAAATTAGTGATTTTGACATATGTTTGATGCTCTAAGCATTTTTCACTTGAAAGTAAAGACGACTTGCTTTTCAGGTGCTGCCTTTGCTCAGAAGTTTGCAATTGAGTCTGGGAATTCAGTTATCTGGAGGGCAGCAGTATTTCTGGAAATATCATCAGAGCACCCCACAATCAGTGTTTCCCCAGCACTACTGTCTTATTATGTCTGAGGAGATACGAGCTAACCACAGGAGGAATGTCAGTACAAAACTAAGGGAATTGGATATTAGGTTCAGAAGGGGATGAAGGGATGAGGGTAACAAAAAGTCTTTCAGGACATGGAGTCTTTTTGTTTGTTTGGGGTTTTTCTATTTATTTCTGCAGATTGTTTTGTCCAGCCAATGTACAGCTTTGTGGCTTTGGGTGTTAGTAGCATCCTGCAAGTGATCAGAGTTGCAGTATCACTTCAAGGCAATTGTCATCAAACAGAAGAGTAACAGAAAAATATGGATCTTTGGGAAGGGGGAGTGAGCTGGGACTGTTCAGCCTGGAGAAGACTAAGGGGGCACCTTATTAATGTTTATAAATATCTTAAGTATGGGATGCAGGGGGAAATGGGCAGCCCCTTTTCAGTGCTCTGTGGGGACAGGACAAGGGGCAATGGCTGCAAGTTGGAGCACAGGAGGTTCCACACCAACATGCGAATTTACACAGTGAGGGTGAGGGAGCCCTGGGACAGGCTGCCCAGGGGGGTGTGGTCTCCTTCTCTGGAGATATTCCAGACCCATCTGGACGCCGCCCTGTGCAATAGGAGCTGGGGAGCTGCTTTGGCAGGGGAGTTGGACCTGATGATCTCTCAAGGTCCCTTCCAACCCCCAAGATTCTGTGATTCTGTGATTTGGTTAAAAAACAAAACTATGTTACAACCCTCATCTACTGGAAACACTAATAATCCTGATTTCATGAGCCTACTCCATTTAGGTGTGACCTCACAACCACAGGAGCGGGCCAGAGGACTGAACAAGACTTGCAAAGTCTCGATGATCCCCTCCTTTCTTTACCTCAGTATTGAGATAACCTTTGCTGATGAGTTACTGGCTTGGCATGAGCACGTGTGGCAGAATGAGATCCGGTATTTTATCACGGATAGGAAAAAAGAGGGAAGAAAAGGGCATTTTCCACAAATAATGCTGCTCAGTGTTGCCACCACCTCTACACTGAGATATCAGACCGTGCTTGCCCTCTTTATTCCTTGGACAAAAACAAACCAGTGTTTTGAGAGAGTACCGTTGTAATTGTGGGCAGTTATATGGAGGGAAAAAATAATGTGGTTTGTCATCAATCTCTCGGTGTGGCACACAAGGGCTGACTTGTTGAAATTTTGTAGGCTGTATTTACAGAGAAAACATAGACCTGGTGCTGTGCAGGGCCCTATCAGTCCCCAGGTCTGGAAGAATCATATCGGAGAAAAAGGGAAAGGCTTGAATCGCAACCTTTCAGGATAATCTAATCCATAAGGGAATGAAAATTACTCTGCTCCTGTGAGCAAGATCAAAACCTGAAGAATTTAATTATTGGGACTTATTTGTGAGTACATATATAGACTGGTTCGAGGTGGGAGCTAATAAATAGCAACAATTACTCATATTGCTGCTTTACGCAGCCACCAACGATGGGGAAAAGTAAGGGTGGATGCTTCCAGCCTTGAAAAATGCTACCCTGGAGTAAAGCAAGATGGTCTGTTTCTGTAGAGGGGCAATCCTGCAAAAGGTGTAGCATAGTTCTAACTTAAAAGGCAGAGAATGTGCTGGAATTCAGGAAAAGGCACAGATTACTGAAATTACCTTGTGTACAGCTTTCATCAGGGTGGTGTCCTTTGTTCCCCCTTGCATGTTAAAATTACCTGCAAGGCCTGGTGCAACGATGAATTTTTCTAATGCAGTGGATGGACTGAAAATGTGGAGGGAGAAGCAGAATGACTGAAGAGTTCATTCCGAGTACCAATTGCCCCTAGACCTCTGTAGCAAGAATATCCCCAGCCTGGCACAAGTTCTGTGTGCAACTCAGACCATGGATTTTCTTTTTTCCTTTTACTTTTAACCTTGCCACTCTGCAGAATTAGAACCACTGTTTGAAAGGTCAACCCACCCCCACCATAGTAAATGGCCTCTTTCTGCAATGTGACTATTTTTCTCTTTGACTAAAGCAATTTTGGAGATTTCAATATAAAACTGACTCAACCTATTAATATTGCCAAATGAGTCACCCACATGCATAGTTTTAATACATAAAAGAGGCATTTTCTTTATAAATCTATAGAAATACCCAGAGGGCAGCAGCGGTGAGAGTAAATTGAGAAGACCAAAGTTAAACAAAACCAGTCTGGTACAACTTCTGCAACCTCATTGTCTGCTTTGTGTCTTGCAGGGGGTGGGGAAAAAAGTGCAGGTTTGCACTGTACAGGTTCTGTAGTTAAAGAAATTATCATAAACCCCCAATGGCTATTTTAACTAGCTCACTACTTACACATATATATAGAGATTGAATTTTTGCATTCTGCCTTGTTAAGCCCTTGGTAGGTAGCTGGTGGGTAATTGCCTGTAATGTCACTCCAAATGATTTCAAATATGCCAAGTCTCAGGTTTTGCTGTAAGTCCAAATCTAGGACAGATTTATGGAGTTTTGTTACTGAAATTGATAGGTTCATACATCTTGAGCTGACTTGCCTGGAGTCCACAAAATTCCAGACAATAACTGACTGACCAATCACTCTGGTGTCTGTAAATGTGTCCATTGAATATAGGTGCTCTCCAAACCTAACCCTTCCTTCGATATGCTTCCTTCAGTTTTAATCCTTGGAGCAGTTTCTCTGTTAAATCAGTGGCAAAACTTCTAAAAAGCCCCAAGAGTTTCAGACCTAACCTGCAGAGCCCTGTGTGCTTCATTTGTCAACTATTGTAGTTTTTAGCCAACACAAGCTGTTCACAAAAGCTTCCATTCCACCAGAGTTCTAACCAATACAAATGAGAAAAAAAATCAAGAGCATCAACATGGGTCATTGCAAAGCTTTTGACACAGAAATGATTCAATATTTGTGATTCTTTAGTTCCCGTGTCCTATATTAATAAAAACAAAAACAAAACAAAAAAAAAAACCAAACAAAACACCCCAAAGAAGCATTTTCAAAAGGCAGATGGAATTATTGTTGTCATTTTAACATTAACTGGAGGCAAATATTTAGTTCAATGTGTTCTTTGGGTCAGCCGACTAACCAGAAAACCTGTTGCTTGCACAGCTGAAGTTACTGATAACTTTTTGCCTGCCTGCATTAATGTCCATAAGTTTCATAATATGCCTAAAAAATCCTAATTCTTCTTGCACAGCCTTCCTGTGTCCAGGAACAGCACAAGGGAATCTCAGTAATGATGTTATTGTTTGTCAGTTGGATGGCACCTTTGGTCCCAGGGGAAAGTTTTCCAAAGCTTTGTACATCTCTACTAGTGAGTGGAATAGAACTATTTCTTGGTCAGGTCAGGAACCCAGATTCTGCATATCAGTTGTTAGTTAGCTGATGGGAGGTGGGAATACTGATCACCTGGGGTAAAACCTTACTCTTCATTAGAAACATGTCCCAAAATCACTGCCTGCAATGCCGCTTTCGTGTGGCTTCTTTGGAGGAAACCTCTGACACCCAACATTGGTTTGCTCTACTCTGACTTTTAGTTTGTTCTGCTCTAGCACCTGTACCTTACACACACACACATGCACAAACAGGACAGTTTAAAAGGAGTTTCTTTGGTCTCTACAAGAGGAAAATACTGTTCACCTGCATCCCTCCTATATTTGCTGAACCTTGGTCCTGGGCAGCAAGAAGCATCAGTCTGATGCCTCTGTCCCAGGGATGCCAACAGATCTGTGGCACAGATCTGTTCCATGAATAAAGCTTCTACGCCTGTAATCATGAATCATGCATGAAGATTTTAGCAATGAGAAAAATAAGGGCCATGCAGAGAATTAGGGCAACAGCTGTATGTATGTACAAAGCCAGGTAGGACTCAGGTCTGAGGGATTATAACATCCAGTTACAGTGAATGAGTGAGTTTTCCAGAAAGGAAAACTAAAGGGAGAGAAGAGGGAGGAAGGTGGAAAAACTCGTACAAACAACAGTAAAACTTCATCTAAAATACCCAGTATGACACAGCAATTGATAAAAATATTTTAATGGCTTTGTAAAAATATTCAGTATAAATAACAGCTGTTTAAAGACGACTTTGTGAATGGCTGGAAATATCCGATATTAATTACAGCCCTGTTCAGTTAACTCATTTTTCTATGGACATAATTTTGAAAAGCATTTGAAAATAGGCAGAGGCAGTAATTAGCTCTTGCCTCCTTTTTATTTAGATCAAAATGAACAGGCATGTGGGAACCCACAGGCACGAGACAACTGAATATGCTGGGGTTATTCCCACAGACTTTAAGGGAGAACAATATCTGCTATATAGGCTTTTAAAATGAACCTCTGGGATTTTGTAATGAATTGTTTCCCATTTTTAGTCTCATGGAAAATTTCTTAACTGTTTAATTCAAAGCCCATTGGAATCAATGGAAACGTCTGTATTTACAACACGGGATTTTGAATAAGACCCCAAGTAGCCATGAAATAAATGTAGCTCTATAAAAATGTAACATAAATATGCCTGGAAATTATTTTTAAACTGCTCAAAATTTCATGGAGAATAAGATTTTTCTTTTTTTCTACAGGATTTTTAAATCATCTGACAGACTTTATAGGCAGAAATGCAATGTGATTTCCCATTCGGTGTCAGAAGCTGGCTTGAAATGCCTGTACAAAAGCTCTTATTTTCTAGGACTCCTGACGAGACAGAGTACCCATCTTTCTAGACAGGAGATAAGAATTCTGCAGGGATTAATTCTGAATTCTCTCCTTGCTACAGAACCACCCCAAGAGATCCTGCTTGCCTTTTCAAAGGATGAGTAAAAAACACACGGCAGTTAGCAGCTTTAACCACATCTCCAGAAGTTCCCGACTCTGTTTCAATGAGGTTTCAGGAGATTTTACAGCCCTTTGCCTCAAACACAGGATGCCCAGCAGTGCCACCGCAAAGATTCCTCATGTGAGGAGGCTTTTTCATCTGATTTAGCATGTTCCCACTCATCTTCTGCCTTCCTTTCTCTGTTTGTCACATCTACACCTATCTATCTGTGCCTATGTCCAGCTGTGGCTAGAGGTGTGCGTGGGCTCCTTTTTCAATGCTGAGAGACGCTGCAGTTTAGTTCCAGCTCAGTGGAAAAGCAGCCCTTCTTCCTTAACGCAGCACCGGTGTCTTTGGGGATAGATTTCAGTACCAATCCCCAAGAGACTTGTTCCTTCACTGAAGTAAATTATTGTATTATTTCTTCTTCTGTATTTGAGAAGGTGATGAGATCATTTATTGTTTTTAAGGGTTAATAGAGCCTGTCAGGGTCTTTTTCCCTCGGCTGGTTTTCGCTGCTGCTATAGGATCAGTAACAGCTCCAAGCTACATGATGCTAAATCAGACCACACTTTCCTGAAGAAAAGAAAAGAAAAAAAGGAAAACTTACCACCAAGCGAAGAAGCAGTTCAGTCTGGTTTAAAGGAAGGGGAGGGAGGGAGGCAGGGGGAACAGGGACTAACTTTGGAGAGAAAATAACAAACTTTAAGTCCTGAGGTCTTTCCTCTATATTGAAAAGGCAGTTTGGAAAGGAAATTAGTAAAAATAAACAGAAGGTGCCAAGGTTTCTTTATCATACCTGGAGTAGGATATGCTAAATTCCACAAGCCCTTGCACTGGCGCCTGGTGCTGTGCTGGAAAAAAATGGTACCCATGGCTCTATAAAATGATCTATTGGGACTTCAAAGTCGTGGCAGCCCCGTGTGGCACAGGATGTGCTCAATTAATTATGTGATTTTTAAATGACAGGGGTTGGGGAAAGTAAAAATAATAAAGAGGGAAGAAAAAAAAAAAAAAAGGAACATGATGAAGAAGAAAAAGGTTTTTAAAGAAAATAATATTTTTTATAAAATGGGAGAAGTAAACTGAAAGGCCTTGTTGTCTGTCTGCCAAACAGCAGCAGCAGATAAGGTCCGTAGTTGCCGTGGAAACTCAGGCCCGTAGGAGACAGAATCCAATTTCAGAAACCACAAAATCAACATAAACGTGTGCAAAAATAAAAAGGTTTGTTTGGCAAGTAATAAGTAGAAGGCTACCAATGTATAAAACAGATGAACCGGGGTGACCTTAGCCAACTTTAAGCCATAATAATGATGATGTCCCATGTAGCTTTGGCACCTCTGCAATGAGCAGTAACAAGACGCCGTCCGTGCTGCTGACTGTTATCATCTAATTGCCACCCTTTTTCTGTACTACTCAGTCCACCCATCTCCCCCCACTTTTCCCCCTCTCTCCCAAAAAAAAGAAAGAAAGAAAAAAAAAGCAGTGAGTAAGGAGAAATATTCATTAAAACAACTTTAGCAACCTCATTTTAAACCTCAATAGGCTCAGGGATTCAGAACTCATGCCTTTAATTCTCTTTTTACCTATATATTGTCTACTAATACTGTCCAAAGTCATTATATATTAAAAAGTCATTACCTTTTCTAGCTCTCTATCATAGATGGTTGGAGAAGGCCAGACCTTAAACCACTTATAAGTCCATGAAGTCTGTACAATTGCAACATTTGCAGTTTTACTTGAAATAAAAGTTATAGGACATGGGTGACTATTGCTAGAGTAAAAGACATCACTGAAAAGACACCCTTTCTCCTAACACCGACTCCAGGGATTTCTTTAGAGGATGGCTTTGGGATACTTAGACAACTTTGATACCAAACTATATAGGTCCTGGATTATGTGCGATGGATTAAGACTCTTTCCCCTGGTTATGGTTTTTGGAACGTTTCTATCACCATCTGCCAAAAGAGCCAAAGACTCAAAAGCTTTAAGCCAAGGTCTTGGTGCCTGCAAGTGGGATGTGGCCAGGGTGGCTGGAAGTGCCTGCCATGGTCAGAAACTCCCTGAATTCTGCTCTGTTCCTCTGAAGAACATTTATTAATCCATCCAAATGGCAGAAGTATCTCGAAAGCGATTTCAAACAGTATCGCCAGCCAGCTGGGAAGGCAGCAGGGGGAGACAAACAATTGTACTTGTGGGGTAAAAACTCCGCTCTAGGTTTTATTCCCTGTCTGCTGGGAGCCTCTGACAGGACGAAGGGATGTGTTCATTTCATTCCAAGGGTCCACTTCCAAAAGAAACAACAAGATGGGTCATGCCTTCATCTAGTGCTGAATGCCTATTTCTCGTTTAGGAAATAAGACTTTATCTTCCCCATCTGATGATGGAGTCTGTGCGCTGCTTTTTCCCATGTGTCAGGAACGAGGAGCTGTGTGTGAGCCCTGCCCAGAGCACGGCGGTCTGATGGGGAAGAGAAAGCAAAACAGGGTCCCGAGTAGGACCCCCATAACACAGCTCCTCATCCTCAGGGTTAAGATCTCTTACTCGGTTGGAGCTCGCAGTGGCATGACATAAGCATCATTTTAGCATTCCTTGAGACCATCTAATGTAAAATATTCTACTGCTGCTGCTCGGGGCACTCCTTGGCAGTGAACTGGGGTTATTCACTAAGGAGAGCAAAGCTTAAAGACCATTAATCTCAACAGGGTCCTTATTTCTCTATCAATGTGTCTATATTTTTTTTATTTCTGTATTTCCGCTTCCTACATTTACATATTGCTTCTTTCAGCAAATGCCTTATTTCAATGTTAACCATCCTTATTCAGGCAAAATTCAATTGGCGTCAGTGTTGGTCAACTAATTTCAGCGGAGTGTTTGTCCTGATGAGCACAGAGGGGGGTGTTCCTCTGTACAGTGCCTGCATTGGTGGGCAGGGGACTTGTGTGTGGCTTTGCAAGGTAAGGCCTGCTAATCCCCTGCACATCAGGCAGACCACTGCATTTTCGCTTTATGCTGGTATTTTCTTGCTTCCAACAGTGGCATGTGGGTGGAACGGTGTGACGGAAAGACACTCCAGCGGAGGGGTTTAGAAGTGAAAAATAAGATTGTTTTAAACCCATGTGCATTCAGTACGTCACTACTGCAGGTTTTATGGCTACAAGGGAAAAATACACTATTGCTTTTTAGAAGTACGACGGCACTTATCCCAGCCACGGGAGAGTCACAAAATCCACTGCTGCCAGCACAGCAGCCCCGGTACTCACTGTTACCGCCCACAGGCAGTTCAGAAGGTTCGATACTACAACCACAGCAGATTCACAGAGCACTAAATACTACACGTGTGTTATTCAATCACTCGAGACTGCAAACTTAAAAGCATATTAAATATTGACTTACCCATCTCTCCGGGCTCAGCATCCCGGCCAAGGGAGAAAGGTCTCGCAGAGCTGGAGAAGCAGCTCCCCCATCTCAGACTAAATCCAATTTGATTTTATGGCTGGTGTTGTCTGTGACGGTGGGCAGGACTATGCCCGAGCAGACAATGCCACCTTCCACGTTTGCCATTAGCAGTGTTCCCCCTTATCGCACGCCCTATCAGTTGCAGGTCTCTGCATTGTCTGGGCCCATTAAAGCCAAATGGGGACCCTCTGGCTTGCCTTTATCTTACTGCCAGGCAGCTGAATAGTGGCTTGATTGGCAATCAGGACATATTGTTCGTTGAAGGAATTCAAGGCTCAGGCCAGGTTTTGGTTAGTTGAATTATGCAGCACTGCTCTGTTTAGTCTGGGTTTACAGGACAGCTCAAGTCTGAGCTACCTACACAGCTCCCCATAGCTGTCTCTGCGGAGATGGGGCCCGAAGGCAATCCAAGGCTGTCTCTGTACAACCCCCCATGAGTCCCCTGATGGGGTAGACATTGCCGAAACCAGTTAGTGGAACCTTGAGCCAGACTATCCTTACAAACAGCCAACAGCTGCTTCAAACACCGTCATTTGTTAGTCTCCTAAGAGCGCAGTTATACAGCCACATAGAGTTCACGCTACTTCAACGAGAAAAGGGCAGAAGATTGAAGTGGAAGGTGTGGGGCTAATGTTTTCACAACTTGCTTGCCTCCAATACTTTTGCTTTATTAGTCCTTTCACCCATCAGGATGAGAGCTCGTCCTTCTCTGGCCTTTGCTTTGGGAGATTCAGTTCACCTTTTACCCCCAAATAGATTGATTTTCTGCTATTTATCAAACTCTCAAGCAGCATGATTGAGAACTTGGGCATTGCAGACATCTAGGGACTCTACCACACTCTCCACTGTTTGTCTTTGTTAGGAAAAAGCTTGATGATGGAAGCAGAGAGGAGTCGGAGGCAAAGAGATGGGAGGAAAACCTAAGCTGAGAAATATCAGAACATCCCTCATTGTCACAAAAGTAATTTGCACTTTCAGCTAAATTCACTGCAGCTTTTCAGCGAGTTTAGGAGAAAAGCATTTCTGTGTCACTGAGCAAGCTTAATAAGAAGCAGTGACAGCATGGGGTTTTCATGTCTCGCTGCATGGGGACTCCCTGTGCACAATGCGCTGTGACCCTGCGAGCTGCGGGGCCAGAGCTGGCCTTGGCAGGGTTTTTTTCTCTCCTTCACTTTCACAAGACTTGCTCTGTCAGCGAAATCCAGAGCTAAGGTGGCTCACTCACCATCTATCTACAAGCCAGATCCGTCACCTAGCCTCTAGTGTCCCCAGCAAATGGAGCCATGCCAGGTTCCCACACTCCACTCATGCATAGCCCTCCAGAGCAAATATGGGGAGGGTTTGGGTGTTTTTCGTGTCCCCTGGGCGCTGGAGGGTTTTTCCCAAAGCTGTTCCTCTTTCAGAGACTTTGCTGTTGACTGCGTGAGCCCAAAGCAGCCTGCAAAGGGGGACGAAGCGAAGGGGTGCACCATCACAGAGCCCAGCCCGCTCACACGAGGTGAGGGATGATGGTGTAGCAGGCACAAGGGGCCAGGAATAAAGAGGTCTGTGTTCCCCTCCGGAGGCTGCCAGCAGTTTGCTGCATGACAGCAAGGGAGTTATTTTGGCCTCTACTTTCCAAAGTGCCCACAAGCTTGGATGCATCTTCTTTTATTTCTATTTTGCATGGTCAGTGCAGCTTGCTTGCACTATGGAGGACCCGGTTCTCAGAAGCAAGTACAGCTTGCAGATGTACCTCGCTTCCCTACAGGCTGCAAAAAAGTAGACGCTCGTTACCCACAGGCAGACACCAAAAATTAGTGACAACTCCTCTACCTAGGTACATAGCTTGGGAAAAGATAATTACTCCTTCTCTCCTGCACATCTGCACCAGGCCAAATATAATGAAGCCCTATATTTTAATGGGCAGTAATGTTTAATATTTGACATTAGGTAAATATACTTTCCTCGCCACTAGAATAATTTCATACAGATTTAGGGTGGAGCTTTGAAAAGCTGCTGGGTAATGGAGTACAAACTCGCCCGCGCTCAAGGCTTACACTGTTTTGAAAGTCCCACCCTTAATCTCTGATCATTATAAACTCTTACCAGCCAGTAAATCTCGACCGCTGTGTTTTCAATAATGGTTATACCAAAAAAACCCCACACCTGAGGTCAAACCTTCTGAGGCTTGGCGGTGGTGTTTCTGAGGACAAGCGGTGATGTCACTCCCGCGCAGCCCCGTGGGCTCGGCGGCAGGGCTCCGGCGGCGGCGGGGGAGCCGACAGGCAGGGAAAAGTTTCTATTTATGCAAAAAAACCTTGGCAATGCAGAGCAATGGAAAAGGACATAAAGAGTGAAAGCATATAGCTGAAATGTAAATAGCAGTTTTTATGAAATATGGCTCCGAGTTAGCCCATGCCCGACACAAGTTCTTGAAACGTATCTGGATATATTGTAATGTCTTTGCTCTTTTTTTTTAAGTACTTTACCAGTCTATCTATGGCAGTTCAGTGGATGTCAGCAGCAGTGCTGTGTTTAAAATGATAGATATTTTAGAATGAAGCTATAAATCTTTACAGGCTTACAAGCTACTTCCTTCTAAAAAAACGTGGGGAATGGCGAATGGAAATGTACAATAGGAGGAACAGAGTGGTGGCAGGGTTTGGCCTTGATGCAGCAAACATGCCTCTGCTTTCATTACTGGGGTGATCCTTCTCCTTGGCCCAAGGTCAGCAAAGGTATCAGTCAGGACTGACCCATGAAATGCGCTTGTGGAAAGGTCTGGTCTGGTCCCTACTGGTCTAGCCAGTTGCACCAAGGGAAAGCACCTCAGAACCACTGCTTGGTGTACAGGAATATGAATAATGGATCTAAGTGAAATAGTGGGGGATTTATTAAATAGAATCACAGCATTATACAGCCATAGAACAGTTTGGGTTAGGAAGGACCTTTAGAGCATCTTCATCCAACTCCTACCTAGGTCAAACCCCACAGGGTAGACTTTAGGGAAACAGGGACGATGGATTTTTAGACATCAACTTGACTTTTCTGAAGGGGAGCTTGGGCTGGAGGGATCAGAGTGAATGACAACCAATGCTGGTGTCAATCCAGATGAAGGCAGATGCACAGAGGTACTGATGCTCCCTCTCTTCTGTTGATGCTCACTGAGGTTCCCTGTCCCTCCCTGCACCTCTGCTACCATGTGCCAGAGCAGGAAGACAAGATGAAGTCCCTAAGGAAAGGAAAATTGTCTAGAAGCCACAAGGTTAGTCCTGTACCAAAGCCTGAGTAAACACATAGGATGTGGCAGAGGAAATACATAGTGCACTGCTGAGCCAGAAGCTACCCCCGGTTTGCACAAGGCAAGGGCAGAATGGTTAAAAAGGTAATGAAACTGGCTCTGAGCTTCACTTGCCCCATCATGCTTCAGAAATGATGTCTGAAGTGTCTTGTAAGGAGATATCAGGCACCGAAGGTGGTTTCTGTTCCCAAAGGGTGACCCATTTTGCAAGGCAGACCAGCATTTTGTGAGACGTCTCCTCCACTATTTTTCTGCACGAGATAATAATAATAATACAATAAATTGTCCTGAAAGAGAATAACAAATCCTCCTTAAATCATAACACTGAGAACCTGAATTGTTTTTCAAAAACAAGTTAAATAGCCTGTTATATGATTTATCCTCTTTTGCCACACATAGCTCACTTTTCCATTAAAATTGAGCTGACCTCCAAGCACAAGAAATAAAAGTGCTTCCAAACACTACTGGTTGAGTTGGAACAAACTTCAGATATCACCTTTTTATATTTGATACATTATCAATGCTGTGCTGTCTCATTTGAGGTGTTTTCCAGGACCTTAACACCAGACAGAGATGCTTCAGCAGGGAACTGACTCAGCCCCACGACCTGAGTTTGGTCCAGGTATGGTTTGGTACATTTTCTGCCCAGGGTATCACAAAATAACAGTGCTGAGCTTAAAACCAGCCAGTGAAACAGGCTCTGTTTCTTGCGAGGTTGATTAAGCAAGACAAAATCAATTAGTGTCTGAGCCCTCACAGGTTTCTCTGGGCAAATTGTTCCAATTACCGGTACCCAAGAGCAAATTAGGAGGCAATTAAAAGGAGCAGCTGCGATTTCACTAAGCTACTCTTGTCACTGTCACACACATTCCGCTTTGGGCTCATTAAAAATGTATTTTGTCATTTTGATTTTTCTGTAACAGGGGCATTTTTCTTTTCAAAAGAAACACACTTAGTGTATTTGGAAATATTTCCTCAAACTGAGATAGGTGAGGGTATGTGCACATGTATATTTATGTTGAATGTGGTTCAGGTAACGCCTCTGTTGCTGCTACTTATTCCAAGAGCTGATTTGTGGGCACAGAAGTCCCAGGAAAAAACAGACCTCTGTGCACAGCACTGACTTTCTCACAAACTATCTGTCAGAAAGGGAAACACCAAGAGAGAAAAACCTATTATCTATCCATCTTCTTGCTTGAAACAAAACAATAAATGTCTGGTTTATTGGCTTACGATGACACAAGTGATGTACAAAGTGTCCTCAAGAGTCCAGTGTTATGAAGTCTTCAGTCAAGGATCTCACCGGAAATAGGAATTAATTATGCTCCACTCTAGTTTTGCCTCACAGTCGAATGAAATGGGGAATTAAGATTTAAATTGCTCAGCGTCACACAGGAAATAGGAATTCTAACTTTTAATATTTCCTAAGCAAATTCAGCAGCCTTAACTCATTCCACTTGAAAGAAACCTTCATGCTATGCAACCTCACACCACCCAGTCCAACTTTCCTCATCTGACTTTTCTCCCTGAACACTGTCTGCTGTCACCAGCCGTTCTGCCCCCGGGGCTCTGCCTTTTTCCATTCGTGTTTCTAAACGTTTTGGAGATTCTCCATCTCCTGTACCTTCAGTCTCGGGGCACTGCCTAATCCCAACGTGTTTAGTGCTCTGGGTGCTGGCTGGTTTCCTTGGGCTTGGAGCTGCTCAGTGGTGAGAGGCTTCATGCCAAGGAGGGAACATTGCTGGGCAGTGGAAGGCAGAATCAGCCCCACACATGGGGAGGAAAAAAGTCACTTTTCTTGGATTTTAACCCTTGATGGATCCACTTTGCCTCTTCACCCAGCCTGTGTTTTCAGCCAGAGCAGTCCCTGCTCTCTCCTGAACCTGAATCACCTTGTAAGAGTGGAGGCAAATCCCACCAGGACCAGAGCTGAGTACAAACATCCAGAGTGAGGGGCTTTTTGGGGACAAGAAAAGCATTTGCAGTCACACTGGATCATTGCACAAATCTATATCATGGAGGGGAGCCGGGGAAATAAGGGTCTGAGGAGATATAACACTTGGCACTACGCAGCTCCTGTCCCTTCTCTGGCACATAGAAGTTATATATATATATATTATATATAACACTTGGCACTACGCAGCTCCTGTCCCTTCTCCGGCACATAGAAGATGCATGGTCCCAGGTCGGGGGTAGGAGAGACCTCCACCCTCCAGAAAGTGGGGAGGAGAGATAAGGCTGCAATTCAGAGCAGGAGCGACGAAAGGATGGGGAGATTCGGAAACATTTCAAGGAGCCAGGATGCCAATTGCATTTGTTTCTCAGCATTTAAAAGGTTAATGGTCTTCTTGGTTAAACACCAAGTGTTAGTCTGAGAGGTACCACTCAAGGAAAAAGCAAAAAAAAAAAGGCAAATTAAAAAATAAGCTTCACACCCACTAGTCTGCGATCAAATGTGCTCCGTCATGCTGAGGGACTGGTGGAGGAGAGGAAAGGAAAGCAGCTCTCTCCAGCCCTAATAATTCTGATGATTCACCGCTCCAAATTAACAGAGGTCTTTGGGGACAGGAGCAACAGGATCACACTGCTTCTTTAGGGATAATAAACACTCTTGGTAAACACGCCTGCCCCGTCCCCTAAATATTCACCTCACGCAAATAATGTGAGTCATAGATCCCACCCAACGGCAGGTCAGCAGCTGCTCAGCCCTTCCTTCAGCACAGCACTTCTACCACCCAGCATCGGTCCTCCCTGGGCAAAGGCTGCTGGAAAGGATGCAGGGTTTGTTTATTTGGATGGAGATGCACAAGCACACATGCTACACACACTCCCCACATCTATCTGTGTAAGAAAGGCTTTTTTTTCTCTCTCTTTTCTTGCCATTTTTTTTTTCTTCTCTTCCAGGGAGCATGGAAAGGCGCCTTGCCAAATAAACGACGCTAAGCGGCGCGTTCCATTTTAGGTGTTGACAGTGTATAATAAATCCAGGCCCTACCTAACATTTACAGGAACATTATAAAATAAGTGAAACGGCGTGAGCTGGTTCCCTGGGCAACCAGACAAACACAATAAACAGGCCACAGAGGCAAGAGTAAGTTACACCATACTCCTGGGTCTCAAATATATCGCTTTACATTAACCTTCTGCCGTTGCTGCTCCTGAAAGCTCTTTGTTTTATTATTATTTGAAAGAAAAAAGAGGTGGGGGGGGAAGGCTGGTATTTTTTTAGCGTGGATCAGTGTGAAATCAGTAAGTTCCTTTGGTTGCTTGTCTTTATAGGTCTTTTACTGCACGTTAAAGCTTCTGTGAAAATAATAATGGCTATTAATAAATCTTTATAAAGAGCTGTGTTCCTCTCCTGCAGAAGATTATTAATAAGGCATCTAGCAGCCAAGGCCTGTGCTGGCCCACTAGAGCTGGGTTTGAGGGGCAGTATTCCTCAACACAGCTACAAGGTTAGCTGTAAAACACCCGGGGTGGCTAAGCCAGCCTTCTCTTGATTCCACAACCTTCCTCCAATTTTTCATGGACCCATACTACAGGTCTGCAGCTGGCTGTTGCTAATTTCACAGGACTGTTCTGGACCCAGCCGGGTCATTACAGCTTGGGCTCATCAAGTCCCATGACGAGCTGTACAGAACAATGATGTTTACTTCTCCCATTAACCAGCCAATACATTTCACCTATTTACTGGGGGGCTGTGAACACCTTACATCAATATTTTTAGATGTTTTTCCTAAATACAAGATTTTCAGAATATAGACCGCCCAAGGACAGATGGAGGAACTTCACCTGAGATGGAATAAGGACGGTGTGATTTTTGGAGAGGCACGGAGGTTGTGATAGGGTTGGGAATGATGTGATAGTTTTGGGAAGGTGACCTTAAAAGTTCCTCAGCTTTTAAGGCCACCCACAACTGATTTAGCCACAGATGCATCATCAGTGGTGAAGGAAACCATTTTTGCAATTTTTCTCCGGTCCTGCCCATCCACTACTGCCAACCATGTTGTGTTTAATGCTCTCTTATTTATGCTTATTGAGCCACCTTTTTGTGGTTTCCCCAATTGTTTTGGCTTGTCCTGTTTCAGGATGGGCAAATACAGGGAGGGTCCATCTCAGAGAAGTGTCCTGATGACTCTACCTGGATATAAACCGTGTGAGTCAAAAGGAGTATATGGAACATGTGAATCTGGAAAACCAAAATGAAGCAGCAGGAGTCATCCAGTCCATCTACCTCCACTTCTCCTGACCTGTCCTTGTGTGAGGAGCAAGTAATAGTGACCAAAATTAAATTGCTTTGAAATAAGGGGTACCAGTTAATAGCCCTAAGAGTTTATAGGCTCTTCAGCAATGACTGGAACCCTTCTTCGTGTGTTATCCAAGGTTTTCTGCACAGTAATGACATTTGGAATCGTGGATCCCAGACTGACTTACGAGTGGAGGGTGGGGTAATCACATGCTCCTGGTTTCTTTGCCATATTTAGCTCCATCCTTTCCAGACTGCCGCAGCTTACGGGCTTAGGTTGAGCAGCCCTGCCAAGAAACAAGCTGTTGGCCCGCAAACACAAGGGTGGATGGCTGCTGAGTGAGAACACATCCACCCGCTCCTGAGAGCAGAGGAGACAGCTTTGTGTGTAATAACTCTGTGGAACGACAGGGCTCAGAGAGTGGAGGTGGCTTTTTTTTTTTTTTAAATGACCAAATCACCGCCCTATTGATGACTAATTAGAACAAGTGAGGTCCAGATGGCCAGCTTCTTTAATGAGGCCAATTAAGGATCCAAATGTTTTCATACAGTGCCCTTTTTCCTAGAAAGGCTAAGCAGCAGTGGAGGTCCCACCTTCTGCTCCAGGCACAGCTCAGCAACATGATCCCAGAGTGCTTAAAAAATAGAAGGCGAACATGATAAGGTAAAAACCAGTGCAGGTTTTCAGCAGGGAGGCTTCGTGTCATGCCTCAGCCTCCAAGATTTATGCCAAAGTCCACCCTTGAACACCTTCTCAAAAAGAAAACCCTTTTCTTGGTGGGGTTGCCCAGCTTCACTTTATTTGATTATTTTTTTTTGCTCCAGCAAACCCCGCACTCCTGAGTCATGGTCATGAGAAGAACTGTAACACTGTGAAGCAGAATTTCCGATTTCTAACCTGAACAGACACAGTGAGTAGCTCACGAGGTTTCCACCCTTGTTTTGCAGGTTTTCAATAGGGTGTCTAAGCAACTGGCTTTGGCGTGTTTATTTGAACTGCGGGAGCTTCCTGAGGCTCTGTTGTCGCAAGGGCTCTCTCTGTCTGGCCACCTGAGGTTTACAGGGCATCAGTTCCTACACTGTAATACTACCTGGGGACTCTTGAGTTTTTATGCCAGTTCACAAAGACTTCCATGGAAACACTTGTATTTTAGAGATGGGGGTCTGGGAGAAGATGGGCAGTCTGTACCCAAGGGAATAGTATGAAGCTACGACAGGGGAGGACATTAGGATGTTAAGAAGAGGTTCTTTACTGAGAGGGGAGGTTGGGCACTGGAACAGGCTCCCCAGGGAATGCAGAAAATGAAACAGAGAAAAGCACCCAATTTTCCAAACTCCAGCAGTCAAACCAATCTCCTTGCTACTGCACTTCATGGACATTAAGGGAGAAACTGGATTCCAGTTCTGTCATGGGTCACACTTCCACAGCCTTTACTCTGATTAGGGAATGCTGATGTACAAAGGCGATCACACTAATTTGCTTTCAGTAGAGAAGCTCCAAGGAAAACCTTCAGACCCACAGCCACTTCTATTTCCCTTTGTCTCTACGGTTGCAAAATTTGTCTCAGTCCTGAACTAGTCTGCAACCATTAAACATCATTCTTTTGATAAATGAAACAATTTTTTAATCTATCCACACAACATTTAACTCTGACAAGACAGATTTTTATTTTTCATAATCCAAAGGGATGAACAAACATTTCACTTTAACATTTCCAAACTTTATCCACTTTAACCCCCACCTGACCATCACCTTGCTTTTGGCTCAGCTGAGAGCCTGACTGGGATGTCCCCAGATCACAGGCTCTGCAGGTGAGCGAGCTCTCTGCCTGGGAAATGGAAGCAGGGGAACGCTGGGCAGTCCAAAATGTCCATGGGCTACTTGGAAATGTACACGTCTGAGTGCACTGGACTGGATCAACCACAGACATGATGAGGTTTGTGGTGTGTCTGAGTGCAACAATAGCAACAGAAGTCTGTGTGAGATTTCCCGGATGAGTAAGGCAATATAGATTACATATGTTCCACTAAATACAGTGCAACCTCCAGGAACACCAAAGCTGTAGTGCAATTAGCTCCTCAGATGTGTAAGAAGTAGTATAAGTGTTGCCAGGATTCACAACTACATGGTGTTATCTCTCTCTCACTATTATCAGAAACACAGTGTGCAGGAAACTTTACTCTTCATATGGTTGTCCACTCAGCCTTGCTTCAGGAGGTGGGGTCCCAGTCCTGGTGAGGACCACAGAGTGACCACAGCCATCTCAGGAGACAGGGAACCCAGTGTTTCTTGTGGCAGGAGATCTGGGTTGTCTCTTCCATCAAAACTGATGGAGTTAATAAGCTTTACAAAGGTTGGTGCTTCAAAAAGTTGGAAGTAGATTGAAGACACCAGCTACTAAAATTGTCAGTGTGTTTGAGAAATGATTTACCAAGGACCTATTGGAATCACTGTTGTCGTTTTCAACATGTTATCAGGTGTGTGGCAGGAAATACCTGTGACAACAGACCTTTCCCCCAAATTCCTTAACAAACTAAATGAACAGAAATTACAATATGTCTGGAGAGAGATCTTTGGGTTGGGCAGTGAAGGGAAGATTCCATACTCTCCCTGAATATAGTGAGTATAGTGGCACTCACTTTCATTTAGAAGAACATGAAAGGAGTTACAGATTTCTTTGTTGGGTTGATAACTTCATACACAACCTGTGCCTCACAAACAGGCTCGCTGAGGCTCCTAAAGAAAACGTCTGAACAGTTTGTATTTCTGGCTAACAGGTAGTTAGTTATAGGGAGAGTCTGACAGACGGACGCTGCCCACTGGCCCCGTGGGTGCGAGAGCAGATGGAGGCTTGAAGGAAGCACAAGGCCATTTAAGGGCAGAAAAGTCTCTTGGGAATTTCTGACGTGTTTTGGGGATAAGCCGAGGCAAACAGAAAAAGGACTGAAAACACTAATAGTGGGCAGAGTAGAGACAGCCTAAAAACCCAGAGGTTGAGCTCCCTTTGTAGTTATTTGTGGTGCTGGGTAGGATTTCACTCGTGGTTTCTATTCTTTCCCTCATCCTTAAAAAATGCGATGGATTCAATAAGCTTTCTGACTGCGGACCAGGTCCAGCATTGCAACAACAGCCAACCCTCCCCATTCCCATAGAACCTGCTCCAAATTGGGCTTTCACACTGGGCATCCCCATCAGGGTTATCCATGTGGCCTTCAAAGCCTGTGTCCCAGCACACAGCTTACCAGCCACTGCAGTCATCCCAGGTTTCATAGTATGTCCAAAGGAATGGTCCAGGGGTTATCTCTTCCAGCTGCCTTTGCTCCAGAGCACAGTACTCCTGCCAGCTCACCCCCTCCAGTTCCCCCAGTAGCCCCCGCTGCCCTTTGCTTTGTGCTGCTGCTCTCAGACATGACAGTGTTGCCGGGTCACCCCACTGTGCCTCCCGGCAAGTGCGGACTTCAGGAGTTTCCAGGCAGGGTAGGGGTGTGAATGTGCTACAAGTCATATGTGAAATGATTACCTGCAGCTGTATTAAGCAGCGAGGAATGTATTTCTAAAGCTTGAGGGAAAGTTTCTGGCTTTCACTCTAAACGCTTGATTTACCCTGCTTCACGTTTGGGAAACAGCTTCATTTCCTTTAGAATTTGGCTATCGGTCTCAGCCTAGATGTCTCATCCTGCCCACAGGACGTGGACATGACACAGAGATCACTGCCTTTATCCCACATGCCGTTACCGTGGGAGGTACCACTGACACTTGCTCAAAGATAGGGGATTTGACCCCATAGTTTCGGATTTATCATGGGTCACCCTTCCACCACAGCCACGTTACCTACTAAGCAGTGATGGAAATGTTACCAAATTCCAGTGCAAATGCCTTTATTTTGGTCAGATATTCTGCGTTTTCTCACACATTAATGCAGAAAGGATGATGCAACACACTACATAGGAAAAGTAATGTTCAGTCCACCCATGTTAATGGTTCATGTGAAAATCAAAACATTATTCCAAATGTTTTTTTCCTGCCCCTAATTTACTAAAACAAACCTGAGACCCAGAGCTACCCCTCAGCCATTTGCAGGGTGCTATTTCCCAACACTACCAAGACACGACACCACTGGGTGATTGCTCTGTCTGCACACGCAGGCTATAACCACCTAATCAGCCCCTATTTCGGGATCCCCTTCCAGTATCAAGCCAGCTAGCTGGGCCATTTCCCTCAACATTCTCCTGGCAGCATCATCATACTGCTCCAAGAGCTCCCTGGCCAGACGGATTTTCTGGATGTTCTCTCTCAGATTACATTCTAGCCGTACCTGGTCCAGATACTCAGGGTTTGCAGCTTTGATTGTCTCTTCCAGCTGAGTCTGGTTCTGAAGCACCGAGAGGGTCATTTCCTGGAGTATAGTTTTTCTTGCAAGGACATGTTTTGTCGCACCACTCAGTTCCCCAACCTGCTGCTGAACCTGCTTCAGTTTGTCAGGGACATTCTTCCCCTTTGCTGTGAGTGAAAAGCTATAGCCCTCCACGTGCACCTGCACCTTGTAGGCACCTGAAAAGACAAAACAACATCTATCTTGTGACTTGCATCTGGTTGGAGTCCAACAAAGGGGTATCTAAACACTTTTGTTTCTGCAAAACTGAACACATGAAGCAATAGCTCTCCAGTGACCGATTCTGAAAGGCACCCATAAAATAATCTTGTTTCCAGTTTCCTTATCGCTGTCACTGCGCTGTGTGCACGCTCTGTAATTAGAGGCGTTTGCCAGTAGCAACCCAGTAGACTCATATATAACTTCCTTAAGCACACAGGGCCAAAACCATCCCTGATACGGCTGCTCTGACTTCCCTCTGGTGAAATCAATAGTCTTTCCACCTGGCTAAATTTGAACAACCTTTTCTGTTTGTTCATTTAGTGAAAAGAACAGGGTATCAAGTGAGGGTTTCTTCTGAAAAGCATATTGCAAATCCATCCTAATCTTTCATGAGACACCTCATTCTTCTCCTGATCAGGTCCACCAACCTGGGGCTCTTCTGTCCCCCCAAGTTTTGGGGCTGGTTCTGTGATATGGCAAATGCAGACATCACAGGCAGGGCTGGAGTCAGAGTCACATGAAGTAGCGCTAGAAAAGCCAGATCTACATGTGTTTTCAAGATCAGTCAGCACAGTCGGAAATGTTATATTGTACCATAAAGTAGAAACAAGCTATAAAAGTGGCCAGGATCTCTGTGAAATCTGAAATCTATCTATACTGTGCCCTACAGCATGTGAAGTAGCAATGATGGGGCTCTGAGCAGGCTCCAAACTGGGTGCTGAGACATGGCAACACCTCTGAGAACATTATTAACACACACCATCCTGATCATTTTAACGTTGCTTCAGATTGCTCTTAGCTTTTCTCTGCCTACCATGCTCCTGCTGCACTGCCTTGATGCAGTCTGAGAGACTGGCAGCAGGAGAGCAGCCAGAAAACTCTTTCAGCTTTTGGGTGGCCTTCATCATGGCAGAGTGGTCATCGTGCTGCTTGTTGAAAGTGTTGGCGATGTCAGAGAAGAGGGTGTCGATGGTATGTACATTTACCAGCTTCATCACGAGCAGCCCCTCATTACTGAAGACCCCTGGGGAAATCAAAGACCCAAAGGAATTTCAGAGTTAGCAATAGAATAAACCAACCAGCGACATGGGGAAGGGGTGAAGGACAGGGGAAACTTGTTTGAGATGAGCATGGGACCCTGACTTAGATGCCACGATCAGCTACAGCATTGGAATTTGGGAGATCTCCTATTGCCTGGAATCACAGCTGTAGGAAAGGAAGGATAAATTCTGGGCAATTTGTAAGAAAGCCATTTGGAGCAGGGATGCAGGGGGAGCACTGGAATGGCTGGAACAGACCACATTAATAATTTCCAAAGTGGCAGAAAAAAATTGCAATGGCATTTAATTTTTAAATGTAAATTGACTATTGAACCATCCATCTCTCTCTCTGCAAGTTTTGGAAACACCATGTGGTTGAAGAACTCTCCATAGTCAGCAAAAACACATAGGCTGTTATCAGGTGTGAGACTGGATCACGCTGAAAACTCTCCAGTGCAGGTATGATATTGCTACGCCAGATGGTTCAGAGAGACAGCAAAGAACCCCTCGGTATGGAGGTGTGAGTTGTGTGGCCTTTCCAAGGCTCTTCCTTTGCCAGCAATTTAAAAAATGACAGTGTTTTTTTACACTTTATGGCTTCAAATCATCTAATCACATTCGATAAAATATGCTGATTTACAGTACCAGAAGATCTACTTCAGTAATTCTTCATACGTCCAGGAGATCAAAGTTTTTCTCCATGAAACAAATCCCTCCTACTTACACAGAGATAATCTATAGGCCAAAAGTTTCAATTCCTGTTGGAGCACACTCACTTCACAATAATTTTAATCCAAATTTGACATTCAAATCCCTTAGGCAGCTCAAGAAATCACAAAGCAGTTGCACCACTGGAGCCCTAATTAAAAGCTCGGTTATCCAACTGGAAATCAAGCCCTGGTTCCATGACAGCTCTCCCAGACCATAGTTTGTTTTACAAACCTGCAGAAATCCAATTGCATCTCCTGCGCAATGGAATACATGATCCATTTGCTAGCAATATTTCCAACAAATGTCAGGGAGGTTTGTTTTCTTTTATAGAAGGGAAACTTCAGTCTCAGTTTTAAACAATAAAATCTGTTTTAGTAGAGTTTCCCTGTTGCCAAATTAACGCTGAGTGTGCTTTGCTTTGCTTCTTTATTTTGCTTTATGTCTCTAAGTTGCCTAAAAAAATCCCACCAACCACCCAGAAAAAGAGGAGTAGGGAGGGAACATGGGTTTTTTCCAATGAAGTGATGGGTCCTGATGATAAATAGGAACGAAGAATCTGTTCTCTGGGGTGCCACAGAAGATCAAGATGTTCCTTCAGATTTATAACAGTATAAGAGAAGAGAAAATTACTTTCTATCAAATTTCATCTAGTTCCATAAAAGTTATTTAAAGTAGAGTCAATGAATAAATAAATACTTCATTAGACTACTCCAAAGGGTATTATATACAGCTAATTTAAGGAAAATTCAGAGCAAAGTCTGAGCTAATTATTGATCCCACAGCTTTCCCTCTTCAGCACTAGTTCTTAGCTCTCTTCCTACTAAAGGACTAGGACCGGTCTTTGACAGAAACATGAGGTTGTACGAAAATTAAAATATTCAAATAAAATACCTTGTTTTATGGAGAAAATCAGAATTTTATTTAAAAAAACAAGTCAATTGGAAAACAAAAGAGCTTTTTGCCTTTACCAAAAACTAAAACATTTAATCAAAAGCCTAAAAGAGCCCTGCTCAGGAAGATGATCCTAATGTTTCTTGGAAGGGTATTCCAGCTGTCCCATTTTTAGGCTGTGAGTGGCTGTCCTGGGCACTTGTCCCCTCCCGTGCTGTCCCATTTCTTGATGGGAGGCTGGGGCTAATGGGGGGCAATGTAGCCAGATAAGGTGAGTGGGCCCATGTAGGAAAACTGGGCTTGAATCCATCCCAAATGCAGCTCCCACAAACTGAAAAATCCCAGCTTTAAATTTTTTTCAAGAAGTTCAAATTTCGTCACTTTTAGTTCTGCCAATTAAATAAGGTTCCTTTTATTTCCCCTACTGTGACTTCCCCCCCAAAAAACACTTCACTTATTTGGAGCCTTGGGAACATTTTACATGACTGATGGCACCGAGCTGGCCTTGCGTTGTGTCTCATGTTGGAGAATTTATGACTAAATTAAGCATTACGAATGGAAACTGTCCTTGCACACTCCTTTATATGAACCTTTGCGTTGCCGTGCAGGAGAGTAAAGTCAGCACATCCAACTCATTGGGCTGGAAAAAACGTCCTAATTTGTTTTATACTTTTTGGTCATACAATGTTATTTTGATCCTCACTGGAGTTTCTATGTCACATAAACAATCCATTGCACATTCTGCAGCTTCGACACTTTTTTAGTCGGCGCTTCTTGTAAACAAACTATTTGGTGGGGGGGGGGGGATCCTTGAATTTTCCTTCATTTCTACTGAATTTAGTATTTCTTTTTCTCTCTTCCTGTCTTAAATTGTCCCAAAGTGGTTACCCGTTAGCAGCCCTGCAGTGACTTTTAGAAGTGCTTGGCAGTTTGCAGAGCAGTTAGGGTTCTTCTGGATGGAAAGCGCTGTAGAAATGTGAGGTCATTTACCATTTAACTTACTCTTTCGTAACTACATGTTTACAGCCTCTGGCAGGGGGGCCACACCATGATTTTTTTGTTTCTCCTGATGGCAGAAAGCTGACAACCTCTGTACAGGCATTTTCTTGTGTATCTCTGCACCATTTCAGTGTTGGAGCATTTTTGGATGAGTACCAGAATTTACTAATTGTCACTTCAACCACTGTCCACAAAGAAGGGGGTGGTGGGGGGGATGAAGCATCCAAAGAAAATAGTTAAAAACCTTACTACCGATGTTTCGTCGGGGCTGCCTTGTATTTACAGGAAGCTGTTCCCGCTGTGAAAGAGAAAGAAAGTTGTGATGGCGTTTTCAAACAGAGGAGGAATCAGCTTGCTTTGCACAACAGTTTTCCATGTGTTTATTCTCCAGAGGGAAACGCAGCACCATGGGGGCAAAGGGACCCGTGAGCAGAACAAGCAAGCAGGAGGGTTTGGGTGAGTTGGACCTGGCTGCTTTATGGCTGGACCCCGACCACCTGCACGAAGTCATAACTCACTGGACCACACGTTCAGAAAGCGTATGAACCGTGCGACCCAAAGAAAGGAAAACTTGACATCAAAATACCAGCTAAAACTCCGATTTGGAAAGCTCTGAGTAGGGCACGATGCCGGTTTCTCTCACCTCTCCCACCAGAGTCTGCACAGCTTTCCCTACGTCTTTTGCGGCTCCACCAGCAGAAACCTTGTCATCTCCCCATCTGTCTGTTTCTGAGCCAACATCCAAAGGCTTTGCTAACGCTTGGCTACCTCAGAGAAAAGGCAGCGGTGAAGCAATCAGAGGTAATCTACCAGGTGACACCTGATGGCGTGCTGGCACCGAACTCTCTCACCGATCCTTGGTCAAACGGAGAAGACTTTTCTGGCTTTAGCCTCCATCACATGCCCTGGTATTACCACCAGAAGTTGTTACCTGCCTATCGTCACTACACCACACACTTCATAACTCCCCGTACCAAATCCTACCTCCCGCTCCCCAGCCTGTCCTGGGACAAAATGCTGGAAAAAGCATTTGCCAGGCAGTTCAGGAAGTTTTATAAAATTCAAAAAAGGTTAAAGAAATTGGGAATTTTTTTTCTACCCTCTCACTTTGGTTTGGGTTGGGAGTTTTTTTCCATTGGGAGCTGAGGATGCTAACTCTTACCTATATGGCATTGCAGCCTGCTCAGCTCAGATTCTGAACAGTATCTGATTCTGAGAACTACAGATCGAATCCCGTGGAAAAAATTCACATGTGCTCATGACAGCTGGGAAACTTCAGGGGTTGATACATTTAGATATCAAAAATATCTAAAACAGCACCTACATGGAGATTAAAAAACTGGATGTGACTGCACTAATAAGGCAAACATGTCAGCAATAACAAAAGCAGTGTTGGCTTTAGCCCTTGATGCGAAAGTCAGTGAATAATCAGCAGTTGTATGTTACGTGGTAATACCTCAGACAAGCATGCAACTGTTAAAAGAACTGTCCCTTGAAAAAGTCATGTAAAAACTGCTTTTTTAAGTATGAATAAAGGAGACCAGAGAAATCTTGTTAATCATCTCATGGCAACAGCAAGTCATAAATTACTTTCATGCTGTGGCACAGCTGTAACATGGTTCTTGCCCCACAAGATTTACCAGGGCAGTTATTCTCTGAAATCTGTCTGGAAAACAAGGATCATTATTGCACAAAATTATAAAACAATTTACTGCAATCCCTAAAGGCATGTGACACTTCTGGGGGGCAGGCTGGCATACAGCATCTCCTGGCATGCACAGCAAGATCCTCCTTGGCACAGGTGGGAGAAGTGGGCACCACAGCCCATGTCATCTTCACCCACATTGACCCTGAGCTGATGGGAGACCAAGGGATCATTCGCTGCCTCTGTAATCCTTGTGCAGACCCACAGAGCAGGGTCAGACCCTTGTGGGTAGGAGCAGCAGCCAGCTTGCTTTGCAAGGCACATGATAACATTACTGAGGCTGATGGAGCTGAGGAGTGGTTGTAGGTGGGACATGTGACAGAACCATCAGTGAGATGAAGCAGCAATGGGTGAGCACCCAGGGCACGGCTCTGCTGCCTGATTCCTCCCTGACAGGTACTTCCTTATCCAGGTGCCTTGGCATCCGGTCAATCTCACCCCATCACTGCCCTGACATGGGAGATGCAGAAGTACCCCCCCCTCTGTCCCCATCAGCCAAGCCACAAGTGCAGAAGGACCCAAGAGAGTCCACAACTCTCTAGCAGCTCTCGCTACACACTGTGATACGATCAAAACCTCCTTCCCCTCCCCTTCCCTTCCCCGAAACATCCTTCCTGCGTTATGACAGGGGAAGCTGCTTTCTTACCTCTTCTGGAGTAGCTGAGAGACAGCAACAGCAAAGGACAGACATGTTGGTCCCAGAAGAGGGGGACGTAAGAATAAAGCGCTGTACTGGGAACTTTAAAAAGCCTTCTCGCAGCACAGGAAAACAACAGGAACCCAATTGCAAAACAAGTGCAGCCCAAACAGAGTCAGGACTTCATGTCAAGGCATGTCCAGGGACTTCTCAATGCAAAACGCTCCCTTGCCCAAATATTCACTGAATATTTTTAAGTCTGTCTTTTCCTTTCGGCAACGTAATGGCGTCTGACAAGTCGGCTTCTCTCCCTCTGTAAATAAACTTGGGATTATCAAACAAATACATTGTTCTTGATTTCCTCCCAGCATTCCCTCCCAGTTCTTCCGGACTGGAGAGAGGCAGAGGGCAATCCAGATTCCTGCTGACACCAGGAGAAAGCAGGCCAGCCCTGGGACAGCTGGGTACATAAGGCATCTCCCTGTGTGCTGAGCAAGTGGCATCAGGAAAACATGGGGCTGCACCTGCAACAGGATATTCTGTTGTGCCAGTAAACCTGGCAGGTTTGGACTGGATGTCAGTGCTCACCTTTGAACCTTGTGATTGCTTCCACACTGTGTTTGGCTGCTCTTTGTGAGTGACATGGACTCTGGGTTCCAACATCTGTCACCTCTCATCTTCATGGACTCAACTTCTGTGAGCATTTCTGATTCCACCCTGCACATGCTGATAGGGCAATTTGTTATATATTCTGTTAAACTGGACCAAGCACAGTCTTCCCACTACAGGCTGAGAATGAACTGGTGTTCAGAGCAGCATGAGTTGCTGTAGCCATAGCTGAATTTAATGTGTTGGCAGCGACCTGCAGCAGCAGTGCTGGGACTCCTGCTCCTCCAGACAAAAGAAAAGCTGGAGAGATTGGCGTCTCCCTCTTGGCTCTCATAGGAGCCGCCTTCAATTTTTGGAGGGCTCCTGTAATAGACAATCAGTTTCCAGCCAATAAAAGGCAGAGATTCATAAAAGCTTTTTACATCTCATGAAAAATAAAGTGCAACTGCTAAATTCAGCTCTTCCACGTACCTGGCTGAGTGGGAATGGAGACTCCAACTTGCTTATTATTAACCACAACGTGCTGGGCTGGTTTTGCTCTTTTCCCCCAAGCCCCTTCTCACTCCTGCTATGACATCGTTCTTCTTTTTCATACCAGTCTTTCAACCACGAATCCCAACTCATAGATCCATGTTTCAGCCTCAGGTCTCATGCCCATTTTCTCTTACTCATATAAAATGGTGCAATTAATTTATTGCAGTCTTGCCACAGTTGTTTTATTCATCACTGCTGTAAAGCTCCTGTGAGGTATGCCCAGGAGAGGTAATATGATTTTAACAAAACTGTCCTGATGAAAGAAAGCTGAGAACCCAGGGAGAAACAGTATGCTTATACACCTAGAGTGTGCTCTGACATAATATTTCTTCCAATAAAACATTATTTCCTATGATAATGAGTATACAGCCTGTTCGGTGAGGAAGCCACACAGTAAACAGATGTCTAAAAAGTCAGAACAAAAAAAAACAAACCCAGAATTAAGCTATGTTAAATTCATTGAGAGATCAACTCTTGTCTCATAAACGGGTTTGGGATGAAAATGTAACTGTCTTGAAAGTGGGTGCCTATCCAAGGAAGAAATGATCACAGCTGTTTTACATGTGCTAAAATGTGGTTGTGGTGGATGTTAAAGAGAGTGGTGACTCTAAGAGCAAAGAGAGCTCAGGGATAGCCTGAGGGTTCTGGATCCCCTCTTGGAAAGAGGATTATCTGTCCACGAGAAAAAGGCAGATGTGGGTCCAGGGGTTCCCAAAGATTTACTTTGTAATGTCTTTTAATCGACTAAGACAACCTCATGAGTGCTGGCTACTTGTGATGGTATCTAAGGATGTACAGGGAAAAGACAGGTCCCCCTTAGAGACCATCATTGGTCTGAGCAAGTTGCCATGAGGTCAGTAAGCCTTTTTCATGAATCCAAGCCATGTTTTGGTTTACTTTGATTCAGTTAAGATTGGTGGTAGGTACCTTAACCCATGCAATTGGGTTTCATGGGCTGTAGGCATGCAGATCATTTGACTCTTACTGCCTAAAATGCTACGTGTGAGGCTAAATCATGGCCTACAACCCATCTCACTTCAAGATGAAGTGCTGAAATGGGCTCTCTGGTTGGTTGGTTTTTTTCCCTAAAGTTTTTCAATCAATACCTGAAATCCTCTGAAGCGACATTAGCCTGGGCCATTGACAAATAGCTGTCATTCTGCTTCCATTCTATCTCTGCAGCCCTCACTTTTCATCATAGTTCCTTTCCACGGCTGTGTAGAACATACAGAGGCTCTGCATATTAAAATATATCTATATATATATAAAATCATAAAAACAACAAGCCATGATACAAAACTGGACTGTCTCACTATGACATAGTGCCATGAGGTTCCCAGACTGCTGTTAAGAAAATACAGCTCATACGTGTAGTGCCCCTGCCCAGCTATGCTGCAGCTGCCAGGCGATGTTGAAATTGGGCCTTCCTGGCGCTGCCTTTATTTACCACAGTGGCATTGACTTCATGCGCTGCGGCCCTTTCCATTCGGGTTGCCTCAGCCAAGGTCATCATTGCGTAAAGCACGAGCCCGCAAATAGCAATTTCTTGCTATTTCTGAGGAGAATTACTAGTTCTGTTTGCATCAAGGACTGTGAGGAATCCCTGCTACACTTGGGACGTGGCAGAGCTGACTTAGTCAGAGTTTCTTGGATTGAGCAGTAAGAAAAGAGAGAGAGAGCAAAAAAAAAAGCTAGAAAGATGAGTCACTGCCGAGTGCAAACGCACTCTGCAGCTTCTCATGGAAATAAAGCTTTCTTAAAAATCATAGGATGTGTCCCTATATGTACTTTTTCTACATATTGATATAGAAAAGGTGAATCTATACATAGAAACACACTGAGAAAGAAACATTCGACTGCCCATGCACCCCGAAATGGATGTCTATAAACATACAGCACCACATTCTGACTGGAGGTGAGCATATATGGCCAGGACATAAAGCCTAAATCTACTAAAGGAATCATACACCATATCCCCAACCTGCCTCTTCTGTGCCTACCTGGCAAGAAGAAAATGATGCTTTAGGAAAATAAATGATCATAAGGAACTGTTCCTCTGTGTGAGAGCTGAGGCACATCAGATCCAGATTTTAAAGGCATTCCGATGCCCAGCTCTTGATGAAATCCCAAACCAGATGTTCTGCTCATCTTCTGTCATGTGCCCTGGGGCAATGCAGAAACTCTGAGATATTTCCAAAGTGTGAACTTCTGACTTGAAAGCTAACGTGCCTTTTCTTCATGGTTTTGCTTTGAATTTCCCCTTCTCCAGGCAGTCAGATAATAGAAAATCGCAGGAGGAAAAAAGGAAATGTCATACGAGTGACAAATACTGATTCAAGGTTTTCAGTAGTAGGAGTACTTTATTCTGCAAAGTGACATTGTGTGAAGTCCTAACAGCTGATGGGGTCGCAGTTATGGTTCAGCAGCACTCTCACAACTTTAGCCCCATCAGAATTCCCTGTAGGAAAGCCTGTGGGTTGGAGGGAGCACTGGTGAAAAGGGTAAAGTTGTGGGTCTTTTTCCACTCTCCTAATACGAGATTCATCTTAATGTTTCTGGGGCATACCCATCAGTGAAACAAGGTATTTCTTCCAATCCTTTCACAGAAGAAATCCAGCCTGTTTAACACTGTATCCCACTCTCTGAGCTGTCCCTCTCATGGGCTTATGCAAGAGCACTGCTGAAGGCTGGTCCTTATCACTGGGCTGCCTTGGGTACTGCAACTTCCATCTTCAGGCATCCTCCCTGGAAAATATCCTGCACCCACACCACATAAGGAAGCAGCATGGCCTAAATAACATTGATCCTGTAATTAATTACCATCTATATGTTACCATCCATAATGGGAATTAAATATTGATGTTCTTTTTCCCAATGGGGCTGAATCTGTTCAGTAATTAATCCCCCTGCAGAGGCTTATGGATGTTCTTGTTATGGCTGGTTTGACTCAGAAGGTACAAGGTGACTGGATAAGGAGCACAGCGACGAGCACAGAAACAGAGTGTTTGTGAATGAAATCCAGCAATATTTGATTTCTCTCTCTTTGGTATGTCTAATTAAGGTTTTACAAGATGCTGCAAGCCCCAGTCCCTCTCCACCCGCCACGAACCCCCTTCCTGCATGGTCACCACATGACAAAGAGACACCCCTATATAAAACACAGCTGCAAACTATACAATTTACAGGTCTCAGAGATCATATTTACGCAGAGGTCCTGCAGCAGGGAGATCCTGAATGTCGGACCCTGTTGGTGGAATGTCATTAATCAGAGGATAATGGACAGGAAGGTGGGTGGCTGCTGATAGTTTTGGCTCATTTAAGACGGTTTTGGAAGGCTGCCAGATTGTGCGGAGAATTTTTGAAATGTTTTAAACAATACTGGCTTTACAATGTTATAAAATACTGGGGTGGCTCGAGTGGCTTTCAAACTGGCTCCCAGCCAGTAAAACCTCAGGATTCCAGTCAGCTGTAACTGGGGCTCAAACGTGTGTCTGGGGTGGCTGAGGTCATCGGCACCCCTTGCACGATGCCCACAGTGCTCAAGTTGGCATGAAAGTGTAAAGCCTCCAGCCTGTCTCTTCGTGGCTCTGCTACTGCAACCATTTCCCCCTTGCAGCTGGCAGAGATCCCCTGCCCTTCAAAGGGGACGTCGCATTGTGTCATGCTGAAATAAGATTTTATTGCATTGATGATCAAGAGGGGATGAATCTTCCATCGTATTTCAGGTCAGAGTCCAAAACCAGCCTGGCCACAAAGGGAAATGGTGTCTCACGAAGAACAGATGCCTGCAGGGACACAGGGTGTAATGTTCTGTGCTCCAGTAACGTGTCAAAAGGAGCCCTAACCTGAATGAGAATCAGGTCTGCAGCCACCTTCAGCAAAGAATTATTCATGGTTTGGGTTCATGCTTTCTGTGCTTCTTACTTGCGTCCCAGCAGCTCTCACTAGGCAGCTGCATCACTGAGAGGACCCGAGCCACGTCTTCTCACCTGCCTCAGCACAAGGGATGGCAGAGGGCTCAGCAGGGCCATGTCCCCTCCAGCCCCCTCTCCCAGGTAAGTCCCACACACAACAACATCAGCTCCCACCCTTTACACTTCAGCACCAGCTGAACCACGGGCGTAAGGCACATCCACTGGTGTAAGCAACTGCCCTGGGTGTAGGATGGGGAGGCCCCAGCCAGAATCATATGGTTTGTAAATAATGATGGGGCTTGTTTCTGTTGGGTACCGCTCGGTCATACAAAGAAGTGAACTAATTGTATTGGTAGGAGCAAAGGCTGTAAGTCACAGAGCAGGCTCTTTATTCTTATCCACGGGAGGCAGTCACACTTTCATTAAAATTAGGGAAACATCGCTGCGGTCTCTTGAGAGCCATAACACTGAAGTCTTTCAGCTTTTTAACAGTAAAAGTTTCCCATGCTGGTAAAAGGGATATTATTTAATTTTATTAATTTAAAATTTTTTGGTTTAATCTTATTTTAGTAAAATATCGCCCTGATTTTTTTTATTATTATTATTTTTGTTACAGAAAGTGATTCTGTTTCCAAAAGAGACACAGTTCAGAAGGCTTTATTTATAGGAAAGTAAAACCTAAACCTGAAGCTATCTTTCCCTCCCTTCTATGTTTCCATAAACACGATTTCTCCCAATAGAAAAACCAGTAGAAGTAACTTGTCATAATATCATTCATCAAAAGGAGTTTGATAATCCCGGACATTTGAAGCCACGTTTGCAAGCAAAACACACTAAATGGAAACAGAACGCTCTAAGAATTAACCAGTTTGCATCACTTATCCTTCCTCTGCTTCAAAAAACCCAAGACTGTCATGTTGTAAGGCTCTGGGTGTGGTATGATGCCTTCTTCGCCCTGCATATCTAGAGTAAAATAATTAACTCTGCACAGGCTGCAGCCTCACCTATGTGACACTAGTGAGGGAAACTCCACATCTGAAGAAGGAGTTTTGCTTTTCTTTGGGCCAGAACCGGCCCTTTGAACAAGCCCATCTTCTCACCAAAGCCCTCCTTCTTTCTTCATGTGACTGCTGAGGGATTATTTATTGCTTGAGGACATGGCATATGTCAGGGACACACTTTCCCTTTTCAGCAGATTTTGATTGATCCATGAAAGTAAAACCCACTGTAACCAGAGAAACTAAAAGCCATCGGCAGTCACAGCCGTGAGGACTAACAAGCACCCACTAGTGTCCAAATAAAATACACACGTATGAGAGCAGGTCAGGCAAGGCAGCAGTCTGTGTGTTACCATCCAATTCCTGCTCAGAGGCAGATGTATGCTTCCATAATTTAAGGGTTTGGTCTTCTAGATGGGTTTCCAGGGTGCTGGCACGGGTCTGTAGAGTGTCCCTGGTGAGCAGCTCAGCACAGCTCCACTCCTCTTGCCCAGCCAAATGGCTTAAACAACAGGTTTTAGCATCAAACCTGAATGTCTCATCAGCTTTAACACTGCCAGGGCAGTTTTCCTGATCCACCTATGGGGTATCTGAGCCCTCAGAGGCTCATGGCTCACTTCATTAGCACTGCAATGACTGCTGCACGTCTCAACTTATCAAGTCTTTTGGTTAATAAAAGTTATACTGTGATTAAATAGTAGCTCGAAAAGCAGTAACTTTAGATGTCTTTTTAATATTCCCATAATACTAAAATAAAATATACGCTATTTTGAATTCCCAGAAATACAATCTTTTCTTGGAAGTAAACTCATGGTATATAATGGCATGCTCCTCCCAGCTGGTGAATGCCCTCCCACCTCTGATTCACATTTATGCCGTGAGTGGCTTTTAATGACAGAGCAGGGGAATATATTGTGGTTTCACACATACACAGATTTTACGGTCACTTATTCCTAACTAGGAGATAGAGAGACATAGCAGAGAAGTATTCTTTCTTTTTTCCAAGGTACTTCACCTCTGAGTACAGTAGGTGGTTCCCTGTATTGTAACGTAATATCTTGGAACCGGTTTTATATTGAGAAGGAGAAAGATAAAACAAATAATCCTGGGGGCTGAATGATGGGAAATTGTTTTAGGAGAATTCATTTCAGCCCTAATACCTGAGATTGCGGGTAACTGAACACTTGGTTTATTGCCTCACCACAATAATTCATCAAATTACCTCTTTGTCACCCCTCTGGTGCTGATCTCTTAAGTGAACCTGAATGCCATGAAGTTCCCTCATTTACATTTGTGTGTCCTCCGATGGCTCTCCATAATTTGGGTGATGCTTCCACCTGGTTTGTAAAGGAGTTGAAGTAAATACAGCACTGGTCAGAGGTGTCTGGGACCTCTGGATGCCACAAGCAGACAGTCCCATTAGCAATACAAAGCCTCCACACTTGGATGCTCCTTCTTGTGTTTCTTTATTGTCCAACTTGGCACGGAGGTGTCCAACCTTCAGAAACTATAAAGCACTTAAGCTTTTCTACGAACAGTGGACTGAAAGTAAACAACTAGTTCTGGGGGTACATCGAAGCGCTTTATGTGTGAAAGCTCAGTGACCAAACTTCAGCCTTATTCTGTGCCTCACTTTACACAGCCAGATTTGAAAAGGTTGGTCTAAACATATTTTTGAGACACTTAAATCTCTTCTTCCCATGCCCTCCTTGACATTACTATTTTACAGGAATTTGCCTTAAAAAAAGGCAATGAAAAACGTATTTTGGAAGTAAACACTACCTAGTTTAGCGCTGCTTTTGATTGGCATTTCAGATTTCTTTTCTTTTTTTGTTCGTTCCTTAACCAGGATATTAGTAGCTCCTTTACAAGCTGCAAAAATAAACAAGAAAAAGTAAATGCAAGCCTTTGTTGGGGAAATTTTTCCTTTCTTTCTTTGGGTTTCCATCTGAATGTATTCGGTGGTCTGGGGTGAATCAAGGCTGATCCTGGTGCAAAACTATTCTCCAACAGATAGCCAAGCTGCTTGAACAAATGGTTCGTGTTAGCTAGAGAAAGACACTGAATCTAAACCATGTGCTTCTGGGTCTTGTGGTTTCAAATTGAACCACAAACACTCAGGCAAGCTGTCAGTCTCTATTCACAATTTCAACCAACCTTGCAGAAAAAGAGGGGGGGTGTCTTTGCCCACCAATCATGTTTTTAACCCTTATGTGATTAGTGGGGTGGCTTTAATGCTTTGCATTAGAGAGGCATGCTGTTCCTTAGAAGAAGAAGGAAGTAGACTGATGGCCTGGGAAAGAAATAGAGACAAACATTTGGTGCAGTGGGGGTGAAAATAAAGATGTCTAGAATCCTATGAGGTAGGGCTCGAAGGGATCGCAGGAAATCATCCAGTCCAAAACCCTTCCAGAAGGCAAGTTTGGACAAAACCAAGCCATCCCTGGCAGGTGCCTGTCTCACTCCACAGAAGCCCTAGCAGAGCAGTTTCAACAGCTTTTTTTACAGACCAGCTAGTTTATAAAATGCCAGATTTTTGCTGTTCTCAGTCAGGAGCTGTGAAAGTGCTAATGTAGCAGAAAGTCACCTGTGAGAGCAAGCCTGGGACGTCCTGCATCAGAGGATATGCTGCTACCACCAGAGCTAAAGGAATAGACAGCGGACTTGGGCTGTGTCTACTGCTCTGGACCAGAACACTCATGTATGTGCTTTTGAAGCAAATGTCCTGTTTGCCTGTTTGTCCAGTGAGCTTAGAGCATGCCATAGCTTTTACTCCTTCCCTCCTCACTGCTCTGTCAAAAAAAGTCAGTGTTCCATGTTAGCACAGCATGCACAGTCCCAGCCTTTGAGACAGCTAAGCCAAGCAATCCAAGAGGGACATCTAAGAGAAGATGCCTGCGTATGTTGGAGGACATTATGCAAGGCAGCTATTTGCAGGTTCCTTCTGGTTTTTTTCCAGCATGTAGGTGACTTACGTGCAAGGAAAGAACTGCTTGTTCAGGAACTGAAGCTTCTGGGGAAAACACATGGGCACAAGCTGCATTTACGTTCCAGGAATCACGCTGGGCAAAACCCTGCTGCAGAGAGTTCAGACACACCTGGTTGCAAGCCCAAAATGGAAATGTGCAAGGGTTGAATATTTTGTGAGGACATGTTCTATAACAGCATTGTTTGGAGGGCTAAAAAAAAATTCTTGCCTTCGTAAATCTATATCTCCCACCTCAGCACTCCCGAAATACCCTAGGAATGTTTGTCTCTTAAAGCACTGTATCGTATTTGGGACTGCTCAGAGGAGCGAGGGCTAAAGAAGGGAAGAAGAGGTAAGGGTCAGAATTTGTAACTTTGAAAGTCATGACTGTTTTTTACATGTCAAAACAAGTTGTATCTCTTTCCTCCTCACTCTTCATTTCTCTATCTACACAATGAGTTAGCGTGACCGAGATCTCCTCAGGAAGCCTATTAAAATTGCTATAAATCAGCTTATACACAAAATCTTTCCTTACTTTCCTCTTCATTTACAATGAAAAAGTGGGGTTTTTTTTTTTTTAGTTCCTGGGCAAATTTGATCTGATTTAACTGCAGTGGAACTGGGCCGATAGCAGCAGCTGAGGATTTACCCTTCCACTGAATGGAAGAAATAACGTAGTGTAAACTGATAGTTTTAAGTATTAAAGGACTCGGTGAAGATATGAGGCTCCCTCCTATGCTGTAAGAAACTGAAGCAATCAAGCCTGTTTGAGAGTGAGCAGAATTGGGTCTAGTGGGCAGAGAAGTATGTTTGGAAGAAACTAAAGTCATTGGCTTTCCAACCAATCTGCTTACTGGACAATGTCACTCCCATTACTGATTTTCCACTAGGAAAGGCCACTAATGAAAGTCTTAAGGAATTACTCCTTATTATATAGATTTCTAGTAGCACTGCTGCTACATAGTCACAAGGCAGTGTGTGCTTGGGACAAGTCGGTGGCAGACCCCACTCTGCACCCTCTGAGAAACCCAGGAGGTCCTGCGCCCTCCTTGTGCATCCACCTCCTATTAGGGATGTAAAAGGGACAAAGTGGGACCAGATTCCATCATTTCTGACACTGCCTCAAGGTTTTTCACCAATGGCACTGAAAGATCCTCTACTCCATCTTAGTACCAGTCAGAAGGGAGGAGAATGAGGACTGCTTTTGTCTGGGACAACAGAGAAACCGAGATCAAGGAGACATTGTTTACCTTTCCACATGGTGGACCTCCCTTAGTAACCACCAGTAACCGATTTGGAAGGATTTCAACCCATTTGGTTTATCTCATGGTCCTCCCTTCGTTTCCATTGCCTCCACTTGTAATTTGGAGAACTCTGGTGAATCCAAACTCAACTTTGTGCAACCAGATCCAGTTCTGGATTAACACTGCTGCAGCCCAGAGCTACCTGAGACTGACACTGCTATAAATGAGTGCTATAACTCTTTAAAAAACAACCTTTTCCAACATTGCATGAAGGTTACTTGATCCCCTACTTAATATGCACATGAACTGGGATGCCACAAACTTCCCTGGGGCTTCCAGAGGGCTGAAGTAAAACTTAATTGTACCAATTGGTTAGACAGACTGTTAAAACTTTTGTTTCACATACACTTTTTATTCCCTCTCCTCCATCTTTTCCCATTTGCCAAAACCTCCTGAAGAGAAAGTAGAGATTATTTTACTTTTTACCTTAAAGGGCTCCTTGTGTGCATTTGCCTTATTAAATAACTGCCAGAATATCTAATATTCCATGGACAGCACTGATGAAAATGAAGCATAACATTGGTCAAACGAGCAAGTTTCATGTATAACATTGTCCCTAATTTGGTCTCCAGCCAATGAAAATTCTGTACCACGCATCTGTTGGCTATAGATGAGTCTTTGCATTCAAAAGGGTCTTAGAAAAAAAGGGGGGTTTCTCAGTCAAATGACCTCAGTCATCTTTTATTCCTCCCTGCACAGGGCTGAGTCTTCTTTCTCTCCTCAATGCTGTTATTTTTGCCAGCCATGCACAGAGAAACTAGCACACATTGGGTGTGCAGAGCTAAGTCCAGCAACAGGTATTCTTACGGCCTCTAACGTGTCCCAGTTCAGAAACGGTGGAGGGAAGTGCAGTTATTACTATCTAAAGTAAGTCTAGTGAGTCCAAGGAGGAAATATGGAGCTTCAGCGTCTTTAAAGGCAGCCAGTCAAACACCCAAACTGCCTGTGTGCCTCTGGCTGAAAGGCACTCTGCAGACTGATGCATCATTAAGTTCTCCTTTAATGATTTAAAGGGGAAAAGGCCTTTTGCTGGATTTCCACAGAAGGTTAATTTTCCCTTTTCTGGCAGATCTGCAAGGCCCTTAATGGCAGATGGAAGGAAACGGTGCTACCTTTCTACACAGACTTTTCTGTAGTTAGGCCACTAATGTGAGGACCACCGTATTCTTATGTTTTACCTATAAGAAATTAAACACCAGCCATTAATATGTTACCTACTGACGGCAGCTCAATTCCTTTCCTGTAGGTTTGCCAGTCGTTAACTAGGAGGTTCCATTCCCTGACTTCAGACAGGGATTTCTTCCTCCATGGTAAAACATCGCCTACCTGAGGCACCAGGATCTTGTTCAGCATTTCAGTCCAGAAACAGCAAACACAATCTAGCTGTGGCAAGCAGGGGGAAAACTGGAATGCCAAGGGCAGGCTGGGAATCCAAACCACGATCTGCTGGAAATAAGGCCAGTTCCTGGAGAAGCCAAGAATTTCCACCCTGTTTGTTTGAAAAGATTTCACTTGTCTGTGCATACGGACAGGCCTGAATACAGAGCTCCAGTCCTCTTAAGAGCCACGCTACAAACCACAGTAAACTTCTTACCACATACGGATCAGGAGTTTAAAATAGTCCATCGCTGCTGGTACAGCAAGCTGGGCTGCTTTCAGGCTTTAAGGAATTATTACTGGTAATTTGGTTTGTAATTCTGGTTGGAGATAGGGATACCAAAAAGCTGGAACAATGATAAAGTTACTACAGCTGAGAAGACCTCTCCAAACCTTTCCAGCAAGTCCTCTGCATTCCATAATGGTTTTATTGACTGTGATTTGTCTTCACCTCATCCTGCAGTGGCTCTCATGGAGCCAGAAGCCTTGCATCTCAGGCAAGCGGGCCACCTCTCCTTTTTTCCAGTTTCTCCAGTGTCTAAATGAATCCCCACCATTCTGCAGAACTTACATCACACTGAGAGCCACCTAGGAGATAACCGACTTAAACCAGGGCTCTAGTGTTGTAGAGCAGTGGAGGAATAATTAGCCATTCAGAAGAAAATGACTCATTAAGAGAAAATTGGACACACAAGTGGGAATAATCCATCCCTACACATTTTTCAGCACTGCACCTTCGTACTCATGTCTGCACGTGGAGAGGGGATAGAAAATCACACTTCAATTAACACACTGGAGGAACAGTGGGTGTTCAATAAACTAAACTGAGGATCTGAACGAAGCATTTCAGAAAACTGACTCATCAAGAATGTACTTTGGGACACATAGCTGAAATTTGGCGTTAATTGGAAATGTTTTAATTAGACAAAACAATAGTAATTATAACCACCTTTATTTCATAATTCATATAATGATCACAAACTTTATTCCTGTAAAAAGAATTGCTACAGCATTTTTATCAGCGTTAAATAGAATATCTTAGGCTTAAACAAATGAACTGAGGTGGGAAAATGAGTTTTAACTAATTTTGATCTTGCATGCAATTTATACATTAAAAAAATTACTTAGAGAACCAAACTGTTCCAGAAAGATTGGAAATATGAATATGACACATTTTACTGAACTCTAAGTAACTTCCCATGAAAAAAAAAAAGAAAAGAGGGTTTGTTTAATTTAAAAATAATGTATTTTGTTATCCTTGATTGCTGCAAAGTTGGCTATTGGGCTGGTGCAGAACCACGCTGCCTCGCAGAAGACTACAAGGGGGAATTTTAAAAATGGATTGGGGCTTTATTCCCAGCATGTGGCTTACTGGAATAATGTGAGTTTTAGCAGGCTGTAGCAAAACAAAAGCAAGAGAAATGCTAGATAGGATGGAGTATGGTGGTGGGATCAGGAAATGTGCTTTGAGTATCTCTTAGCTCAAGGGATGGGAGATTTCTCTCTGTAGTATGCTCCTTCTCTGAGGTTAACTTTTTAAAGGACAGAATGAATCTGAAAGCCATCCCCAGGACAGAAAAATATCTTGTTGTTATCTTGATCGTGGTTTCAAGTGACAGAATTCAAATCACATACACACAGACAAAACCAATTTCCTGCATTCTGAAAGAGAGACAAACAAAAATGAGGCAAAAATAAGATAAAAAAAAGATTCTGACATGGGAAAAAAACATGTTACCAAAGGTTAGGGTAGGTAGAGAGAAATGCTTGGAGCCAGGTGTAGAAATGTCACTTTTCAGTGTGGAATGAAAGTCCCCCTCTTCCCTCCCTGTGCTAAAACTGCTCAGCAATTGTTACAAAGAGCTAGTGATGGGCCTTACTCAAAATCCAAGGTGTCATCTTCTCTGAGAACTCAGAGGGCAAAGGGAAGCCAGCATCTGTTCAGGTTTAGTCTCACAAACAGTCCCTTTCCTACAAGATTTCCACCACACCGAGCAGCACAAGTACAATTAAAAAGCTCTACTTCCAGATGTACTTAAGAAGAATTATTTTCTTTCTTCACACAGCCTCTCGTCTCTTGGCTAATGGCATATTTTGGTTATAAATTATTTTGGACTGACAATTTTTCCATAAGTATCCATACATATATACAAATCCATACAAATATATGTGCTTATATCTTCCTGTGCACTGCCAGCAGCCCTTCACTTTTGATTAAGCTTGTAAATGCAACTCCATTCTACTAAAAAATGAAACCCTGGATATAAATTATCTCCAAACTGAACCCAAGTCTTCTCCAGATTCCACATGGAGATGACAAAAATAGTAAATAACCGAATACATCCTCGGCTTGGCAGATTGGCTTTCCACATGATGTGCTGGGGATCTCAGAATTTAAAATAGCAGTAACTCAGGTATGGTGTTTCCCCACAGATGGCAATGGGAGAATTAACCCCTTTAATCTGGGTGAGAAATGAAGATCCAAACTAAGAATGGTTCTAGGTGGAGGTTAGGAGACAAAAATGAAAGTGACTGTGCAGTCTGAAAAAATGACATTTATATACTCTACCTTGAGATTATTTTTTTCCACTATGGAACTGTTTCAGTTTACTTTTTTTTTTTCTTTTTTTCACTTTTTTTTTTTTTTTAACTGCAGCCATGGGAAGCATTTTAGGACGTTCCGTCCACCTGCTAGCTCCATTTAATTTGTTTAAACACATTTTATAACTGCAGTTTATATATTTTTCCAAGAAAATAAAAATGCTAAAAATATAATGTGGTGTTTGGGAGAAGGTAGATGGGGGATTGGAAGGAACAAGAGGGCCTCATCTTGGCATACGTTCCACTTTATGCCAACTGCAGCACATTCATCATTACCCTACTGGATGGGGATTACCTCTCTACACTCATTCTCGCTCACACACACGTTTCCCCTTTGCACCAAAGAGCAAAATTGTATATGGGACACAATAGACCTATTGGGCATGGGTGCTGCTTTATTGCTAATTACAGTGTTTGCCTCGCCAAGGTGTTACTGCTATTAGCCTTGAAGCAATTTTCTGCTCCATTGGTAGGATATGCCTCAGCCCTTTTGGTGCAGTCATTGTTTTGGAGCACAGCCAAGGAGAAAGGATTTCTATACATTAAATGTCACAGTATTCACCCCATGGAAAAGCCTTTAGAGGGGGACCCAACCGGAGCTCAGAGAAGACCTTGGGATTATTTTTTAACAACATGCCTGTGCTATTCTTGTCCTTCAAATATTTTCATTTTCACCAGCCTTACTGCCACCTTGGTTATCAGCTTCTGTGTTTGAAGCTGTGTTTCACTGTTCAGCTACAACACAGTATATATGTTGTTGCTCATGATAAGCAGATGAGAAAAAAGATGCTTTAATCCTGGACTTTCTCGTCTTCTTGACAAACCAAGAGTTTGGAAAGATATTTTTCACAAATGCTGGAACATCCTAGTAGCTAATATGATGTCTTCATCCAAAGCCTTTTATCTGATTCTAGAAATACAGAAGAGCAAAGCAGCTTTGCCCTTTATCAAGTCCCCTGTTGTCTGAAGAAGAACATCAGCTTTCCTAAATTTCGTTTCAACAACGCAAAGATTATGATTTGGTTCCATACTTATTATCTCCATTTTACAAAGGGAAGAACACTAAGCATCACCACTGAAGTACCTTATTTAAGTCCTTGCAATGAACTCCTGTAGGTCTTGGGCTGGAGAGCCACACCACCTCTGTCTGCCACTCTGAGTAGCACCCACACTAGACTGGCACTAAATAATGAACCTGTTTCTGGTCTAAGCTCCAGCAAAGACTTAAAGTTTCATGGACCATTGTGGAGCTACCTATCTTTCAATATGAGAAAGCTCCTGACCACTGCCTGTGTGACTTAAACAATTACATCATCTCACCACCGAACATGTTCCTTGGCACAATGTGATCTTTTTCTTTCTGAGGGAGTTGGTGTTCTTCAACTCAAGCTCTTGACTAAACTAGCCAGCATGATTCAGATCTGCCAAACGACACATTAGCATAATGCATAAAGAGAGGGAGTCTCCATTCCCAACTAACATTGATTTAGCTTGGCATTAAGTATTCCCTCCCTTAAGCTCCCTTCCCCCAGCAAAATAAATTTGTGACCTTTGATTTTCTTTTCAGTTTTCACTGTCCAGAGTACATGTGCTCTTCTCATATTGACTCTCATCTTTCCTATGAATGATGGGAGAGGTCTCTCACTCCCCAACCTTGTTGCATCTGACTCTTCTCCTCCCTGATGCCACTAAGGTGAGAGATAATGAAATAAATGAAAAGCAACCTCAACCAAAGAACAGCATGTTTTGCCTTCTATATTTGAAGAGGAAAAAGAATAGCCTCAAGACAAGAAGACTCCCTTACGGCCAAGATGACTGACAAATTCTTGTGGTTTTCTCCAAAAGTCAAACCAAAATCCAACCGCCAGCCAAGCTGAGTTCTGGCAATCTTGCATTGCCTGGAAATGAGCGCAATCGTATCCTAATAGCTATTTGGATAATTGTCCGTATGAGTGATCTGCCAACCAATGTTGGAAACAAGTCTTTATTACAAATATAGCATGAAGTCTAATCTGGAATACATTAAAATGTTATTTCTGTAGCTGCCTTTTCCCGAACTTAAAATAATGGCTAAACCATTTATCAGCTTTTGAGGAGAAAGGTTGTGTATACTGTACTTTTAGAGCAGAGATGAAGAAAATAAAGTCTTCAATAAAAAATATTCTCCACAGAAACTCTGTAAGTTCTGGTCCCCTGTACATTGCTGAACATTGTTACAAACCTATTTTAGATTTGCTGAAAGGGGCATGGTATGAACATAACATCATAATAACCAAACTGTCTTTCTAGGCACCTGCTGTGGACTTCTCCTCGTATCACCAGAACCCGCAAGTGGCCAAAGCAGCCAGACCTACTCAAGTTTTGTAGACTATGTGTAAATAACACACAACACTTAATAAGACATGCCTGAACAACCCACACTGCACAGCCTATCAGCGGCGTAACTTGACTGCTCGCTAAGGTGATGGGCAGTCAGGAGTACCGCTATTGCTTTGCTGTCTACTTGACTTTATAAGACCAAATACACACACATCTTCTACTTGTACACCATTGTGGAAGCTATTTTAGCCTCAGGTTTCATTTGATTTTTACATGAGTTCTCCATCTTGAAGAACATGGTTGGACTAAATGATCTTTAATCCATTAATCCAAACTGTTCTATGATTCTCTGATCTTTGTCACCACCTTCTGAAGACAGTACCTCAGACGTGGCTGAGTAACTCCCTAGAAATACTTGTCTAGCCCTAGGGATGACAGAAATGGTCTAGGTGACCACAGTTTTGATGGCTGAAGATAGCTGGGATGAATCCCACATCCACACAGCCCTGAGTTAGAAGAACTAATCCTAATCTGTGCAATGTTAATGGTATGTGACAGTAGTTAAAGCACACAGAATATTCCCTAGAACCATAATTTGGTGCAAAATATGTTTTTTATATATAAATCTGAACAGCATCTCAGGCATCAGAACCCCTTGTAACTCCATAGCCGGTCTAAACTTTATTTTATTGGTATGTTCTCCTCTACCTCAAGAAGAGTATTCTGTGTTTGATGGATGTGCTGGGACTGCCATATTTCAGTCCCTCCATTTCTTTGCCTTCTTTTTTTTCCTCTTGTTATATCTATTAAAGTGATTTACGATTTTTTCATTGTTCTGCCTGGAGCTTGGCCAACTCTTGAGATCAAAATCCAAAAAGTTCTCCTCAACAAAACATTTGGGTGACCAGAATGAAACAGGACCTGTGGAAAAGATTTGAATTGTGGGAAAGGAAATAACCCTATCTCCATGGAAACGCATTCACGTTTTCCAGTTGCTCCTGAATAAATGAAGTTTGTGTTCTCTAATTCCTAGACCTCAATTTCAAGCACACCTAGCCTTAAAGTACCTGGGAATACTGTTAAAAACATCAAGGTTTCCCTGAGCTGCATTGCAGTTTCACAGCAGCTCTTTTTCCTTTTTCTTTTCTTACTTTTTTTTTTTTTTTACTTTTTAAACTTTTTTTTTTTTCAGGAAATCACCATCCAAGTTCTTCAGAAAATGTCTGCAACACACACACAATCCACAAGGTGCTTATAGGAATTAGCTGTAGTGGCTAAGTTTCAACTCTAGAGTTGCAAGCCCTCCTAATTCCTTACGAATTGCTGTAGTAGTCAGTAATACTCATTAAGCTCCACGTGTGGGACATTATTTTAAAAAAACCCCAAAACATAAAGCTTTCAAGCTTGAATTTATCTAATGTGTGCATCCCGCCAAGTATTCCACTGAATTTCTCCTTCTCCAGACTCCCATCTCTCCTCGGCGGTCGCAGCGCAGGAGGACACCATGCTGGTTTTGCACAGAAGGCTGAAAAAGCCCAGCACTTTGTGACTGCTTCCAGGGAAAGAGAGAGGGTGATGACATCGTTTGATTAAGAAGATTTTCAGGGGTGTTTAGTGTGTGCCTTCCCTCTGGGTTCGGGGGCACCAAGGCTACTTAGCACTGTCAGCCTGATGCCTCAGAAAGCCAGAATCAAAACTCAATAGCCTCAGTGACTATTAAGCAGATACTCTTTATTGGAGTGCTGGGCACACAGGGGATCGCTCCTCCAAATCTGTGCGCTGTTTAAAGCCAAATGTCTCATATTTACACAGACTGACTATACATATTCATTATAATTTCTAAGAAAAGGCAGGGTTATGCAAATTATTCCCAGGAAATCATTTATATTAACTCCTCTCGTTTACATTAACTCCACCCAGCATGCTCAGTGACACTCAGCGGGGTCTTCCAGTGGTCTTCAGGGATGAAGGCTGGTCATCTTCCTCTCTCTCATCACATGCTCTTTATGGTTTTCTCCGTAGTTACCAAAACACATTCCTGAGCTCAAAACCACATTCCTGCACAAACTAGTTAGGAACCTCTTTTAGCTGAAAACAAGATATACTCTGTCTCTTAATTGGTTCTTCATCACATTATTTATGAGTCCCCTATCTTCACTTTCTTTAGTTTCAAGGCTGTTGCACTGTTCTGGCTCAGTTTTGTAGCCACTTTCACGAAACAGCTCACACAGTTACAGCCATATTCTACTGAAATCCAAAACAAATCTACTCTTAAAATACATAAGTTAAAGTTATATTAATTGTCTCAAGCTACATCTACATCAATCTATTCAGCATTACTACATTTCACTGAATCAAGCCGAGTTGTCTGGGGGCACCTGACAGAGGTGCCTCACAGGACACCCAGCCTTGAAACCCTGGCTGCATCCCGCTGACGTTCTTCGCTGTCGTGGGCTATCAGATGCCCTCCTGAGGCCCCAGCTGGCCTCCTGTGTCCAGATCTGGGGCTCGAAATACAATAAAGATGTGGAACTGTTGGAGAGGGTTCAGAGGAAGCAACAAAGATGATCAGAGGGCTGGAGCACCTCCTCTACAAAGAGAGGCTGAAGGAGCTGAGCTTGTTCAGCCTGGAGAAGAGAAGGCTGTGGGGATGGGCTCATTGCAGCCTTCCAGTCCCTGAAGGGAGCAGAGAAACAGGAGGGGAATCAGCTTTTTAAAAGGGTAGATAATGGCAGGACAAGGGGGATGGATTAAAGCTGAAGGAAGGAAGGTTTATATTAGATATTAGGGGGAAGTTTTTTACAGAGAGAGTGGTGAGGGGCTGGAACAGGCTGCCCAGAGAGGGGGTGGGTGCCCCATCCCTGGAGGTGTTCAAGGCCAGTTTGGATGGGGTCCTGGGCAACCTTGTGTAGCTCCAGACCTGGAGGTTGGTGGCCCTGCCTGTGGCAGGGGGGGTGGAACTCTATGATCCTTGGGGTCCCTTCCAACCCAGACCAGTCTATGATTCTATGATTCTATGATTTGTTTCACCTCACTGTGAATGGCATAGCTGACGCCTTCGTCCTCCCAGTGCTGTTCTGGCAGTTTCTGGAAGCGCTTTAAAATGGATCCAACAGAGATGAATTGTCCCTGGCTGCACCAGGCGAACAGGTAGAAGGTGTTTGGTCTTCTTTCCCTGTTACACCAGACTCGCAAAGACCCAATAGCTGTGTGGATCAATAACCCCTGTGTTTTCAGGCCACGCTTATTAAAGGTGGTGCCTGGAAAAAAAATAAGAAAGTCTCTCTATTTATATCTGGAACTTAATGAAGTGAAATTATCACAGCCGACAGGCGCTAGTGTTGTAATTCAGAGACATGGCTTGGCTTAGAGGGATCTGCAGGCTGTTTTTATTCCAAATAATAAAAAAAAAAAAAGAGTGAAACCTAATCCTCTAATCAGTTCCAATTTACATATTCACGGGTCTTATTTCCAGCCTGCTGGAGGAAAAAAACGATAGTGTTGGAGTCACGAAGCGATTATTTGATTAAGTAATTATTAATCCCAGAGTGCTCTGATTAATTCCGAGCAAGTTAAACAAACGTATTGGAGCTGGGCTGGTCACCTTCACGCCATTGTAACATGCAGGGGGAAAACCTGTGTATATATATTTTTACCTGCTCTACACTGAGGAGTTTTGTTCACTGAAGGGCTCCCACTCACTTCCCAAGGGGTTAATGCTCTGCTAAATGAAGTGTTACAAATTTGAATTTTATCTGTGGCTAACTGCAATACCAAATGCTGATCTTTATTTTCAGACTGGAAACTCCATCCCGGATCAGTGCACGATTCATTTTTTACATGTTTAAATAAACTTAAAGAAAAAAAGACAAAAAAAAAAGGGGGGGGGGGGGGGGCGGGTGAGGAAAAAACCCTCTGCACGTATTTTTAAACAACCTCTTACCAACTGTCCTGAATCTATCATGGAGATAATGTTGTAGCTGAGAGTGCCTCAAAATAAAGCACGGGCACTGATTTCAAGATACCTGGGATGCACACTTCAAAATGTTATTTTTCTTCTCAAGAAAGAAGAGAGGACTGAGAGGAAACAAGCCTGGAAGCTACATTTGCTAGTTGTATTGGTGTTTATGCATTTTATTCTAAGATGCTGAAGTCTTTTGTGTTTGCTGTATTTCTTCAGACATGCAACAAACACGCTCCTCTGTGCTGTTCACTTCAGTTGAAAGCTGCCCTTCAAACCAGGCCTTTCTCTGCCTCTCCCATTCACTTGCCCCTTATCCAGAAAAAAGCTTAGGAAAATAGAAAGATGATCTCTAATAAGCCCACAATAAATAAATCTGAAGCAAGCTGCATCACAGGAAAAGGTGAGAAGAACAGGGTGGCACACCTTACCAAAACCACCTTGTGAACATCTTGTTGGGATGGCTGAAGTCAGTTTATGACACAGGGATATGATGGACTAAAAAAGAGTTAGTCAAATGTCTCAGATGTTCTACAAATGCTGATAAAAGCACCGAGTTGCTGACTAGGGACAGAAGAAAGCAATTAGACTTCAACATGGTGGTTGCGCGTCAGATCAATAGATTATGGAAGTGTGTTTGTTACTCGTCGTCCATCATTTTACTGCTTAACCTTATCTTCTCATCTGATCCATGGTCCAGATCCATCTGGTTAACCACATTACACAAGTGATGAATATTTGGAATCAAATGTTTTCAAGCAATTTGGAGAGCAGACTGGCTTCAGAATGATTTGTTAATGCAATACAATATTCATAACAAACAATTCTTCCTGTAGGCATTTGTAATGACCCAAGTCTTTCCATCAGCATGCTCCAGCAAGAATTCCTAGTAACAAATCTCAAATATCCTGATTAAAATGAGTTTTTTAATTCCCTTTACAATTTTTAAATCAGAAAAATGTAAATTATCTTCACTGAAGATGGTTTTGATTTTTTTCATGTTTGCTTTGGTTTTCGTTATTGCTGGTGGATTACAATAGAGAGCTCCCCACACATCTTACTTTGAATATTCATCATGCAGCCTGCACATAGCTGCAGTGTGACTAAATGCTTGGTCCCAGGCAATCCTCATGGCTAAAGCTTCCTTACTGAGTTCAAAAACACTGACCAAAGCCCGTTTCCTTTGACACAGGCTACTGTATTTCAGCTGAGCACAGGGAGGAATGAAAAAATGTCAGACGTCCCATCTGCTGGGGAATTCAGCATGGATGTTCCAGCAGAGGAGGAGAGCAGCGACCCAAGGCTGCAGCTCAAAGAGTTCCTCATGAGCAATAATGAGCAGGGTAATTACGGAAAAATGATACTGCGTGATGAGTGAGCAATGGACACAGATCCAGCTCTTCCCTGTCTCTCATGGTGGGATGTGAGGTTGAAACAGCTTTTGAGGGAAGAAAATATTCAGAGGTTTCCTCTGAGAGAGATGAAAGCTTTTGTTTTGGATGAAATGGAAAGTTTTGTTTCTCCTCTGTTCTAGTGACATCTTTGCCTTGGTCATGTGAGTAGTATTTTAGCATCTTATAGCACAGCAAGGCAACCCAAATCTGCTTCCAGAGCCAAAAATAATTAATCCAGACTTAGTAATAAAAAAATAGCCTGAAGTACCTTAGGAATGACAATAAACACACAAAATCAACTTTCTTGCTTGAAAACACTGAAAAAATTTCCTTCAAAATCTTTCAAGCAGCTCTCTGCGTGACTGCTGCCTCCCACTTGAGACTTCACAAGAACACGGGGAACCACACTCTGCAGAAGGAAATCCTTGGATTCAGGAAGGTCGCAGAGGATGTAATTTAGGGCAGGCTGCAGCCATGGCTGTAATGTGCTGCAAAATCTGTCTGCAACACTATGGAGAATGTATGAGGAGGGCTGTAAGAATGCAACCAAGAACCTCACTCTCTTTCAAAACTTTCCAAGTTTAAAGGAAACTACTAGTCAATGAAGAGATCTCCAAAAAGAAAATAAGTATTTAAACTGTGGTTTTAACTTTTTTTGTTGTTGTTCTGAGATCATGAAATCTTTCTGCTGCTTTGACTTGCTGTCACACTCCTGAGGCGCCATCAAATCCAGTGAGGAAACCTCACTGGCCTCTGCACTGAGACTTCATCCTGAAAATGAAAGGGAGAACAGTGGGCAGTTCAAAAAGCAGATCTAGAATACCTCCTGCCTGCTCTGGGCTGGGCCTGGTCCAGCTCCAGAGACGAGGCATCACATGTCTTCATGTCATCCCTGTCATAAACGTCCCACACCGGATGGGACCACCCATCATTTTCTGTTCATCTCCAGATGAAAAACTTCTTTTTGTTAGGGTTTGAAAGGATGTTTTTCAAGTTAGGACCTGGCAAGAGCTCCCTTGATTATTTAGCACGAACCTCCCTGTGTTTGATAAGTGAAGGTGGCCAAATAACACAGATATTGATTTGTAAATATTTTCCTGAAGAAGAACATGTATTTGGTTAACCACTGGGTCAGATAATTGACTGTTCAGAAACATTTGAAAGCCCCTCGAGTTCTTACAAAAATTCTAGAATTAAGCCTCGAAACAGGCAGGAAGAAGAGGCATAACCACTTAAGTGAATAGGAGAGCTGAAACCTCCAGTAAAACATGGGCACATGCTACCCTGAAGTCTCATATAAGAAAAGTATGGCCTCTGGAACACACAAAGAAAGGCTTGGACAAGACAACATGAACTCTCTCAGCCTGACCACAGATACTCCACTGACAACCAGCTGTGTACCTCTCAGCTGATGAGAAGGTGGCAGCTGGATACTTGGAGCAATCAGATGAGAAAAGGTTTCCATTTGTCCAGTGCCCCTTAATGACCAGAACCTGGAGGTTTCTTTCAGCCCAGTCCCAAAGTAACGTATATGCTTCTTTAACCATTTTAGTTTAAAATCACCTCCTATTTCATGGACCAAAAAAGAACAACTAATAATCTGAGAGGGCGGAATAGAAAATCTGTCAGCCTGAGTCAGACTATTGGACCATCAAGCCCAGTATCCTGTCTCTGAAATGCTGTCAGTATCTGACACTTCAGGCTTAGTTGGGATAATAAAACATTTTCCTCAACCTTATGTAACATCTCAGACTGGCAAGGAGAAGATTTAAACACTGATTGCTTTCCACTCCCCTCCGTCCCATGAATGTGAATCTGACTCTTTTCCAAAATGAACAACTCTGATGAGCTGGAATTGGTTTCTGGGCAGGATGGGAAAAGCTCCTCTCTCGTTACTCATTCCTGGATAGATCTGCGAAACCTTTGCCTCCTAAAAGGGGGACTTGGATTACAATACATAAAACTTCATCCGCAAAATTCTGGGTGCCCAAGGCCACCTTTTCATGGAAGGTGGAAATGCATGTCGTAAGACTTCATGTCTAGTCACTTTATTTTTCCCCCATCATGTCTACTTCCTTTATTTTTTTTTTTATTTGTTTAAACTCTCCATTACTTTATTAGCTTGACAGCAGCCCAGTTAATTAGACCGTCTTCCCTCCCCCGGCACAAGCGGTACATTAGGCTCCCCAAATGCACACAAAATTTAGTGCTGCTGCTGGGGCACTTCTCAAAACAAATAAAAGATTTGCAAAGCAGCCACCAAGCATCCAACGTAATTAAACTGCATTTGTTACTTTTTCGGCACTCACACACAATCGAGGCCTTGTACAGAGCAAGCACTCCCCAATCAGGCTGTTTTTCTTTGGGAGGAAAGAGTGCCAGGAGTCTTACCACCCCAGGTAACATAAGATCCCAACGAGCAGCAAATGGACAGTTGCAGCCAGAGTGAATGGACTGTGGGGAGATCTATATGAATGTGAACATCTAGACAGCGAGCTATAGATGTATGCAAACATGCACATACAGGGGAGTATAGTTCTTTAGGGGAAAAAAAAAAAAGGCAGGGGGGGAGAAGAAAAAGCAGTGGAAAGCCTCCTCAAAATGACTGCTCCATGCACAGGTATGTAAATGACTCTGGAGTCTTGCTGTCCACCACCTCAATCAATTACAAGGTTATTCAAGATAAAACAAACACCATTTCAATTAACTGCATATACAGCAGTGGTCAGAGGCACAGTCAGGGAAGAGGAAGTGGGAGGAATTTTTGGAAAATGGGACTTTTTTTCTTGTGTAGATATGCACAAATAGAGGTTGACTTGAGGTGCTGTGAGTACAGTGATGAATGGTCTTAAACTCCAACCTAAAGCCATCACGCTCCAAACTTAAAAGAAAATGTGAAGGGGGGGTGGGGAAATAATTTAAAAATTAAAAAATTAAAAAAAACCAGAAGTGAGTGAGCCTTGAAACATGTTTAGTTTGTACTGGCTCAAATCAACTACTTGTCAGATCCAGTGGGAGCAGAAATCGGGACAGATGCTCAAGTATCACTGAGTCTGCTGGACCCAGCTAGCACGTCCCTCGGCAAGTCTCCAGTGCGGTTCTGTGTGAGTATAGCCTTCTGATCTGTATGCAGGGGAACGCTGAAGCCTCGCAGGACTAGGACACAGCTGGATGGCAGAATCTGAAAGCAACCTGCAAATTTAGCAGTGGTTTGAGAAGGCAGAGCAGCGATGAAGACGTGGGGACTGGACATAGCATATCAGGTGCCATTTTCCATCTGTGCCACATACTTCTTGCCTGACACTGAGAGCGCCACTTTATCTTTTCATTTTTCACACTTCTGTGCAACAGGCAGCTTGCTCAGTGTCAGATGCATTTACAAGATGATCCTTCCAGTCCACCAGCAGTGCTCTACTCAAGAGAGGCTTCATTCTCACACAGGGGGGGTGTGCTATTGGACTATAAATCAGGTCCTCTGATCGTAATACACCATGTTCTACATGACCAGAGGCATCTGGTCTCTGAGAACATTGCTGTTTGAAAACAGGGCACGTAACATCTGGCACATTATTGATAGAATGAAATTTCTTTCTCTATCTTCTTGAGAATCGGCCATGATTGTATTTTGTTATTTGTCAATTGAAATTATGGACTAAGAATTTCTGGTCAAAAGGTCCATCTTACAGGCTATTCACCTGCAGTCAATACGAAATTCAACAGAAGACTTACATGATTTTTCCACTTCTTTGGCTGATGTAGCAAAACAGTTATGATCAACTGGCTTTTTGAAAAAAAAATATCATTCTTTATTCATCAAATATTGCTTTCTAGATTAAATACAGCCAGGCCAGGAGATAGGAATAATTTTTATAGCTGCAACACCATAAATAACCATCCAGTCTTGTGCAGCTATGGTCATGATCATAAGTAATAAATTTATTGTGGTCACACAGTTTTCCTTGGTGACTTCTGACACAAGCTGACTGTGAGCCTGCTCCGAGCACAGTGTGATAACAAGGTAAAGCAGGTGTATTTTAAACAGCTAAACACCAGTTTTCCTCAGAAACAGATTTTTTTTCAGAAAAATCAACTCTTCCTGCTCCCTCTTTCCTTCGAAAAATGTTTTTCCCTCTTCTCCAGTAGAATCACTGCCAAAAGCCACCCTAAAGACCAAGTGGGAGATCCCTGCTGCAGCACAGACACAGCTCCAGGCTTTTTGTGCATTTCCCAGGCCTGTTAACAGAGCAATATAATGAGAAATGAACTGAGGTTAAAGAATTCAGAACCCCATGTATTTTCACTAAAAACACTGACTGCATCAGGGGACCTGCCAAGAGGAGAGTTTAATATCGTATGAAAAGGAAGAATTTTCATAATGATACTTGGCAGTGCCTGCATCCCACCCCCCCATGAATGAAGCTGCCAGTGCTTTCGCTCCTCTTCTCTCCTATTCCTGGGCTGCATCCCCAGCAGTGGGACCAGCAGGTCTGGAGCGGATTCTGCCCCTCTGCTCCACCCTGGGGAGAACCCCCCTGCCTCAGCAAAAGAATATCCAGCCCTGAAAGCAGCTTCTGAAACTAACCTGGTGCATCAAACCCATTTGTTATCAAGCATATAAGGAAGGTACACCAAGACTACCTGTAAACTCTGGTGATCCCTTAGATTTATTGCTCAGGTCCTGCAGAGAAAGTCTATTCTCCTAAGCAGACCTCTGCTCGAGGAAATGTGCTTCCCATAACCACAGAGAGGACTGAATGGGAAAGGTGCTCATGAGATTAGAAATCAGGAACGTTGTGTTTGGCTGCAGAATTTAAGGGTAAAATATGCTTTAAGTCAAAGTTTGGTCTGACTCAGAGCAAGCTAAAGACTGACAGGCTGCCCCGGTGTAGCTTGTAGGTGGAACAAATCCTGCAACAAAACTTTTGTATGAGAAAGGGCCAACATCAGGAAAACACCTGGAAGAGCGGTGGTCAAACCCCACTGGCTTCAGATGACATGTGCAAATTAAAACAATCCTGCTGAGATTTCTGGGGCTGAACAGCCACTCTTGGGGAGTCGAATCCCATGGCAATAAAACTCAGCACACTTTGTCCATTTTCACAGAGACCCCCAGTATAAAGCAAGCAGAAAAGTACCCTGGAGTAAGGATTGCAGAGTGTAACTCCTGATTTGGAGGTAATGGTGGTGAGTACAGAGTGTTACCCTTCCATCACGGGGCAGTTTTGGGGTTTTTTTAAACAAAATGAGGTGCTGATTCAATGATGTAGTTTTAAGAGACAATTAATTAGTATAGCTTTAATATAAGGAGAATTTGTGTGTTTTGAGAATATAAAGTATTTTTGTGTTTTGGATTTCAGTAAAATACGGCTGTAGCTGTTTGAGCTGTTTTGTTAGAGCAGCTACAAAATTTAACCACAACAGTGGAACAACCACTGATGATTAAAGTGAAGACAGGGGAGTGATAAATAGTGAAACCAACAACCAATTAAGAGACAAAGTATATCTTGTTTTCAGCTAAAAGAGGTTCCTCACTAGTTTGTGCAGAAATGGGGTTGTGAGGCTCTGGAGACAACTGTAAAGAGCATGTGCTGAGAGGAAGATGTCCAGCTTTCATCCCTGAAGACCACCAGAAGACCCCCTGCATGTCACTGAGCATGCTGGGTGGAGTTAATGTAAATGAGAGGAGTTTATATAAACGATTTCCTGGGAATAATTTGCATAACCCTGCCTTTTCTAAGAAATGATAACGAATATGTATAGTCAGTCTGTATAAATATGAGCCATTTGGCTTTAGACAGCGCACACATTTGGAGGAGCGATCCCCTGCGTGCCCAGCGCTCCAATAAAGAGTATCTGCTCCACACTCGCCAAGGTGAGGGAGTTTTGATTCTGGCTTGTGGAGGCTGCAGTGGCCCAGGGGGAAAGGCAGCAGTTAGAAGCGGCCCCACCTGCGTGTGCCTTGGGAGGAAGCCTACTGCCTTGGGTTTGGTGAAAGGGAAAGAGAAGAAAAAATTATAATAATACGGCTGAGCCAAAAATATCAAGCAGCCCGTAGCTGTTAAGAAGCCAGGGAAAGCTGAGTCGCACCCGCTCCGTGTTGTTCTTCCAAACACGCGGACCGCCCTCCCTCCGCAGCGCTGTGTTTATTAAAGCCGAAGCCGCCCCGCGGGGATAAAGCCGCGTTACAGCCCTGTGTGTGTGCGCAGACACACGCACAGAACGCCCGCGTTTCTCTACCGCCTTCAGCCCCCACATCTTTTGGCGTGAGAGGTGCTGAACCGGTTGGGGATGGAGAGGTGGCAGCGTGGCCACAGGCCGCGGCCATGGCCGCGGGGCTCCGCGGTCGCGGGCCCCGCCGTTGCGGTGGAAACAGGGTGGGTTGTTCCCATTGGTCCGTGCTCCGGGAGGGTGAGGCGTGACGCAACGCGCAGCCAATGAGCTGCTGGGGTTTCACTTTTCCCCCCCCTTCTCCCACCCCCCGGAAAGGCGTCGCGACGGGGTGTAATGGCCGCCGGTGGAGCTTGGGCGAGAGGCTCTTTCTCCCGAGTAAAGGCGGCGGAGAGCCGGGCTGCCGGGGGAGAACCGGTGCGGTGCCTTTGTGTGAGCACTGCAGCGGCTGCCGCCTCTCGCCGTACCTGCGGGCTCCCCAGCCGGTTTTTATGGAGCTGCTTTTGTGACTTCATCCCTCGCCGGTCCTTCAGAGCAACCTGCTCTTTGGCTGAGGGGACAGTCCCTGACCGCCTGCTTTAGAGAGGTCGGGGCGGTAGAAGCAGGGTCAGGTCAGTACAAGCAGCATCTTGCGTATTTTGCTGATTTTTTTTTTTTTAAATCTGTTTTCTCCCCTGTATCCGTTCCCCTGTTAAAGCACACTGGTTACCTGCAGGGCAGTCGGGATGGCAATTGAAATAGCAAGAACCCAGTGGAATTTCACTAGAGTGCCTGGAAGAGGCTGAGGGGAGACCTGCTCACCACCTACAATTACCTGACAGGAAGGTGGAGAGGAGTGGGCAATGGTCTCTTCACCCAAGCGACACATGATGGGATGAGGGGTAATGGGCTCAAGCTGTGCCAGGGCAGGGTCAGAACGGACATTAGGGAAAAGCTCTTCACCAAAAGGCTTATGGGGCACTGGAACAGGCTGCCCAAGGAGGGGGTTGAGTCACTGACCTTGGATATATGTAACAGATGGGTAGATGAGGTGCTTAGGGATATGGTTTAATAGAGGACAGGTACAGTTGGATTCAATGATCTCAAAGGTCTTTTCCAACCCAGTGATTTTGTGAAACAAAACATCAGAAATGGTACATATTTGAAAAGGGGTTGGAAGGTTGATGTCTGGGTACCGCTTGTGCTGAAGCAAGAGTGTCCCTTGATTATTAGGTGTGTTACTGTCATTTCTAAAAGTCCCCCCCTCCTCCTCGCAGTGAGGGCTGTATAAGAACAGCAGATCAAACTTCTAAAATGTGCTTAAAGGTGCAGATAAAATCCCAAAGGGATTTTTCCAGACAGTTCGTAAAATCTGGTTGTGAGTAACCTCTGGGAGCTAATGGGAGTAAGACCTGAAACTTACCTAGGTGCTTCTAATAAGTCCTTTTCCCATATCAACATGGTTAAATGCTTAATACTTTTTAAAAATCTGACCCAGTATCTGCACAGTGCCAAGAGCAGCAATCTAAGCACTGAAATACTCCAAAGTTCTGGAGAACAGACCCTGCTCTGGAGACTCAGAAATACTAATGAGGAAGGTCATGTGTGTCAGACTCAGAGAACTGAAGCTTCTTCGCTGGTGTCTCAGAGCAGCCTTTTTGTCTTTTTCTTCTGCGTTGATGCTTATGTTTAGGCCCTGAATTTCAGAAGCTCTCTGTGAACTGCCAAGGCCGTATTTGCATTCCTTATGTTCGCTGAAGGTAAATTCTTGCCAAGCACCCTGACAAAAATGACAGGTATTTCTATATTACTTTCACCCTCGCCACATGAGGTACGAGAAAGTGCCTGAGAGATCATCTGGAAACCCCAGCTCTTACATTCCATTCGCTCACAGGGCAGAGAGAGGTACCAGAGAATAAATTTCTCCACTGCCGTTACCTGTTTCTCTTCTTACTCACTGCTGACACTCATCAGCCACCTTGTTACCCATCACTTTTTCCAGACACACACAGGGTGTTGTCGCGTGGTCCTTCCTCCTGTGTTACTGCTCCGTGTTGTTTCTGGAGAGCACAGTACTACTGCTTGGCGTGGGTTCTGGCGAGTGACTCGGAGGTGGTGGCAGGCAAAAGCGAACCGTGCCCAGCGCTTTCCCATGAAGGCCTGGCTTCCTCACAAACGAAAATCAGCTAAGCCTAGTGAAGCATGTCTTCCAGTCTATCAGGAAGAAAATAAAAAGTGATCCAGCTTATTTTTGTTTCATCCAGCTGTCTTCTAGCTAACATCCCTGGTAAAGGGGAGCTGCTGCTGCCTTTTTATTTGAAACATGTTCTTCACTTACAGTAGTGATTTTCTTTGAATCTTAATTGTTTATTTAGAATTCCCTTCTATGTATGTGGCTGAATAAAAAGCCCTTTTCTTTTGAAGCATCCTGTTAACTGCATGAGGAACAGGGGAAGCTCAGTAACTTCTGGTGGACTGCAAGAGGCTGAATAAAACACATTCAATGATAATAAAACCAAAGAAGTTTGGAGCCAGAAGGAAACTAAATAGATCATGTAGTTGGACTTCCCACACTGAGTCAAGATGAACTACACCTGGTCTTGGCTGTTTGCCTGACCTGTTATTAAATGGTTTTAGTATCTTCAGGTTGTTTCCACAACATTGTTTGTTAGATGGATCCTCGCAGTGCTTCACCTCTATGACAGCTAGAAGATGTTGACTAACTTGGCAAAATTGAACACAGAGGAAATTTAAATTGCTCTGAACTGCCTTCCTTTAGTTTAAATAGCTTAAATCTTGAAGTGCATTGTAAGAAGCAGGAAGAAATTTGGTCTTTCTGAGATGTTTTCTCTTTTTATATGGGAACTTTAAACTGAAAACTTTGATGGTGGAACATGAAAAAAGAGAAATCCATAAGCTAATATGTTTCCCTAATTTTCCTTATCTTATCCTGCTTTATTGGCAATTGACTTATTCATTCCTTGTACCCCCCCCAAAACCAAAATTTGTAGTATACTGGCTCTTTTATGAGCTTGGATCTTGCATCACCCCACCCACCATATTCAACAAAGAACAGCTACTGCCCCAACCTTTTTTTATTTGAAGGGCTTCCATTTTGAACTGTTTGATCTATTTATCATTTCTAAAAGATAAATACCATTTGCCCTATGATTCTGCTCCCTGTGATACAGTATTAAGTTCTGCATTGTTGAAAAACTTACATACAATGCAAAAAGCACATTGCTGAGGCTTTATTTGCTGTGCTAAAATCAGTGGAAAATCCTAGAAGCTGCCAGTCTCTCCTTGGACAAGAAACCTTGGTGGACACCAGAGTTGACATTTCATTTTGATAAACACCTGTATCATCTGTCAAAGCACTCTTCAAGGTTGCAGCCACCAACCAGATTGTTGTTTCTGTTCTAAATTAATGACAGGTGATGAGGAGAGAGCAAATTAATTAACAGATGACCAGAGTATTGCTTGTGCCCGGATTACCGATCACACAAACCCTGATGGTCACCACCTGTGGGAGAGGAACGCAGAATCTGGAGTGTGAATCTAGAACCCTGGGGTCTCCATGGCAATAACTAACTTGGAGCATGTAGGGGAAAAGAACAGTACTGAGGTTAGTGAGCCGTGGTTGTTAAACACGGTAAATGCATTTGGGCTTCCTGAGAACGGTCTGGAATGGAAATCAGTCCCTTTAGAATTTTTTTTTTTTTGAAGTATCTTTTTCAGTCTGTGGGTGTTAAAGTGCTGATGCAAGACGATAAAGGAAACTGTCTTCCCAGGACTTACTGTCCACTGGGACACCGTGCCGCTGGCATTCCACATGCCACTGTTGGACCCGCATCGCTGCGCAGTTCCAGACAGAAAAGCAAAATTAACTTTTCCAGTTGAAACTCCAAGCAGTATTTTAGGGAGGCTGAATATAAATAGCCAAGATTGGATTTGGACAGTGTACCAGGGCTAACACCCATACTCTTGCAAAATGTGCCTTGGGATCTTGAATGACCACAAGTGGTCAGGAGCTTGGTTTTGGCATCCTATATTGACATATTTTCTTCGTGACGTCAACAGTCATCTCCCCTGTGGTCCTGTCTTCCGTACTCGGTGGCAATAGCAGCCCTGCAGACTGACAGCTGTGCCTGGGGACGCTCTAAATAGCCAACATTTTTTTCACCTATTCTGTAATTCATTTACAAAATGTATAAAATTAACTGCCAACCAGATAAGGAACAATCGCTCCAAGCCAGTATGGAAAGGAACTGGGAAAGGTTCCATGAGCAGAATTAACTGAGCAGAATTTCCAGGGCATCGTCTGGTAGCTCTGTCGTGTTTTGGTGGTTTGGTTAACATTGTCAAGTTTTGTTTTGTTTAATTTTGGGTCCTTATATAATCTTAATTTTTTACTTCTAGGCTGTTGCAACCTTCATAGTTAGCGAGTCCCTTAGCAGTTATCTTATCTTGGTTTCCTAATTTCCACTATTAGGTGATGTCTGACACCTTCTTTGCTCAATCTGGCAGTCTGGACACACAGTGAGTCACTCTTCCCCCACATCTTCCTACCTCCCCTCACCCCCACGTCGAGGGTGTGATGTTAGCTCTTTGCTGTGAATCCTATAGGCAGCAAACCCCACTGAGAGGACAGTCTAATAAAAATGTCCCCAGGTTTTGCACTGAATTACATGGTTCACAACCATAATGATGTTTCACTTGTAACTAACATCTGCAGTATCCAATCCCACCAACACTGAAAAAGTGATTATGTGTGTATCATTTTTGCCCCAGATTCTTTATTGACAACTCTGACCCACCCCAGCAGTTAAGACTCTGGCTTGAGATGAACTGGCACAGTGACAGTGAGTTCATAAGGCTGTTGAAAACTTTCATCACGTTGCATTAGTCCACTGAAATGAAGGGTACAGCCACATATAGATGAGTTGTTAAGATAAAACTCTTGTCAGTAAAAGGTATTCTCTAAGTAATTCTTCAGGAGGGAATGAAGTTTGATGATGTAGCTTTGGATGTAGGAAATGTGCAGGAGATGTTTTCAAATTGCTGGAAGAGTGGTTCTGTGTTGGAAGAGCAGGGTTGTAGCAAAACATGCACTCTAGACTGAAAGTCACTGTGTTCAGAATAAGGGGGTGACTCCAAATAATCGATAGGCAAAAAGCTGCTACGAGAGGAAGGAGAGAAATCCTGTGAATTCATCCCTGTTTATTTACTCAAATTAGATTCCTGATGATGATTTTCTCAGCCCTCAGGCCCTGGATGCTCAGCTTCCCCTTCACTTTCTGGTCCCCAGCATCACAAAGAACCTAAGTGATCTGCACGGAGCAACTGCTTGGTCCCAGGTGCCAGCATAGTGCCTCGTGTTTCCCAGCAGTAGCTTTGATATACTGTGAGCTGATCCCATCCGCAGCCTTGGTTTTGTAATTGCATTCCAAGGGGTATCTCTAATTCCCCCTGAGTAGAGAGAACAATCCTCTGAAGTCAGTTGCCGCTTCCTTTGCATTGTAACTACTGGCTGATGACCAGCGTTCACTAACTTCCAGTGAGTCATTTTCAAGTGCGATGCTTGGCTTTAAAAATTGTTTCCAAGAACCCTATCACCATTAATCATTAATTCATGCCTTGGTATTCTCCTGCTAGATATGATTACCCACGGTTTGAATTGAGATGGTAATAAGGCATGTACCTCAGCCTGGACTAGAATAGCATGTGGTAGATAGAAGATCTGGGTTGCCCGCGTTCGTGTCCCTGCCAAGTGATCCCAGCTACTCAACAATGGCAGAATTTGGCATGTTTCCCTGCCCCAAGGAGTTTGCAATTTGAAGAAGTGCTGCTTTATTCATACTGCTTTTATAGCTGTTCCCATGTCAGTCAGTGGGATGAATTCCCATCTTGCTTTTATTGAAATGTAAATGAAGTTTTTTAGGGCTTCACCTAACCTACATGAGTAAAGTTTCATTTCTCAGAGCATGCCAGGTCACTGAGATGTGTTCAAGGCTCTGCACTTCCGTTTTTCCCCTTAGAAAAATGCCAAAATGGTAGTTTGGGGATTTACATGGGGAAGAAAAGAGGAGTACGAGGGAGGCTGACAAATGCCAGCACTAAGATCAGTGCTGGACTCCTGGGTGGAAGAAGCCACTTTGAAGAGGCACCTGTGGCTGGCAGGCAGTGTTGTGTGGATAGCAGGGTTAGCAATAAAATTACAGCTGCACGTGTGTCTGAGACAGTGTGTCCCTCACACACCAGCTCCTCTGAGCACTTACTGGTGGATTTATGTTGGACTTGAAGAAGCACTTAGTGTGTGAGTAACAGCTACCAAGTTCCTCAATGGAACTTGCAAAGTGGTCAATTACATTTTGACTGGATTATTGTGGGAAAGATAATTAGTGGGAATGAATTGATGGATGGCTTGCTGCTTCGAGAGCCCCAGAGACTTTGTGTTCTGAAGTCCCTCTTGATATATCCCCCTTAGCTGTTAACCAGAAGTAAAAATTGTTAATACAGTAAAATGCACTTGACATCAGTGTATTTTCCCATACAATTTGCATTTTATTTATTCAGCAAAGAAAGTAATACTGTTGATACTCATCATTTCAGCCTTTAAAAATGTTTTTACTCTGATATCAAGGGTGATAAAAACATCTTCCGGAGCAAGAGAAAGAGCAAGAGACTGATGGAAGTCTTGAGTTCCCATAAATTTAGTTCCTATAAAGTCTGGACACCCTGGGCGGATGCCTTGGCTCCGAAATTGCCTCCTGGCTCCTCCTTTTGGTCTTGGTTTTTAATTGGAGCCAGGAGAAGGATCCCAGCATTTGCCAGGTGAATGCGAGCTGTACCCTGGCAGAGCGCCTGCAGACCCATTACTGTTTTGTAGATTAAAATAAGGACAGCAAAAGGGGTGGAGGGAGTTAGGGGCAGGGAAAGAGGAGAGAGAAAGAAAAGAGCAAAACACTTTGTTCTAATTCAGGTGAAAAAGTTAATCTCGATGTCTATACAGACAGTCTGCCACGTACAGGGTGGAGGAGGGAACAAGTTCTTTTTATATATGTGTTATATTCTCTAATTATCCCTGTGTGCCAGCCTCTAGGAACAATTGAAAGTTGCTGCCAAAGTCTGTGCCTGCTCAGACATCATTCTCATGGGGAAACTCTGGGAACAGCTTGGCTGCCATGTGGTGAGCCACTTCCAGCTCGGACTCACTGGAGCAGCCCTGCGTACCCGCAGAGCGTGGTGGTGTGCTGGGTGGAGGGGAGGGTGAGGGATGGGTGACAGGGTGCGTGGGTTCTGTTCACAACGTGGTGGCTGAACCACCACAGCTTTGGGCCCAACACTTGATCTCTGGCTCAGTTTCCAGAGCCTTAAAATGGTAAGGCTACTGATAAGAATATTTACTCAGGAGGAGCTTATAAATTGAGAGATTCCAGGTCCTGAGTTACAAAGCAGTGACAAACACGTGCTGTTACCCTACTTTACACTCTGTGGTCCATCGTAGTTTTGAATGAACCACTTTTCTTTGGTGGACTTTTAAATCTAGTGGACTTCACAATGAGGACCAAATTTCCTCTCATGTTAGGCAATGAATTTCTGCTCCTAAGCCTCTTGAGTCTCAGGTTTACTTGGGCATGATGGGGAAGCCTGCTTGCTCACTCTAATGGCAAAAGCAGTCTTACAACAAGTCTACCTGAAAGACTGCTTATTTAATGCTACCGCACACACTGAATAAGTTCTACTGGGCAATTTTCCATCAGAATAACTTTCTGATAGAAAATGGCTCTTTGCAACATCAGAGTTTGTCTGGGAGAATACTGCAGTTTTGCCAAAAACTTTCACTTCACCAGTGGGGAAATCAAAGTGACAGCTTCCTGGCTGCCCACCTTGAAGCCACACTCTCTATTAAAAACTAAAATCAAACAAACCTTTAAAATTTCAAACACAAAAGACTTAAAAGGGCTTGGAAATCCCTCCACACAAATTAATATACATTAGGTTTGTTCTTGCCGTTGTATTGGTAGGTTTTTTGTCCCTGTCAGAACAATTTCCATCATTATTTTTGAGTGAAGGTGGGGTTTTCTTCTGGAAAGAGAATTCCATTTTCATGCAGCTTTTCTACTGAGGAATTGAAACTAAAAGGAAGACAAGATAAGAAGCAGAGGGAGTGGGATAGGAGTTAGATGATATTCTTGGCCTTGAAAAAATCAGTTTACCTATATGAGAAAAATTACCTTTTAGCTAACAGACACCCATTGTCCCATGAAACTGAGTTGGTTTCTAATTGATTACATGTAAAGGCACCTCAAATGGCCAAAAAGTCGATGCTTGTACGTTTTTCTACTTTTTATTATTGAAGAGACCCCAATTTCAAACGAAAGATTTTTAAGCTGCTGAGTGTCCCGTTATCATGCTAATCAATTGCCTTGGATTCTCTTCTGGCAGAATGTCTGAGTTCAGAACCTCAGAAGAATTTAGGTGTCTAATAACCATTAGGAAATACTAAACTAGCATGGCATCCAGTTACCTCTCCTGAAGTGGCTTAGACACTGAAGACCCCCAGGAGGGAAACGGTGCATATTATCCTTCTTCTGGTCCCATCACTATTTCCGTTACATAATCTCCTCCTAAAATATAACAACTTTCACTTTGAAGTGCAATATATTCTGTACTTTGATGAATGGCTGTATCTAAAGTCTTAGGAGAATTACACTACTGTAATGTCCATCCAAAGTTACCAAACATATTTATCTATATCCTGGTATTTAGGAAGCTGATTGGAGCAGCACTACATCTCTCAGGGCTGCCATGCAGTTATTTGATGTTGTTTATGCTGGGTAAACTCCTTGGAGACAAGGAGCAAATTCCTCTGGGACCTTGTGGTCGGATCAATTTGTAGAGCTGTTTCCATGTTTTCTGATGCAATCGAGTGTAACAATGTTGTATCCCAGTAAACATGGAAATGGAGCAAGGAAAACATTTCTCAATCGACTTCCTAAAAATACTGCTTTGGGTGGGGAGGGGCTCAAGTTTTATTCCAGGAGCTCATTCAAGCCCTCATCAGTTTCCACAATGTCTCAGATTTTACTTGGTCTTATATTTCATGTACTTATAGATTGGGAAACTGAGTGCTACGTGGGCCAAATGCCCATGAGCGTGACATGCAATAACCATTATGCATTCAAATGTACATATTCATGGGTGGAGAGTTGCCAAGCATGGCTGGAAGCAGATTCAGTATAAGCCAAAGTGGGCAGATCATCAAGGGTGATCCTGGGAGGGGCTATCTTGAATTGCCTTTTCTGACTTTGGATTTGAATATTCTAATGCTTTGTTCTGTAGGAGAGGAAAAAAATGATGTCTTTATTGTGGTAGTTTGGTTTTCTGTGATTTGTTTTGACAGGGTTTTTGCTTTGTTTTAATTATCTTCCCCTCCCCATTGCCTGGTGTCTGGTGTTAAGCTTTCACATGGAACCTGATGAAAATACAAGTTGTTACTGAGTTTCTGGAGAGGAGGGAGAGAATAAGACAGAGTACCAAATTTACCAGTGTTCAGCTGAAGAGCAGCAGCTAGGTGAGGGTTGTAAAACTCATTTGTGCTGTGCCTGTGCCCACCATATCAGTTTAGACACCATATTTAAAGACTTGCCCTGTTTAGGACCCTGTTTTTCAAGAAGTTATTTATACAGTGACATTCATGAGGGAGATGGGCATGTGTGTTCCCCACTGCTCCCTCTGTTAGCACAGCAGCACAGTGCACTTGTGCCTTTTACACCCACAGCTTCCAGAAATCAAGTCCTGAATCTTTAATATGCCTTTATCTTTCCTCTCCAGTATCCAGATATGGAAAAGGTAGTATTAAAAGGCTCTAAAATGCTGGTAATCATTGGCACTGCTTTCCTTTTCTGTCTGTATTGAATGTTGCCTTTATGCATGTACCCCATGTGGCTTCAGGGACTGTTTTGCTCCTGAAACCGTTGTGGTGGGACATGGTGAAGAATTGTGTGTGTTAGTGGGAATGGTCTCAGTTAGATGTATAGTGACAAGGGGCAGAGCCACATTAGGTGGAAGGAGTGTGGAGCTGTCTCTCCAGTGGAGTTGTTGCCCTTCAGCAGACACCTCACCATGTAAAAGCAGATCCAAGCACCACACAGGACCCCCTACCCTGTTCAGAATGTGGTCCAGAGTCTCAGCTCACTGCAAAGTGTTCTTGGCCTCATCAGACTTCAACACAGCATCTACATCTGTTTTCTAATTCCACTGCTTTTGTTCTGCTTCCAGGACACTTGAAAGAGAGCATCTCCCAATGGCAAAGATAAGAGCCCTGGTCCTGCATCCCCTGGCCGTTCTCAGCCACAAGAGTCGCTGCAGCCCCTTTCCAGAGGAGAGAGACGGTTCCCACAATGACATCTCAGACTGATCCAGCTGACCCAGCTTTACCCAGGGTAATTATGTGAAGTGACATTCAAATCTGAGTGATTTTTCTAGACATAGAGATTATTACATTATGCAGAAAGCACACCAGCTACTTTCCTCCCCACATGTCTGCAGTGCAGTCTAAAAATAGCCCTGAGCACTTGAAAATGTGCCTTGATCTTGTGACAGGGAAGGGGATGAGGTCACAAGACTGGGAAGGGGCTTGTTTGGTGTTGGGAGCATGGTGAACCTGACACTTCAAATAGAGCTGAGTGCTGTTGTGGGTGAAGAAGGGTAGGGAACTGGGGCCCAGCATGCCGTCTTTTCAGTGATTTTTGTATATGTCTTTGGTGCAGTTGAAATGCTGTGGGTTGAAAACCTTTTTGATATACGGATGGGATGGGATCAGCTGTTCTGTTCTCAGTACAGGAAACTGCAGAGAGCCTGAAAAGAAAAAGACAAAACAGTATATTCAAGCACAGAAGCCAGGGTAGAGACATCCAGGGTACAGCTCTGCTCTGTTCCCTGTGACAGCTCACTCTCTGCATTAAAAAAATTCGTATTTCTCCTTCCACAAGGTGAACCTGCTCCAGAGCAAGTCGATTCTCTTTGGTTTTGGAAAATGTGTTTTCTTTGTTGGTATTTGACAGCGTCTCAGATCTTGGCCCTCCCTTGTTACTGAGAAATGCTAAGGCTGTACTGACTGGGTAGCAAGCACAGGATAGCAGGGAAGTTGAATGTTAAGAAGTCCTGCTTCATGCAGGCAGGCTACATCTGGGCTGTGGGTTCTCATAGGAGTTAATGAAAAAGGTATTAGGTATCCTTCTACCACCCCAACAGAGATTGCATCGGAGAAGTACTCTCTGAATTCTCATTTCCTGCTCCTACAGAGTGGAGCCAGGCTATCCCAGGCACTCTGGCATGAAACCCTTTTCTACACATTTGCAGCCCAATTGGAGCAATTCTATTGCAGGTCTGTGTTTTTGCATAATTGGGTGCTAACAAAAATAAAGCTAACAAATTGCTGATAATTGCAAAATGTCAACTATATTGGAATAGGTCAGAGGTGAAATATAAGGGTGAAGTCTCCAGGTGTGTTGAGGTCAAAAGCAACTTCTTGTTGAGGGGAAACTTGTTAGGGCTAATAGCTATCAGAAGAAACTCAACTGAATAGTGTTAAAGCCAACCAAATCTTGAGTAACGTGTTGCTGCAGTGCTGCAGGCAAGAGGGACTGCTGCCAACATGAGCAATTGGTTAGTTCTTCCCATGTTACTTGGGAGGGAGGGCTGAAAAGGGGCACTAAAGGGAACTATGAACATTCATGAATAACGAGGGGTAAAAGAACTGCATAGAAGGACATTAGCCAGAAACCATTATAGCATAGAATGGAGGTCCCAAAATCATTTTACTGCCTGAACAAATTGAAAGTTGTTTCCCAGAAAAATCCACACGGTCCTCTGGATGGCTGGGAAGAGAAATCTCAGTTGGCTGTGGTATGACTTCAAAACCTGAGGGTCGAAAGGGACTGAACTTGCAGTGATGCTTTGGAGTCATCCAAAGCCCATTGCATTTAGCTGCCTTCTTCCTACCAAAATTGCAGAGTTCCCTGGTAACATTTAGGAAAATGAAAAATTATGGACAGCCTGAGGAAATGAAGTTCTTTTTTAAAATGGCCTTGGTTTTAACTACCATACAGTATTGCTTCAAAATCCTCTCAAGAACTTCCTCATGTAAGTGAAAAACAGCCTCAAAAAATGCCAGGGTTGTTTAAATCAACTTCAGTGCAATAAAAGGTATATGTGCTCCCTTAGTCAGGGGAGTTGGAAAAAGAGCTATCAATAACAGTGTGTCAGATAAACACTGAGGGCAAAGAGAGAACTTTGCTGGGACATGACTTTTTTCATTCTCTCAGGGATTCTCTTTCTCTTCTGTCTTCAGTTGCTTTTATATCTTTAACCATGCAGCAGCCAAGGCAGGAGAGGAACTGTCTGACAAAGGTTTCATTGACAAAAGTGTATGATTCTTGCTAGAAAGCACTTCCTTCTCTGCTGAAGGCTTTGAAGTGTTGCCTTTGTTCTTTCAGGCTTGTTATTTTTTTTTCCTGTTTAAAAATGATAGACACAATACTTGAAAGTCATCTTTTAGTACAGGCAGAATAACAGGAGCAGCAACAGAAACCCTTCATTTAAAAAGGTATCATCATGTTCAAGTGATGTATTTGAAATATCATTTCTAATCCTTGTTAAGAAAACAGTGCCTTAAATAATTTAAACCTCCTAGTTGAATTTTTAAAACATGTATAATTTACTCTTCAAGTTGTCTTCTTCCTTCACTGCCTATCTCAGTGTGTCTCTGATCTTTGTACCTCTTTCATGTGGCTTGGTTCTACTATCTGCAGAATGGATTAATGGAAATTAACTCCTTTGTGAAGTAAATTGAATCAGCACTAAAAAGTGCCATTGTAAGGCAAGGGATTATCAATGTAGTTTGTTTTTTAATATTTGAACAGTGTGGTAGATTTTGGTTTTCTAGGACCTGAGATCCTAAATTACATATTTTTGCTTGTTAGCAGTAGGTAACCTCCTTCACATCCATAGCAACCTACATCCCAGGTCCCACACCCTGCTACCTGAAAGTCAGGTCCTGCCCTTGCAAGTGTGCAGCACTCTCACTGCAGTGCAGCGGGTAACTCAGCTAATCCAGTGCTGCTCATCCTCTTGTCTGGAGGCCTGATGCTGTATAAGTGGAAGTTTCACTATTGACTTCATGGGTAGTAGGGTCAGATCTGGTTTGGACTCTGCAGGATTGGGTCCTAAGGCTAGTCCTTAAGCTTACAGGTGAGGAGAAAGTCTCATGATAACTCTGCCAGCAATAAAGTTACTGTTCCTAATAATTTCAGTTCAGTCAGACCACAGAGATCAGCAAACCACCAGAGACAACTTCCTGTGGTTTGACACTATAATCCTGTAGTGAAACATGACTGTGTTAAACTCTTTTTTTCCCCCCTCTTGATTAACTCCCTTTCTTAATGAAAGTTTTTAAGTCCATGATCTCCAGATTATTATTACCCACCAAAGAGGGCTTCCTTGGCATGGGTTGGTGATTGAAAGTTTTTTGGCACATAAGGATGGATGACTACAGCAGTGCAAGCCCTTTCAGTGCTTCCAGACTTAGCATCTAGATGAAAAGCTGTTTGATACACTTAACACTGCCTGCGTCCAGAGCTCAGCAAAGCTCCGTGCTAGGGCAGATAATGGGGCTTTTTATTCTCCCACCCCACAAATCAGTAGCTCTTCTGCATGTACTTCTGCAGGAGTGCTTGGCTCTGTGTCTTGCTCTTTGCTCTAACTTGGCAGAGGGAAAACTGGGCAGAAGCTTAGGGCTGCACAGAGTAGCAGGAAGACAGACTTCTGTTAAGCACACTTGAACCAGTGGGTTTAGAAAAGAAGTAGAGAGAAAAACAAGAGCCAGATTATGCCACAAGTGCACTAGGTCTTAGATGATTCTTTCGGTATTGTAAGTATTTCATATCATTGCCAGAACCTGACAGTTTGCAGGGCTCAGGCTACCCACAAGTCTGCTCATTCAGCCTCTTCTCCATCAGGCTGGTTATTTCCCTTGGCAAACACAAACCAAAAGCAAGCTGGGTTCTGGGTGCTGCCCCCCCAGCTGGTTTTCCCAGGACCCCTGTGGTATCACGTACCCCGTATGGCACTTGCACTTGCATCAGCATATTAAACAGCTCAGTGCCGAAGTCCTGCCAAGGGAAGAGCTGCCTCACTGCTGGTGAGATGAGCTGCACTGGTCATTCCCAGTCACCTGCTGCCTGGAGTGGCCTCAGGGTTCTTTCTCTCATCCTGCAGAGACAGGTACGAGCATGTCATGTTCAGTCTGTGCTACACAGCAGCTCCATGTGAGCCAGCATTGCTGCACAGGCTCCTGACTGTTCCCAAGCTGGTAAAGCCTATAAAGTGATAAGGTACCTTAATTCAGGGAAATTGTCCCAAAAAGACAAGAAACTGCCATTGAGTAAATACCTTAAAACCCAAACAGGCTCATTCTGCCCCCTCAGCCATCCGTGTGCACAGGCATCTTACTCTCATCTCCCTGAGCTTAACAACTGAGCTGGGTGAAATTTTATAAACTGTGAGTTTTCAACACAGCGTTTGCCCAGAACTTCCTAAATATTTTATAAAAATACAAATGGAGTATTTTTAGTGGTGGCTGTTACTGTTGGGAAGTCCATTTCAGTGGTAGTGAGCTGAATTTTCCTTAGCTTTCATAATTGGGATAGTTTAGAGGTCACTCTTTATGATCTGTAAGTAATCACAGTTACTGGGATTTACGGGAGAAAAAGATCATTTGTTGCCCCCTGTCCCTCCTGCTGCTCCTCCCAGTCCTCCAGGATTGCAGTAGCAGCTTCTTAGAGAAAATAAACCCCAATAAACCAGCCTAAACACTAGGGTTTTTTTAAAAAATCCCCATTCTTAGCATAAGCAATGCTCAGCTGGAAGCCTAGTAAAACCTTTGAACCGGTAATTTGCGCCCATTCTTTTAAAGCCTTTTCCCATTTTAAATATTAGTATAAAAAGGGGATTTGAGGAATCGCTGTCGCCAAAGCAAACATTTGACACACTGTTACATTAGACTTATATAATGTAAAGCTTAGGCACATGGACCCAAGCTGCTGCTGTGGTTCTGCCAGTCAGTGCTTCTGTCTGAAATAAGGACAAAAGTACTTGGGGGTGGGGGGGTGGAAACCCCCCCTGTTTCTCTGTTTGTGTATGTGTGCATGTGCGTGCTGCTTAGAACAGGAGGAGGATTGCACCACGTTGGTATGGCAACAAACTGTAAAAAGAAAATCCTCCTGTTTAAGGCTCATATTGACTAATTTCTGTCTTCCCTCATGAAAACAGTACCACTGACACACTTTTTCTTTGCTGTGCCATGGATATTTGTATTTGAATGTTGTCGTGGAAACTAACTGGGCTGAAATGTCACTTTGGGTTCTGTTTTCTGGAAGGATACAGTGTGATACCAGATTTCAGACCCAGATCTTCTAAGTGTGTGTTTAACTTTATGGACCAGAGCACATAAAGCTAAATCCCCACGTGTTTCTAGGACTCAGCTCCTGGATTTTGAAAGCGGAGAGATGGATGTAAAAAATCTCACAGTAATAAACAAGTAGTTTAGTGTGCAGAGGGTTTATGAAAACTACTTTTGAGCATCTCTCTTCCTCTGATGTGTTTTCTGATGCCTTGGGCATGGAGGAGGCTCCCCTTAGCATTCAGTTGGGAGCTGTCTCCTCTATCCAATTCCTTATTTCATTAAAAGTTAGAAACTTATCTTTAAGGTCTTTGATAAGTTTGCTTGAAATCAGTCAGTGATTAAAAACTTTGGAGATAGAAGGGAATGGAGGAAAAATCTGTACAGCACTACCCCATAAGCCTTGATTCTTTAGGCATCCATCTGAAACATTTAACATGCTTAAGGTGAAAAGCAACACGCAGGTCTGATGCTCTGTGTTTGGCATCTACACTTGCAAATCCAACACTGTAGCTTTATGTTTCTGCTGAAAAGAAAAACAAACTGAAAACAATAGGAGAAACCACAGAGCCTAGCTTGGAGTTCAGGGATTGGTGCAGAGACAGGGTTGGGTCTACTTTGGGGAATTAAGTAATTTCCCATGCACCAGTTCTAAAAGGGGCAGTCCCAGTACTGGGACTGGGATTATGTGTGAGCTGGGGGCAGCCTGCTTGGTTGCTCAGGAGCAAAAGTTTGGACTTGGTTTAGCACCTTCTCTGTCCTCTGTGCAGTGTGTTCAGTCATGCCAGAACAAAATATGTCTGACAGGAAAATATAGGTATTTAAACTCTTAGTTGAGTGTACTTCATAGTTCCCAGGCTCCCTAGACTCTGCTTTTACCTGAAGCAGTACTCTTGATGCAGTCCTAGAGGTGGAGGGTGAAGACAGGAGAAGGTCTAAATATGTTTGCTTCTGAAAGCAGTATTTGGAGAAACCCACCCAGGTAGCTAAGAGCACCCAAGAGCAGAAAATACCATTTTACATATGAATATCTTTGGTTTTCTGACTCTTCACACCAAGGGAGAAATTTTAAAATAAAACCCATGAGTTTATGAGTGATACCAAAAAATGCTGCTTGGCTGCTGCACATGAATCATGCCAGGTTCCCCTCAGCAGCCCACCAGCAGTGACACAGATTTCCTTGGGAATTTAAAAGGATTTAAAAAAGAAAAGACAGACAATTGTGCATGTGAGATGCTGTCACAATAAAAACAAACCCTTGTCACTCCATCTTCCCCATCCTGCCTGGTCTAGGCCTGTCTGCTGCATGTCTTGCTCTGTCCATCTCCTTAACTGGACACTTGCTGCAAGCGTGGAGGGGCCAAATGAAACCTAGATTTGCAAGCATGTCACTGTTTTTCCTTTGCTCATGGCATAAATCAAAAAGGAAAAAAAAAATCTGTTAGCACAGAGCTCAGGTTTGTTTATTTTTTTGCCAGCTGCAACATTCTACCCTCTTAGGGGATCACGTAAAACCAGTCATGGTTTAGGTTGGAGTGACATGTCAAACCCAACTGAAGGCCTGGCCCCTCTCAATGAATTACAACTTTGTCAGGAACCTATTATATATATACATACATAGAGGTATTTTTTTTAAATTAAGGTAGAGGTTTTATCAAATCAAATACCTGCACAGTAAATTATATTTCTGGTGCCAGGCTGACTCTCCCTCTCTCTCTGCTCTCTTTGCCTCAGCATTACGATACAGGGGGTTTTGTTCCAAGGAGAGAGTGAATGGCCAGGTCCCATGCTGCTGAGGAAACGCTGTTTGACCTTGCCACATGTTTTGTTTTTGAATATTTACCACAACATGTCCCAGCGCTGTTGCCTTAATGATAAAAATATTCAGAGTCAAAGAGTAGAGGCCCGGGGTGGTGGGTGAAAGGAAGGAAGGTGAATCAGTAATAGAGTACAGCCATCAAAGATGTTTTCTCATCTGTTTTCTGAAACGAGTTTGTTTTGTTTATTAATAGGGCTTGAAATGCCAAGGGGAGAGTTTAAGGTGAACTAAAAATGCCATATGTTCCTCTGGCATGGAGTCTCCTTTTGTACTTGCTAAAATTAGTTGGGTGCTGGCTTTTCCCTTTTTATCCACCTCCTCCCTCTGAGGAATGGATGCTATTGTTATTTTAGAGGAAGCCAGAAAGCTCAACAAATTAAACTAGTGAAAGAGGTCTGTTTAACCCGTGGCCCAGCAGTTTCTGTAGCCAGATACTTCAAAATAGTACACACAAGAATTTAAAAAATATTAAAAAATGAAGTAGCTTTCAACTCATCCTCTTTTCCATGGAGGAAAAGGGGAAAATTGTTATAAACAAACATAATCTTCTATGCACAATTCTGCATACGGCCAGGAGATGCTTTTGCTGTCATTATGGGCTTACAGGGGAAGAAGTTCCACACAGGACAACATCAGGCAAATTAAATTGATAGACAAGATCCCTGCGCCTAATAGTTCGATCATGTATTGTATCCTCATGAGAGGAACAAGTCTGTACCTGGCTCCCAATACATCCAGCTAAACATTGGCATTAAATCCTTCCTTTGTGTGTTTCCCAGGAGCATTATGGTTTGGTTTTTTTATAGAATTGAATTCAGGGCACACTTGGGGGGATTGGGTAGGAAAGTTTTCCTCAAGGGGACCTCTGCAAACCGTGACCATTGCTGTTCAGAGAACATAATGAAAAACACTTACTAATCCTATATCATGCATGTCTGGGCATTGAGCTCATGTGCAAGCTGAAAGAGGCTCCTGCTTGTAGGATCAATTGCAAATTTAATACAGGGTGATAGAATGCACTAGTGTCTGAGCATACCAGCACTGCATTAACTCCAGTCCATGTTCAGGCTGCCCTAGACTCAAGCGATTATTTGTTATGCAAGATGAGATGGTGAAGGAATGCTTTGGAGGAGAGACAGCATTTCATAGGCCATTTGTGGAAGTGCCTGTGCTGCTGGACATGTGGAGGTAAAGAACAGACTAGGACCTCAGAGCAAAGCTGAAAGAGAGGTCTGAAAGAGAGCTCCTTTCCTGCTAGCCCAAGAAGGGACATTTGGATTTTCATGATTAGAAAGCTGCAAGGGAAATACATGGTGTTTCTTGATATTTTAGATTGGCAATGGTGCAATAAGCTGAAGCTAAGATAAGAGGAAAAGTGGGAAAGGAGAGGAAAGGAGAGGACAGGAGAGTGACTGTGTTAAGATACTCTGCACATAGCTGGAGGAGGGAAGTGATTTCAAACAGGAAAACCTGCAACGTGACAGAGGTGTCAGGAGTATAGAGGTCCATTTCTGATGGTTTGGACACTTTTACTCAGCACTGGCCCACAGTCTCTTGCCTCAGCTGTGTAGTTTGACCAACCCACCCTTCCGAGCACTGATCTCAGAACCCTAACTAAACCCAGGCTAAGTCACTCTAGTTCAGGCTTTTGTCATCTGAGTAGGAGCTGGTGAGGTCAGAGTCAAGCACCAATTCAGACTGAGATTTAGCCGAGAAATATTAAGGCAACTAAATCTAGTAGGATTATGGCATTTCTGTAGGTCTTGTCTGATAATTAGCTCATCAAATCCAAGACAGAGAACGGTGTTCCTTAACATTTGAGGTCTTACCCCATCTCCCCAGTAAGAACATATCCTTCGGGCCAGGGTAATCTCCCTGCTGAGGGTAGATGGAAATAGGTTCTTCTGCCTAACACCTCTGTGGCCTTACTGTGCTCACAGCTCTGAAGGGGACAGAAATCAGTGGCTCAGAGAAAGACTAATAAATGCATGGAGTCCTTTAATTGCATTATAGTCCTTATTAAATAAAGGTACAGGAGAACATAAAGGTGGCCTGTTTCTATTCTTGATACAGATATTATGTAAATTTATGTACCTGGTTATGCCAATCTTGTGAACCCCCTCAGGTTTCTGAACAGTTTCCAAGCTGTCCCCTTCACTCAGCCTGGAAAACTTTGTCATTTTGTTCCAGTTTTGAAGCAGGGCTCGTGAAACTCCAGTGTGTGTCTGTGTGTGCTAATGTGTGTGTGCTCCCTTGCTTTCCTGCAAGCCAGGGTCTCAATCTGGCACTGGGTTTTCTGGCTGGTTGAAGAAAAGTGTGTTTCTGAGGTGAAAAATTTGCCTTTTAAATTTCTATGTAGCTTCTACCAAGATTATAATTCATATCCAGGGCTGAATACCAAATGACCCTGTTACTCATTTCCACAAATATTCTGAAAGGCGAAGAGTGAGGCAAGGGAAAATACTGGCCTAAATCCAATGCTGTTAGAACCCAAAGTCAATGGCTTCTATATGAAGGCTGGATTTGGTCTCCTCCATCTTTCATTTAAAGCTTTAAGATTAACAGAATATAAATACTGCATGATGCCCCAGAGCTGCACCAGCAAATCTTCTCAAAGATGCATCTTTCCTTATTGAACAAGGCAAATCCTGTAAAATGAAGTGTCCATGACAAATACCCTGTCTCCTGGAAAAACTGTTAGTAACTGTTCTTGATATTGTATGTTACAAGGTACTTGTGAAGACTAAAACTGAGAGGATAAGTTCTTTACAAAGAAGCTCCTCTTTGGCAATAACAGAACAATCCACAGTGGCTATTCACACAATGCATCATTAGTACAAGTTTTGTCAGACTTAGTCCTTCTGGTTCCATGCTGACAGACCCATGTAGTATCCCAAGAATTTTCCAGAAGGAAGTATGAACCTTATTGTAAGGGAGATAAACTCACTGGAAAATGTACTAAAGATTTTTCAAGGATCTTGCAGTTGAAGGAGATTTACTTTGACATCAGCTGTGAATTCTGGTTTATTGCCACTCTGTTCAAAGTGGTGAACAGTATTGTGGAGACAACTCAAGGAGTTTTCAATCATGAAATAGTAATCATTGTATGTGACACCAAGAATGCTACATGTCTCTGCCAGGTCAGATGCTAATGGTGATTCTAGTTGAAATGCTCAGCAGTGTGACATGTCCTTGCAAAACTTCATCCCACCATCAGTGCTCTTCCATGCCTGGAGCACTGATTAGTGCCATTCCAATCTTCACAAGTCTGATGCCAACTGTTCCCTCACACATGAATCCCAAGGAGGTGATACAGCAAAATAGTGACCAAGCATCTATTTGATTTTCATTCTGGAGTCATTGCTCACTGGGATTGAAACGTTGAGATAAAACATATGGGTTTCAGCTGGGTCTCTGGAGATGCAAAGTTACGGTCCTGTGGAATACAGATTGTGTATAATGCACGGTTGTTATTTCTCCATTAGCACTGCCAGTGCTGGAGCTGGCTGTTAGTGTGTCATTCTCCTGACACGTCATTAATAAACAGGTCATTTCATACCTGATTTCCACAGAGTGTCATGCTGAAAACCACCTGGGTTCCACTTTTCATCGACATTTAAAAGACAAAAAAAATTAAAATAAAATAAAGATGACGCAGCCTGAAGAGGGATGGTTGGATTTGAACTAGGATTGGTCTAATGGAATGATGGATCAATGAGGTTGGAATCACAGAATCATAGAATCATAGGGGTTGGAAGGGACCTCAAAAGATCATCAGGTCCAGGTCACACAGGTCGGTGTCCAGACAGGTCTGGAATCTCTCCAGAGAAGGAGACTCCACAATCCCCTGGGCAGCCTGTCCCAGGGCTTTGTCACACTCACCGGGAAGAAGTTCTTCCACATATTGATGTGGAACTTCTGGAAGGAGAAAAAGTGTCAGTGGGACCGATATGCTCAGTTCTGAAGGAGGTTTCACAGCATTAGCCTCGCTGTTGGGATCAGTTACTAGGCAGGGATCTTACCCCAATCTTTGTTGCTTCAATACTATACACATCGATCCTTGATTGTCTTATTCCAGGGATAAGGGGAGCAATTTATTCCCTTTCATAGTAGCATTTCATGTAGTTGAAAACCCGATATATGTTCCTTTTCTTGAAAGAACCCCAGTTCTTTCCCCTCTCTTGCGTCATTTCACAAACCTCTTCCCCCGCCCCCCCCCCCGCCCCCAACCCAGCAAACCCTGACCTGTGCCCACGAATCCCGATTCATTTCGAATCGATCCCTTTCCCAGCAGTCGCTCCCGACTCGGCGCTTGCCAGCAGGTGTCAGCGTACGAGAACAATACGGGAGCTCTGGAGCTGCGGCTGCCGGGACGCGCGGGTCCTGTCGCCGCTGCTCTCTCGGGTCGCGCGTTCCTTCCACACTGCCCTGACACTGTTCTAGGAAATAAACAGGTCCTGAAAGCCAGAGACACCCCCCCCGCCCCCGACCGAAGGAAAACACGCCAAATTTGGGAAAGGAGCTTGGCAAAGTTGTCAGGGATTTTATCAAGGGGTTGCTCGCTGGTGGCAGCAGGGTTGGGATGCGGGGTGGCCTAAGGTCCCTGGGGCTGGGTGTCCCCCTAATGTAGACTTCCTGCGGGTCCAGCACGCTGCGAGCACGGGCAGCTTCCCTCCGCAGCCCGTCCTGCGCTGGAGTACCGTCAGTGGCCTCTGGAGATAGAAGCCTTTGCACAAAAGCGAAGGGAAACGCTCAGATTGGCGTTGGGACCTCTAACTGTGCTTTACTGCGGGGATATCCACGGCAGCAGTGAGTAAGCACATCGTTTTCTTTCTCTTCCTCTGCTGTTCCTCCTTAGCTTGCCGAGGGCTTTCTGAGTCAAACCTCTCCCTGCCGCCCCAGTTTGCACAAACCAGTGTGACCAAGTGTCCGCTCGGACACTCTGTTGTGAGAAGACAAGATGCTTCAACAAAACCTGGTTTTCTCTCAGAGCTTCGTCGTGCTTTTCTGTTGTGGGGCCAGGGCAGTAATACACCCCTGTAACCCCGCAGAGGTTTTTAGGGGCTGTTCTGGCCCTTTCTGTGCGAGCAGGGGTGGCCGCAGTACAACCTGCACGGGATGAATTGGAACATGCTCTTGAAAGGCTTTGAGAAAATGTTTTAGGATTTTTCTTTTTCTTGATTAAACCAGCAGCCGCTGCATAAATATTGGAAATAAAACCTGCTGCAAACTGAAGGATTAGTATTTAGCTCTTTATCTAAACACACTCCACTCCCCCCACGTCCCCTCCCCAAAATAAGATAGCGTTGTTTGAAATTTCCAGGGAAGCTTAAGGCCTAAAGCATTGGGTGAGATGTAAATTTCTTAAAATATTTATCCATCCATAAGTGGCTACATATTTGACATTATTATAGGGTTTCTCAGTGTTCCATTTTATTAAAAAATATTTATTTGGTTTCTAAGATTACTGCTTCTCTGACCACAGAAAATTCAATTACCGAAAACTGCAGCTATCAAATTGGTTGAAAATAAATAGCCTTTTATCCAAACCTGGCATGGGCTGGTTTACTTTTAATACGTAGCCATAAAAAAAGAAGCTCTTTCCACAGAGAGCTGGTTGGTTATAGAGCAAGAAGCCAAGGAATACTTAGCATCATCAGGTTTTATTTAAAATGAGATTGAGAGGGGGCGGAAAATAAGTCGTTAGGAGTCTAATTAGCTGTTCTTTTCTCCCTTTTGTTTCAACAAGTGACAGAGGAGTTTGCAAGGCGTTTCTTTTGTTGCGATAAGTGTTTGCTCCTTTCCTGGGTGAATAGATAGATGTGCAGGCTAACTGTCCCAAATGCTCGCTTGAAGGACTGGCTGTCTCCTACCTGATTGAAAACAGGCATTGTGTTTGTAAATGGCAAATAACTGAGCTGCGAGAACCGTTGGGGTCTACAGGTTTTCATCTTAAATGCCATAGGTTGTATCACATGTCGAGATTCGTGTGTTGCAGAGGTTTATTAATGAAGCAGGTACCTGAACCTAGATAAAGGCTTTGACATCCTTTGGGGTCCTACATTATGGCGAGTGTCTGGTTCAACCACAACTTTCAACCACATCACCTCTTTTCTCACAATGCTTTCCCAAAAATGACCGTCATTTCCAGCTCCTTCCAAAGGGTCTGAGCTCAGACTTCCCCTCCTGTCATTTGTTAAACAACCACGTCGCTTCTTCAGCCCGTTCGCTGTAAAGCCCCTTCCACACCATGTCTGAAGACACCACCACGTCTTTCAGCTGAGCTCGAAAGGCATCAAAGACTGGAATGTGAAACATCTCTGACCTGTGGTATGCCAGGAGCTCCTCGTTAACAGGTTCTGTTAGCAGCCGGGCTGAGCGAGCGCCCCTGCCTTGGAGGGATCAGGGATGCTTGCTGAGAGATGGCCCTGCAGTGCCTTGATGGGCAACGATGTGCTCCGGGCAGACGCAGCTCTCTCGGGATGCACCAAAGAGCTGTCTTTCCCAGACTCGGGATGAAAAGCTATGAGATCAAAGCTCAGACGAAAAGCAAAGGGAGATAACGCAATGGGTGCGTGGTCTTTCCAGAAATGTTGCTTTTAAAGAGATGCTGCCTTTTTTTCCCCTACAGAATGAGCGTCCCTTGCTTAAAGGTAACCTTCAAGGGGAGTTGGAGGGCTGAGGAGGTTTTTCTGAGAGAAACAGAAACATGTCAGTATTAAAAATCTCAGGTTTTATTGCTTTGGAAAGACATCTGAATTCCCTAGAAGATCTGCGGGAAAATTTGTCGGCTGCTGAGATGGGTAAAAATACTCCTCTATCTCCCACTGGGCACACTGAGAGAATCACAGTTACAGCCATTTCCTTGAAAACTAGAAGCGCTTTTTAGTTCCTATTTACTGAGATTTTGCACTTGGAAAATGCACGGGAGGAGGATTACCTGTGGGTCTCAGCTGGAGCACATGGGTCAAGACGTCAACCCAGACCTCTTCCATATTCGCCTCCGTTCGGTGGCACATTTCATTTCCCCATGCCTCAGTCTTTCCAGCTGCTAAATAGAGATATTGCAAAGGGTTATGTTGCAGAGTTTAGTAAAATTAAATAATGCTTGGAAAGGGCTTTAAGAAGATTTTGTGAGGAAAGGACTCACTTAGGTTTGAAGAATAGCTGGCTGGGTTTCCATCGATGTGGTTTTGAAGGTCTGTACACACACGTCCCATTGTACACAAAAGCCGCTTATTTTTTTAAGCCAGTTGGTGAGTGTATTATATGACATCAAGTCATCCAAAGAGATTGCTTCAGCCAAAATGGCAGGAGAGAAAAGAGGCTGAGGACCTGCGCTCTAATCTCTTTTCTGATGTGATTTCCCAGTTACATCAGGAGGCAAAGTCTCCTTGAGCTTAAAGTCTGATTATAAGATAATATACACTAGTGGTTATGCCACAGCCAGCTTTCCAGCAGACCTTTCCCCAGCTTCCCTGGAGGTGAACCAACTCCCACCGTCTCCTGCAGAGTCTGCTACCTACAGTGCTGTTGAAATGTAGTTTATGGATAAAACGTAGTTTAGGTATCTGCAATGGATCCTGCACTCCAGGCCAATAGACCGGTAGCTTAGCCATCAGTTCTCAGCCCATAAAATCTGTGGTTACCTTTCTTTTCCTTCCCCCCTCTCCCCTCCCCTTTTTTTACTCTTTGCATCCTTGTTAAAGCGATGGCACGAGGGAATCTAATGGATTTGAAATTACAGGAGCAGCTCCACAGGCTTCTTTAGCAAATGAAAACAAAAATGTGCTGCAGTTTTATGTCGAACTGTAGGACTGCAAATAGTGGTGTCGCCACGGCCTTTCTCTGGGGGCTGACTCCCCACCTCAGTGCTGTACTCTTACTGTTGCCTTGTGTCTCCTGAAAAGCAAGAAAATACAGCAGACCCTGCTGCGGCGAGGTAACTTATCACTCCCAGCGAAAAACTCCCTGCAAGAGTGTTTATCTAAAAGGCTTGTATATTTATATATATATTTTGAATGTGTGCTTCTAGATAACATTGCTTTGCTCATTTTAAAAACTCTGGCCTGAATAAAGAGCTTCTTTGGAAGCTTTTTAAATGTGAGTTAGTACTTAATGTTGCCTTGGTAGCAGATACCCTTCAGGTTACAGTATTCATTGCGATGCATACAACCAGCACATTGACTATGGCCCCACTTTATATTCTCACTAAATCAAGGGAAAGTTTTTTAAAGCCCAATTCATATTAAAAAATTTTCCTGCGGGTGCGAAGTGATTTTGACATAGGCACAGCTCACATTGAGAACCCTCCAGACCTGCGGCTTCAGAGCAAAGGAGGGAAAAATATAGCTTGGGGTGGGGACGGGAGTTAGAAATAGTTTAGAGGACCCTTTGGTAATGGACGCTGGGTTTTAATTCATGTCAGAAGAGACCTAGCTATCACACACCACTTGTCACAGATTTATGGATCATCTATGTTGTTAATACTTGTGGATCTCTTACTGAACATAACCCTTCTTGATTTTTTTTTTCTTTTTTTGCCTGATCAAAGACTGTTACAGTTATAAATGTCCCTGTGATATCTTGAGGTTTTCCGAAGAAGAAGGTGCATTGATAGAACAGTTGTTAGGGTACTCATGAAGTAATATATTTTCTGTGTATGCCTTAACAAGTTTCTGCACTTTGGTTTTATATATATTCAACAATCTGTGCTCTGAAATAACCAGCTGATGAATTTGTACGCTGAATATGACCGCAGAGAATTAGGCCGTTTGTTTGTCATCAGTGTTGCTTGAAATGCATAGAACAGTCATTTGAAAATATTCACATTTTTTTTCTTGAATTCACTCACAAGTGAAGTTTTATAGAGTTATACCTGTGTGCCTGCAGGTGTAGAAGATTTAGGCTTGCATGTAAACAGAGAGTTTTGAACCTCGTGTATGTCACAGCAGAACAACTGGCTCTTCGCTATTCCTGCCTTTTTTGTTTTTTTTTTCCCAATCTGAATTTCTTATCTTATTGACAGTCAAGTCTGGAGATATTCTTGGGTCAGCAGCTGCCAGGCACAGGTCCTCAGCCACACATCGTATCTCTGCCCTCGGGAAACTGCCTTGGCGGTGGGTTCAGATGTGTTTCCTTCCACAGACCATTCAAACAGCAGCTCCTCACCTGAGTGCAACGCTGGGGGTGATTTGTGTCTGTTGGAGAACATAGCTAATTTCTGAGTGCTGCAATTAACTGTACTCTCTTTTGTCAATATGGCTTGTAAAATGAAGGATTTTCATCCTTCCTATAAAATTCCACATGCAATATTGTATTTCTGCCTTCTTAGGCTGGACAAAGCCCCGAGGTGTCTGGAGCTGAAGGCTTGCCAGAAGCATCTAAATTACAAATTCAGTGTCTCGGTGTTGCCAGAGCCATTGAAACGTCTTCCACTGAAGGAAATGCCTGTAGATCAATTTTCATTTTAGGACACGTCTGAATCATTTTAACTTTTAACTTAGCCACTGCTGGTAGAAAGATCTAAAAGCCTTGATGTTTCGTTCAGCATTTGGAGATGAACTTTGCCAAGGGTGGATCACAGCAGGAAGCTCCGTGTCTCTTTGGTGATTAGACATCTTCCCTTTGGGAACATCCTTCATTCTGTAGCCCAGGGAGATGTGTTGCAAGATTCAGAGAGTGCCTTGTTGGATTAGCTGTGAGGGGAGATAAACCAAATTGGGAAATGGGCATTCTGAAGGGCTTTCAGAAGGGTCATGGCATTGAAGGGTGGGACAGTCCCACGGGTGAGCCTCCCTGCGTTGCTTCCCTGGGAGTCCATGCAGCGTGCATGCAGGGAGCGTCTCAAAACAAGTGCATCCACAGAGGAGATAGATGTGAATGGAATGCAGGCGGTGCCCAAGCCACAAAGTGTACAACTTGATCAGGCTCCAGACCTCAAACATCCCTAATTTAAGGGTTATCCAGATACAGGTTTTTAGGTTTACTCATTATAGGAATTTGAGACTAACTACAGCATTCAGATACTGGTTTGAATACTACCAGACACCACAGCATTCAGAGATATTTGGACCAAAGGTGTTAATTTTAATAAATTTTTAGAAAGGCATGATTATTGCTGGCATAACTATTTTATTGTATTTGTTTTAATTACTTGAGAACAAACTGTTTTATACAATTTCCATAGCAGCTGAACTACACTTTGGAAGCCAAATATTCCATCAAGAGACAAGATTACTTTATTTGTGAAAGCAGGAAAAGGTGTATGGACAGAGTACTTCATGAAATGATAAAGTTACAGTCCACTGTCCATCCTGTCAGTCACTAGAAATTCATGTAGAATTTCATTTGAAGACCTGCGTTTTACATACAAATTTGGAGGTTTTATTGCTGCAGATTATTTTACTTTAAACCCAAGTCACATTATACTCAGCCAAGTCTCGTCTCATTTTACAGACATCAAAACATAGAAACTCTATTCTGTAGTTCCTTATTATGGGATTGAATCTTTTGTTTTTTATGATGATTTTCTTTTTTTTTTGTTTAAACTAAAACCAGCAGTGATATGAATGTGTTACACAAGCTATTTTTACAGTCTATATTACTCCTTCAGTGCCTATTAGTGAGAAGTTAGTTAATTAATCAGTTGGTCAGTTAGTTCGATAGATAGATAGAAAGAAGTTAGATAAAGAACTCTGCACCACATGATTTAAGTGAAAGCTTTAGCTCTTTTTTCATTCATCATTTTTTCATTCATCATCTTTTTTTTTTCATTCATCATTAATAGATTTTTCATATTTCTGAGCTTGGCAGTTGACAACTGTTATCCTCATTATCTCAGGATTTGTTTTCAATTGTATATTGACTTTGATTAGACCATCAGAAAATTTCACTCCTTTATTTTAAGATGAGCCTCCAGTTCCAGTGTTGTCAGAGTGACCAGATGAATCAATTGAAGAGTGCATAAGGATGAATAATATCTGGATTGCATTTTGCCTTCTGTGTTGTTCATAGTGCTGTCTGTAAAGCTTGGAGTGTGGCATTTTAATCATGAAACACGGGGTACACGGCTCGCTCAGAGCACAGATGGAGTTTGGAACCGACAGCAAGGAAGTTATGAGTGCTAAATGATAGCATACTGTATACAGAAGTCAAATGCTCAGTCCAGTATACAGTTAGAGGTAGCCAATTTTTCCAGTATTTCTCTGAGCATACAACAGTTGCAGTGAATAAAGGGGGGAAAAGCATTTAATTTTAACAGGATTTTGATAAGATCTTTTTTTTTTTTTAATTTCTAAAAGGGTTTTTGAATGGGCACCAGCTGCTGTCTCAGAGCCACCAACATTCTAGATAGCCAGGTCCAGACAATTCCCTTTTAAATAACGCGGGGGGGGGGGGGGGGGAAATGAATCTGGATATTACATTCTAGTATTAATGTGACTGTTTCTCCAGGAATCTTACTGGAATTATTTGAAAAGAATGAACGCCAAGGTGTGAATTTCAGGTGGGCTGTTGCTTTCCTTTACAAAGAGAAACATGAAGAAAAGGGAGACTAAAGAAAAATAGGCATTTCAAAATAAGAAATATTAGAAATGGAGATAGCAAACTCCTAAGTTTGTTTCTCTTGCAGTGAAAAACAGTAACTTTTTATATCTGTTTCCAGAGTACCTCACAATCAAATTTTCAGGATTTTTCATGGAAATTTTCCAGCCTGGAAGTACTGAGGGAGCACATACAGAAAAGGGTGGAAAAGGAGTGATAAACTCCCTAATAAATCTCTCAATAGGAAAGACCCTTGAAAATAACATGGTTCTCAGCGTTCTCCAGCTACCACATCTCATCTTTTAGCAGTATAAATAGCTGGGTTTAAAACTAGATTTCCCAACTGAAAATGTTAAATTTGCTGGCATAAGATACCAGCTTTTGACATTAGAATATGGGAGCATTCCATTAGATTTACAGTCCTGAAGTCCATATTCCCTTGAAGATTAAACCTTCATTAAGTTCCCCCTTTTTTCCCCTTTATTTCCTGCCTTTTGCTCACATCACACTATAACTTTCCTAAGCACTCTTGGTTTTAGTGCTTTAATAAAAACAGCTTTGGTGGAGGTTTAAAGGCACTTCAGATTCTCTAAAAACCTTTTGGAAATTCACCTCTAAATCAGTAACTCGACCTTCCTTCCCTATCCCCTCATCTCCTACCATACATCTTCATTAAGATGCATCTAAAAGAAGGTAGTCTGTAATTTAAACAATTACATCAAGGGTTTGATTTGCTTTTTCTCTCCTTTTTCCACCATTGTTATGACTAGACAGAGGATCATACTGAGTACATTAGCCAGGCAGTGACTCAGGACACCTACTGCTTGGAATGCCATTGCACTCTGAAAGGAAAGGGATAAAACCGTCTATCCTCCAGCCCTGAACCCCACTACATAGTAATATTTCTGCCACAGAAATACTTTGCTGTCAGCTCCAGCGAGGCAGCGTTGGATAGCTGCGGTAGTTTGTTGTCAAAATGAAAAATGGTTCAGTGCAAAAGGTCTCATTGCTGGGATGCTAACAATCAAGGAACACTAAGTCAAGCATTTGACAAGGAACTTTGGTCTTGCTGTTAAATACCACTTAATATTGTCCTGCCCGATAATCCCTGCTGTTTAACAACTGTGCAATCATGGCTCAGTGATGGCATTATGCCTTTTCTGAAGGGAAAAACTAGGCCATATGTCATGCATTTGCCTGCAAAAGAAAATACGTGTTTCTTAAGATCCAAGGAAAATATAGATGTTTCAGAAAGAAGACAATTGCAAACACATTATGGTCTTGATACTTCTTTGGAGTTTGTGTCCAGGATAGAGAGGAGCGTTGCAGTTCCAGCTGCGGTTAGTTGAAGGTGAGAAGCAGAGGAACAGCCCCGTTCTGCTGGAAGCATGGATGTGCTGCGTGCAACCTAGTAGCAAATAAATGCCTCCCAGCCTTTATTCAGCTGGAAAGCCTTGCTGTTACCACCTTGGCCTCTACAGCCTCTGCCTTAGAAAGGGCTCCCTCACGGTATGAGTTGTCTTGCCCAGTTAAGATTTGTTGCCTTCAGGCCGTGACCTCTCATGTATCCATTCTTTAGCTGGTCCTCCACAGATAAACCTCTGAGTTCTTCCTGTCATTTTTCTCATTGCCTTTCACTGCCTGATCTCCTCATCCAGCCACGTAGGGGTCCTTTCTCTGTTTTGATGTGCCTTTCTGACGGTCGAGTTCTTTGTGCAAATAATACCTTTTGCTTTTGTGGGTTTAGTCCTGTTTAATTCAGAACATGTAATTCTGGCTTATGATTTGGGGAATGTACGATACGAAGAGATTCTTCACAAAGGGATAGAAAACATTGCAGCAGCAGATGAATAGGCCACTGACCTGAAAGTCAGTAGGACATTTCTTCATTTTAGTTTGGCTACAAACCCAACTGGAGCCAGAAATAATGATATTTGTACTGGGGGAAAGAAATGGGGGGGGGGGGGGGGGGAAAGATGGGAGGGAAAAAAAAATAAGAAAAAAAAAAGGGAAAAATAAAGAAGGGGGGGGAGAGAAAAGAAGCCCCAGACCATAGAGAAGTTAAACTAAACACTGTTATTGGTCATTTATTTCCAGCAAGGAATTGTATATGGGAACAAACTAAATAATTTGCAATAGCAACATAGCAAATAGTAGTATGATTTTCAGGGAATGAGTTACTGGAAGGGCAAGAAGTCTAAGCAGTTGTGGAGGAACTTGAAGGCAGCCTTTGGGGAAAAGACTAGAGACCTGAAGCAACTCAACCTCTCCTTAACGATGCTTTGGGACAGAGTTTCCTCCTGCCAAAGGGAGAGAACTGAAAGCTGAGCCGGGCAGTTTTTCTAATTGCTTGCTGTTCCTCCATCAATGTGCCATCAGGGTAGGCCTATATTGTGTCCCATTTTGTTTACATATAGACCCAAATGAACTAAATAACCATGTAAAAAGGCAAAGAAATTCTGGAAGAGATGGCTGATGGCAAATATTTTTCTATGCTTGATGTGTCAGCAGGGTTCTGGCAGGTGCCCTTAGAAAAATACAGCACACATTTCTGTGCATTCAACACCCCCTTTGGGAGACAGTGTTTCCTCAGGCTGCCCTTTGGGTTATGTTCAACACCTGAGGTGTTCAAAGGAAAATACAACAACTGTTTGATGGTATAGAAGGTACAAAGGTTTGTGTAGATGACATTTTGATCTGGGAAAACCAGTAGAGGAACTAGTCAGTGGTTCCTAGCAGCCTTGGAAAAAGCAGGAGTTTGGTTAAAAGCTAAACCAACAGTACAAGTCAATTCTGTGAAATGGAAATCACGTACCTGGGAGAGAAATGCACACAGCAAGGGTCAGTGTAGATCACTACAGGCCTGAAGAGGTGTTGGCCCCAGCAGGTGAGGAAGGAGTCAAAGTTCTTGGAGGTGTAGAGAGATCTGCACCCAACCTGAGCTCCTCGGAATGGGGGACCCTCCTGACCCTCCACCTCAGTGTGAAACTCCCCAGGCCTGGCGGGACAAGAAATCCATAGGTACAAGCTCTGATTTCCTGTCACCAAACCAGTATTTCCCAGTGCTGGCAACTGATAAATATTTTAATGAGACAGAGGGAAAATACATCACAGAATGGCCAATTTACATGTGCAGTTCCTGCACTAGTAATTAGCAAATCCCTTGGCCAGGTCAGCCAAGGGTATGTACCAATATCTGACTGTGGTGTCCTGTTGTAGAAGATAACTTGCTGTGAAACTAGAAACTGATACAGAGGTGACAGGAGAGATTGGTTGGGTTGGTTAGTTCTCAGCATTTGTTTTGGTCAACTAGTTTTGTAAGGTGTTACTGGGGGAGGAAAAAAAATCAAGAGCTCTTCAAATCTGTTAAATTTCAGTCTAGAGAAGCAGCTATTTATAAAAAAAACCTACACCAAGAAACCCTCCAAAAACCAAAATCCTGATTAAAGATTAAGATTAAAGTCTCATATAATCACCTCTGTCTTTGTGAGGTGATTCCCATGGGTTTTTTTAAATAACAACAACAACAACAACAATAATTATAATAATAATAATAGATATTGATATTTAACAACTGAACTTCTCCTTTCAAGAGGCATTTCCTGATGTCATGATTTCGGGTACCCAAACCTGTGTTAAAGAAAAGTCTGTGCAGACTCCCTATAAATGGAATATTCAGGCTTATTTGACCCAGCTCTGCCACAGCAAAACTCAGTTTGTTCCTTTAATCTAAATTTACACCGAAGCAATCCCTGTGTGTTGAATAGATGAGAACAGGACTTATGTAAAAAGAAAGCAAGTTGAAATGGTTTTCTCTTTGGAATTTGTCATGCTGGAGCATTAGATATCTGTTCTGGGAACAGAGTAGGCAGTGAATCACTGATGATTTTGCCATAAAAATAAGTAAATCATTGAATAAATTGAAAAGACTGAAGGAACTGACAGAATTTGTGGTTTCTCTGTAATCTCTCTTGAAAATGTTTTTTTTCTCCTTCAGTTCGCTAAGTAGGTGTAAGAGTATCATATTCAGATGAAGAAAAGGCTAATCTTTATCAAACAGCTATTCCTGTGCGATGTCTACATCATTTTCTGTAGAGCAGGGATTTTGTTTGTTTGTTTTTCTCTTTTCAGTGATGCAATTCAAATCCATTGGCTCCACAGGAGCTCAGTTCTGTTTCAAGTATCCTTAACTTTATGAGTAAGGCCCCGCTTTCCTTGTTCAATAGCCCCTGAGGGATCGCTCTAAATGGGTCTGTAAATTTATTACTGAAACTCTGCAAGGAAATGATAGTCTGCCAGACTGAACCAAACTGCAGATATTGTGTCAGATATGTCATATCTTGTCAAATGGCAAGTACATGGCTACTGGGATTGTGTTTCTGTTTGCTATGGATATAAGCTGGTCTCAATTGTTAGGAAGGATTACTCACCCTCTTTACATTCGAGAGATGAAATGGAAAAGAAAATTGTTTCAAGATTTCCAGTGCTAGAAGCTGGCTCTGTGTCTTGGAAGCATCTAGGTCAGGTGACACAAATGGAGGAGCTGCCCCTGCAGTCTCACCTGAGAAAGGGTTTGGTCTGATTTGGGTGTTTTGGCATACTTGTATGTGGGAAGAAAATGATGAGAAATGGTCAAAACAGTCTTTCACTTGAAACTGGAGATAGAGCTGGAAATACTCTGTATCAGCTGAATTTGGAACTGGGCAGTACTTGATGCATGAGTAGAAGGTTTTTTCACACAGCCTTGCTCTTCAGGTGAAACTCCTTCTTCATGCTTGGGAACTGAGTGAGTGATGGTTTGGATGGGATGAGGTGTCACAGCTTTAGCCAGGACAAGTATTTCTGGTAAATCAGACAGAGCTGCCTGTCCTTTGTCAATCTGGATTCACCAGCTTTCCAATTACAAAGGAGCTGGAAGGCAGCAGCACAAGCAATACCAGTGGCATTTCTAGTACTTTTTAGCTAATAATTCCCTAAATAGTCACTTTCAAAAGACAGAGAAGCAAAAAAAGCTCCATAAACTGCTAAAGTTAAAGCTCCCAAATTACCTTTATGCCTACAGCTTACCTCAAAACACTAATCACTGAAGAGCCTGACGTTTAGAAGGAAGCCTGTTGTTAAAATGGCACAGTGGAGTTCTAGGAAGACATAAATAACCATTACCATTTCTACCATTTCTTCTCTGGAATGGATGTTATATTAGCAGATCTAGTTTTATTAATGGGGCATAGTTACAAGCCAGTTGAAATGTCTCACTCTGGATTAAAAAATGAGGTTTCCAGGATCACTCTGGATTTCAGCCAAAAGCTTTGCCTTTTGGGTTGTCATGTCAAAGGCATTTATAAGCTCTTATAGTTGTTTCCCTCTCATTTACATCATTAGTTATGGAAACTGATGTTACTTAAGGATGTCAGACCAGTGGCCAGCTAGGATGCAGTGGAACTTTGTCCTCAATTCTTCTTCATCAACCTCTAATCTAATATAACTTGCTCTTGAGGAATGCTTTGCAAAATTCTTGTGGTATAAGAATAAGACGACAGAATAGAAGATCAGAGATCTGGGCTCCTACACTTAATTCTTTCATCTCCAACTATTCTATCTTCTATTTTTTCTCCAGAGAAACAGGAAAATATCTTATCATATGTCCCCTCAATTAAAAAAAATAAAATTTAAGAATAAAAATTGATTTCTAGACCATTCCAAATTCTTCTTCTTTCTCTGGGAAGTTCACTGTACTTTACCATCTGGCCAACTGACTTCAGGAAAAACATTCAGCTCAGTTTTAGTAGTCCGTTTTTCAACTGAAAGCAAAGTGATTGGATCTTTCTCAAAAATGATAGCAAACCCCAGAAGTTAGCTGGAATCCATTTCACATCAATGTTGTTGGAAAGGAACAACTTTCTCCCATCTTCTTTATAAAATTCCAACATTCTAATGGTTGCTCTAAATTCTATACCCTGAATATCTGTATTTGAGCAGATATTCAGGACTAGATATGAACTGAAACACAATGGCTTGGACCCGTTGCAGTTGTGGGAGATTGTAAGGTGGTTGAGTCACCCAAATCACTCTGCACCTTGGGGTTTTCCTTTACTTCACCAACAAATATAAACCTTATTATCCTGAGCTGCTTCCTGAACTGGCTCCTTTCCAGGGTTTTTCCTTGCCAAAATATTTGGCTGACTGTGGAGACATTCTCCATATTTTAACTTCCTGAACTGAAGTTAATGGGACCCACCTGGTCTGGTTTGGAGATGAGTCAGCAGAAGAGTCCAGCATATTTAGAAAGAGTCCTTGAAAGTCATATCTAATAGAGACTCAAACCCAGTGAAGATAGAAGCCAGGGTTTACATCACTGCGGCTTAACATTGCATTTGCTGCAGGGCTGTGGTAGAAGCTGCATTGCAGCCTTTTTCCTGGGTTTTTCTTAGAGTGTTTGTCCAGAAATATAATATTTCAAATATCAATGGCATTTGTGGTTGCAGCAATTTGAGCATGTGGTTTTGTGTAATCTCTCATGCTTCACCTCCCATGCAAAACTTGGGTCTGGGAGTAAAGACCCTGAGATCAAGGCATGTCTTTGCTGATCCTACCGCGTGACGGGCTGAGCTGCAACGGAAATACAAGTTATCATTTCTCTTCTCATCATGCCAAATGAAATTGCTGCTGCTGGCAGCAGTTCGTCAAGACTAGTTTTAACAGCTCTTCGGTGGGTTTCAGAGCCTGTTCTAGGCTGAGGATAAACCGTGCCAGTGTTACCTAAACCTTGCAGGCTCTTCTTTCTGCAGCCAGGACATTCATCCCTCTCTGTCTTTCAGTTCCCTGGATAACAAGGTTATTCCCACCTGCAGGAAAGGCATGCAGGCAGCATTTTTTTTTTCCTTTTTTGTTTCTTTTTTTCCCTGGAACAGATTGGCTTCACAAACACAGGCAAATATCTGATGGGGAGTCCAAGTATTTTTCTAAGTGTAACTTATTTGTAGGAGTGCACAGCAGTAGTCAGAGAGAATACAGGCAATATCTCCTCAGAAACCTTCCCTTGATTATCACCGTCATGTTTCAAGAGAGACTTTTAGCTAAAGAACTGACTGCAAACAGAGCTGGAAGTGGAGAGCAAGCTTGTCGATCCTACAGTAACTCCTGCCTTGCAAAGCTGCCTCCGCTCCAACCTTTGGCAGAACTCAGACCTCCCCACACTGCGGTCCCTTTCCCTGGCAGAACGCTGAGGAGGAGGAGAGGGACAGGGTCTGATCATTTACAGTACCTGTAGCTCGTTGGTTTGGATATTATAGAATAAATGCAAACCAAACCCAAGTCGCCTTTCTTAGCTGACATTACATCTAGTAATTATAACTTCTTTGTCTCTTCCCAGGGAAAGTTTGCTGCCCCTTTTCAGTACAGATCAGTCATTCTGTTAAGTAGCAGGATCCTAAGTGGCAATCTTTCATTCCTGCTCCTTCCTTTCTTCTCTCTGGTAATTGAAATGCTAAGGCTGAGCCAAGACTAGATGAAACTCTTCAAATGTATATTTGTGGTTTTCAGAGAATTCCCTACATCAACGTTCAGTGTTTTTAAGGGAGGAAAAAAAATAAGTTAGTGGTAACAAGTTCCCTTGGAGGTACTGATAGTTTCACCCCCAAATGAACTTCCCTAAGAGGGTGAATTAACAACTGTATAAAATGATCGATAACTGTGAGGAAGAAATTGTCTGTGCTGCTCTTAAAGCCAGCTCCAAACATTTGCTCATCAGGCAAATGCAGCCATCTAGGAAGAAGTTAGTAGATGGGGCTTCCCTGTCTGACAGCGGGTAAACCTCCCAGCGTGCTCATAGGGGCCATCACTGTGAAGTCCTGAATTCTGTGTGTCCATTGCAAACATTTTAACAGCTCCAAAGCTGTGTCTTTCAAGCTGGTCGTTCTGGGATGGGTGCATCTCTCTTGTGCCTGGTAAAGAAATCCTCAAGGGGGACAGAGCGAAGCGATGTGTAAGCAGCAGCACACCTAACCCAGGCATCGAGGAACAGGGGCTTCTGCAGATTTTCAAAGACTAGAGTAGCTATGTAACCTGTGTAATGACTGAATAACCACAGTAACTGAGACCAGAGGGTAGCAATAGATGTTGTCTCATGGCTAGTAACAAGTGTAACAGGAACATGAGTGTGTACAAACACTTGACTGTACAGTCAGAGCAACACCTTCCTTTTTTTTTTCCCCACTGTATATCAAGTTAGCAAAGAAATCTTGTTAAGTTTATAATGATGATTGTATGTCTGTGTCCTGGAGGTAACTGGCCATGAATGAATCGGAGTTAGTGTATGTATAATGAGGCTGACCTTCAGTTTTGTCTGAACTGGAGATTTCTCAGGGATTTTTTTAAGATTTGTGTCAGAATGAAAGCTACTTTTGGGACCTTAATTTCAAGCTAGGAACTTTTTCCTTTTCACCTGGGAATATCCCAGAAATCCAGGCACAGCATGGTTATTGAAGCTAGCATCACATACGTATTTCCAGACAAATCCTTGTTTCTAATTAAAATAAACAATGGATTCCTCAGAGCTGTGAGATCCTCAGCAAACCAGAGTTTAAAAAAAAAAAAAAGGAGAGAAGATAATAGTTTAATTAATAGAATCTGGCGCCCTTCCAAAGAACACTGTGTCAGTTGAAGTATGCGAGGTGGGGAAGCTCGGGGTGGCTGGCATGTGCAGAACATCTCTCATGATGAGTCTTGCAAGAAAATGCCAGTCACGCTCCAGCAAACAACGTCCGGTGTCTGGTCTCTGGCTCTAAGCAGCCTTCACCTTCTGGTTACCTGCAACGCACCGTATGTCATTCTCTTCCCAATGTAGCAGCATCTGAAATGAATTCCACTCCACACTATGTCCAAGAGGCAGGTTAATCTCTCTGTGCTGCCTGACTGAAAGGCAGGGGGACAGAACTCCCGAGACCAGGCCAGGGGAGCTGAAGGGATCGTGGTGAGCTGTCAGCGCTGTCACTGCTCAGGGCATGTCGGGATGAGCACAAAAACAGGAAGGAGATGCAGTTGCCAAGAGGCTCAAAGCAAAAGGTGTCAGATCTACATCTACCTTGCTTAGGTATCAGCTGATGACTTCCAAGGAAAATATTTTCCCTTTAGACCACTTTCCAGCTTTCCAGAAGAGGTGTGCATCGTGCCAACAGCACCAGCGTTACAGGCAGCAAAGATTTTTCCTTGGGAGAAGCAGAGGTGGATCAAGTGTCAAAATGTCCAAAATGCCACACTGCCCTCTCTCTGCTCCCCCCTCCTTTTGCCACATTTAGATCTAGTTCTGTCTGTTGTTTTTCATCACCCAGCCTGGTGTGACTGTTGTTGCTTCAAGAGCCTGTGGAGTTTGTTTGCTAGAAAACCCTTCTTGGTCCTTTCTCCACTATCCGTATCAGGAAGTCAAGTCAGTCCAGTTTAGTTTCAGCCCAAGTCGTGGCTCAGGTGGGAACAGTAATTGCACTGGTCTGGTTTTCATTTTTGGCCAGTAATAGCTGGGTAATGCATGCACATCACTGAACCCTAAATTTAAACGCGGAAGCATCACAGTGCAGATTGTCAGCCGGGGAGGGGCTGTCACTCCCACCTCCTGCTGCGGGGCAACACTTGTATTTCCAGCACAGGTTGCAGACTGTGGATGTCTGACATACTGGTGGGTCCACCCAAGATGGTGGAAGTTTGAATCATGTTGGGAAACACAAGAGCCATGCCTGCTCATCACGCTAAGCTCTGCTTTAAATAAGCTGTTTGTGAAGGGGTGTTTCGCTTGTCAAGCAAATGGAAGTGAGCTTGTGACTTCCCATGCAACTGCCCAAATATTGGTTTTGTGGATGGCTGTCACTTGTGCAGGGAAGGGTGGTGTGACAGGGAGTCAGAGGACAGTAGTTCAGGTTTGCTCTGGGGGCTGGGGGTGGAAGGGGTGTGTGTGGCTTCTGGAGTTAATCATTCTTCAAGGGCACAACAAGGCACAGCAGAGCCAGGTGCAGTCTGATTTCCCCAGGGCCTGATTATCTCATGATAACCACATCCTCTGAAGTTGATTTTCTGCTATGTTTTCCCAGGTTTTTGTACAAAGGAATGATTTAGGTAAACTGAATTGACCATAAAATTTACCAAGTGAATTCCCCCCACACACACACACCTTTTCAGAACATCAAGTAGGTAGTCTGCTCAGGGAGAAAGGTTTGCAAAATGAAATAACCCCCTTTATATTTTTATTTTCAATCACGGGTGTCATCTCCACTGAAGCTTTATGAACATGAGACTCTGAGATCAGCTCTGGGCTTGTTGAGATCAAGCAGGGGTTAAGGAGTTGGGGAGGGTCATGAAGCAAATGTCAAAGTAAACCAAAAGTACAGTTTGTACATACCTTGAGCTGCTGATGCCTGTTCCACTGATGTGGTTTAAGGTAGCCCAGCATTCCCATCCCCAGCACACTGCTCTACTCAGCAAGCATCACTGTCCCTCCTGCTCCTGTGTTCAGAGCAGAGCAGTGATGCATGCCCAGTCGTGCTGGGTGGATGTACTGACCTTTGCTTTCCCTGGGCAGCCATGCCAGGTGTGCTCAGACACACAGAATCCATCCCTTCACACAAGGAACACTCCAAGATCATGAAGATTAGACTTTTCTCACTGTAAAGGTTTCAAATGTGTCAAGCTGGAGGAAGTGGTAGTGCAAAGCCTGTATCAGGTTAAGAAGCAAATTTAATTAATCAGATGGGGGTTCAGTTTATATTCCACTTGCAACCCCAGCTGGCATCCTAAAACCAGTGCTTCTCTGCCCATGAATGCTCAGGGTGCTTGAACTCCACAGGTACTGGAGCTCCCCAGGCACCAGTTTTCTGCTGCTGCCCAGGTGTCTTGTCTGCACTTACCAGCTTGCCACTGCGTTCATACAGAGTCTTGTTTCTGTTTGGGATGCAAGCATCCCCCTGAGCCTGTCCACTTGTTCTGGGCGGGTGCCTAGGGCACAGGGTAGCAATGCTCTGGGTCAAATGCTGTGAGAGCCACAGCTTTCCTTCAGGACCCAAGAACTGTCTGCTTGGGTTGGATTCAGTCTTATCTGGCTTTTCTGTCCTTGGACATTATTTACAGAGTATAATGCAAGCTTCTAGAGTCCATGACAGCAGCCAGACATTTGAGAGTCAGTTAAGCATCATAGCCTTCAGCACTGTAGCCTGGGAAGTCCTGAATCTACCCTCAAAAACTCCCCAGGGGCATTTCCAGCTCTGCCACCAGCTTGGGTGATTAGGCTGGACAAGGCACTTAACTTCTTTGTGTGCTGGTTTTTCCACATCCCTCTAATGGATATAAGTAGAATTCAGTCTTCTTTAGATCACTGATTTAATTCCAACAAATATCTCTGCAGACTGTTTAGATATACTATTATTAGTAGTAACACAGTAGTATCACACTAATAGTCCAGGTATGGATTCCTCAGCTTATGCAGCGAGCCCTCCTTCTTAATTATGAGTTTTACTTCAAAGCAAGTAGAAAAAAAGGGGGAAAAAAACCCCACCTGTTGACAGTCTCAGTGCTAAGAGGAGAGCCCAGACTCCCATGTCTTGTAGTAAATGTGACATTTCAGCTAATGTGTCTAAAAATAAAAGGGAAGCGGTGGAGAAAGTGCCTCTTACCTGCAAGTTCAGCCGCACCCTGGTGCATTCTTTGCCTGATGAGATCTTTTTATGACAGAGCCAAACTCCAGATTTCCAAAAGCCAAAGTGTCAGTCAAAAATGGTAATTTCATCTCCAGTTCTTGCTCACCCCCATTAATGTTTCAACCACTGACAATGGAGCAGCAATAGGAGTTGGATCGTTTCCCTTGGAAGGAGTTTGGTTCAAAGAAGTGTGATAACTTTTCAAGGTTCTAATTCTACCTGGAGAGATGAATTTAGGGACAGGTTTTCGCTTCTGTTACTTTGAAAAACTTTAGTGCCCAGTGGCAGGATCTTTCCTACTGAAACCTTGAGAAGAACCTGTATTTAAGTGAGCTTCTTCATTCCTAGGTACCAATTCCTACCTACATCAGCCACCTTGAGAGGAGGCAATGTATTTTTGCAGCTGAAGCACACCCTGGTAGAGGACTGCAGTCAGCTGATGCTGTCTCTGCCAGGGCTACAAAACCTCCACAAATGGACCTGAGCTCTTAATATCCCACTCTCTCTGTCCATGTTGACAGCAGACAACGAAGATCCTAATGTTTTGGAAGACACAGTCATACTGGCTGCTTGTGGTCCTTGTAATACATGAGGCTTTTTAGTCAAAGTAGCTACTTCTACAATGAGTCGAGAATTTCTGGAGGAAACTTTTTCATCATGATTCATCAAACCACAGTATTTTACAGGAACAACACTTTGACCAAAGCGTCCCAGATCCAGGATAGCTCCTGGCTTTTGACAGTAAGAGACATCTCTAACAGACAGTGAGAATATTTGAATTGGAAAACCCAAGGTCCCAAGTGAAAGCTTTCACCGCTGGGCTATTATATGTTCTTGGGTGGGTCTTTTCTCTTTCTCTAAAAAATTTATTCCTAATGCTGAGCAAAGATGTTTTTAAAATCTCAAACGTTTGTGGGATGGGAAAACTGTCAGGCATCCTTGGATTTTATCCAGAACTCTTTCTTTTTTCTTTTTTCTTCTTTCCTTTTTCTTTTTCTTTTTTTTTTTTTTTAGGAATATTTTTCTGAAGCATCACTCTTCTTGTTTTAGACATATTTTTAGCTAAAACTAAAAGCAGATGTAGGAGATTAGTTTTTGTATTTTTCTGAGGGAAACAGTGGAATCATCAAATTTTGGTTAAAAATGAAATTTATGGAAATGGCTGCAAGAATTGATAAGAATAAACTTTTTTTTTGCAAAACTGCAGGATAACTCTGCAGTTCCCTAGACTAAAGTCCCTGTCTGCACCATTAGTATGTTGTTTAAAAATTTATGTAGACAACTTTTTCTCAAATGAAATGTTTTTTTCACAAAATATTTCAAGGCATTTTTCTTTTACCACCCTCAGTGCAAAAACCTGATTATCTGGAGCAGATTACACAACTCAAAGTCTCTACAAATAAATAAATAAAGAAATATTCAGTTAAAAGTATGGAATACTTATTCTATTTATTTATTTATTTTTAAAGCATGTAAATCTGAGGCATTTTCACCATCCTGACTTCCTTTGTTTTTCTGGTCTGCCCATTAATTTCACAGCTTTCAGCCAGCAACAAGGCACCATCAAGCTCTTCTGTGGCTTTAGTCGAAGTAAGATGTTTTTTTTTAATAGTGCCAGATTCTGATGTTGAAACCTTTGTCTTTCCTTCCAGTTAAAGCATCCTATCAGGAAGATAAAGCTATTTTGCTTGCCCACCCTTTGTCTTTCCTATTTGAACAAGAACCTCGTAGCTCAAAGTTGATTTCCCCTCCCAAGGTGATGCTGCTGTAAGGGCCAGGCAGTGTTCATTCTGATACCAGGGAAGTGAATGCAAGTGACAGTACCAACATTGCAGAGTCCTTAGGTAAAGGTGTCAAATGGAAGAGGCTGAGGACAGACGTGTGTTTGGGATAAACATGAGAACAGCCTTCAGAACCAAAGTTCCCCTGTCAGCTCAGGTTTCTGCAATAGCACAAAGGTGGTTTTCCTGTGGGGCAGCACGTGAGGCTTTCTGTGGTACTTTGACTCCTGTCTTTAACTTGGGAGCTGCATATCTTCCAGAGTAGGTTCAGTATTTCAACAGAATGAAGACTCATTTGGGTTGGTGGCCAAGCCCTGAAGTTTGTGGATCTGATACAGAGCTTGTGCTGTTGATATTTTGAGAACTTTAACGTGGGTGTCAAGGCCTTAGGATACCATGTGTCTCATGGTATCCCTCTGCAAGCTCCAGCAAGGGGCCCCTTAGCAACATTGGAAATCCCCACGGTCGCGTGAAATGCGCTTTCCTGGCACGCCAGGCACTGAGGTCATGTGGAATGTCTGACTAAAAGGGTTTTCTCTATCTCAAACTGGAAGAAACAGCAGGCAGTTTTATTGTTTTTCCTGAATCCTGCCTCATTGCATGGATGAGTGCGCTGGCACTCCAGATTTCCCCCTCACCCCCCTTCAGTAAAGCCAGTTACCTTCTGCTCTGCCTCGCAGGGGCCTACAGCAGTAGGGGAAGAAGGTTCTTTATGCAGCCTTCTATTTCACTTGAGGTGGTAATGTTCTACCTTCCCAAACCTCCTTTCAGCGTTTCAGCTGGTTGCAGCAATCCATTTGTGTCTTTAATAAGAATATTAAAGTGCTTCTCTCAGAGGGGCTGTTTTCTGGATAGACAACTTCCAAAGTGTAAACCCTGAACCCTGGAAATCCACATTCTGGACTTGGCCAAGCTTGTGTGGCTACACACTATGGTTGGGAAGGAGTGGAAGGAGATGAAAACCCTGAATACTCAAAGCAAAAAAAAAGAAAGTTGCCAAAAAAGAAAGTTGTCTTTTGAAAATACTATTTTTTTTTTCCCTTTTCAGTCTGGTGTAGCATCTCTCCTCTCACTGTACACAAGCAAAATAAATACTGAGTGTACATGGGTCTTCTGGTGCAGGATGCCAACAGATGGCAATATTTTATCGTCATTACTCAACACAGTCCTTTACTCCTGTGCACTGCAGAAAGTTTGCATTCCCTTCTTCATTGTGCCATCAGGAGCTGATGAAACTTGTGCTTGTCTAGTCCTAGAAATAGCTCTCTTCTGTCATGGTTTTATTTTAAATAGATACTGCACTGGTATGTTCTAGTATATGTCACATTCGAGAAGTATACAGGAGTCTCTTACAAAAGCATTTGGGTGTGATGTGGTTCTGATGGTGATGTCTAAATAAATAACCCTTATACTTCCCCTTAGTAGAAGATTTCAGACTCTCTGCCTAATGCAGGTTTGCTCCCAGATGGCCCTGGGTATCCCATTACCTTCCCACAGTTGTCCCCGCTCCAGTTAGATCATTCAGGTACCCACATGCAACATTGAGTGTTGTTTCCCCCGAGTGCCAGACACAGGCACTGCAGCAGTGCAAGCTCTGCTAATGAAACCACCGTTCTTTTCTGTTCAGCAAATGTTCTCTTTCTCCTTTTCAGTCTTCCTTTCCTGGGCTTTGTGCGTTTTACAGTTGGGATACTGCTGATGGGAAAGTGTCACGGGGTTTGGGAAGGCTGTTTTCACCTCTGTGACCCCTGTTAGGAGGGTTTTTTTGATGAGAAGATACTTTTTCATGGTACAGCTGGGTGATCTTTTCATTTGATGGGTAAGGAAGAAAAAAGATTGTGTCCTGTGTCCACACCTTTTGTCTTGTGTCAGATAAACTGTGGAGGGAGATGCTTGGAGTGGAGGAAGAAACAGACTTAGCAAAGTTCCCGTGCTCAGGATCTCCTGACCTGCTGGCACCCTAGCATGCAGGGAATACTTCATGCAGAAATGCAGTGGCTGTAAAACCCATCCAAGGAATCACAAGAAAAAGCTGCAGTAAAGCAGTTGGCCAACTCAGGTGCACCAGTGCATGTTTGACTTTCTTCTTGATGGTTTTCTCCATTGAAGAAGCTGAGCTGATGGGCATGGCAGTATCATTTCTGCACCCTCTCCCCCTTGCGTTGGTGTGTTCTAACAGCCAGGTCTTTTGGTGGTGTCTTTTGTAATATTTCAGCCACATTTCTGATTATTTGTTTCAGGTTGGGGTTTTGCTTTGGGGGTTTTTTCCATTCCTGGCATATTACCCAGGAAGTAAGAACAGAAATGTCTGTGTGCAATATCAAGCAGTGCAGAACACACCAGTGCCCCTCCAGTCCCCGTGGCTCAGAAATGTGTTAGTGACAGCAAACAGTCCCAGGAGACACAGGACAGGAGGGCAGCTATTTCAGATAGGTTTTCATTTGGCAGGGAAAGGACAACAGATGGTCCTCAGCATATTGTCCTGTTTACTTTTTCTCAGTTCAGTTTCTGAAGTAAATTGGTCTTTTCTTCTTTGGGCCAGGAATCCACTTCTTTACAAAACCATACAGATCTTTGAACGAATCCTCCTTTCCCCCTCAAGTTATTCGGAGAGCTGAAGCAGGTCTTGCATCCTGTAACAATACACATCAGCTTTGAGCTCTGCAATGAAGGCAGCACTCCAGCAGCAAATTCACAGGCAGTGAAAATGAGACCACCAGAAAACCAACTCCCATTTATATCTTTTTAGAAGTGTTTCTTTCTTTCTCGCCCTCAGCAGACTTTCCCTGTGTTGAAAGGGATCCCCTGGTCACAAGTCAGCAGGCGAGGTTGCCGAAAGCTTTGACAGTCAGTGAAGTGGAACATTACAACACATGGTAGCAGCACGCACCAATGGAGAGTCCCTTCACTACATGGACCTCCCTCCAAGACCAACCTCAGCTCGTTCTTCATCCAGGCCCCCTCTAGTCAGAGAGATCCCCTACTTCCACTGGTCCCGACACTGCTTGGGTCCCCAGGTTGCCCTTTTCCACAGGTATTGCTAAAGCAAATAGCACACAGTATTTACTAGGTGCAACACTTTAAATCATATTAATCTAGCCAATAAAGTATTTATGGCCAATAAAAATTCCACAGTGGCGTAGCTGATTTGTAAGGAGGATGAATGACGGACCCAGCCAGACTGTCTGAAGTCCTGGGAGGAAGAGGGGAGCCTCAAGAGGAAATGGCACCACAAAGCTGAAATGGGCCATGTGGTGGGGATGGTGGGACAAGGGGGATGCACCTCAGGGTGCTCTGACACCTCTGTGTGCAATGTTTTACTTGTGAGGAACAAACAAAACCATAATTCATTATGTTGATTATTTGGTTATGTTGGCATAAAATGCTGTAGAAGGTAGGTGAGTTGTAAATAACTTTACTCCCATGAGGAAAGGAGATGACTAGGATGACACTGTAAAACTATAACATAGGAAATTGCTTCGCATCAGTTTCTCAAACGATGACTTTGGCCACGTATATGACCAAATCTCAGCATCTCCCCTCCTTTTTAGTGGCCCTTTGCCTTGGATTAGATAGGTGACTGCAGGGAGGATGTATCTCGTTTTGTTGCTCCTACAGACCTCATATGGCATCTGGTATGATTTTGTATCTGCTTATCTGTTAGTGAATATATCAGGTACCACTGCTGGCTCTTGGAGAATAATGGAAAGCCAGGTTAAAGACTAATTGGGGAGATTCTTACCTTCTCAGGCCTAGCATGTTTGAAGTTCTTGTGGCTGTTATAAGTGATTGCCTTAAGCCCAGAGGGTGTCTGGATAGCTAATTTGTTTGAGGACATGGACTTTTCAGACAACTATGGATTGGTGTGATCTTTTTTCTTGGAGTCAAAGAATGAGGTGATGCCAATGGAAATCATATCACTTTCTACATTGGCTCACTGTAGTAGGAGGAGGAAAATTGGGATACCTAGTTGCCTAGGTTGATTGGCATCTGGGAGCCCTGTGAGTCAATGGGTGTTTCTTAGACTCTCTGGAGACGGCCTGACTTCTGGTGTTACTGACAGGTATCTGTGTTGCCACTTCCCAGGGATGTGGATAGGCACTTGCTATTTTTAGTTGGAACACAGAGGAAGAGGAGAAGGTAAGAGACATGAACTCATGGAACAGTTTATGAATTGTCTCTGACATTATGTTGCCTAGTCAAATCTATTTCTTAACTCATACTAGTTTTGCCAGCATCTTTCCATGTTGCCACCCAAGTTAACGTTCTCCCTCTTTAGAGGTTAATGAGTTAGTGTTGTTGAATGCCATTCTGCAACAATGACAGCAGAAATGGGAGGAGAGAGGCACTTTCACTGCAAATATAAATATATGAGGTTTTTTGTTTGCTTACTTCTGGTTTTTTCCATGCTAATTCTTAGGTGACTTTCCATTTGACATCTTCTGCAGCTCTGAAAGGAGATTGCTCCAGCAGAACTTGTGCCTGTAACACCACCACCCTTTAGAACAACAAACCCATCAGTACATGTAATTCTAAAAACCCTGACATGGCATGACATAACGATGAACAAGGGCAACACCCAAAGTCAGCAAAGACAGGCTGTAACACTGGGGTTCCTGATGATCCATAGGCCCTGTCTCTTAGCTGGATAAGCTACATCACTTTATACCAGCAGAGAGATTTGGCCCTTGGGAAGCCTCGAATTCTCACATGCTTTTATCCTACTGACCATTTCAAACTGCAGAAAAACCAGCTAGATTGATTGGTCAAATTTCCCTTGAAATGGAATTGTTTCAGAGCATATCAAGAATAAATCCCACCAGCCCTCAGGACGTCCTGCTTTTGTTCCCATGCTCTTGGGAAGAAAGGAAACCTGTAGCAAAAAGATGAATTTTCCATTCCTTTCTGAAAGAATCAGGGTTTGTTGTGGTCATTCTTAATTACCTGGAGGACTTGTGGTTATCTGACACCTCATCAGACCTGGTCTATGCTAAGATAGAGACTTTTCTTCTGTCAGCTTATACAACTGGCCTTCAGCCTGATGGTTCTGCAGTTCTGTTTTCTGTCTTTCCTGTACTCCTGTGCAGCCCATGGCTGGAAGCACAGAAACAAAACTTTCCATGAGCACAAAAGTATTGCATAAGTTGGTGTATGTATATGTGAGCATGTGCATGCGGATATCAACATCTGCATATATACTTTCTTTTTATAAACCATTTAATATGCAGGCAAAGGATCCTGGACGTCAAGTCATATGTTCTTGCATTGTATGATGTGATGGAAATCAACACCTTAACATATATATGAAAAACAGCTCCAATTAGACTTTTTTTTTCTTTTACTGTGTTTCCTGCTCCTTATGACTAAGTGTGGGTAATTATCTTGGCTCACTTTTTCCACTCCACCCATGCTTAGAGAAAACCTGTTGCAAGTTTTCCTGATATTTTTGCTTTTTTTTTGCCTCTCTCGCTTTTTTTTTTCTTTTTGAGTTTTGTTAATTAAAAGGTTTGCAAATTGTTGTATGGGTTGATTACTTTTTATTCAGGTTTAGCAACATAGAAGTAGAGAATTGAAATGCTTAAGAGAAGAAATCTAGGTGTCCAACCTTATTATTTTCCTTTGCTTTATAAATTAAAAAAAAATATTAAAATGTCAAAAGCCTTATAAAGAACATCCCCATATAAAAGGATCAGGACAAATAATAACAGAAAACTCAGTTGTTTGCTTCTGAAAGAGCTCCTTTCTTACCACTTATTTTCTTTCACTTTGGTCCGAATTCTGTAGCATTCTGGACCTTGTAAGGGTTGTTATGATTGAAACATAAGGCCACATCTACAAATCTACATCATTTTCCCAGAACAGCCATACCAGAGGGAAAAAAATCCCTCACCAGAGATTTTCCATGTCCCCATTGTATATTGTGCCCTAACTACTGTCTCTGCGACTGCTCCGTGCTCAGGAACCGTCCTCAGAATAAAACTGGTAAGGTACATGAAGAAAATTAATGACCACCAGGTCAATGCTTTCCAAATCTCCTCCTGCCCCCCCCCCTCCCCCCCCGCAGTGTGCACTGAGCATATTGAGGATATGTGAGGGGCAGAAAACATGTTCTTAGATACTTCAGAGAGAGATCGATTCCTTGGGCACCCTGTGGCTCGTTCTACATACATCCCAAAGGGATGCTTCTCAAAGCATCCAGTCTTGGTCCTCCTATCTAGCCAAGATGATTGAATTGACTGGCATTGTAGTAGAAAGTTGATGAAGTTAGTGCAGAAGAGTGATTGTTGACTGGCATCTGGAGGCAGGACCCTACTTTCATAAGGCTGTTACCTTGTTCTGCAGTGAACATTAATTAGGGGGTTGCTTTTGGGGAAAAAAAACCCAAACCCAAACTTCATTTCTGTTTAATTTCTTCCTTCTACAAATGCCAGGATCTTTCAAAGCATTGTTGTGATCTTTGCCATTCCCACTTCCCAAACAGCCCCATCAAGTAAATTACAGCTTATTCATCACAGAGCTGGTAGCAAAGACATCACTCGGTCCAACTATTGGCAAGTCTGTGCCATTGCAGCAACTGTTTTGAAACAGAGAAAGTGTCACCCCCAGAAACATCCCTGGCACACTTTCTTTAGTGATGTCTCACTTCCTTCCCACCCTCTTTTGTTTTCACCCATAAAAATAATCAGCAACTCCCAGGAGAAAACCTGGTTACAAAGCAAAAGCTCTTTCAATTGATTTCAATGCCTTTTCCTTGGCTGTAGATCCAGACCTTTTGGAGTATATGTTTTTCCCACCTTTTAGAGAAAGCCAGGCAAAATTCAGCTGTAAATTGTCAGATAATGCCCTTCATTCATATACCATTTCACACATAAATAGCAAAAAATATAAACATTGACCTCCATGGATCAACTGAAATGAGTCTCCCAGGCATTTTCGCCTGACCTCGGAAACATCCAGAATTTTTTTCTCTCTAATAAATGTATTCTAACTTCTTAAAGAATTTACTGTTTTGGTCTGAAGAGAGGCTTATTCTCAATGGCTAAACAGCTTTAATTTTGGCTTCTAGAAGATTTAGAGATTTTAAACATTTTTCCTAGAGTGACAGTGGTGTTAAATGGAAATCGATTTCCATCAGTGCTCTGCAAAGGTGATAAGGAACCCTCAGGAGCTCTGTTTTATGATATAATACATTGTGTGTTGCACAGCTCCAGAAAAACCCAGATTATTTTACTTATTCCTTTTTTCTTAATGAAAAGATGGTTGCCAGAAGCACCAGGGAGGAGGGAGGACTGGGAAACCTCTAGAAATGTTACAGTGGAATGTGTACTAAGGAGTAGAGACAGACGAGCTGGAAGAGATGATGTACCATCTGTGCTGGGGAACCTGAGAACAGGGGGGTCAGAACAGCAGGGAACCTCCTGTTATGCTGCAAATCTGGGTAAGCTGGAAATGGAACGGAAGGATGAGGCGAGCAGAGAGGTGCCTGATGTCTAATAAGGGTTCTGGGTGGGGAATGAATCCTAGTGCAAACCTGGGGCTTAGGATGGATGTGCTCTGCTCCCCAGACAGGATGGCTGCAGGAGCTCTCTGTGCCCATGGCAGGCAGGAATTCATAGGGACTCTTGCAGTGAATATATGTGAACTTCTAAACTCATTAAATATGTAAAAGATTAAAAAAATATAAACTGAATTATCACTCTTCAAGTAAGAAGCATACAGAGCTGGCCAGAGATTTGTCTTCTACCTGTTAGAGGGAACTGGGAGAGCAGAAATACTGTGCTCAGGATGAAATGAGCTAATGAGAAATGACAGAATATTCAGCAAGGTTTGGTTTCATGATTCATTTTGGTTCTGGGCACCATGAGTGAAGAAGCAGCTTTCTACAATGATTTCTCACTTTCACTGTTTCCAAATGTTTCTTTGAGTTTTCCATCACAGGCATCTCTAGTGCCTACATATGTATGTCTTCCTGTCCCTACCCTCTTGCTGTGACCCGGGGGCACTCGCAGGCAACTTACCCAGGGCCAGAATGCAACACAGCAAAATTATGCAGATCCTCACCACGAGTAATTAACAGATGACACTTTTGACAAGTGTAAACGCATCATTTCCAGGAGGAATAGTCTTATGGTTTTCTGCAATTAATTATCAAGCACAAATTATAACAAAACAAAGAGGAAAAACACCATGTCCCAAACAGAACTTGGACCTTCACAGAAGGATTGTAGAATTTTTAGTGCGCAAACAACAAATGACTGAAGAGGAAATCTGGCGTTCACCTTCCTTCTTGTTATAACTCACTATGCTGCTCCAAAGCATTTCTCCCTCAATGTCTTCCTTTGCGACCTTGAAATGCTGAGACCCTTCTTCATTAAAAATTAGAACATGCAAATCTGTTACAGGATTAGCCAGAAAGGATGAGACAAACAGTGGAACATCGAGCTCGGACTCGGCGAGGAGGAGGTCTGGTCTTCTCCACAGCTTTGCTACCTGGGTGGAGAGAACCAGTAGGAAGTCCTCAGCACTTTGCAGGATCCGACCCTAATATCCTCAGGCTACGGTGCCTGAGTAAGCTTGTGGGTTTTCCTGAATTACGTTTGGCTGTCAGCTTTTCTGCTGCAGTCAGCAGGGACTTGTTTTGTCTTGCCTTCCGCCAAAATAATTCCCACAGACTGAGCAACCAGCAAGGTTCAGGTACAGGTTACAGACTTCCAGTCATCCAGAAAATTGACAATCGCAACAGGAGATGGATTCGACTGTGTCTCTTGGAGAAGATTTTCCCTCATGCGTGAGACGTTGGGCAGACATCTTGGAGAGAAAGATCCCATCCTTTTGTTCTGCCACTCCTCTTGCTTTGCAGAGGAATCTGACAGATCCAAGGGGGATTTCATCGCCGGTGTGCTGGGTGCTGCACACCCCTCATACACACCAGAGCATCTCTGTAGCAAGCGTGTTTGATGAATCATCTGAGAAGCGAGAACTGGATAGGAAAAAGATGAGAAGAAAGGGAAAAAAATGAAAAAAGGATAGATGCTAGCTCTGGTGATCACAGACAAAAAAAGCCAGATATTTATATGAGTTGTCAGGGCCTGGAACAGGCTGCCCAGGGAGGGGGTTGTGTCACCTTCCCTGGATGTGTTTAAAAAAGGGGTTGATGAGATACTCAGGGATATGGTTTAGCACAGGACGGGAACGGTTGGACTTAATGATCTTAAAGGTCTTTTCCAACCTTGTGATTCTGTGATTTTTATCCCCTGATTTCTCGTACTTGCTACCATTTCCTGACAACAAAAAGGTTCCCAGGGGCCATTTGCTGGAGGAAAAAAAAGGGGGAGGGAAAGCCAACCTTAGGCTGGAATTTAATTCCATAAAAGAACAGGGGTGGCATTTGTTATGCAAAACTGAAGTGCTGCTCTGGTTTAGGTTCCATTTCATCCAAAGCCTAAAGGAAGAAATCACCATCTTCATTCATTACCATGAGTGTCAATGAAGAGAAACTCTTCAGAAATAGTATCACCTTTGGAGTCCAACCCTTGCTGTTGCTGCCTGTTGTGTTCAGTGTCCTGGACCTGTAAAAAGCGTGTACCACATGCTAGGTTCTGCTACTGTCAGGGTTGGCATGGCTTTTGTGTTTTCCCTTCCCCCTTTATTGGCCCAAGTTTCTCTGCAATGCAAGGAAAAACACTGATCATCATGAGATACAAAGGGCATCCAGACCTATATCTGACTTGTGACTGAGAACTTTCCTGGTGCCATAAGGCTACGTCGTTCCCTGTGTAAGTTCTGAGAACAAGGTTCAGCAAAGAACAGCTTAAAGCATGAGTTACGCCATAACTAATTGTTCAAGCCTTAGTGCTTTGTTGAATCAGGATGTGAAAAGTCAGCTGATAGAGAATAAAAACCGGCTTTGAAACAAAGGTTTGTTGAGTGAGATTCATTCATGAAGAGCAAACACAATTCTTCTTGAGAATGGACTTAGGTTCTTCTAATTCTGTTGGGGTTTTTTTCTAAAATGTCAAAATGACAAGGAACAATGTAACAAATAATGCCTGACCCATCATGGTTGGTGTTTCTAGGATTCAGATAGGGAATTGACATTACAAATTCCAGTTTATTCAGCATCTTATTTATATGTTGTCTGTGCCACATGCCAGTGGTAAAATACTTTTTTGGACAGCTGTGTTTCCTGAAGAATCTTCACATTTTCCATACATCAGCAGGAAGGTCAAACGATCCAAGAGAGCTGTATAAATACTACCTGTAACTCACACACGTACTATGGGAGTCCCATAAAATACAGTCATAAAGGGGAAGAGTTCAACTGAGAGCCTATCGTAGTTCCATGGAGTTGTCATCAGCTGATGTGAACATACTCCATGAAGGAAATATCACAGCAACCATTTCTTGTTCTTCAGTTGTTCTTAACAGACTTCAAACAAAACATGGATCAGTTCAGATTTTGCTTTTGTAGGTGCTTAATAATTTTCTTTCAGTACACACCTGATAAAAATGTAACTCCTCCATCAGAGAGGAGCAGCATCCTCTTTGGCAGGAACCCACCCTGTGGTCACAGCCCTTAGAGCCTTCAGCAGATCTTTCTTTCTTTCTAACATTTTCTTCTCTAATTTATCCTACAGTATCTCAGTCCTAGGGCACAGACTTGTCATTTCAGAGTAATTTCATACCATTGGGTATCGTTTGCTCTATTTCCACCTTGGTTTTCTGGGGTAGCCCTGAGCAAAATGCTTCTCTTCCCTTGCTTCAGAGGAAGCCTTCATCTCCAAAGCGTGAATGTCTTTACTGATCACCTTAGCTTTGAAAGCTGCTTATGACACATGCCCTATCTGCAAGGTAATGACTGCTACTAGGATTGCCATGGAAGGAGATTGAAAAATAACAAGATCTAAAACAATACTGCAGCAGTATTATCTAGTGCCATTGGCAGAAATTTCCAGTACAACTTCTACTGTGATGCTGGAAAGCTTTCTTCTCACTGCAACACTGAGGTGAATGGGAGCTTTAACCCTTTTCCTCCTACTTGGAAAGACTAAGCTGGGTTTTTTGCCTCTGTACCCTGTCAGTTACCACCAGCTAACATCCAAGATGAAAAATCATCCCCTGCTCTTTCACTTGGGAGCCAAAGAATGTCCTTGCCAAGGGCAGAAAATGCCAATTAGCACTTTTTATAACCGAAGCATTTTATAAGCACAAGGCCTCACCACACCACTGTGAAGTCCTGATCTGCACTTAAAAATACCACTGGCATGGGTTACAATTTTCCCCAGCCCTCCCACAGCTGAGCAGATTTCCTGTACGAGTGACACTGCATCTGCATCAGTGCAGGCAGCTTAGTTAAAGCATCTTCTGGCCAGGACAGCTTCTTGTACACAAGAAGTTGGTAATGCTACGTGAGACCAACACTGCAATGCTTACAAGCAATGTTTCCCATGGAGAGGGAGCTGGCTGGGGACTGCACTGGGGTGTATTCATTCCTTAGACCAAGAAATCAGCTTCTCTTAGGGGTTGGGAATAGGGGAAGGGCGGCAGCAGAGCATGCCAGCGGCACTGTGTTTTGCCCTACTGTCTTCCTCCCAAGACTTCCTCCTGTCTTTCCAGCATCTTACTTGGGCCTAGTAAGATCTGCCAGCTTTCACTCAGTGTCTGATGCCCTTTGGCCCAATGCTGTTGCTGTGTCACAACTGCAACCAGGCTGCAGAATTTTCAGACCCAAATTTTGCCCAAGTCACCACTCTAAAAGCCATTACAATTGTCCATTCTATCATTTTCTGTCCTTTACACAATTATGGAAGCACTCCTAGGCAGCAGCCCTTACTACACCAGTGTTTGGAGACTTATTTCTACTCTTCTCAATATAGGACATACTCTTTTCTCTCTCCCTCTACTCCATTTGTTTCTGTTTATTCTATATTTACACTCCAGCTAAGAAGAGAAAAAATCAGTGATCTCCACAAAGAGTAACACTGAACATGTGGTCTTCACTTCCACTTCCAATCTGATTGTCTAACTCCAAGGAGAGGCTTTATCTGCCTGTCTGATCGGTATATAATGCCGCAAGGTAGCAAGTGGGGCTCTTTTTCACTCACTCTCCTGTTCAGACCTGCTGCTTTTTGCTGTGTGACATATAATGAGTGTCAAGAGAGAATATTTTTCAGGGAAGAGAGTACTTAACCCCAACGATTGATGTTGATGCTGTGAAAGGCTCAGAAAGGGATTCGCCTTCAAACATGTTGCCACTCAGTAGGTGGCCAAGTAAAAGTACTGCCTGCTGTCAGGCAGAGGACCAAAGCTGAGCTCTTGATAAGAAGGAAAGCCAAATGCTCTTCCTTCTTTGGAAGCCCTGACATATCATTTTTCCATGATGCACACGGTATAATAAAGACAACTCATGAAAGGACTAAAAGACTTGTTCTGAACGGTCAGGACACAGCCAGATGGCATGCACCATAGCCAGTGTAGCGGAGTGGTTTATTTCATATAGTATTTTCATCTTTAAATGTAACCCCAGATGAAGGCCAGTCTACAGAAAACTCCCTGTGGTTTTCCTTTAGCAGTTTCAACTAGCTGGAGCATTTGGTGGTTGCCCAGGTCCCTTTAGAGAGACTGGAATCACAGAATACTCTGGGGTTACAGTGCGAGGTGATGTGATGAAAACCCAGAATTGTTATTAGGGCGACTCAGTCGAAATCACGTTTGCCTCAAGCTGACCAAGATGCCTGGCAGTTTGAAGGACAGCATGGGAATGTCATCCCTCAGCCAACAAAAGTGCTGTATTTAGATGAGGAGGACTCTCCTAATTGATGACAGTGAGTTATCTAAAATCAATCATGATTAAGGAGTCCTCTTTCTCTGGCAAGGCTGTGGTCCCTACCGAGGGCTGTGTGAGGTGCTGTCCTCTGGCCTATACATTCTAAAGTTAGTCAGCAGGAGAGTTATCCAGTTATGTGAGGGCAGTAGAAGCCAGTAAGCAATAAGGGATAAATAAATAATGCTTCCCTAGCCCTCTACCTAATCTGGACCCGTAACTGGCAGCACAGTCTATTTTTAATATGGAAGTCCCAGAGCACCTGGGTCTGTTTATCTTTGAAAGGTTTCAGCAGCATTGCTTTCATTTTGCAGACTTCCATTTTTCTGTACTACATATTTTTTTGCGGTCAGAATTCAAGGGAGCAGCAAGGGAAAGTCCACTGTCCAAATAAAGCCAAAGATGAGCAAGAAGAAATTCCTGTGAAGTCTGTCGCTGGTTTATTTGTTTAGAATCCACACTTTGGGTTTTGCTTCCTCTGAAAAAGCAGAGGAGAAAAAGGAAAGGGATTATAATTGTGTTGGAAACCTCAGGGATTCTTTTAACTGCATCACGATGGTTGTAATGTTGGGTCAATTTTTGATTTGTAGGATGGCAATAGGAAGTATCACAAATCTGTGGAACAAATCTGGGTGCTAGAATGTGAACCATGGTGACTGTCTCAAAGACTTGCTTGTTACGCCACGCTACCTTTATTGCAGCAAATCCTTCATACCTATTTGCAGTCATTAAGCTAATCTGTGGCAGGAGAGAGAAGGGAACAGGGAGAGAACACACTGCAGAGAGCTAAGGAAATTACGCAGACACTGTCCACCCCCAGATCTAACTTTTCCCTTCCATGTGGTTTTGGGATACATGTGGGATTTGAGTTGTACTTGGAAAGCATAATGCATGTACCAACATCTGGAAGTATCATAATGGTTGCTGTAAGAATTATTACAGTAGTTGTGGATGAAATTTAGCGCTTTGCAGCACATGCAGCCCAACAGCAGCTTGCTTTAGTTATTGAAAATATTTTAATGTCCTGAAGCATATTTAAACAAAAAGGAAAAATGAAAGAAAATATAATCAAGAGAATAGACAAGCGGGATGGATGCTGAGCTCTTCTGTCCAGACAGCAGGGCTTTTGAGGACTGGAGCTAGATCACCAAAAACAATTGAGAGCCAGAAATTTTAGCTCATGATTCAGTTTTATAATTGGGTTCCCTCTTCTGGTTGAGTCAAACCCCAGAGGCTGAGCTTCTCAACTATTGCCACTAATTGGGAAGGCTTTATATTTTGGGTGCCACCACGGGAATCCACTGGTTCTCCTGTTCCAGTGGAAATTAGGAAGAAGTAGGAAAACCGCATCACTTAAGCCCGATGGGTGCTTTGGAATACTTTGCCATTTCTGGGGTTTAATTGGCTCATCTGTGAAGCAGATACATGATGGTACAACTCTCGTGGGGACATCAGGCTTGTTTGCTGTTTGTACATTGATTTTAAAGCCATGGAAAGGAACTACCAACACTGTGCAGCGAAGCTGTTAGTGGTTACTTGGTCTATTTCTTGAATTCAGGGAGGGCTGAAGAGTTTTTCAGTGACTATATTCTAACCTGTGTGTTGCCTGAGTGGCCCTGCTGCTGATTGTGACTATTTTTACTACAGGATAGAGTTTAACTGCTCATGTGCTGAGCCTGGTGGAGGGCTTGGCATGGCTGGTGAACTGGTCCTTGGATCAAAGGCACACCTTGATGACATCATCCACTCTTTTTCACATAAAATGCTAGGAAGTGATGTGTATTAGGCACAAATTGCTTGTTCTGCCCTGAAAGCACAAACATCTGGACTTAAGCTTCCAGAGGATGGATCGATTTTGCAAGGGTGTGATTTGTGAATAAGGATTAACAACGTACTTTGATGTGACATTTAAGGATCCAATTAGATGTCAGCGCACCTTTGGGCCTCCCTTCACATCTACACACTGTCCTGTGGTGCTCTGAAAATTGTGGACATCTTACCTGCACCGAAAACCCAAGGAAATCTGTCAGATTCCTAGGGGGGGAACTGCTGCCTCTCGCTGAAGCAAACCAAGCCCTGAATTAAAAGAACCCAAATTAAACCTGTTGACAAAGCTCATTTCTGGCCACATGCCACTTCAAACAGGCTGCAGGCTGGGGAAGGTGGGTGTTGTTTATCAGAGACACATCTCTCTAAGTTTCATAATAACTGCCTTTCAGGAAGAGGTCTAGTTAAAATAATTCCTTGCTGTATCCCATAGTGCCTTCTTGCACCCTGGGCTCTTAAAACCTGATTCTGGGAAACAAAAAAATAACAAAAACCCAACCAACCACCAACCCAAAACCTATTCACTTAGGTCAGACTGAGCCAAGAATGGAAAATTGTCCTAGAGGTGCTTTTGGTTCCAGCAATAATAAGACCTGTCATTTGTTACATGTTAATTGCACGTTATTATCTTTTGTAGGTTAAGTCAACCAAAGGTTTCTTGTATAGTTGGAAACAAAATTGTAATCTTTAATATGGTGTGCAACGTCAGGTTAGTTTGGGGATATTTTTCCTGGTTGTCTTTTGGAATCTTGCACTTAGACTGATTCTTTGCAAATATATTAGATACCTGTTTCCCCGTGGAAATGTACTGCCATTTAAGCTATCTTCCATATGATAATCTCAAAGTACAGCATTGCAGACTTGGAGTAAGCGAGCCTTAGAGTTTCCCTTGGGGAAAGTATATCATAATCCTCATTTTTGAAAGACTAACAGAGTAAGCCAGTGATGAATCTAGGAAAGGAAACATTATTTCCAAGTATTGAGGTTGTTCTACCACCGCAGATAAAACCATATGCTCTTCCCAAGTACTCTGTAATAGAATTATGATAGTTTTATAAAACTTTGCTTTATTAAAGAAACATTAGCTTTCCTGTTCTCTCCCCACCATCTCTGTCTCCCTGTCCTTTTGGTCCTTACAAGTCTCAAGCAATTCTCTTTTCCCCGGTGTGAGGATGGTATGTAACTGTCGCTGCCTGCACGCTGTGATTTATCACGACTGGGAATCCCCAGTGCTGATTGACTATTCCTTGACACTGTTGATCAATCAAATTCTGAGACAAGCAAAGGCAGATACACAGAGACAGAGGGTTTGGCCGGACTGTAACCTAATTCATTCTTGATGGGCTTCTAAATGTTTATGCCGGAATATTCTTTGGCTAAAGATCTGTGTTGATAGATGGAAGAGGATACCCTGGATTTCTTGTATTCAAAGCAAGGGAAAATTGAGCCCAGTGAAATACGTAAAACACATTGTGCCTTTTTTTTTTTTCTTCCACTTTGGAAGATCCTGGCAAGCTCCATTAGACTGTCTAAATGCACTAGCGTTTCTGCAGGTCACTATATCATCTTATACAAAAGCAACACCACAGCAATCATCCTCCAGGCACTGCGCTCTCATCCCATATTTTGTCTGTTTCCATCTTTTACTGACTTTTACTGCACAAATAATGGAGAGTCTGAGATTGCTGGCTGCGGACACAGAGGACAGTTTTAAAAGCTGAGCAGTATTTTTTCCCCGTTGCCCCATGAATGTAATATAAACCTGAAATTGCAGGATTTGCCTTGTTATCACTGCATTTTTTCCTCTACAGACTAGTCTGGACATGCTTTTCCAGTCAGAGCTTCCATATTGACCTGCTGATGTAGTTTCTCCCAGGAAAAAAAGAAGGAGAGAGAAATCTCAATGCTCTTAAAGTCTTCCCCAAGCAGTATCCAGCCAGAAAAATGAGATACTGAGTTTGTTCCAGGGAGAGATTTTCTCTAAAGGGGAGAAATGCTTAAAAAAAGTGACTGAACTCATCTTCAGAATTGTTTGATATGTTTTCATTTTTCCTAGAGGAATGAAGGACAGGCCTTGCTGCTGATTTTAATCATGTAGGTTTCTGACCTGAGCCAGTCTCCTGGGCTCCTTCTGCAGTCAAAGGGCTGAGAGCCAGGCAGCCCCGAGCAGGGGTGATTCCTCTTGGCTTCCCCAGTGATCAGGTTTAGGCAAACTCTTTGCAAATGCTTCTTTCTCCATGCTGACTTCAGAGGGAGTTGGATGTGAAATTTCAATCGGATGCCGATGTTCTGGAGAGCTAATGCCAGGAGAGATGTATTCCAGCGCTGGATTCTGGTCTGTACAAGTCAGTTCTAGGTAATCTCTGCCCTTTCCTTTGAGCATCTTCAAAGGGCACAGTGGTTTTGTGGTCATGTGGCATTGAAAACCAGTCACTGTTACTGTTCTTCTTACCTCACACAAATGGTTTGAATTTTAAAAAGCAATTTCATTATCCCACCTGTCCCTTATCTCCTATCCTGTTTGTACTCACCTGTTTCCCTATCTGTAGTCAATCTGTTTTTATGTGTGTCTACTTATATAATCATTAATCCAATTCCTTTAATTTCAGCTCAAAAAGGAACACCGTTTAACATGTTTCTCATCATGTGTTGTGTTCTGCACCTGGAGCAGTTTGGGGGTATTTTGGGGTTTAGTTTGGGGGGGGGGCTTGCTTTGTCTGCACTGCAGTTTGCCTCCAGGCATTTACAGTGTCTGATTAAAGCCTTCCCCCTCCTGAAGGATAGCAAAAGGCTTTGCAAGAAGGGACAAGTGGGATGCTTTTTCTGGTCGTGGCAAGCTGAGAACAGACCACCTCACTAGAACAAAAGAAAGTAAACCAGAACCAGCAGCTATAATTACACAGTGCACAGCTGGAGGTAGGACCCAGCACATCCATGTTTGTACAGTTTTTAACTCTTCCAGGCTCTTTTGAAGAATGAAGCAATGGGTTAAATTTAGCACAGGCCTTGGGAAGCTCATTTCAGGTCCTCAAAACTGGGTGTGAGGCCCCACCGTGAGTGTGGATGTGCAGCCACAGCTGCCTGGGCTGCCTCCTTTGGGAGAGGTCAGTCTTAGCAGGGGAGATTCATGGTCCCTGGCATTTGGACTCTGACCTAATGTGCAGGAGGAAATCAAAGGGCTGTGATTCAGGAGATGCATTCAGGACAGTGACTATGTCCGAGCTCTCCTTGTTAAGACCCTGAGCAGTACTGGGTAGTAACAGCATGGTTCTACGACTCTCTGACTTTCCTTTCACGTGAAAAAAAAATCCTTCTCCTAGACACAGTTTACCACAGGCAGAATCATTTTCAACCCTCTCATTTATCTCATCTGGAAGGATCAACCAGTCCTAATGTGAGCTGCTGCTGCTCCTGATGCAACGTTCCATTATAGTAAGATTTCCCATAGAAGGAGGAGCTGCGATGAACTGTGACAAATATTTGCAGTTCTTCAGTTGTAAACCAGATCCATTCTGCCTCTCTCTTTCAAAGCCCATGGCTTAACAAAGCACCATCACCAAGAGTCTGATGTGGATGAGCCTGGAAAGGTGGCCAGAGAAGACACGTCTTCCATTGTGCTGTGGTTCATGTGGAATCAGACCTGTTTCAGCATGGGAAACAGACTTATCTTAGCCACAGCCTGCCTCTGATGGGGGGAAAACCGTCTTCTAGGGCAGTCCTTCAACCCTAATCAATGCAAATAATATTTTCCTTGGGGACATCTAGTGGAAGAAGAACAAACTGCAGATGCTCCATAGCCCTTTTCTGTGCCGGAGCTGGCTGGGAGGCAAGTTCTGCCAGGATGGGGAAACCCCCACTTTCAGAATGCTCCCATGAGGAGAACAAAAAGGAGTATATCTCCGAAATTTAATTTGAAAAGTAATTCTCATATATATATACACATATATATATTCTGGTTTTAAGCTGGTAAAGATTAAAGAAGCAAAGGAAAAGTTTGGAGAAATGTGTCATTTGGGGAAAAGAATTCCTTTTACAAACTTGGAAGAAAATAATTTTTTAAAACTGTGAAGAAATATGTCCATTTTTTTAGCCTCAGCTTCTGTGGGATCTCATTTGTGGATTGATAATAAAGTAAATAAGGGAAATGATGAAATTGTTTTGGAAATAAGAGCCTGCTTTTTGGCTCACGTTTGTGCAGTATTACTAATAGGGGATGCCTGGCATGACTTGGTCTCCTTTGAATCACCAGTAACGATGGGAAAGTATACATTTTTGCAGTGGTGTCTTGCTTTGCTGTGCCCCAGTGCTCACAGTGGCTGCGAGGCCCAGGGAAACCCGAGAAACCTGAAGTTCGAGCTGTTCTTTCGCAGCAAATTTGCTTGTATTCCAAATGAGCAAATGCATTGCTTGCTCTCTGCCATAAAAACAGAGGAGGAATGTTTGTATCTGACCAGAGACACTTAGAAATGAGAAGGTAAGAGGCAAGGAAAATGCTGGTGAAAGCCAAAGGAGTGGTGGAAGCACGGGGCCTGTCAGATGCTGCCTGACCTGCCTTCTCCAGCCCGCTCAGCCCCGGCACAGACAAGGCCACACTGCAAAATTATTTGCTTGTTTTTAAAAAAAATCTGCAAACTCCAAATGTTCTATTTTACTGTGACCATCTCTGGGATAGTCCTTCTTGGATGACCCTCCTGGGCAGCTTGACCACCTCTGTTAGAGGAGCCTTCAAGAAAAAGCCATGCAACAGTAGCTGAGAAGATTCTGTTCTTTTTGCGCTCTGCTGCTTTGATGTCAGCATTTCCTGGGCACATGTACCTGCTCATCCAACACCTCCTCCATCACTGGCTTTGTAGCTGAGGTTACCTGGGCCTGCCAGAGGAGTTCTTTAACAGATATATCCCTGTACAAATACAGAACATGTGAAATGGGAGCAGTTCCTGTCCACATGCCTCATCCAGGCATTAAATAATGCTCTTATCTTGGGCAAATGAATCACAGAAGCATCTTGTAGGTGCCTTCAGAGACAAAGGGATGCTAGAGTAGGAACTTCTGAGGAAGCTGCAGCCAGGCAGAGCCCTTCTGTGACCCCAGGGAGATCTGAGGGCTGGTTAACCCAAGCAGAGTTTAGCAAAGGTCAGAGATCTCTGCTTGTGGATTCTGGATCTGACAATCCTTGTACTGGCTCTGAGGTAGGAGTAGTTGATCTAATAATTATTATTTTCCATCCTCAGCTTGTAGGAGGTTGACTCCTTCCAAGTTTTATTTTTCTCCTTTTGGGATAATGAGGGGGATAAAACCCATGAATGTTCTGTATCAGAATCCTTTCTTGACACTCTCACATGCTCCTAAGTATGTCATCAGCTGCACTCGGAGTATCGAGTCCCCGCTGCCAATACACGAGCAAAGGTTTCGGAAAGAGTTGAATTGGAAAAGAGGTGGGATCAGGCTCGCCCACATCATTTTCTTTTGTGCCAGTGCTAACAGACGTTTCGAGTTAAAGTAAGAAACAGCCAGGAAAAATGTGCAGATGCTTAATTCTCTGCAGGGTTTATAATATTATACGGTAAGCGTTTGCACCCTATACAATAAAACCAAGTTGGCTTTACTACATATAAAAGAAAACAAAACAAAAAATCACAAGTTTGACAGCAATTAGGGTGAATAGACATTTATTTTATCCTTTTACTAGCAGGACCAATTGTGATTTTATGCTCTGAAAAAGCTCATTTTAAAGTTTTATGTCTGAAGTGGCCTTGCCAAATCTAGCTTAATATTGTTACATTAAATGGATGGTAAAATGTGTTCATAAAACCCTCCATCCTGTAAAGGACCTGGAACCAGGGAACTACTGCTAATGAGAGTCAGGTCCTGAAACGTAGCCCTTATGCATGTTTGCTAGCAACCCAACTGGAGGTGTTTGCCAGTCCCTCCCAGTACGCATCGTCCTTGCTTTTCAGACTACATATACCATCCAAGCTCCTGTTGATTTCCAGCCATGCAGTGCACTGGCCAATCCACAGCCACAGCAGGAAACCCAAACTGCCTGGAACCGTGCTGGCACCATGAAAAATTTTAAAGACATCTTTCCCATCTTCAGAGGTGGATCTCCCCCCTTCCTACATCCCCAACTTTTTCTTAAGTCTTCTGGCTTTAGGAAGAGACCCCAAAACCATTGGTTAGAACCAGCTTCACGAGGGTTAGAGGATCTCTGGGAACATTTTCTTTCTAACTTTTCTTATCACACCCAAAATCTTTTGTAATTTTATGTCTCTGAGTATGGAGAAGTGTGTGGTGTTTCCACAACACCCATCATTTCTGGTCATGTTGCCCTCACAGAAACCAGTATAAACACATGATTGAACCCTCACAGCACCCCTGATGTACTTGTGCCTCCAAATATTTTTTCTCCTCTTTTTGAATGGTGAGTTGGACAAAGCTCATCAGCATCATGCAGCAGCAGCTGTTGCTGGCATTCACACACACACACACACTGCTCACTGAACCACCAGTACAATGACGGTACAAGAAGATGTAGAAAGAGCTGAACTGGAAGTGTCATAATTGCCCCTGTTCTAAGCATGAGGAGCTGAGAGACAGGACTGATGAAGTAATGTGGCTTACCCCAGATAAAATGCCCCTCCTTGTTCACAGGGCCCCTCAAACTGGTTAAGCAGTTCTCCGGGATGCCAATTACCAGTGCTGCCCTAACACCCTGCGAAGTTCAACAGACTCATGAAGGGTGTGGAAAGCTTCCCATGCACACCCACGGCATTCACTTCCCTCCCCAGATGAGACCAGGAAATAACAATGCATGAAGCTAAGAGGAGATAATTACAGGGTAAAAACTGTCCAAACTGAAGGTTAGGTACTGCCTGAAGGTAACACGTGGATGCTGCAGATATTGGAAACTGCCACCGAAAACCTTCCAGCTGCCACCACGCTGTTTCCAGCAGAGCAGGTCTCCAGGCAAAGTTCACCGCGTTGTTCCCGTGCACAAAGCTGCCTCCCCGGAGAACTGGGTTTGGTTGGGAGTATTATTTGGACAAGGCTGTGTAACTCCTCCAAGTCTCTTGTCTTACTCAATAAAAGGCTGCGATGTCAGCGTTGTGCAAGGAGGACAAAGCCAAACAAAAGTTATGTAAAAGAGGGCTGGAGATGTACTGCTTACTGTTCTCAGTTGTCCAAACACCCGCTGCTGAGTGACACTTATCAAGAGTGAGCCTTGGATTTGGAAAGATAGCTTGCAAATTGATGCTGTGCAGTTGACTAGGCCAGGAACTGATATCAAATAATATATTCCTTAATGTGGTTTTGCTAATAATAAAGATAGGGCTCCACGCTGTGAAAAAACACAGCATAATTTAAATTCTTTGGACTTGGCTGTCAAATTCTTGCCAATATCCCAGCCTACATCTTTCCTTTTCACCAGTAAGTGAAAAGAAGCAAGAGGAGATGTGTATCTCCTCTGTGATGGTAGGATTGCTATGGCATTTTCCTATGCTCCATCCCTCTTCCTTCTGTCGCTTGTTCCTAGAGCTGTGGGGCCACAGTTCGATGAACCAGCCTCAGGGAGATGCTGATCCCCAAAACCACACACACACACCCCTTTGAAGAGATACCTGTGTGTCTGACATGGTAACACACCAGGGCACTCTGCTGATGTTAGGCAGCAAGACAGAAAGTTCACTAGCTTGATGCTGCCTCAGTTAGTGGGTGAACATTAACTTCCAGGCAGTACTGGCTCATCTCTTCTTTCTTCAGGTTCTCACAGAAAGCCTTTTTGGCTTTCCTAGGGTGGTCAGTTCTGTTGCCTTTGTTCAATGGCACTTTTTAAACAATTCTTTTTGACAACTTAAATGCAAACTGCAAGACTGCAGTAACTGGGAAATTAAAAATATATTGCTGATGCAATGCCAAAGGCACTTTATTCCCCCCAAGAATGGCTTGACAGCATTTGCTTTTTAAGGTGTAGCTGTGTTTTAAGCTAATCATGTTTAATACTGACTTGTATCATAAACCTCTGGTCAGTCCCTTAGTGAAAGGTATTAAATGTGTTTTTAAATTAATGATTTATAGCATTTAATGTTTAAGAATATTTTTATGATGTTTATTAGAAGTTAAAGGTGGTCATTGATTTGGACAGTACCCATATGTTTCTTAGACAAAATTAAAGCATCCCATTTGAAAATGGGACTTGGTTTGATGTGGTTTGGGGCAGGAGATAGCTGCTCCTTGGGGCACAGGGGCTATTCACAGCCTAGAGGTTTTCTTTCATGTTTTCTAGAGTATAGGGTGAGCTGCCTCCCCCCTCACCACTGAATTTAAGTAGAGCTTGTGCTCAGCAAGAATTTAGGACAGTTAGGGACAAATTTCCCCTCAGGGCTGCTTCTGGGAGCTGCCTAGACACAGAGCATGGCTTAAACTGGCATGAAGCTGCCGGTCTCTCCTGGGGAGACAGTCACACGCTGACCCTGAGACTGAGAACTGAAAGGAACTCCATGAAAATGAAGTGGGAATGAAGCACAGCGCGTCGCCTGCTTTGTCACCATGGTCAAACCGTAGATTCCTTTTCAGTTAATCATTTGTTCTTGTCTGTAAGCACATCGAGCCTCCCCTTTTAACACTGACACGTGTCTCTGTTTTGAAGCATGCTTTTCTATTTAAGAACTTATCCATCACCTTTCCCAGGGGAACACAGGACGGTTGGGCAAGAGGCGACGGCCTGGGACGGCGATGCCTTTCTGCCGGCGTAGGTGGCAAGGGGCGAAGTGGTGCCTTGGGAGGGTTGTGCAATGGTTGTGTTCCAGGCAGCTCAGCTGGTGCATTGTGGGCATTGGAGTGAGGCCAGTTTTCCAGCCTGCCAACTCTGGGAATAAAATTTCTGAAGGAGAAAGCAGGCTGGATGAATCAGTGGTGTTTGTAAGGCGAACAAGGGAATCTGCTTTCTGCAGGTACAAGTAACTGGAAAGAAAATAAGCCTTAACCAGTCTGTACTGGGATGGCTTTCCTTTTGCACACCTTTGTGAGGATCTTTGAACTAAGCTCCTGGCTGGTGGTGAGGAGCCAAGTTTTAAAGGTCTCCACCCAGGACACTTTTTCTTGAGGGATCGAAGGGCATATTTGAGGTTTACAGTTTTAAGTGGACATTGAGCCAATGGATATTTGCATATGTTATCAAAATGTAATTTGTAAATTTACCTTGTCTCTTAAAATAGAGGTTCCATCTAGAGGAAATCAACAGTTAGAATGCAACTACAATTTTCAGCCCATCTTTTAAAATCAAACATGAAATCTATAGTTTGATTGGGCTGGGAGATGTGATTTCAGTGAGGTGACCTTTCTTGCTAAATCCTTTTAAAATCAGTTTCAGAAAGTTAAGACATCATTCCAGCAGCATGTGGGGCTACCTTCTTAGCTCATGAAAGCATAAACACGTGAAAGTAAACATGCAAGGGTGTTTCTAAGTGCAGAGATACCAACATATGCCCATACAGAAGGATCCAGCCCTAAAAATATGTGAAAGCACTAGATTTTGGGTGTTCATCCTCCCAGCACTGAACACAGCTGAGAGGAAATGTGATTCTAATTTAGACCATCTCTAGTAGGCGCCTGAAGCTGAGTGGAATGAACATGTGCCAGTTATTATTCTGCACAGACTTGGTGTCACTGGGAGGAGAAGGTACTTCAAGGAGATCATTAGTCTGGGAGGGGCCTAAAATAATTAAATAACTTAATGTCACACAGAATTTTGGTTTATACAGGAGGAGAAACTCTGGCAACATGAGTCAGGCCCTCTTCTAAGAATGACTAATATTATAAACAAATGTTAAGATAGTGGCATTAAACTCACTTTTCTAACTGCAGTTCTTAAAGGTCATAAAACTGATTCAGTTTTCCAGTTTCAGCTTTTCCCATCTACTTTGCTGAATAGTAATCAGGTCATTGGGCCATTTCCCTTGGAGACTGACCAATACGTCCTCAGCTTTATTCTAAATATAGCAGCCCTTTTTTTAGCATTGTTAGTTTTCCCACTTTTTTTTCACTTCACTCCTTTAAAGTGAATCTAGTGCAGCAGAAAGGTGCCAGATCGACATCACTGGAAAATGACGTTCCAGGGCTGCTGTTTATCCACAGAGCAGCCCGTGTTTATCCACAGCCCATTGGCAGTGCAAGCTAACTGCTGCACCACTCCACCAACGTGCCTTAACCTTGACCTGTGGAAACTAGGCTAGACTCAGTCCCTATGCCTTGCCATCCAAAACCACCCTGCATAGGCAGCCAACAAGATTACCAAACCCTCTTGTCCTGGTTGCTTTGGAATTCAGACAGCGGTCGACAAAGACTGCAGATTTAATGGCATCAGTAACATCCGTCTGTGCAGCACTCTTACACAGACAAACTGAGATTCAGCTTTTCCATCTACAGCTGCCTAAAGATCTAGTCCAAGCTGGAGTCTCTGGGCACCCTCTGTAATTACCTGAAGAGGGGAAAGGACCTACGCAGGCACCCCCATGTGAAGGAGGTGGCACAACTCCATTTCTAGCATGACTTTTCTCTTTTCTTTGGCTCCAAAGCAGGCTAAAGCAGTAGCTTAAACCAGACAGGTGACTTATAGTTGGGTAGAGTTTAGTGAGTTGAATCCCACCCAAAGTGATTGGAGGGAAAACGACATATTGAATAGCATCGTTCTTCTGCTATGTCAATTGGTGGGTATTTTCTTAGGCCCTGGTCCTACAACTAGATTCCTGGAGACACAGACTTCTGCTGCAGCTGATGCCATGCACAGAGCAGAGCTTTATATTGCAGACCCTCCAGGGTGCTGTCTGCAGTCAGCTTCCTCCAAGTGAAGGTCCTTTGATACCTTGACATATACAGGTTTGCACAACACCCATAACAATGGGGGAAATGTGGTCCTGTTGGGAGCCTCTGGTTATGATTGAAACATCAGTTTCTAAGTAAATACTACTTGAATGAAATTTTAATAACTTTGCACTGCTGTTTGTTGTGTCACTCAGTATTATATATGGTATAATCGCTACAATTTGCTCCTGTAATTGCAACTTCATGTTTTGCAAAATGCACGATGCTTTTCACTTCCAATCCATGAAAAAAATTGCAGATCGACCCTGACAGCTCCCAACTTTTCCTTCTTCCCCTGTGTGCTTTCATTTCTCTTGATGATTCTTGGCTTTCTGCTTTGAAAGCTGTGGGACTGTTTGCAGGTCACGGGGTGTTCATATTAAACACCATCATAGCAAGATGTTCCCGCATGTATTTCTACTCATGATCTTCTCCAGATGATATTCCAGAGTAGCAGCCATCCAGTCCAAGGAAATCAAACTGTCTTCATGCTCTAATGCTCTTTATGTTCTAAATTCTAGAAGTGATACAGCTTGGTTTGAATGATACGGATGCTCCACAGTACAGTGGATTTTAGTGCAATACTATATGTTACCCTTTCTCTTACAGTTTAGTCTTTGTCATTCAATCTAATGTACATTATGGCAGAGGGGAGGCTTAAAGAACTGCAGTGAGTTACCTGTTCAGCACAGTTTGGTCTGGGGTCTTGCTGGGAAGTTCAGTGCTTCGGGAAATACTTTCTCCTCATGTTTGAAGTCAATAAAAGATGAAGGTGCTCAGCAATAAGGAGAGCTGCAAGTCTACCTACATCAGTGGTACAACAGCAAGAAGAGTCCCTGTGCAGATACACTCACCAAAATTATACAGTTGTGACTGGAGACAGCACCAATCTGGTTTGAAAGCAGAGACAAGAGACGAGCAGAACTCTGGTTGGTGGAGGAAATTTATAATTAGTCCAGTCTGACAGATAATTGCAATGATCAAAGCAACTCAGATCCAAAGTATGATTTGCCCATGCCTCTTTTTCTTTCCTCCCCAGGCTTCAGCTGTTCTCACCCCAGCACCACCACTTTGCCTAAGGTAGCGGGACCTTATGCTCTCTACAGACCCATCTGGAAAGGACCTACAGTGTCACCCATGACATCCTGTGTCCGTGCACGAGACGTGTGTCTGGCAAAGATCTGGATCATGTTGTCTACTGTACCAACACTAGAAAATACAGCCACACTTACTGGTCTTGGAAATTGGCCTTGAGGATGCTGATGTTACATGAGTGATGTGTGACAGCCCTGAGCCCACTCTCCAGGTCACTGATTAGGACCCTGACAGACTTCCCATTCCCTTCTTGCAAAAGCAGCTTTGAGTTTTGCCAGCAAAGAAAAAATTCCTTTTTATTTTAGTTTGGTTATGTCAGTCAGAGACTTGTGTAGAAGTCAGCTGACCCTGCATCAAGGAGGTAGTTTTAAGAAGCCTTTGAACCTCTAAATATTATGGTGTATCACGGTCTCCGTTCAGTTCTTTCCTGTGCTAAAGGTTTTCTGTAAAGTGTGGATGAGGTCTCATCGTAGCTGACTTCTGCCATCTGAGTGGATGCCTTGGTGAGTCCCTGTGGACTCCTGACATGCCACTGGAGACAACTATGTATCTGTGGAAGGGGACTTAGTCCACCTAATTCTTCCTCACTATTGAGGTCTGGGGTGTTTAGTTTCCATGGAGAAATAACAGTGACTTCTTCTTTCTGCCCTTGGGCCTGTGTCCATTCAGAAACCACATCTCTGTGGAGCACTCAGTGTAGAGCCATCCCAAGATCCCACAAACACTGAAAACAAAACAACACACCGAAAACGTTTGACTCAGTTTTGCAACCTGTGAGAAGAAGGAGAAAAGACTCTTTTTTAAAGTATGCTTTACAATTTATTGTCTCAAAACAAACCCAGCTAGTGGGTCTGCCTTCAGATAGACAGATATTTGTCACTCTATTATTGTTTTACAGTGTCAGTTCCAGACACTTAAGTATTGTTGGAATGCAGTAGGGGGGAAAAAAAGTCATGTTTTAAATCTCCGATGGGGTAATAAACTGCAGCCAGGAGCTAATTGCCCTGAAACTTGATCCTTTACAATATGTTATTGCTGTAATGGGACTACCCAACTCTACTGCACTGGGGTTTGTTTCACCATTAGTTTGGTAGTACATACACATTCAAAAAAACCCCCAGATCACAGGTTTGCTCCCAGCTGTGGATTTAAGCTCAATTCTCAAAGCGATCGATGCATTTTGTACATTAAGCTAGTAAGGGAGGGTATTAATCCTCATCAAGTTTAATGGCTCACTGTGGATTTGCTTCCTACCAACTTTCTTCCACCCAAGAAGTCCTGAGAATGTTGTACCCCTCCTGTCAAGAGAAAATGAATCATTACCCAGCATCTGAAAGGCCAGAGGTGAATTGGAAGCCGCACTATGGAACACTCACACTACAGTATTATTATTTTCTTTTTACACTAGCATTAAATAATATTTGAGCTCAGGGTGGTCAGCCCAATGGGTGGTTTAACATGCTGAATGTGACCAAAGAAAGAGTACATCCATCATGTGCTCATTTTAAGTTTTGTTCAACGATCTTTTTTATTTTGGTTTGGGTTGGGGTTTTTTTGCCCCAACTTAGTTAGGAGCCAAGCAGATCTTAAAACCCAAAATCCAACTTCAAAATGTTAACCCCCAGTTTGGGTGGAAATCTGACTGGAAAATCTTTTGAAGATCCAAAAAAGTCATGTTTTTTTCTCAGTGTTTTTCTCATCTGTGTTCTGGGTAAAGCCAGTTAATAGATGTGCCTAGTTACCATTGGAAAAGCTATTTTAAGGATATGCTAGCTGAATATAATGAGATTTATTGAAACTGCTGCAATTTTTTGGGTCACATTTGCATGGAAATTCACTGAATTTTTCTTTTCGGAATTTTCCAGCTGTAAAATTTAGTGTGAGAACCTGTTCTTGTAAGATTTCTACCCAGTCCTGGGCTCATGGAATCTGATGGAAAAATGATGTGAAGTCCAAACACAGAATAAACTTGTTTTATCTCAGTTCCCTTCCACTTTTCCTTTCTGATAGTGTCTTTATGTACGTGAGATTTTAAAAGTCGCTCTTCTCCTTTGAAGAGTGGGGAGGTGGTTCTTGGTAGGCTTTTGAACCGCTGGAATCTCAGTCGTGAGACACTGTCCCTCGTGAACAGGGACCAGCTGTATGCTTCTGTAAGGTGCCCACAAAGCTACTCGGGCTTGTAACACTTGAGATGCTCTTGCTATTTTATCGTAGCCGTGTTTCTTGTACAATAACATCCTTCTGAAGGTGGATACTATTGGTAACTTAGGTTTGGCAAGACTATCTACGTGTGCAGAAGGGGCTGCATGTGAAATGAGGCTAAGTTGTTGGCGCTGATGGGGGAAAAAGGGGGGTTTCTCCCTAAAGTTGAGAAATTTATAATTTTAATAGCTGACTGAGGTAGCTGAGTAGCCCATTAACACCGTGTTGCTGTACAGGTAGATATCTTTACACAAGCCTGGGTCTGAAAAGTAGACACAATAATTGACGAGGGTGTGATACTTCATAGGAAAGTTAAGAGCTCAGCACTCTGGGAGCCACGCATGCAGGGAGCACATGTGAAGTGAGGAAGTGCTTTACACAATCATTTGTCAGACCATAACTGCTCATTAAACAATGGTCAGTCTCTCTTTCAAAGTAAATTCCCTCCCTCCTGCCTAAGGAGAGCTGAGATGTACACCCATAAACTCCTACAGCTTAGAGACGGCAATTAGAAACTAACTACACTAAAACACTTAGTCCCAATGCAGGGAAAGGGGGGGGAAACCTCCTCAAGTTTGGAGTTGTTAATCCACAAGTGCCAAAGTGAAGGAGTGGAGCTGAAGCCAAACCAGCTCGAGGAGGCTTTTGCTGTTTACTCTTTCTTTAACCATGGAAGCGCGTGTTTTGTCACAGGGGGTTTTACTGTGATTATGTTTATGTTGAGTTTTCCAGGGGCATTTCAGAATGTAACAGTTAAATTTTACTCTCAGCCCTCTCTGTGCATCTTAATTTAGTTCAGCCCAAGCAAGAATTAAATGCAGCTTTGGTGTAACTAATAAGAAAAACTCCCACTAATAAAAAAGGCAGCCGGTAGTTCCAAAAGAGATGCTGCAGTTTATTAGAGTTGATTTAATTACTGTGCATTCTATTTTAAGAGGCTCCATGACAAACAGTCCATCTCGACTTTGTTATGTGGTGCCTGATGTGTGATGCTGATAACCATCATGTCATACAAAGCATGAAACGTGCCTGACAATTTCTCGTTGAGTGATGGCTCAACAGCACCAATATACAGCTATCATTATGGCCAGAGAGTAACTAGGATTGCCTCTTAAAGGTCCTGCAGTGTGGGAACACTCTAAAGTGGGCATTTTCTGTGCTATTACCCACAGAGCTGGCATTTCAGTTACCACACATTCATCACAGCTCTCTGCCATGTACGTAACAACTTCTGGACCAAGTGTTCCCAGTGCTTTACCCTTCAGTTCTACATGTGTATGGTTGGGATGGGGGGGGGGGGGGGGGGTGTGTGTAAAATTATTTCTTCATGCTGTGGTACAACAGGAACTTTCTAACATAAATCAGGATTTTATTTTTTTTTTTCACTTCTGTGTAGACCTGATCAAAATTAGGAACTTCAATTCCATGAGAAATTCCCCTTGGTAAAATCTAACTTGTTTTTTCCTTCCCAGAGGTGTCATTGTACCCTACAGTAAAAGCCAGCGAGGAAAAAGCAAAATGTTCTTGCTTCCAGAAACCAGAAATTGTGATAATTTTTGACAAAAGTCAGAGAAATTGATACATATCTTCAAAACATTTGGATTTCACAGTAGAAAGCTGCTGCGCTGGAAAAATATCGATCAGCTCTGCATGAAAGATCATGTTGCGTTTGTGGAGGAAAAGTTAGGGAGAGGCCTTTGGGTGATTCACGTTCCTCCTGCTTCTCCCCTGACTTTGTGATGGGCCAAAATAAGCTTCAAGGTCACAATGACATTTTGGGCTGAGCAGTTTGGCAGGTAAAGCGTATTCCACAGACATCAGGGGTACACACAGCTGAGTCGAAGTGGAGCCCATGTTCAGCTCTGCACAAGAGAGGTTGATTGTTTTGGCCTCTTTCCTTTGCTCTAGGGTAAAATAGAGGCACCCTTCTTGGGATATTATTGGTGCGAAATCGTAAGTTACAGTTTTATTACCAGTTGCTGTGTGTGTGTGTGAGGGAGAGAGGAGGAGGTGAGGGTATAGGAGAATATAACCACTCTTTTGTAACTGTGAATCCATTCTTTTTCTTTTTTTTTTGCTTTTTTCCTTTTTTTTTTCTTTTTTCTTTTTCTTTTTTTTTTTTCTTTGCAAAACACAGATTTAATTTTAGGGAGAGAAAAATGGAATTTGCTTTTCCAAAATAGTGTCAAGCAAACATTTTATGGCAATCTTTTTTTTTTTTTAAAGTCTGCTTTTCTTTAAACCCACTGAATTCTTCAGTTTGCATTGCTGAAAAATTAAAAAAAGATAAAAATTAGGTGAGCTGTTGGAAACAAAAAGTTTCAATTGTGTGTTGCAGGTTTTACATGCAGCTGTTTCACTGGGTAGATCAACTGAACAGCACGAAGGTTTTGGTTACACACAATATCTTACTAGCACTTTCCCTGAGCCCACTGATCTATGGCACCTCTGTCCGGGTCAGTGAAGGTGACCACAAGCAGAGCAGGAGGCAGAATTAGAGGGTTATAAGTCACATAGCCAAGCCATGAATAGTTCTGACTCAACTGTAAAGTATGTGAAGATGAGAATGGCAGAACTCCTAAAATCCTTCATCCACTTCTGATATCATCACACTCAGTGTCATTCAGTGGTGCAATATTCAGTCACAACCATACTGTGAGTGGGGGATCTGTGATGGGCCATCTTTCTTGGTGCCATCAGTTCTGTAGATGTAAAAGATACTCAGAAGTTTAAAGCACACCTCTATGTTTTGGGCAGTGTTAGACCCAGAGAAGGCAGGATTGAGACCCTCTTCCATATGGTCCCTGAAAACACTGCAGATTATTTTAACCCACCTCACACACTGATCTCAAGCAATCATGTTGTCCAGGTAAAACATCTCCCTGCATTTCATTACTACAAAAGACCCACAATCTGTGGTGAGTTGTAAAGTTCTATTCAATGACTTGGTTTGCTTCCAAAAACCAGGCTGAGAAACTTGGAGCTGGAATCAGGGTTGTTGGGGAAAATATTTTTTCCCTTATTTAGCTCCAGGGTGGTTTAATTGATTGTTTTGCATAAGGTAGAGATTTATTTACTGTTCCAAACGTCAGAAGCCTCAGCAGAGATGTTCAGTAGAGTCCAAACCCGATACATTTCATCAACTGGAAGATTTTTGTGATCAGCTGAGCAGAATTGGGCCAATGCATTCTTTGAGGCAACATCCTGAGCAGTCTGTCAGCATGCCCCTCTCCTTAGCTGTGACTGCAGGGACGTTTATCTTTATCCTGATACATACCCCAGCCATCTCTGTGCTAACAAACTGTGGCTGATGTTCTGCATTGGTGGTCGAGTCCACCATGACTTATCCTCTCCCACTGCGTTGCAAAAAGTGACTGTCCATTCATATTTTGGTTCATTTAGAAAAGGGACTTAACAACCATTTAAATTATCTGTATATATTGTTCAAGCACATTTTGCAAGACAGGAGCTCACCTTAAGTACCATGGAGGGGCAGGGAAGGTCATCTTTCATTCCTACATGGGGAAGGTCATCTTTCATGCCACCTCCTGCATGTTCATGGTCCTCCAGTTGTCCTGACTTTACCAGGCACAGCGTTTGGAAGCAAGAGTCAGGGATCAGACCTTGGGCTGATTTCTATCACAGGCAGAGCGCCGGGTAACTTCTCTGCTCTTTGAAGAGATACCCTATAAAAGCTCTAAATTTAGCAAACATTAAGTTACTTTGGTCCTTTTCTTTTTTTTTTTCTTTAATGATTGTTACAGTATTTTGTAACTTCTGTTCCCCTCTGGCTGGGATTCGAGAAAGCTCTCCCTCCCACCCCCTCCCCAACTCCTTGACAGCAATCGTAGTTGTAAAATAATAGACCATCAGCCAGCAATAATTTGCAATCCAAACAGACTTGACGCTCTCTGACATTTATTGAAACCTCAGACCCTGTTCGCTGGTTTCAGTTTTCCTCCCTTTGCTCTGTTTTTACAGACAGACAAGTGCTTAGATTTGGGTTTAATAATGAGGAGAAATTTCGTCTTGGCCCAGCTTTGCTTGTGTTGGCTGCGGCGGGGGCTTGCAGCAGACGGGCGGTTGGAGTTAATTACGCTAAATGGTGAGAACATTATTTGACCCCACTGGTTCGGCACCAGATGTTGTGCGTTGCCTCTGAGAAACCAGCACAGACGTAAGGCTTTCAAGGCTGAATGGGGAAGGATAACATACTTGGAGCTTAGTCACTCCTTTTGCAGCGTTAACTATCCCAGGATAAGCCCGTGACAAACAAAGCACTGCGCCTTATTAGGCACAGATGACAACATTCAGCTTTAGCCACTTGGGGCAAATTAGAGTATCATTGTATTTTTGGAATCGAATGCATCAAAAGCCCCCAAAAAAATCATTTTGCTAAACGTACAGCTAACGTTCTGCCAGCACAAGGTATCAACTTTGGTAAATCCTTCCTGGAAAGTGAACTTTACATTTATGGGCCAGACATGATGGAATTTAATGTTTGAAAATGATTAAAGGATTTTGTTCTTTCCTAGTAACAACTGCATTTATCAAGGTGGCAGACATGGTGGCCTCAGAAAGAGCTGAAATGTAACTGAACTGCTGAGCTTACACTGGCTTGGGTCTGGGAATCCCTCCGGTCTTTAAGCATTAGGGTTGGGGAATTACAGTCACAGATATGGGAGGCAGGGAGTATAAAGTGTTTATTGACCCCAGTCCGTGTTAATAAAGCATTAGAAGTATTACCTGCTTGGGGATTGTCAGGGCAAAGCAAAGTTGTACTGACCTTCATGGAAGACTAAGACTCCTCTTAGTCTTTGAATAAACTGTTTGGACTGTGGAAACAACAACCCTTCTGCAGACTTAGATACAAGAAGGCAAGCTGAAAATTGTGCTTCTCACAAAAAAAAAAAAGAATTCCTATTCCCATTCTTTGCTTGCATGGTAGTGATAAGGGTTTTAACATAATTCATAGACAAACTTGACTTATGTCTCCTTCTCCAATGGATGACATCACTCACTGTTGTGAATGGTTCTGCTCCTTCCCCCTCTTCCATCTGTTCAGGGCTGCTCTGGAAGCCGGGCTGGGCGATGCACATACCTGCCAGGTTCAGCTCAGGAAAGCCTCCAGTTACCTATCCTTGGGGTGACATTCTCAACTGGAGCAAGTCTATTCACCAAGCTCAGCAGAGTTCTGAATCACTTGGTAATATCAGTAGTTCAAGGTCTCTGCTATTAGTTTAAACCCATCACCATTTGCCTGCAGCATTATTGCAGGAGCTTAACCATCAAACCTCTTGGTCCAGGCCTTGCTGTTCCTTCCTCTTTCTCCCACTGCGCTCCTGGAGACCAGGCTCCATGATGAAGCGATTCGAGCACTATGTTACTTCATCGAGATGAAACGCTGCAAATTGGATCACTCAGAAGACTCTGTTAGAACGCTTTCATTTTCCTGTTTCACTTTGTGTCTGGCTGCCTTTCAGTGCTTTTCTCCCCACACACGTGTGCAGCAGAAAGGCACAGCTGATGTAACACAAACCCCAACACAGAACACCACAATTTGAGTATTTCCACCGGTTCCTGATGCAGTGAGGTATTTTCAACCAACTTGATGTATCCAAGTCCTACAGATACGTCTTTTCATTTAAAAATTAAGCAAAAGTTCTCTAGAATAGTGGAGCTATGAAATACTGGAGCTATTTAGTAATTGCCACAGTACAAAAAGTCTGAACAAAAGATTTGCCCTGTGTAAAAGCAATGCCACCTCCATACAAAAAAGCTGCCTCCTGTGCCAGGAAACTTCGTGCAGGGCATCACTTTGGGATCCTTCTGCCTGTGCAGAGCTTTGAGGCACATCCCTGTGTCTGCAGGCTATAAATAATGCTGATGTACCCAGGCTGAGGACAGAGTAAATGGGAAGGCAGTGGCAGTGCCACAGGCTCAGTTCTGCAGCTCCACACTGCAGTAAACACTGTCTCAACTTGTTTCACCCAACTCTCTAGAGAAGGTGCAGATGAACACCTGTGTGACACCACAGCCAGACCTGCTCTTCTGAGCCTGACATTAACTACAGAAGTCAGGTTTTGTACCCATCTGCTTGGACCAGCATTTATAGGACAGGAGAGATGCAGAGATGCTGCTTGGAGCTCTCTCAGATGTATCTCAATGCATTCTTTCATACCAGGGTCTAAGTGCTGCCAGATAGGCACAGAATATTCCGGCTTTTTTTTTTTTCTTTACCTCTTCAGGCACTAACTCAGTAACTTTGGGTGAACTATACAATTTACTGCATATATTTTATGCAAAATTGTCCAACATGTCCACCTTAAGGGTTCTTTATTAAGCTTAATAGTCACAGCAATCTTTTCTTGGATGAGGAAAGGCTGCTTTTGGTGCACTGGGTTTTTCTGAGATTTAGATTCACTTGCAGACTGCAACACTGTCTATAATTTACTGTGAACCATGAGAGACATTAGCTGAAATTTTCAGGAGCAGATTAGGTTGAAAAAATTTATCACAGCATTTAGAAACATTAGACTTAAGACTGCATGCCAGACCATGACAAAATAGCAGGTAATAACAGATCTCATTAGAACTGTTTATTTTAATTGAACATTATCCTGTCAGGGATGTTTTCACTGCTGTATAGGTCTTATTTTCATCCAGCTTAACTTCTAGCAAAGACAAGCACCCAGAGATGTCTTCCTAGGAACTGCTTGGTGTTTGCATTCATTCAAACGTGCTCACCAAGTTTCACATTTTCTTACGTTATTTTTGAATTCTAAGGGCAGTGCTACTTTCTATTCTTTATTCATCATCTCTGTATTTAATTACCTTTAGGTATCAAAATGCAATTACATTTTTAGCAACATCTAAGTGATTTGGACTCCCAATGTCCGAATCACTTTAAGCACCTCAGTGCTTCATGAAGTAGAGCTTTCCAGAAATTCAGAAAACATTGTGCCATAGAAGTCCTGGCTCGTAGGATGAGATCAGAAGGGTTCTGCACAATACAGATAACACCCTAAACCCAGAGCAGAAGGCTTAGCTCACCCATCCTGAACAGAAAAATACTGTCTGCTTTTCTTTTTCTTGGACCATAGCCCTTCTGTCTCTTAGTCTTCACCTTCTTTCTAGTACTTACTCTTTGTACTTGAAATACAAAATATATGTACAGAAATTGCCCAGACCTAATCTTTCCAGATGATAACATCTATGCTTCCTAACCTTAAATGATCTTTCAATATATGGATGTTCAACCCTAAGTATCTCCAGGTAAAAATAGAAAAGATGCTACCAGAAACCTGCTGATAGAGAAGGGGCTATTCCACCAGCTTTAGAGAGGTGCCTCCCTGTTGTCTCCTTACCTTTGATTTCCATTTGCACACCTCTGTGACACTGATGAACAGCAGCAAAATGTCATTAACTTCAGAGGACCTATTTTAATAGGGGCTTTAATATTCCCTTCAGATGCTGCACATCCTTACCCTCAAAGTTCCAGTAAAGCCCATCAAAGCTAAAAAGCATCCTTCTGCCAGAAACCCATCAAATCCATTTACTAATGACGTATGTTCAAGACAATATAATGTTTTTGATTCATGTTTTTTGGGAAACATTTTGAGCTGACTTCCCCGTAAATCCTGCCACTGTATTAATCCCTGTTGAGTAGCTGGCAGACAGCTCTCTGCTTTATTTGGCTGATGGCACTGGTTTGTTCACTGGTTTGGAGATAATGCCCAGCCCTGCCATTCTCAGTAGGGCAATAAGCAATTTGAAAAATGCCTTTCAACAGCCAGTGAAACATCTGAATAGAATCATCTGTGAGGGTCCCCAGGATCAATCAACAGCGATGGCCATGGTGGCATTAATTACTGAAGTTGTAGGGATGAAGCCTTTTGCTTCTCTCTGAAGATACCAGACCTTTTCCAGGGCAGGTCTTTTAGAACAGATCTATAAGTGTGCTTATACACAGCTCTTGGGCTGACAGCCCTTTGTTTTTCCTGGGGCCAACACCATGGTCATCAACACGAAAAGCATAGCTTGGGTGTGGGGAGGAAGAGCTTCTCCTGATTTAAGACTACTCTGCACCGTTACACAGAAAACCTTTGCACCAAAAATACTATTAAACCCCACTTTTCTGTCACAGAGCTGGCTAACTTCTAGACTCTCCTACTACTAACCACATTCTGGTCTCTTTTTTGTTGTGCTGGGTGAATACCATCTATGCTGGTCATTTTTCATTACTTTTCCAGTTTGCCCTGGTTTATAACCTTTCCAATATTTGGTTCTGTATTTTAATAATGTCAAGATTCAGCGTACACAGAGAAGAATCAGAATAACTAGATCTAAATGAGCATAACAATAGCTAGATGGATTTGAAATTAAAGAAATTGTGAGGAATTTAAAACTTTTTAACAGTAGCCAAACACCCACCAGCACAGTTTATTAACAGAAGCACTGCACTTCACTACTAAAATCTTTAAATCATTCCTGCTTATGTCTAAATGATATTAACTTCAAGGCACTGAGCTCAGTTGTGTCATTTTTAGGTAATAGAGAAGAAAATTTTCCTTGCTTCAGGAAACATGGGGTATAATTCTGTGGCTGATGTTGTGGTAGTGCTCAGGCTGGTTTTTCCTTTCTGGCTAAGCTCTGTGAAATTAAAGTATATTTTAAACTTTAGTTCTCAAGCACCTGAAAGAAACAAACCCATTAGGTACTTGGGTAGATACAGTAAGGGTAGATCTTTAGCTTCCTGGACAGAAGCAGGAAAACTTCTCCATGCTTTCCTGACGTCCTTCATCCTGCTGTACAGGATTGGGTTTACTGGATCCCTTCATTCTTGACGTCTTTGCTGAGCCAGCTAACCAGATGCCGTTAGTACTAGTTGTTGTGGTGGGTGATCTGTATTTTAAACTAAACAGAATTAATTCTGTGGTCTTGGTGGGAAGCTTACCCCCGGCGTTTTTGCTAAGTTCTCCTATTGCAAACAGCAAAAAAATGCAGTGGATTTCATCCCAGAACGGTAGTGGGCATCGGACTTCTCTGCCTGTTCTCACTGAGGACAGTGTGGTACCTCCTGACATAAAGCAAATGCTTAGAGATATTGTCATCTCATAAATCTGCAGTCTTCGGAGCATATGTGCTGATGTACAATGAATGGCTTTTCCTCCCTTTCCCCCACTTGAATCCAATCCATCACTAACTCCCCAAACAATGACGAGTTGTCTTCTCTGATGTGGTAGGCTCCGAGTGCTGGTGGAACAGACCATGGCAATGCACAGCTCTGGTTAGATCAGCATAGTGCCACTACTCACACTTGCCAAGGTTCGAAATGGGTGTAAGAAGTGCACATGAAAAGGAAATATTGGCTTTATGGTTCTGCTTTAGCCCCGAGCTGGGCAGTGGAAAATACCACACCAGCACAGTCAGATTGTGGGTTTTCTTTCTGGCTAAAACATCTTTCTTCTTGGTTTCTGCCGTATCTTGCCTAAGGAGAAGGGGGAAGCATCTGTGTTATTGCTTGCTAAACAACTCCAGTGTGCCCAGCCAAGCCACAGGAGCAAATTTTAAACAGTAGAGAAAATTCACCACGGTATTCAGGCTCCGAGCCGGGGCTCCGCTTCGTGCGGCAGCGTGGCTTCCCACCTCCTTTCCCCCACCCCAGCTCTCCTTGTCCTACAGACAAAACCACTTACTGGTTTTCCCATTCTACTGCAAATTTCAGGTGCTGTTCTCCTCACTGATATTTATTCACAAAACCTCTTCATACCATCTATTCACACCAGTCCGTACCAGTGCGTTGCCTTCCCGGTCTGGGGGGGAATTCATGTATCAGTCCCATCAGGTGAACACTAGAACTGACTGACTGACTGTCTGACCTTCGTAGGATCACAGGGCCTTGTCTGAAGAGCAGGGACAGGCACCCATTTATTGCTTTGTATGTAGCGAGTTAGCCAGCCTCGAAGCCAGAAGGCAGGAAAACCGGCATGGGAACGAATCGTGTCAGGCGGGGCAGAAAGGATTGTATTCCCTTTAAAAGCGCAAGTCAGCTGTGAGGGGTTTGATAACCGGCGTCACTGAAATGGAATGAATTTGCAAAATAAGAAAAAACTGCTAAAAGGCAGCCTTTGCCTGACGCCTTTTTATGCTGTGCACTCTCCAGGAGTCAGAGTGTTCTCAAGCTGCCTGCTAAACTGTTACAGAAACAACTGTGATATAACCCACTACTAACTGTCCTCTTGTAGACTTAGTGAAGGCAATAAAGCTGCTTGAATTTGTGCGAATTCAAGAATTTGTAGGGTTCAAACCTGCTGACAACAGAAATGTCTGGGTTACATCGGCTGGCAGAAGATGTTCTGTGCATTGAAGTGAGGAGTGGGCTCTTTGAGCATTTTCATCAAGTAGTGAGAAACTTCAGCTTAATTCTTTCTCCGTCACTGTATAGTCTGATGGTCAAGACAATCCTCCAGAGCAGATTGTGGTTTCATCTGGTCCTAACTACAACTGGGGCTCACCCTCCCCAGTGAAGAATCTGCCAACTGGCTCAAATTCTTTGTAAGAAAGTCTTAGATGTTAGCTCCTCTTTTAATTAATCAAGATTGCAGCAGTCAGAAAAAGTACCTGGAATAAAATTGCCCGGCTTTCATTTGGTTTGTTTCCTTCTCTTTGCCCAAAAAGATGTTCTCCAGCCAAAACACGCCACTTGGTCTTATTAATTAGTTAGAATTTCTATGTTTTTATCCAAATTTCTCAGTACTGAACATCTCCCTCTACCTATTATTTTATGCTTCTGAAATTCAAGCAGAAGAAAGGGGTTAGAATTAATTAAAGTCTTTGGCCAGGATGATTAGCCACAGATGTTGGATTATTATTTTTGCACTGTATTTGGGAATGACAGAAGGCATGTGTGGAGACTGATGGGATCTGAGAGAAGAAACAGGAAAGTTCAAATCATCAATGAACTTTAATTCTCTTTTATCTTTTCCTCTTCAGTGATTGCAGTGAGAATGATAAGAAATAGGCTTGTTTAGAAAATGAGGAATTAAGGTGACAGCCTGTGCAACCTCCTGGTTCGTTACAAGTCATCTTGGTCACTCTGTTGCATGGGCCTCCACTTGGGTGAGTCAGAGAGTCACTCACTGATAGCACTTCACTGTCTTCTACCAGAGTATCTTAGATGGCTCTTAGCTTGCTCAGGTGGCTCCCAGAGCCTCTCATTTCTCCCCACCTCCTGCCTAAATCCTCTTATCCCTGGCACAGGTCATTAGTCCTGCACTAACAGCCCTTGGTGTCTGTGTTGAGCCAGGTTCTATAAATTGTCATTGCCAGAGTGAATGGGAAGCGCTGTGTGTTTCCTCTCTTGGTATCACACATTGAACAGACCTTTTGGGAAAACACTTGGCATGCAGAAACGTGAAGGTTCTGTCTAAAAGCTACTGTGGGCGGCATTCACCCCCGATTTTGGAAAGGCGGAAGGGCTCCCTTCAGCCCTGGAACAAATCCACACACAGATGCACTCCTCCATCCAGGAATGCTACGTACAGGTGTAAACATAAAGTACCTCCTTATAGAGGGACCAGTATTCTGGCTCACCCTGTCAGCTCGTTATTTGGAGTGAACAAAAGCTGTGCTTTCCCATTCCACATGAATTTCACCGCTAACAACACTCTGGATTTTCCATCTAAAAACTTCCCCCTTAATTGTTCAGTAGGTTGGACACTTAGAAACCAAAACTCTGCCTTGAAAATCTCTACTCACTTACAAATCCATCTTGCCCTGTGTGTACAAATGTTCTATTCTAAGAGGTAACTCCTTTGGTAATATAAATCGGCACAGTGAGTAATGAGGCTTGTCTCAATTAAGGACGTGGGCTGGGTGTTAGTAAATTGCTCCTCTGCCCATTGTAATTACAGCTGGGTTTGACCCTATGCCTCGTTCAGCACCCGGGGGTAGGTCCCGAGCACCCTGCACTCAAGGATGATTTGTCTGTGGAATGAGGGCGCTGGGTTTTGTGTTCAGCTCTAGGAGCAGTTTGCCATTGTTACAACTAGGAGGGATGAAAAGAAAAGAGAAAAAAAAAATTCAATGTAGACAAGGCCAAAGTGAATAACATCAGGAGCCTGATCATTTGTCACCTATGGTCACTCGAAACCATTATTTCTTTTACACACTGTAATTTCAGATCGACTTGTGTAAACAGTGTAAAGATTTATTTTCTCAAAATATCAGAACCACTTAGCATGAGTCACAAGCTAGATTTCAGGCAGATAATTTTCTTCTAATAGATTTTTGGGTTAACAAGATAAAAATTAACATGAAAATGATTATGTGCTGACTGAAGGAAACCTGGTTTTATTTTGTTCCCTATTTGTTTTACAAGGGAAGTCTTCAAATATCTTGCAGGGGCAAAAATATTTAAAGTGTTTGCACATGTTTCCCATTTCCATTTTATAAGATTCATTCACAGTCAGCCAAATGTATCTCTCTCTCTCTCTCTCTCTCTCTCATTTTTTTTCTTTTGATACACTTCTTAATTAGTCTTAAAGTCTCCAAAGGTGCTTTTTTCTGCCTGTCTTTTTATTCCAGACGTAGAGAGTGGCAAGCAATGCTAGCAGTTAAGTCATTGGGCTGTAAAACCAATGCTGGATGCTCCTCAAAGGATTATGGGGTGTCCTATGATTTGCTCTTTCTACTTGGTATAAAGGAGCAAAGTGGAGATCTAAGGCCCCGTGCGTCATTGTGAACTGAAGTGACTGCACTCGGATAATGCAGATTTGGCTTTTACTGCCAAATTCGAGCCCCTGTGAAGGTTTCGCCACTGGCATCAGCGTCGAGCTCCATGTTCAAAGAGCTGCCGGCTGAGATGAATGCTCTCATCGCAACAGACTCCAAGTGTGCAGGCAAGCTGAGGCGGTTCAGTTCCTCTCCTTCCCCATGGTCAGACCCTGCGAGGCCTCTGTTATGTGACGGCAAGAGGACAGGCTCCTTCACAGACCTTCTCTGTCCCCAGGGAGCCTGTGCCCAGTCCCTATGCCACCAGAGCCGGGGCATCAAGGCGCGAGGGATGTTCTGCAAAGCCAGACATGCAGAGGGCATGTCTCAGCTGGGCTGTTTGCACTTCAGGGACGGTCTTTACAAACATTTAGTTACGTCATTTTGTAGGAGCTAGGGGCTTTTTTTTTTTCCTCTTTTGAAATTCTGATCCAAAAATGGGCACAAAGGTAATAAAGCAGATGTGAGAGATGGGAAAGTAGTGACCACCTCTGAACACCCCTGACACCCTAGGTCCTGCTGCTGTGCCTTAGAGCACTGGCTCATCCTTGGGCTGTCCGTGCTGACTGTCCTCTGTGAACTTTGTAACTACAAGTGTTCAAGATAGCAAATACAATTTACTGTGGCTCAAGGCCTTTTTGCTGATGAATGTGTCGGCAGCAGGACTGTCAAGGCAGGACTGAACATTTTTAAGGCAAATCTTATCTCAGTGATGAAAGTTGCTTTGTATTTTGCAAAGTGATTTTTTTTTCCCACCACCATGAATCCTCTTCTCCCATATTAGCACCAGAGAGAAAAGGATGAGAAGAGGTTAGGGACCGATGAGACTATTTCACTTTCTCCCCTTTGCTCAGCATTCTGTTAGCCTCAGAAATCCCTCAGACCATGATGAGTCATTTTTTAATCTATTTAATCCCAGGTTAAGTCAACACCATTTAAGGCTTGGTGAATAAGTTGTGACTGGTGTTGATGGAAATGAAATCGCTGTAACTGGTACTTCACCAGGACAGAGCGAATTATATAAGTGAGTTAGTCCCAACTAGGGAAAGAAATGGGGGAAAAAAAAGAAATAAAATACAGCTGTTTGCAGGAGATCTCTGATGTATTAAAACTGGGACTGGAAAGTTGCCCTTCTCCTGCCGGTGTAAATAAGCAGATCTCTGCTAAAAGCGGGAAGGGTTTCAGCAATTTCTGTCCAAAACAAGGGCAGAAGCCCTGACTGCCTGAAGTCTGCTCTACCACTGAGCTCCTGGCTCCATCAGATTAGCTCTGCTGAAGTCTCTTTAGGTTGATTCAGAAGGGAAATCGCACTCTGAGATGGATTTGAGCTTAGATCTATGGCTGTTTGCAATAAAGAACATGAAAGGGCTCGTGGACATCCTTGTTGTTCCATGGACCAAAACGCTTCCGCAGAAGACCAGCAGAGTCAGGAGTAACCCCTGAGGTCAAGAGTAACCTCTGAGGCCAGCAGCAGTCTCACCACAGCCCCGCATCAGCAGAGAACCCTGATCTGTGGTTGGAACCAGTTGCTCCTTGTCAAGTTGGGAGCCTGTCCTACCAACTCCACAGCAACCTTCAGAGGCTACACCTGAATCTCGCTTCTCCTTTCTTCTCTTGGAACATTCTCAGCAGTCACTGCAGAGGTTTTACTAAACATGTCAGATTAAAGGTATAACCAGACGAATAAATGCAGTCCATCTGAGGGCATGTTTCCTCTCACACGTTCAGTGGCTGTCAGCATTTTGAATAGGATTCAGAAACATGTCCTTGAAGCTGGCTGGAATGTAGCTTAATGTATCGGGGCAGCATTAGAGAAAGGAGAAAAAAGGATGGGGGAAGCTTTCATGGAAATGTACCCTTTCCCCTCCACCTTTCCTCTCCAATATTGCATTTACTGCAAGCCAGAAATAAACAGGCTGTACCCTCCAGCCATGACTCTTTACTTGTGGGTGCGGTGGGGCAGTTTGGGATGTGGCCTCTGCATCCTGGGGGTGTTTCACGCTCTCTTCAAACCTTGTTTTCTTTTTTATCAACAATTTATTTATAGTGAGAGGTGGCTCCTCTCAAGCACTTCTGTCAGATATTGGTGCTGTACAATGCTGGTCTTTTCTTACTGTTCCAGTTTTAAAGGGAAACTGAGGCACGGTGTTACAAAATGACTTCTTTATCTCAGTTCTCACTGCTGCTTTTCTTTGCACAACTCGTCTCCCTAGGAAGAACTTATCTTTTCCTGGTCAAAGTTTTGCCTTGATCTCAACACAGGGAATGGTACCAGCCCAGCCAGGCTGAACTGGCCCATCCTCTTGTGATATGGACATTAACTTTGCAAGAAGCAAGGTTTTCTGCAAATGAGTCAGGAGAGTTAGTCCCTTCCTGAGCAAACAGATGCTCTTGGCACACAGGGAAGTCCCAAAAGGAAGGTGAACTGTGCACAACACAGCAGCAGATGCAGGTGTGAGGATGCTCTACCAGAAAACACGTCGCCGAATAAGTGGCATTTAACCTACTCCGTAACTGCATGTCACCATCACTGGAAAATCAGCCCCATAAGAGAGGAGGATCTTTTAAACATTGGTTTAAACGTGCAAATATTTAACTGTGCTTTTGGCTGCCTCTTTTTTTTTTTCTTTCCTTCCTTAAACCATCTACTTACTTGTTTGTTTACCCTCAAGTCTTTAAGGAAAACAGTCTCAAAGGCTTTTTAAAGTCTTTTTTTTTCCCTTCCAGAGCTGAACACTTTATAGTTACATTGCACCATCCCTCTCTGAAACCCAGCTGGGGTTTAGGTGGGTAATACTAGAAGTCCACTCAGAGAAGCTTAAGTAAATGAGCTAAATGGGACACCTAATGACTTCTGCATTTATCTCTTTTCATCCGCATGTAGTTGTAGGAAGACAAAGTGCAGTGTTACAGTGAAAGAAAAACCATCCGGGCTCCTGTGCATTGTAGGCTACTTAAAATATCTCCTTAAAATGTAGATTTTGACTTTCTGCCCAGTGCTGCCTTGCAAGTTTTGCCATTAAAACCTAATTGCTAAGTAAATGTTCACTCAGTATTTCTCAGTGGAGGACAGAGAGAAAGTGGTTCAGTGCTTAGTTTTAGTATCAGTTTTGCTCCTGGTAATCTGTTCCTTCTATTTTTTTTTTATGTGACATTCTTTCTGTTGCAAGCTACTAATCTTAGATCTTGGAATGGATCACACCTCCTTGAAACCAAGGGGGTGGGGAGGGTAAAATGTGTTAGGTTTCCAAGAGTTATTTACCACTTCCCAACCGAAAGATGGATTTCCCCTCTCTAGGGTCACTGGCACCATCATTTTTTCCTAAATATTCCTGACATGTCACAAATCACTGCTTGGTTACTGACTTGGAAACCGTCTCCTTTGTGCAGCTCCTGAACAGATTGGGAAGCTGGTGGCTCAGGTCCAGCAATGAACCCAACACTGGGGTGTAAGGAACACTCAGGGCTCAGGGATTTTTGTTTATTTAATAAGATGCATGGAATTAATTAAGTTAAGCTTTAATATGATAGTCCTGTTCCATGACCTTGTGAGCTCCGTACCTGGGGAGGGGTGGGGAGGAGGAGGTTAGTGCTGCTGGGCAGAGTGCCCCAAAAAATGACGCTGGGCAGTAGCTTAAGGCAAGCAGAGACGTGTGCTGCTGGGAGGGAGCAGCTGCTCCCACCTCGCTCCAGGGCTGCAGAGCTTCCCTCTCTTGCTGACACAGGAAAACAACGGTTTTCACTTTTCTCTGAGCTACCCGCTGAGAGGCATCACAGGAAAATCCCCATTTATTTAGGGGAAGATGTGCTCCAGCACTTTGCTCTTCAAGGTGAATGAATGCTCACGTGTGTTTTGTCTCCCTCATTCCAGACCCAGTGCTGAATCCTGTCCTGGTTACTCCTTGAAGACACATGAGTGAGCAGAGGCTGAGGATGTGAACTTCCAAAGGTACCCAGTGCCAGAGAAATCCTTACAGGGAAAATTAATGAATGAAGTTATATTGTCTTTCCTGGTGCAGCAGGGCCAGGGCAGGGCACTAACATCTCCATCCCACAGGCACAGACCTTCCCCCACCACACGAAGGGTTCTTCTGCCTGGGAGACAAAAAGAACCAAGAAATTTAGGGGCTTTATTTTTTTGTTTATAATTGTGTTCCCTGGGAAAGGAGCCTGGGCCTCTGGTGTCTTGCACAGCACATGTCTCTGTGATTTGTAAGCACCAATTCATCAGTTAAATCTAATAATAACAGTGAAGCTCTATTATAGTTTGCAGTAGATGCTTATCTAAGTGAAATGCATAGTACTCCAGAGCAGCAAGATTTATTATTTGCTATTTATTTGATCTTACGGATAATTGTTTAATTAAAGCAATTAGTAACTGCTTTCAAAACCCAAAAGGAACATCCAGCAAGCAGTTACTCCAACCATAATACCTTCCTGTGCTCTCTTGACGGTGCCAGCCCAGTTTATAGTAGCTACACTGTAAGGTCTATCTTCACTGCTGGATACCCTATCAAGTTGTAGGACTGGATTCTGGGACACAAAGACATATAACACATATCTACATAACTGTTGTCACCACAATTACAGTCCAATCTGAGTCTGGCAAGAGGTGGAAATGGATTTTAAAGTGGAAGACTTAAATACATAGAACTCTTTCTGGGGTTTGCTAATAAATTTTACCTTTGAGGGATATTTGGCACTTTTTTTTTTTAGAGGAATTCTTCATGGCTATAGTAAATTCATCTGAGTTATTTCATGCTTCTCTTGAGAAAGTACTAATATATATATATATATATATATACACACACACACACAGATATATATAGTTAGGCCAAACCCAAAACATAATGCTTTGAAAGGATGTTCTGTGATGGAAACGTATGTCAAGGATCCAGTGGGGATTACACAGAAATGGCTTAGTCAGTTGAAAAACTTGTCAGCCAGAATGTAAATAAGCAGAGGGTCCATATCCACAGTCCTGAAGGGAGAAAAGGAAATTGAATTCATTTATGGCTTCACTCTCGAACCCTCCCCACAGCACAGGAAGCAGTAGGCCATGTAAAACCTATAAATAGCCATCCTACTTCAGGTTCCCTCTCAGACAGAGAGTAAAAAAAAAAGATATTAAAAAATGCTCCCTGAGGAAAAACATGATCTTTTCTCCATGTTTGAGTTGTCAGGTTTGACAGAAAGGGTACAAGCTAATTAAATTTCTGTTAATTTATTTTGTCTGATTCAGCGACTGCCTGTCACACAAATCGCTCAGTAAGGCAGACTGCTCCTTGCTATCGACTTCCCAGTTCCCTTCCCCTCTGAAGCACCATTAAGTTGATGCAGGCAAAGTGGACCCAGTTAAGTCAAATAAACATGAAGAGCATTTAAGTTCACTTCTCCCTCCATGCTCCCTCCGCATGTGTGCTCCAAAAGGGAACCCAAACTTACTCCAACTTATAAATCTCTGGCGTGGGAGAGGGGCTGCTCTCTCCTGGTCAGATAGTGGTGGTAGAGATAAAATACGACAATGCAGGGAGTAAAGGACAAAATAAAACTCCACTCAGGGACTCTCCTGGCATTTGTGTTGGGCCTGAAATAACTGAGCACTCGTAATGCTGGCTGCCTTTTCCCCAACCCATGAAGCGTTTTGAGATCCAAGAATTGTCTTATCTCACATCAGGAAAAGACTGAGATCTGTGAAATGGGTTATCACAAAGTAATGGAAGGGGAAGAGTGGAAAACCCAATGACTTGGTCATGGTGGAACAGCCACCCCTCAACCACAGTTCTCGCTTGTGAGTCAGAGCGCTGCAGTCACAGAACTGTGAGACTGGTTTGTTTCTCAGTTAAATAGTTACTATTTGGGCAAAGCAGAGTCCCAATTTTAAGAAGATTTTAAGCTTCTCAGGTGCCTTTTGCAGTGCCATGCACACTGACCCGTACCCGCCTCCAAAATACTCGCAGGAAGCTTCCATTTTCCTTCAGAATAACACCTGGTACCTACTCTGATAGAACATTAAAGGGTGGTGGTATTTTCTACTTCTGCTGTGAAACAGAGGATGCAGAGTGTGTCTTTGGACCCGACATGTTTAACAGGATTGACCCAGAGCCCACTGACCTCAGTGTTAATTAAGGAGCTGAAGGTGACCAGCAAAGGGCATTTCCCCCGTTAGGCAGCTCAGGTATCACCTTCTGTTCTGGCATGAGAAACCACGGGTGCTCTCTGGGGGAGATCCATCAGGTCAAGAGGTTGGCCATGTATTTCTTATCCTGTAGATGCTGCTGTGCCCGGGGAGGTGGGGAAGCCACGCGCGGCTCCTCAGCCACCCGCAGCAGTCGCTACCTGCCCCAACACGCTGCCGTTTCGTTCTGCATTCTCCTGTAGCTCTGTCAGTTCGAAGCCAGCTCCAAAGAAAGCACTGTGAAGTCTGATTGTTCTGAGATAATCAGTTGAGGAAACAGGTAAAAGACAAACCCTGGAGGTATTTATTCTTTCTGTTTTTTTTTTTTTCAACCTGTCTTCTCTGAGGGGTATGCACTCTGCAGGCCTTTCACAGTTCAAAACACTTTTAATAAACATACACAAGAGGCAAAGCGTGGATGGGTTTGAAGCCGGAGGTAATCAGATTAGCAAATGAGATAAGCAATTAGCAGAACCGTTCAAAGTACCAGCTGAAAGGGAAAAAAAGCACTGTCTCCATCACACCCCCCCAGACAGACTAACCTACAGATGTTCCCTTGCTCAGATTCAGTCTGTTTACATAAACATCCAGCTCTCATTCCAACAGGGCTTTGTGTTGTGTTATCTTGTTTAATGGGCAATTTCTGCATTAAGGGATCTGCACTTTTAAATTAAAGCTCTAATTCTTCTTGGCATTAAAATCCCGCTGTACGTGACTTCACACTCATAAAGCACTGGCAGTTCCAAGCCTGGCTTTTTGTGGAATGGGAATGTTCTGCACTTCACATCAACTCACCACGCTGCAGCTGAGGGCACGAACACCAGCCAGAGATGGGTGGCAGGAGTCTTGAGTCACATCAGGGATGAGTGGTTTTCACAGTAACTCAGCAAGCTGAACCCAGAGCAACCCAGTGCTTCAGTGTGTACACAGCAATTACCCACTGACGTTGTTTCCTCAAAACTTCCTTCCCCATTTCCTAATGTTTCTAATACAGCAGCAGGAACACTGGGATAAATTTGCTGGAGATCCTCAGGCACCTTGGCGTGAAGAGTTGTTCTTAGCAGCATCTGCAAAAGTTTCCATAAGATGAGCTCATAGCAGTTAGGAGCCCGATTTGCTGTGTGGCTAAACACAAATGTGTGTTTATCTGCATTTCTAACATCTAAACATCTATCAAAACAGAATCTATGCTTTCTCCCAGACCTCTCTCTGCTATCTTTTTATTTATTGTGTTTACTGCAGCCACTGAAAGGAGAGCCAAAACCAGAATTTCATTCTACCACCTGCTGCTAAAGCAGAGGGGAAACTGTTCCTATTCCAGAGCGCTTGTAACAGGAGGAGATGAGTCCAAGTGTCCACTGTTCAGTGGGACACTGCAGTGCACCTGGGTGATGTGGTTTTCACCCTGTGAGGAGACCTCAGCACGCTCTGTGGGGAGAGGAGTGCTGACTGGGGGCAAAGAGGGCCAGCACTAGCTGCCTGTTCCACAGTGTTTCCGTCCTAAGCAGGAGGATGAAGCACTGGAGCAGTGCTAAGTTTCCCTTGCACACATGCTGCAGAGGAAAACCGTACGTTACTTGGGTGTCTTCAATAAAGATGTAGCCATATCATCTAATCTATTATTATTCTGTATGTGCCAGAGAGCCAGGTATGCATTACAGACATATGTAATAAACAGCTAAAATCCAACACGCTGCCAGGGTATTAGGAGATTAACCAAAAATCATAAGAGGAGGGTTTTTTGTAAAATAATTGACTTCAAACTTGAAGCAGACGCCTTCAAATGACAGGTTCCCTGTATTTTGAGATGACTGTCTCTATGCTGTGAGCAGCAGGGTTTTGATTTAGCAGCATTGAGACACAGTCTTGAATTGGTAGAAATGACACAGAAGACCCTTTGAAGTCTTTTTTTTTTTTCTTTTAATCTGGTGGATTCGGATTCCTGTTTCCACCTTTTGTGTCTCCCAGCATGGATGTCCTGGCTCTTCCCACATGCTGCAGAGGCTCCCAATGGCACTCACGCTCCCAGCAGAACTGATTCGGGAAGATGGGTGACAGGTATCCAGGGAACTCCTGGGCTGGAAAGCTACTTAAAGGGCTATTCAAACCTTCAGTGTTTGCCACATGAAGGTCATGGGATGGTGGATGTTCCTCCAGAAGAAGTATCACAAAAGAGCCTGTGACACCCTTCACCCACCTCATGTCTCGTATCTTCCCAGAGTTCTCTCTGTATTCATACTCTATGATCTGTGCAAACAGCACAAAAATGACGTGTTTGAAAATTTAGTTAGAATGTCAGCCTCTAAAATATTAGACCAGTGAGCTGAGCTTCTCCTTGGGTCCCTTCAGATGTGGTCCTGGTGCAGGACAAAGGGACTTTCGCTGTTCGCAGTCAGTGAAGCTGTGTGAGCACTGAAGCAATGGCGAGCTGCAAACGTTGCTGAACCATTGCTTTGCATCTTTCTGCCAGCGTTTCAGATGCTGACAAAAGATAATGTCGAGGTTTCAAAGCTGGGGGGGTGTGGGGAAAGAAATCACACAGCGTTTTTGTGATGTCAGAGGAAGAAGGAAGCCAGCTTGAAAGGAAGGTCTGCTCTCAAGCTCTAATCTTGCAGACACCTACTTAACTTTAAGCCAATTAAATCAATGGACTACTTAACCTTTGCCTACAGGAGAAAGGATTTGCCAGCACAGTTTATATTAGTGCCCCAAACAAAATAAGCAATCCTCAAAAAAGCACTCTTCTTTCAGCAAAATTGTATCTGCCCTTAGTGTCAGGAGTATAAAAATATGGCCATACACTGCGAAAGAAAATCCTTCCTTTAAGTGACACCAGTAAACCAGTTGTTCCTGTCAGAGTCAGCCCTGTTTACCCAGAAATGAGCAGCCAGCAAAGCATCTGCAGGACACAGGCTTGATTTTGCAGAGCGAGGCAGCCTGCACGGAACCAGTACCTGAGCCCGTTTTGCTCATGGCGCATAGAAGTCCACTGAGATGTTTAATGAGCCGGGTTCCTGGAAGCACAGAGCAACGGGCATCTCCAGGTCTGACCTGGACAGATGCCCCCAAAGCACCTCAGTGCTTCCAGCTTGGCCTCTACCCTGTGGCTGGTGCTCCTTTGTGAAATGTCTCCCAGGGGTGTCTATTCCCCTGCTAACAGAGAGGCTAAAAAGTCCTCAGGGAGGGCACTGGAGAGCAGGATGATATGAAAGACACCTCTGGCTATTTGCTTTTGTCAGTTTGTTAATACCTAGAAGTGACTTCACATCACTTTGTGTGCCTGAGGTGTTGCTGTTCTGCAGAGCTAGTTAGAAAGAAATGTTGCGTGCTAACTTTAATGAAACCCAGGGCTCCACTGAAACAGCACCAATGGTCTAATAACACGTTACATCATTTGTCACTGGACACATTGAGAGTATGTCACTGGAAAACCTTTAAAAGCCAAGATGTAAGTGGTGTGGAGACAACCATGGCCTCAGCAGGGTAGAAAAGACAGTATCATTTATAAATGTTTTTATGTATAATATTTACATTTGGAACATTTAAATGTAAAAAGGAAAAAGAAAGCCTACACTTAACATCTTCCCAGATGTTAACAACATCTGTCCAGATGTCAGCCCAAAGATCTGACATTCCATGTGGAAAGGGGAGCATTGCAGTACTTCTTTTTTTTTCCTTTTTCTTCCCCCCCCTCCCCAGATTAATCGTTCTTCATGTTTGTCCCATCACTCTTTGCTCTGGGCCATATGGTCATATGTCATTAACCCTGGAGACCAGCAGCCTGAGAAAGTGGAACCATATGTTCCTAGCAAAGATAAATAGTAAATAGGGCTGCATGCACCAGGGCCATGGGTTTGTGGGGACGGAGCTCGTGTGTTGGGGCTTTTGGTTAAAATGATCACAAATACACTTTGGGGGGTGCGAAACCTGGCAGCCTGCCCTCTGGCAAAGCAGCTCCTGCCTCTGAAGGAGGGCTGTGTCCCAGCCCTGCCTCCTGTGCTCAGGCAGGGGAGGGGGACATGCTCTTTCATTGCCATGTTGAAACGATGCTGGATAGTGCAGGCAAAGTTCCTCGTCTTTCATCACAGGGTCACTCGGAGCCGGCACCAGCTGCAGCAGCCTCTCTGTCCATCTCTCCCTTGTGCAGCTTGATCTGTATAAGCTAATTCTTCTAAATATCTTATTTCCTGACAATTTAATGTGACAAAAAAGGTGTGTTTTTCTTCTGTGCCAATTCTTTTCTTGGCTGTCATCATTTTTGAGCCAAATGAGAGATTTCCTTTTAGTTCAAGGATACTATGGCAGCTCTTTCAGAAGAGAGTAATTCCACGGGACACAGAGGGGCAGGGAGTCAATAAGTTGTTCATCTGTCTCTCACCCAACAAAGTCACCTTGACACCTCAGAGTATCTAAGGAAAAATGGGAAAATACACCCAGACTCAAGGCTGGCTGACAAGCAGAGGCAGCCTGAATTATTCCTGTCTTGCCAGGTGTCTCTCTTATTTTCTGTGTGTTTGGTGGTGCAGCCTGAGCTCCTGTTTCCAGACAGGTTAAAAACCTGTTGTATTTCAACAGTAGCACAGAAAACCAATGAATAAGAAGTGGATTTATGTGCTAACAAGATATTTTTATAACAAAACGTCCACTTGTTTGGATTATTTATCATGAAATGATAACAAGAACAGCATCTTTAGAGAGTTTTATGGTGATACAACATTGGAAAGAATTTGGGCTGAACATCACGCCTTGCAGATTTGCTCTCATCCCTTTGAAGCTCATTGCAGGCATGTTACTGAATTTATCTGCTAAAGGAAGAAACTTTGTAGTCCCAAATATTCGCCTCCTCTCCACGCACAAGCCCGAGTAAGGTTCAGGGACCTATATTTAGAGCGGGTCAGGAGGGAGAACGGGGTTGATAAGCTGATGCTTGAATAAAGGCTGTTTTGTCCTGCCTGAGACTCACTACATTCCTGGGAGCTCGGCACAGGGATCGCATGGTCAGGCCACCACAGCAGCCAGGCTCCCAAATCCTACTTTCTGTTTGCTTGTTGTCTTTATATAAACCAGATTAGCTCAGCCCCAAACAACACACATTTGCGGTGAATAACTACAACATGTTTGTTTGCATGAACAGCCTAGTGAGGGGAAAAAACCCCCCCAGCATGTGCAGCCACACAGGGTGCCAAGGATCTACCAAAAGGCACAGCCCCTAGAGATCCCAACCTGGGAAAGTGCTAAGACATGACCAGTTTTATGCAGTATCTCAGTATACAACACACTGCATCACCTTTTCTAATCCTGTCTGGTCCCTAAAGGTCAGCACTCTGCCTGGGCTGCTGGGGTCGACCACCTCGTTCCATCCTTTCAGGCAGCCCTCACTTGTTTTGTTGCCAGGGGTTGTGACCACTCTGCTGCGTTCCTGATCCCACACAAATAAGATCTACCAATGGACTTGCTGTGGAAAAGACAAGATACGTGAGACCAATTCTGATCCAGATGCAACCCAAGCAAGGTGAAGAGTGCCTTTGTCCTGCCCTTGAAGGGCATGTGAGTTCCCTGTGTCCGCTCTTGTCTTTCCATCCTGGGGCCACCTTGCTGGGCTGTAGATATAGCTGGGAACATTGTCCCTTCCTCCAGCTGCTGTGCTTTCTGCAGGAAGCCAATCCACATTTGCTTCTTTTCTTTGGACACTCTATGGTGCAGGCAGGCCAGAGAGATCCACTCTCACTGTGAACGTGCCTCTCGCTACCCCCAAAAGCCTCCTCACCTTTGCTGTTGGCCCCAGCATGGCCAAGGCTGTATGCTCTCCTGCTTTGATAGCAATACCACATCTGGGAAGCAGCAGAGATCTGGGCTTATCAAGTTTCTCTGGGCATTCTGGGATATCCTCTATCGACTTTGCTGGGCTGCCGGTTGCTTCTCATAACACAGCTAATTTGATCATATTTAACATGCATTCTTCACACATGATCTTATTACAATTCCAGTGCTCTTGTTTTTGCTTATTCAGGCTGACCTTAGGCATCTCCTGCCATCCTCTGCCATGGTCAAGACCTCCCAGCTTGTTGCCTGGTGGCCCCCAAAGGAAGGTGTGAAGATTAACAGCCTAGAGGATGTATTTAATGAATGGCAACAAGGGATTAGTGACACAGTGTCACCTTTCATGGCCTCTTTAAGCAGGCGAGCTGACACCCGTTTATTTTTGTTTGCACTGTTGAGTAAACTCTGGAAACGGACTGGATTTACAGTCTCTGCTCCCCCAGCAAGGAGCCTCCTCCTGTCCACCAGCCTTTGCGTGGGGTGATGATAAAACCAGTAAGCTTACAGGGTAATCACGAGCCTGAAAGTTTTGGGCCTTTCTCCTTACTGCTAAAGATGTAGGAGGGGGAAAGGGTTGTGCTGGGGAAGAGGTGTTTCAAGACTTTGGAAGGTCTGATTGACAGCTCAGGTTTCCATGTCCATCAAAGGGCAGCCCCATATCCCCCACCCCTGCCACCTGTGAACCAGCACCTCTCCTGGCCGAGGCTTGGCTGGGAGTACCAGGGCAGCCTGCCTGCAGCCCCCCTGCCACACCTCACAGCCCCCTGCCCCAAAATTATTGTGGAAAGGAAAATTTTGGCAATAAACTCCAAGGCTACAGGATGTAAATGTGGAAGAGCCAACTGCACTGCACTGGACGAGGAGGTTGTCCCACTGATTGACATCTACAGCCAAACTCCCCTAGGTAGCAGCAGGCTTTGATGAAGCTTCCAGCGACCAGCCTAGTGACCTTGTTTCAGCAAAGTGTTCACACACCTGCTGTGTTTCAAGCATTTCCACCAGCCCTATCACCTTTGCTGGGGTTCTGAATGCACCTCAAGCTCGGCACATGTGCTGTGCTTAGTGTCAGGCTGGACTGCGACGTGGTCCTCATGGTGTGAGGTTGGATAAGGCTGTCCCACACTTGGCCTTGCAGTAAATTCTGAGTGGTTTTTACTGGCTCTGCTTTCAAATGATTCTTTACGCAATCCTGATGCTCACAAAATCTTTTCTTAGTGGTGCCCTTGAGTTCTGTTTTTCCTTCCTTTCATTTCATTCCTACCAACCCTCTCACCCCTTGGAGACCTCTTGAAGCAACCCACAGAGTAAACTTGACTGTGACAGCCTTGGATTACATCTCAGTGCAACTGTGAGGGATGCAGAAGCAAATACAGCAAGCAAAGGCAAGGAGTCCACAGAAAGCCCACGGGTGGTGGGCAAAGGGGAAGCCCCGGCTGGGCAGGGGAGGTTAAACCTAGAAATTAAGTTTCAGACTCTGTGTCCAGGGGCAATCTTTGCCAAGGATGATAAGTAAATACATTTTGCAGTGGTGGGGAAGCTGAGGAGTTTATCTTTTGAGGCTGCTTTCCATGGCAAATGTTGCAATTGTATCTGAAATGTGGTGCAGAAATTAGTGTCTTCAGATAACGAGCCAGTCAAATGGCTTTGATTTCTCTCTGGTGCAGGGAGTGTCCTGAGATCTATCTCCCCTCACGTCAAGGACAGAGGCTGATGTTTCCTTTGCATAGAGAAAAAAACCCAAAGTATGCTGAAGTCCTGACTGAGCGATACTTCAGAGAAATGCTGCTCTGATTCAGCAGTGTTGCCTTGGGTGCATTTTAAATGTATTTAAATTGTGCTCCTGAGCTTAGCTGATCATTTGGAGACTGGAATTCATCCTAAGAAATAGTCTGTGGGGCAGTGGGGACTTGAAAGTAAAACAAAAAAACAAAAGGAATGCTCTTGAAGATGTTTAGTCTGTTTTTATGTATTTTATGCAAAATACATCACTGATAGATAGATTAAATCCTGACTGACAGCTTCCATTCAGGGAAATCACCGACAGAGGATGTTGTGTGTGGTTGTTGCACAGCTGAACCGTGGTAGCAATGGCATGTCAGTCTGAAACAACAGATCCAGACTGAAGATGCGTCAGCCTGTCATCAAGTGGTCTGTAATCAGAGCAAGGATGGGAGATGCAGGTTAGGACAGAGGTTTGTCAGCAGACACGTGGAGGTTCACTTGGGATACACGTCAGGCAAAATGCAAAGCAGGGGAGGTGCAGGAAACTGCTCCAGGCCTCACTTTGCCTGGCTCAAGGCAGTGCAGTCTGCCCCATTGTCTTACAAATTAATTTCCCCTTCGCTTCACAACTTATCTTTTTGATTTTATTTAATTTAATCACACTTGCTTTTATTTTTAAAGCAATTAAAACATAGAAACAAGACCCAAGGAAACACCCACTGCATTCTTGGGATGATCTGTCTGTGCTCCCTGCATTCCACCCCAGGCACAGAGGTGGGAGGCAGCCATGTGCCAACACCACCACACTCAATTCCCACAAGGGAGAAAACCATGGAGAAAGTAGGATGATACAACCCAACTGTTTCCAATGAATACAAGGTCTGGAAAGAAGTCCCCCAGGGCTTTTTTTCCAAGTGCTGCTTCAAGGAAAGTGTACAAAATGCCTTCCACTAACCAGGACAAACCTATCTCTAAAAAAAAAGCGCCAATTAACATTGCAGAGTCTCCGCACCCAGATTCCTACTGGTTGGCATTGCTGTGCCTTGGATGCCGTGTGTCTTTGCAGCTGGATTCCTGAGGCTTAACACCTTAATTCCTGAAATGAGCCCCAGTCCTAATTCCTGATTTTAGGAAAACAACATTCCTCCCATTGAATGAAAACATTTGTACACAGTTCATAAACCATCTTCCTGAGGGGTGGGAGGGGAGGGGGGCTGGAGAGGAAAGCCTGCAAGCGCATGGCAGCGTAGCATAGAAGTGCATTGTCCGTGGGGCTGTGACGCTGCTGGCTGTAGGAGCCAGCTGCTGTTTGGGTAAGTGCTCTGTTCAAATATTCAAATCCCCCTCTGGACAGGGCTATGACCCAAACACTACGCAAATACTAATAAACACGTTGCGTAGGAGCCTCTGGATCAGCTCTTTCATTTCTCTCCATCAGTAACAGGCCCAGGTTCACATTCAGCAGCTGGCGTCCCCTCAGCATCACCATCATTTGAGCAGGACACCCCAGCTCCCAGACCCACCCTGTCCTGGCAGACAGCTCCAGATCTGGGGTCAGACAGCCTATAGGGGTGGAACGCACAAAACCACGTTCCCCGTTTGCCATGCCAGAAGGATATACAAGTGGGCATAGTTGCTCTAGAGTTGCTGTGTTGCCTAGGCTCTTTCTTCCATCCGTGATGGGTTGTGGCTTAGAGGAGCCCTTGATAGGATCCAGCACCATCGTTCTGAACAGGGTGTCTCCTCTGTGAGCCTGTATCTGCCAAGCTAAACCCAGCATTTTCTGTCAGTGAGACCAGGGTCTCACTCAGGTGCTGTTTTCATACAAGCCATGGGAGCCACCACTCCTCTGAGAGATCAAGTTCAAAGTGGCCAATGACTCTGATAAGTAAGATTTTATAGAGCGATGTGGACACTTGCATGCTCATGTGTACCACAGTCACACTGAGGAATGGCTGGGCTTCACCTGAAGCTGCAGTTTGTATGGTTTTAGGGATGGGGAGGGGAAACTACCAAAAGCATGGATTTAAATAATTATATCAGCAGCCTTTGGGCAGCAGAGCAGAGTTACCTGGTCTCTGTTACCTGCTGGCTCAGTCACAGACTCTGTTATGATTTTATAAGGTGGTCTTTTAATGAAGCTTCTGGATATGGTGGCTCTGAAAACCAATGGTGGTGGCCTATGAAATAGTCATACAGGATGAAATGCAATTGAGAGAAAAAGAGGGGAAAATACCCTGAATAAAAGAACCAGACAGCTATTTTTGTATGAATTCTCATCTCAAATGTCTTACACCTTAGAAAGTGCAGTGACGTGATAGCTGAGATGGTTGATAAAATACATTGAATGATGGCTCACCCTTGCCTCAAGGTATCTCTACAGCTCACTAAGGGGTGTCATCACCACTCCTCTATTTCTCTGTTGTTTTAGTCACTGGAGATGAGTAGAAGAGAAGATCGTAGTCAGAATTTTAATGCAAAAGTGCAACATGCCTGAGAGCCACCAAAGTACTGGGAGTTAGCTCCATTTCTTCCTGGCCTGCATGAGTGCTGGTCAGCTGGATGCAAAGCTGGAAGCTGACTGCAGAAGAGGGAGACAAATCCCTTCTGTACTGATTCTTGCTCACAGAAACACGGGCATGGATGCATCCTACCTGAACTAGTTGCCATCAACTCCAGGGGATGCACTGGGAGCTGTCTGTCACGAGATGTTCATTTCGAAAGGTGAAGAGCAGTAATGTTGGCCCAGGTTAACTAGGAAATGGTGGAAGCTCCAACACATGGTGCCCTTACTGCAGGATTTGGTCTGGTTTTAAAAGATTTGCTCAAACAGAAATTCTTGGGTGAAATCCTTTGGCTTGTATCCTGCAGGAGGTTTGCCTGGAGGGTTTGGATGGTTCCTCCTGCCTCTTATATCTCTGTTCTAGGAAAACCCAGGTGAGAAGTAAAAGTGACAACGTTCCTACCTGCTTATAGTTCCGTGGTGTGCTCTGCTCCCCAGCTAGAGCTCAACACGTTAATGCACCTTGTCTCTCATGCCTGGAAGCTCATAATCCACTCAACATCCTGCCAAGAACCTCATCCCAGTCATTCTGTCATAACAAACAGACCTCTTCCCCCATGGGCTGTGTAAGAGCACAGGAGCTGACAGAGAAGCTGACAAAAAGCAAGCAGAGGAGACGAGCTGAGCTCTGGTGGCTTCTAAGATATATATTTTTCTCTTGCACACATTGCCTGTCAAATTGCAAGATCCAGTCAATACAGTGAAATTACAGCTGGGGGGGAAGGAAAAAAAAAAAGGAGAGAGAGGGAAAAATTTGATTCCGAATTGGAGGGATTAATGGTCAAAAGAATGTTCTTCTGGGAGTAATCTAAGTGTTATATTTACATTTGGCTTGGAATTATTTGCAGTGAGGAATTTCAAATGCAAATATTTTAAAAGCGTAACATGGAGAGAGACACTGTGGGCACTTCTGTTTTCTCTAAAAAAAAAAAAAGAAGAAGAAGAAAAAAAAACGGTTTTCTTGACTTTTTTTTATTGGAATCTTAATGAGACCATAATTACTGCAGGAAAAAAAAAAGGAAAAAATGTAGGTCTTAAAGGTTTGCTGTGACTGTACATACGGGCCTTGGATTTATAAAATAATAAGAAAAAAAACCCCAAAATTTTAAAAAAACCTATTTATTTTCCAAAGTGGTGCATGGGAGGGAAAAAAATGACTTAGCTAAGTAAGTCTTGTCCATTTATGTGCTTAGTCTGTATTTTCTTTTTCTAAAAAAATATATATGAAGAAATGTTGGAAGTAGGCATGTTCTGTTTGTCTTGGCTCTCCCCTTTATCTTGTTTTATTGTGGTACCCTTACCAGGGGTGCTTTAGGAACAGCAGATTTTTCTGGGTTTCTCAGCATCTTCAGGTTGTTCTGTGTGCCTGCAGCTGGCTGTGAACCTGGCAGCGGCTGGATGGCAATGAGAGGACTTGGGCTTTGATTCTTCAATTCGCTCTCCCACTCTGGGAGCAGTTTCCATACACTGACGTTACTCACACTTTGTTCTTCTGCACCCTGCGTGGTGCCCAGCAGCAGGTTTGCCACCTGCACTGATGCTTCACATCATCTAGATCCTTCTGAGGTCACCTCTGCTCTTCTGTATTCCTTAAAGTCATCTGCAGCTCACTGAGCTGAGGGGATCCCTTTCCTTCATGGGATGGTCACGATTTTAAATCACTTCTCTTCAGCAGGGTTTGTTGTCTGTACTTCTCCCATGGGATGTTTCAAAATCTCCAGTTAATTTTCCTCTTTTTATTCTCATTTATCCTCCCAGCAGGCTTCTAGTCCCACAAGGGGCTCCAGGAGAGCTGGAGAGGGGTTGGTGACAGGGGCAGGAGTGGCCTTCAGCTGCAGGAGGGTGATGGAGAGGAGCTGGGAGACAGAAATCCTTTCCAGGGACAGGGGAGGCCCTGGCACAAGGTGGCCAGAGAAGCTGGGGCTGCCCCAGGATCCCTGGCAGGGTTCAAGGCCAGGTTGGGTGGGGCTTCGGGCACCCTGGGCTGGTGGGGGGTGTCCCTGTCCGTGGCAGGGGGACACTGGGGGGGGCTCTAAGAGTCCTTCCCACCCAAACCAGTCTGGGGGTCTGTGACTTAGCAATCCTTCATTCATTTTCTTTGCCTTTGAATTTTGCTCAAGTTTTCTACATCTTTATTGCACTTCTTTCCATCTTGATTTCTCTTGCCACTTTAAGTGAGGAGCAAACAGATTAAAATAAAGTCCCTTTTTTTCCCCAAGGAAGAACATGTCCATGTGATACCCCCTATGCCCATCAAAGCTGATGGAGAGGCAAAGCATGACAGGCGTCTTCTGTGAATGAAACCTTCTGGGTATTGGCAGGAGAATAAATCTTGTGCCTGACATAAGAGGACATCAGGAACCAGGGAAACTAACCTGAAGCTTTTGGAAAGGGTCCACTTAGCTGTCAGTCAGAAGGAGATAAACTTTACATGAAATAGGACCTTCTAAAGTCATTAGTTATCCACTTCTGCCAGAACTGCTGACGCGCAGCTCTGGAGGAAAGCAACGAGAGGCAGCCAAAGAGAACAGAAAACAAACGTGAATGGCAATATGTCTCTTAAGAAAGTGCCTAGTACAAATGTGGGAACGCCTCCTGGTCTGAGTAAAATAGGTCTCAAAAAGGCTCATGTACAAATAGTATCGATCCACAGGAAAACTTTGTTGCCTGGAAGTCCTAAAAACAAGGAGATTAGGTCATCTCCAGGCAGATGGATGTAGCTCTAAGCAAAGGGAAAACACAGTGAGTACCAGTTGTTCAATAATCTCTTTCACTGACTCCAGGAAGATCTGTTGCTTAAGGGAAAAAGGAAAAAGAAGTGGTGGGGGGGAACACAACTGTGGGGGAAGGACGTGAAGTGGTGATATTGCTATGTCAGACGTACATTTGGTATATATTAAATAAGCTACCACCACCTCCCTCCTCCTGCTACTCTGCTCATACAAAATGTTCTTTAAAAACCAGTCCTTAAACCTTGCTGCCCTGGAAGATGCTCAGCTGGCTCCACGCGCTGGACACCAGACAACAGCTTGCATGTGGGATCCGTCGTGCGCAGCGTTGTCGTGCTGTGGGCAGGGGAAAACACCCTCCCATGGACTGTGCTCCTTGCCCAGGCTGTGGGGAGCTGGTCCCCTGCCCAGCAGATGGGATGTGAAATGTGAGGCTGACAAGATGCCCGTGTATAAAGTAACAGCCTGGGTGAGTGGAGCTGCAGCTTTAACACTTGCAGATCTTAGGGGAAGGCTAGGCAAGTTACACTGATTTACCCCAGGTTCTGGCCAGAGATATTTTCCTTTGTTATAAATAACAAGCAGTGGTTAAAAGGTGACACAAAGGGCTTCTTAATCCTCACAGCATTTTCCCCATCCTGCCTGGGTTCATTTGCTCCTGCGTTTCTCGTGATAACCACTCCAGGCAAAAGGCTTTATAATGCAGTCTATAAACTTCCACCCAGTGGAGCTCTGCCAGTGCCAACCAATGACCCAGCAGGCTGCAAGCATGTGTGTCTGTGCTGACTCAGTGATCCAAGTCTGCTTTTAATTTCCTTTCTCTAGTTTTCCTTCATCCTGCAAGAAATAACTGTGAAGTAAATCAAATGGCCTATCTCCGTGGGCTGCCCCTTGGCTTGGCACAGGCCAGGCGGGGGGGAAGAGGCTGCCAACCCTGTGGCTGCCTGACAAAGTGGGTTCTGTTAGCACAGCGTAACTTACTGCAATAACAATCTGCTCCGAAAGCCGGCGGGTCTTTGCCTGCTATCATTTCCACAATGGCAGCGATCGCAGCCTCGCATTCCTGCTCCTCTGTGGAGCCAGAAATGAGGAATCACCGAGGCTCATGGAAATTTCTGGAGGGAAAAAGAAAAGAGTTTGGGGCATTAGGAAAGGGATGCTCCTGTGTTTAGAGAAGCTTTTTATTTTATCTTTAGCTGAGAGCGCAGCTAGGGGAGGGGAAGGAGAAGGGAGCGATGCCACGGGGAAGCACTCTCAGCAGAGACAGTGCGTGTGGGCATGAGACGAGGGTGATCTGCCAGGTAGTCCTGTGCGTTAACACCCAGGCTGGGGATTAGGCCGTGGTGTTGTTGGAGGTGCATGTGAAACAGGAGACCCGCGCGTCTCTGCTGACGGGCCCGCCGAAGAGCAGGGTAGCCTGGCAGAGTTCCAGCTTGGGCTACATTACCTAAAACTCCCCTCAACATTATGAGCTAAATCTGGTATTACCAACATCTCCTTCCAAAACATTATTTAATGTTCCTGTGCACTGCTGAACGGCTGTCGCGCTCCGTCACAGAGGTACTTCACCTGCACTAACAAAGAGCTCCCAAAGTACACCTCACAGGAGACTCGGTGGGCTGAACCCTGTGGTCCACATTAACAGCCACAAAAGAGGACCTCTCGCTGCCGACTGATGCCGGCAGAGCAGCCTCAAATATCTGTGATTTCTTTTCTTTTTGATTCTGGTTCTTTTCCACTGGGATCTGTTGCCTCATGCAATTGTTGAAGAGACTCCAGGAAATGGCAAAGCCAGATCCTGAACTTGTCCATGTGTCTCATGTCATCAAGGGAAGTTCAGTTACCACCGCTAATACATCACATGTGTTTAATAGGTGCTTCAGCTGTCTATTCAGGACACGTGTCCTGGCAGAACAATACCCCGCCAGCGTGTTGTAATGCTGTCCTTGACTGCAGAGCTGGAAAACCCTCTCCAGTATGACAACTGCCATTGCCTCAGGTTTAGCTACTCCCTCAAGGATCCTGAGGAGCTTTGGGTATTGCTTGTTTCAGTGAATGTTACTTTGCTGCGCTACACACACCTCTCCTATGAAGCCAGGCTGAGAGGGTTGGGCTTGTTCAACCTGGAGAAGAGAAATGGTGGCCTTCCAGTCCCTGAGAGGTGCCTGTAAGAAAGCTGGGGAAGCACTGTTCTCAAGGGCATGGAGCGATAGGATGAGGGGTGATGGTTTTAAACTAGAAAAGGGGAGATTTAGGTTGGATATTAGGAAAAAAAATCTTCACTCTGAGGGTGGTGAGACACTGGCACAGATTACCCAGAAAGGTGGTGGAGGTCCCATCCCTGGAGACATTCAAGGTCAGGCTTGATGGGGCTCTGAGTGACCTGCTCTAGTGAAGATGTCCCTGCTCACTGGAGGGGGTTGGAGTAGATGGCTTCCAAAGGTCCCTTCCAACCTTACACATTCTATGGTCCTGTCAATGCAGGTAAGCTGTCTCGTGGAGCTATGGGAAGGTGGCAGAATTCTGTGAGCACTTCTAACCCGCTGACTTCCCGTTGGCTTGGCTCTTCCCAGTCCCTCCTACCACAGGATTTGCAAGTAAAAATACATCAGCAGAGAGATGTATGTTGGACATCTGGGGGCACACCTGTGGCCTATGAACTCTTATCTCTTCTGTTACATTTCAACAGATGTTTTATGCTTTGTTTTCAACAGCTCTCACCCTGAATTTGTTATTGCCCCGAGTAAGTTCATTTTTAACAGCTGCTTGACAGGACAGGCTTTTCTTCTTGACTGGCTTTGTTGCTTCTAATAGAAATACTCAGGAAAGCTCATCCTGAAGGGAGAATAAGAGGGAAAGAGCCAGGTAGAAATGGAAAAGCTTAGTTTCTATGAAGCTTTAAGATATATTTATAGAAAGTTGAATTTGCGCTAATAGCAGAGTCTTAGTTATCATCCTTATAGCACTCCAGTGCGTCCTGTGTCTGTAAGCAAATAGCTTATAGACAAGGTGCTCATCATCACTTCTCTGCCTGCCAGCACTACGCTGTATGGGTACGCTCTGACTGTCTCTGGAAGTCCAACCATTCACCCAAAAGCAAACAACAGCAACAGAAAACAGCAAGGCAAATGCTGAAAATTTCCATCAGCTTTAATGATGCATCATGTTTTAGCAAAAGGTAAAGTTTCCAGGAAAACTCTGGGTCCAGTGTCACTCCCAAGCCCCCCTCTAAGAAATAAGCAAAGATATGAACTATATGTTCCTTCTCTGCATCTGTGTCTCTCCTTGCAATTTCATTTGCTGGATCTCTTCCGATTGAACACTAACGCCTGTCTCTTGGGGTGTTCTCCTGTAGAGAGGATGCACTGATGATCTCAAGTGGAAAGAAGATGATGACGAATTGTTTGAATGATCCCCAGGGTTACGAGAAAGACGATTGGAGAAGGGGGCTGCCTTGCCTCCGCTCCGATTGGGTTTGCTCTGTTTACAATGTGATCCTCAAAATAAGCTCTCATGGTGTAATATCTCCCCAAGCCATAATATCATTCTAATAATTTAATTTATAGCCCTGTTTGTTTTCATTTATGGTTTAACAGACCAGCTGGCAATTAGGCCCTAATGATGCTGTTATGCAAAGTAGCTCCATTTATTTTTATAACATCGGCTGCAGCATAAGCTGTATTTGTTTTTAATTGTGAAATCAACCATGGCAACATACTGTAATGATCCATGTGTCACATCTGGGAATGCTGCTCAGCTTGGCCGAGTAAGGTGCAAAAGAGCTGGATAGGTGACAGCGCTCGGATTCCCCGTTCGCATCCCCACGGGGCAGTCTGACACGAACACTTAGTGTTTGCCCTGGATCCAGCACCAGTCTCTTGGTGTTGGCACTTGTCCTCCTTTTCCCTTGATGATTTCTCACCAGAAGAAACCAAACCGTGACATTCCACGACAGCACAAGGCTCTAACAATTCCCTCTTGCTCCTGGCAAGCCGTGCGGCTCGCTGGCCTCACAGGGGTGTGCCGTTAACAGCTTGTTGAAGTAAACATTTGGGCATGTGCATAAGGAAGCCTTCAGAAGGGTTGGAGATCAGCAGACACATCCTGGAAGACCTCTCTGGCTTTTGGACCACCAGGTGTTCAGCCCCAAAGCAGCAGCTACGAGAGGAAAGCTGTGCAACCATACGGAGCTGTAGTAACTGGGTGCTGTCCTCCTACAGAAGGCTTTGCAGAGCACAAGGAAAACTAATTGTTCCTACTATAGAAGGATGCACAAGGCTTCTCAGATCTCTCTTCTTCCTTCATCCTCCACCCTCCACTGGTCGCTTCTCTTGGGACCCTACTTTTCCAGTTACCTTCAGTCATAATTTCTCTCCTCTCTTAGCTTTCATTTTGCTCTGGTTTTTTGCCACATTCATATGATTCAAAGGGGGGTTTGCCCTTGTTTCCAGAACCCAAGGTTGAGAATTCCCTCGGGCCTCCAGTGTAGGTGGTTGCTGCCTTCCCAGCTCTCTCCTTGCCAAAAGCGTGCGCACACAATCTCACATACATGTAAGAAGACAACTTGTGGCTCTGTGATCACAAATGTTTCAGAGAGAGGGTGTGACTTGCATATGGCTCCAAATGTTTCAATCTGTATTGGCCAGATTACGTTGGGTCTAGAGAAAAGGAACAATAAATCACAAGATGAAGGGGGTTGCGAGTAGCAGGAGAAACTACAAATGCCTTGCTTTTACATAGCTGTCTGCACCCATTGGACTTTTTCACAGAACGACTTGTCTTATCTTACTAGACAGGGACCAAACGGACATGAGTTCAGCTTTTGGCATAGCCACAGACCTCTTGGATGATCTCAGACAGTTACGGAGCGGGCTGCTCTTGAAATCTGCTCCTGCGAAGCAGGGACACGGTCTCTCATTCCCCTTTCCCATCATATCAGCTTGAATTATCCTGTCTTTGAAAAAAGGCAGTTCCTTGCAAGTGTCTGTGCATCTGGTGCCTCTCAGCAGTACCTGGTTTTAGAGGGAAGTTTGTGCTTGTAGTTACCTGGGATTTTAGGCAGTGGGGTATCTTCGCCCGCTCCAAAGTAGGCTGTAATTAAATCCATCATCTAATGTACTGGCTCAAAACATCGCTACTGCTGAGGCCTCTGCTGTCTCTTCCCAAGGCCCATATTCTACAGAACAATATCAGGATAAATTACTGCAGGATTGTTACTTTTATCTAATGTAGGGGGGGAAACTGATAGACAAAGGTTGGCTTGTTCCCTCCAACCATGCACATCTGTCGCACAGTTCAGGATGGAAACTTGGTGTCCTGCCTCCTCTCCTCCCCTCCCCTCGATCTGCTGAGCAAGAAATGATAGAGGAAGAAAAAGAAGCTTCTAGCCTGGGTGCAGAAGCAAGTGAAAGTAGCTGTTTTACAGAAGAATGAGTAAATATTTTTTCAGAATTTGTTTTCAAAACGAAACCAAAAAGAAATGGGAGCCTTTGGAGTTTAATGCTGGTTGCGTGTCCTGGTGCTTTACTTTTGTTTGTTTGTTCAGAACCAGCCTGTCAATCTCTGATGGAAAGAACTGGAGACGTGTGTGAACTAACACACACGCACACAAAAATGCAGACAGCAAGAAGAAGTCATTCCACAGTCTAGCCTTGTTAAAGAATACAGTCAGCTTCCAGCAGCAAACCTTCCCCCCTCGGTCTCTCTAGCCAGAGGAATTTCTTTCACCTCCTCAGAAGCTGCTTATTAAAGTTAGGCTGGAGCTGGTTCCCAGGTAATAGAACAGCAGCAAAGCTTAACTAATCTATATTTTTACTGCAGTAATTAAACTGTGCACTTGCTAATAAAAAGGTAACACTTTAAATTAAGGCCCCATTTCTAAATGCTGTATTAATATTTATGAAATGATTACTGCATACAGCCACATTCTTTAAGGACTTATTAGAACGCGTGTTATAAAACTCAATTGTAATAAACCCTTAATGGTTATGCTCTGGCGAGCTGCAATTTTTTCAGTCCTAGAAGTGGCGTCTTCTTAAACTGGGAGGGCAATGCTCTTCCCTCCCCTAAAGCCCCCCAGAAGTTTTGTCTCTTTCTGTGGCTGTTGGTCCTGGCAAAAGTGTCTGCACATCTTCTGTACTTCTGCTCAACCATCTCTAAGGCAGGGTGGGATTTCATTGCTGGGGTAACTCTCATGCTCTCCAGGCACTTTGGAAAGGTCTGTGAAATCATAGGGATGGTGTGACCTCCTAAATCACATCTGCCGTCCCATACACACATCTGGATTACCACAAGACTCCCAAAGAGCATCAGACATCTATGTTTGGGCAACTGAATCCTGCCCTCAGCACCTGGACTAAGCTGGGTGGCTAAGCTGCTTCCAGCAGCGATGGAAAGCGATAGAACTGCTGATGATTTATCCCCTATGTTCAATGCATTCTGACGCCTGTTTGGAAACACCATGTGATCTGGAACTTCACTGAGTTTGTAGCTTCAGGAAGCACCTGCAGAGAGAACTCAGAAACAAAAGCAGTCTCCAGTCATCATGGTCACTTCATGGGCCAGTAGATACAGAAGACAGAGACCAACAAAGAAAGTAATCATCAAGGACCATCCCAGTGCCAAGGAACTCTTGATGCTCGCTTTTAGTAGCTTTTAGCAGCTTTTCACTAGGAGTAAAAAGCAGCCTAAGTGTTGATCCAACTCTTCAACTCTTTCACCCTGCTTTCAACTTGCAACTTTTGCATTGGAATAAATACTCTGAATATTCCATTGAAATGCATTCTGCAGGGGGCTGTATATTGGGTGATAATTTGCAGCAAAACGTTGGTTTTTTTTCCTTCCTTTCTTATGGCCATAGCCATTTGTGATGCAGTTTCCCTGCTCCTGGTGTTCCTACTCCTGCCATCCCTTTTCCTTCAGCTTCCTAGAAAGGCACACTTGGCGGTCCCAAACTTGCAAAGTCTGAATGTCTATAAAATCTTTTGCATGGTGAATAGCTCAGTGTAAGATTTCTCATGCAGAAAAATACTCCCATGCAGAAGTGTTTGACAGTTTGGAGAGTGATTAACCTCTTTTAATTAAAGCTTGCAAAACAAAAATATTCCAGCATAGTTTGTAGAGCATGTAAGGACTGGGCTGAACTCAGAAAAGCCATTTCTTGAAGTAGCCCCTCAAAACAAAGGCAACCTCCACCCCAAACATACAACATCTTTAAGGGCCAAAATGCAAAGAGTTCGCGCTCAAACTGACCTAAGCTAAAGCTTAGACTTTATGGTCTGGTAACATAGCAACGTTTGTTATGTATAATAACAGCATCCAAAATGACACAATAAAAAAAGAATTATCTGTGATTAGAACTAAACTATTGAAATGTCTCCAGCTGGAGCCAAAATTTGGAAGGGGACAGGGGAAGGGGGAAAGAGGAGTTTATTATTTCAGTAGCTGCAGTGAAAATCCCCTCTGGGTGCTCTGCAAACCACCCTCTGCTCTTTGAAACCATCCCCCTCATTGACATGGTAATGGTCTTTGTTGAATTCAAAGACGATTACATCAGAAATGTGTGGCCTCTTGTGGGTTTTCCAAGGCTTATAAAGCACACAAATTATATGAAAATATTGGGTTGAAAAATTAGTAAGCCATAGGAGTTTGTGTTGTTTTAGCCACGCTTTACTGCGGGGAAGGAAAACTGTGGCTCCTCCAGACTTTTGCCTAGTCTTTCAAAGCTACTTTCTTTATTATTTTTCTTTTCTGGTGGGCTCACTTCGGATATACAGCCTGTATTTTTAAAGGACTTTCATACTGGAGCAAACTTTTCAACATGCAATGTATAAAGACCAGAGACCCATTCTCCTCTCAATTTCTCCAGTTCAGCCTCACTGTTTCTACTCTATAAGCAAGGAGAAAGTTCTATCCCACATCGTTTTGTCAAACAAACTCTCCAAAGAGGTCGTTGTCTTTATGGATTCTTGCACCTGGATGACAACTGCGCACCTGAAATGGCTAAGCGTGGTTAGAAATTGGGTTTTTAAATCTTTTAAGAAGTTTGGATACGGAGTGGCACCACCTCAAGAGCACAACACAGACAAGCTGGGAAAAGCACAGGTTCCTTCCAGCCTCTATGAATCAAAACTCAATCACAACTTACTCCATACCACCTTAGGCATTCAGGGCATCACTTTATAAAGGCTAGAGCCCAGATTTGGTTCACTTGTGTTTTATCCCTGCAACAGCTAACTGCTCACAGGGCTTGTGGTGCCAAAAATAAGAGTTCTGGTTCATGTCTGAGGAGCGATCAGTGCTATGAAGTGAAGGCTCAGGCACGCAGGAATTAAGCAGCCCAACATCTCACCTTAGGTGCTTAGACCTACAAAGCTTCATACTACTGGAACAGGGACTTCACATGATCGTACACTGTGGTATCATGAGGTGGCTTCACAGCATGACTGAGCAGAGAACAGAGGCAGCTGCAAAGACACCTTGTAGCTGTTGAGGAGGGATTTGTGGCTGGCACTGGGGATATGGATTCAGGTCTCCTGGGATCTCTTCCCTTGCTGTTGAGGCACTCGGGTACTCTCAGCAGGGTTATTAATGAGCGAGCTCACTGCTCTGAGCTTTTCTTTCTTTTTGATCTTTGCTCCTCCTGCCACCCCTACGTTGTCAGACTTGGAGCTGTGCAGAATCCAGCTGAGTGGCAGATGTCCAACCACCATGTCCTAAGTGGCATTTTTTTAGATTGTTTGTCATCTGAGGGCCAAACTTACACACACCCCCACCCCCTACCACCAGGAGATATGGGGTGGGGGAGTATCAACTGCAGCTCTCCTCACTTCCCTGTGTGGCATGTTCAGGAGGACACTGATGTTCTCTTGGATGGCCCAGGACACAGCAGTGGCTAAACAACAGTGTTTTGGGTTTCATTCCAGTTTTGAGGTAGAGGGGGAGGCTGGACACCAAAAGGCCACTGCAAAGCCCTCCCTGGCTGCGCTTTCCCTGCAGAAAGGGTTCAACAGCCAGATCAGCTTGCCACATCCCTGCCACCTCTGCTCAACCCTTCCCGGCTCTCATGTCAGCTCAATTCCTTGGAGGTTGAACCGTGAGTTGGAACAAGAAATAGATCCAGGCTTAGGAAGAAAGACTACCAAAACCAAACAGCCAAAAGGCTGCTTGGGGTTTGTAGACAGCTCTGAGATCCCCGCTCAGGCCAGGGACAGCCCGTTGCAGCAGAAGCAGCACAGGAGCCCAGCCTCACTGCTCAGCCCAGCTCCTGGGTGCTGCTCAGCTGCCAGGTTGCTGTTAAGGAGAGCGGCGCAGCCAGGAATTAGCGATTCATATACGGGGGATGTACAAACACCGCGTGTTCGCGAGGGCACCCGCTACCGCAGACCTAATGGGACCTTTAGCTCTGCCTGCCTGTAAGGGGCAGATAAATTTAGAAGTGAGATAGTCTGTTTTGACTACCAATTAGGTGGGTCTGAAGACAGGAGGAGACGTAGGGGAGATGATTTTTCCCTCGGTGGCTGCTTGGCACCGTTACGCTGGCCTACGCACGCATGATTAATTGCCCCATCAGTCAAGTAGCTCTTTTTATTCTGGCCACTCACAATATTATTATTATGAGCTACTGTTTTTCCAAAGCCAATTATTGTAGGATTAAAACACAGCATCTGCCCTTGTATGTGTGTAGATGCATAAATAAGGAACTAGTAATCAAATCAAAAGAAATACATGTAATTTTTTCTTTCCTTTTTTTCTTTTTTCTCTTTTCCCTGTCTCCTTCCAGCCTTTCACATTCATCTACAAATCCCTTGAAGGAAAATGCTTGGATTTGAAAAAGCAAGGGGAGAAAAGTTTGTAAGGGGAAAAATCAGTGGGACCCCGTAGAACAAACATGTGTAAAGGCTTTGTTTCAAAGTGGATGAATGCAAAAGCCTGTTGGGGATAATTTTTAGGCTTTGCCTATTTTTAAAGGGTTGAGGAGCAGGAGTAAAGTGAGAAAACAATTCTCCATAGGAAGCTGTAGCAGACTAAATGGAGCTTGTTGTTATTGGCAGAGGCATTGATGCTGAGGGCAGCAGCATCGTTACTGAAGCTGAAGGCAGTGGAGGTTTAAATAAATAAGGAGCGATCCATGAACCAAGATAAAATGTGATCTAGCTGTGCAGGGTCCTCCTGTTCTCTAAAGCAAGGAGGTTTGGCAGAGTGTGAGTAAAGGGAGATGAATGGGGGTTATCAGATAGGAGACTCGGGAGAAAGCAGAGGATTGTTTATCCTGGTTGGGGCATTATGAATTAGACTCAGTCTTCACGATGAGTAAGGGTTTTATCTGTTCATCTCTCTCACGTGGAGGCACATTGCACCAAAGGTGGAATTAGAGCATGGCAGGATCCCAAAGCTCCTGGGTTCTGCTCAGTGCCCGCACCTGAAGCTCCCCTTGCTGAAAGGACTTTCCATACGGTGTCAGTGACAGGCTCGGGGAGAAAACCCACAGCTTCCCACTCACTTTTTCTCTGGCCTGACTCCGTAGCAATCTCACATCCAATTGATGGGGATTATTGCAGGCTGAGGCCAGCATTAACCCAGGATTTGGCCCAACATCTCGCATGCAGCGAAGTAACAGTAAAAAGCCCCGTGAAATACTTGAAAAACCAGTAGCCTGAGAGACTGTGCACAAAGTCAAATCCTCCCTGGCAATCTGTCTGGGATAGATTTGAAAGAACATATACCCTAATTCTAACCCTCACCCAAGCAGAAGCAGGAGATGTCAAGGCCAAGGTGGTAAGAACTCTCACACCCTGCATAACGCAGCAAGATCGTGCCTGAACCTTGCAAAGAGTTTTTGCAGAGTGCTGCTTGCAGGACCTTCCTCCCACCTTGGGGCACAGCTCATCAGGGGGTGCTATGGTCGAAATTCCCAGCATAAGGGAGAGCAAAGCAAGAAACCAAGGGCAGGGACAACTTGCAAGGAAGGACTTCATGGATCTTAGTGAATTTTTTTGTTGCTTACTGTTCTACCTCACCTCTTCTTAGCAGCATTTTCTCATCTTTTCTTCTGGGCTTAGCTAGCCTGACAAGAGCCAGGAAATCTTGATGATACTCTAATCCTCAAGCACAGGCTGACCTTGAGCAATGCTGTTAGAGATGCCTTCATGATAGGTGACCCCAGCAAGGCTGAGCAGCTGAGCTTCACACCCCAACCATGGTGCTCCCTACTCCTGCACTGGCATGAAAAGGCTGCAGTCGTTCAACTGAAACACATCCAGCCAAACATGTAGAACATTCCGCTGTGATCACAATTTTCCCTGTTCTTAAGGTCAATACTGGCTCATGATTAAGTGTCTGGCTTATAGGTGTGGAAGTTAAGCAGAAAAAAATGGTTTTCATGCATCAACTGTAAAAGTCATTTTCATGAGGTATTTGCATCCCTCTCGGGATTTAGAAACTAAAAAAGATGCCTCTGCATCTCAGACTGGGGAGTGTTCCCCAAGGTCCTTTTTCCTGGAGTAAACTTGAGGAAAAAAGAGAGTTAAGAAATGAATTCTTCATATCCTAGTTTCCTCCTGCAATCTTTCACTCTGAAAATACTTTTTGAAACAGCAAAAAGTAGAGATAAAATATTAAAGAATGGCAGCCCCCTCTCCTTTTTCTTTTCCATTTTGGTGAGGGTTTTCATTTGAAGTTTTCTGGCAGTATTTCAAGTGGAAATTTTGAAAAGTTTTGTAGAAAAGTGAAAGCATCTGCCCAGCTCTCCCTGAAGTGCATTTTTTGTCATGGATCTCTGTCCCATGGCTGCTTTGCCACTCTACTGACAGCTTGCATCCATCCAGTCATACTGATGCTGTAAGAGAAATGAAGTAGTCCCATCAGTGCTAGAACTTCTCCAGAGCCATGAACCATTCCACTTCTGGTGTCTACACTGCACCTTGAACAAACAGCAAAGCCAGCCACCCTTTTCATGGTGGCTACAGGATTTCCAAGCCAAATCCTGTCCTTCAGCGCTCAGTGTAGGGGTTGTACCAATGTCTGAGTGACATAATCCAGTTATAGGTGAGATGCATCCCAAAAATCCCCCCCAGATCAGCCAAGAAGCCAGTGCAGGTCTGCAAATAAAGGCCAGTGGGAACTGATTCATTCTTGGGTGCCAAAAAAAGTGAACAATGTCCACTGTCCTGAGAACACTGGAGTAAGAGTGGGACAAAGAACTTTTCTCCTTCCCAAGGTTTTGTGCCCAAAGAGGCGCTGGGACTGCTAAAGTTGGAGTTCTTTGGACCACAATAAGGGCAAACCCCACCACCATGCACCTGATTCCCACAGCCAGAACCAGGAGAAGCCCAGGGCTGTTTGAATCCACAGGATCAAAGAATCAAGAGCCTGTTTGTAATTTCTCTGTGTGAATAAGAGCAGCATTTGGAGGCTGTGTAAAGAAGCCTTGGTTTAGCAGTAAAGGAGAACTATTTTTACAGAAGCCAGAGAGAGGGGCTGGAGCCACTGATTTAGGGTGATTACAATGAACAAAACAAAAAAAGTCAAGCCTGGAACTGTTTAATGTTTATTTTAATTTAAGGCTTTTGGGGGCATGGTGAGCTGGTGAGGTGGGAAGATATTGTTCTTATGGATTTAATCAGATGGCTGGGATTTGTGGGCATTGTTAATGGAATGGAGGAAACTCAGAAAGCTTTCTACTTTGCCTTGAAGCTCACCATTCTTTTATCTTTGTGTTTATGAGGCAGGAGAAAAGGAATTATGTCACCTTACATAGGCTAGGGAGGGCTAATAGGCTGTGAGAGATGTATACAAACAAAATAAAACAAGGTGGCTAATTTTGGAGGGGACCCTTCAGTCTGTCCTGGGTTTGGCTGCCTGTAGGAATCAGCTCTGCATCTATCTACCCTGCTCCATGGGAGATAAGGAATAGCAAAGGCTTGGTGGTGAATGCTGATCAGGATGTCCTGAGGAATGCTCAGCATATCTCAGTGCCTGGAGTTGTCCTTGAAAAACATGTCCTGAGCAGGGAGAAGAACCATTCAGTAATTCCCAGGATTTACCCTTTCCATTTGAAGCTCCTTCTGAATGCCAGATAATGAATCTTGTCATTCTACACCCAAGACACCTAATTTTTCCCACTGAGCCGACAGATGACTGAGGATTACACATATATGGTCCAAGATGTTGGAAAATAGAGTAGCAAAGTCACCACAAGCATATGCTCGTGCCACACACTCAGCAAGATGTAAACTTTATTTAACTATGGCCATTTCAGGTAGCCTTGGGTGCTTTCTTCCTTGTGATTTTCACCAGTGACAACCTCACACTCCAGAAAAAAAGAAACCAGGACAAAATTAAATTAAAACAAACCAACACAAGGGTGAGGGAAGGATTTGTAGGAGTGGTTTTTTTCCTTGGTGTTTTGGGTTTTGTTGGGGTTTTTTGGTGGCAGAAGGAATTCCAAACAAACCAAGTGATGAAGAACAGCCCCAAAACTCCCAACTTCTTGAGTCTGCTCAATGATGTCACTGAAAAAAGCCACCAGGGTGTAAATATCCCACTCTGCACACCCCGCAGTCCCCGTTAGGGCAAATGTGTCAGGCTCACGTAGGAGGCAGGACTGAACAGCACATTAGTTATGGTCCAAAAACATGATCTACAAATATTTTCTATATCATAATTATACAAAATGAGTGGAAATTTCTCCCCCCCTTCCCCAAGTCCCAAAAACATAGCCCATTATGAACACAGAACCATGCTGCCAAGTCTACAGGAACATAAATATCATTTAAGTCTTTTTGTACTGTGTAGTAGCTGGAAAGTGGAAAAATGATTTGAGGGACAAGTGGTTTTTAAAATCCCCCCGAGGCTTGTAACCTACCTGTTTATTTCAAGAAGAGCTGCAACTGCCAAAAGGAAAGGAGTTACTGGGGTTGCTATCATGTTATGTTTCCAGAGATTATTTCAAAACAAACATGGATTGAACCTCTGCTTTTCCCTTTCACTCAACTGTAATATACACAGGGACTGTGGGGTACTGGGGTTCTCCAGCACAAGCTCCATCTCAATTCAGAGATGGGCCTGAGGAAGCTCTGGGTCACAGACACATCATTACCAGAGCTTGCAGCAAGGTGGAGTCTTCAGAGCCAGGAAGAACCAAGGTGCTTCCCTTTGGCCTCAGGAGATGCTCAAAACCAAGGAGATTTGGTGATGAGAAAGAAAGGCTGTGTTCAGAAACCCAGTGGGTAACCACCATAGGGTTTGTCAAATTGTAGAAGGCAGGACCAGGCAGATAACCCCACACTTGAGCATGACCTCAGCTCCTGGGTGGAAATGAAAATCGTCCTCTTTTTGCTACATAAAATGCCTCCATTGAAAGTGAAATTCTCTGATCATTCATAAGCAGCTTTGAAAAATGAATGGGGAAACTTGTAAAGTCATCAGGGTAGATGATAACCTCCACAGACAAAAGGGACTTTAGAAAGTGAATTGTAATTCTTTGATAGTCTTTGGGCAGGAAAGAGTAGAGAAATGATTTGTTTCATCGTCATGTTTCACATTAGTTTTTACAGGAGTGTGAATTCAGTGTTGCACGTGAGAAACGTACCCTGGGTTAAAGGAGGACAGGGCTGACACCCAACAGCCCATTCCTTTTCCTTTAGCACTGTGAGCCATCCTGATGGAGTTGTGCAACAGCTCACAATGACACCTATCAGAAATAAAGGTTAATGGCACAGGACCAGGGAATGGGGGAAGTATGTCTGAGACCTGATACCAAACCTGGCCTCAAGCCAGCTCTTATCATTCAACTTCAAAGCAGAGATATGGATTTATCACTGGTCTATACTACCTATACCAGCGCTGTAACTCTCAGAGGACTCCCTATATGCTGACTCTGCATCTTCTGTCGGTCTATTTGCATTTAGATGCCACTCATTACGTTCTTATTGAGCTATTTGTCTGTGGTGTTGCCCAACACATAAGGGGCAGACACATGACAGGGTAATGACCCTCCTGAGTACATTGTCATAGTCTGTGACAGCCATGGAAGGTCTGAAACCACCAATAAGACACATAACCTGGCTGTGATAAGGGGTTTGTGTGGAACCTGGTGCAGCTAGGTAGACCTAAAAGAATGAGGAAAAAAACTGAGAGAGTCAACTGATTGCACAGAACGTAGTGAGTTATTGCAGAGATGCTTAATCTCAAATCACAGATGGGCAAAGGATTGTGAAATCGAACACCACATGCCTACTGTGAGGCTACAAATAGCCTTAGGGAATGGTTCCCTGAAACCTGCCTTTCCCCAGAAAAGCTGTGGGTAACGCTGAGATCTGTTACTTACTGCAGATGCTGTGCCTCCCATGTGCAGAATTCTGCCCACACTGCTCTCCTGCCCTTCGTACCCCAGTTCTGCCACACCAGTTTGAGGACACATCTCAAAGTATGAAGGCAGGAGAGGAATTATCTGTGGGGTTTAGTTCATCCTCTCTACAGTACAGGCAAAAGAGCTCTCTGCTTCACAGGGTTAACATGGAGAAATGGGTTAAAAATGGCAGGGTTTTGTTTCAACTTTTTTTTTTACATAAAAACATGTATAGATTATAGACCAGCCTTGTTTGTAGCCACTGTACAATCTGTATCCAGCACAGAATACATTTCTGTGAGCATCTGAGCAGATATAAAATGACATTTTTCAAGTACAGTCCAGGTGCCAGGCACAAATTACGAAATGAAGGTAATATGGATAATGATGACTGACACCCTAATTGCAGAAGATCCTTAGTTGTGAAAGAGATATTTGAGTTTTAACAAAGCAAAACTGACACCAGGAAAACAAAACAGAAAACCACTAAGATTTAGTCACCACCTTTTCTTCCTGAAATTGCAGACTGAAGTGTTCTAGGTAAGCTGCCACAATATAAAGAGAGCTAAGTGGACATCTGAAGTGTAACCATGTCTTCTTCTAGCCACGTTTGGTTCCACTGCCATTCTGAACCATCACCTGCAAATCTCTAGTGCATCCAAGTACCTTTCATCTGGCACCAACGGAAGCTGTAAAACAAGTCGGTGCGTCGCTTGCTCAGCCCAGGTGTCTGCAGCTTCCATCCACCTCTGTGCTCAGAACCCCCAGCCTGTTTCACTGACTTGCTTCATACCTGCAGAGATGGAGATAACGATATTCCCTTTAATAATCTCGAGATCTTTGTGCCAATTGAGTTAAAGACTCACCGGATTCTCATCTAATGAACAAAACTAATGAATGGTAAAAGATCGTTAAGAAAACAGAGGCACCATGGAGGGGAATCCAGAGCCAGCTGAAGGCTTCTCAGCAGCTCGAGGAGATTTTAATTTTGCTGCCCCAGATTGTCCCAGCTTCCAAAAGGAAAAGCATAGATGGGAAAAAAGGATCAGGAAGATAAACTGGGGGACAGCTCCAAAACCTCAAAGCTTCTTACTGCTAAAAGAGACAGAGAGAGATGGGGACAGTGATAGCCTCTTTCCCTGCTGTGGTTTCCTTCAACCTGTCTGTTTGAAGCAGCTGTCTGGGCTTTCCAGGACTGTCATTGGGTAAAATGGAGAGCCAAACTGGATAGTTTTCTTTCCAAGGAGTCTGGTGTCCTAGGCACTTGCCTGCCTCGTCTGTGCTGAGAGCTGGTGATGGAGCATGGTGGAGCCGGCGGCACTCCTCACAGCCCTGGCAAAGGCCAGGCAAGCTGGCCTGACTTGGGGCAGTCTGGGAGCAACCAACACTGCTGGTCCCATCACAGTCCTGTTGCTGCACCAGCCTCAATATTTCTCAGTTTTCATGGGCAGCAACTGCCAGAAAATAAACTTTTCCATTCGCAGAGAACAGATGATATCATGACACTGAAAAGAGAGAATTAGGTGGCCAGGGCAGAGGCTTCTTTATCTCCTTCTATTGTACTCTCTTCATCTCAGCAGGGATTTGGGCTTTTTTTTTTTTGGGCCATAGAATCTGTTTCCTGGAAGGATGCAGATGTTCATCCCTTTTGTGTCCCATCAGTCGGTGCTGCTGATCTCAGCAGAAGCTGGTTCTAAGTGGGTTGTGGAAAGTAGCTGATACTCAAGCTTCTGGGTGAACGCACTGTCATTTAACTTTGGTCCCAACACTCACTACAAAAGGGCTGGAAGAACTTTTTCACAGTGAGGGTGACAGAGCATTGGAATAGGCTGCACAAGGGGGTGTGGAGTCTCCTTCTCTGGAGATATTCCATACCTGTCTAGATGATGACCTGTCCTAGGGAGCTGCTTTGGCACGGGAGTTGGACCCCATGATCTCTTGAGGTCACTTCTAACCCCTACAATTCTGTGATTCTGTGAAAGGTCCACAGCTCCATGACCACTCACGTATAGCCAAAGAACAGATGTTCTCAGCAGTCAACCTGGTACAGAGGTTCTATAGGTGCCATACCAGGGTAAGCTCCATCCATCTCACCCACATCCAAAAGACCCTGGAAACCTGAATCATCTTTTTCTTTATGGACAAAAATACAGTTTCAGCCTCCAGACTCTTCTCTGAGCAAACCACTCTCTTAGGTTGTCCTGGATGTGCCACTGACTTGGAGCTCACATTCCTGCTCAGCATGGCTCTGTGTTTTTCAAAGGCAGGAGAAGTCTTGTTTTGGAAACGCTGCCGAGAGGGCAAACAGGAAGCAGGAAGGACTTTTTCAGAAACACAAGAATCTGAAGGGAGTGCAGTTTCCATTTTTTTGGATCCAACCCATGAATTAGTTTTGCAACAACAGCAAGATATGAGTGGTGAGGTCAAGAGAAAAGCAAACATGTAGCAGCCACAGAGGGTGACTTTCAAAATCGCCTGGTGGAACTCTGAGTCATTTAATGTGCTGCACACAGCCAGGATGCCTAGAAAAATAAAGAAAGATGCTGAACAGTCCCTGCAGTGCAGCTGTGTTATTGACAGATGGGATTAAGTGGTAGGAGTGCTCAAAGCGGTTTTTTTTAATATTTTTATTTTTTATAAGCATATTGGCTTTGTTTATTGTAATTTTGATTTTTAGTTATTTCTGTGAAGGCATTTGGGGACCTCTTTCCCTAGAGCATACAAGTGAATATTTGTTATTGTTTCTGTTACTGCTGTTACTTGATTTGGGCTTGTTTCTGTGATTCAGCAGCGCCCTTTTGAGATTGCAATGTGATGTGCTGTTACCCAGCATGGCTGAGCAGCAGATCACAGGGGTGAGCAGCCGCAGGAGAACGATTCCTGTCCCTTTGCAAGGCAACAGGCTTGCAGAAGGAACAGTAACCTGAAGGCATTCAGCCTGGTAGCAATCACAATTAGGTACAGACTCAAAGGGTCCGCAGCCTGCTGGACCACATCCTTCACCTTCTCCTGTATTCCCTGAGAAGTGCCATCACTTTCCTCCTGTTTGCTGGCTCCAGATGTAGCTGGTTGGTGGGGACAAACAGAGTGGGTGCACAGACATCCCACGAGAGAGGGATGCCGGGGTGTGCTGAGATTGCCAGTGGGTTGGTGCATCTGCCTGAACTTCTGGTTTCTCAGTCTGCCTCTGCAGAGCTCTCCACTGAAAAAAATGACCAGCCCATGTGTGTGTGCACATGTGAGCTTGTGCATGTACAAAATGCACAATGCTTTTATCCCCCCACTTAGTTTCAGGCTGTCTGATTTGATATCCAGCAATGCAACTAGGGGACTTCACCAGAGGAAAGAAATGTCTTTCCTCAGACTGGACTTGGAGTCAAAGAAGCCTTGAGGGGAAAAAGTGATTAGAAGCTAAACAAGAAACTTCCCTGTCTCTTCCAATCTTGTTTGTCTTACTCAACAGCTGCGCCAAAACATTCCCTTGATGAGGTTTTTATGGTCAATAGATTAGAATTTTATCACACACACTTTAGGGAGATTGCTTCACTTTCAGAGGTGTTGCTGAGCCTTTGGCCTGCTGATTGGGTGAGGGGCACTTTGCCATCGCCCGCCACCCATCAGTCATCACCAGCCACCAGTATTTGCCTTTCAGAGATGCCAGAAGAATGGCAGAGCGATTAACAGAGACACTCCTTGGTTTTTCAGAGTCAGTCAAATCCTTTCCCTTTCTGCCAGTCCTTTGTGATTGGCAAGTTACAGTATGAGCTTATCAAACATTGATAAACAATAGAGGACTTCCGCACTCGGGAGACAGCAAATCACAGGATTAGACAGGCCATGGCATTGCAGGGCTGGGTTTATTCTTTACAGGGAATGTACCCCAAGGGATTTCTCCAACAGAAGTGAGCGAGTGAACTCAGGAGTGCGGTTGATGGAGCAGATCTGTAAGGGAGTGAGTGCACCTCATGGATCTGATGTTTAGGGAAACACACAGCCATGGTCTCCTCATGCTGTGACGTGATGCAGAAGACCGTACTTCATCCTTCTGTTCCATGAACTGATAGAATTCAAGGCTTTTTCTCAGCACTGGCACTTTACCAAGGCTCCTGAAAAGATGCAGTAAGGTTTTTAATTTTTCTCTTGTTCATACCATACCTTGAGATGGGCTCAATTTTCAACCCTGACAAGGTTTCTCTGCAGAATTCCCAGGCTCCAGCTACTCTGGGGTCCGTCAAACCTTTCCTCTAGACAAGATGAGGGTTTGAGGTTGCTCCGGTGGCGTTATGGCAGGTCCATAGGTTTGTGCCCTTCGAAGACCTGTCTCTGCACAGATAGTGAAGATTTTCATTTGCTTTGCTTTCAGTAGGATATTAAGTGTGAAGGGTTTTATCTCCATGCCTGGAATTCCGTGACAAGCAGCAGGATATAGGTCTGTTTCTGGTTTTGCCTGGACTGGAAGCAGGAGCATCTTGGTCACCCAAATGAACCCACAGCTGTACCCTGCATACCTGGGTCTGCGTCGCCTCTGGCTCACCAAGTAGCAGTTCCTCTCTCAAGCCCAGCTCTTTTGTGTCCTCCCCATCTGCTCTGCTCTCAGACCATGGCATCCAACACTCGTGTTGCTGCAGCAGCGAGGAAGTTTCTTGAACATTTCTCGGCGTATTTCAAACTGCAACGACTGTTCTTGGCTCCTGCCTTCCCTCCTAGGCCCAAACAAAATGTTTCTCAATGGTAAGCTGTCATTAAAGTTCAGAGAAGCAGGGAAAGCAGATCTGATTTCATATCTAATTTGCTGTAAAATGAGAGGCAGGGAAGAGAGGAGTCCTTTTTAATTAGAAAAAGGGTTGCAGAGATACTTTAGCCAGCACAGTGTTTCTCTCCAGTGCAAGAGCTTTCATGCATACAACCCAGCCCTTGCTGTTCCAAAGAATGAAACATGATAAATACTGCTCTCTCTGGTCTGTCTTTATTCCTGTTTCTCTTCCGAGTACTTTGGACCACGGCCGTCCTCCTGATCACCTGACAAGTGAAGGGAAAGAGAAAGAAAGGGCCAAAGCCTTTCCATTTTTTAGTTGCCAGGTACTGGAGGATGTCAGCAGCGGACAGAGGGACTGCTGCTTCCCACTAACATCCTTTGCACCATGACTTGTTCCCACATTGTACAACGAGCCTATTAACGTGTGGGCTCCTTCTCCCCCACATCAGTTTGGAACCATGTCTGGCTCTTGCAAAATGTTGGTGAAAGCAGAGCAGCAACCCGAGGATATTTGTTTCTAAGCGTGGAAGGGCAGAAATAACAAAGGCCAAAACCACTCTGACATAGCAGAGAGCGTTCTTTTGGGATTGATGCAGGCTTGCATGACTCTCATGGCATGACTCATGCCCCATTTAGGTATCTGGGGAACATCCTATCCATCACTGTGGAGTGTTCACAAGCAGAAAAAGGCAGCCGGGTTGCCAGGGGCAGAGTGCTCTGCGGGGCATTTTCCTGGGCAAACATTGAAATGTCACAGGCAGACTAATGAGCCTTCTTCAGAGCAAAGGCAGTCTAGGACAGTGCTAGAGCAGGCAAACTGTGAGCACCTGGATCTTGCACTGTGAACTTCAGTGTATCTTCAGCTAAGCCTGCACTTAAGAGTCTGTCCAAGGAAAAACAAACTAATAAAATGTAGATGTGCAAGAAATTATCACTATTAAACCAAGGCTACTTTTTTCTTCCCACAAAACCAGGTCTCTATTAATGGAAATATTTATTTGGGTGACTTGCAGATTATGTCTCCGGCCAATTAGCTCCATCTCAATGTTCTAGCTCTTGCCTTTGAATCAATAAACAGTTCAAGATTTCCTGGAGTCAGAAAATGAACGTCAGTGCCAAGAACTGTGGGTGTATTAAAACCATACCTACAACAATAGCCTCAACGAGGAGGCTCTGCTAATCACTCCCTTGTTTGGCTGGGTGTCTGACAGAGGAGCTAGAAAGCTGAAAGTATATAACACCCCCAATAGAGGAAACCACAGCTTACAGAACCCATGAAAAACATTTACTAACCTCCAGGTACCCTTTGTTCTCTATCCCTCCTGACAAGCACTTTTCTTCAGCACTACATACCTTAGATGCCTTTGCAATAAGATTTGATTGTGGGGCTTATAAGGTGGATCAAGATGAGTGAGTCATTATCTGCCATTTATCTTTCATTTAATGAAAGGCAAAGAAATCGCAAGGAAACGACGTGGCGTTCCTTTCTATAATTTGGCCAAATTATTCCAGGTTGCTTTGAAAACAGAGCAAATCAACCCAAAACTCGTGTGTGTCCGTGTGTGCACACAAGCACATGCAGGACTTTGAATGTGTTGCAGCACCCTTGCCCCATGCTAAGGGGTATACCTAAGCTGGGAGATCTTCTGCCTTGGCTGAAATTGGATTAAAACATGAGGGAAAGCAACAAAAAAGTAGTCTACCTCTCTCTGTGCTGACAGACCCAGGCTCCTGGGCAGACCTCCCCATGAAGCTGTTCCAATCTGGAAGCTTTATGGCCATATTAACATGGCGCCTCTCCATGGGACTTATTAGTTTGGGCGAGGTGCCACGTTAATGCAGCTAGAAGGCAGCTTGACTGGAGCTGGCTTGAATCTGGCCAGCTTGGAGAGCATGTAGGCATGCCCATTCACTCTGACATTGTTAGATCCATTACCACCCAGGCTGATAAAATATGAGGCTTGCTTACACCGTGGAATGTTATACACCAAATTTAAACAGCTCAATTAGGAGACTAGACACTGCAGGGCAGTAGGCTCTTGGGAGCAAGCACATCAGGGTGATCCAAAAGCAAGGTTCTCCTTTACACTTGGTCCTCCAAAAAGCCCTATGCTCACATACACACTTAGCCAAGGCACTTAATTTTTGCAGGTCTGCTAAAGTTAAAGCCAGCAACATGTCAGAGGGTTGGTGCTAATGGCACCTTGGGCTGGGATATGGTGCCTACCACAGATCAGGAGTCAGGCTGGGCTAAGAGAAATCCAGGTGAACCCAGAAAACACAGCAGCAGGGGAACACTAGAGTTTGGCAGTAAAGGAGTTAAGATGTACCACAAGAAGTCTGCTGTATCACAGCTTGAGGCTGTCCTGCTTTGTCATGCCTAAGAAAACAATATTCTTCAAAAAACCCCAAAACCACAGCAGAAGAGTCAGCGTTGCATGGTCCTACCATCCACAAGTGTGTGCCGGATGGCTCTTGGCCTCGTCAGAGGCATTTCCCAATGCAGTAAGGTCAACGTGTCATTTTCCTACCTACCACTGCCTCTAGCACCTCACCCCACGCCATGGCCTGAGCTGAGCTGTGTCTGTGGCCAGTTCAAGCACTTGCTGGTGCCAGGCATGTCCATCTTTGCCATAATACGGTGTTGCAGCCATGCTGCCAGCTGCCAAGAGAAGAAACCCAGCATGGAGAAAAGGAAGGTGATAGATGTGTTGGGACCTGGCACGTCAGTGGTATGCTGACTTGGCAGTGCTGTGATCGCAGCGATCAGGATAACCATGGCTCTGATTTCTGCCTCTTTCAAGATGTAAATCACTACCGTGTGCCCCATAGAAATTGCTGTCAGTCATAGGAGATTTTGCAATTCTCAGAATTACTGTATTTTAAATTCTTTTTGTTTTTTTCCTTTCTTCACTGGGAGTTGAAACTGAACTAACTCAGTTCTGTAAACGAAGCTGGTTTTTATTTCTTCCCCTATGACAGCTATACAGCCTCGGGTCATGATCGCATCAAATCATCTCAGCTGAGCAATACATGAGCTGGTCAGTGCTTGGGTGGGTGGCCTCCAGCTAGAATCCAGATGGTGGTAAGGATTAAATCATCCCCATGAAACGGCACCAAATTAGTGTCCTCTCTTGGCACAATGGGACTAAGTTACTTACAGCGATACTCTGCTCGTGCCCTGATTGCTCCCAGCCCTGGGTAATCCCGTTACGTGTCTCACAAGCCCAGGGATCCTGGTGCAGATCCAGTTCTGAGCTGAAGCATTTTGCACCCATTCAAAACCAGCATGAGGGATGAACCCAAGTGTAGAACAATACAGTGCCAGGCCTATCAGGGTTAGTTAGGAGCTGGCAGATCAGCAGAGGAGGCTGAGTCTGGCAAACACAATTTGGATTGCTTCTGAGATGTTTGATTCCTTTTCCTCGCATAGCCTCCGTCTCCTGTGCAGAGACACACATCCTAGACCTTGTTGTCCATTAACTCCTAGCAATTTTGTCCAAATCCCAAAAATAAGGAGGGCCCCTTCGTATGGAAGTGAGAGGAGGAGGAGGAGGAGCGAGGGGAGCGCTCACACATGCATCAAAACGCAGTTTTGTCCTCTTCCCTGCTGAAGCAAATGGATGAAAACTGGGCAGGCTGGAGCAACCCGTCCAACTTTTGGAGCATCGGCACAGAAAGCTGAGCCAAGAAAGAACACATGGTGGTTGTGTGTTGCAGTGACACTTCAAGAAAAATCGCTTTGAGTCGTGAGCCTGATCACTTAACTGCAGCGGGCACCCTCCCAGATTTCCTGAGTCAAATGTAAATTGCCTGAGGAAACGTCCCCCTCCTGCCCCTCACCCCGGCACCGGTCCCCCATCACACACACACTCCCTCTGACTGCACGCCCTATGTCTCAGAGCTATTTTACTGTGTTTACAAATTATGAAAATTCTGGTCAGTTAATTATGAAAATATTGGGACGTCTGTGAGGCTGGCTCCTGGTTGGAGCCGAAGCAGAAAGCAGGGTGGAAAGCCCTTGAAAAATGAGCCGCTTTCTCTCTTCTCTTATTGCCAATGGATTTTGTTGTTCTAGGGTATGACTCCACGAGTCTGCAAAAGCCTCTTTACAAGCCGCAGCTCCGGAGGCTGGGCCGGCACCGTGATTTACTCTGCCGAGCTGTCCCGCGTTAGCAGGAGGGAGACGGACAAACAGAAGGGTGGTGGGAAGGATGAAGTCTGCTTTCTGTTAGTCCGGTATAAATCTCCGTGCACGGGCCAAGAGCCAAATCTCTAGCTCCAGAATTCAGTGGAAGGACCTCAATTCGCTCCGGTTTAGTCACCAGGCCCAAATTAACTTCAGGCTCATTTAAATCTGGAGTGTTCTGTACGAAATGCAGGGGGCTGACTCTGACCCCGTGCGAGGGGCTTTGCTCTGCTCCACTCCTGGGCATTCATCTGGATAAACCTTGCTGCCTGCGCCGCTATGGGTGCTGGGGGAGGCGAGCCCAGTTTGGGCTGTGTAGCTACCACAGATTTTATGTCAGTTAGAGCAGCAGGATCATAGAATCACAGAATCATAGGGATTGGAAGGGACCTCGAGAGCTCATCGGGTCCAACCCCCTGCCAAAGCAGCTCCCCAGCTCATATTGCACAGGTCGGTGTCCAGACAGGGCTGGAATCTCTCCAGAGATGGAGACTCCACACCCCCTGGGCAGCCTGTCCCAGGGCTCCCTCACCCTCACTGGGGAAAAGTTCTTCCCCATGTTGGTGTGAAACTTCCTATGCTCCAACTTGCAGCCATTGCCCCTTGTCCTGTCCCCACAGACACTGAAAAGGGGCTGCCCATTTCCCCCTGCATCCCATACTTAAGATATTTATAAACATTAATAAGGTCCCCCCGTAGTCTTCTTCTCTCCAGGCTGAACAGCCCCAGCTCACTCAGCCTTTCCTCATAGGGGAGATGCTCCAGGCCCTTCATCATCTTTGTACCCATTCTCTGGACTCTCTCCAGGAGATCCCTGTCTTTTTTATACCAGGGCAAGTCCAGCAGAGCCAGGGAGGTTATTTCAGCAGAAAAATTGACCCGTTGCTCTGAACTAATTTTCTGTATTCACCTGGTATAATTGAGGGAAAAGATGTTTCATATTCAGCCTGTTTCCAACACAACAGCATTTTTTATTCACCAGCTGAGTAGCCAGCCTTTGGTTTCAAAAGAATTACATCAGGGGACAGAACTTAGAAAAAGGGGGATTTTTCTGCTTCACCTCTTTCCTTACCTCCTCCAAAGAAATCTGGGTGGGGTTTTTTTTCAATATTAATAGGCAGGAAAGAATCTGTGTAAACTTTTTATACCATTTCTTTGTATATCCAGGTAAATAAAAGAGGGTGATATATGTAAAGTGTTGCATACTCACAGTATGGCCAAAGTGATGAATTTTCATTGCATTTGAATTGTATGTGATGATGATGCATTCAAACATAATGTCTAGTGCCACATATCTCAAACAGCATGAAAATTGATCAATTTTCTAATACATAACACATGGTTTAGACACTTCTGAATACATTAGAAATATGCTGTGTTCCTTGCTAAGCAAAGAAAGAACTCGACTATAAATTTGGATTATATTTTGCTGGAACTAGAGGTATTCTAGTTGATTTTTTTTAACTTATTCCACTAAGATTATGTGTTAAACAAATAGCAGTTCATGAATACAATTTGGTTTTTAGCAATGATAAATTTGTATTTTGGCTCACCTGGTGTTCCATGTTATTCTTTTGGAAGGGCAGGGGTTGTGCCTGTGAAACCCTGCTGAAACTCGGGGTAGTTGTTCTGCTGGCAGTGGCAGCTCTAACAGCAGGTTACTGTAAAAAATATATATAAAATCAGGGGACACAAATAAAGCTATATTTAAATTTTGAAATAAAATTGGGTTTCATCAAATAATACAAAGGTCCATTCAAAGAGACAATAGTCCTATTAAAAGATATTTTAAGGTCTAGAGGGTTTCCTAGAGAACTAAATTGCCTATCAAAACCAATAATCATCTGATGTGATCAGAACAGCTGACAGTAACCTTTTCTGGGGAAAAAAAAACCCTTAAAGATTAAAATGTCATCTGCCTACAGTGATTTCATTGACAGAGAGGTGCATTTGGAGCTAGGGCTACGATTTAGGAGACAACACCCTTACCTAACTGAGCAGTGATTCCTGCTGCTGGAAGATGATACTTAGGAGCAAATCATTGTAACACCAAGAACAACCAGGTATACACCACCCAAGAACTTACTGTCATCGGATAATTTAAGAACTTCAGAGACTGCAGTGAACTAAAACATTTCAGTTAGATTGTTTAGAAACATTTTGAGTGTCACATTCTTGTTCTACAATTTGATATTTTTTTTTATGAAAACCAATTTCAGACTTTCAAGGAAATGCCAAACTGAATTTTTCAATAATTTCTCTTTTTTTCCCAATGAGAAATGAATTTAGCTGATGTTTCCCATGAATGCTGTTAGCCAATGTTGGACTGCTAAGTTTCTGAACCACTTAGTCTTTAAATAACCATGACACCATGAGTGACCAAAGACTCATGATAAGTTAAACCACTGATGATCTTTAAGCCTGATAGTGTTAAAAGTAGAGTTCTGACCGCCTTCTGTTCTTGTCAACAGCTTCCATCAGTATTTTATAGGAATTCTAAGTGGTGTCTTCCTGCAAAAATTCCTTCCTCATAATTTGTGAGGCTTGCTGGGTTGTGTGTGTACTATTTTCTGGGAGAATTGGTTATTAGTGGTTGGGGGTTTTTTTTGGTACTATATGTTTTTGCTGTGATTTTTGTAAAAAATGTCCAGGTATTTTGTGGGTTATTATTATGATGATTATAAATTACTACACTTGGGTGCATAATGCTCATTCCATTCCATGTGCAGTTATCCATTTGCAGTTTGCGTGGGATTAGGGGGAATTCTGCCTACAAAGTCAGTTTAGCAGCGAATAAATCGCCCTGGTGCTGTAACTGATGGCCAAACACCACATGCTCCTGAAACAGACTTGCAGTGGAGAACACCTCTTGTGAAAGCCCCGTTTGGATACAGTGTCAAAAATACCAGCCTGGCCCCATTATTCTGAGGCTAAATTGATCCATATGATTGGAGTATTGCCCAGATTTTATTTTTTTTTTTTTTATTCAAACAATCATTTTGAAATTACCATTATCAATACACTAATGCATGTTGAAGGCTTGTTGGGTCTGACATAGGAAGTGATGTAATAAGGGAACCCTTAATACTCGTGGCCCTCAAACAGGAAACATTTTCCTCGAGGAATAGTACACTTGAAAACTGCAGATTACAATTTAATATTAACCAGATTTCTACATTAAACATGATTTCCGAGAACAATTTGATTTTTTCTTTTTTTTTTTTTCTCTTTTTTTGCCCCTGCTTCTTCTCTAAATGATCAAAACTGCATCCAACCACAAGCAGCTCCTGGAATGAGCCCATGGCTGCCTGCAATTTAAATGTCAGCCTCGGCAATTGTGGAGTTACATCAGATTTCTCTTCCAACCCTTGCCACTCACAACTTCCCTGTCAATCTCAGTCTGCCTGGGATACCTGCACGTGGCAGAATCACAAGGATGGAAAAGACCTTTAAGATCATCAAGTCCAACCGTTCCCATCCTAAGCTAAACCATATCCCTAAGTACCTCATCTGCCCTTTTTTTAAACACATCCAGGGTTGGTGACTCAGCCCCTCCCTGGGCAGCCTGTTCCAGGCCCTGACAACTCTTTCAGTAAAAAATTTGTTTCTAATATCTCAATCTGACCCTGCCCTGGTGCAGCTTGAGGCCATTTCCCCTTGTCCCATCTCCTGTCACCTGGCTGAAGAGACCATTGCCCACCTCTCTACAACCTTCCTCCAGGTAGTTGTAGGAGGTCCGCCTTGCCTGGGTAGGTGCATTTTGCTTCAGGGGTGTGTGAAGGCATCCTCAAGGTTTTGGTGTAATTACCAGTTAATACATGGTCGGTACCAGCTGATGGAGAAATGATAACACAGCAACAATGAAACCTGGTTGTATTTTGGAGGTAAACAACAAATGGCATCATCTCCAGCATGGGGAGAGGGACAGAACGAGGAGAATTAACTGCACAAATATTTCATTTGCTGGACTGACTGGCTACTCGATTCTTCTACTGGCCACTGCTGTTTGTCTGTATTTGTTTATGGTCTAGAAGTCCCATTCATGAGCAGACATGGTGCCAGGCGCTTAACACAGCAACCAAAAAAAGCTGTCCCCGTCTCAAAGAGCATCCAATGTGACTGTCATCCAGCACAACACCCAGTACCAACGAATGTGACTCACATCACCTTCCCTGCAGAGCCTGGGTGTCTGCGTGCTCCCAGGGGAGGTATCCTTACTGCTCCCTGCAAAGGTCACTGCCAGGAAGCCCTTCGGGCTGAGCCAAGCATAACTCATTTCACCATCTCCTTCAAAAGTCGAGTCAGACCACACCACTGGTAGCAAGACGTGTTTACCAGGTCTGCAAAAAATGATGGGTCTAAATATAGGACCTGTCGAAATGGCCCTTACAGAGGGGAAGGACAAGGGATGGTGTGGCTGGGAAGGCAGAAGCTCCCTGGTATAAACCTTCTTACCTAACACAGTTTTTCTCTGGAATCATCTAACTGCTTTCCAGAGGCTTGTTCCTACACAGTAAAACACTTCAAAGAGCTCAACACTAAGGACATCCCTGTGATACAGCCAGCTCCTGCATGTCAAGGGTATTTACAGAAGCAAAAGCAAAGAACAACAAGGAGAACATGGTTGCCTCAAGCTGATGGTTTGATTGGTGGCACCAGTTCTTCTTCAAACTCACCTGCTGAGAAGCCACTTCCAAAAAGGTCCTCAAAGGTGAGAAACCCCAAGGTGACATTCAGCACTTTGACCCTGTCATCTGCTGCTCTCCAGCTTGGGGAACACAGCAGTGGGGTGGAAAGAGAGCCACACTTTTCTCAGCGTAGACAAGAAAGGTCAATCCCAAAGGTGAGCTCCCTCACCTTGCATGAGGAGAATTAGAAAAGGGTTCACCAAAAGGCGTGTATCAAAGATCGTTACCCAAACTGCTGAGGATAGAGATGACCCAGGAGAAATAGCCTCCCCCCTTGCCTTGAAATGCAAGTGCTTTGCTCTTTGACTGGTTTGGAATGGTCTTCTCTGGCCTCACACGGAAGAATCAAGAATGTTGTTTGTCAGCCAGAACTGAAATGTAAACCAGGATCCCCAAAGAGCAGTGTGACAATGTAACAGTAATCCATCCCATTTCTGCTGATGTGATGCCCACGGAGCAGGGGGTTAACCACGCTAGTGCCTCCTGCAGTGGGCAATCACTGTAATGTAAATCGTGACCTTCACACAGTTGCTGGTTGGAAACATTTACATGGAGACTAAATCCCTCCCAGGTCGCATGATAGCACCAGCTTTGTTTTCCTAGGCTGTTGTTCCCCATTTGGCAGCAAGTACAAAGCCATCCAGGGGCTCTGAAATCCATGAAGCACAAGCTCGGACTACCCGTGTGCTGCTAGCAGGATTGACAAGCATGTGAGAAAAAGGCTCCTTGGGCTGCCAAGTCGTGGAGCTTTTGAATGAACTGGCCTCCCCATGAAAGATCCTGGCTTTCTTGATCAGCAAAATACTGATCTGCCGTGAAATCCTCCCACCTATGTTGGTCTTCAGAAAAGGAGCCCACGTTGAGACTCTGGCCCAGGACAACTGCTGTTCTGTGCCAAATTAAATCTGTTCTGTAGCCCTTCTGCAGTGTGTGATAGTGTAGGCATGGAGAGCTGGTAGAGGGCAGTGAGAAACCAGCACTGAAAAGATGTGTCGGAAAAGGGAGCCCGAGTACCAGTCGTGTTTGGTACCACAGAAGGGTGGTGGCCTCTCCTTACTGGCTTCTGGCCACAAAACACTGTCAAGCACCTTTGAGGCAAGTGACTCCATCCCAAACCACTGATGCCAATGGAGCTGTCAGTCCTGCTAGGAGTGTATGGGAGTGTAAGGATAACCTAAAGAAGGAAGAAGTGGGCTGCTTTGAATATTGTATTTTGAATCCCATCCCTTGCATTTCCAACCTGGCTTTGAGATGGTACAGTGAGTGTCAGCTGAGATTCATCTAGGGTTGGTGGCCTACCAAAGGATAGGTTTGCTTCAGCCAATTACAATTCAAGATTTCTTTTGAAATGCGATCAAAATCTGTAATCCCAAATGATACTTAGGACCTTTCCCTGCCCTCCCCTCTACAGTTTAGTCCCCAAATCTGAAGGCTGCGTGCATGTTTTGATCCATTTATCCATAGATTTGATGCTGTCTTGTAGATGCCAGAACAAAACCTGGAATTCATAGGGGGAAATGGGAATTTTCATGGCTCCAGGGGAACTGCTGAGAATACCTCCCATATTTTGGACAGCCAGCAGACTCCCAAAAGAGCTTGAAAAGGTGGCTGACACCCTTGGGTTGTTTTTTTTTTTTTCTCTAAACTGGATGCAATTTCATAATCCCAGTCTGTTCTGTTCTAGTTTTAGGTTTGTGGCTTTGGATAACCACCTATATGTGCCTATTTTCCTTCATTAGGTGACAGGTAACAAGCTGTTCTGAAACAGCATGTACCAGCATGGGAACAGCAGGGTTAGAAATCAATGCCAAAAAGTTAGGATGAATTTCTTTATCCTTATCCTTGCTCTGGCGACAACATATTTGTTAAATTCAGCTAATTAGAGAAGGTTGATAGAACAAGTCCGTAAGTGTTGCAGCCTGGCTCAGCGGACACCGTGCATGTGTACTTTCCAGATTCAAAAGACCTTGGGGAATCTCTGTGCGTATGATATGAGTCTCTCTTTATATTAAGCATTTCTTGAACAAACATGAACCTCATGAGGGATGTGCTTTTTTTATTTTTCCTGTCACCAGAACCTCAAGGTTAAAAACAACAATAATAAAATCCCATTTGGCTCTGGTTTACGTAGGAACCAACTAAAATACTGGTGTCGGTTCTTCAGTTGGCACAGATTGGCACCATTTCAACCAGTTCTTTGAACCATGCCAATCCACCACATGACAATCTGGCTCCATATGTATTTTTAGCCAAAACACTCTGCAGCATGCCTTACTGTCTTTCTGGAACCATTTATAGTTTCTGCAGTATCATTTACTCCCATTTTCTCTAAAGACATTTCCAAGAGAGCTGTAAACGTCTGCTTTCACTGCAGGCACTGAGAATAAAATAGGAAAGAAAGAAGGAAGGGAGGTCAGAGCAATAGACGAGTTGGAGAGGGTCCAGAGAAGGGCCACGAAGATGATTAGAGGGCTGGAACACCTCTCCTATGAAGAGAGGCTGAGGGAGCTGGGCTGGTTCAGCCTGGAGAAGAGAAGGCTGTGGGGGGATCTCATTGCAGCCTTCCCATTCCCAAAGTGAGCTTATAAACAGCAGAGGAATCAACTTGGCACTGGCAGGACAAGGGGGATGGAGTGAAGCTAAAGGAAAGGAGGGTTAGATTAGATATTAGGGGGAAGTTTTTTTACAGAGAGAGTGGTGAGGGGCTGGAAGGGGCTGCCCAGAGAGGGGGTGGGTGCCCCATCCCTGGGGGTGTTCAAGGCCAGGTTGGATGCAGCCCTGGGCAACCTTGTGTAGCTCCAGGCCTGGAGGTTGGTGTCCCTGCCTGTGGCAGGGGGTTGGAGCTCTGCAATCTTTGGGGTCCCTCCCAAACCAGACCAGTCTGTGATTCTATGAGTCACCGTGCAGCAAAAAAAGTCAAATCTCTGGGCAATTCCAGAGCTTTCAACATTAGTTGGTTTTGGCAACGCAGAGCTCAGGCAGCCTGACTTATTGTGGGGTAAGAAATTGCCACTCATCAACTCATGCAGAGTGACAATCTCTGGATGGATTTGCTAACATGTGCCTTGGTGTCTTGTTCACGTGTTTCCACTCCTTGGAGTCATGAAGATGGGTTACAGAAGAGAGATAGGGAACCTGGTATTTCCTGCTGCTCTGCTGCAATAGCTCTGCTAAAGTCATGGAGAAAATAAAATATAGTATAATGTAATGTCATATCATATATTATAATTATATATTATAGAATGTTATAGCATTATTACATATTAATTTTATATATTATATTATATTATATTATATTATATTATATTATATTATATTATATTATATTATATTATATTATATTATATTATATTATATTATATTATATGGAAATTATCAAATCACCACTCTCATGACATTTTTAGTTCCCTTGCACTGCATCTTTTCATCCTCCTCCCTGCAAGATGGAGGTGAAAACACCACTGAACAAGAGCAGCACGATGTTATACCAGCTCTAAACTCCCTTTCCATTGGTATAAATGACTGTGCAGGGGAAGGAGTAATGGAGAACCCCCTTCATGAGCTTTTTTTTGAGGTAACTTATTCTGTGGTTACTTAAATATGGATTTTAGTACACCTTTGTGAGCATATAGATTTTCACTGGATAACATGATCACAAAAGGCCAAATAATCAGGCTTATGGTTGTAATTATGAGAAACACATTTATGTAATGCAATAGAGAAAAGTTTAATCTTATGGTCTTAAATCGATGTATGACTCTGAATTCATCAAGAAAACACACTGTAAGAGGGGGAAAAAAGATATTCCCTCCTCCCTCTTTAAAATCCCTGAAGGAAAAAGAAAGCAAATTTGTGAGGGAAACCTCAACCCTAATACAATCTCCAACTGATGCAAAACCCACACCTACAAAGCCTGGAGAGTCAGAGGGACTTGCAGTTGTAAGTTGTGCTCTGATTAGCTAGTGTACTCAGGGGAAAAGCAGTTTCTCAGTACCAAGCTTCATTATGATGAACATAATTAGCTTATTTTTAGCAGATTAGTCAGTTATCACCATTGGAAAGTGCTGAAATACAAATACCCACAACACTCCTGTCCCAGGATGGAACTACCAAATCTAATTTCTCACTTTGCAAGTGATGCCAGTGGGAATTATCCAGACATATTTTATTTATTTTTTTACCTTTCCCAGGTATAGCATGCTACTTTCTGGCTGTGACCAGTGATCCAAGAAATTGTCATTACTTGCACAGAATGGGGGAGGGAAAAATAAAGGAGGTGAAGAAAAAGAAATGGAAACAAAAAAAGATGACTTCCTTTCCTAATTCCAGCAGCACTCTAGTGTCAGTAACCCAACCCCACCCCACCCCAAGTGGTAATAATGAAAGATGCTGAGATTGCCCACAGATGTATTACTCTGGGCTGAGTCCTCCTGACAGGTGTTTGAAACTAAACAATTTGCAGGAAATTAGGTGGGCCAAGGAGGGTGAATAGTGTTAAAAGTTGAGTTCCAAGCAGTGGTCCCCTCAGGTCTGAGTTGTAAAGGTGCAGGTTTCTCTCTGGAGTTCTCCAGTCTGTGCTGTGGACACAAGGTAAGGAGTTCTATGTGCTGTCTGTCTCCCTGTGGTGACTCTCACAGATAAGGACTGGTTGCTGTGTTCTCCTAGGAGATGCTATTGCAGAAAAGGTGGTTTGATTCTGGGGTGTCCTGGCTGGCAGCCATGGGTAGCCCAGTTGCTTTAGATGTGAGTCTGGCTGTTCCTTCCAGCTTGTGTAGGGCCCTTCTACAAACCCATTTCCCTCTGAACAAAAATGAGTGCTTGGTCACTCCAGAGTGACCTGTTTGGTGTGTGTGCTTGTGCTGCTTTTGAGGTGGCTTTATCTCAGGAGATGCTGGAAGTTTCCCAGGTCTGTTCTGGGGTGAACAGAAAACATCGCAGGAATGGGGGAGGAAAGTGGCTTTAAGCAAGGAAAACTCAATTTCCCCTAGCTGAATTTTCAGGATCCACTGAGGCAAAGGTGTGTTTGTTGGTACCTGCAGTAAGTGGGTTTTGAACCTGACTTCTTGGTAAAATGTTTTGAGGATGCTGAGGGGAACATCACAGCCTTGCTAGAAGTGCTGTTCTTGTTGGATCCAGCTGGTCATGAATTAGTACATCAGGGATGTCATCTTGTATATTGATATGATGTTGTGACCCATGACACATGTGACACATGTTGTCTGACATCTACTCATTCCCATTAGGGTCAGGTGTAATACCCCCTCCAAAGGTTGGTGTCGGCATCCATGTCTGGTCTGAGAAAACCTTCTTGTTACTGAAAACAGCCTTGGATGGTAAAGGATAATTCTGTCCCTGCTTGTTTCAGAAGGGGGTGTTAGTTTTGGGGATCTGAGGGTTATTGCCTTTATGAGGGGAACATGAATCTGAGGCGGCTTGCCTGGGAGCTCCCCACAGGCAGCGCTGCCAGTCACGCTCTGGTCCTGTTCCACACAGGTCGCCTGTGCCCCCTGGCCTCCCTGGCTTGGTCTTGACAGTTTATTACACTCTCATTATGCTGTTTCTTGCAAAAGCAGATGGGTGACAGATGGGTCTAGGTGACCTTACCAAAAGGCATCACTTATTATTCCAAACCTTCACATCGTTTGCAGAAACATTTCTCAGCTACCTGTGACAAAGCCAAAACTCTTGTGCTCCTACAGCTGCCCCTCTCCTGGCTCCTTAGGGTAAATCCCACCTACCCACAGTCCAGCAAACACTCTTTCTGAGACAGTGTCTAACTGGCCACTTGCTGTAATGTAACATATGTCAGAGATGCAGGTTACAGCTTGTCCTTGCTGCTTTTGTTCACTTTAGGTATTTCCCCACTATTTCTTTATTGATGCCTGAATCTCCTGGTATTCTATAGCCTGGTGTTCTATAGTGTATTTTAGCACTTGCCAGCACTTATGATGGAAGAAATAATTTCTTCTGAATGTAGAATAACCAAAATTATTCTTATTGTTTTATTGGCAAATAAAAATATAATTTATTAGCCAGTCAAGAGCAATAACCTCTGAGTGTATTACTCCAGAATAGCCCATTAAGATTTGGGCTTTTAAATATCAACTCTGGAAATATGTTAATTTAAAACAAAAAAAAAAAAAGGACCTGGGTATTCAGAAGTACCTACATGTCCAACCTTGTGTTATTCCAGTGGTCCCTTTGATCTGAGCCTCAGCCCAAATTCTCCACTGCTGTATGTGCAGCTGTGTTCCTCTTGGTAAGGTTGATCCATTTACTCCCGCGTGTGATCGGGGCTCTGGATGCAGCTGATGGTTCCGCTGATAGGCTGCTTTTTTCCTGAAGGAAAAAGATGGTTTGGGGTTCTACTGTGTCCAGCTGAAATGTCACTGGGCTGAGGCAGGAAGGGACAGGGGAGCCTTCTCCTTATTGAGAGGGGAAGGCATGGTGTAGGAGGTGTTGTCCTTCATGAGGTCATTGGAAAAGGGACTGGATAAATGAGAGTGGAGCTTTGGTTGTCAGTCCTTCTCCAGCCTGGCTGAGGGGCTGGGTGGTTTATCAACAGGTACAAACCCCTTGGGTGGGGGGGATCTCCAGGCTCTGAGCATGCTGCCTTGCTCAAGCAGGTTGTATCTTTCATGGGGGATTGTTCTCTTCTTGGCCTCAGAGAAGAGCACATCTGTCACACTATGGGCTATGCACCGGCTGTTATCTACTTAGCCTCCATCCTACTCGAATTGAAGAGCTTATTTCAGTGATATCCATGTGTTTTGCAACAGCTCCTTGGAGTCAAAGGCTAAGGCATTGACTTCCTTATCAAAATGTCATGTCTGGGGCGGTTCATAAAAGCTTTATGCTCACAGACAGCTTAAAGAAACATGATAAGCAGAGCTACTATCAAAAGTAACTCAGAGTGGTCCTCCTGCGGTAAATAAAGGAGATATTTACACTTCCTTTTCTCTCTTGGTAGTTAAATAGATGGGGAAAAAACCCTCCCAATTTAAATATTTCCATCTACAGGAATCACAGAATCACCAGGTTGGAAAAGGCCTTTAAGATTGAGTCCAACTGTTCCTGTCCTGTGCTGACCCATATCTCTGAGCACCTCATCTCCCTTGTCTGTTAAACACACCCAGGGTGGGGACTCAGCCACCTCCCTGGGCAGCCTGTGCCACAGCCCCACAACTCTTTCAGGGAAGAACTTTTCTCTCCCATCTGCTCTGACCCTGCCCTGGGGCAGCTTGAGGCCATTTCCCCTTGTCCCATCTCCTGTCCCCTGGCTGAAGAGACCATCGCCCACCTCTCTGCACCCTCCTGGCAGGGCAGTGTAGGTGGTGATAAGGTCTCCCCTCAGCCTCCTCTTCTCCAGGCTGAACACCCCCAGCTCCCTCAGCTGCTCCTTATAGGATTTGCCCTCCAAACTTCCTGAAATTATTGACTTGCATTCTCCACAGCACCGTTGTCTCTCTGTCCACCCTGGAGCCTGTCCTTCCAGATTTCTGTATGAAAACCCCCCATTATTATAACCCACACTTTGCTTCTAAAATGAGCTGTTCCATGTTTAGGGGTTTGTGGGAATAGGATGGTGAAGCCATGCAGGGATGAATCCACCCTTTTAGCACATGCAAGCAGGGCATGTTCCTCTTGCTGCAGTGCTGCTTGCTGGGAGCAGGGAACTGGAATTCTCTCCACTTCCAAACCCAGGGATTCCTCCAGACTTTTTTTTGAAACCTGACAAGCAACTGCCTGGGTACCCAGCACACAGGTTTGCAACCCCAATGTGTGATAAATTAGACCTTTCACTCCAAGTTTTTCCTGGCAGGGGTACTAGAACAACCCTCTGAATAGCTACTACTGCTGAATTTTAAAATCTTTCTGGCTCTTTGCTCAGCCAAAACTTGAAGTTACAGTCAACTGGAGTTTGGCAAAGTGTAATGTTCTGTAACCTTATCTTCTTATAACAATCATGTTTATTAGTATTATGCAGTGCATTATAGGGCCCCTCTGTAGAGCCAAGGTGCTGTGTCTGTTGCAGCAGGATGTATAGTTTGGGTAACCATAACAGAGTCTTCCAACAGCTGTAAAACCAACCCAGGCAGTGTGGTCTGGGGGCTGCTGGAGACCCTGTGGCTTGGGGCAGCGTCGCTGCTCTCCCCAGGCTGCTGCTGAGTGGCTGTGAGCAGGTTCAGCATCTCTGTCCCTTCTCTTGGCCACTGTGAAGGTAATGACATGCTCCTGAAAGCACCTCCAAGGGGAACCCACATTGCTTTCTTTAATAAAAGAAGAAAATGAGTAAAACACTCAAGATCATCCTGAGCCCGTGCTTTTTTCCCCCACCCAAATCCAGCTCAGTTTGGTGGCTGAATGTGGCCTGTTGTGTGACTACAACACACAAATGTGCTTTAAACAGAGTGCTGCAAGTAGTTCTCCACTTGATCTACCAGCAGATGCTGAGCTCAAGCCTCTGAGTTGCCACTGAAATGGCTAATAAAATTCCACATGTCTGAAGGGGCTTGCAATGATTTAGGAGTTAATAGCCCTGTTATCAGCTGTTGCAGGAATAAAGCAGGGATCAGACTTTGCATCCTGGCAGTAGAAGCTAGCAAAATCCTGTCCTTTGCCCTCACACAAGTCTGTGTAAAGGTCTAGTTCTCCAAGCAGTTGGTAGAAGACCTGCAAAGCTATCAAATCAGTGGGTATTTCTCTAGGATTTTGGTACCTCCACCTTAAACATCAGTGAGTTAGGGAGAACTTTGTGGGTGCTCCAGAGGAAGAGAGGGATACTGTTGTTGACCATGGGTCCAAAGGCTGCTAAGAAGCTATATAAGCCTGCAGGAAACTCTGCAGTGGCTCCTTGTGAAGAAGAGGTGGTGCTTTTGGTTGCAATTAAAATGGTCAGGCTTAGGAAAGGAAGCTTGGGTTGACTTTAGCAGAGTAGCTGCTGGAGTGGACTGCTGCCTCTTAGCATTGTAGTGGAACTGACAGCCTTGGCACCTGTTTCTCCTTAAAATGACAATTATTATGTTCAGCTCTGGGTTTGGACACCACAACCCTTCCTCTCTCTGGCCTTCACCTTGATTCTTTCAACTACTTTCACATCAAGCCTCCAGGCTTGAGTGCAGCCTCTTAAATCCAAGTGTCAGCTTAAATCATGGGACTCAGTGAATTACTGTCTTCCTCACTACTACTGTGAAACATTCTAAGAGCACAGGGCATGTATCTTCATGGGGGGAATGAGGCAACCCTTGGGTTCTTGAGGAGACTCTTGCCTTGAAAGTGCATGGAGATATTAGTATCTTCTGAGCCACTCCAGGCAAGAAAGAGCTGGTGCTTTGGCTCACCAAGTTGCTTCAGTTTCTTCTTAGAAACTGGTACGTCATCACCTCAATGATATTATTTATGAGGGTTTTTTTCCTTATTTTTCAAGCATAGAAAAAAAAATCCTCTTGCCATGTTTTAGGAACAAAATGAGTATTTTACACACATACCAATAGCTCTCTGGAAAGCACTTAAATTTACAAGCTGTTCGTAAATTTACTGACAGTTGGCAACACTGCATCCAACACACAGGAACCCTTGGAAAATAGATCTATTGTAAATAATATATATTGCAGCTTAATCTGAGCGTGCTTTAGCTCAAAGTAGTTTTAACAAATGTGTTACCTAATATATTTTTTAAAAAGCTAGTTGACCTGGAAAGATGATTTCAGTATCTGAAAAGCTGTATTTAAAAAAACCCAAATGAACCCAAAATATTATCCACCTCCTCTGGATGTTCCTCAACAGAACTCTTTTGAGGATACCTTTTTTGGGTGTTAGAGCAGTTTGGGCATTTTCTTCTGTTTTTAATATCTTCTGCTGTAGTAATGTGTAACTCAGTATAAACACCAGTCCTGGTGTCCCATTCAGGTGAAGAATCTTGATCTTTTTAAGGCTGAAAAACCAGTTTAAAACTCAGCTAGAAGTTTAGATTTTTGTAGCAGGGAGGGTGGGCAGGACCTTTCCCTGCAAACTGCTGTTTCACCACCCACCTGCCTGGTGGGGACCACAGGATGCTCCTCAGAAGGTGCAGTGAAGGTGTTTCCATTGGTGCAGTCTCAGTAGTTGGTGCTGTCACATCAGCTCCTTGTTGAGCCCTAAATACTGCATGCTTTGTCTTCCAATTCAAACATCCACCAATTTCTTGCTCTGACAGTGCAGTATTGCTGATTTTGAAGGGGGAGGAGGCATTTTGATCATTATCTTCAGCAAGTTTGGGCAGCACAATAAAGCACCCACAGGAACAGTTCCTCACTACCAATTTTTGAAGTAATATTCTTTACTAACAGCTACAAATGCTGTAATTTCATCATTATCCAAATGCATCAGGCTGCCTAGTACTGACACCAACTTCAGCTTGCAACCATATGCAAGAAGCAATCACAAGGTTGCCCACCCCAACATGAGGGTCCACAAGGGTCAGCCCTGATGTGCTTGCTCCTCACAAATATACACTGTATGATCCACAGCCTACAGAGTTCAGGGACTTTATATAACTTATCCAACACTATCCAGGGCTGGAAGTCTGTTTGAGAAACACTCATAAGGAGTTGGATCCATCCTAGAGTGAAATAACCCTAAACCTCATGGCTCCCATCCATGGAGCAGCCTTAGGGAAGACGGATGCTCTGCAAGCAGGATCAGCCCCGTGCTGCAGAGCACTGGCCCTGCATGGGAAGGGCTAGGAAACCTTATATTGCTTTTGTCTAGCTGTAATGAAAATAAATGAGGGCTTCAATTTAAAGTAGTTACTAAAAATTTGTTCTTTCCTCTGCACTAATTCCAAAACTGACTTGCAGCTAATTAGACTGTGTCAGGAACACTCGTGCTGTGCCATGCTAGTGTAAACAACAGCCATCTGAGTTTCATTACAATAAGGAAATAAAATAAACACAGGGCCAGAAAACAGTAGTTTGGGCATGGCTCATTACAGCACAATGCTGTTAACAATTTTTTTTGTGGAGGCAATGAGATGGGACAGGGGATGAAGGGGATTCTCTTCATGGTTCTTGCCTGAACTTTTACTCCCCAGTGCATCGCAGGGGAAAGCAAAGCCCCCTCTGCCCAGCTCATGGCTTCAAACCAGCCCTGAAGCCTGTGGATGGTGCTGTGCTGCAGAGCTGCCTTTACCCCCCACACTGAGGTTCTGGGGGTCTTGGAACCTTGGGGGTGATGTAGCATTTGCAGTGTGAGGGTGAGACCTTGGTCATGGAGCATGTCACAGGGCTGCACCCATGTGCTATGCTCTGCATCAGCCAGGAGGGACAAAGACAAATCTCAGGGTTTTTTTCCCCCCTCCTGTTTCTCTTTTAATAATAACTTTGTGTTTGGGGAATGCAAACCCCTTACATGCTTCTCACATGGCAACTTGTGTGCCAGCAGCTGCTGTTCCCTGTGGCTTGTTGCTGGGAGTCCCCAGGTGTAGCAGACTGAGACCTTCCCCAGGCAGCATCTTCATCGGCTTCTGTGGTGCCCAAGGACCAACGTTTCTAAGGTCCTGGAGATGTCAGGCTGTGGTTTGAGAGCTCAACTCTCCCTTCCCATCACCCAGCAGTGGGTGGGGAGGGGCAGGGAGCCCTAGGAGGGGAACCCTCAGTACTTTTTCTTCTGCTGCATCCCTCCCAAGAGCATTTGCCTTGTGGAGGGGCTGGGAATCCTCTCTGCTCCTCTGTGTGTGTTGATGGAGAGCTGAACTGGAAAGCCAGAGGCAAAAGCTCACTCTGTCCAAAGCCTTATCCTCCCTTGCATACACAATCTGTGAAATATTCTCATTCTCACTGGATTCTGAGTCATGTTTCCAGAGCACAGTCTGAGCTCATCTGTGCTCAAGCTGTATCGATCTGGCTTTTCCTGGATTAGCCCATCGTTAAATACAGAGCAGCAAGAGACTGCTAAACCAGACTTTCTGAGGCAAAAGCACTGCTGCTGTTGGGTGAATTAAGTCCTCTCCTTATCTGGCAGGGCAGCAGGCTTTTTGCTGGCTCCCTGCTCCTGCCTATCTCTTTGCAGGTGCACTGGCTATCGCCAGGCACAGTTCTGTAACTCATTAGAAACTTCTCTTGCTGCCAAGGCTAAGGAGTGGAGGGAACATTCTGCTTTAAGACACTAACAGCAAAAAAAAGAAGTGAATAAATTGAGCATGGTGGGGGGGAAAGACCTGTGGTGACAGATGCAGCCTCAGATATAAAGGTGAGCTGACAGGAATTGGGGCAGGTGTGGATCCCCATTGCTTATCTAAAGGTGAAGGATGGGACCAGAGCCTGAAATCCCACAGCCCAGAAGGGAAGAGTCTCCTGACTCAGCCCTGCAGACCCTGTATGTGGACATGAATGAAACTGGGGATTTTTGTCCAGGTTTTTAAATAAATGTGCATGAGGAAAACGTTTTGCCACACTTCAGTCTCTTTTGATCCATTCTGGTGATATTAGCTCTGCCTCCAGACTCTGATTCTTTCTACCCCTCATTTTGGGGTGAAAAAAGGTGCTCTTGATATATTCAAAGCTATCATAAAAGTTAGTTTTTATAATTCTTTTGAGTGGTTTTCCCTAGACTGTGTATAGTGCAAGAAAACGTTACTTGAACCTTGAATACCAGAGTGGATTTGTGTAAAATGACATCAAAAATTCTACTAGTTTGGGAATATAATTGGAATAGATGATATCCCTTGAGCTGTAAATACAGATTCCCTGTTGGGGTAACCTGTGGGGTTTTCCGTTTGCAGAAATAGGGGGGAAAGGTGTTTACAATGACTTGGGTGTTTCCTAAATAATTTTTAGAACGAAATTCAGTCTCTGATCCTCTCCAAGGCTGAGTTTCTGCTGACTCCAAAGGCTCCGTGTCCCACAGAGTTCAGATAAGTTAACACTGTGCTTTTAAACAGTTGTAAGAGAAATAACTTGGATGGCTCTGCAGTCAAAAGAGGAAGAAAAACAAAAGCTTAACTGAAAACCCTGAAAAGTCCAGAGACATAAGGCCAGCTTAAAGCCTGTTTTGTAGCCTAAAAACCTTATTTCCATAGAAATAACCCTCTTCTCAAGCAGTGGGGTCAGGGGAGAGCCCATCACTTGTGGGACATCACAGCAGGGCTGAGGCTGAAAAGCGACTGAGAAAAACCCATTTGAGTGACAAATTTGTCACAAAGCTAAATGCAAGATTGAGACTTGTGTCCTGGAATTGGCATTAAAATGGATTTTTGGAAGCACTCACTCTTCCATAAAAGAAAAAGGAGGCAGCTCTCTCCTGCTGCAGAGGTTTATAAACAATGAGTGTGTTTTTAAACAAATGTCTGAGTATTACCATGCCCAAAGCTGCCCAACTTGTGGGAGCAGGCTCCAGATTATGACTTTTTTTTAAGAATACCCTGCAAAAAATGGAGAAGAGCCTTGGGAAGGCTGTGTACCCATGTTCACGGGAGTGTTTCAAACTTGGTTGTGAAATGGAATTAGTTTAAAAAATTAAAGATGCTTCTGTTTGCTAGAGTGAGAGTCTCTAAAATGACAACCCACCATGTTGTATGCCTTTAAGTTTAAATCTTCAGTAGCAGCAGAAAGGGATAAAACCCTTTAGGGCAGACAGAAGACCCACAGCAGCATCCCACAGCCCAGGAGTGAGAGCATCCTGCTTGAACAGTGGGCTGAAGCTGCCCAGTGATTAAGCCAGGCAGAGCCCTGCATTCCCAGCATCCCTATCCCTCTCTTCCACAGGCTTCAGGAATTTCCCAGAGCTGCTTGTCACAGTGGGATGGTATTCCTGAGTGGTGTCTGGGATACCTGTGCCTGACACTAGCCTGATGCCCTAAGGAAGCAGCACTGGCTCTGTCCATCACCCACCATGGCTGTGGATGTTCCCTGCAGGATGGCTGTGGAAAATAGCAAATTCTGCCAGTGTGAAAATAGCCTTTTCCCCAGCAAATGGCCTGTGGCTGGTGCTGTTGCTCCCCTGTGCCCCCCCTGCAGCTGTTCACCCAGCACTCTGCAACCAGCACTGGCACAGAGACCTGGCCCCAGCTCAGGGTGATGTGTGGAGGGGCCAGTTGGCAGCCACGGGCACCAGGAAGGTGAGAGCCAAATCTCCCTCTGATTCTCCCCCACCTAAACCCTGTCTTGCCCTGTGCAGTGTAACCCATGGTGGGGGCTCTCCAGATCTGTGCCAGCCAAACCTGGGGGCAGGAGGGGCTGGCATGGGAGAAGGTGCTGTGGGGTGGCAGGGAAAGGTCTCCTAGGAAAGCATCTCTCTGGCTTCAGCCACTGTTTCCCAAAGTGAGGAGGGGATCACACAGGAGCCTTCCAACAGGGAATGGGATGGAGAAGCCCTTCCTGGAAGGATGGGCTGTGACAGAGCTGCTGTTGTGAGCAGCTGTGTGACTTTCCTGTGTGTTACATTAACAAGGAGCACCCTGGGACAACAGCTCTGACCTGGCCTCATCCCTTTCACCTCTTTTCCAAAAAAGACAGAAGTGAGAGTTGTTTTACTGCTAGTTTCTTTATTTTGGGTAATTACTTAATTCTCAAATATATTTTCTGTCTTAAAAAAACCCCAGCAGAGAATGACAGGTCACCTTTCTTCTCATCCCAGCTTTGGAGTGCAGGTCCCAGATTGTACCTTCTCTCTTGGGGGCCACACCAGCCTCCCATACTTAATTAATTTCTCTTCATTTGTGCAGCCTTGCACTTAAAGACAGTGCCCCATTTCCATGGTTTGACTTCAGTGAGATTTCAAAAGTGTCACTTAAAAAAAGAGAAAGATCTCAACTTCCTGGCATGCTCTATGGCAGAGTTGGCATTTTTTAATCCCCACCACTCCCACTTTCTCCCCCCTTCCCTGTCTCCCTGTTTTCTCTAGCACTTGAGATCCAGATCATGGTGGTTGGAAAGAGGAGGAGGCCTGGGACTGTTTAATGAACGTGCTTGTGAGAGGGCAGCATGTTCTGGTCTGATCATACTCAAGTACTTCAATGTCCAAGAGCTACAGAAGCTGGCTGGAGCTGGCTCTTCATAGGATTGTAGAACGTGTAAGGTTGGGAGGGACCTTTTGAAGGTCATCTAGTCCATCCCCCTGCAGTGAGCAGAGACATCTTCACTAGAGCAGGTCCCTCAGAGCCCTATCCAGCCTGACCTTGAATGTCTCTATGTGACAGTGCAGCTGGGCAAAGAGTATTTTCCCTTTATGACAGCACAGTTGTGCCAGTCTCTTGTACTCATGACCTCTGCCATCAACAAGGAGAGCAGAGGCTTTGATCCAAACACCCCAAAGCACTAAGCACGTGTGACTAGGAGCAAGCTGCATGTCTGTGTTGGCCAGGGTGTTTGGGTTTAAAACCAGTTGGTTTGGGGCTGTATGAAGGTAATGTTATTCTAGCTCTATCTTTCACTCCAGATTCAGGATCAAGATGCTCCCTCCCCTTTTTTCAGTTTCACTCCATGCAACTGAGAACATGCCAGAAGGACCTGGATATAAATTATTCTTTAAACCACTCAGATTTATTATACATCTTCATTCTTGTCCCATTTTTCTTTTCCAAAAGCTCATTGGGTGCCCTGGGTCTCTGTCAATCAAAAGCTGCTACTGTTAAGCAGCAGCCCACAAAGGCACGATTCCAGATTCCCAGCAACCAGCCAGCTCAGTCTTAAATCATTCTCATTCCTTTGGTCTTCCTTCCCTCCCTCGTGGCTCCTGCAGTGCCTCCCAGGGAGCTGGAAGCCTTTCCACATGTCTTGCAATCCTTAAACTGGCCATCACAGGGGCTGCAGTTGCATCTTGCTCCTCATGGGAATCTTTGAGTAAAGGCTCCCACAAGCTTTGAGGGACACTGAATTCACCCAGTTACTGCAACTGGAAGCAGAAGAACCCAGGAATATCAGATTTTGCTGTTTCTGTGCTGCTCCTGTCTGGAGGCACTGGGTAGCCTGATCTCACGAGGGGTGTATAGTTGAGTTTTCAGATCTCAGAGGTCTTTACTGTTTGGATCAGCATCAAATTTATCTCAAGTGACCTGAAAATCCTCCTGGCTTCAGGAAGACTCCTTAAAAACTAGCTGAGGTGTTGGGTTTTATCCAAGCTTGATAAAGAGAACCTGCTGAAACTAAAAATGTTTTCTATTCCATCTGTGGAGCCTCAAGAATTCAGAGATGTTTTCTAGCACAACACCCAGCTGTCCTGAATGTCCTCCCTGGAAGGCCAGGGATGAAGGCTCCCCTGGACAAATGGACACTGCAGCTCCACTGCAGGAGCTCCCAGTCCCTCAAAGACCAAGGAAAAGTGCCTGTGAACTCCCACATCCCACTTCAGCAGAATAACCCATGTACTTAAAAGAGCAGAAAATTGGCAGGAGTCAAGCCTGGTGCCCAAGGCCTGCAAACCCACTAAATTCAATCAAGCAAAATAGCCTCTAATCAGAACTTTTCTCCTCCTGAAATAAAACAAACAGTAGAAGAAGAAACAAATTGCTTGACACCTCATTAGCAATTGTAAGCAGACTCCATTTTCACTCCAGGGTCTCATTGGAGTGATTTGTGAGGCAGCTTTTCCCTACCTCTGCCTCCCTCCCCTTAAAGGAGGGGCATTCTGAAGGACTTGGAGGCAACACAAGAACAACAGTGATTATTTGTGTTCTTCTGGGACACCCGTCCCACTGTCTGCTGCTGGAGTGCCCCTCTACCTGCTGTTGTTTCTGGAACCTGAAGCCTGTTTCATGTTGCTTCTGTGCATGTGTGTGGCTGATTGTTAGGAGGACACAGTTGGCCTGGAGCAAGATCACCAAAGCTCACATGTCCTCTCAGAGCTGAAATGTTGATTAAAGTCACCCAGCTGACTGGATGCTTGATGGAGGAGACATACTACTGAGTGTAAATGTGCAGTGGGTGTTGGATGGTGTTGCTTCAGAAATGTTACTGGCAGGCTGAGTTCTCATGCTACAGAAGAGCACAGCCCAAAGAGATGAAAGAAAAGGGACAAACTCCCTCCTGTAATAGTCAGTTTGTTCTTTCTTAATTAAATGCCCAGCCTCATCATGGTTTGATCCCACCATGCTTCCTCCACACAGTTTTGTCTTCTCATCCTGGCTTGAAAAGCAATTTCATTTCAATTTCAAGACCTTTTTGTTCTTGTGGTGTTGGGGGTGGTTTTTCTCCCAAATCCACCACCCACCCCAGCAGGACATGTCTCTCAGGAAACCAGTTCCATGCTGGGTAACAACTTTGGACATGTAAGCACATCAAAAGGGGCTCTGACAAACACAGTGGGACTTTGGGGGGAACCAGTTGTGCTGAGACCTTTTTTGGGTGTGTGTGGGGGGTCTGCATGCCTGTTTCAGATGCACAAGCAGGTAACTTCCCTCAGACAGCAGCAGGGAGCCCTTGGACATGAGCCTGGGGGAGACAGTGATTTGGAAGCCCAGCCCCAAGAGAACATTCCTGCTATAGGGCAGCAGTCTAGGAGAGAGAACCCAGTTGTTTCTGGGATCCAACGTTGCTCTCAATTGCCAGGGAGCTGTCCTGCCAGGGAAAGGAAGTGTCACTGTGTACTTTTGTCATGATTTGACTCAGTCCTGGTTTATTCCATTTTCCTTCTGAAAAAAAGGGAACAAACCCTCTAATTTGTGAAAACTCATTCTCCTTTGAAACAAATAAATCCAAACACAGACACCCTAGAAAAAACAGATAAACACCTATTTGTATGAATTCCTTTCACTTCATTCCTCTCACATTAACAATATTTCATCTTGGCTGGCTTCAGCCATTTAACACCAAAACCTGAGCTGCTCTCCAGAGATCCTTCACTCTCCCCACTACAGAACAGCCCCAGATCTCTGGTTTAGACTAGACTCCTGACTTTTAGAAAGCTTAAAAATAAGATGGAGCCTGTTTCATTTGTGCAAGGGAGGCTGAAATTAAAATTATAGCTGGTTAAATTCTGGTTGGGGGCAGGGGGAAGGTTGCTATCAATTTTCTGTAACAGTTTTTTAATGGATCAGGAGTGTGATGGGTCCTGGTAAAAGGGATATTGTACATCAGACAGGCTCAGAGAATGAACAGCCACTCAAAGGTTGGTACAGTAGCAAAACCAGCAATGCCATGAATATATTATCCAGGGATCTAAGGCAAATGCACGTTGTATTAGATACACACTGTTGAATGTAAATCCATAGTGCTGAAATACTGTATATTTATTATGCAAGCCAAAGCTGAAGACAGTTTCTGTTTGATGGACTCCTGGTGATGAATGGATTGTTTCATTTGAGTAAATGAACTGTCAGAAACAATGGCTACACAGTACAATTTCTCTCCCCGTCCCCAAAGGGCAGGAAAACTCTGCAGCCAAAATAAAGTTGTATTTTTTTGTTAAGTCTAGTGGGATGGCAGCTTGGGTAGAACACGTGGAGGAGTGGATATGGATAGTCTGACCTTAAAGCCCACCTCTTGTAGCTAAAAGCATCGATGTTGTGGGCAGTTTTGTTTCAAACTGAGGTGGGTGGGTGCTGGAAGTTCTCCCTCTGGTTAGGACCAGCAGTAGGTGTTCAGGAGAGCCCCACTGCTGCTGGAGATACAGCAAGGGGGTAACCTGGGTCCTTGGTGTGTCCCAGTCTTCTGCACTACAGGTGAGGTGAAAGAAGTCTGCTTGGTGGTGGTGGTCCTGTGAGGCTTTAATCACGCTCCATGACTGAAGCCACAGAAGGATGACTCCCTCCATGATCAGAAGAGGGAGCAGCTAAGCAGCGTGAGGTACTGTCCTGGCTGGGGCAATGGTCAGAAGTTTGGAAGAAGTCCCCATGCTTTGGGAGAAGTAAACCAGCTTTGCAGCTGTGTGATCTTATCCTGTGGTTCATTCCTGAGGGGTGAGACCAGACCTACTGCAGGTTCCATGCTCAGCCTTCAGACCCCTCTTCTAGGTGCCTTCACCAAGGCTCTGAACCTGTGGAACTCCATGGGTACCTGTGGTTCTTTCCCAGAACTGTTCTTAACTTCTCTTCCTGAATGGTGGTTTTGTGCCCAGACAATCAAAACGCTGCTCAGATGGGATTTCAGATGCTCATTCTTTTTTTGGCTGAGTTCTCCTTTCTGGATCCCAGGGGTCATCTCAGCCAGTTTGGCTCAGGGCTGGGGAGCCCTGCCCTGGCTCTCTAGAGACCCCAACCATCACTGCCATGAGACCCAGATCATTTGCAGAAATACAGACAAGGGCAGAGCAGTAATTAGCCATTGGCAATAACAGGTCTCACTGCACCACGTTACCCAGACCTATGAGCAGGAAGAAGTGAGTTAGACAAACATCGTGCTACATAACTGGCTGTGACATTACATCAGCAGCTGTGATAAATGACAAGAAAAATAAGCTGGATTTCATTTCACTCTGATTTTTTTTACAGATTCATAAGCAGAAACATGCTGGGAAGTCATTCCTGGATGGAATCTTCCCAGCTTTCTGAAGGAATGGTGAGACACAAATCCTGAGCCCTGTGTGTACCAGGAGCACGTGTGCTAAGCAAAGCCTTTGAAAGGAAACAGCCTATGGCAAGCTGCAGGTGGCTTGAGATAGCAGCAAAAGAAAAATGTTCTTGGAAGAGCTTCTTGCAGCTCAGGATGTGAGGGGCGGCACTGTGTCACTTCCCAGATATTTTCATTACTTAATAGTCCTTTTCTGAAATAATTTCCTGGATGTATCTTTATCTAAGAGGAGAAATGAAATCTAAGAGCAATTTTGCATTTTCTTTTCAAGGAGCTACCAAATGTGGTGTGCTGAGACCAATGGCTCTCTCCAAACAGATTCCTCCCCTCCTCACAGGGCTTCTGTCTGCTGTACAACAGACAGCAAACACTGCACCAGGTAGTAAATTTACTTATCTCATTCAGAGCTTCTGCTGGTGCCTATTGTAACAAAGAAAAATATTTAATTGTGCTAAAAAATTGTCTGTATGTTTAGAAAATAATGTCAGGTTCCTTCTAGTTGTGATTGCTCAGTAAAATCTTGTTTACACCATGTGTCAAAGCTGGGACGTTTGATTTATGGCCTGGGATCCTCCCTGCATCAGGACAAAACACTGCACAGGCATGGCAGTGGGAGTAGTGATGATTTTTCCTATTTCTGCCCTGTGTCCTTCAGCCAGATTTTTGTCTTGTGCAAAATTAACACAAGCAGAAAGCAGTCTGTGACTGTCAGGGTGTTTAGCACCCTTCCAGTTGTCGCATTCAGGGAGGTTTTGTGTCTGTGGCTGCTCCTGTCCAGGCTCTGCTTTCGGGCTGTTGCTCACTGAGGATTACCTGGGGTTCAGGGAGTTTTCTCCCTCCCCTCTTGCAGCAAGACCTGGGCATCTCTTTCCTTTCTGCTCAGCTTTTAGAAAGGAGAATTTCTGGGTGTTGGAAATGGACAGCCCCCTCTTTTCCCTCATTGTGCTGCTGAGGAACGGGCAGCCTGGTTGTGTTGTGTCTGTGTGTCCTGTGGACTTTCTGTTTGGGGGAGGGAAACCTGGTGTGCCCCAAAAACCTGGGCTGAAAGCGAGCAGCTGATAACTAATTTTAGAGGAAAAACATGACCTCAGTCTATTACACATCTGTTCATGATGCAAGTTTCAGTGGGAAAAATCAGTTTGGGGGTTAATAAAACCCCACCTCTCGGTTCTGTATGGCTTAAAAGCAACCTACAGCCTGCATGAGTCATTGTTATTAGATGCCAATTAACATTAACTTGATCTTACTCAATAGAGTCCATCTATTGGTGAGTAATTTTGGCATCAACTGACAGATTCATTTACAGAATTGATAGCAGGCAGTGCTGTCCTGCAGCCTGGAGAACGTGCCCTGCAGCGAGACTGTATCCTCCCAGCTGGCTGCATCATGCAAACAGGCTACTACAAACTCCCTCCAGCTCCAGGACAAGCCTAAGCATGATCCTCAGCCCTGATATCACTGCTCCTGGACCAGCTTGGGAGCTCACAGCATCACAGTGTTAGTGAAAGAGATGGCAAAGGGTCTGTTAGCTCGAGGGTGCGGGACCTGAGCCACCCCAGGTAAATTCATTGTGGAGTCTGGGGCTGTAAATCAAGGCTGTCTGACGTGGAGCACAGGCAGGTATGAGCAGAGAGCTCTGTAGATGGGAAAATATGCTCATGGCTGGGAATGCCTTTTGCTGCCAGCAGCTTGAGGTTCATGTTTGTGCCAGTCAAGCACCCAGGCTGAGGTGGGACTTTTTGAGCTGCTCCTTTAAATCAAACCCCGGGGAAGAGGGATCAAGAGGACAAACGAAGAAAGCAAACAAAGAAGGGCAGTTCCTAAGAAACCCTGGAGATTTATGGCCTCCCTACCTGAGCCTGTGCCAAGTTTATTTGATCTTCAGCCACTGCTGCCGAAAGGGAGCGTCTGGATGGATGGACGGAGCTCCCACCTGACATCTCCCCTGCTTGTTTTTTTCCAAACATGGCTGAATTGGACCAGCTCTTTGAGTCACACATGAGCTGGTGCTGCCTGTAAACAAGCTGCTGCCCTGGTGATTTCCTGAGTGTTAGGCTTTGCTCTGTCTGCTGTAGGAAAGGAAAAGGCAAAAGAAGCAGGATGTGAAGCGGATGTGTCTGGGAAAGGTGTGGAGGAGCGAGGTCCTTTCAGCCCATACTTTCAGCAGTGGTCAGGTGGCCTGGCTGGGGATATGCTACTTAGAAATAGATTGCTGTATAAGCAAACATCCCATTGCTGAGCCAAGACAGACCAAGGACCTCCTGGAGATGGCTGTCCTTCTGTGGAATGCAATGTGAAGACCAGACCAAGATGGGTTTGCATTGCTGCAGGCTCAGAATCCATCAACTTTTGCTCTGTATCCTGAGAGGAGATGCTTTCCCTGACTGGCTAGGGCAGCTGAAGCTGCATGTGACACAGAAACATCTGCCAGGGGTGTGGAGAGCTGGGAATAGGCTCTGTAGCACTCCTGGGGTCATTGTACTCTTGACTGGGATGAGCTGGTACCAAAAACCCCAAACCTGGATGACAAACTGGGGTGTTTGAGTAAAGGATAGGGACAGGTCCTACCTCTTGTTTCACTCTCTGCAGTTCTTGTCTGCTCCTTTGGCTGAAGTTAGGGCTGATATCAGCCAGTATTTGTTTGAGTCTAAGAATGTTGCTGCTTGGCTCTCAGCAGTAATAATCCCAGGTTTTCATTAGTTTTGTTCCTGTAATGCTTGCAGAACAAGAGCTATTACCGGAGACTGTCTCAACTACTGATGTCACTTCAGTGAGACAGTAACATGACATCAGGCAGCCCCCCCACCAGGACCCTTCAGGCTTCATAGGGGCTTTTATAAAAAAAATGGGGAAGAGTTTTTGAGACAAGAGGAGACTGTTGCAGTTGTGTAGGTTGAGTTTTTGCATAATTAAAGTGATGATGGGGGAAATTTTAGGGGAGATGGTAAATAAGGAAGCCCCAGGCACCCTACACCCAGAAATAGGCTGGAAACAGTTGCCTGATGCAGCATCCGCTTCCCTTTCTGTAGCCAGAATCCAGCAGAGTCTTTTATATAATGATTCTTCAATTCAGAGCTGCTGTTTTCTGCCCAGGGCTTGGTTAAATATTGTATCCCTGTGTGAAAGAGCTGAGAGAATGCCCGTTTGTGTGCTCTGGTGTCTAAATATTTGCCTGTGATCTGTTGGACGATCCGGTACTCCAGGGAACCAAGGGGAGCTGCCAAGTCAGCATACTCCAGCCCTTTGCAAAAAGCCACGGGACCCTTTGCCAGCGTGGGACGGACACACAGCCTGTGGTGACAAGCACCAGAGGTAAAGCTGCTCCCTCTGTAACAGAGGCAGCAGCTACAGGCAGGGCTTAACTGTCCCCTTGCTTCTAGAGGTGGTTCCTCCTCTCGGGACTGGAAGCAAATCCTTTGTGCAAGCGTTGCTGAAGGTGAAGCACATCACAGAGCACCCATCTTACCTTCCTGGGGACACAGTTTTCTTCACAGCGCTTTCTTTATAGCCACACTTCAGCGGTGGGAAGATGAGCACAGTGTCCTGCTGCATGTTCACCATCCTGGCTCTGCAGGACACTGTGTCCCAGGTCTGGAGCTCCTCTCACATTCCTCTGGATAAGAAGGACTCCTCTTTGCTGCAGGCTTGAGGTCCCTGGAGCAGCGCAGTGGTGTGACTTGCTGGCTGGTGGGAGCTTGGAGGCAGATCCAGCCCTTGCCAGCACTCCGCTGCGCACGTCGGCCGTGCGTTCACGTGAGCGTGCTGCAGATGCTTTCTGGGGGTGTTTATTTGGTTGTTCTCCCAGGGGTAGCTGAGCAGGAAGTTGTGTTGGCACTTTGTTTCCCAGAAAAGAGAGTAAAGCTCCAGTGAGCGAGGAAGAGACAGGAAGCAGCATCCTGCAATGGCTTGGAAGGCTTTGCTCTCTGGAGAGAGGCTGGAACCTCTTGCCTCTGAGGCACGATGCTGAGAGGTCTCTTATTGTTGGAGGAGACATTGGACACCACAGGCACCTCCTTTCCCTCCCTGCTGCTTCTGGTTTCCTGCTCTGGACCCAGCTTGTGGTGGGAGATGCCAGGAGAGTGTTGTTGGAAGGGTTAAATCCCAGTGTGCATATGTGGTGGGGAAGCAGGGTGAAAACCCATTGCAGGGGAAGCTCCAGCACCAGCCTGAGCTGACCCGAGGTGGAAATACCACACAGCTCTTGCCCTCTGCTCCCTGTTCTCTCACACATGCCCAGACAAACGCAGCGTATCTCTCTATTCCTTTTCTTATTCTCTTGCTTTTTATGCAGAGGGTCACAGTCCCTCTTATTTGGGACAGTTTCCAGCCCTAGTTTGTCTCTTCTCTCCCCACCTTCCCAGCTCCTGGTACCTCAAAGGCTACTGGCATCCCTGTTGCACTCAGCTTAGCACAGAGCACCAGTGGGGTTCAGACATGCAGTGAGCCCCTCGAGGGCTGTGCTGGATGGTGCTGAGTCCCACGGGGCTGTAACCTGTCTCTGCAAGCCAACCATCAGGGCAAGCAGCCTCTGTGCCAGCACTCTGACTGCCAGTGGGAAACGGGGGCAGGAATCGGTGGAAACTGAAGCCCTTTTACAACCATCCCTCCTGCCATACAGCTAGTGGAAACATCCCTTCATCTGACCCTGAAGGACCACCCAGGGGTTACTTAATCCTACAGTCCATCTTCTGAAAACCCACTGTAACAAGGTGTGTTAACCTCAGAGGTAGATTCGCAATTGCGGCCAGGGCTAATGACTGCAAACTCATCTCCCTTGTGACCTTCCTCCTCACACATGGAGGCTTTCATTGGGCTCCTAATATATATATATTGCAGTTAAATGTCACTGGCATAAGGAGGAGGGACACCACCTCTCTAAAACAAAATAAATAGATTGCATTGGCATCGTTTAGGTTTTTCCCCAGCCATTTTAAAATAAAATGTTTTTTTGGAAAGCCTCTACCAGGATAATTCATGTCTTCATCAACAGAGCAAATTTGTCTTTAAGAAAGAGAGCACAGTGAGCAAGAAAAATATTGTGGTCCAGCAAATGACATACGGGTTTGCAGGGTAATTACAGCACCTCTGGTCCTTTGGCTATTGGAGCGGAAGGGGGGATGCTTGTTGGAGTTCATCAGAGCTTAAGGTAGCTCTGCTGAAATGCTTTTGCCTTGGTCTCCGTTCTGGGACTGTTTTGTGATTTGCCTTTTCTTTTCTCCCCTCCTCTGTCCTGGTAGAAGCATCCTGAAGTGAATCAAATGTCTTATCTGCGCAAATTCGAGCACTTCAATTAAGGAAGAATCCAACCCAAGCAAAGCCCAGTGGTCCATCACAAGGTCATCTTGGCTGGATATTTCAGCCTTATTTTTACCTTCAGCTCAGACCTGTCCAGAATCCATTTCTCTCATATGAAATCAGTCAGCTCTTGTCTCCCTGGACCAGCGTTTCAGCGCCTTGGATGAATATTTAAGTCAGGGTAGATGTATGTCTGAAACACTCTTTAAAAAATCTTATCTCCCTGCTGACTGGGGTGTTACAGCCCATGGGAAATAACACAAACTTCCCATTAAATTTTCAGAACTTTTCTCTCAAGGTCTGTATTATTTTATCTCTACACTACCCAAAGTGTGCTTGCCCTGAGCCTTTGGGCTCCTTCAGGAGCAGTGTATTCAGCTGCCTTCACTCATTTGTGCTTTTATTGAAGTCTGAGCTCAGTGATGTGAACTAAGTGGGGATGAATTAGAGCAACAACTTCACCAGATCCAGCAGGGCAGATGGCACATTGGGTCTCTCTCTGAGCAGACCTCCGAGCTCTTTTGGTGCTGGTTGCACCAGTAAGATACACGTTTGAGCTACTGTATGAGAGTGTGTGAGTGAGTGTGCATCCTGTGGGTAACTACTGGAGTCTAGAGGCATAGCTGGAGTTACAGGACCACAGCTCTGGCTGCAGAACTTGCCCAGGATTTCAGAAGCCAAACTATGTGGGATTGTATAGGTCTGCACAGACAACTGGCAACCCCTGTGGTGTTGGGATAATGGGAAGAATATGTTCTCCACTGTGGACAGGTTTAAAGGAATAGGTGTCTTCCTCTGTAGCGAACTAAACCCTAGCAGGACCAGTACCTGGAGAGAAGTAGTGATCTCTTTCATATTTCTGACCAAATTCTGGTGGTCAAGGGGGTGTGTCTACCTGCTGCCTCCAGATGCAACTCGAGGATGTGTGAGGAATAGAGAAGCAAACTGAGAACGTCCCTTTCCTTGGGCTGTGGATAAATACAAAGGAGTGTCCCATCCCTGGGGTGTTGCATCTCCTGCATAGGTGGAACAGCTTTGCTGCACGCATTTTATAAATGAGGAAAGTGGTGCAGAAAAGGCATCTGCCTCAGCCAGTGGCAGACCCTAAATGTTTATGACCCTAATTAGCTCACATAAACCTCCCAAGAAGAAGACCTTGCTGCTGCAACACACAGCTGATTATTTCAAAGGCAAAACCCTCACCCCTAACCTGCATTTCCCCCACGGTGGCAGAGCCTGACACCCTCCCCTTCCTACAGTGGATGGGGACAACCACGGGGCATGTGCCCTTTCTCACTGCCTTAGATGTCAGCTCGGAAGCCTGTTTCCAAGAAGCAGAGCTGCTGGCTCTCTCCCTGTGTTAGATTTTGACATACTGCCACTCCCTCAGAGGTGACCTTCAGGTGCTCTTCTTCACAGCAAAGCCTTGGGCTGAACCCTCCATCACCTGCTATCTGCTGTTGGCATGGACAGTGATCTCCATGATCTTCAGCACACAGCTGTTCTCATCTGCTATCCATGGCAGAGGTGGGTCAGACCCCTTCTCTTTACCAGCAGTAGGAGATTTTTAAGCACTGACCTGCTGCTAAATCTCGTGGAAGGAATGCAGTGGAGGTAGGTTACCACAAACTGTAGAGTCATCTTCTACTTATGCACAGTATGTGTCCAAGTATGAAAGGCGTTTCTAAGCCCGCTGCCAGCGGTGGCCCTTTGCTAAACATCCAACCACATTTATGACACCTCTGGCCTGTGGGAATTGCCTGTCTGAGACCTTAAAGTCAATCTTCATCCAGCTATGATGCAAGTTTAACGCCTGCCAGAAGAAGAAATAATATTTGGAAATTAAGGATCGAGGGAGGGAATCTTCAGCTGATATAAACCTTATTGACTTCAAGAGAACCACACTGGTCCGCACCAGCTCAGCTGGTGGCCCAGGGTTTAAAAAACTTCACGGGGTGGCTTAAATTCATTTTTAAGGAGGAAAGGGCTGTTGGGAACGTTGTGCTCTTATTTTCATCAATTTTGCACTGCTTTGGGCGTTCAGTCCCACCCTTCAAAAACTGAGGACTAGTAATGTTGTATCTGGGGGAGTAGCAACTCCCCAGTGTTTCTCCAGTCCCTAAAAAAATGATGATGCCTGCTGTCTTTCTGCACCCTCCCACAAGTGGAGTCAGCCTGTTGTGGTTACCCCACTGTCTCTGAGCTTTATTCCCATTCTCATCCATAATATGAGAGTGGAACCACAAGAGGCCATTGTGCAGGGAGGTAGAAAAATCAGGGGGAAAGGAACTTCCCCACATTCTCTAATGTGGCCTCAGGGTTTGTGGGGGACCATCATGCGTGGTCACCCATGCTGGCTTTGTCAGCCCTTGTAGGGGTTTGTGAGCAGCTGTGAGAAATGTGTTGAGTTGCCAGTTGTGTTGTGATTCTGTGGGGTGATGGATCTTCTGTTGGCTGTTTTTCACTAATGCTGAGGACCAGCAGATCCTATGGAGACCTCAAGTCAGCAGCTGATCTGGAAAGGAGAATGGGAACATTGAGGCTTCACTTGCTAACTTTAACCTGCTTATTCCTGAAACTTGTCAGACCTTCCTGGAGCACAATGGAAGGGCAGATTTACACAAAACTCCTGCAAGGCAATTGCAGAAAGCTCCCTGGCAGTAGCTGCCTCTTCTCTTCCTCTAAAGAAAAGATGTTTTCCTCTGGAGTATGCTAAAGACAGATGTCAAACCTCCTTAACTTTCACTGGCTCCAAAGAAGAGTTTAATCAGTGAAATAAAGTGAGGAGTTGTGAGTTCCTTGCAGTAAACAAGTTCAACATTATTAAACACACACGTGTCTCTTTAAGGAGATGAATTGATTGTGTGTGTTTATTTTTACAGCATTATTTAACTGAGTAAGAAAGAAAAAAAGCCTGGGAGTTGATGCCAAGATGATATAGCTGAAACAAAGCCCAAGAAAAGATTTTTCCACTGTGATCATTTTTTTCCCTAATAACTGTCTCCCGTATCTGCCAATCTTAGGTCAACAAACACAGGTTGATTGACAAGTTAAAATGTTTAGCTTAGCCTGCAACTCATATAAACCAATTTAAAATTTCTAGTGCAGGAGTGAGATGTAAGAGAAACAAATAATATCCCTTCCTTCCTAGCCTTTCCCTTGAGGGTAATCTAGAAATGCCGTGGTGGTGGCACTGGCTGGTAGTGAGGACATCCCCTTGTTCACAGTTCAGCAGGTGGGAGCTCCTCACCCCACCCTGCTCCATGAGGCAAAAGCCATGCAGGGAGCAAAGCGCTCCCAGGCACCAGAGCTGGGGGCAGGATGGGTGGGATAGGATGTGTTTCCAGCCTTAGAGTAAAAGGACTTACTTTATCTCTGTCCCTTTCGCTCTAATTTTCCTGCTGACTTGGGAGCCCTCAGCATCACTGACACAACCAGTACCGCAGGCAAAAAGCCTTTACAAGCCTTGGCATGACCTGCAGGGGAAGCAAGCCCCAGATCTGAGCGCCTGAAGGAAGCGTTCCTGCTGAACAGATGCCCTCTCATTCAAGAGGCAGATATCAGGAGTTCAGCATGCTGGTTTTTAAATTAATATCTTAAAGATCTTTTATATAATGTGGTCACTTCAGCTGTTTGCTGGCAGTGCAGCTGCAGCTCCCTCTTCAGCCCCCGCTGTGGTGGGCTGCTCTGCCCTGGTAGCATCCCGTTGGCTCTGGCTGCACCATCAGCCCATCTGAGCCCATCCCAGGAGCTTCTCTGGCTAGTTGGATGGCAGAAGCAACAGCCTCATGTTTTGGAACAGCTGAACAGTCGATCCCCACTGCCACCGCTCAACCCACTGCTGAGGAACATGATTGAGTTTAGCTTCTCTCCCTGGGACAGCACTGCTTTAAAGGCATCCAGTCTCCAAATCAATGTCCTGACTGGAGAATCTCCAAATCAACTGGAGAGTGGGTCCTCCAAAATCCGAGCATCTCCCTGTGCAGTTATGGTATTGAAGGGACCTGTCTCTTACAGTTTTGAAACTTACTTGTACACCTGCAGGTTTCTTGTGCTCCCACAGGGAGATGTGAACCAACTCCACCTCCCTCTCCAGAAGCAGTTACATATGCTGTGCCTGTTTTCTTATCTTCTGTAAATATTTAGTAGCTAAGTTGTGGGATTCTCAAGATGTTTAAAAGATAAATCTACGTCATAGTAGACCCATCACACAACTACATTTGCTTAAATTATATAGTAAAACAAATAACCCTTCCAACTTAGCTGGATGGAAAACAATTGCTTGGCTTTGATGGTGTGAGTACAAATGCCTCTGCAGTTGACACCTTTGGTGATTGATGTTTTTTGATGCTATAGGTTTGTTTTGCTCCCTCACTGTTTGTTTTCCCACTGGGCTGACTTGGACAGGGAATGCCGTTCCTCTGCATGGAAGTGCATATTTGGGCAGCCGTGGACTTTGGGATCAAAGGAACGAAACAAGCAAACGCAGCGGTTCGTCTGCGAGGTCGAATGCCCTAGAGCCAGCCAGGGACAGCAGATGGAGGTCTCTCCTCCTTACGAATGTTGGTCAGGGAGTCTCAGAGTTGAAAGAGGAATGCATTCTCTATCAAAGAAGAGCTCCGATGAGGAAGCTAATTAGTTAGGTTGGGTTTTTTTATTGATTAGCAAACCTTGGTGCTGCCTAATGACTGGCACAGAGCTGGGGATGCCAAGCCAAGCTAGAGACACTTTTCCTTTTAGACCTCCTCACTGCTCTTGCAGTAACCCATCGTTACCCTCATGTTTCCCATCCTTCAGCTGGAGAAATGTAGTTTCCTATCATTGTGTGTTTGGGTCTTTCACTCTTTTCCTCATCAGAACCTTTTATGATGGGCCTGGGTTCGGTGTGTGAGTGTGTTGGGACAGATGTTCGCTTTGCTCCGTGCTGCCATCTAACTTCTGAGCTCCCAGCAGTGGAAGCTGTTCTGACAGCCTGGGTTTTGGATTGCTTAGAAGCAAGGGAATAGGGAGCTACAGAGTTGGAATTAACCGGCTGATACTCAGCCAACCACCCAAGGAACGGGTCATGTCTCTGGTGCTCGTGTCAGTAAAGTTTCCAGACCTGATGTAGATTTTTCCTATCTTATTTTTCTTTCCTAAAAGAATATTGTCTGTTTGCTCTAGAAGAATCTTCCTTGATACAGGGGCCCAAAAAAAAAAGGTCCAAATGGAGGAAGATCTAGAGGTATATGTGGGAAGAAGGATTTACCGAGGTTTTTTGCCTCTCCTGTAGGCGTATTGGGTAAGGCAGGCATTGTGGTTTCTTCAGCCAAGCCAATGCAAGCAAGCGGTGTACCATGGGTCACTTCATGGCATGCAATGAATCAGGCTTGCAGTGGACTGAGGCATGGCTTGGACAGGTCAGAGCCTCCACGTACCGCCCGCTCCGGTCTCCGGCACTTGGGAGACCTTCGCACGCACGCACACCCGCGCACCACACACACACTGACAACCTTGTTTCTCTTGCCACAGTCTGGTCAGGATATACAAGCAATTGTTAAGATGTCACAGAAAACCGGTTTAAACTGAGGCGTAGCTGCAGCTGCGTTGTAAACGCCGCTAAACAAAAGTGGACTGTCTGTGGCTGGGTGGATTTCCAGAGAAGGGCTTGCTTTTCATTTCCTTTGGATCTAACTTGGAGAGCTGACTTTCCCTTAACAAAGACCAGCTTTAAAATAAAGATGTATCACCACAGAACGGATCTTAAAATGAGAATAAAAATAGCTGAGTGTATTGACAGCTAGGTTTTGATACTTTTATTAAGGTCTGTCTCCGCAGCGAAAATGATCACTGTTGCTTGGGCCACAGTTGTAAAAAGTCTTTCAAGAACTGCCCCAGGTAGAGGCTTTTCTATGAAATTTGGATGCCCATAAATCAAAGATATGATCTGAGTCAAAGCTGCATAAAGCTGATCTGGCTGGTAAGGCTGAAGGATCTTTAACGGGGAGGGTTTTCATGGTGGGGGGGTAAAGCATCAAGAGTGAAGATGCCTGTACACCCCAGCTTTTTTAAGTTCTTGGACACCAAAAGGGAAATGAAATAGCAGTCAAAGAGTTACTGGTTGATGTTCAGTGTTGTTTTAATATCCTTAAGAGTGCTGTTAAATTCTTCCACTGTGCATGATGCTGCTGCTGAGCTGGAAACCAGTGCTCTTCTTGCCTTCCCATGCCCAGTTCCTCTCTGTGAGTGAAAGGGAATGCCTTAGCAGTGTGGCAGGAGCATTGTCATCGCTGTTTAATTCATTCGGTTTGAGGTTTACATCCTGCGTAACAAACATCTTGTTTGTGGCCTGACAACAGGGGTTGTTTAAAGCCATTTTCTCCTGCCAGCTGCTTTGTGGTCAGCCGGAGGGAACCCAGCCAGACAGCTACCCTGTAATCAGATCGCTTTCTAGTTAGAGTGAAGAAGAAGATAGCAGCAGGATGATCCTTTAAGCTGGTGTCTTTCAGAAAGCTCTTTGTTAAGCAACTGTCTTCTGCCTTCATTCCAAGACAGCTCCATCGCTGTTCATTTCCTCTCCCTATTAAGTGCTTATCTGCGGCTAGACACGAGCAGCTGGATAGAGACTGAGTGGAAGTGGGGAAAGCTCGAGGCAATGAGGAGGTGGCAGCAAGAGCCCTTTGCTCACAGAGCTGGAGAGTGACCGGGGCTGCTCCGTGCAGGTGGGTGATGAAGGGGATGGTCATGCAGACTGACTGTCCTCTGGCACAGGAGGGACTCACCAGCATGAAAATTAACACTCGGCCAACAGTGTTCACTCCAAGCCCTCAGCCATGAGCTGCCAGCGGGCAACCTCAGGCTTCCAGGGAAAAATGGAAGAGGAAAGGGTCTGGGGTATCCAACATTCAGCATCAGCAAAAATTTAGGAGAGTCATCAGCCTTGATGACTTTGCTTTGTTTTCTTCCAAGTTCTTTCCCTGAGCTGTGTTATGGGAACACCCCCTCTCTGCCCTAACAGACATACAATTAGCTGGAGGACTACTCAAAGGACCAATGCTTTAATTAGACTGATATGAGAGATGACTTTCCTGAATCACACGGGCTGGTTTTATCTTTACCTTGAGTGTCTGGTCTTTGAACAAGAGTCTGAGAAGCTCTCACAGCACCATGCTCTTTAGGAGTCACACTGATTTTCAGGTTTTTTGGCATATGGGAAGCCCACGAGGTGCATGGGGAAAATCCAGCTGGTTCTCAAGCTCACCCAGGAGTTTCAAATTGGATTAATCCCCTCATCTGATCCGCACACTTTTTCTTGTGCTGGTAATGGAACCACAGGGGTTCTCAGCTTCGGAGCTGCCAATCTTTTTTTATGAAATAAAAGGTGGTATTTTCAATATTTTGTTACTTTCTAAAGTGGGTTGAATGAGATTAAGCAAAATTAGCACCTTCCAGTTCTGAACTCCAATTTCACTGCAATGATTGCTATTCCCCTTCAGGAGTCATTCCTTTCCCAGGTCAAGACTGCACAGTAGCACTCTGGAAGCAGTGGATTAACATGCTGATAGGGGCTATTCCTCCTTTTATCTTCTCAAGAAACTGTCCCATTACTATTTTGGCATGGTTAAATATTGGCTTCAATATCCTTAGCACGTTGTCCTAAATTTTATGCATTTATTCTGTTGAGTTTAATGGCATTAGTTGCTGGAGAAATCTTAAATACTTGCGGAAAGTGAAGTGAAGCTGTGCTTTCACTTCTAAATTGTGTGGAGGTGAATTGCTGAGAATGACAGTACTGATGGGAAGCTATGCAATGGAAGTGCTTGGGATGGGACTCCAGGCTTACGTGAAACTTTAGGCTTGAAAGTACAGGGTAGACAGCCAGCTCTGACTCTTGCTGTGCCATACTGAAAGCACAGAGTAATTAAGCAGAGTTTGAAAATAAGTAACCCTCTGCAAGATAAGTTCACAGTGGTCGAAACTTCTGTTATCAAATGCCAAACAGAAACAGAGTTTGGGAAAGTATAGGACAATTTCCTTTCCCTGCCACCAGTAGAGACTTATATGGGGTACTGTTCCCATTGGGACACAAAATAACATTCACTGGAATATTTGTTCAAAGAATGCGACTCCTGGCATTTTCAGACATCAAATGCCACCCATCAGCTTTGCTTTGAAGGTTTCATTCTTGATTTGCACTGAAGGACGTAGCCTCATGCTATTATTTGCCCCTGGTTTCTTTTGATTCGAGGAGCCTGTTTGTGGGTTATGTTGTGTTATGGTTTTGGCTTTGCCAGGCTGCTACCATGGCTTCAGACAGGTTTTCTTGTAAAAACTGCCTAGTCACAACTAGTGATGGTTGGTGCAAGGCTGGTGGTTGTTACACATCTGCCTGCTCAGGGAGACAAGGTCGGTGCAGTGCAGGAGAGCTCGAGGTGCCCAAACAGCTACAGGTCAGAGCTATGGATCAAGCCATTTGCACAGCTTGAGTACAGCTTGAGTAGCCAGTTCAATTGTCATTCAACCTGGGACAGCCATTGGGTATAAATCATGGGAATTATCATCCTTGTGAAGACAGAGACAAACCATTGACAGCAGTAAAACCAGCATTAATTCACCCTCCTTCCCTAGCTTAGGCATGCCTGGAAACCAAAGATGTCCATTCTGCAGTTATCCTGAGCAAGGACTTGTGTCCCCCTGAACGTGAACACAATCAACCCCAGGTCCTTTGCTAAAGGAACAGCACGTAGCTGGGGAGTTTTAGTTTCACTCAGTCCATCACTAGAGAAAAACAAACTGCATACACTAAGGTTACTGTGTTGAACATAAGGAAATCCAAACTTTTTCCAGACACTGGAAAAGATTAAGCATACATGTGGCCCAGCATTTTTCACACAGCAGTCTAAATTGAGAATATGATAAAATATTAGTCTTGTTACTGGGGCTGATCCACTGAACACAAGAAATAACCCGGAATAGTCCAGAATTACAACCAACCCCATTAAAAACTGGTCTTCAGAGACTACAGTTTCTGAGAGACATTATCCATCAGTAATCGCAGCGGCAACTAAGCAACTAGTGGCCTTTGATCTTCAATTCCTGCTTTTGTTTAAGCCACCACAGGTTGATGGCTGAATCAGTCCACAGCCACACCATGCTGAAACCCACCGAGGCTGATAGCGTAAGTCAAGATCAGTTCCCATCCAGTTGCAATCAGATCCTGAACAAAAGCTGGTGTCTACCCTCAGCCTCTGCTCTCTCCAACTCCCTTCCAAGTGGTTTCATCAACACAGTGCAACTCTTTCCATTTTCTAGCAGTTTGCTTTGCAATTTGTCTTCTCACTTCTCTCCGTTTGCTTTAGCCGGGTGCTTTCCCCACTCTTCTCCCTCTTCCTGCTGCTGCAAAGAGCAAGACATAAAATTACTTCATTTTGGCAGCAATCACCCAATTGGCATGTTCAGCACCAAGGGAGAGAACCTGGGCAAGAAATTTTGATCAACAGGTACTGCAAAAGAACCCCTAATGAGCACAAGAAGTTGTTGCATTGCTATCAGTAGTATGCCTCTCATGCTGGCTGGTGATTCTCTTTTCTATACACCTGGCAAGAAGCATTAAAGTTTCCCTCTAGAGCTGGCAAGGGACTCTTTTTCCACAGCATCGTTTGACCATGGAACAGCTGGCAGGGGGATTTTGAAGAGTGATGTGGCTGTATCCTCTCCTTCAGACAGTTAAAGATGTCTTCTCCAGTGGCAAGTTTGGCAGCGAGTCCCTGAAGATGGGGAGCTGCATGCGCGGCCTACCGCAGCGCTCCATCCCGGGCTGCTTCAGGGAAGCAGCAGATGCAGGGAATTCCTGTTTATGTGCTACACATCCATACAAATTCCTTCCTTTTTTGATATACCTTTCAGTTTGTGAACGTCAAGATCTTGAACTAAATCGCTGCAGACTGGCATTGGCAACCTCAGCTAATGGAATTGTAAACAGTGGAGTAGAAAAAGGTCCCGTGGGCCATCCCGTCTGAGCTCCGCGCTGTGCAGAGCGTCTCAGTAATGCTCTGTGTAATCACTTTTTGCTGGATCTCTGCAGTGATGAATTCTTGTGCGTACCCTGGGGGATATTATCCTGTTACCCCAAACTGCTCGGACTATGAGCATATGTTTTGTAGTTCCCAGCCTTGGCTTGAGTCTCTTTTTTTGCTCTTTCCTGTCTCAGCATCGTCTCAGATGACAAATGATTTGCTGTAGCTATTACTATCCTGTAATTTATTTGTAGGAGTTAATGCTGTCTTCATCAGCCATCCTTTCTTAAATGATGCAAAATCACTGGCTCCAAAACCTTTGTGTCCTGACCATGCGTAAAATAGAACTTCAGTAAGAGTTAAAAAGATTATTATCATGCCCAGATGACAAACTAGGTGTGAATTTGGTTGTACAACATTGTTTACGTGACTAAACTAATGAAAAGAACGATGAGTACACTAACACCAGGGTCCTCTGTTGAAAGGAACTGTTCTAACAATGAAAAGGCTCTGAAACCCCAAACTATGGGGTTATTCTGATGCAAGAGTCAGATTTCTGCCGTGCTCGTCCTTCAGCCAGGGTGAAGCCCGGCTCCGTGCCTCAGCACTAACCGCGGGTGTTTGCCATTTGCACGGCCAAATCAGCCGGATGAGGGGGAAAATTCACTGTGCAGGGTCTTAACTGTGAACCGAGTCATGGAGAAGGCTGAACAGAAAAGGGCATCTAAATTAGACAGAAGGTGAGATGGCAGGGTCACTGTGAGGTGACAATCAATTGAGTAATCCCTTAAACAATCCACTGAGTAATCCCATTAATAAGTAATGTCTTATTTTCCTTTTCTTTCTCCTTATGGCTGTTGTTTCCTTACTGAGTAACAATTTTTTGCTTTATTCTTTTTTTGTGAGGACCACAAAACAAATTTCAAAGCCATATTAAACCAAAAATACCAACATTTTGTTCACAGAAGTATTGACCATCCAAGCCAGAAGCAGAATAGTGCCCTGTGGTTCAGGTGATGGCCACACACAGTTGAGAATAGGAAGCAGCAAGCGATCAAATCTGTTGGACTCACATGCAATCTGGAGATGTTTCTTCCAATTTCTCTGTCAATCATCAATTTAAAAAATTACTGTTGTAACAAAACCAGAGTCGGTTATGAACGATTCACAGACACAAAAAACCCAAAAAACCACAAAACCCAAAAAAAACCCCCAAACAAACCAACAAGTCTGAATTGTGAACAAATATTAACAGCAACAAATAAATCAACAAACACCTAATTATTTATGTCTTCTCACTATAACAGCACATTAATCTGCCACAAAATAGTCATGGATGAATCACGGAACGTTCGACTTTCCAAATGCACGTTGGATCCTTTAAAACTGGACCACAGATATGAAGAAGAAAAAATAATAAGGAAGAGATTACTGGAAATAGTGAAATAAATTGTCTCATGGCAGTGTGTTTGTGCAGAACGTTTTCAATAGCTCTAATGGGGCAGGAGAAGGGTGGGAGAGAGAAAGAGTGGCTCTTACATAAACTAAGAGGCTAAGAGCAGAATTGTGCCAGGATCGCTCCATAGACCATGGAGGGAGACCAGCCTCTCTGGAGGGTCAAATAACAGGAGTTTGGAGACAGCAGCTTCACCTTTAGCCCAAGTGCGGATGTGAGTGAGTCTCCCTTCTCCTCCAAGTCATTAGAACATCTCGGTGCCCTCTTGGATCAGTGATAGGAGGATACTTTCCTTCCAATACAAGGCACATTCTTAGGACTTCTGGCTCTGCCTCTGATGTGCTAGGGTAAACCACCGCATCCTTCCTCACAAAATCACAAGGTTGGAAAAGACCTTTAAGATCATCAAGTCCAACCATTCCCATCCTAAGGTAAACTATATCCCTAAGTATCTCATCTGCCCTTTTTTTAAACACATCCAGGCAAGGTGACTCAACCCCCTCCCTGGGCAGCCTGTTCCAGACCCCAAAAAGTCTTTCAGTAAAAAATTTTTTTCTAATATCTACTCTAAACCTGCCGTGGCACAGCTTGAGGCCATTGCCCCTTGTCCCATCTTGTGTCCCTGGCTGAAGAGACCATTGTCCACCTCTCTACAACCTTCCTTCAGGTAGTTGTAGGTGGTGAGAAATGCAAAAATATAATAACAGTGCTTTCAATCCCATCCTGTGTCACCCTCATTGGCAGTGTAAGACCCAAGGAAGGGGTGCAATTCATGGAGGGGGTCAGCCCCAAGCATCAGGTCGAGCTCTTGTGGACGTTAAGCAGCCATAGCAGTCGTGATGTTTCCTATCCTAGAAAGCACAAGGCTGGCCCAGAGCTGCATGGAAGGGAGGAAGTAACTGGAGGTGAGGGGGAAATATAACGGCAAAACTTTTCTAATCCGATCCAGTGCTTCTGGAAATCCCTGAAGATGTGGTTCAGGCTTTGCACAAATGTTGTGAGATGCTTTTATTTTCTTTGAGAGGGAGTTTGCCAGCCCTCTGCAAGCCCCGCTCGTGGTGGAGACAATGACACACGAGGCGAAACAGAAGTGTGAATACCTCTGCTGCCCTTGGGTTTGTACGTTCTCTTTCTCCCTTCTGTTCTCACCCAGGGAGAGAGGAACGTCTGGGGCCACAGCGATGGCAGCACACGGCTGCTCCGCTGCCCGGCAGGAAGGGCCAATGCGGAGCGGGTGTAACCTCCTTCTCCAGCTTTGCCCTCCGCTAGCACATGAAACACATCGGCCCTTGTTGCTTCCATAAGCTGAAAGGAGTTTGTGATTCCAAGTCTACTCCGCTCACAGCACGACATGCCCTGGGTCAGCCCCAGCAATAATGTTTTTAAACAATATTAGGTTATTCTTGGCAATCGATGATGACGTTTTCTACCAATCGGGATATGAGAAAAACTTCTAATAATAAGAAGTGATAGAATAACAGAACTGGAGACCAAAATATTCTCAAACACAGAGGTTGGATACACTGGGGCGGGGGGGGGGGGGGGAGCAAAGGGAAGCTGAGACATATCCCGGCAATGATTTGTCTTAAGAGTTTAACCCAAACATACTGTTAATGCCACACTTAGGGAGTCCGAGTCTAATTACTCTGTACTCGAGATCCTCACAGTAGTAGGCAAGGCAAATGCTGCTTTCATATTTTTCTCTTTTCCTATGTGTGGTCAAACAATTAGGTACTTAACATAGAAATTGAAATAATTTGCAAATCTGACACATGAATAACTTCCCAGCTTCGAAGTCTGGGCTGCTTTTCTGTACCTGTGCCCTCACATGGGCCAGACTTACTTTTTCCTGGTAGGTCTGACATAAGTTTTGCAGTGTGTGCTAACACAGAAGTTAATTTTTCCTCCTCCTGCACCCTCTGCTCTGTGAGCTTGGTGACTCTCCCCTAGAAAGGCAAACGTTACCCATGAAAGTGGGTAGAGATGCAGGAGGCAGGGAGGCAGAAGCGATGGAAAACAAGGGGGGTTGTTCATGGTTTAAAGGGCACCATGAGAAGAAGAATAAAAAATACTAGGAGATGAATAAATAATAAAATAATAGAGGAGGTGAATATAGGGAACACGCTGGAAGATGGGGCTTACAGAGAAAGAGCTCCAATAGAAAGCAAAAAGGCCATGGCAGAAGAAACAAGGCTTGTTGTATGCATAATAGAGCTTCCAAACCAGGTCAGCCTTTAAGCCTACCTGGTCAAGTCACTTGGCCACAGTTCTGTGATGGTGAAAAAATTCTGAGTCTGAATGAGTCTGGTACAGAGCAGGAGCAGCCTGGCTTTCTCTCTCAGGCACATGTGTCTCTCAACACCAAGTTACTATGGGCATCGTATCGAGGAGTTAAAGGCCCTTTAGCAGGAGCTCTTCCAGAGGCACCAATGTCTTTGCCTGAATAATGCAGGGCTCTTCTTCCCATTAGGATTTCAATGGCTTTGTCTCGTTCAGATTGAACAATAATAAGCTGTTCCTAAGGCACATCTTCAAAGAACAGTTTCAGCAGCTCCTAGACAAATTACAAGACACACTGGGACTGGGAAAAGGAACTATCTCAACATTTCCTGCTGTTAATGCTCTACCAGCTCACATGGTTCACTTCCACTGCAGTGCTTTCAGGATTAGTTTTTATGATGCAAACAGTCCCTGACCCTCCCAATGAAAGCATTGTCCACTTCTTCAGAACCATTTCCAACAGGCTTGTTTTTCTAGGGTTTCACCTTTTTCAGTATTCATAAATATATCCTGTTCCATATCTCACCCTACTTTGCTTCCCTGACTCTTCCCTGTGTGATTTACACACTTCCAGAGGCTGTCTTCAGAGACCTTCAGGACCCTCCAGTACAGCTGGGCTGACAGCTCTTGAGCACCCAGCATCCTTTACGCTTGGTGTTATGGGAAAGGCTGAGGGAGGTATTGGCAACCTGGGCAAGTCCTGCTCTTCATGGCAACTCCAGGATGCCCCGAGAGGCTCAGCAATGATCCCTGCAAACAAGCCAGGCAGTCTCCAACCTCGGCATCTCACTGTGGCTATGGACACATCACATCACCATTCCCTAAATTCCTTTTTCTGTCTCTAGGTCTCCGATACGGTTTTTCCAGCCTTGTCCCCACCCCGGAACCAACTGATTGATAGTAGCAGTTGATCTCCGTGCTCTCTCTCCCCCTCAGATGGGTAAGCAGCTGTCATTTCCAGAGACAAGGCAAATGAACTCCTCCTTTCTTTTTTTTTCTCCTCATCCGTCAGCTCTAAAGCAACGCTGAGAGCAAATGGAGTCGCTCAGCTGGTTTGATTTATTTGGTTTAATGTTCCACCATGACCCCTTGGCTTGCCCTGGCCTTTCATCCAAGCACTATAGGGGCCTAAGGCTACTTAACTTCCGTGATTAGATGAGTTCAGTGTATTCCGGCCTGTTTGGCCAAAATCCAAGCAATTCACTCAACTGCTGTCTCAGTTTTGAAGAGATTGAACTAAAGCACAGGGAGAGACATCCCAAGAAATTCTACAAAGCCCAAAAGCATGCAAGGAGTCTGACAGAGCCATGTCATTCCTGAGTTTGTAGAGACTTACATAAGTTGCCCTCTCCCAGAAAGACCTTTGGTGGTGCCAGCCACCCTGAATTTGCCACCCATGGAGGAGCAGAGCAGGTGGGTCTTCTTCCTCTTCCCATCTCCCATGACCTTTGCCCCATTGCATTTGCTCTCATATGTTTCTTCAAAGAAAAACTCTCTTTTCCATGATGGCTGCCAGCGTGGTTGACATGCAACACGTCAGGCAGAGAAGATCTAGCCCCAAAACCAACAAAAAATGATTCAGATTTCCAGATGGGTTGGTTTTCTTGCCTTGTGACACCTCTATTTCTATTCTCTCCCTTTCTACTCTCGACCTCTCTCTTGACCAGAGTCCTAGATCATAAATCCATCAACTGGCAAAATGAGAGGGAGATGTTTTCCTCTGACAAAGGAACTGCCTGGGGGCAGCTGCCCTGGCTCTGCCTTTCTATGTCAGAAATATCTGCTGGCCCAGGTAAATCAGACAGCATTTTTCCCCCTTGGGCTCTGACAAGGACCTGACTGAACAACGTGTTTTAATTTGGGCATAACAGTGGCCAAAAGTGGCATATGAAAGTATTAAGAAGTGGCACATATAGCTCTGGTCTACACACAGTATCTTTTGTACTGGTGTAATTATGTTGGCTAAGGCTGTGATATTTTACCCATACAGTTATAGCAGCACATCCTGTAGTGTGGACAGCATAAGGGCACCTTATACCATCGAGCTCATTCCCTTTTCTCAGACAGCAATAAGCCGCTCGAATATAAGTGGTTTTATATTAGTAGAGCTTCACCCACATCAGGGAAATTATGCAGGTTTAGCCATCCAAAGAAAAATAAACTTTTGCACAGAAAATCCTTAAAGAGGTAGGTAGTGATAACCAAAATACTTCTAGACTGCCCGGGCTGACACAGCCAGATGGAGCTTAAAGACATCGAAGGAAGGGATTTCCTGAAAAGTCCAGGAATTGTCTGTGTATTTGGCATCCCAAAACAGATAAGTCTGCCCTCTTTAAGTCTAGACCAATGTTAAAGGATAAATCAAGGCCCAGAATTGATACCCCAGGATTACAACCATAAGTTCCGTCTCTACTTCCCAGTTTCAGCCCATCAGGTGGTCCAAAGGAAAAATTATGAAAACTTAGAAATAACCAGTACCATAGAAAGACTCTTTCTTCCCAGTAGCTCATGATGGTAAATGCTCTCAAAAGGACCACTGAGGCTTGGCAGAGCACACTGCCCTGTTTCCATCCCTGAGCTGTCCTACAGGTATCATCTACCAGCAACATTTCCAGCCCTGTGACCCATCTGCTTTTGAAGATGTTTGCACCTTCACTAACATAAAACAAATAAATAAAAGGCAAGTTAGAGTCACGATCCCATCCCATGAACTGAAGCTTTTCCTTTGCAGAGACATATTTCTCTTACTTCCACCTCAATGTGTTTGCATGGTCAAAGTTGAGCAGGAGCGTGAGTGTTTGGATAGTGAGAGACACATGAAATAATGAAAGAACATCAATAGGCTATTCAGGATTTAGTTACACCTACTTCATTTCACACTCCAGATTTTGCTGGGCTCGAAAGTAAATGATATTCTGTGGTTTAGACTCTGGATCCCCAAAGAACACAGTTTGCCCTTCGAAACACTAGCTGAGGCCTTCTCCATCAATAAGTGTGAGTAGAACCCTTCCTGACCATACCTTAATGTATGATCCAGCTCCAGTGGCTCCCTGAGATATTTAGCACAATCCAAACACAATTAATAAAGACAAATAAAATAACTTGTTCATGGAAATCTAACTATACCATTGCAGAGCTTTTCAGGGGAAAAATCACCTTCCAGAAAGCAAGGCCAGGTTGAAAAAGCCCCACAGCATTGCTGTGGATGTTAGGAGGGAGCTGGAAGGGCCATTTCTCATGCCTATCTGTCTTTTTGGGTTTTATCAGCTCATTTGTAAAACTCTTTTCCTGGTCATAAACCCTCAGCACACATGAGTTGGTTGTTGGGGCAGTCAGCAAACTGACCATGGTGGTTGGTCGTGGTGATGTGTTTGACTTAGGGAGGTTATATTTCTCTACCTCTTCACATCTTTGTCTTAGACAAGAAGGGGGAAAAGAGTTGGGACTTCCAGACAGCCATGAAAACTAAATAAACATGCATGTAAATGAGAGGTTATTTGGAAGTGGGATTGTGGATGTTGGCAAGAAGAACAGCACAACTTTTCTTTTTTTTCTTCTCCTCTCCCTCTCTCAGTTTTTTCCTCTTCCCTCCCCCCCCCAAACCCAGCTCTCTTTTTAAGGCCAATGGAGATATTTTTTAAGGCCAGAGTTTATTTTTAGACCACATTTTTATGGCAAAATGGGGAAACGACCTTTTCATTTAGTCAGGAGACACGTGATTGACAAGTGAAAAGATATAGGCATGTGGGGCCAACCCTGTCTTAGGCCCTGCAGGGAGGTTTCTTGTCCTCGTTGCATTGGTAGTCTTCTAGGTGGAAAACCTACATCCTCTGAGACTTGGAGGCTTGATGTATAGACAGAAGTAATGCCCATTCTTGTCCTTCATCACCCAACAGCTTTCTAAAGGAAAACCATGAGCCAAAAAAATGGGCAAAGACTCAATCTATACCAACTTACAATGGAGAGTGGGACCACATCCTCCATTATCAGGGCCAGGAGTGCTTGAAAATGCTGGTTCCAGCTGAGCTGCTTCACTTCACAGGTGAAACTAATGTTGTAGGACCTTCTCCTCAAGGGGATAAAGGTGGTGGTTATTTACTTGATGCTTAAATCCAGGTGGGCAAGTGCTTTGCAGGAAATGCTTGTGCATATAAATAAAGCTATGGGTAGCAGCTGAGGGTTTGCAGAGGCTTTTGAGGAGGGGATGCTGGCTTGTTGTACTTCTGAGAGACCTGAGTGATGGGCACATCCTGCTCCCTTCAGGTACCTACTGGGTATGTACCTGAGCTTGAAAATGTCCTTAGTGTTGGGCAGCAGGTGGTGAGTGGTGAGGAGGGGTATTTGTGTGGGTGTTTCTGTTCTTTTTGCCTATAGTAATAATTTCCTCTTAATCAGACTCTTTCCCACTTTGGCTTTGAAATTGCATCTGCAAGGATTTGAGAAAGGAGTTACCCTCCTGTGAGGGCTATAGCTGCTGCTTCCAAGTTGTTTATTTTCTTTTAATTTTGTACTTTGACCAACTTTAACTGGCTTTTCTTTCTCATTTTAACATCTGTGAGCTTTCTGAATGCAATCTCCAAAAGGTTTAATTCTAGCTTTTGTTTTAAGTATGCATATCCATATACCATCTGGCTCCTGCCCCATCCCAGCTTTCACACAATTTGCTCAATAGCCCACTGCTTCTGAAGCTTCTGTGGTCTGGAAGAGATCTCTGGATCCTACTTCATGTTGAGTGCCTCTCTTCTCCCTTGTCTGTAACTCTTTAATTGTGTTTTTCCTCTGCTGTTGAGTGTGACTAGTATTTTATCACTGGAAAGCCTCTGGGGGTGTGGAGCTGAGGTGTTGGGGTTCTTTTAAAGTGTGTGTTTGTGTATCTGTGTGTACATGCATGTAAGTCCCAGCACAGGTATACATCTATCATTTCCAAAGAAGATACTTGTCAGAGGAACTGATTTATTGCAGCATTTAATTAGATTCTTGTCAGAACCTGGTTTACTGGTGTAAATGCAAATGTCAGGTCAGTATAAATCATGGGGGTAGGGGACAGGGAAAGAAATATTCCACCTCTCCCTAAGAGATAAACCAGCTCCATAGTTAAAGTGGTCTCCTCCTTGATCTGCTCCTTGAGATAAGCTAACATACAGCACCATTAAGTGCCCTGTCCTGCATTAATTGCCAATTAACTGGAAGAGCGTGGCCCTGGCTCTGCAAATGTGAGAGGGTCATCCCTGCCAGGATGTGACAAGGTCCCATCCCTGGACCCTCACCCTGCTGTGAACTCCCTTTGCTCCCATGAAGCCCATCTCCCCACTGTTCTGCCTTGCTCACAGCCTCTGAACTGAGGGTCTGCCCACACGTGGGTTTGCAGGAGGAGGCAAGCAAGCTCCCAGTCAGATGAGGAGCAGCTGCTGTGAGCACTGCATGGCTCTGCAGCAGGGGAATCCTCCTGCCAGGGCTGCTGGGCTCACAGCGTGGGCAGAGTCCTCTCCACCAGCAGCCCTGTTTCTGGTGTGTAACATCAAATCTAAGATTCCCTGGTGTCCAGCATGGACTGGCTGTGGCTGAAGGACTTTCCCTCTGCTCCTGGGGTGCAGGGGAAAAGTGGGAACTGCTGGGGACACCATCCACAAGCAGGAGTGAAGTGACAGCTGTGAAATGTCTGTCCTGCTGTGCTGGCTTAGGCTGACTGCTGGAGGTGGAAGCAGCCTTCCCATTAAACCTTCCTGTGCTGCCCTGTTCTAAACTCTCACCTGCCTGACCAGCAGAACCAGCACCAAATCTCAGCAGCTGCTTCCTGCAGAGGCTGGGATGCACATAAACCTCTGCCCCATCCCTGCACTCCTGCCACCACCTTCCTGAGCTGTGGGAAGGGGCTTTGCCCAGAGGGTCTCACCCAGGCTGGTGTCCCCACGCCCACCTCCCTAGGTCTGCTGCCTGCAAAGTGTGTGGGTTCCTCCCTCCCAAGCCTCAGGGCTGTCCTGGATGTGCTGTTCAGCACTTGCCTGCATCCCCTGCCAGGCTCTGGCTTGCTCAGCTTTTTGGGGGGGTGGGGACAAGGTCAGGAAAGGCTAGATGGTACTTCTCTGCTTTTCTGCCTTGAAACATGCTGCTTTTATTTCCACCCCCCAAATCAGTACTATAGGCAGCTAGTAAAATCCACTAAAGATGCTGTTGGATGTAAAAACTGGCTCTTATTTTTTTTGTCCAGAGTCCTAAAAGCTCTTAAAGAGACCCAAACCGGAAAAGACAGGCACCTAATAGTGACAACAAGGAAGGGGGAATAAAACTGGCACAAGGCTCCTGAATTTTTTCCATGGCTGATGTGGGCATTGCAAGGCACTGGCACGGAAAAGCAGCACCCACAGCACCACAATAGCAATAAATAAAACAAGAAGAGCAGAGCCTCAGCTCTGCTGTGGTCCAGCAGCCCCGGTCCTGAGGCCAACCCCAGTATCAGGCATCCTGGCATTGCCTCTTTAGCAACCAGAGCAGCCAGCACAACAATCGAGCTGGGATTGGGAACGCAGAGCAGTAGTTAATTAAGCCTGCATCTTTTATTCTCCGGGGGCAATTCAGCCTGGTTTGAATAAGCTGGAGTGCCAGGACCTGGTGGGAATGTCTCTCCCAGAGCAGGAGAATCCAGTCTCATGGGCTGCTTTATTAGCATAACAATATTGCCCAGGATGCACTTGGCGTGATGTAATGCCAAGAGGGAGCGAGGGGAGAGGAAAGTTTTCCCCTTGCAGGAGCTGGGAGCGTTTGCCACTGGCTGGGGCTGTGTCAGTGCATGAAATTGCTTTTCTTCCTCCCTCTCTCTCTCTCCTTATGGGATGTTTGCTAATTGAAGCAGTTCTGGAAAACAATAAGTTGTTGGAGCCCCCTCCCCCACCTTCTCTTTTAAATCCCCATTATTCTGGCTTGCTGGCAGGGCAGGAGCCCTTTCTGCTCCTTAGAAAGCGGCCTCTGATTATTTGCATTTCCATGTGCAGAGCAGGACCAGTGGGAAGGGAAGCCCAGTGTGTTGGGACAGGCAGGTGGGAGAGGGGAGCTCCTCTGCCCCATCTCCTGCAACAGATACTTTTGACAGCCAGGATGCTTTGCATGGAGAACCATAAAGTCCCAATTCCCTGGTGGAAGCTCTTGCCCTGGGATGGTTCTGCCTTCAGTGCTGCTCTCCCCAGCACTGAGCATCCAATTCCTTTTGCTGTCAGACTCCAGCTGGAGAAACTGCAGAGTCTGGGGCTCCTCTGTGACCCAAGCAGAGGTTTCTCTTGCTTCATATGATAGTAGAGAACACCATGCAATGAGTTTTGATCAAGTTCCTGCCCATAGCACTGTCCCTCTCAGCCCTGCCCCCCCACCCCATCCTGCCAGCCCTGGATATTTAAGGGTGGCTCTAGCACAGGGTGGCTCTGCCCATGTGGAGGTGATGGTCTGGTTCTTGTAGCTTCTGGACACTAGAGGCCTCTAGACACTCTGGTATGATTGATGCTACTTGTGGCAGCCCTGTGTAATTAACTCTGAGCAGAGCTGATGACACTCACTGATTATTTTTCTTTCCTCTCCAAATCTCATCCCTTAGAGCCAGTGGAACTTCAAAGAGACCTGGTGGGCAGGCAGGTTACAGGAGAACATGGGCTGGGGGGAGCTGAATCAGCAGAGATGAGGATTAATTTCTCTCAGCTGTCCATGCAGGCAGCAGCCTTCACCTGGGGGCTGCTGTGGCTTTGGACACAAAGCAAAACTGTGCTTTAAGAAGAAGTTATGAAACATGGAAATGAGTGTTATATCTGTGATATAGCAAAAAATAAAAGCCTGGACTGGCCCATCCAGTGTTGTGTCTCTGTCCTCTTAGCTCCACAAGCCCACATATCTTGAAGGCAAAGGGCTTCAAGTACAGCACTGCCTAGAGCAGACTGGGATAGATCCCCCAACATTGGCTTTGCTTCCCACCCCAGTGTTTCTCCTGGAGGCTTCAGGCTGAAATCCCTCACAGGGAGGAAAAGATTTCCTTCCCTTGAGCTCCCCTCTGTATTTTCCAGGAAGCCCTTCATGGGCTGGACTGGGGGATCTGCTCCAAAGGGAAGCTTGCTGTCCCAGCACTGTTGGCTCCCTGGCTTTCTTCTAGGCTTTCCCTGTGTGTGTGTGTCCCCAGCACCTGAGCAGTCTGGCTTGGCTGCAGGGAATTTGCTTACAGAGTGTTTCTCCAAGGGCTGAGGCTGCTGCTGGGAGCAGCCCATCTCTTACCCTCTATCCATCCAGCCTGTGCCTGGCAGCAGTTCCTGTGTTACCCAACTTGCAAGAGGCAACACGTTTGACAGAAGTGCTGTCCTACTGAGATCCCAAACCTGCTGGCTGTAGCTCAGCAGACACAGTCACTCACCTGTGGCAAATGGCTCACCCAGGGCAGAGAGCCTGGGAAACTGAGGCAGTGATTCAGGACAGGAATTAAATGGTGGTCAGGTGTCTAAAAGCTGCAGCTGAAGAGCATCCCTCAGCCCAGCCATGTGAGGGGTGAGCCCCTGCCTCCAGCAGAGCCTCTGCAAGGTGGGAGGTGAGGGGCAGCACGACCCCCCCTGTCTGACAGCCCTGATGGAAACCACATTGCTGCTGCCTTCGGCCCCCGTGTCCAGAAAGGCTGTAAATGCTGCTTGCTGATAATCGCTGCAATTAGTGTGCAACATGCTCCTGCTAAAGGGGTGTTTCCAGCTGCTGTTAGCAGATGTTGGGGTGTAGCTTGGCTCCCAGCACCCCACAGAGGGTGAGGTGTACTACCAAAGCTCCGAGCTGCTCCCAAAGATGCTGTCCTGCTCCTTTAAGTAGTAGCCAGAAGCTTTCTAAATATTATCATCTTACCAAAAGAAGAGGGGGAGGGGGGGGGAAAGAAAGTGTTTTGGCATGAGAACAATTTCTCCATTACCTCAATTAGTTCAAATGATCTGGAAAGGCTCTCTCTGGAGAAATCAAGTGAAATCTCAGCCAGCAAAGGGGCTGGTGGCTGCTTGGTTGCTGTAGGTGTTGATATGAGCATTAGTCAGCAACGTAGATTGCAGTGAAGTCAGTCAATATTGCTGTCGCTGCTGTCTGGCTACGGTCATAAATTAATTAATTATATCACTGGGGTAATTGAAGGCCTGATTCTCTCTAGGATTCTGACTCTGGCACCTCCCTGCCTGTTTCTGAGGCTGTCCATCAGTTCACTGAGATCATTTATTTCCTGAAATGCCATAAAGTCTCTCCGTAAAAAGGAAAACTTTCCCTTTTTACCCATCTTCATCCTTTTCCCTGTTGTCTGCAGGGGAGGGAGAGCAGTTTGTTCAGGAAGGAGGCTGAAGAACACGGCTGGGATTTCCTCTTCCATCAGTTTGGGGATGCACACTGGGGTCAAAAGTATTCTCAGAGTCCCTGAAACAGTGCTAGGATGCTAAGGAGAGGCAGGTTAAACCCCCTCAACGCTCCAAACCAGCTCTATTCCTACACTAGGGTTGAAACAAACCCAAACACTGGTTTGAAATAACCAAACAGGCTGAGGAGAGTCACAGGCTGGCTCCTGCGCTGGTGTAAATCAGTGTCCCTGCACTGGCTCTGGTGGAGCAATGCCAAATTCCACCAGCTGAGGATCTGGATTGCATATTCTACCTATAAAAATGGTGTTTAGGATATCTTGGCAAAAGTAGGTATTTTTGCAACCCGCTCCTAGCTGGGCAGTGCTGTGCAGGGATGAAATCCAGTTACACTGGTAAAAAATATCTTTAAAAAGCGCTAATCAGGCTAAAATAAAATGACCCAGTGAGCCTGTGGAGCAGGGCTAAAAACAGCTCTGCTCTTCTAAGGCTGCTCTGTTACAAGGTACCTGCTAAAAGTTGTTAGACACAGGGATTCCCATGGAACTGCAGTGAGGGAGAGGGAGGAGCGCCCTGATTTCCAGCACTTGTTATGGATTGGGAGCTTCCCAGCATGCGGCGTTATGGTTGGAAGTCTCTGCTCTGAGGTGAAGCAATAGTGGAAAGGGGTTTTTTGGCTTTTCCTATAAACATAACATCTATTTCTGGTCTTTGTGATTATTTATGATGGTTCCAAAATCTGAATTCTGGGTCCAAGGCTCACAAAGGGGTGGGGTAATGAAGAGCATCAGGTAACTGAGGCTCAGAGACCTTGCTGCTCTGTCATGAGAGGTATCATGACATGTCTGTTTTCCTAGAAGTCAGCCTTTGTCTGCTGATGTGTGGTATTGCTCAAGGGTGGCATTACCAATGAATCCAGCTGGTTACTTCTGAGTTGAAAAGAGTGTGAACCGCTCTTTGAGATCCCTGGTCACGTGTGTAGATGCTCAAGGGAGCATCTTTTGGGGAGTGGTTGGGAGTGGGCACACCTGGGGTTGGAAACCAAAGGCTTTAATCATGTCTGGTGGATAAGTTGGGGAAAAAACTTTGTGGGACCCTCTTGAGGCAAAGCCATGCTAGTTATTGGGTCAAGTAGTCTGGGGAAAGAGACCTGTCCCATCCCTTTGCTTCTGCACCCCATTGTAGGGGGTGCTGGGTGTTTTCAGAAAACGGATGTTCAAGGTGTGCAGTGCTATACAGAGCCATGGGAGCTATGGAATATTTTTTTCTAGGCCTATAAACCTCCCAGTGAGGTCTGTAAAGGAGCAAAACTGCTCTTATTCTGGGCATTGCCCAGGGTGTAATGCATTTCTGCTGCTGCAGCAAGGAACATGTCTGGTGTTTGACTGATTTAGGAGGCGAAGGAAGGGGACCTGCAGGGCTTGGGATCTGAGCCCTGCTAAATTGTACCCAGCCATTGCTGTAGGAGGTTTCCTACAGAAAGGAGAGGAAAAGATTGATTTTTTTTTTACTTATTTTACATACAATTCAGTGAAATTTCATGAAACACTTCAGGATATTAACTGCATGTTACTGACCTGTGGAGAAAGGAGAGAGGTGCCAGCTTTCACATGGCATTTGGGAACTGTTTTGGGGGACTCTGTGAATGTGGAGGCTGGTTCCCCAAAACAGGGGATAGAGGGAATGCCACCTTCCCAGCTCCTTCCTGCGTGCATCCAGGATGGATGGATGGATGGATGCTGAGGGATTGGACTCGCTTAGTGTTCTCATTAAAGCCTGAGTAATTGAGGAGGGCTTTCTGGCTGTGCCCAGCTGAATGGAGAAGGGAAGGGAGCATCCCACTGACACTGGGCTTTTCAAGCCCCTCTGCCTCCCCTCAGGTCCCTGCTCCTTTGCCATGGCTTGAGGCATTTCTCCCAAATTTCTCATTTTGACTGCTGGGTGAAGCAGGAGGGAGGCAGAGCTGGCAAGGATGACTCCAGGGTGTAAGATGCATTCCTCCAGGTTAGCCTTTTCAGTATTACTTTTTTCAAGGCTTTTTGTGAAAAGCTTTAATTAACCAATAATCAGCCAAGCATGGCAAACCCAGCAGCAGTAAGTGCTGCTTCTGGCTCCAGGGCCAAAGGCTAAAAATCTGCTCATGGAGCTAAATTAGTTATCTAATTGGGATTTCTGTCCATCCTTATCCTGCTCTGGATGCTCACAAGAATGAGATCAGTGACAAATTGCCAGTTCTCCCCCCACCATCACCTTTCCTTAACGAGCCTATCTAATTAGTGCTGTAATGCAGAAGGACCAAAATCTGACCCTGGGTGCAAGGGTGGAATCTAGGCTAGGTGTGACCTGTCTTCTCATCCAAACTGCTGCAGTCCTGTGAATTTGGGCAAACTCCACTAATTTACACCCAGGAAAGGATGAAGTTTTCCCATCCTGCTCCAGGTCCAGGTAGTGTGTCCAGGCTGGATGTACTAAGGGCACAAAATCCAATGTATTTCCTCAGTTTCTGCCCATGGAAAGGGAGTGTGGCACTGAGGGACTGTGATAATTAAGCCATTCCTGATTAATTCTTGTCCCAAATGCTGTGAATGTTGATTGTGAGGTTGAACCAAAAGGCTTATGGCACTGCTGCTGGGATGTCCCTTGTGAGCTGTTACCCAGACAGTTAGAGCATCCCTTCTTATGGCTGAATCTGCATCAGAAGGGATGGAACTCAGGCAGAGTTTTTTAAAATAACCTTTGGTGCCTTTAGGTTTTAGGAAAAGGGATTGCTCTATCTCTGCATGAGCTGATCAGTAGAAATGTCATCATCCTTGCTGGTTTTAATTAAAACAAATTTGTTTATTTTTTAAACATTTCTTTTGGATGTTCAGCAATCAAAATATCATCCAAAAAAAAGAGAGGGTTGAAGAAATTTGCAAGAAAATGGAATCTATTTTCTAGGAAAGGCAAGATGTAATAAAACATTCGTGTCATCAAACCCCTAACTTTCCATTTAAAGATTAAATTAATGGGCCAGAATGGAAATAGCAATTCCTACTTGCTGTGCAAAAATGCATAACACACACTTTCTAAAAGCATTTCAACTTCTATATTTAAATGTGCAGAAGTATAGGTAAATATAAACCAGTAAACAGAGTTGTGGGGAGCTGTGGAAGTGCAATACCTTGCCTTTGGAGAAGGTAGTCATTCCAGGTGTAAAAAAAGAGCCAAACGTTGGGCATGTGGAATTTGGTCACACTTTGTGCTCTGTCTGCCAGCAAAGTGTTCTGTCTGTGTGTGAGCTCGGACAGGGGAGCAGCAGGATGGGGGCAGAAAGGGCATCACACCCTGTCAGGATGGAGCTCTGGGCATCAACTCTGCCTTGGAGTACAGGGACCAGTTCCACCCACTGATGTTTAACTTGATTGCTGAAATTGGTCTGTACTGGGGGCTGAATTTGGGGACTGTCTCGTTCTCTGACAGGGTGTAAGTGTGTGCAAAGCCTGTCTGTCCGTGCGAGCTCTGTAACTGCAGACGTTGCCTTTAGCTGCACCTCGTGTGATGAGTTTAAATACTCCATCAGGCTCATATTCCAATCAGGCTCATCCCAGGAACAGAACTGGTGTGCTGAGGGGAGGAGGAGATGAGCTAGGTGCCAGGTGCTTCTCAGGGGGGGAGGTTGTATGTGATGCTCTGTGTCCCTGAGGTCGGCAGCGCTCATCCCTTCTGCTGAGCCGCATGTCCCATGCGTCTCACTGATCTCAGCAAGGAGCAGTTTCCTCCTCCTCTGAAACCAGCTGCTTTGCAAGAAAGCCCTTCCCCAGGTGAGGTCCATTCCTCCATCCCCTCTCCCCATCCAAGGACCAGTAACCCCCAGTGCCACCATGAGCTACCGGCCTTCCCCAGGGCAGCCTCTGCGGCAGCTCTGCACGCACAGCTTCTGAAGGGGGCTTTCTTAGTATTATTATTTTGTGGTCAAAAGGTTGCATACGCTATTTTTTTCTGATGCAGAGGCTTAGAAAGAGTGGAAAGCCAAATATTTTGATAATTATTCAGGCCAGCGGGTTACATAAAAGGTTCCATAGCCCTCTGCATCAAACCTTAACAGTTCAAACCACAAATTCTGTTTTTTCAGCCATAAAACATTGGGGGGGAGGGGAAAGGGGGGGAGAAAGAGAGATATAAAAAAAAATAAAATAATAAAATCCATTTTCCATTCGCTTGAAACTTATAAAATTTTATGTGGTGAAAAATGACAGTTTACTCCCAGAAGGAAACTGCCCGGAGAGGCTTGTTTCACAGGCACAGGGGGATCAAGAAATAGGCCTGGGCTTGTGTCCTTAGTCACATAACATCACTGCTGGAAGATGTCACAGAGCAGCAGGCGAAACCTCCAGCAGTGGGGGTCATCCTGGTCTTGCTGGGGAGAGTTGTTGCTGGTGAAGATGGAGGGGAGAGCACCCAGGGGTGCAGCATGTCCTGGGCATTGCTGGGAGCTCTCGGTTTTAATAAGGTGGCCCAGTGGTCTGAAAACAAGGGAGGAAATCCTAGGGGGTGTTCAGGACCTTTGGCTTCCTCAGCTTCCCAGGCTGCAGCACTTAGCAGGCTGAAGATGTACAGGTGTGATGATCAGTGGGATGAGCCACAGGACAAGGGCATTGCCATAAGTGCCCAAGCCTCCATGCTGCCCTGAGCAAGGACTAGCATCAGTGCTTAGAAAGAGCATCTCTGGCTCATGGGGCTGCCTCTGGCCCACAGTGCCACAGCTTAATACTCTCCCCCTGCCCCCAGCAGAAACCTCAGTGGAGTTATTGAGGATTTCCTGGGCTGTACTGGGTTAAGAGGAAGCAGACCCAGACCCAGAGCCCACGGTGGCAGCTGAGGCTGTGATGCTGCAGTGTTGGTGGAAAGCACCAGCACAAGAGCTCACAAGCTCTAGGAATTCAGTCTGAATTCCTGGCCGCACAAAGTCAAACCCGTGTGGTCTGGGAGTCAAGTTCTCAAGGCACAGAGCAGACCTCCCTCTCCTCCCCAGCTAGCTCCCAGTCTGAGAGCAGTGAGCCCTCCCTGCCACCTGATGAGACACAACTGAGGGTGGCATTGCTGTGTGGCACCGGATGCCTAAGCAGAGGTGTTAGGGTGCTTGGCAGTGGGCAGCCACATCTTCTGGGTGCCTACCTCCTGCCATAGTTGAAATACATCTTCCATGTCACTGAAAACAAGCTGCTTTAAGGAAATGCTGTGAGAGAACCACTGAAATACAGAGTATTTCCCAGCTCCATATGAAGTTGCAGGGGCTGGTATGCTGAGTTTCCTTTGCTGGAATGGTTCATCCCTGACCTCCAGCAAAGCCTGTGTTCCCTGTGAGGAAAGGCTGAGTGAGCTGGGGCTGTTCAGCCTGGAGAAAAGAGACTGAGAGGGGATCTGATCAATGTTTATCAATATCTGAACTGTGGGACATGGGGAAATGGGCAGCCTCTTCTCAGTGTCTGTGGGGACAGGACAAGGGGTGATGGCCTCAAGTTGAAGCACAGGAAGTTCTGCACCAATGTGTGGAAGAACTTCTTCATGGTGAGGGTGAAGGAGCCCTGGGACAGGCTGCCCAGGGGGTGTGGAGTCTCCTTCTCTGGAGAGATTCCAGACCTGTCTGGACACCGACCTGTGTGACCTGTCCTAGGGACCCTGCTTTGGCAGGGGGTTGGACACGATGATCTCTGGAGGTCCCTTCCAACCCCTACGATTCTGTGATCTTCCTCAATGCTGCAAATGCTCTGAACATCTCAGAAAACAGCAGGTGCAGGGCTGGTCTGTCCCCTTGTGCACCTTTAAGTCCCCAGCATTGACATCACACCACTGGGCTCTTAAGCAACGCATGTGAGCAGCTGAGGTCCACACACACACCTGTAATTGTTGGGTTTCTGGTTGTTAAATGAACATAAGGATGCATATACAAGCAGTCCCCATTCTCTACTTGCTTTTGCTTTCTAAGTAAAAGATATCTTCAAAGTTATTGGGAATGAGATAAACTTTCTTTATGGGTTTTCTAACCTGGAACATTAAGAAGTCATCCCATCTCCTGAAAACACGGGATGAAGAAATATGTTAAACATTTCCCAATAGTCAGCCACAAAAACACAGACTATTACCAGCTAAAAAACAACATTATTCCCCCTGCGTGTTAGAATTTGACACTTCTGGGTGCTGGCACCATTTTTCAAAAGAAAATTAAGAAATAGCTGTGTATAAATGAAAAAGTTCTCTTTGCTTTCCCTTTTCCACTTGCAAAAGGGGAAAAAAAAAAAACCCAAAACCCCCCTTGCTTTATGTTCTTTCTACATGGGCAACATTAAAAAGTCATCTAATCTCCTGAAACTAGCACTAATTAATGAGCAAACATGAGATCTGGGAAGAGAAGTGAAGCTGTAACCTGGACTTTCTGTAGCACGATTCAAAGTTGTGACACGTTTAAAGCTGTAAATGCATTTTACTTGGTTCTGGCGGCTTCATAATGAGCAGCTTGAGAGGAAATCTCTGCAGCAGCAAAACATGGGCCATTTTTATTATTATTTTTAAAAAAAAAAAATACTTCAGCATCAGTGGTTTTCTTGGTGAGGGGGGATGCATTAAACTGCATCTGGAAGCTCAAGCCCACTGTGAAAAGCCCTACCACAATCTGCCTCAGTGGTCATTTCTGAAATGCCCCATCGCTCCTGCACCAAACCTTCTCAACAATATTTTTGATTTAATTTCTTTTTTTAACTAATGTTTAAATTATTTTTTAATAGTTGCTGACTGGCAGCCCAGTGAGCCTTCAGTGCTTCTGAACACCAACATTGTACCTGGGAGGTTAAGTATCAGCGTGACAGCACACCTCTGAGACAATCAGGCTTCAGGAAAGCCTCAGCCAGCAGGTAAATAACCAGCAACCTAAGATGCACCAAGAGCACAGAGCTACATCCTCCTTTACATTTAGTCACCTATGCAGCCTGGAGGTCTCCCAGGAGGGTGCTGAGCTTTGCAACCATTATCCATTAATAACTGATAGTCGATAATGGATCAATATCCATTGACAGTGGATATCCTTTATCCACTTTTGCCACTGCTCCCATTCCCTTGGCAAGGGGATCTGTACAGCGTGGCAGAGGGTTCAGCAGCGATGCTGCAGCTCAGTGGACACCCTCTTACTGTGCAGTGCTTTGTGGATGGGGGACCAGTGTCCTTACAGAGGATTTATAGCTTGTAGGGGTGTCACAGAAGCTATGTGGTCCCTCCCAACACCTGAACTGCTGAAAACATGTGGGTTGTGCACCAACTGGAGCGTGCGTGTGCTAGCGGTGTAATCCTCAGGCCTATTTATTGCTGCTGTCTCCCTGAGCAGGCCTATAATGAGAGAAATTGCATCCAGAGCCTTGCCTGCCAGGGTGGGATGGAGTCTCCTAGCTGAGCAAAGGCAGGAAAAAGTTGTGCTTGGAAATTGTCCGGTGAGAGTTTGATGTCAGACGGGAGTGCAGGAGAACGTCCACACCGGGGACTGAATTGACCGATTGTGGCTGTGCAGCCTCAGCTGAAGGAGTTGTTATTTTCACATCTGGTAATAAATAGAAGAATGGACAAAAAGCCTTGAACTCCCTGCATGAAGTCTGAGTCAATGAGCTTGGTCCAGCGGTTCGCTGCAGGATTTGTGGTTTGGGTTCTCCTTCCAAGCTGTGAATCAACACGCCGAGCGGCTCCGGGGCCACTCGCGTGGCCGTGAGGACTCTCTGGTGTCCTGGTCTTTCTGTTCTGCCTCCACAAACTACCCCTTGCTCTCTTCCAGATGCCCGTAGGGTGGTCCTGGTCCTTCCCACAGGGTGGTCATCACCTTAACCTCCTCCACAGGTGAGGACTGGCAGAACATGCTAGTGCTGTGGATGATACCCCAGCTCATCCCTCTGGGTTTTATTGTCATCTGATGGAACCTCGCTGTTCTCTGTTTGTTTTAAACCAGTTTTGGGGGTGGGGAACCCTCTTTAATAGGAACTCAGCCTCTGACAACAAGCACTTAGAAGAACTGTCCTCCCCTTTAGAGCTGTCAGCCCTAAATCGGTGGCAGTACCATTAACATAATCCAGGTGTCTTCACTCTCACTTCCAGACGCTAACCGCTGGGCAGCAGCTCTCCCTGCAGACAGGCTGCAAGGCAAAGGAACTGCTTAAAGCAGTGTGATGCTATTAAAAAAACCCCAAAACAAACCACAACCCCCCCCCAAAAAATCAAGAAAACCCCAGCACCTTCCTTTGCAGGGTAGCAAAAGCATTCCTCTGTCTCTGGTAGATCAGAGTTGTCTTCAATAGCAGGGCTGTATTGGCATTTTTCTAGATACAATATGATATATGATGTGACTAAAATAGAAAGTTACTGATGCTCTGCAGTATTACAGAGATTAACACAGTGGTTGAAGCCTTTCCCTGCATCACAGCTTCTCTGGAAACGTGGTGTTCTTTTCATTGGCTTTTAGCTCTCTGCCTGCAGAGTGTAACCAGTCCCTCCAGAAACCAAGGGCTCCTCCTGAGCCAGCAGCCTTCATCCTGCACAGATGTTGGTACCGTCACTGGTAACGTCTGGTTGGCTCAGAGCTGATTTCAGGGGGTCAAGCTGACAGGGAGCCCAGCTTGTAGCTCAGGCTCTCAGGGCTTTACACATGCAATTGCTCAAGGTTAGAGGGTATTTTCTGGAATCCAAGGCAGCAACCCCCCCACCACCACCACACACACACACCCCTCCCAGGATACCTAATTTATTAACGAGTGATGGCCACGTGTCCTGCACATGATTCCAGTACTGGTTTATCTGAGTTTTCAGCATCTTTTCCTTTTTAACCTCCCTTTTTTTATTATCATTATTAGTTTAATTCTAAGAGCATTAGGGCCCTGGTCCTTGCTTCTGTTGACATTTCTTTTTCCCCCCTCTTAGGCAGACAGATGTGCTTTTTCTTCTTGAGAAGAGCTCTGAGCTGAGCACTGCCTTCCCCAGCTACTCCTCTTCCTCCGATCCCAGTCTCCAGCTGCTTTCAGTTGCCACCAGGAGCTCAAGGTTTGATGAGTAAGTTGCAGTGGAAAACTTTGATTTGTTTCATTTGTTGCTTTAATCATTCCCTTCCAAAGGTGGTTGGGGTTTCTTTTTGGAAGGGGAGAAAGCTGCTTGCTTTGAATAATCAACTCTCTTCTATTTAGCTGTTACATTTATCTCTAAATGCCCAGTATATGTGCACAGAAAGTGAGACTGCCAGCCTAATGAGCTTCTGAGATTTAACTGAGCACTATGGATACTACTAAATCAGCAGGAATCTGACCAAACAAGATTGACACTGACGTCATAAAACCATTCAGAAAATCTGTCTCTTCTCATTTCCCAGTCTAGGTTTTTTTCCATTAGAGGTTACACAGGCTTTCAAATAATCTGCTTCACTATTGATGAGAAAATTGAATTATTTTAATCTGTGTATTATTTTAAGGCTTTGACAAGCAGTCAAACCACCATGCTAATCCCTAATCCCTGGATAATCATCACCCAGAAATTTTATAATGTTGTCTCAGAGTATTAGAGGAGGAGCCAGAAGTAAAGCACTCTGCACATCAGAGTAGTTTTATCACTACTAGAGTAGTTAACACTACTAGCATTATTATTATTATTACTATTATTATTATTATTAGTCAACCTCTGGCAGGTCTCACAAAAAAACCTCTGCCCTGTCTGCTCTGCACGGAAAGTTTCAGGGAAGAGGCAGAGCCAATCACCCAAAGCAGAACCCTGTTGAGGGCATTTAATAATATAAAAATAATTCTTCCTTTAAAAAAAAATAAAAACCCACTTTGTTTGCCACACATTTTCAGGCACAGAAAGTATTGCATAACTCCTAACCACCAAGCCAGCCAGGAATACTGGATCCCTTTATTCTCTGAGTTTAATAGTTATAATTAGAACCTTTCCTATATGGTTTCTATATCTCCATGTAATTCTAAAAAAATCCCTCTTGTCTGTCCCAATAAACCAAAGCATTGTTGCATGGCCTGAAATGAAACAATAAAGTGAGGAATGGAGACACTGGGTTTTGAAGAGGGTTTTTTTTCTTCTGCAGAAAGTTCTCCAGCCCAAAGTGCTCTTGCTTAGCATCAGCTCTGGTTTTGCAGTGCCTTCAGAACCTGTCACATGCAGTGAAAAAAGCAGAGAAGTGGCAAAATAAGACCTGATTTGGGAGGGGAGGGGAAGAAAAGCCCAGCAGCCCAAGGGGAAACTCGGTCTCGTGAGAACCACACTGCTGGAAAAGTGCAGGAGAAAGAGCTGTGGCATCTTGGGGCTGTGAGACATCACAGCCATAGGTGATGCAGTGGGATTGTACATCTCCCAACGGAGCTGCACCGACAGGGAATGTCTGTTTAGCTTCACTTACAATAGCATTAGTAATATCCAGCCTCCCTGGGATGGGACTTGTCACCTTTCCTTCCCTACCAAGGAAACCTCTCTCCTTCCTTAAAATCACAGAGGATGGTAAAGGGAAAATGTATTTCCTGGACTTCTTTCTAAGGCAGAGAAACTTTGTTACTGATGCTGATGTGCAGGAGTGAGTTCTTCATTTCAGGCAGCCACATGGACATACACACCCTCACGTGCACAGTCACATTTCAGAATTATTTATTTAGAAATAATAACAATAACATATCATATGATATATCAATAATTATTATTCCTATTATTCCAATTATAATTATTATTCCTGTTGTTGTTATTATTATTCCTATTATTTTTCTTCCCCGCTTCTCTGCATGTCAAAAGATGATTGATACGTGTAGAACTGGGCCTTAAAAACACAAGTCGTTGCCTGAGGTTCTTCCTATAATCAAAGCACATGCCCACCCATCACTAATTAGACATTAGCCTGATGTCAGCTGATTGATTTAGAGCAGTCCTACCACCCACCCGAAAACCAGCACGGAGCCTTTGATCCTGGGCAGCGGAGGGAAAGTGGTACCTGAAGGAGGGGATGTTTTGCCTTTGAAAGTTCATGATGTAAAACCTATTTACTTATGTAAAGAAGATGCAAAGTGGTTTTTCCTCTTCAGTGAAACGAAAGGAACCAGTTAGGAGGAAAAAATTCCAGACACAGTTGGGAGTTTTAAGCTGCTGGAGACGTGAAGTACAGTGGAGTATGTCCCACAACAAAAGCAACAGTCTTGCTCACTCTGAGCACTGGGGTGAGACCCCGGCTGCTTTGCTGGGTGCAGCCCAGCACTTTGCAGTAGGCTAGGAAAATACATTTGGCTACAATTTAGATATAATTTTTCAAAATCCTTTGCATTTTTTTTTCCTTTTCCTTTATTTCCCCCCCCTTCTTTTCCCTCCCCCCTCGATCCCCACCACTCTCCCCAGTCTGGATTTATGTGTCAGGAACCCTCTAAGTTGTCCTGATGGATTAAGCAGAGACAAGTTGTATCAAGTAAATTAAAAATGAAATAGTTACAGCTGTTGGAACGGTCTCGGGGCCAGAAGAGGCAAAAGAGTTTCTACCCTCAAGGGGCCTGGAAGTAATCTGTGAAGCACCAACTGCTTAAATGAAGACAGCTTGAGTGAGGGATGAAGGGAGCATCCGATGGCATCAGGCTTGAGCATGGTTTAAGGGAACCAGAGGGAGCAGCTGCTGGCCAAGCCCTGCTTGCTCCACATGTCCCCAGCCCCCCCCCCCAGTCCCATGGGCAGGAGGGGGCAGTGGGAAGACAGTGTGGAGTGTGTTTTGGGCCAAGCGATCTCAGGGATTTCAGTCCAGGGACTGTGACTCTCTGCCATCCAACCACAGGGGTTAAAGCCAGAATTGGTGGTGTGATTTTCCCAGAGACAAAATGCCAGCAGGAGCCCTGCAGAGCTGAAGGCACAGACAAAGAAGTAGGAAACCAACCTCTCACCCTCCCCAACACTGCCCAGCTGGCAAAATATGGGGTACTTCTCCACTGGTGATGATGCTGAGGCTGATTCGGGTGAAGATACCCCACTTCTCCATCCTGCTCAGCCACATCATCCTGTCTTTTGGCCAATTACTTTGCTCTTCAGCTGCCTTTTCCCTACCCAGCTCTCTGCTTGGTATGTTCTGTTGATACACTGTCTGTGCTGTGGTCTGTCATGCTTTGGGTTTTGTGGGCACATTTTTTTAGGGTAGCATTGAGAGGAGCAGGGGAATTCAATGAACCAGGGGCTGTAGCAGTTGCAGTAATAGACATACCCAGTGCTAAATACTGTGGTAAGGGGAAGGCAGCATCTCACCTGAGGGCCTGGTCCTGTTTGATTCAGCTGCCCACAACAGCATGGCCTGTCCCTGTTGATAACACCACAGATTAACACATCCATCATTTACCTTTTGTGAGTCTGCACAGAATGATCCTTTTTAGTCAAATAAAAGCACTCTAAGAGTTCCAGGCTGTGGCAGGTGCTGGCGAGCCCTCCCCCAGACACACACGTTTGTAGGGAAGATGTTGGGCCAGTCCCAGAGTTAATGGAGCAGAGGCCAGAAGGATGGTTGAGAATAAGTGGAGGAATTATTTGTCATCCCAGCTCATCTTCAAGCAGAGCCCGTGAGGTGTCTGTACTGTGCACACAGCAAGGAAGCACTTTCTGCTCCTGGTGACAAGTTCTGCCTCTGAATTCCTGCCTTCACACAATGTTTAAGGTGGAATTTGTCTCTGCAGATGAGAGGAGCAGCTGAACATGGTCCTCAATCCACTATTTCCCTTAACCCAGCAGCAGCGCGGGAAGCGGAGGAGGACGCGTCTCCGACAGCAGAATCTGTGCAACTTCACATTTCCCAGCTATAAACCTTTCAATAGCCTGAAGTAAATCCCTCAGCTTTCTCCTAGACCTCAGCCTCTGCAGCTGCAAATTTATTCAGCGGGCAGAGAATCGGGCCAAAAGAAGTAAATATGAGCAATGTGACTGATAGCGGGAGAACATTACGCAAGCTCCCACGCGGCCGTGGCGGAGGGCAATTCCCTGGCTGCTAATTCCCTGCTGGAGATCTACAAGAAGCTGGAATCCTTCCTGAGATTCTGGGAAGGGAGGAGGGTGCGGTGGCATGGAGAAAGTCTTTTGGGAGGGGAGGTCTGCAGAGCTCAGCTCTGGAGTGGCAGCTTTGGGATGTGTGTGTGCTGGGGAGGTGCAAGCAGGGATGATGCCTGTGTCTGCTGTGGTTATCCAGCCACACCCCCCCCTTCTCTCACCTACAGAAGTGCTCGAAATCCATCTGCTGCAACTGGACTATGTCTGGAAGTTAAACTTTTAGTGATGGTCAAGGACTGGCCAGCACATGGTACTGGCAATGCCTCAGAAGTCCTATTGATTGCCAGAGTGTCAGAGCAGAGGCTTAAATACCTCACTGCATAGCAGATAAGCTTTTTGCCACATGTGTTACCCCAAAACTGTCCCCAGTTAATGCATGGTGTGTGAAACAGCCGCTCCAGGACAAGTCTCCTGGTTTAGCCCTGCTGGGGCAGCTCTGGAAGCCGCAGTGGGAAGGAGACAATGAGGATGCGGGTTTGCCCGCAGGGACTTGGCAGCAGCCACGGGTGCAAAGGGTGCGGAGCAGTCCCAGGTCACACATGCCAACGTGGAAAATCACAGGGGTTGCTGGGTTAGGTGGCAGAGAGATCTTAATCTGTCCTCTCTGGTGTCTCCTTGCCCAGCAGCCAGTGTCCCCACCACACCGAGTAGCATCTTGGGCTGCACATTAAGGGGATATACAATAGAAGGACACCCCTGTGAACCCGCTTCAAAGGCTGGGGTGGAACATGTGCTTGTCTTTCCTTTCCATGCAAAAGCCAGTGAGGTGGTGGGGTTTTTTTAATGCCCCTCTCTGGGATGTTGTGGGACATCCTGCTGCGGGAGGGAAGGTCCTCCAGCAGCACTGGGGAGGGGGCTGCTCGCTTGCTCTGCCCAGAAACCAAGTGAGCCACAACAAGGCTGTGTTTAGGAACTGTCAGAAGTTGCTGCCACTTTTAGTACTCAACACTTCGGAGAGCAAATTCCCCCTCCCGGCCTCCTGGTTCACCCCGCATTGCAGACTGGTTCCCATTAACACCATAAAGCTAAGAAGTCTCCTGAAATTAGAGTGACCTGGAGCATACTGACTGTGTGTGTGTGTGTGTGTACAAAGTGATAGATTGGGCTCTTGTGCATACACACTCACCCTTAAAAGGAACGATTACTCCTTCCTTTAACCCTTAGGATGCCTGGCTTTTCAGCTTTACAAAGCTGCAGCTATTTGATACTAGAAGAGGGTCTTTCTGTTTAGTATCACTTACTTTTTATATCAAATTGATGGGTTATCTTTTTATTACAGTCTCCATCTCCAGAGGAAACGGACAGACATCACATGGGGCAGCACAGGAGGGAAGGGACTGTGTGACCAGTTGCAGCCTTTCCGGAAGACACGATTACTTCTACCCTGCAAACTGCCATGATGTAACTGGGGCAGGGTGATATTGGTTTTTCTTGTTTTGTAAAGCTCCAGCCTTTGGAGTCATGTGGAGCTCAATTTTCACTTAATCCTGAGCTGCTTCGAATACTCCTGTTACTCAGCTAGGAGAAGCTATGATCTGAAATACCCTCTGAAGTATTAAAAAAACTAAAAACCAAACATGGAGGATCCTCATTTTCAAAGAAACCTTTATTTTCATTCATTTAGCCTATGCCTTTCTTCTGGAAAAACAGTTTCTTTAAAGACAGTGCTGGTGATACTGAAGGTGCAGGACTGGTGCTGGAGGACCCAAAGAAACACTAGACCTTTCTAAGGGACTGGCTGTTGCCATCCAGAGCTGTGTCAGCTCCAGAAAGCCAAATACAGCTGTGCCATGTTGTATTTCTGCTTTATTTGTTTATATTTGCATGCAACAGTTGCCCAGGTAGAACTCCATAGAGTCTGTTAGCCCAGGGATGTGTGTGCTTATGGAGTCCACGCCATCACCATCACACCAGGAGGCAATGCCTCTAGGTTGGGACAGCCCTCCTAGCTGATGGAGCACAGGGGTCCCTTGGTGAAGCACGACTGTCCCTCCCCCAGCCAACACTGCCCCTCCCAGGTTACAGCTGCAGCACAACACCTTGTTTTTGCAGCAGGACGCCTGGTGATGCCCCAGCCCTTACTGCATCCTGCAGCCCAGACGAGAACATTCATTTCACACCACAAACTTATTTCCCCCCCTCCCCCCAACGCTTTCTTTTATCGAGTTTCAATATAATAAACAAAGGGGACGATATTATTTCCCTGGAAAAGGCTCCAACTAATGCACAAACAGTTTTCAATACTGGCACACAGAGGGACTTTTTCACTGTATCGTGGTTGGTCAGACCCATATCAGTCCTAATTGCTTGGGGAAATGGAAAGTCAGATCTTTCCCCTTGAAGAATAGCAGCAATTCATACACTGCTCATACTGCCTCCTCCTGCCCCACACCACCACCACCACCCCTTTCCTTTTATTGCAAATGAATCATCACAGTTGTATCAAAGGAAACGTGTCCAAACTGCCAATGTACAGCAAAGGGACAGTCTACTATAACTCAGCATTTAATCCTCTCAGGCCATGGCACATGGCACTGGGGCAAGAGCAGGGCCCCAGCTCGCTTTGGTTCTCATAATGGCTTTGGGCCAGTTCCCTCACCCTGCCCCAGGCTTCTGCTGCCCTTTTAGATTGCCCATTTGGATATAAATCCTTCCGGCTGAAAGTCATGAATTTAAGCCTCGTTCTTGGCTTGTGTTAAAGCCATTTCCAATAGACTACAGCTCAATTGATAACTAATTAAGTGGGACAAAGGTTCAGAGGCAGATGAGGCCAACCTCATCACTCTTTCTGTCCTATTGGCTGTTGCTACACGTGCCCTTCACTGTGCTGGCCCCTGGGCTCCACCAGCCCTTTGGCTAGTTAGGAATATGAGCCATATTTCATCTCTTTGATAAGCTTATTCCATAACACTAGCTATCAATAATTTAGTGGTAGAGCCTCAGCAGAGGTTAAAGCAGACAAGCACTTTCTTTTTTTTTTCCAGAGTTACCTTTTGAGGGCTCCTTTTGGGAGCTGAAAAGCTACAGAGGTTGGTAAAGAGCCTTTCCACGAGTGTTTTCTGAAAGCAGAGGTTTTTCCCCACATGCCAGCAGTATGAGATCCAGAAGTACCTGCCAATTTTCATGGCAATGATAAAATGGAGCCCCCATCCTACCAGTACACCCATGGGTTATCACTGGGAGAGCACAAAGTGCTGTCGCTAATAACCAAGAAACCCCAGGGAGAAAAACAAACCCAGCACAACATATCTGGGTAACTCCACCAGGCAAATCTCTTGACCCCCTCCCAGAACAAGCCAAGACTCATTTATGGCCAAAATTCCTGCACTCATACTAACTGCCACTTGATTAAGTGATTTTTCCTGAGATCATGATGCAACTCATTGTCAGAGAAAGGGCTCATGCAAGGCTGCTGGAGCCCTGATTCCCTGCTGACCCCTCGAGCCACTCAATGATCCAACCCACTGCACAACCCGTCAGACCTGTCACCTGCAGTCAGCTCCCCCATTGGAAAAACATGCAATTTTCCAAAGGTAAGGGAGGCTTGGGTTACTAGGAACACAAATCATTACTGGTAAAAACTGCATTCCCAATTTATTGTATTTGTTTTATTTATAATTTTATTACTTATTCCACAGTTTCCATATTTTCCATGTGTTTCACGTCATTCTTGTCCATTCAGGCCTTTAAGTGGAAACTTGGGGTCTTCTCCGCTGCCTAATGTGTTGAAGGGTTTATAAACAGCCTCCTTTCATTGTCTGCATGTTTCCATCCCACAAGTGTGCCACTCAAGTTGTAACTGGTACCAGTCTGGGGATGAGAAGGGAAGAAAAGCAACTATGAATGTGAAAAGTGGGTGGACATAAAGACCATTGGATGCGTCAACTGGAGCTCTAACAACATTTTTGAGGCTCCTCTAATTTGGGTTGGATTTTTTTGTTGTTGTTCTCATGGTGTCTTTACCTTGTCAAAGAAGGACATTTCTCCATGCCCTGTAGCACCCAAATTACACACTAAACCAAAACCCCCTGTTCACTGAATGATGAGGAAACTCCTCCCAATGCTGCTGGGCTCCTTTCCTGCCCTACGCCTGCAGAAGGTGATAGCAAGCATTGACACACACAGTTAATTCATTACTTTCCCCTCTCCTGGATGCACAGGTGATTATTAAGGGCCTGGAGCATCTCCCCTATGAGGAAAGGCTGAGTGAGCTGGGGCTGTTCAGCCTGGAGAAAAGAAGACTAAGGAGGGGAGATTTATTAATCTTAAATATCTTAAGTATGGGATGCAGGGGGAAATGGCCAGCCCCTTTGCAGTGTCTGTGGAGACAGAACAAGGGGCAATGGCTGCAAGTTGGAGCACAGGAAGTTCCTCACCAACATGGGGAAGAACTTTTCCCCAGTGAGGGTGAGGGAGCCCTGGGACAGGCTGCCCAGGGGGTGTGGAGTCTCCTTCTCTGGAGAGATTCCAGCCCCGTCTGGACACCAACCTGTGCAATATGAGCTGGGGAGTTGCTTTGGCAGGGGGTTGGACCCGATGAGCTCTCAAGGTCCCTTCCAACCCCTGTGATTCTGCGATTCTGTGATTCTCTTTCCTGCTCCCATCCTACCACAATCTGTGAGCAAATCAGGGCGGTTCAGCGATGCTGCTTTTAGCGGCGCTTTCGAGGGTTTTTATGTCAACAGGAACGTTGGGTCAATTTGCAAACAGCCCTGGAAAAAATCTGCTGCAGCGTCTCCCGACGCTCGCGACAGGGCTCGCTCAGATTCAGCACTGCCAGGCTAACAGTTGTCATTCAGCTCTTGAGCACGTTTGCACCAGCTCTCATCTATTTTTCATCAGTCTTGCACCCTTCGTGATGCCCGTATCAATGCGCGTGTGATCCGAGTACCAAGTCACACATGAAGCCGGCTGAGCTCTCTGATAGCAAAAGGATGCTCAGTTCCTGCAAAAAAAACCCCACCCCAAAACCCCAACAAAACCACCCCCCCTTGTCCATTTATTTGAGATTCTAGCATCAAGGTGACTTTTTCATCTCAGAAACTCAAAAAAAAACCCACCCCAAAGTCCTATTTGATGGCAGGGGAGGGGCAAGGAGATTGGATTAAAACATCTGGCGAGGTAATTAGATTCACTAAAAAGTTTACACTCCAAACTGCCCCTACATAATTGATGGGACTATTGTGATGTGTCACTTCCACTTACTGGCGCTCGGCAGCGGCTCTCGCCTTGCTGCACCCTGCGCTCACCTCCGTGGTTGACCTGCTGCGGTCCCCCTATTAAAGCTGCAATTATGGGGTGACTCTTAATAGCGAGGTCTTGCTTCAGAGTGGGGGAAAAAATGTTTCTGTAGCTCACATGCGACAATTAAAGATAATTTAAAATGTAAGTAATTGCACTGGGTTTCTGGAAACTACTGTAGAGGTCTTGTCCCAGGCATCTGACAGGCATGGTGGTGTATTTTGACAAGTTTTGAGCAGATTTCCATTAAATACCAACTAGCAGCTCTATTTTCTTTGGAGTCATTGGTCAGGAAATGGAGATTGTGAAAGGTCAGGACTGGAAGATTTGGGAGGGGCTGGAGGTGTTATTCGTGTTCTGATCCGTGGGGATCTGGTTCCAACATAAATCTTTCAGTCACTTGATTTTTTTGCTTTCTGCGTAGTCCGTGAGCAGGAGGAAGGGAAGGACTGATCCCCAGAGAAGAGCTGCTGTTGAGTTATGTTCACCCCTGCACAGATGCCAGGCAAGGTGGGACCTACAAAATGTCCATCAGTTCTCTGGAAACCCGGTGAGTCTGGGTTGAGAGACCTGGAAAACACCAAAAAGGTTGGTTGGATCTCCATCCCACCGCGAGCACTGCGCTAAACCTCTTAGTTTGTGAAACTAGATTTAAAACTGCAACTACTCCAAGGCTTCTGCAAGGTCAGCGAAGTGTGAACATCACGCAGAACGCACACAGATACTTTCAGAGGTTCAGCAGCCCCTGAAAGAGTTTTGTATCATGAAAACAGACTGTCAGATGAGTTTGGATTCTGCCACATGGTCCTAGTGATAATAAGCCATCTGTGTGCATCGTGCTGCACGTGACCTTTCCTCTCTCAATTTTGTCTCCATCACTTTGCTTCCAAGTCCTCTCTGGTTTGACCTACATTTAAGTAACCCAACAAACGCCATCGGTGCACACAACAGCGTTAAATACGTGATCAGTTACCAACATGCTAACAAGGAGTGAGTCCATCTCCATCACAGTGAAAACAAGCACATGAAAACAGGATTATACATAAAAACGGAAAAGAACCAAAGGAACACAATCACCTTCTGCCACACCTGGCTGATTGAAAAGGCTCCCACCCCAGTTAGCAGGACTTTTGCTCCTATATCATTTGGGGTAGGGCTTTGAAAGATGCTGGGTATTGCAGGATGCAGAGAGAAGACATTTGAAAATTGCACTTTAATTTCCTTTCCTGTAGCTGGATTTCTAAATTATGTTCAAATCTAAAGCTTGTAACTCCGTATTATGGATGTATTCGGCTGGTGCTGCTGGATAATTAAATATGTTTATAAGGAGTTGCAGGATCAGGATGTCTGAAAGCTTTTCCCTTTGTCTAACGTTATACAGGAGAAAATACACATAGAAAATAAGAGGTAGGACAGACATACCCTCATTATTATTTTCAAGTGGCTCTCATTGTCCCTGTAATATTTCAGACGCATTGGTAACACCACAGCAGCTCACCACAAAGAAACTAACATTGTGGGACTTCATAAAAACCAGAAAATGAAATTAAATATTATTTTTAAAAAAGAAAAAGAGAAAGAAATAAATTAAACACATCTCTGAGGCAAAGGCAGTGAAATGCAAACTTCAACTGCACGACCACAAAAAATAAAATTTAAAAAAAAAGGCACCAAACCTTAAAAAACATTTTTCTTCCTTTCTAAAATGAAATGATCTCAAACAAGAACATGTCTGAGCCCCTGGTCTTTAGAGTCATTTCAGTGTGGTGTTTTTATTGAGGGAATCAAAGGGAAATTGCACTTGAAACGTGGAGAGAGCTGCAGTTCTCAAGCATCATGCGACAGCCGGATCCTTACGGATGATGAGCCAGGAACTGGGCTTTGGGGTTGGGTTTTGTATTCTTCCCTTCTATTTTTTTGTTTTCAACTGGAAAGTCCTCAGACACAATGTGGTGCATGTTATGGTGACCCAGACAGAGGGAGAAGGTCCCGCGCCCTCCGGAGAGCCGCGGCTGAGTGCGCCTGACAAATGCCACCGCGTGGCACCGAGCAGAGACAGGCGCTGCAAAAAGCATTCCTGGGGCGATTTCCTGGTGCCTCTCCAAGCTGACAGAGGAGGTTTATATTAACATCACATGGCTGTCTTCAGCTGCCTTTGCTAGCACGGCCCATTTGGAGATCTTGCCATGTTGGGCTACATGGGGAAGAGGAGGGGGGAGGAGAAAAAAACCCAAGGGAGAAGAAAAAAACCCCAATAAAGCTCCTTTCCCAAAAGCAAGCAAAGCACATCGAGCTTTTTTTAACACCAGCATCTTCACTGGTCACCCTACCAAACCCAGCCTCCTCTGCCCTTGTCCATGCGAAACCCTTGTATGACTTGGAGGGCAGCTTTTTAAAATGCTTTTGAACACATAAGACATAGGAAAATAACACACTATAGGAACTTGGCAATGAGTTTGTTGCAAGTAGCCAAGTTGGGCATGGAAAAAAAAATTAGACAATAAAAGGTCGTTTGTAGCCAAGTTTTAAGTGAGTATACAATACGTACCTTTTCTTTCTCCCCCCGCTCTTTGCTTTAGTTATTGGCCAACTTGGCCAGGAGCTTATGGAAAACAGTGAAATGGAATTATTATAATTGGGGGTTTCTCTCCTTTTGACCAAGCAAAAGTTCTTATAAGCTCTAATTTAATTATGGCAAAAGAGTAACACAGAGAGAGTTTTAAGGATGCATCGGCAAAAAAAACCCCTCTTTTCTGTACCATACTTTAAAAAGGAAGGCTAGTTCATGAGCACCAGTGATCTAATACTACTGCTATTTATTATTTTTTTAAAATTATTTATTATAAAGTATGGCATAAAGTGGAAAATTACCCACGCCGATCACATTTCCAAGCAGGCTAATTTAGAACCGAGCATCGTAAGTCAATTAGAGTAATAAACCTGCTGCAGTGAGGGGAGATGGGGGGAGTTTCTTAGAATTAACATTTTCATCCTGCTCCTGGTGGGATGTTACTCAGGGATCAAACAAGAGACGTTGAAGTGGCTCCTGCAGCCACCCTTCTGGCTCTCCCGTTGATCCGCAGCTCTCCTCCGAGATGGCTTCGGTCTGTTGCAACACGTTCCCACAGCAGCTTCCTTGCCCCCAGGTATTTCAGGTGGATGGGTGATTAAGAGCGAGCTCCTCACTGACGTAGGTTGGGTATTTAACATCCTGCTCCGCTTCATACCTTGGGTTTGGGGTTTTTTTCTTGGAAGGGAGGAGTTTTAAAACCAAAAAAAAATCAATCAAAAGGAAAAATGGGATTCTCCCCCATCACCTCCCCAAGGGTTTAACTGGAGGCATCCTCATCTCCTTTTGAAGGCTGTGGGGTTTCTGCATGGAGGATCAGAGTTCTGAGATGCTCAACCTTGACACATGGCTCATTCCAGCTCACATCAGCCCAGGAGCCTGCGTGGCCTGGACCAGATGTTCCAGAGAAAGGTGCGTCAGCAGCTCAGGAACAGCAGCATCTGAGCTCTGATGTACCCTAATGATGCTGGGATATTTTGGTGCAAGTGACTCTGGCTGTGAGATGATGCAAGATCAGTTCTGAAAAGCCTCCTCAATGAGCAAGAACAGTCAGGCATGAGAATAATGGGGCGGGGGGGGGGGGGAATCAGACTTGAAGATGCAAAGCAAAAAGAACCACTGATCACAGTCCTTAGATCAACAAGAAGTTCATAAGCACAGTTTGGGCTGTGCTTAAATAAGAACAATGGTTTTCTCCCTATCATCTGTTAATTAAAGGCAGCGATTCCTTTTCAAATAGAGCTGACCTTACGTTTTCTCATATTCTCTTGGAAATGTCCTTCCAAGTCAGATGATTTTTAATATATATATTTTTAATAAGCTACAGTCTTGCCAGATGCATTTACCTCTTTGTAGTTTATGGGGAGGGGGGGTTCTTTTCACAAACTAAGACTGTAAAGTTAAAAAATAATCCATTTCTATTTATGCTACTGGAAAATGGGAGGAAGCTGCAGCAGTGGAAGAGCAAGGTATCTTCAGTCTGGAGAGACTGCCTGCAAAGAGAAGGGCATGTTTCCTGAAGGAATATTTCATAGCAGAGTGCTACCAAGCCCACGTTGGTTGCAACGTGTAAGCAGCAAGCAGATGGGCTTGGGATGTGAGTGGTGAGCTGGATGCTGCAGCTGCCCTGCGCAGACCCATGGGCAGGTGTCCCCAGCCCAGGAACTTGGCACCAGGTGATGTGCTGCAGCGACACAGCAGCCAGTCCTCTGGGCAGGCTCGGCTGCAAGCTGGTTACCTGTGCTGCTGGGATGGGGGTTCACAGCCCCACAAGCCTTGTCAAGCTCAACATGTGGAAGGCGGGTGGGGCGACCTCTAATTATACCCCTTGGGAAGGACCTACATGCCCTAACATATCTAGCACATAAGAAGTCCATTGCACTTCGTTTGGATGGTGTTTGTTATCTGGCACAACTGGTTCTGTGCTGCATCCAGGCGTGCTGGATGGAAAATAAACACTGTGAGTAACACCAGAGTCACTCTGGATGCAGCGTGTGATAACTTGACTTGTGACAAACACGGTGCAGAGACCGGCTAATGCGACTGGCTGCCTCAAGGAACTGTCCTGCCTGATGCTTCACAGTCATGAGTTCATATGGAGAACGGTTTGCAGGTGAGACTACCATCCACAGCAGCTCAAGAGCACCAGCTGGACCTCCTTGAACAGCATCAGGGCATGGGAACATGTAATGCTGCTCCTCACTGCCTGCCCTGTCCCTGTCTCATCGTTGGCAAGGAGATTCTCCTTTACTCAGCGTTTGTGCCGTCCCTCTCTCACACCTTTCTCTTCAGCTCACCTGTTAGTCATGCTTCAGCAGAGCTACTGAGAACTTAAACCACCCAGCAGAGGTGTGTGCATCACTGTACATCTCTCATCGCTTGGGAATCTGCCCAGCACTATCCTGGTAGAAATCTGGGGATGGGACGTGGCAGCCTGCCACCCTCTCCTCAGTGACAGGACTCTATTCCCACACTGTCTCCAGAAGTCTTATAAAATGAAAATGTTTAAAACAAAGAGAGGAAACATGCCTTTTTCTTGCAAAATCCCAAACTCATCCCACTGCTGTATCACCAGCTCTGTTCTTGGGCTCTGCTGCTCCCTAGTCTCTTCTCCTCAGCCCAGCCCAGACACCACCCTCTTGCTCATCCTTTGGGTTGATGCAACACAAAATCTTACCCGAGTGCGAGACCCTTTAGAGCATCATCAGGACAACCTGCCTGGCCAAAGAATCTGGAGTCTTCTGGCTTCTACAAGCTATTGTCATCATCACAAGCAACATCAGGAGATTGCTCAAGGCACTGTCAATACTGTTTGAGAGCATTTGTTGACAGCACAATGACTGAGCAATTCTTTATGAACCTCAGGCATTTGGATGTGAAATCACCAGTTCAGCACAGATACGTTGGCCAGCTGAGCTGGAAACTGAAGGTCTCAGTGTCACCAAGAACTGGTTTAAAAGTTACCCCACATCTTTGTGCACAGCCTTTGCCAGCAACAATGAAAAGTGATGGACCTAGCTTAGCTGAGGACAAAACACCATTAAATGTCTGCATAGGGATGTAATTACAAGGAGGTAGGCAATTAAACACTGTTACTGATCTGGACCTAAACCTGTTAGCAGGAGCCAACAGATTGCAAATAGACACACGACTTTCACCAGTGAGGTATCCCTACAGCTATCAAGAACCTGCACATTTCCAGGCCTGGCTGGTGCTCACGTGGCCTGATGGCATCACCAGGAGGGTGCTCATGCATTCCAGACAGTGAAAGTAGCATAGACTGGAAGTTTCCCATGCAGGAATTAGACTGACTGATGTGTCATCCAACAGCCCTTGCTCCACACACGTCACTGCAAGACTTGCCTCTGAATTTCATAGTTGCAAGGCAACATCACAGCTTTTCCTAACAAATCAGGTGTGCATTAGCAAGGATGCTCATCACTGGACTGTTTTGTCCCAACTTTTCTTCCTTGATAGCTCACAACTTACTATGCCTCCACCTTCTTCACCCCAGAGATGAGCTTGGATTCAGGGTGAGCAAAGCAGGATAAAGTGAGAAAGCAAGCTCCCTTTTCCTTCTCCTCAATAAATCCCACCACCAGTGATTTACAGCTAGCACCTTGCACATCAAGAATCAATGACCTTCTGCCCTGGATGCTGAAGGCATCTGGCATATACGAGAACAGAAAGTCTGTGAAGCTGGATGATCAGCACAGGTCAACTTCATACAGGGGTAACTGTTGGTAAGCACAGCAAAGCCTTGATGAGCCCAGTCTCCAGCATCCCAGTCATTAGGCAGATGGTGGCAAGGTCTAAAGTCTGGATGGAGAAAAGAGGCAAAGGGATAGACAGATAGATGCCATTATCATTACAAAAGCTAGCTCTCCCATCCTTTTCCAGTTAGAGGCTGTCTGATGCTGGTGAAAGGTAGGGATGGTGGATTTTTGGAGGTCATAGAGGAGCCAGGGTGCTTAACAAGCCGTGGGAACATCCCTGTGTGGAAGGTATCCTGATGGAGAGACATCCCCAGTGAAGGCAGAGCTGAAGTGGACAGCACGGGGCTCCCTTCTGAGGGTGTTTCCCATTCCTGCCTTCCAGGCAGCCCCACCAGCTCCAGACTGTTGACTCACCGTGACAGCTCAGAATTCGTAACCTCATCATCCTCTTAGCAGAAAACTATTTCTGTCTCCCAAACAAACACAGGAGAAGCCTTGGTGAGGCAGAAAGAGAAATGGATGTGTGGGCTCCCTAAAGGAAGCAAAGACAAGGAGGTGATCCTCAGCCCGCCCTCACCATCTGATGGGGCTTAAACCAAATTTTGTCCAAAAATCTATGGTCAAATAGTGCCGCCCTAACCACAGGATAACACGCTCAGCAAGGCTGGCTGAGATCCTAGCATAGCTGAAAGCAACTTGAGACCTGGCCAGCCTAAGCAGAGTATTTTATTGTTGTTTTTTAAAAATAATATTCATTAAGACCAGGAGTCGGGCAAAGTTTTTCCTCTTTTCATCAGTGCTCTTCTGCAACTGCTGATATTGAAAGGAGGAGATGGGGGAAAAGAAACCTCAGAAAATAAAACTTATTTGGCTCTGCTGATTAAAACCAGTTTGTGTTTCATTGTGAAGGGCTGTGTTTGCTCAAGGTTTATTCAGTTCTGGTCTCTTCCATCCACATAAGGTTTGTTTTAATGACCGTGGAGTTATATGAATCTATTAATGTGTTTTTTTTTTTTTCTTGAAGGTTTCATAATAACAATGCCTGGTTTTTTCACACAGCACTTTACAGCCACGTGTCTGGAAATGCATTGCAAATGGGCAATTAGTGTCAGCCCCATTTTGAAGCTGGAGAAACTCAAGCAGGGTCCGAGCGAGACAATCCCTAAATAGCAATGCCAAAAATCAGGCATTTAGCTCCATCTTGGAAAAAAATTGGAGCTAGAGCCTGGAAGGAAAAAAAAAACCCTCTCAAAGACAGCTCAGCAAGGACAAATGCAAAGCATTTCGTTCAGTGAAAGGAGACTGACAGACCTGGGGAATGAACACTGATTACTGAGTGAGCCTGGCATGGCTCATGGTGGCACCAGTCATCTGCCCTCATGAGAAAGGAAACCTCCAGGAGGTATAAACAGGTATAAACCCAGGAGGTATAAACCCAGGAGGTATAAACAGGATGCAAATAGCCTGCAAAGCCCTCGAGATACACTCTTCTCCACCAACCTTGTGATGCTGACCCAGCTTTTGGCACCCGTCGCCGTGGAGGTGTGTGGTGACCCAAAGCAGATGGATGAGGAGATGTTAGCAAGGACAGGCTGACCACATGGATGCTTTAACCTGAAGAAGAGGAGGAAGAAAAGAACTGTTTCAGCAATGACAGGCTTCAAAGAGGCCACTGCAACCATTTACGTCCCAACCCAGTGCTGGGGGAACCCACTCCAGTGAAGGGCTGATGGTCACCATTTTAGAGGCTCCTTTTCTTTGACAAGACCTTGTTCCTTTTCTCCCTCCAAGTGTTTTAATGGGAAAACCTGGAAAGGTTAAAGCTCAGAGTAGAAAAACAGCGAGATAATATTATTTGAGGGAAATCTCTAACCCTGTACTTGGGCTGCGTGGGAGGCAACAGAAAATGTTACATGCAGGGCAATATTAAATTATTAATATTATGTCTAGGTTGAGATTAATCAGATTCCAGAGGTGTATGCTAACTGCCTGCTGCCTCCTCAGATATGGGAATGTGGAGGCGTGCATTTAATGGGCAGACTTGTACAAGGAGGACCACAGTGTGCAGGGAAACAGGACCTGAGGCAGGACAGGAAACTTTGCACCGCAGGTCTGAATCCAGCCCTGGGGAAGAGCAGCAGTTGCACAACAGCTGAACAGGCTGGAGCTGAACAAGCAGGTGCAGTCCCACCACAGCGGTCACTGGGAGTGGGAGGGGGCTGAGCTGGGCTGCTTTCCCATCCTTCTGCTTGGGTGGTGTAACTGCAAGCTTCCCTCATCTTTGTTTTCTCCTCCAGGAAGGAAGGATGATGGGAAGAGCTGCTACCAAGTCTGAGCATCCCCCAGAGATGCTGCCATCAAACCTGCCCCTTGCCCCAATACACCTGACTTGGATGGGCTTCTGAAAATGAGGGGTTGTGGTTGTGCCCAGCCACAGCTGCCAATCTCCTGCCAGAAATATCATGGGTGTAAATTCATCCCTTCTCAGAGCTGCTGGATGAAACTCCACAGCCTGTGCAAAATCTCACAGCAGCCTCACCCCTGGGCACTGCACACACTCCTTACCTCTCTGTCAGGTCCAGCCCACACTGGGCTGCAGCATCCCAGGATGCCTGGTCCTGGATGGTGCTCCCGAGCCGCTGCTCATTGATGGGCCACCCAAGAGGAGCACCCATTAGCCACAGAGATGGTGCCAGGCATGGGCTGGGCAACAGTAGACAGCAGGGAGGAGGCAGGTTGGGGACCTGGGAACGGGTAGAGGTTAGAGCTAGCCAGAGAGCCACCATCATATTTCACTTTCCTGCTGATCCCCAGAAACCTGCCTATAGATCATCCTGCAGGAGCAACACGTGGATCTAATTCTCTAATGCCAGGCATCGCCACGCCGTTATCCACATAAATCCCAAAGCCCTGACACCAGCCTTTTCATCATTTAACTGGAGTTTGTGGGGAAGAGGGAGAGGAGGGAGCGTGGGGCTTGGAGAGAGAGAGATGGGTCTCGTCAGCAGGCACAGCTCCTCTTTCCTCATGGCCTTCATCGTCCTTAATAATCCTCTTTCTATTTCATATATCAGCTGATAACATGTGGGTCCTATTTCCCCCCTGCCCTCCCCACATCTGAACTAGATGGCAGATAAAGCTGTCCTGCGATGCGAGACACGCTCGCAACTGCTCTTGATTAAAACAAGAAAAAACCCTCTCCATGTAATGAAAGCAAAGCTCAGGGGGGATCAGGGGGGCTCAGGGGGCTCCCCACCCCATCACAAAGTGCTCTGGGTGACTTTGCTTTCGGGCTTTGTGGTGCAGAGTCTTGGAGCTGATTCTCTTCTTCAAGGGCCAGTTCCTCACCCTGGGTTCAGGCACAGGGAAAGCCCTGCCTTTTAATTAATCTCCCAGCTCACTTCATCTGCTTCAAGAAATATTAAAGGCATTATGTTATTTCAGTGGCATGAGGCATTTTGGGGTAGGAGATGCTGAGTGGGGAAGAGTGTTCCATCCAAAATATTTTTTCCCACATGGAAAAATCACAAAGGCATAGGAACTCAAGGTAGGGAATCTGCCACGTCAGAGTCAGGAGGGAGGCAGGAACAAAGCAAACATTCTCCCTCTTTTTTGGGGTGGGAATTAATAGAAGCTACTCAGGGTGTGAGGGTGGGATGCAGCAAAGAGAATAATTGCCTTATCAAGTGAAGCAACAGAAGTATCAGCCCAACTGGGGATGTGTTCACTGGCAGGCATATCTGCCTGATATCTGTAACACAAAACCAGCCTGGAATGGACATTGAGAAGATTTCTAATGCATCAGAATTCCCATCCTACCCGTTGTCAGTGCCTCTGGCAGGGAGCATGGTCCTCCAGGTTCACAACAAAGGAAAATGTTGAAATCCTGTAATTTAAAATCAGTTGGAAATTTGGGAATGGGCGGGGGGGGAGGGGGAAAAAGCAGGAGAACAAGAGTACTCACATCATTGGTGATGACCTGGCAAGCATTTTATCTCCAAAAGCTTCCAGCACTTCTAGGTGGCTCTTAGTTGCTGCGAGTCCTTGAAGTTTCTCCTTCCTAACTAATAAAGATAATTAATTCAGTGCAGAGCTCAGAACCACTTTTTTCCCAAAAAAATAAATCACCTCCCAGCACTCTCAGTATTATTTTGCTTTGTGAGCTCATTTATCTACCAATTCACTGAAGCAGATGATAGTCACCATTTCCAGCATCCCTCTTTGTGCTGTCACCCATGGGCTGTAAATCAGGTTCTCCATGGGTTTTCTGTGGTCTAAGCTGCTTTGCTGTGGGTTTGTGCTGAGGGGGAGCTGCCACCCATCCCCGTGCCAGGGCTCTGTGGCTCATCCCCATGCCTTGGGTGGGTGCCCCATGGGGACCAGCTGCCCTTGCTAAGCCCTGTGGATCCTGCACCAGCCTGGGAAATCTCAGCTAATTCAATCAGAGAGCAGGTCCTGCTCTTTGCAGCTGCCACACGCTGGAGCTTGGGAAAAGCAAAGAGCAAAGGGGAATGTAGAAAAACACGAAAGAAGAAAAGATACCGAGAGGGCAAGAGATGGTGAATGGCAAGAAGGGAGTTAATGAGAGCCAGAAAGGCAAGTTGGAGAAATGTTGATTTTATTTAGCATTAATTGCAGGAAAGAGCCTATAAAGTGTGGTAAAAAATTATTAAGTACCACTATGCAATGCCAGCTTTGTGCCAGCCATCCCTACGAAGCAGGTGTATTATTCCTAGTTCCCTAGGTATAAATAAATAATTGCTTTTCCACATCTTTTTTATGATGGCATTTCATTACTTTTTACTGCCATATTGTTATGGCTCCAATTCCTCCAGAACAGGTTGGGGTATCGGCTGGCGAGGGGGACACGTGTGCATGTGCATGTGGGGATGCGTACAGGGGCTGGCACGTGGGAGCTGGGGAGGCAACAAGGTGTCTCAGCAGCCCCAAGGAACACACAAAGCATGATCTTCCCTGCCCACAGGCTGAAGCAAAGTCTTACCTGCAATCTGAGCTCTGACAACGATGTCCAGATGAACAGAGAAAGGAAAATCCTGGCCATGGTTACAGGACAATGGGCATCACATCGTGGAACCAGCTCAGCAGATCCAGAGGAAGAGCTGTAACAAAGTGGGTGTCCTCCTTACATCTCCTGAGAGAGGGACAGGCCTTATGGAGAGTACCCCCCTGGTTCAAGCAGCATGCCAGCCCGCATATCTTGATGTCAGAGACACAGAGCAAGGATTTCCCTGAGATATCCCATCCACCCATGACTCCCATTTGCATCTACTGAGATTAGAAAGGGAAAATAAAACCTGTGTCCCACCCCACTGTGGATTTTCTGCTCACAATGTGCCCATATGCTCCTCCTGGAGCCGCTGCACGCAGACTCTGACATTGCCTGAGTTAAGGGCAACGAGGGCAGATCACATTTTTCCCCAAGCAATGTTTATATCAGCACTTTTGGGCTTGTTTTATCGAGCCTCTCACTTCTCAGAGGAGACTCAGCAGGCAGATAAGCGCTGGATGCGCTTTCCTAGCAATGTCTCTTGCTTCAGATGAGGCCACCAAAGACGCTGGGGGAAGCAACGATTCCCTGGTAACGCCTCAGTCCAGGCTCTGACCTGGAACCGTGGGCTCTGCAAATACACATAAATCTTCAGCTCACGTCCAAATCACTGCAAGGTTCAGTGGAAATAGCAAAACTGCCAGTGAATCTAACCTAAGCTTTAGTCCAAGCCTGGCATGATTTATGACCTCAGGTGGAGCCCATGAAACGCGACAGCTTCAGCCCCAAACCTACCCCAGCCCAGAGGTGCCTGGGCTCTGTGCTGAAGAACTGGGATGGCAAGAAGCACAGATTAAACCAAACGGCACAAACACCTCCCAACAAAGTCTTCAAACCCCCTTCATCATCCATTGAGTAAACACAGCTCATGCACAAACCAAAACAGTGTCCTGCTCCAGTCAGAGATGGGAAATTAAGCAAAACAAAGAAGAATAAGGGCAAGCAAGTAATGAAGTTATTGTTTTCTGATCAAATTCACCGTTTGTGAACAGCATTTCCCTAAATGTAGAATTCTGTGACGGTGCTGTGGTGTTTCAGCACATTTATCACAGCTTTTTAATATTTATTCCCTTCTCAAAACATTATCAGAGGCACCAGGGGATGCAAATTTGTTTCAATCAATAAAAAAAGAAGAGGAAAGAGAATGAGTGTTGGTCACAGTGACCCAATTTTCTAGCAGGAACAGGTCTCGAATCGGTGGGGAAAGATGCTTCTGTTGTTCTCTGTTGGCAAAGGGGGGAAGGATTATATCCACAGAGAATTAACAAGGCCATTTCCTCTCCTTTCTCTGACCCTCGTTATCTATCTACGTATTACCTTGGAAAAACTAACCAGGATAATAATTACCACAAGCTCCCAGGTGACATGACCAAGGTGACTTTTGACCGGCTCCGTACCGACACTGCATATCGCTAATAATCTCCAAATAATCACTCTCCATCAACCAGCTCTCAAATTTTGAGTGTCTCTCATAGTTTAGTTGAAAAATCATAGAATCACGGACTGGTCTGGGTTGAAAGGGACCCCAAGGATCACAGAGCTCCAACCCCCTGCCACAGGCAGGGCCACCAACCTCCAGGCCTGGAGCTACACAAGGTTGCCCAGGGCCCCATCCAACCTGGCCTTGGACACCCCCAGGGATGGGGCATCCACCCCCTCTCTGGGCAGCCCGTTCCAGCCCCCCACCAGTCTCTCTGGAAAGAACTTACCCCTAATATCTAATCTAACCCTTCCCTCCTTCAGTTTTAATCCATTCCCCCTTGTCCTGCCATTATCTACCCTTTTAAAAAGCTGATTCCCCTCCTGTTTCTCTGCTCCCTTCAGGTACTGGCAGGCTGAAATGAGGTCCCCCTGCAGCCTTCTCTACTTCAGGCTGAACAACTCTAGGTGGGGAGGGGAAGGATGGGCAAGGGAGGGGATTTCTGCACCATTACCACTTTGAAAGGCAGCCACATAGGGCTGCTCAGCTCCAAGCCTGCAGGTTACAGCCCGTGTTGATGTGTCCTCACAGCTGTAACATCTGCATCCCATCCCGGTGCCAAGTTCATCTTTTTTCCAATACTCAGCATCACCCCCCCCACGTGCATGTAAATCTCCAAAGGGAAACACTGCATCATGGGTTGTGACCAGCAAGGTAATCCCAGGCAGTGTGTTACAGCAACACCTGCAACATGCTGCAGCGTTTCCAGCCCAGGCAACCCTTACTGTGGCACAGGGCTTCCACCACCCCCAGGACCCACAGGTGGCCCTGAGCTAATAAGCCACAACATAGACTGTTTACAACACCCCAAAGGCTTTTGGGTCACAAGAAGATGAGAAACAGGTCACCCAGCTAGCGACTTTGGGGGACTGGGGATGGTGATGCTCTGCGTGGTACAGCCCTGTGCAGCACCCAGGCCAGGCCAGGCTGGTGGAGAGGACAGATGCCATGTCAAAGCAGAGATGCCAAGAGCGATCGGGATGACAGGGAATGGGACGAAGCAAAGTGCTGCTTCCTGGTTGAACAGCATCCAGAATCACAAACTCTCTCTCACTGCTGCTTCCCAGCATCTTGGTTGCAGTTTTCTCCCACCTCTTTATGCTGAAGGTGAGTGACCTTCAAAAAGCAAAGCTGAAAAAGCTCATGGCTTTTTCTAATCCCCCCCATCTCTAACAGGGGCTGTGCAGAGGCAGCTGGAGGTGAACAGCCCTTTCTGTGAACCAGTGCTGCAAATGTGGCATTTCCCTGTTTCTGGGAGCATCACCAGGGTACCTCACCCATTCTGTGCCCCTCTGCACTCTGCGGCCTCCAGCGCATTTACCAGGCTTGGGGCACAGCCGCTCTGGCCTTCAGAGGGGTCAGACTAGCTGGGGATGCTCAGGAAAGCATCACTGATGGTGAATGGGTTTAATTTGCTGCAGAAGCAAGAAGTCAATCACTTTACCTTTATACTGCATTAATTTCTCCAGGCAGACAAGACCTAAAGCAGTCTCCTGATGTTTCAATAGTGATTTCTCATCCTTGAGGTAGCATGCATGACACAGACACAGATGTCACCAACAAAGCTGCCTGACACCAGCTCTCTCTCTGTGCTAAAGCCCAACATGTCTGTCCCTAGCCTGATCAAGTTTTCTTCAGGTGGATGTTGGCAAAAACATCACCCAGAAGGCTCATTCGCTCCCTCTCAGTGCAAAACCAGAGAGGTTCCCAGCTCTTCTCATAGGAAAAAAATCCCCCTGCACCGAAAGGGTTTCTGCAGGACCCTCCTTGTAAACGAAATGAGATTAGTAACAAAATTTTTCCCCACACACACCCCCTCCCTTCTTTTTTTTTTAATTTCTAGTGAAAGAAAGAACGTGACAAGGAACCAGGAGTCTGTCTGCCATGGAATATTCCTGCAGTACTTGGGGCTGTGGTTTATTTTACTAGTGGTGACTAGTTCAAGCCACATTTAGTCAATAAATATGAGATATGAGGTCACTGCGCCATTTAGCTGTTACCCCGTCTACATATTTCACAGCTGGGTAGTAACCTTTTAACTAGCGTCTACCTCGGTGGGGAGTCTCCATAAAAAAAGAGCCAGGATCCATTGGTCGTGGTGGGGGATCAAGGCATAGGAGCACCAGGGAGATTTCTGAGCAGGCTGAGTCGGAGAAAGGGAAAGCTTGGGGCTCTGCTTTTCACTTTCTTGCCCTGGTTTCCAGTGATGTAGTGCCCAGGCAAGGCGCAGGAGCCCTCCAAGCTGGCCTTGCATCCCCATGGGCGATGAAGCAGCACATCCCATAAGCTGAGTTTCACAGGGAGTTTCTCCATCTTTCATGCAGGAAAGGGGCCCAAGAGACAACTTTCCTCTCATTGCCAGCTTTACAGAACAGACCTGTCCGAGTCAAACATTTCCAAGAGGTTAATCTCTCCTTTTATCCACATCTTCTAGGACTTAACACAAATTCAGCTTTAAAGGTTAATTCTCATCTTTCCAAGTTCACAGCTTCTCCTTGCAGCTTTGCTTTGGGAGGAGGAGAACACTTCCCTGGTTTCTGAGCTGGCAACTCAGAGCTAAGATGGAGCATCCCCAAGTCCATCATTAATTAAACCTGCACAACAGCAGAATGCCACAGAGCAGAACTCCCTGTGATGGAAGAGAAGCTGCATCCCCAGCCCTGCCCCGATGCGAAACCTCCAGGGTTTCAAGTAAATGGATCTTCTGCCACCATTCCTGCAATCCTACTCTGTGCCCACCCGGCTCCACCGTCGGCGTGGTCCCACCGAGGGCTCAGCCCCAGGGATGGAGGCAGCAACCCAGGAGAAAGCTCTGAGTGTGAGAAGGGACCGGGGCCAAGTCACCTGGCCGGGCTCCAGAGGGGTACTGAGGTGTCTAGCAGGAACGAAACACACAAGCGGACATGGCAAAGAGTGAGCAGGGAAGAGAAACACCCGGGAATGAAAAGAGGCCAGCAGCTGTGGGCCAGCCCATGGGGCTGCACTGGAGAGGATGGGAGACCTGGGACCTCAGCTGGCCTCATCCTTCCCTGCAGACTCCTGGACCTGCAGCGCAGCCGCCTACGGCCAAGCCAGGGAAGGGGGGCAGATGATGTGCCCGCCCTGCCGAGCAAGGTGCGAGAAAAGCCCTTCCAAGCATTGCACACAGTCTCCAAGAGAGGAGCCAGGAAAGCAGCAGCTCGGCGCTGCTGGCAGGGCTGCGGCAATGGCTGGGGTGAGCGCCCGGCTCCTGCCCTCCGGCACGCCGGGAATCCCAGCCTGGCTCTCCTGCCCCAACGTCACGGACGAGGCTCGGCACCAGCAGACGCGGCTCCGGCGCCGGGAGACGATGCCGGCACCTCCCAGCTCAGCTGGAGCCTCCGAAATCAGAACCTCTTCTGTCAGCTGCCTTTTATAGGGCTATAAAACCACGAGTTCATGTTCGAGTCTGTCAGATGTTGGCCAGCATCAGGCTCTGGCACCTTCATCACCACCTCCCCGGCTCCCACATGCAAGTGGTCCCCGCTACCTCCAACTCCAAAACCACCACCCAAGGACCAGTAACGCCGCGGACAGACAAGCAGACGTGGAAAGATGGACTTGCAGCAGTGCCAACCCCGACGGACGTGCCCAAGCAAAACAGGGTACCAGCAAGGCTCCTTTATTCAGAGCCTCCCCATCCTCATTACACCAGGTGCCATAAGCAACCAGAAACCATCAGCACGGGGCTGTGGCAGGACACCCCCTGCACCAGCCACCGCCGGCAGCCCCCCAGCCCCTCGCAGCAGGTTGGGACCAGGCAGCGGTGCCACACGCTATTATCAGACACCACTAATAACACGTACACTTGTAATGCTGGGCCCAGCGACAAGAATAACATGAAATAACACTGCACCCACCCACTGAGAACACCAAGTGTGTCACACTCCTCTGTGTCATGTGTTTAAAAATATCTCCACCGACCGCCTCTCTTTTTTTTTTTTTCCCCTCCTTCTTTCCCCCTCCCCTTTTCTTTTCATATTTATTTCTATTTTTTGAACTCCCAACTTGGCCAGGTGGAAAAAAGTTTGCATCAGAGCTGAAGAGGAGGCTGGTGACGGGTGTCTGCTTGTTTTACGTTAAATGGGAGGAGGGGGAAAGAGGGAAAAAAAAGACAAGTTTGCAATTACATGTTCTTTGCGGAGAGGTGTGGCCATCGGCACGGAGAGAGGTTTCAGCCCAAACCACACAGACAGATGCTCGTGGGCAGTGGAAATACACAAACAGGGGCAGCCTGCAGCTGAGATTTTATGGGAGCGGAGGGATTAGAAGCTAATTGAAAGGCTGAGGAAGATTTCAGTCCTCCTGAAGGCTTCCGCTTTGGGTCAGTCGCTTTGCCCAGAGCTGCAGAAGAAGTTGGCAGCCCTGGGGTGACAGTGCTTGGGTGCCCATCCACATCTCCAGGCACTCACTCTGGCTCAGGATCCCATTACAGCAGGGCTGGTGGCTACAGCCATCCTGAGCAGCGATCCCCATCAGAGGGGGGCATGAGCCTCGACTGACCAAACCTGGCAGCACAGCCAGGTCCATACTCTGCACAAGCACTTTCCCCACCCTCCCCCTGGGTGCAGTACTTTTTCCCCAAGGGGTAAGTGCTGAGGTTACACGTAAATCATGGATGCACAGAGCGAGCTTCCAGACTACAGCATCTGCAAACGGAGGCGTGTGGGAGCAAGGCAAGTTTGAGAACAGCCAGCAGTGAACAGGTCAGATGGGTCAAATCCCAGGCACGAGGGGAATTCTGTCTGCTGAGAATCCCAGCTTTAAGGCAAGGCTGAAGGTACTGGCAGGCTAGCAAACAATGGAAGCATGGGGAAAACGAAGGCTGACTCCCTCCACACTACCCTTGTCCAGCCTACCAGCCTTGCTAAAGCACAGTTAGATTAACCCAAGGGTGACTGAAGTTTAACAGGTCCATCTTTAGACTGAAGCCAGTCTGAGCCCAAGCAGCACCAGCAACACAGGCACATGCAGCTGTGGGAGGCTCCATTCCCTTTCCCTGGAAATTCCCAGTGCCTCCCAGGGCAAACCATTCCTTTCTAAACCAGCACAGAGCAGCTTGTGCTTCTAGATGTTGTATCGAATTGTCTTTCATAGACCTTCCTGGAATTAGTCACCCATTTTTTAGCTTCCCCTTTTGCACATGTTTGCAGATTCCCAGAAATTTTGGACCTCCCTGTCCCATCTCCAACCTCCCAGTCCCACGCTTTGGCCATTTAGCCTTCACCCCATCACACACTCAACACACTCAGAGCTCCAGCTTAAGCCCAGGGTTAATACCAAGCCCAAAGCTGTGAGGCAACACAAACTGGTTCTCCCAACTGAAAGCCAAGAGATGGGCTTTGATTTGATTTGGGTTTTTTTATGCAGCGGATCGGCCTCACAGAGCTCACACGAGCCCCTTCCAGCTCTGTGTGGTCATCACCAACACCCCCCAGGTCCAGAAACCGCTGAGTCTACAGTGCTTAAGCCCAACACGTGAGCAGCAACTTCACTGCTTGTCTCCAGGCCCAAGAGAGGACACACGTACCAAAACTCCCCAAAGTCTCTGCAAAACACACACAGAACCAAAAGCACGTGCGTACAAACACACGTGTGTGCTGTGTGGGCACACACAAGGGATAGGCACCCACATTAAGAACACACAACACACATGTATGTCAAACATGTCAGGACAGTGATTTCCTGAACACTGGGGTATTTTAAGGAGCCAGCTACTCAACAGTAGTGGTCGTTTGGGCCGGTGCTGAGCCGCAGGGCCATGCCCAGCTCCTCAGACAGGCACCCCAGGCTCATACCAGACTCTGAGACAGCAGTTTTCCAGCCAGTATTAGGCAGGAGCTGCTCAGAGCTGCCCCCAAGACCTCCCCCTGATCAAGGAAATGCCTCTTATAAACAAGCTTCTTTTGGGGAGCTTGCCTAAAGGGGCCTCACTCAAATATCTGCCCCTCCTCCCTTCACCCGGCGCATCTGTGCAAATAAATATGAGCCACTTCAAGCAGCAGCCGTCCCTTCCGCAGGAGGCACGGGCTGGTGCCTCCTCACAACAGGGAGATGGCTGTGCATGCCACAGGCCCTTGCTTAAACATCTGCTGTCCCTAAGAGGAACAGCAGAGCACGGCACACGCCAATTCCCGACACAGACGGCGATGGATGGATCATAAAAACTCATTTCATCATCTGCAGCAGAGAGGGATTTCACAGCGGCCAGTTGGTCCCATCATGAGCACAACATCCACTGTCTTGGATTATGTGACACTGCAGCCAGGGACTTCAAAAGGGACAGGATTATTGTCTAATTGGATTTCTGGTCTCAATTAGGGCAGAAGGGAAACCAAATGCAAAGCTGGCATGGAAAGCTTCAAACATCTGTAACAACAAGTGGCTAATTTACAGCATCCCCAGCTAGGAGCATGCAAGCAGGATGCAACCCTTCCTCGGGGGGTGACCAGAGACTCACCTGCTCCCAAATGAGCCTGCAGACCCCTCAGCTCAGTAAGGACCAAACATCATCAAACATCACCTCCTTTCCCAGCAGCACCTCAAGAATGAGGATGATACTCGGAGGAGCAGGTGATCTCCAGCTCCTTCCTCCTCTAGATGTAGGCTCGGCCATGGGAGATGAAGGTGATGGAAGGGGGCAGCACCCCTGAAGCTCGTTTGAGAAACCTCAGGAAACTCAAATGGGTTTCACCTTGAAATCAAACAGAGATTAGGGCCTAACAAGCAGCCAAAGCAGAGGGTTGGCTGGGGCCACATGTTGCAGATCAGATGCCATGCAAGGGTAATTACCACAGCCCAAAGGTTACTATGGCTGCTCAAGCACTTCCACATGGGCTCTGAGAGCCAGCCCTGGAACCACTGAGAGACAAACCAGGGGCCGAGTCCAGAGGTACAACTGCTGATGGCCAGCACTCCTGCTGCGCTGCAGGGAGAGGCAGAGCCCGGGCAGAGGGAGCTGAGGCACCCCCCACAACCAACGCAGCTACCAGTGTGGCCATGCCATCCTGTGCCTCCCCAGCACTGCCCATCAAAGGACCCCAGAGTCCTCTGGGCTAAATCCAGGCTCATCCTACTCCTTTCTATTGCTGCAGCAAAGCAGTGCTGGCAGCACCCTGGCTCCTGCATGCACAGGACACGTGCCCCCATACCTCTTCCCTCCCTTCCCAGTACAGGAGATGGGAAGAGATGAGACCAAGACATTTCCAGATCACCCAGTTAGCTGGTGCTGGGCTCTACTTACCAAAACACTGGTGATGGCATCACCATCTCTTGCACGAGACAGTACCCACTGAGAGGAAAAGGGCTTCCTTGCTGTTGCTAAAATCCAGGAGCACCCTACAGCTTTCCAGCTTTAGAAATAAACCCTGGGAACAGACACACATCTCACTCAGGCTCTTGCTCTGCTGGCTGCTGGACCACAGTCGCTCACACCCTTCAGTCCCGGGATCCCCACAACAGCTGCACTGGGTGTGAAGCTGCTTTCCCACATGGCCCGCATGAGCCCCAGGATGGGTCTGCTCCATCACTCCCACTCCAACTCTTCAGGCTGGGCTCTTCAAATGCAAAAGCTCTCCCCTCCCTGCTCTCTGAAGGGTGTCATGCCCAGAGCCAGGAGATGAGCCTGCTTGTACTTCCCATGGGAAGATGCTCTGGGAGCCTCTACCAGCACTGCCTTCCCCTCAGTGAGGGCAGGAGGTTTGCACAGCATTAACACTTCCCTTCGGACTTCCAGATTACATTGTTCAATTATATCTTGCCAGCCAATATAAAATGTGGGTTTGGGTGCATTTGCACAGCCTGTTTACGTACCCATAGGGCTAAATTCTGCTCTGGGAACGTGCCACAGATGCAGAGACACCAGTGGCTCCACATAGTCCCACTCCTACCTCCACATCACGAGAGCCATACTCCCAGAGAGGGAGAGTAAAGAATGCATCGATGTTTGGGGCAGCAGACTCCTCCAGCACAACGTATGCAGTTCCGATGCAATGGGAAGATGCATGATGCAGGGTCTTTTCCCCCAAACAACAAGCTTATTTCTCTCTGACCCATCCATCAGCATCCTCAGGGTCACCAGGCTGCAGCGCTGTGGCCGAGGAGCTGCGGCCAGGGCGCACGGGCTCCGTGCCTCCACAGCCAGGGTGGGACAGGGGGGGAACCCGGCTGCGGCACGTCGTGCAACCGCATCTTATTTATGGCACAGGTTCTCATGATCTGCTGCAGCCACGGAGGAACTCCCAGCAATTTTCACTCTCAGTAGACACAGGTTTTCAGCACCGGCTATTTTTGCTGCCCACAAGTATTTTCATTCAGCCGGTTCGAAATCAGGGCTGTAAATGCAGCAGGCTGGATGCTGAGTGGGTGCAAACAGCTCTTGCTCCATCTAAGTCCAAGGGAGATGCTGCCGTTCTCACCCACACAGCATGAGATTATTGCTTGGCCCCTTTCCAGAGGGGCTTCCAAGCTGGTTTCTTGCTTTCTGCTGAGCAATCTGGAATTCGACTTCTCTCCACTGTGCGCTCTCCTCGGCGGCAGACATGTGGACAGAGGGTTCAGGACAAGGATTTTAATTCTGCAGCTCAAGGAGGGCTGGAAGCAAGCCTTGGATTCGGAGTGAGTGAGCAATAGGGTTGGGAAATGGATCCCCCATTTCCTCAGAGTTCACTCACCGACGTCCTTTCCTATACCGAGGCAAAAAGTTAAGTGAAATCTCCCAGAGATGGAACAAACAGCAAACAGATTGGGAAGAACAAATGCTTAGGAGAGAGAAAATAAAACCAACCGCAAGAGCTGTGAGGAAAGTGGTTACGGAACATGGACGGAGCGTAAAGCGTGCCATTCGGAGAGCCTCGGCTGAGTGTCAGAGGTTCAATACTATTGCCTCCAATTTAAATCACTTTTAAAAGAAGTGCAAAAGAAAGGTGATGAAAGGGCCCTAACGTTGTTCCCTGGTCGGAAAAACACAGCCCACTTGTGCACTGTGGTAAAGTTTTGCATTTTGGCTAGACAGTGCGTGCAGGGCTGTGCTGGAGCCTCTGCTTATTTTTAAAAAGTTGGAGTCACCGGTGATCCGTGGTGAGAGAAAATGCTTTTGCCTTTCAGGATGATGCTGTAAGAGCAGCATCTTCCAGAGGAAGGGAGCCCAGCTGCTCCGGGGGTATGCGAGGGGCCATTGCACACATGCGTGGCTCCTGGTACAACAAGGCATGGGTGAAGACCAACCTTGGACTGTCAACTCCTCCTGCTCACTGGCTAAGGCCCATCATAGACCATGGGATGGTTTGGGTTGGAAGGGACCTTAAAAGATCAGCTGGGCAGACGTCTTTCACCAGACCAGGTTGCTCAAAGCCCCATCCAGCCTGACCTTGAGCACTTCCAATGATGGGGCATCCACAATTTCTTTGGACAACTCATTCCATTATGTCAGTACCTTCTTGTAAAAAATGTCTTCCTTATATCCCATCTAAACCATATCATAACCACACTCCTCTTTCCACCCTCGCTCTGGAGCAGTGATTGAGGACATCAGAACTGCTTACACATGGATAGTGGCAGGTTGAGCGTTCCCCCTCCAGCACAGAGAGCTGCGGCTCAGCCCCCGGGACCCGATCACATCCATGCTGGGACAGGGATGCGTGGCCACCTGCCACAGCTCCCACAGCACCCCAAATCTGGGTCAAATCATTCGGTGGCAAAGCAGGATGATCCTCACCCCACGAGGCTCAGGCAGCAGGGTTTGACATGGCCACCCTGGCTCCCGGCCTCGCCCGAGATTCCTGGTAGGGAAGGCTGAACCCTGCACGCTTCCAAGATAAATACGCCGGGCTTTAGGCAGTTTACTCTATGGAGGCCCTTTGCTGCGGCCTGTCTGCTCTGACCAGACACTGGAAGTGTGGCGGCACCGCGTGCCAGCAGCACACCAACCCTGGAAGCGTGGTCCTCCGCGAGCTCCAGGCCCACGACGGTACCGAACCTTGCAGGGACGACACCCAGAGCGTGCACGGTCCCTATGGGGAGATGATGGAGAGCCAGCCCGCTGCAGGACCCAGTGGGTTAGTCACCGGGGTGAAGCTGGGGGGTTACCTGGCAGGACCTCAGTGAGGTCCCACATCCAGCCCCGCAGAGCCTGTTCTCCTGACAGCGCAGCGCTGCAGGGCCCCAGCACCTTCCCAAGAGGATGGAAAAGCCCGAGGCAGCACCAGAAGGGCTGGGACAGCCAGTTCCTCAATGAAACTGCTTTGTGCTCATGTTGAAAAGAACAAAAAGCAGGGAGAGGAAACCTTTTTTCCCCACTGCATTATTCACACTCCGAGATATTTCATGCACCAAGATATTTCATGCACCAAGATATTCCATGCACCGAGCCAGGCTTGATAACCTCACCTAACAATGGGTCACTCCTGGCCCTGCATTGAATCTCACATTTTAAGCTCAGCCTCAGCTATTATTATCATCCATCTCCTTTGTAACCCAGGCCAGAGACTTTCACTGTTCTATCAAAATAATAACTCTTAGTTAAGCCTGCCAAAAACCTTCTACATGGATGTTCTCTCCTTATTTTAAAAAAAGGAGAGAAATGCACAATAAACACCCTTTTACTACAGTGACCTTGTGGATTTGGGGTGCCCATAAGCTTGTACCGAAAGAGAAGTTGAACAGTTGTGTGAATTATTCTTTTTTTTTTTCCAACTCCCCTCCTGCTTATGCAGTGAGTTCCTAATATCCTGATTGGAACCAGATTTGCATGAATTAGAAGTCGAAATTGGAGCAGCAACTGCTGTGCAGAGGATGTAAAGGGAATAAAATGAATGGGGTATTAACCTTCAACCACTGAATATTAATCAGTGTTTCACAAAAAAGAAAATACAGAGGCTGCCACACTAAATATTTTTAGCATTTATTGACGGGCTTGATTTCCGCTCCCTTTTAGACCTTTTGCTTCCAATCATGGACCAGAAAAAAAAGTTAAAAAAAAAAAAATCACAGAGAAGATGGGGAGGGCTGAGAGGGGGAGGTGGGAGAAGAAAAAAGAAATAATAAAAATCACCCATTTTCTCAAGTGCTGGATGATATTTGCGGGTTACGCAACGCAGAAACCCAGCTAACAAACAGAGCACCTCATCCCACGGCCGAGCCCTTCAAAGACTCATTTCTCCCAGTCCCAAACCAAACAGAAATCTACCCTGAAGTACAGCGAAGCCTTCGGAAATGAATGCACGATAAAGAAATAAACTCCTTAAAAGCTCCCCTTCCCCTGTGCCCAAAGGTGAAATACGGCTGAAAACCCAAAATCAGCCCAATTAAAGAATCGGCTCGTTAAGCAGAGGGGCTTTTTTTGGTGTGTGCATTGTTTTCCCAGTGTGCTCTGGTGCTGTTCATAAAATAGCTCCATGAAAAACAAGATATAAAGCTTATCAAGATTCCCCTTGAAAGGGTGACATCTCCATTGCACTGGGAATGCTTGGGATGGAGAGCGATGGCCGGAGCACCGCTGGGTGCTGCATCCCCGGGGCCTCGCCCAGCTCAGATCTGGCTCACAGGATAACAGCCAAACTGGGATGTTCAGTGGCATTAGCAATGGCTGTGTGTCTCCTGTGGGGTTACGGGGTGCTGGGGTGGGTAGGGCTGCCAGAAGAGTAGGTGTGATGGGTGGTCAGGGGTGGCTGCCCGGACTGGGGGGCTCCTCAAGAGGTGAGGCTCGCTGGGTGGAAAGCACAGCCCCTCTCCACCCCCACAGCCACATCACATTGTATCAGCCAAGCCATACCTATCCCAGGGGTTTCTCACAAACAACATCTAAACCACCAAAAAAACCCTCACAAGTGGAAAACTACGGAGACTTCTTCTGCCATTCCTCCCCTGCAAAATTTGGCACGGGGGGATTCTGAAGCCAGATGTCCCTTGAAATGTCTTTTCGGCAGAGACAATTCCCTCCCTCCCAAACACTGCTGCCCTTCTCCTCAGTGCACCTTTGCAAAACAGAATTCATTTGTTTTCATTAACTTCTTATCGAGTTACCTGGATTTGTTTCAATACTCAGAATGTATTAGAGAGAAGAGGGGGGAGAGAGAGAGAGAGAAAACAGTGGTAGGTTTTCAGGAAATAGCAAGTTCTTTTTCACTGAGATAGAAATCATTTGGCAAGCCCCAGTGAAATACTTCTAGGTTCCAGAAGAAAGCAAGGGCTGGGGCGGGGAGGGGGGAAGGAGGGGAAGCAAGCAAGGAAAGGGAAGATGCTAATGAACTGCAGAGGAGAGAAAAATAAAGTTTAAAAGAAAATTAAAATAAAAGGGAAAAAAAACCCCAAGAACTTAGTGCTGCTCATACATCTGCATCCCTCATCCATCCGTAGAGGGAAAGTGCAGTGTATCTCCAAGTCACAGAATTTTAGGGGTTGGAATGGATCTCAAGAGATCATCGAGTCCAACCCCTAACTAGATAAGGACCTACTTTCCTCTCTTGGGGCATGGCTGGGGATAGGTGGCGTTAAAGTCCCAGAAATAACCGGCATTTAGACCCTTTTTGCAAAAAAAAAACCCCAAAACCCCAGGCACCCGGTCAGCAAAAATGTCAGCGACACGTTTCCCTTCTGCCTCTGCTTGACAAGAGCCCCACAGGTATCCACACCCATGTCAACAGCAATAAACACGCCTAACTTTGGGACACACTTAAGTGCTTTCTCCTTCAGTGGCAGTAGCAGCTGAAGTCGTGCTAGATGCCTTCATTTGGTGCTCTAAAACCTCCTAACAACCACGAGCCCACAGTGTTTGCTCTCATTCCCACCCGCCTGCAGCTGCCCAATGCAACGGAGAATCAGGTCTGAATTCAGTGGGGATGTGCTGCCTCCAGTCCCGGGAGGGGGGCAGCTGGGAAAGGGTAAAATAACAAAGTGTTTTTAGCAGGAGAGGGCCAGGACAGCCCACCACCACCTCAGCTGCCTCCCATCACCCCCAGGAAAGCACCAAGGAGTAACCTGGCACATGCACGTACCCATCGGCTGGTGTGGGCTCCCCAGCTCTGAGCGCACCTCAACTCACATCTGCGTTACTCCACGCTATCAGGGCTGTGGTGCTCACTCAGCTTCTGTCCTGGGGAGGAAAGGGGGGGATTTTCTTTGCTCTTCCCCACCCCTCCACCCTCCCTTTTCTTTGCATTTTCTCAGAGAGAAGGCTGCGTTCTAATTAGTTTGCATTTACAGGCTGCATGATGGAAACGTGATCCCTCCTCTAACCTTTATCATCTGTTTCTTATCTTCAGAGCTGCACAGTTCCCTTAACTCTTAGTGCACAGGGAGATGTTTAAAAGCTCTTCTGCTCCAAGGAGAGCCATGCCGAAATGGGAAGAGGCAACAGTATCATGGTGGGTGGGATGGGGACACAGCCCTCTCCTCCAAAGCCCATCTCTGTTGTCACACCGTCATCCCTGGGAGGTGTGCAGGATGATGCTGGCTGCTGTGTTCACACGCATCGGGCTGCGTGGCCGTACCACCAAAAGCACAACAGCACCTTGTGCTTATCCCTCTCTTGGCATCTCCCCATACAGACTGTCTTGATGGGCCTTGGGGACGTTTCTGGGTATTGGAGTGGGCGACACAAGGTGGCTGCTGACACCATCTATCAGCCCAGCTCTGAATTCATCTCTGTTCTGCCCAGCCCTTTGCACCAGAGGCTGCAGCAGCGTGAAAAACGCGGCAGGATGGAGCCTGCAAAGATGCTTTGTCGACACGGTTCCTCACGCTGGTCTGGCCAAAGTCAGTGGTAGCACTCCCAGAGCAGTTTGGCAAGGGATGAGCATTTCTCTAGAGCTAAGAAGTTTAATCGCTTGTTTAGATCTTAAATAAGCTGTATGCCCCCAAAAAACCTCTTTCTGCAGCAAGTGTCCTGGGTTAGACGTTTGTATATATAGCCCCGTTGAGCCACACGGTAATTGTAGGTTGCTATAAAAAAAAATAGAGGGGTTTTTTTTTTTCCCCTTGCACATTTTAAATCTGTCAGTTTTGATTTCCATCACGTGCTACTAATGTGAAGCGTCCTGGGGACTCTCTCGGCGTGGTGCTGGGCTCATCCCGAGCTGTTCCTCCTGCAACGGGAGGGCAGGAACCTCCTTTGAAGTCCTCCTGGTGATTCATGTCTGATTCCTTCCTGTCCCCTCCCCAGGAGAGGTTTCCCTGGGCTGACCTGACCCCCCCTTCTCCTCCCCGCCTCTGCGGTGGACGCAAGGAAGATGGAATGACCTTCCCAAATCCCAGGTCCAGGAGGAAAGCCTTCCTGTCCTGCCAAGCCTTTTGGGAGCCATGGGACCCAATTCTTCCAGTTTTGCAACAGAACTGGGTTGGGTTTGTACATACAGGAAGACAAGTGGCTTCAGCCATACCAACACTCTGGGATGTTTTACCCAGAGGAACCTTCTCAAGGAGTTTCATCAGTGATTACAGTGGCAAGACAAACAAAAGCCTTAGTGGTTGGCATCCACCCATCTCAGGGCCACATCTTGCTTTGATAACAGAAGAGTGCCAGCTGCATTTTTTATTATTATTATTTTTTACTGTTTCCCTTTCTTCTTCTTCTTCTGGGTTTTTTTTAAGCAGTCTGTGTTGCTTTTTAACCACTATCCCTGCACATGGTTCAGCCTTTTGCAAAACCAAAACAAAACAAAAAACCCCTAGGTGTGAGAAGATTAAAGATTTTGAGATCTGGACATTTTCAAATCAGAAACACATGGTTAAAATAAATTGGGCTGGCGGACAGCCACCACTTTTAAAAGCCAAAGAGCCACTGCATTCAAAGGATGCCCCAAAAACCTGAAGAGAACAAGAGCATCAAGAGGTTGCCTTCACCCCATGGGCAGAGCCAGGGCCAGGACAGTTCCACTGTGTTTTATCATGTTTCTCCATGGTCTGTGCTGTCTCCTACCCCCACAAACGTTTTGCAACCAGCCCTAGTGAATATCTGTGTGCACACACTCTGTCCATCCTCCCCTGAAGCTTCAGCATGCTCGACTTCCTCTGAGATCTCACAGTTCAACCTCCTGTGAGATCTCATAGCCCAACCTCTTTCTGGCATGGCCCAAATCAGCTTCCACCAAGATCTCTGTGGGAAACTGCAAGGACAAAAGCTACAGAAGCCCCAATCCCACCTGAATTCACCAGGCAAACTAGACAACCACCCTGCAAAGAACAAGGGAACAGCCAGAGACCTCTCTGCTCCTGCGAAGCAACAACACATCCCTGTAGGGACATCAGGAAGAAGAGCGTTGCTGGATCTGATTCTCTGGGCTCAGCAAGGGAGCTACGAATAGTGAGGAGGAGGCAGCCACAAGCTGCCTCTTCTCCCCCTTCCCTGCTGCCTTCTGCATGCGAGGTCCGAGCTGTGCATCAGGGCTTGAGCTAGCTCATCTCCCAGCCTAGACCCAGACCATAAGAACATGCTAAACAAGCAAGATCTCAACCCCAGGCCTCGACTTAGGTCAGAGACACACATCTCACTGCTGTGCAGCACCAGGCACCTTGAGTTTTGCGAGGCAGAACCTCGCACGACCGACATACCGTCCCAAGAGGGTCCGTGGCAGCTGGGAGGGAGCTGCAGACTGCCACAGCATCCAAACCAGCCAAGGTTCTTCCCCACTATGAAAAGGCAGATGCATTTCCAACCAACAGCACAACGTCCCAGAAAGACTACCAGGCACTTCGCTCTCCACCGCACGACTTCCTCGCTCCTGGCATTTTCCTAGGGATCAGCAGGAGACCCATCCAGAGCAGGACTCCAGGTCTCAGGGACCTAATTGGGGAGGAGAGGGGAAAAAAAAAAAGACTGAACACAATTACCTCGCCATGATGTTCGGAACCTGCTTTACATGGAATAATATTCTTCGTCTCTCAGTTGTTTATAGGGTCTTTAACTCTTCCCTTTTTATAGGGGGGTTTCTGAAATCTATTTTATTAGGGGAAAAAGATTTGAGTGTATTAGGCAAAGTGCCAGTAGCCATGGAAACCTCGGATTTTTCCATCTTCATTACAAGTTCAAGTAAAACCTTCATATAAAATCTAAATGAAAGGGTACATTATAAGTCCATTTTGAAATGTTTGCCTGGAAGTAAAACTTTGGACTGCATCCTTTTTTCTCCACTGAACATTCTGGTTCTATGCGGAACACATTTTTCAAGTCAGATTTTTGTTTTCTTTCAAATTTTATTCCGTTTGCTCATACAGGGTGGGTCGTCTAGTGGTTAGAGCAAGGCATCAAGGCAACTGGTTTCCAGTCTCAGTCTGTTCCTGATCGGGCAGGGAGTGTTCCCAATTTTATCCAGGTGACTTGGGCAAATCCTGTAAGTTCTAAAAAACCTCTTTTTTTTTCCATTTTCCCCCCCTTCCTTACAAATATAATGGTGATGATAATTATTGTCCTGAGGTCGCACCAGGATTCACTCATTAGCATTGACAAAGAAGTCCCCAGAAGAGTTGCTCATACCATCCACTGCATTTTCTCATGGGTGTGGAAGCCAGGCTGAGGGGTTAAGGAGAAGTAGAGGTTAGATGATGGCATGACTTGTCTGTCTTCTTTGCAAAGACTTGATTAGGAAACCCAAAATCAGACAGCCTAGTGTAGATACCGACACAATCATAGAATCATAGGGGTTGGAATGGACCTCGAGAGCTCATCAAGTCCAACCCCTCTGCCAAAGCAGCTCCGCAGCTCATATTGCACAGGTCAAAGTCCAGACGGGTCTTGAATATCCCCAGAGATGGAGACTCCACCACCTCCCTGGGCAGCCTATTCCAGTGCTGCAGGAGATATTCATCATACTTAGAAAATCCTTTGGTGCCACTTGAGTGGATTAATTCTTGCACCTTAAAGCACTCTGGTTTCATCCAGCTTCGGGAGGAGGCAAATTCTGCAGCTGCAGATGGTGAGGCACCATCTCACCCAGGGCCACAAAGCCATGGCCACTGCAATGACTCCCTCAGCACACAGTCCACTCCAGCGCACAGAGCTGAGCAGCTTCTCCAAGGCTGAATCAGAAGAAATCCCCTCTCCGGTTTCCCCTGAGGCCACAGAACGCAGTTCATGCCTGAGGACACTGAGCAGCACCTGGCTTTCCCTGGGAAACATCATGAGACCATCCACATCCTGTTCTCCAGGCTACAGACTCACAGGGGCTGTTGCCTTCTAGGGAAGGAGAAGTTGTAGCAGGGCTCTGTACTAATCCCCTTCTATTTCAGCCTGTCAGTGGGCACCAGCAGCAGCCAGAGCTGGTTTGGGGTCATCCCCTGTGCAGCATGTTTTGTCTGTGTGTAGGCTGAGGCTGAGCCAAATTGGCATTTCCATGTTTCATCCCAGCTGCAGGGTAACTGGGAGCCTGGCTGCACATGCTGGGGGCACAATTCCCTCCCACCCATGAACCAAACAGCACCTTCCTTTCTCAAATGGGGTTTGCAGCCCCCATCCCCCCCACCTCCCCCGGTCCATCCATGCATCATGTAGGGTGCAGCATCTGCTCATGGTGGGACAACTCCTACCCTAAAGGACTGGTGTGTGGGATTCAGAGGGGCTGGGATGTGCCAGCACAGATGCCAGCAGCCCAGGCAACACGAGCAGGACCGTGTGATGCTTCATGCCAAGAGCTGCAGACAGCAGAGAGGGCAGAAGCCAAAAAAAGTGCCACCCCTTGGGCAGCACAGGGCACAACCCAGCCTTTAGCACTTTTGCATCATCCTAACGATCCTGGAAAACATTTTTCCTATCTGCCATTAGGCTGAAAGGAGACCCTGCTCCTGTTGAATCTGATTTCCCTTCTGCTCTGTTACAGTTCAAACTACAACCTGCTGCCTCCTGACCGTGCACATTTCGGGAAGGGGAGGAAGGGGGGGGGGTGGGTTACAAACGGCGTGGGGCTTTTTCTTTTTTCGATACATCCTTCCTTCCGCTCTTCGCAATCAATTAGTGGGCAAAGACTTCTGAAAAGCTCTTTCCTCCCTAACCTTTCGCAGCCTGTTGCGATAATGACTCTGGAGAGCTCGACCTGGGCCTTTGCGTGGGGTTCGTTACCTTCCCGGGGCAGCGGAAGGTGACCTTCATCACTCCCCTCCTCTTCCTTTCCTACCCCTGCAGCTCGGATGGTCTCAGGGAGGAGGAGGAGGGGTTGGAGCTGCCTCACTCCCGGCAGATAGAGTTTCTCTCCAGTGTCATTTTTGCAATCAAAAGCCAGAGGGTGGTTCTAGAGAGAACACAGACCCTGGGTGGTGGCGGGGGGGGGGGGGGGGGGGGGGTGTGTGTGTCCTAAAAATAATGAATATAATTATGCATACCTTGAATCAAAACATCAAGAGATGGAGGGGAAAGGGGGTTTCTGGTTTTAATTTGTAATTTCTTTTCCCCTCTCTCACCAGGCAAGCTGCTTTCCAGCAGCCAGCCTCCAAGCTGCTGCAGATTACCCCCCAAAAACACAGCTTACAACTGAAGCAACTTACTTTGCCAGCAGTAGCAGGGGAGGGGGGCAGGGTTCAGTCCCTCCATGATGCAAACACACAGGTCAGACACACTAGCAGAAGTTTTCCCTGGCACCTGCAGCCACTTTCACAGCCCATCTGCCCGGGGCGGGTGTATCGTGGGGCTCTTCAAGCAACACCTTGTACAAAAGCATCCCTGCATCACAGGGCAGCTTTGTGCTGGCTGCCATGCTGAGGGGAAGGACGGGAAGGATCATGGGTATTTCCTGGGACATGCACATCCTACTCAGCATTTACACAGCCCTGACAGTACTCCCCAAATTTGGCAAGTACCTCTCTGCCAGGGCACCACCAACACAACCTTCCTCTGCTCTGCTGCTTGCAACATCCCGCTCCCCAGAGCTGGGATCCAGCCGTGCCATGGGTGACACTACAGCAGTTTACTGACTCACATCACTGTCCCCAAAGAGGAAGCTTTCCAGCTCCTTTTTCCTTCTGCCACCGGCAGGATAAATGAGGCAACCGCCTCCACCACAGCACAGCAGCCTGCAGAGCATCAGCATAGGGTGAGACACAGCAGAACAGCTGCCAAAACCCATGACTGGGACCATGCAACCCACTAAATGCCACACTTCCAAGGCACAATCCCAATGCAGTGATGCAGCTCCTCCTTGTAGTGCAAAGTGACCCCCTTGGGGAAAAAGAACCCCCCAAAAAATGAGCATTTTTAAAGTAACTTCCTGACTCGGGGGATGTGGGAGATGCTTTTCTCGCAACCATTCCCTGCACCAGGAGGGTACGAGCAGCCACCTGCACCTCAGGTCCTCCCTGGCTCAGCACCACCCCACGGGTCCCCGCAGCACCCTGCACCCGTTTGCTGCCCACCGCGGCATCGCCACACGTAATTGCCACCGACTCTCACCCGCTGTAATGGAAACCATCCCATCCAAACCCAGCTGAGAGCAACTGGAACCACTTTGAGGCGAGAAGCCTATTACCGGGTTATAAACCTCTCCCATCCTCCACAGGAGCCTTTCATAGGGCCAGCTAGAAAAATAATAACCCCAAAAACCCCATGTGGTGAGAGGGAGAGAATACAGTGTCTCCAGGTAACAAATACTTGCTTCTCCTGCTATTGTTCCACCCACAAAATGGATTTATTAAAAAAAACCCAAATTCAGAATTTGAATTAACTCGAATTAAACGTGAACCCACCCCTTGCTTCCTGCTGGGTGATGCTCAGTATCCTTTTTAACCTACAAAGTCACAGCCAAGCGTGTATGACACAGAAGGCCAGGCTCTCACAGGCTAAACCAGCCAGGCTTCGTTGGCATCAGTGGATTAGCACTGATTTACATTAAGTAAAGGCTGGGCATATGGTGTGTATGCGCAGGCAGAGAGGCAGCACGAATGGGTCTTGGCAGATTTCCTCCCCTCCTCCGAAACACAGAGGTCCCAATGTCCCTCTGCACATGGATCACACCCCCTCTGCTCCTTCACGTTGGCTCTGCACAGCGAGGGTAACAGGAAGAACCCAACTTTTGAGCTGCCACCGTCACACAAAGCTGTTGGGGGGTTTTGACACCATCTCTAGTTTTAATAAAAGGAAACAAAAATTCCCTGGTTTTTCTTCTTGGAATTTGTCTCCTTGGCCCAAAGGGGCTGGGGGAAGCTCTCCCCTGCTCTCATGGCACCATGCCCATGAAGCGGCAGAGATGAGCTGATCTCTGGGTGCACACTGCCTACCCTCCTTGGATCCCCAGAAAACACCTGGAATTTGAGAAATTCCCCATTTTGCTTCCCCATTTACTCCACTTGAACCGGCTCTGCCCCACTACAACAACACCCTTTGGAAGGAGGAGATTCCCTTTCACAATGAAGCAAATTAAAAATCAGGATTACTTGTGGCTTTTGGTAGCTCTGCCAGGTTTCAGTTTTAGCATCGGGCCCTGGTGCTGAGTGCTAAATAAATAACTACCAAGAGGGAGATGCTGTCCCACTGAGCTCTGTGTTCCCCCACTCCTCACCCACAGCATCAGACCTTCCTCAACCTTTGAAGAGTCTCTTCTGGTGTTGTGAACATGCTCAACATCGATTTGGGCAGGAATTCTGCTGTAAGGGCTCTTCAGCGAGGACAGCATCACCTCCTCCTCATCACCTCCCCCTCCATGAGACACTGGCTTCAGGGTTTATGAAGAAAAGCAAGATTTGTGATTATAAAAAACCAAATCAAGATTTCTAATCATGGCAAGTAGTTAATAAGCACATAATGGATCCATGAAGGATCATGGATCTGCCCAAGACAGGCAATGGCTTCTGCTCAGGGGGAACTTCACAGCTTTGGGACAAGGACCACTACATGGTCTCTTAGGACCATTGCTCTCCTGCTTCTCCCATGAAACCTCATCTCTGGCCACCGGATGAAGAAGAGAAAGTCAAAAGACAAGCAGAGGACACGGTTCCTGCTGCTTTGCCCCCTCCCTCACCTAAAATCTAATAAAGATGATTAAATTACATGTCTTTTCCTCCCATTGAAATCACCGCGCGCTGCTCGAGTATTAGAGCTCAGGAAATAAGGCTCGACAACTTCCCTCGTGAAACTTAAGAAGGCAGAGCAGGGGTCTGGAGCGACAGGCCTGCACGACTGGGCTGCTCTAATTAAGAAATCACCCTGCTGAGCAGAACCTAATCTAAATAAAATAGAAAAAGGAACTTGGTTCAAAACGCCGCTGCCTTGCGCGAGCCCCCCTTCCCGCCAGCCCACCTCCCTCCCTCCTCCCCCCCCCCCAGACGGAACCCATCCAAGTCACAGGGAGTTTTTCTCTTCTGCTCTTTCTTGGAGGGTGAGGTAGGCTCACACAGAGCCCTGTGTGTGCCTGGGGTGGCCAACTTCCAAAGGAAAAATACACCAGCCATGTATGGCAAAAGGCTGCTTACTTTTTTTTGGGGGGGGGGCTTTTTTTTTAAATTGGTGATTTTTAGGTATTTTTTTAAATTTTAATTTTTTTTTAATGATACCTGACCTGCTGCTTGCTAAGGAGAGGGGAAAAAAACCCAACCCTCTGGTCAGAATTGGTTTGGAACAGAAAAGTGGAGGGTCAGGTTACTCTTTCCCCCTCCCCTGTAAAAGTTTCCACCTTTTGTGGAAAAATGTTGGGAAAAAAGAAAAAAAAATTCAATTTTTTAAATTATGGAACTTAAAGAAAAAATATTTAAGCTGAAAAATCTTTGCTGGTTTGATCCTTCACCATCTCAGAGAATTTCCTTACGTTCCCGTTCACAGATCAGACTGCCCCAATAAATCAAACCCCACGAGCCAATACCCCCCCACCCTGCATGCCAGTGCTGGGGATCGCCATCCCACCAGCCCCCCAGCCTGGACCAGAGTCTACCCATCATCTACTGCTTGTCCAGACGAGACTCACCCATCATCTACTGCCCTCCAGCCCCTTCTCTTCTCTCCCCATCACCCATTCTCCTCTCTCCACGTGTTCTCTGCCTGTCTCCAGCTCGGAGGAGATGTCCCACTATGTGCTACAGCCACCCAGTCCATCAGACCCTCACACAAATTTCACAGGCATGAAGTTACCATGTGAATCACTACTTAAGAGCACAGGCAGAGGAAGATTTATAGTGATAAACAGAGGAGCACAGACATTCCCCTCTATGTTTTAGAAAACCACTTACCTGCTGAAAAGGGAAAGTGCTGTAACTTGAAGGTTTCCTGGCCAGACCTGAAAAGTAAATCAAACAAACACTATTTGCATTTATTCATAATTCTCAGCAGATTGTTGTTCTAGGAGCTTTTTGACTGAAGTGGGGATAATCTGACTCATGCCAGCTGAGGATCATGCTGGCTGAAGATGTCTCCTGATGACCCTGGGGATGGGACAAGACCAAAACACCAAAGCCAACCCCCCTGAGTCTATATTGTGCAGGTACCAGCCAAACAGGCATGTGGGCTGAGAAACCTAAATTTGAGGACATCTCCTGTCCATCTCCACGTGGCAATCATCATAGATGCAAATACACTGCCATTGCCAGCTTGTGGTTTAATGTCCAAATGATGCAGAGCTATGCGATGGACGGCAGGTCAATAGCCCACCCAAGCTGCTTCACCACCTGCAAAACCACATCTGCAGCACCCTATCCAGTCTTGGCCCTCCCCTCATACAAGACAGACATGGACATCCTGGCTTGGGTCCAGCAGAAGACACTGAGATGATGGAGAGCTGGAGACAAGCTGATAGAACTGGGTTTGATCAGCCTCAGAAAGGAAGGGGGTGAATCTTATCGCTGTCCTCAACTGCCTAATTACAGGGAAGATAGAGCCAGGCTGCTCTTGCAAGGGCACAGGATGAGAGACAGCAGTCATGAGCACAAGGACAAATTGCCTTCTTCCCCATCAGGGTGCTCAGATGCTGAATAGGGACCTGGGGAAGTTCTGGGGTCTCCATCCTTGGAGATACTCAGACCTTGGCAGACTGTGCACCAAGCAACCCAGCGTGGGGGGGCCCTGTTTGGAGTGGGGTTGGACTGAAGCTCTGCAGAGGTCCTTTCCAGCTGGAATTGTCCCACGCCCCTCTGCACACAGTGTTCCCTCAGTGTTCCCCAGCATCTGCCCAGGCCACGCTGGCTCCCCAGCATCTGAAGGGCACCACATGCGCCAGACCCTCCCAGACAAATTACTCTCCCAATTTCTCTCCAAACAGTAAAACCATTTCTCCATAACTCTGCTAAAGTGTTAACACTACCATTCCAGTTTCTTTTATGACAGCCCCGGGCTACTGCCAGCCAGGCCTCCCTCACCACCCAGCCCACTCCCCAGCAGCTCCCCTAGCACTCTCACAGTGCTGCCTGTTCTCTGGGGTGGGGGGGAAGTAAATAAATTCGCCACAGAAGACAGACATTGGAGTTATCAGCCAACAGAAGATGGCGATGAGCCAGCATGAGTCCTCAGGCCCACTCTGCACCCACACCCTGTGCCAGACATGGCTGACAAGGTCGCTGACCGCACAGGCCCTGCCCTCCTTCCCTGCCTCACCGTTACTGGGAGTGCTCAGGTACGGCATCATTCTTGTTGGGTAGATGGGAAACTGAGGCAGGGAGACTCATTAAGTGATTTGTGCTGAGCAAAAAGCACAAGGAGAAATGGAAAACGTTTCTTTGAAGCCTGAGCTTAACCCCCAGGCCAAGCTTCCATGGTGCCCACAGTCATCGCTCATTCCGCTAACGAAACACGTTTCTAACCACCTTAGACTCACTCTGTGTTCACCGAATTGTAGGGGTTGGAAGGGACCTCCAGAGATCACCGGGTCCAACCCCCCTGCCAAAACAGGGTCCCTAGGACAGGTCACACAGGTCGGCATCCAGACGGGGCTGGAATATCTCCAGAGAAGGAGACTCCACACCCCCTGGGCAGCCTGTCCCAGGGCTCCCTCACCCTCACTGGGAAGAAGTTCTTCCCCAGATTGGTGCAGAACTCCCTGTGCTCGAACTTCAGGCCATCGCCCCTTGTCCTGTCCCCACAGACCACTGAGAAGAGGGTGGCCATTTCTCCCTGTCCCACACTTCAGATATTGATAAACATTGATCAGATCCCATCTAAGGCTTCTTCTCTCAAGCCTCAGCTCACTCAGCCTTTCCTCATAGAGGAGATGCTCCGGGACCTTAATCATCTCCATAGCCTTCCACTGGACTCTCTCCAGGACAACCCTGTCTTTTTAATACCAGGGAGCCCAGAAGGGAGCCCAGAACTGGACACAATACTCCAGGTATTGTGTTGCAGAAACAGATGACAGACTAAAGCGCAGCACTGAGAGGCATCAGTGCTGGGTAAGCGCCGAGTCAGAAGAAAAGAGATTCAAAACCCGCATGGAGAAGTTCAATTGTCCCAAGAATTCATTAAAACTTAACATTTTCCCAGCCAAAACCATACACACAGCCCAAAACAACAACCACTGTAAAATCTGTGCCTTATGAAAGCTTAGTGCTCGCAGCACAGTGTGTAGTACACTTCTGTGTTCCTGCATATGGACAACACGGAGCGCTGCTTTGTGCTCTTACTATAGTTGCTGTTTTACTCATACCTTCTGTGAACTCCCGCTGAACTTCAAGATAGGTGTCAAACCCTTTAATAAACCAGACCATGCCAGAGAGGAGAGCTCAGTAAAGACAGGAAGGTGCCAGGTGACATTCAGCCATGGCTGTCCCTCCCCCTGGACCACTGCAACTCCTCAGCCCTGCTCCAGGAGAAGACACCGCTGGAGATCAGATGCTATGGTGATGCTGCCAGCACCTGAGACAGGTATAGTCTCTTTACCTTTAAGCAAACTAAACTCTCCGCAGCAAAAGACTTGATTTACTGCCCATTTCAGGTTGAGGAAAGAAGATGCTTCTTTGCAGGGGCTGAGCTTGTCCTCCCAGAGCAGGAGGAGGGCACACACATATAGGCACATACATACCTACACATCCAAGGGTTCATCCAAAGCCATCCCAAAGCCACACTCACCATTTTTATCCTCCTGGTCTGTGATGGGGGGTCCCACAGCTCCTCTGCAGACCACAGATGTCCATTGTCCCCTCACAGGGACCACGTGGCCCAGCTCCAGAATGACAAATTACCCCAAAGCCCCTGTTCAGGACCAGCTTCCCCCATCTCCATCCTCAACTTTGCTTTCTGCAATTCCAGGTCTTCCTGTTGAGCCAGGGGACCACTGAGTGGCAGCCCCAGCATCCCACCATGCCACAGCAGGGACGAGCAGCCAGCCAGCTGCTGCTGCCAGCAAGGAAATGAGGCTGGAGCAAGCTCCCATCTCCTCTTTTATACGGCTTTGTTTGCAAGCCGTCGGCCTGTTTCGGGAGGCAGCGGCAGCGAGTGGGCACACGCAGGGGACAC